>NC_135313.1:12395925-13854259 GCF_048772815.1 Callospermophilus lateralis | reverse complement strand
TTTTAAAAGGAAGCATTTATTATGCTCAGCTGCTTAGTACAATACTTTCCCATGGGGGTTTTAAGAACACATTGTACTTAAAACACACATTTTTAAAAAACATATATTGACTAAAACAATTTGGCATTTTTTTTCCCTAGAAGCTTAACTGATAATGAATGATCAATAGGAAAAGTAAAGTAGACTGTGACCCCATGAACCACTCCTTAACTTCAATCTGAATCAGGCAGCTGGCAAAATGTCTGGCTGTTTGGAGTTGATGCATCCTGAACATGAGAAAGTAACATTTAGGACCCCCATATCAGGTGCACCCTACAGCTACAACATCTACCTTGCGGAAGAAAAATAAAGATCTTATCCATCAAGAGTGCTTCAGTGAATGAGAAGTAGAAACCACGACCCTTGGGTACCTACGTCTGACTTGGGTACAATGGCAGACATCAGTGATCATATTTTCCCCTGTTAAACTGATAACTGCACATTAAAAAAATCTTCAAATTCAAATAAAAAAATTATTTGAAATCCTACCACTGTGAACATCCTTCAAGACATCTCTCTACAGACATGAAGATTTGCAAAGTAGTGTAAATAAGGTTCATCAGCATTTGCTGCTTCATAGCTTGTTTTCTGAAATCAAACATATATTGTACAATCTTTTTTATTTATGTAAATCTAAATCTAATTATCACAATACTCCATTATCCTCAGAGCATCAGTTCTCGGATTCCCAAGGACAACAGAATCCACAAATGCTCAAGTCCTTTATATAAATCCATGAAGTACTACACACATCTTCCTATCCATTTCAAATCATTTCTGGCTTACAATGCTTAATATGATGAAAAGGCTATATAAATAGTTGTGATACTTCCTGTTTTGTTCAGGGAATAATCACAAGTAAAAATATCAACAAATGCAATTTTTAAAAATATTTTCAATGTGAGATTGATAGAACCTGAAGATACGGAATGTCATATATGAGGGTTGACTCTGTGTTGATAGCCGACTTCTACTTATTTCCCTGGAGTAGGGAGCTGGGACAAGCACCAACCCCAACAACATACAAGCTCAGGAGGCCCTCTTCCCCCAACCCCAGAGCATCCCTGGGTTTTACCAATCCTAATTTTTATTGATATGTTAAATGAAAAATAAACTTAATTTTTACCTTCACTTTTAACTTAGAAATGTAATAAGACTGCCAACGACTTGATAATCCTTGCATGTGTTTAGTGCCCATTTATCCCTATTTCATGAACTATCCTTTCATCTTTTTCAATCAAAAACCCTACACATTATATATTAATACAAAATCTTTGTGCACAGTACAATGATTTACCATGCACTTTTAAAAATCCCAAGTTTTAGCACCCTACGCTGCCCCCTCCTTTTTAAAAAGTAAAACTTAAGATTTGCTCCTGAATAAGTTAAAGCCCTCCAGAGCTTCCTGCCTCCAGCATGTTCTAGGACGGACGTCACCCAGCAAGAACTTACCAGTCCGGAACACGGAGAGCTGGGCCAGCATTGGCACTTGGTGGGATTTCCCGTCTGCTGTCACGAATGTTCGCTTCTTGGTGTTCTCAGGTTGAAACCGCGATTTCCACAAACCCTTAAAATATACTGCATTGACGAGGACCATTTTGGTGAGCATGCCATCAATAAGATCTGGGGACAGCAGGCTGTCGATCATGCCTGTGAAGTCCAAGAGCAAACAAGCAGAAACCTCAGGACTGGTGGCCATGGTGAGGGCAAATGGCTGTTGATCAGGTGGAACTACAAGCCAAAGGATTTTTAAAGGACTTTAAAAGACAATTGTTCAAACACCCTTTTATACGTTCTAATTTTTTTCTCACCCAATTTACCATGTTCAAGGAGAGTTTAAAACAAGTTAAAAATCCAAGACTGGAAAAGAATGTGGAGATCCCTTAGTTAAAAGAAACCAAACTTTAAATTGAGAAATTACAGCTAATTTCCTCTAACCTCCCTGGTTTAGAATAGTTTACTCATTCAAATAAACTCTATTTGGTTAATCTTCCCCATTTTTACTGATTTTTAACAGACACAGTGACTGCTGGTGAGAGTCCTTGGTCCCCACAAGAGAAGTGGTTTTGTGTTGCTTTGTTTTTTTTTCCTCACTGGGTTGATTCAACACCTGAAAAATAAATACTTCAGCCCATGCAGAGTTACGAGGAGAAGCACTTGATTTCTGTCAAGATTTCTGAAATGTTTAGAATCCCTGGTTATCATAGGCCTCATAATTACTTAAAAAAAGAGCTAAAATTGATTGGCATTTGCAGGTAAATGGTTGGAGCTGGAGAACATAATGCAACGGAAAGTAAGCCAACATAAAAAACCAAATGCCAAATGTCTTCTGTGATATAAGGAGGCTGATTCATAGTGGGGTTGGGAGGGGAAGCATGGGAAAATTAGATGAACTTTAGATAGGGTAAAGGGGAGGACGGGGAAGGGAGGGGGCAAGGGGGTAAAAACAATTGTGGAATGAGATGGACATAATTACCCAAAGTATATGTAGAAGACACTAATGGTGTGAATATACCTTGTATACAACCAGAGATATGAAAAAATTGTGCTCTATATGTGTAATATGAATTGTAATGCATCCTGCTGTCATATATAACAAATTAGAATAAAAGTTAAAAAAAAATCCCTAACCTTAAAAAAAAAAGAGCTAAAATTGAACAGTAGTTTCTCCATGTATACGTCAGGCATTAAACTAGGTCCCGACTAGTCATCGAGCCAGTCTCAATGACCTCCTCACTTTGAAAGACGATGCTGTGCATGAGATGTCAGGGATGGTCTGTCTTATTTGCATCAGGAGTGAAAACAGCTTCCCAACAATGCTCACGAGGCTCTTCTCGAGGGAGAGTGTGGCTGAAGCTTGTCTTTTGTTTTCTTTTCCTTTTTATTCTGGTATTAGGGACCAAACATGCTAGGCAAATGTTCTACTTTCTATCTCTGAGTCCCAAGCCTTTTTATTTTGAGACAGGATCTTACTGACTTGCTGAGGCTGTCCTTGAACTTGCAATCCTCCTGCCTCAGTCTCCTGAATAGCTGGGATTACAGGTATGTGCCACCACACCTGGCTGGGTTTTCATTTAGGCTCTTTTGGCTTGGTCTTTGAATATTTGAATATTCAATTCTCTCTCTCTCTCTCTCTCTCTCTCTCTCTCTTTCTGTGTGTGTGTGTACATGTACACACTATTAAAATTAGTTCATTGAAATTTTTTGCTCAATAAAGCAATGCATGACACAGATTTGAGACATAATTCTTCTAGTGGTGACAATAAAATAAACAGCTTCTGAAGAAGCCATGCCACCTAACTCAGCAGACAGCATTAAACCCTTTTAACTGAAGCTTAAGGGGATCCTGGGCACAAGAAGCAAACGTTTCAATGAACCATGGCAAATGGCACGGGTGACATTACTATTCTACAACAGCCTCATTGCAGCTCCTAACTGCCACAAGGGGGCGGCAATACCACCTTCACTCGGGACCAGGAAGGAACAGTAAGCTATCAACAGGCATCATTCAATTCAGGACAAGGCTGGGCAGGCACTGTCCAGGGGGAAGAGGCGTCAAGGGTCGAGGTCTGCTCCTCCAACAGTGAGCTCCTCAGACTTCGTTCCCAGTATAATCAATGTTGTTTCTTGCCTTTGATGGGAACATCACCCTGTATAGTCCCTACTAAAGGATGTAGCCCCATGGTCCTCTCTGTTTACAAGCCTCCCATGGTCCTCCTCCCTACCTCCTGTGAGATGCCTCTTCCCTCAACCTTCCATAAAGCCCGAGGCTTAGCACCACCATGACACCATTCCAATTGCCTCCCTCCCCAGCTAAAGTGAACTGCACTAGAGCAGGCACACTGCCACTCATTCTACCAGCCCTGTGAGCAGCACGCACGCAGCGCTCCAAAGTGTCTGAGGAAGCCTCCTCAGCCTTTTTTTTGCAGAAATAAATAATGCCCACAATTTCCACTTTTAGGATCATTATATAATAAGGAGGCAGAAAGCAATGAATGGAAAAAGAAAGGCTAAGGGGAAAAAAGGTAAGAGAAGCACAGTATGGAGGCAAGAGGCACCTGGGACCTGCCATCAGTAACTGCCACAAATGTGTGTCCATCATCCTGGGATACCCACCCAACTACCGGGTGCCAGGGCACTCTTATATAACAGACCAAAATATGAGCCCTGTCCTCAAAGAACTGTGGCTAAGACAGAGAGGGGCTGGCATAAAGACTTGGTAAAGCACCAAGCTGCTATTTTACAAACACCTTAGAGTAGTGGTTCCGAGGACTGTGAGGGCAAATGCAAGGGATTCTGAACCAATCAGCAGGGACAAGGATGGATGGGGTCCTCGAGGAAGCACTACTTGAAATAACAAGCAGCTCATACATACTGGACAATTCCTGAGTACTGGGCCTCTGCCAAATGCTTCATATGCATTACTCATGGCCTCAAGACAATCTTTATGCCATATTATTACTCTCATAGGTATCACTATTGCATTTCCATTTTACAGAGGTGAATGCTGAGGCACAAGGAGGTCAAGTCACTTGCCCAAGGTTACATAGCTAGGAAGTGGCAGAACCAAGCTTCAAACTCAGAACCTGCTTTTTTAACTATCATGCCACTCACATGAAGGCAGAATTGAGCTGGCATCGATGTAGGGAAGCAGGATAGAAAACATCCCCAGCTGCTGGATGCATGTGTGGGTCTGAGAAGGGACACAGGGTGAGAAGCAAGGGGACCAAGAGGAGCCCTCATGGCTGGCACATGGGTTACCTGGAGAAACGGAGACTGCAGGGTCCGACAGGTCAGACCCAACACGAGTACAGCCAAGGGCCTGCGTGTTTGACTCTCCCTCTCTGCAAGGAAGACACTAGCATCTCCTTGGGGTGAACTCCTCAATCTTCCAGGTTTGGAAACTTGTGGGAGCATCTTTGGTTGTGTGACTAGTAGCCAGAGAAGCTGCACGCTCTGCAGTGTTCAAGAGTCTCACATGATGAAGAACTGCCCTGCTCCTTGCATGATTTTCAAGTACCCACCCAGTATCTGTGTTAGTCAGAAGCCTGCTTAGAATCATTTGAGCCCAGAACCTCACTCTTTTTGCATGTAAACCCAAGTTACTCATCCACAGAAATAGATTTGTATGTGTGTATTCTGTAGACTTTTAACACACACTGAGTTTGCCAGAAATGTGACTACGAGGCAAATAAAAATCAAATGGAGCCTATGCTTTGTTTTGTTTTGAAATTTATCAAGCATTTTGCATAATTATAGAAAAAATTGCATCAGCAATGGTAATAACAGGGCTCAGGGCTTTTGAGTCACCAGTACAGTACAGCCATCTCAGCCTGCAGCTGACAGTTCACAATTACTTTAAGAATCTGGTATTTTGTTATGTCTTCAGGTATAGTTACACCCAAGAGTTTATCTATGAACCACATATATTAATTACTTTTATTTTCCCTTGCTTTTATGGCTTGACATTGTCTTCTTTTTTTCTTTTTTTAATTGGTATATGTGGGCAGAGGGTATATTTTCCTATGAAATTCATTTTAGGATATTAAACAGAATATTAAAAATACTTGAAAACCACCAGGTGGCACACTAACATAATTTAATATTGCCATCCTGCAGATAAAGAGGAGGGCCAGGTTGGTGTAATGACATCACATAATCATCAGCCAGAGACAGGGTCAGGGACCAGTTCTGAGAGCACCTGCTGCTGGCTGGCTATCGTTCCAGTTTCACAAACTCCATGGCCCAGAAACACCACTGAGCACGTGTTGCTGCTCTCCTGAGCCAGTCATGGTTTCAGGAAAACAGAATGGACTGCACAGTGACTGAGGAGGGATCTACCAAAACCACCAGGGCTTGACTTGCCCCGAGCATTCTTCTTCACTGTTCACCAGCTCCTCCAAGGGTTCTCCCACCTCTCATAGGTAAGCAGGGTGATGGGCTGCTAGTGCCTCCCTCAGAGATTCTGACTCGGTCAGTCGGGTCCAGGGTTCTGCATTCTAAATATGCACCAGGTCATTCTGATGCACAGGCCCCAGGACTGTGCTTTGAGAAACATGCCCTGAAGGCTGTGCTTTCCCTGGGTTTTGTCCTTGGGCTTCTCCCTGGGGAGTCTCTTAGCTACCACTCTGTGACTGCCTGTTCTGTGACCACAGGTGCCCAAATCTGCACTCCTAGCCTTAGGGAAGCTGACATCCTCTGTTGTTCTAGCCCACAGCTCCTCCTAAACATTTCCACATGCACCTCCAGTTTACGGACCAATAGGTTTAAAACACTGGTGGTGGCATCTCCCCCCTCTAATGATGTAGAGACTCCTAAATAAGTGATCATCGTGAGAGATGGAAAGGCTGTAACGGGGAGTTTGCTAACGTATAATCATAGGCCAGGAGAACCTGAGGGGGCATCAGGGTCAGGGGATGGAACAAGCAGACAGCTAGAGGTGAAGTGGCAAACCACGCCAAGGATGAACGGGATGTCCCAGACAAGGGGACAACAGCAGCAAAAGCAGTAAGGACAAGTCAGAAAACCTTTGAAACAGACAAGTGCCTGTGGGCAAGGGCTGCAGAGGAGACACAGCCACAGGGAGAGGTGAAGGGCTGAGCGCTGCCCCTGCCCCGACTCCAGGCAGGCAGTCCCCAGGGGCTTCCCAGCCGGGCATTTCTCTACAAATTGGAGTCCACCTCACCCCTCCACTCGGAGTGCAAAGTCACACAAGACACTGTGGCCACTCACCCCTGGTCTCGTTTTTAACCCACATGTTGATGGAATCACTGGTGGACACTGGGTCCTCGAAGTTCATACTCTGCACTTCACACTGAAACACGTCTCTGTTCCTTGTAACAAAGGGCAGTTCCATTTTAAAGCCATTCTTGACAAACATGGCATTTGCCACTGTCACAATGTCTTTATTCTTCTTGGACACGATGGCCTTGTTGATCTTCTTTAGCATTTTACCAACTCCTAAAGGAAAAAAAAAAAAAACGGAAAGCAGAAATATTTACGAAAGCATTAAGAAAAGCTTTTATATTACAGCGAACAAGTATAGGTGAGCAGGAGCAGCAAGTCTCCTGTTTTCTCAGGGGACTGTTTCTTAAGGGGGCTGGAGTTCAATGACAAAAGTTCTTAAAAATCAGCTGCGCTCCTGTATCAATGCGGACGTGCTCAGCTACTCTCAGCACCTTCCCAGGGTAAACCTACGCTCTCCTGGTGGCCGTTGAGGGCACCAGGTCCTTATGAATGCTGGCATGCTCCTCTATAGCCACGTGGGGATCCAAAAAGGGAACTTCCAATTCACTCTCTCTCTTGTCTACAAATTGTAAGTGCTACTTCCTTTCTTGCCAAGGATTTAACAATGTGATTTTTTTTCTTTTGGGGGAAAAAAAAGATGAATAAAATAAACATTAGAAAGACTATTAAAAATTGCCATGTGCCACCAACCAGAACAATGTGATTTTTTCCCTGATATCAAGCTCAAAAAGTAAAGACATTAATTTTATGGCAACATAAGCTTTATTTTACATGAGCCATTCATACATGCTCCGTTTAGTTTTAGAGCACAAAAAAGAAAAAAAATAAGTTATAAGGATGAGATGTTTTGTTTCTACAGAGAGCTTGAATTTCAGATTCTTCTTCAATACCTGGTGTCTTTTCAAAATGACAGTGTCCTAGAATAACCTGCCAGTCACCTTGACAGTCTTCCAAAGGGCTGACTTGTCACTCTAAATGGATGTGTCCTTCAGATCCCTTCAATAAGGACAGGGCATGGTTGTCCCATGGTCCACAAAGGGGCTTTCAATACACACAGGTCTTTCTGATATCTCTCCTGACCCCCTCCACCATCCTGTGGGCTAGGCCCATTTTACAAGCGAGGAAGCAATGAGCCGCAGTGGCTGAAGTCACTTCCAAGGCCAAGTGCCAGCTTGCTTTGACGCAGGCCTCTTCCACAAGGCCTGACGTATCCCATTAAGAAAAGACCAGGGCAGATCTTCTGCCACTGTCCCAGACCTGCCTCCTTCCCCAAGGGAGTGTTACCACTGAGCACCCAGGGACCAGGTCTCCAGGACCAAAATGACCTGCATTCTGAAGTCACCATCCTCATGTGAGTGGTAGCAATTCTGGAGGAAGAATGGGTGTGGATGGATTTGGTGGCCAACAGGACAATATTATGAAAACCTCAGAAATAATGACTTCAAATTCATGTGGCTGAGGATTAAAACAAAAAACAAGAACGTATTGCCATTCTGGAGTTGTCCTGGCTGGCAGGGTCTGGATCACAGTAGGAAAAGCCATAAATCTTAGCAGCGATTCACAGGAAGTTATAAATCACCCAGTTTCTGAACATCCAAGCAGGGGGTGGAACAGTGTGTTCTAAGAATTCATCCCTTCCTTGTTTCCAACAGGTGAACAAACTGCAACTCAGACAGAAGTTTCACGCTGTGATAATGGAGCAGGGCAGCTAAACCTTTGGTCCTAGAGGCCCTGGAGGAGGCCACACTGAGAACCAGGCCAGTGGGCGTGTGGAGTGAGGCACTCAGAAACACAGATCCCTGCACCCTCCTCTTACTCTCCCTGCCAAAGGCATCAAGGTGGGGATGATTCTTAGAACTGAGTAGCTTGCTGGGGTAGGAAATGGCTTTCAGGTAGGAAGATTTCCTTGATTTCCAATGAAACAACTAAGGCCCAAACGTGAAATGTGACTTGTAGGTGTAGGATGACTTTGAAGAACACCTAAACTAAAGGAAACACCATGTCAGGGACACAAGCTGGCATGGTGCAATTAAACAGGTAATTAAAAATGGGGTTTTTCTCTTGATAAAACTAAACCTCGTTCATGGATCCTTAATTTGAAAAAAATATTTTTAGGTTTTTATTTTACAGTTAAGTAGTTTTAAAACAATAGAAAGGGACATCCCATGTACCCTTCACCCAGTTTTCCCAATGGTCATATCAAAAAATTGCCCACGGTCCAGTCCACCGAGCTCATTCTGATGTCACTCATTATTCATGCATGCACGTGTATGGCTCCGGGTAACTTTATCACCTGGGCAGGTTCCTGAGACGTTCCCACAGTTGACACATAGGAGAGCTCCAAATCTGGAGGCTCCTGGTGCTTCCCTCTGCCGCCTCCCCTCTTGTCATGCTTAACAAGTATGTTTAGGACTCAACGCACTTTAGCTGTGTCCACACTGTGCAAGTGGCCGAGACTGGAGGTGGGAACTGAGAGATGTATGGCTGACACAAAGCCACACCAGAAGAGGCTAGTCCCCCTGACCCCCAGCTCCTGAGCATCTTCTCTGCAGAAGAGGCTGACCCTGGGCCCCAGCTGGCAGCAGCATAACCTCTCGGATGCTCTGCTTCTCAGGGCTATAGCAAAGACCCCGCAGTGTCCCTCCTAACGCAGGTCTCCTGCAGGCCTCGCTGGGGAGCACAGAACGCACACGCACCATTCACGCCGTATCTCATCATCATGGTGAGCTGCTTCTTCGTCTTGCCATCAGCTCCCAGCTGCAGCATCCCCAGCACAGACGCGATCCCGTGGGGGGAGACAATGATATTGTCATGAGGCCGTGCTTTGATGATCTGATTGAAAACTTGGATCCCTATGTTCGAGCTTAGTTCCTCGAGAGGCAGAGGGTTGAACAGGGAGCACACAAAGGGCAAAGTCACTGTGGTCAAGAGGAAGAAGGAAAAATGCCAATTCATGGTTCCTTCCAGCAAGGACGGCCTGAAAAAAATCAGATAAAAAAATTTACATTATACTCAAATGAACACAAAGGGAGGACTACTTTGTAGACAAGGAGGTATGATTTACTGTACTCAGTGTAATTAAATGCCACGCAAGACAGAACAGTTCAGATTAATTAAATCAGCCTTAAATACACAGAGCTTAGGCAGATGGGCAGAGACAGTTGGCAAACTTCTATTTGCTGGATTCCCATCAGGTACCAGGCTTGTCATCATATGATTATGCAATCCTTGCAACCACCCTTCATTCCGTGAAGCCAACATTCCCTGAGGGTGTACCATGGGCCACGCCATTTCTAAGTGCTGGGCATACAACTATAAATAAATGGGCAAGACCCCTGCCCTCATGGTACCTCCAACCCAGAGGGGAGACAGAACATGAACCAGCAACAATAAAGTAAATGCAGAGAGGAATAAGGACAAGATAATAAGGCCAAGTGACATAAGTGAAGGAGGGGTTGGGGTGGGGGAGTGAACAATACTAGAGAGGGTGGCCAAGGGGTACCTCTACAGTGGGAACACAGTGACGAGATCTGAACGGTGAGAAACATCCGTGGATGTGGGAAGAGTATGCCAGACAGAGGGACGGCAGGACAAAGGACAGTGGAGTGAACACAAAGTAAGAACTCCATTCTAAGGTCAGCACAGGGAGCCAGTCCCTTGGGCTGCCCTGGTCATCTTATAACCACATGAACTTGATTCTTTAACTGTAAGCATGTTACTTTTTAAATTAAATATTTGTTAGTTAAAATAAATTTCAACAACTTTAAAGCAGCACCAGGGCAGAAAAATTGGTAAATTCATAAAGCGTGAGACAGTGCTGTTGACAATGGTATTTTCAATTACAGTGACTTGTTTTAAATCACCTTCATCCCTTGATTACCACTTAAAGAGTTTTCTTTGCTATGACAAGAGGTAGGAAATTTACTCGTATTTACAGAAAAGCAAATACTTTCTTTAAATAAGAACCCCACAGTAGCAGCTGCTACAAACAAAAGCAGAATTTGCAATATTGCTAATTTAGTCTCCCTTGGAGGCCCAAACCCTTGCTAGGCACAGGTCTCCTGTGGGGCCAATTTGTGCCCCTGTCATGTGCATTTATATGTGGAAGGCTGGGAACATGTGCTGAGAGTAAAATAGAAGCATTTTAAGAGACAAGGGACCAGAGTCCCCATGGGAGAAGAAAGGGCACCAGGGTCAACAGAGTTTGGTCTCCCTGCTTCCTATCAATACTTCCTGAACTTCCCATGCAATGCCACGGCAGTTGTTCAATAAATACTGTGAAATTAAATTCTACTGCTAAGAGCACTATGTTCTACTTTTATTAATCATTTCATTCCCTGAAAATAGTGTTTATTGAGTATAGTTAAGAAAATGCTTGTTTAGTCCTGAGCCACTCCGTCACCTAAACACTCTCCAAGACAAATGCCAGCTCTGTGTTGGGCAAGGACCGGCAGCATAAACAGTACTCCCCGCCTGGCTCCTCCACACACAGCCAGCCACTGGGGCCATCATTCAAGTGGATGTTGCAATTTTCTTATATATTGTGAAACAAGCACCTTTTTAAAAATTCAGAACCTTCAGTGTTTCTCCAGAGCCTAATTGTAAAATAATTGTGTAAACTTGGCCTGTCTAAATTCAAAGCATGTAAGTGACCTACATACACTCCCACTTGGGCCTTTACTATGGCCAGCGTGGCCTATTTTGACTCTGGCACTTCTGACTGGCTCTAATACCATGACAATCCCCTGAGTTTCCTGGAGCCCGCTGGACATTGGAGAGTTTCCAAAGCCTGACTACGGAAGCTCTACTTGTTTCATCTAAAAATTAAGAATTTTGCTCTTCCTTCTTCCCTCTCTTTCTTTCAAGCAATAAACTTCCCCTTTAAAAAACTGGAATGTACCATAAAGTGGCCATAAGTAGAAAATAATTCATACAAAGTTTGTTCCAAATTGTCAAATCCAATGTGCAACATCAATTTTAGTCGGTAACTCTTGCCTCAGTCTATTCTGGCATCTACCTTCAGCATGCTTTAATCTGTCCTCCCCAAAGAAATACTTCCAGATTAGTGCATATTTGAATAAATATTTGAATTTGCACACTCACAAAGCATAAAGGATATCAAATTGATTTTGCCTCTAGTAGCTTAAGGTTGATTACCTCAAACATCATCTCTATCTCTTTCTCTATCTATTGTCATAGAACAGGGAGAAAGGGTCACAGACAGTAAGAAATCCCAAGCTCCAGTGTCTTGAAAGACAGCCAGAAGAATCTCTCAAATAAAACAGCTATCTGATTTAGCAGAATTCTGCTTGGTTATGAAGTTTTACTCAAAGAATCATTTCAT
Organism: Callospermophilus lateralis; assembly: GCF_048772815.1. Taxonomy (NCBI): domain Eukaryota; kingdom Metazoa; phylum Chordata; class Mammalia; order Rodentia; family Sciuridae; genus Callospermophilus; species Callospermophilus lateralis. The sequence goes on along the minus strand of NC_135313.1, from coordinate 13,842,129 downwards.
TATGATACAGAGAAAAGCTGCCATGGGTATTTTTCTTGGATTCTTGGACTTGGAAGTTTTTGAGAGATGTCTACGTACAATTTATAAGAGAGTCCTGGGACAGTGTGAGAGCTGTGCAGAACCTGGAATCAGAGCTACTTTTGATTGATGTTCTGGACAAAACTTATCCTTGGTTTCAACTTCCTGGGCCCGATGCTCATCATCTCAGCTTACCTGGCTTGTGTACATGTCTAAACATAAGCTTCCACTTTTCTTCAAAGTTCAATAGCCAGGAGAGTATAGGTTTTATATGTTTGTGTAAGTCTTAATAACTAAAGATACTCATGTCCTACTAGAGAATCCTTTACTTGAAATAACTGTTGGGTTTTGGGACTTGGAAATGTTTCATCTGTACCACAGATTCCCATAATGGAAGAGCACACTAACCTGTTCATTTTCATTTTCAAGAGAAATTACACTTTATATTTTCATATAAGAGAGAAAGAACAGAAAGTATTGGCCAAATGTCTTGTGTAGTATCAATATGTAGAATCATAAAGCTGTTTAAGTGTTTCTACTTCTTAATAATGTTTTCACTACAGTATTTTTAAAAAATTGTATGGTTTAGGCCATCATCGAGAGAGACCATGAACCTAAATAAAGCCAATGCCACGGGCACATCCTTCCGAATGTCAGTTTTTCTTTCAACCCTCGACTTCTAGTTTTTCTTACTCTAAACTTCCACTTTCCAGCATGGAGAGTGTCTCTGAAGTCACAGGCACTGCTCAGAGCAAATGCCAGATTCGAAATGCATCCCTGAATTCACAAAAGTGCCACCTGCCAAGGGTAGACAATGGAGCACACTCTGCAGACACAACGGCTTCAGCTGTCAGCTCCTCACAGGTGAGCCGCAGTGTTGCCCTTCTCACAGTTCTCTGCCTACCTTCACCTTACCGTTCAGAACACTATGGTGGCCCGAAGAACCCTGCACGGGTGGGCTGTGGAGGGCCAATCGCCTTTGATACTCCTTTTAAACAGCTCTATTTTCTGTTGATGGCCTTGGACTTTCCTCTCCTTCTCTCCCTCATCCTCTTCCTTGTGACTTGCAGTGCTCCCCCAGCTCCTTCTGTGGCCTGAGTGAGGCTCTTCCTGGTTGTCATGAGGGGCCTTTCACCTCCTCCCCCGAGTTCCTACAGCATTCCCCCCTGAACCTCTCATACTGTTTTCTTTCCTTCCAACACGAAACTTACAGAAAGCAGGGCCAAGGGGCTTCAGAGTCCTGGTGCCCCCAGGTCTATGTAGAGGCTTACCACCAGTAGACACCACACCAGAGGCTGAGCTGTGGGGCTAATCCAGGGGCTCAAGGGCTTGGTCTGTTGGAATGAGGACACAGTGGCTGTGACTCCTTTTTGTGATTTTGCAACTACTCATGATCATTCCCTAAGTGGGGTCATTCCCCAACTTTTTAAAATGAGGGTTTCCCAAATGGAAGGTGCTATTATAAATCTAATTTTCTTCTTCATTCATTGGTGCAATAATTCTATTTAAAAACAAGTTCCACCCCAACTGTCTGGTCACCCTGAGGTTCAGTGGTGTGGAAAGAGCAGGATAAAAACCTTGATTTACTTGCCAAGTCTAACAGCTTTCAGTTTGAGAAGAGTTAGTTATTTGACCTTCTTAGCTAATGAGGGACATCTGGCAAGATAGTGGAATGGGGCAGGACACTTTCCTGGCTGCTCCATGGTGTGAAACTAAGAAAGCAGATGGGTAACTTCTCTACAGTTAGGTACTAGAAACCTTCAGGGACGCTACTAGTCCACAGGTAGAAAATCTACTGCCTCAAATCCATACTTTTAATTGGGTAGACACACAAACAACATGAAAAACCAAGGGAACAAATTGCCCCCAAACCAGCCAAGATACCCCAGCAACAGAATCCATCGATTTTGTGGAAGATATGCCAAAGAAGAAGTTTAGAATGTACACGGTTAAACTAATCTGTGAGGTAAAGGATGATATAAGGAGTGATATCAGAGAGCAAATACAGAAGTGAAACATCACTTCAATAAAGAGATAGAGATTTTTAGAAAAAAATCAAGCAGAAATCCTCAAAATGAAGGAATTAATAAATCAAATTAAAAGTTCAAAGGAAAGCATCACCAACAGACTAGAACACTTGGAAGACAGCATCTCAATGAAGACAAAATATATAATCTTGAAAATAAAGTTGACCATGGAGAAAAGATGTCAAGAGATCATGAACAGAATTTCCAAGAAATATGGAATAATATGAAAAGACCAAACTTAAGATTTATTGGGATGGATGAGGCTTGGAGACATAAACCAAAGGAATACACAATCTTTTCAATGAGATATTATCAGAAAATTTCCCAAACCTATAAAATGAAATGGAAAAATCAGATACAGGAGGCTTACAGGACACCAAATATACAAAATTACAACAGACCCACACCAAGGCACATTATAGACTGACAGAGAAAAACAAAAAGTCAATCTGAATCAGCTGATTTCTCAACCCAGACCCTCAAAGCTAGGAGGTCTAGGAATAATATGAACGCTCTGAAAGAAAATGGGCACCATTCAAGAATACTATACCCAGAAAAATTAAGCTTCAGAATTGATGATGAAATACAATCTTCCATGATAAACAAAAGTTAAAAGAATTCATAACTAGAAAACCTGCTCTAAAAAACATATTCCATAAAATATTTCATAAAGAAGAAATGAAAAACAAAAGTGAAAACCAGCAAAGGGAGGAACTACACTAGAATAGTCAATCAAAGGAGAAACTAATCAAATTAAAAATCAGAAATAAGGGGCTGTGGCTCAGTGGTAGAGTGCTTGCCTAGCATGGGTGAGGCACTGGGCTAAATCCCTAGCACTCCATACAAATAAAATAAAGGTATGTGGCCTTCTACAACTAAAAAATATTTTTAAAAAACAGAAATAAATCAAAATGACAGGGAATAAAAATCATATAATAGCTTAGTAATAACACTGAATGTAAATGGCCTAAACTCATCAATCAAAAGACATAGACTGGCAGACAAGGTTAAAAAACAAGACCCAATAATATGCTGTCTCCAAGAAACTCACCTTATATGCAAAGACATTCAAAGACTGGATACAAAAGAATAGGAAAAAACATATAATTCACATGGATCTTGTAAACAGCAGTAGTTTCTATCCTCATAGAGGGTAAAGTAGACTTCAAGTCAAAGTCATTCAGAAGGAACAAAGAAGGACATGTCACACTGCTTAAGAAAATTATATATCAAAAAAACATAACAATCATAAATACTTATAACACAAACAATGGAGCATCTATGTACATCAAACAAACCCTTCAACTTCAAGAATCAAATAGACCACAACACAGTAATACTGGATGACTTAGCCAATGAGAGGGCTTTGCTTTGTATCTGTAGCTTTATGAACTCATGTTTCTCAACACATTTTTAGGGCTGACCCAGTATAAATGTAATTCTTACTGAAGTTGGAAACATGTCTCTTCAGGCTATTCCCGAACCTTTCAATATGAGCCTCTAGCCTTGTCAGTTTCCTTGTTTCCTGGTTTGACAAGATGTTCCAGGCTCGCTAGTGCATTTCCTGTCCCAGGTAGAACCAGCTCCAGTTCCTTTTAGGTGGAAACAGAATTTAAATAAGGCAGCCTGAGAACCCTTACCTTAAAAACTCAACACATGAAAATAATGAGCAAAAAGTCATATGGAAAAGCCAAAATCCATTTATATCACTCTCTGGACTACATTGAAATCCCAAAATTCAAATTTTGAAAGTTGGGCTGTTTACACACGTATCATATTGTGTCCTTTGCCATATGGGCCGGAGGAGGCCAGCTGGATGGTGACAAGATAAGGGAGTCAGCCAGCATTCAAAGTTGGGCGAGGATAATCAAAATAAAACCTCTAGAATCCATCCTAAAAGTGGGATCTTAACAGTGCTGGCACCTGAATGAGCAACTGCCAGTCCAAGATGACCTGGGGAGTCCGATTCTCTCAGTCCCCTCCTCTCAATGAAAGCTAGGAGTTTCCCTGAAGCCTCAAGTATTGAGATCCTCTGGTCGGCTTCCAGGATCTTGGTTCTTGTAACCTAAGGTCCCTTATTAATCTTCTCTGGACACACTGTTTCTTCTAGAAGGACTACAGTAAGTAGGAAAAGACTGTTGAGAATGATGACACTGCTACACAGTTTTTCTTGACAGGGCTTCTCAAGCACCAAGATTCTGCCTACATGCAAAGGTCTAACCTGTGAGGGTGTTGGTAGGAGGCGTTCTAGGCATCCTTTGAGAGCTGACCCATGAAGACTCTCGGCTGCAAAGTGACAGTAACCATTAAAGGGCAAGTCATTAGGGTTACCCTTCAAATATGATCCCCTACGAGGGCCAGAAGAGGACTCTAGTCTCTGAAACCTGTACAAATTTGACTGAAATTTGTCCTTCAAGACCTGTCTTCATTTTCCAAATACTCCCAAATTTTCTTAAGATAACCAAATCAGATGAACAAGCAAACCAAAGTGTGTCTTGATACCGCTGGGAAGCAGACAGTGTTGTCAAAGTGAGTCAGCATCTTTACAACCTGGAGAAGAGCAAACAGGAAATGCCAAGGGCACAGCAGCTCAGTGGTTTTAAATGTGCTTGAAAGAGGTTTCTGGAGACTTGGAGGACTCTGAATTTTTCTATTAAAATTTTATCTAACTCTAAAATGTACACTCACTCTATTACACTATTTGGCCAAAAAAATAATCTAAAAATGCTTGGGAAAGAAATGTCAACCACTGAAATACATGATAACAACAACAGTATCTTAAAAGGTTTTTTCAATTAAGAAACACATAATTTACTGGTAAAATATGCTCTAACATTTGAGAGCCTTTTAGCCACATATTGTGTATTGTGGAAATCTCTGTTAGGGAGGTAGGGAGAGGCTAGAGAGGGAGGAGGGAGGTATTTATTACTTTTTTTGTGTGTGTTTTGGTTAAAAACCCAGTTCTATTGTCCACTAATAGATCCATGGCAAGTCACCATCTTTATCATATTTGCTTTCTCCTCTACCATTTCTGAGGACACATCTTAATTAAGGGTGGTCATAGAAACTAAGTAAGTACAGAAAAGACAGTAACCACCCAGTTACCAGAGAATCGGGATCTGAGCAGATGTTCAACAGTGTGGGTTCCATTCTGCTCTCTTCCTCCAGGCCCAGGACTTGAAACATGCTGATTGTATTTCAACAACTATCTAGAAAGTCTCTAAGATCAAGCTAAGAAAATGGGCCAAGCACAACATTTCCACCTTGATAAGGCCCTATCTGTTTCTTTTTAGTTTCCTTAGACTATCTAAGATATAGAGATAGAATAAGACAATACTGGTAAATCTCAGGGTTTCTGTAAGAGAAGACAGTGGCTGGTAATGGTGGGGGTGGAAATAGATGAATACATGCCAAAATATCATTGGTAGTTCTAAGATGTGTTTTTCATCTGCTGACTTAGGTCATTACATTTATTTTACTTATTGTACAAAGTCCTACCGACTCTTATTATTGGCCAGTCTTTAATAGGTAATGCCTCAAACATTGATTTCCAAATCCAACAACCAAGAGGTAATCCAAAACATTATAATGATACTGACCAGTAGCTCTCAATCTTTGAAAATAATAAAGTGCCATTTTTTTTGCATGTAAAAAAATATCATATTGTTTTTACTAATGAGGCATAAGTACTTTTGGAAATACATAATAATGACTATGAATTAATAAAGACTTCAATAAAATTCAAATTCTTTTATATATATATTATATATATATAAATCTTAAAAATACAAGTTTAAGATACTATCTATTCATTCTATACCCAAAGCTGGACCGTGAATATGACAATTCCAGTCCTTTGGAATAACACTGATGTTGTCTATGGGTCTTTGAGTCATAAATGGGAAGTCAATGCTATCTAGATCATTGCCAGTAAAAGGTGAGCAGCAAGTGTTAGAAGCATAAATCAATAAAAAAACCGTTCTGAAAAGCAATCCTTGATATGCAGAATTAATTTTTAAAATGTATATGCCCATACAAACAGTAATATGCCTTTTATCAATCAAAATATCAAGATCCGAGTCAAAAATGTTCAAAGCAGCAATATCACTGCAATATTCTTTGCAATAAATAATTGGACTAGCAATTTTAATTGCAACCTAAATTGCCACTGGAGGGGACACTGGATGACCTTTTACCAGCTTTGTGTAGTTTATCCTGTAGCTTTTGTGTGCTCTGTTGCTAATGGTTTGCACCTGTTGCCTTTGGACAATTGCTAGTGGCAGTCCCAGCCCAGTTTCTCAGTGGGCCTTGAAGTGGCTGAGAGTTCCATACACCATTCCCACTGGGAGGCCAACAGCCACTGACCCTTGGTCTTTGTGACCAACTCTTGAGCTCTCTCTGAGCTCTGCATGTGGGACTTCACCTGATACGGTATCTTGCTGAGCTTCTTCCTGTTCTAATTCCCACTTTTCCCATTCCCTCACTGTTTGTGCCTGGAAGTAATTCCTTCTCAAATCACTTGTGTTTTAACCTTGGTTGGTGGGCTGCTTCAGGCAGAACATAGGTATGACATCCAACAGTAAGGACAAGGCAATGACATCCAACTGATACAGTATCACTCATATGCTAGGAGGTAGCTCTGAAGAAAACAGAGATATATTCTGGCTCTGTCTTCATGGAAAAAAGAAAACTATGATATAATCAAGTATGTAAAAATTACACATCGGCACAGAAAAAAACTAAAAGGGCAGATTTTGAAATACTATCCACATAATAATTTTTGATGGTTATAGCTTATTATTCTGTATACTGTTTGGTATTTTTCAAAACTTTGGTAATAGAACACATCACTTAAAACAAGCGTCTCTTCTCTGTTTTTGAAAACATTAGCAGTAGAAACTTAGATTCTGGATTAGCTGAAAGCTGCTAAATCAGAGTATAACAAAACTTGAAGAAAGAAAGCACTGACTGGAAAAGGAGAAAGAGCTGAACACTACAGTGAGGTCCCTTTACCCAGACTAGGGTGAATGTTATGCCCTGTTGTAACCCGTAGGCCATTTCATGTTTTTATTTTTTTTTTCAGAAAACAGTGGCTCTATTTTGATATACATAACCTAACCTATTTATTACTCTAAATCTATATACTACATATTTAATGTCAGTTAGTATAGTGTATTCTTTGTATTTTTGTATAGCATAGTACCAACAATATAGTAGAAACTCAATATATGCTTATGAAATAAATTGTAATTCACTAGAAATTAACTGTTCCATTACCATTTTAAGTGGGAGCAACACCGTTTTGTTTTTTTCAAATCCAATATGCTTAGCACTTGTAAAATGTATCATTAAGTACTAAAACAATAGCCATCATTTACTGACTGACTACTGAAAGGCAATATTTGGTATTTAGAATTAATTTTAAAAATGTATATACCAGACCAAATGGTCTGAATGTTTGTATCCTCTCCAAATTCATATGTTGAAATCCTAACCCTTAAGGTGATATTATTAGAAGTTAGGCCTTAGCAAATGATTATCTCACAAGGGTGGAGCCTCATGAATGGGATTAGTGCCTTTATAAATGAGACCCCACAAGGAAGCAGCTAGAAGGTACAATCTCTGAACCAGAAAGCAGGCCTTCACTAGAAACTGAGTCTATGAGTGCCCCAATTTTGGACTTCTCAGTCTGTAAAACTGAGCAATAAATTTTTGTTCATAAGCTTATCAGTCTATGGTGTTTTGCTATAGCAAACAGAATGGATTAAGAGATTTACTATATGAAAAACACTGTACCCAAAGTTCTATATTCAACATGTAGTAGAAATCGGCATTAGCCAGGTGTGGGTGCATGCCTGTAATCCCAGCAACTCAGGAGGCCAAGGCAGGAGGATTGCTAGTTCAAAATCAGCCTCAACAACTCAGCAAGGCCCTAGGTGAGATCCTGTTTCAAAACATAAAACATAAAAAAGGCCCAGGATATTACTCAGTGGCTAAGTACCCCTGGAGGAGGAGGAGGAGGAGGAGGAGGAGGAGGAGGAGGAGGAGGAAGGGGAGGAGGAGGAGGAGGAGGAAGGGGAGGAGGAGGAGGAGGAGGAAGGGGAGGGGGAGGGGGAGGATAATATTAGTATTTCTATTTCATAGATGAAGGAAGCTAAGGCCCAGGAAAATTAAATAGCCTATGTAGATTATATAGCTCATACAAGGCAGAGAGTTCTGGAGTTGACAGCTGGCACTCTTCACCTGTGTGTCCAGTCAAGGAGAAGGTGGAGAAACACGTCACCTTCACCTCTCTGTCCTGGGCTTACATCACCACACGCCTGGCATAAACAACTGACCACAGCCTACAAGGCAGGAGAAGGGAACATAATGTTTGTTAGGCTCATTCTGTTTTTCGCCCGTATGTGAGGACGACACTGTCCCCCAGGGGCATTTGGCAATGCATGGGGACATTTCTGGTTGACACGCTTGGGTGGAGTGCTGGGGCATCTAGAGGGTGGAGGCCAGGACGCTGCCACATGTGGGTGTGAGCCCCTGCAATGCACAGGCAGCCCCCATACCCAATGAAGCTGGCGGAGGATGAGTGCTCCAGATGTAAACAAAAGAGCCTCTGCTCCCACTCTCCCCATGGGTCATGCACAGACTTCCTTCATGGAGAATCGAGGTCTCAGGTCCTACCCTGCTTCCAGTCAAAGCAACAACTGAATTGACACCAAATTACATAATGGCTCTCCCTGGAATTTCAACCTGAGGTTTCTCCATGTGGAAGAGGAAGGAACCCAGCTAAATACTTCTGCGAATCCTAGAAGGGAAGGCTTGTGTGACCAGGAATTAAAGTGGGGGGCTGCCAGCCCACTTATCAAATTTATCACTCCAAGTTCGCCTATGGTCCATGGAGAAGTTTTGAGGCTGGAGCAGGGATGCAGGCATTAAGGGGCGGGGGAATGCAGGCATTAAGGAGGGGGGGGATGCAGGCATTATGCTGCACTTCCTCTTCCTCTAAGAAGCTTATGGAAGGCCTTCACACAGGCTGAGTCACTGGGCAGTTGTTTCCCATGGAGGACAAGCCCCACCTTCCTGAAGCTGTCCACCCCCTGAAACCCTTCCCACAGAGCAGCAGCTGGGAGCCTGGCTGGCTGCAACCCATCTCCACCCACCATCCTGTCCTCCTGCCCCTGCCTGGTCTCTCCCCACTGGCCACCTTTTTTTTTTTTTCTGAACCAAAGCAGCTCCATCATTCAGGTTCAGGGAGTAGAACGGCCAGGCACAGAGAAAACCTAAAATGTTCACACACACCCTAAATTATTCTTCAACCACTGTACTTATGCCCTGCAACTTTCTGTGCCAATTATACCCAGGTGCCTGCTTAGCTATGGAGAACTGCCCCAAACCCCTACTTTTCTCCCTTCCCTCATACAAGGGACGGGGCCTGCCAGAGAGGAAGGGCGGTTCAGCAGGTGAGTGCCAAATCAGGTATCCAGGACTTCCCTGGGCCAGAGTTCCCTAAAAAGGCCATCTCTGGAAGGTCCCACCTGTCTGCGGGATGCCCTCTTTTCTTCAGAAGGAGAGACCAGAGTGGGAGACCTCTGAGCCCAGCAAAAAACAGTGATCTTCTGAGCTGTGGGGTACCTCACAGCCCTAAGAGCGGATATGGGCTTTAATCGGGCAGGAACTCCAGAGCTCGCGTGTTCCTATTTTAGTCAGCTGCGTTCAAGGAAAGGAAACCCACATTCAGCTGTGCAGCCAGGGACTCAGAGGTCTAGGGCTTGAATTCACAATTAAACCCACTTGGCTCTTCTGAAGGCAAGGTGCGATTTCCAAGGCTGCCAAGTAAAGAAGGCCTGATAGAAGTACGGCTTGTCCATTTGTTTATCCCACAAGTGTCAATGCAGCACGTGTGTGCCAGGAGTTGCATATCTGATAAAGGACCAGGGAGGGAACAAGGGCAACATGAATTGGTGCTACTCTCCTGGATTTTTTTTTTTTCATTCTTAAATTTTTTCAATTAACATGTAATAAATGTACATATTAATGAGGCACAGTTTCTATTTTAACACATGCACATAGCATGCACTGATCAAATCAGGGTCCTAAGTATTTCTCCTCCCCCATCTGGCTGATTTTGTCCCCCAGGGAGCATGTGGGCCATGTCTGAAGACATTTTTAGATTTCACAACTGAGTAGGAGTGGGGAGGGAAGTGCTACGACATGCAGTAGGTAGAAGCTGTTAAACATTTTCCCAGGCCTTGGGTAGCTCCCACATCCAGGAACAGTGCAGCCCAAATGCTTACAGTGCTGAGGTTGAGAGAGCCTGGTCCAGAGGGGAAACAAACTTCCATCAAATCATCTTGTTACTGAATTGATATTTGTGGTCATTTTTACATATTTACCATATGAATGCTCTGATAACCAGTGCAATGCACAGTAAGAAAGCTGAGGCACGCATGGGCAAGGGGGTGGAAAGGGTACTCTGGGGGAAGGCCATATGGGTGGACACTGCAGCTTGAGCTGGATATAACTATCTAAGCAGGAAGAGGGAAAGGGAAAGGACAGAGCTCCAGTAAGAGGGTCTTAAATGCAAAAATGCCTCGTGTGAGGAAGTACAATGGATGATTCTGGAAATAAGTTCTTCTCACCCCATCATCATCTTACAGCCTGTGCAAGACACAGTCAACCTTGGGGCCATTACCCCAACCAACAGCTCCCTGCAACAAACACCAGAGCCCCAAACAGAGAAGCTAGAAGAACTACTCATACTTTAATGCCACTATGTTCTACTGCCTTTTCTCAACCCTCAGTCACTGCACATTATAAGAGGCAGGAATTAAAATGCTAATTTTTCTTAGATTTAACACTGCAAGCATGAATATCAAAAAAGGGGGGGAAATGAACTAAAACACTGAAGAACTGGACCTCGTCAAAATTAAAAATTTTGCTCTGCAAAAGATCCAGTAAAGATAATGAAAAGAATAGCAGGGGAAAAAAATCTGTGAACTGCATATCTGATAAAGGACTAGTATCTAGAATACATAAAGAACTCTTAAGACCCAGTCATTTAAAACGAGAATCTACTTAGGAAATGGGCAAGAGACACAGAGAGACATTTCACTGAAGAGAACATAAAGATGGCAAATAAGCCCATGAAAAGGCATTCCATGTCATAAGCCATTAGGGAAAGCAAATTAAAGCCAGGTATCATTATAAAATAGTTAAAATAAAAACCAGCAAAAACAGCAACTGCTGGGGAGGATGCACAGAAACGGGGTGACTCATCACACATTGATGAGAAAAATGCAAAATGGCACGACTTCTTCAGCAGTTTCTTACAAAACTAAACATACACTTAACCACTTGATCCAGCAATCCTGAACATTTACTCCACGGACAGGAAAACTCATGTTTCACACCAAAACCTCTACACCCACTTTTGTAACAGCCTTATTTCTAGAAGCCCTAAACTGGACACAACCCAGATGCTCCTTGTTGAGTGAACATCTAAAGAGAATGCAGAGCGCCATGCAGAGCACAGAACACCACTGGCAAGCAAAAAGAGTGAACCACTGATCCACAAAACAACTTGGGTGCAGCTGGAGGGGATTATGCTCAGTGAAAAAGATAATCCCCAAATACGACATGGTGTGTGATTCTGTTCTTGTGACATTCTTGAAATGCAAAATGATGAGACAGATAAGAGAGTAGTGGTTGTCAGGGGCAGGGAGAAAGGGAGGGGCCAAGGTGGGTGTGACTGTAACAGGAGCACAAGAGGTTCTTGTGAGGGAACTCTTCTGTGTCCTGAATGTGGTGTGGACACAGGAAACTACATATGATAAAACTGCACAGAAGTCAACACACATACACACAGATGAGGACACACCAACTGTGGTATGTGCATTAGGATGAACTGCATCTGTGCCCACCTCCCCTGGCAGCACTGCAGTATGTCATGCCAGCTATTACCTCTGCAGGAGACCAGGGGAAGGATTATGGGATCATCCTGGATTGTTTTTTTTTTTTTTTATGACTGTGTATGAATTCACAACTATCTCAAAAGAAAAAGAAAAAGAAACTACTTTAAGATTTTAGTCAGCCACCAGATGCCACTGTATCTTAAGACAAATCCTTCTATTACTTTCTTTTCCAATACTACAAGCACACTAAAACTGAAGATATTCTTTTAAAAGATATCCAAATATGTGTTTCATAATTGTACATTCTCATAATTATTTTGTTTGTGATAACATCAATTCTTGGTCTTAAAGAAAGAAATAAAAGTAATTAGGACACTATACTTGGCCTCTGCAGCTCCTGAGACAAACCACCCCAGTTCAAATCTCAGCTCCAAGAACATTAACTGCATGACTTGACAAGTCCACTGTGCCTCAGTTCCTCCACCTGTGACAAGGGTAAAAGGGCATCCCAACCTCAGGAATTGTGGGATTCTGCCTCGCAGGACAGTTCCTGAGGCCTCTGTCCAAGCTGGCTTCTGTCATTATCGTCTCCTCACAAAGGGCTGAGACCTCCCTCTCTTCTGCCTCTGAAGGTCTACACCACATTCCATCTTAACCTTAACTCCTACTGCAAAATATTTAGGCGTTCTAATTTCCAAAAATCAAAGGAATTTAAAACTGCCTTTTAAATTTACTCATGGTCTTTTTTTAAATTGCAGGCCATTTCTTTGATTTCTTTGCTGCAGAAGGGACTCAAAAGGCTTCTAGGTGACATTGCCAGTTTCACATCTGGTCACGTGTCCTCAGGGAAGCAGACCTGAGGGTTCTTGCCTTCCCCAGGGCAGCAGCACAGCCTGGATCTGAACAGGGTCAGGAAATGACTGGCGGGCACTGGGGGGCTGGGGAAACAGGCCCAGGCCCTGGCAACCTTCCTTGTGTCCTTTCCAAGGCTGCTGAGCTCAAGAATAAGAAGTGTTTTCCTGCTGGCCTGAAACTGAAATAGGGTGAGACTAGCCTTCAGTAATTTTTAAATAGTTTTAGTGTGGCACAGCCAAAACAAGCCCTATCCCAGGGGTCAACAGATTCCAGGGTAGAAGTCTGCATTTCAAGCCACTCTCAGTACTGTTATGAGTTTAGATGGATAAACCAGCACCCGACAGGAAAGGCATGATGATTGCAGAGACCCCCTGGAAGTCATTCTGCACTGCCCTGGAAGGCCAAGCGTGATGGCACTGGAATGAGGGGTGACCCAGGAGAAAAATCTCAAATGCTCGCAAGTAGACCCTACATCAGTGTTGGAAGGAAGGAAGTTATGTAGAAGTTCTCGTGGAAATTCAAAGATAGGAGGAAAAACTACTCTTTACTCCTAAACTTGCTGTTCTCCCTGGCCCCACATCCATTAAGTGATATCACCAGCCATCCACTGAAGAATCTAAGCCCAAAGTCTGGGAGTTACCCTTTCCCTAGCTCATCTAGACCATCAACAGGTTCCATCATTCTACTTCTTGGGTATTTCCTGAATATTCTCTCTCTCTCTCTCTCCATCTCCTTGGTTTCTGGTCCCAGCCACCACTTCTCTGGACCAGAACATGGGTCTCCTGCATCAACTCCCTGCCTACCCTGCTCCTCTGACTGTGCTGATAGGATAGCCATGGCGGCCCTTCAGACCTGAGTCAAAGCCTCCTATGGCCTCCTTCACCTCTTGCAAGGAAATGCACACACCCCCACTCCATGGCCCAGGAGGTGGCTGTCTGGTCTGGACTTGGCTTCCTTCTCTACACTAAGTCTGCAGGCTCTTTTCAGGTTCAAGATCCAAGCTTAAATTCCCTCTGATTGGGACATTTATCATTTTCTCTACTTTTTGTGCTTCTGGGCCTGGCAGACCCTATCTGTCCTGTTCACCTCTGTACCCAGTACCCAATAGGGCCCATGGACATGAAGGTGCTCAATATATAGTCAACACACAGAGGCCTTCAAAGACCAACTTAATTCACACAGCAAGCTATGGTTGACTACAGTAGCTGCCATCTTACAGCAGGTTATGGTCTAAAGTATCTGGGGAAGTTCATTTGTTCTTTCTTGAACATACACTTAAATATGGGAAAGTTCTTTCTTTTTTTTTTTTTTTTTCCTTTCTTGAACATAGACATATTCTAGCGAAATTTGTTGTTGTTGTTTTTAATAATGAATTCCTGACATGTTGGGCTAGATAATTTCTTGCTGTAGAGGGCTTTGTGTTATAGAATACCTAGCAGTATCTCTGGTCTTTATATATGAGAAACCAGTAGCAGCCTCCATCCAGTTGTGGCAGCCAAATGTCCGGAGACACTGACAAATGTCACTGGAGGAGAGAGGAAGGATTGCCCCTCGTTGAGAACCTCTCTAAGAGAGAAAGGTTAGAAATTGATGGTTAACTGCTCATTCTGCCTCCAAAAGCCTAGTTAACCTCTACTTTTTCTGAATCACAAGAGCAATAATGGATTTTAGGACGGTATTACCTGACCCCCACTGCAACATCACTTCAGTAGGAAATTCATTCATTCCAAATCCCTAGTAAAGTATTTAACAGCCATGGAGGGGTGGGTTGGCCTATCCTGAGAGACTCAGCTTTCTCTTTTTTCTCCTTATCAGCATTCCAGTCGATATCTGAAGTGCAAAGGTGCAAAGAATAGGGGATGGGGGGAGGAACAAAGAGCCAGAGGAGAGTTGGGGGAAGCACAGAACTCCTCATACCTGATCTGACCCTTGTCTGAGTTTGGCACATTAAAAACAAGAAACTAGATGACACCTTGGTGTCTGAGATCCTTCCTGAAAGCACTACCCCACAGTTCAACATTCTCTTCCTTTCCAGGGTGGGGCAAGACCCAGGAATGAAATGTGAAGGACTGCATCTCTACTGATCGAACTCCCTGTCTGCCTGTCTCTAATCTGCTACTGAGTTTACAGTACCTATTCAGGAATGCAAAATGACTTCCTAGTTTTACCTGCCACACTGCAACAATATTTTCAATTATTGGTTAAACTGCAAATGCCCCACGAGTCATTTAAATAAATCTCACATGTATGAAATAGTCAATTGTGTTCTCTGAGCAATTCCCAGCTGTAAAAATAGAGCCATACCGAACTCATTTTTTTCCTTCAGCTAATTGAAAATAGTGCACATATAATGCATGACTTAAAGCACCCAGGAGGAATTTCAATTTGCATTCCCTATTTTAAATGTACAATCAAATGCTGTCTTAAAGTGCTCTACACATTTAATTCAATATTACTTGCCTGAAGTCCCAACCACTCCTAAATTTCAACTCTGTGAATTGATGATTTGAGGTTTTAATGCTCCAAGTGACTTCTGAAACAATGGCTTTAATAGGGTTGCTTTTCCTGAGAAAACAAACACTCCCCAACTTGACCGATTCAAACCTTGGAGGCCCAGAGGAAAATTTCCAAAACAGCAGCAAGACACTTGCCTGGAGGATGGTACCGTGTATAAATAAGAACATCCTTCTCCAAGGAGCCAGAACGGTGACTTCGTACATGCCCAGAGCTGCGGCCCTGCAGTGAGGCCACCTCCACACTCCTCATGGTTGATCAAGATGGTCCATCAAGGGTAGCAGAGAGCAGAGTCTAGGGATGAAGACAGGCTGGAGCAGTAACACGTGCTAAATAACGAGGGTGTCACCTGACTTAGGATCACCGTCTGCTTCTAAAAGGGCCTCAGAGGCTGCACAAGCAGCTCATGTGCTTCCCAGTTCACAAGTCACAGAGGCCCTATGCCAGGAGGAAAGCACTGTGGCAGAAATGACAAGGAGGAAGGGAAGGCAGAGCCAGACTTCACAGCTTACACTGGCAGAAGACAGAGCCCTGGAAGGACCCAGAACCCCAGGCAAAAAGTGAGACAATACCAGGGTGAGGAGCCCCAGGCACTGGAAGGCAGCTGCCTGCCTCACCCCTGCTCCCAACACTGCTGGATCGTCAGTGTCCCACTCCTCAGCAAATCAGCATGAAGAGTGAGCCCCCAAAAGGCAGCCCCAAGTGCCCCAGATGAGCAGCTACCTGTGGTGGCAAGTGACAAAGAGTAACCAAAGGATGGCAAAGAATGGAAAGCATCAGAGCTTAAGTCATGGGACACGAGGGACAACAAACACATCTAGAAGCTAGTGGAAGGACGAGTCACAACTTAGGTGGTTCCTGACACATGCAAACCTTCAACCCTTAACTTTTATTCTACAACTTGTGAGACAGAATTAGAAATAATAAAAGAACACAGAAACTAGCAATTTTAATAACCTGCCACCCAGGACCATTCTCTCATATTATCTACGGAAGATGTTCCCAACATTTGGGAACGAAGGGAAGGAACCTAGTACGGGTAACTGTTGACACATTAGCCTCCTGTGCCCTGCTGATGAGAAAATTCTTTACAGGCCACGTGGAACTAGCCCAGGTTTTAGTTCTATGGCTTGGGCCAACTACATGCTTTCACATGGTACTTACCAGTCAACGCATCAACATACCCTAACAAGCAAGCTTCTCAGAGTCCAAAGGATCTTTTCATTGTCCACCCAGCTTTTAAGAATTTGTTAGGTTTTAGTCAGTCTCTGCTCTGCAACAACCCTAGTGCGCTGACAAACTTGAGATTTCTTCCATACTCCATGCTGTGGATCCCAAAAGGTGACATCATTTAAGCCACCACGTTCTCTGACATCATACAAATAAAATGCAGCTCTTTTTATCAGCCATGTTATGTTTTTCTTCTTCCTTTGGCACCCAAATAACATTTGCTATCTCTTTTCCCAGGGAAAAGAGAAGGAAAGCAAGAGAATGTTGAGCTTGTGTTATACAAGCTGAGAAGGAGAGAAAAGGGAGAGCTCAGAACAGACAGAACAGCTTCCGAGCACACCTGAGCCCCCAAGCGGTTCACTTCAGCAGTTCAAATACTGAAAAGGAGACTTAGAGAAAATAGACAGTATTTTTCCTACCCACGCTCCAAATCCATCAAAGACGTTATATTAAAAATAGAGATTCTGGGCTGGGAATATAGCTCAGTTGGTAGAGTGGTTACCTCACATGCACAAGGCCCTGGGTTCAATCCTCAGCACCACAAGAAAAAAAAAATGGATTCCACTGGTAGTCATGGAGCCGTTACTTTCCATTTTTATTAGATGACTGTAGTGCTGCTTTGAGACAAGCATTGGCATCCGCAGAAGTGATCTTGTGATACCTGAATCATTGTCTTCTGTTTTTCACTCTGGTTCTTGTAACAAAATCCCCTCTCTACCCAGGATCCACAAAAGGGACTGACTGGGTTGGTCCATCCAAATCCTTCGGCCTGTCTTTGGGCATGGATGACAAGTCACAGAGTTACCTAGAAAGTTTGGGCCATATAAGAGGAAGATGGTCCCTGACTCCCCCACTTTAACTTGTGGAAGAAAATTATAAGAGCTACCTTCAGAATAAACTAAACACATAAATCAAAATATGTATGTCCACAGGCACAGGTTCTGGAAATACTTCTAAAGTAAGGAAAGGAAATGAGGCTTGGGGAAGATCAGAGGAGACAGTTAACAGCTTCCATTTTAAGAAGCTTTCATCTCCAATTCTTTGCTCTTTTTATTCCCTTCTTTCAGTACAAAGTCTATAAACAAATAAATCTCAATGGAATAAAATAAAGATGACACTCCATATTTATATGCTTGGGACTCCCCTCCACTAAAACTCCAGCAAGCCATCACTAACCCAAAACAGTTCTTCAAGGCTTAGAAACCCTCTGAGGTGATGGGAAGGAAGCACAGTCCCAAACTTGGCTTTGGTTAGCAAATCCTGAGGCTCTTCCATCAGCCTGCCCCAACCTCGCTTGTAGCAGCTGATGCCAAAACCTTCTGGAGTTATCTTGGGGCAACGACAGGGACACGGAGCTGTTTCCTAGAAGAAACCTGAGTTCACTCTAACATGACTGTGGAATAGCCCCGTCTCATCCTAGGCCTGCCTGTACTGGATAAGCTGCTCTGGGACTCGGTTTCCCATCTATGACCAGTGATAACCCTCTTCCTCCTCCCTGTATCTCAGAGAGCTGCCATGAGGACCACACAAGATACTGTTGGAAATGGCAGGTACACCTAAACTCCTCCTCATAGGACCTGCCATTTTCCTGCCCCATGCAAAACTAATATGAAAGAACAAGGCTGTCCAGAAGTGAAAGTCAAAGACTTAATGAAAGGTCACTTTCTCACCTTTATCTAACCTCTGGCATGAGACAAAGCACTGGGGAATCCTCAGGGCTGTGTTTGTGGCAGTGTGTGTGTGGGGGGGGTGGGGGGGGTGGACAGGGTCAGTTCTTTGTATCATGAAATTTGCATTTTATAGACATCATCACCCCAGTTACTCACAGTCCATTAGAGATGGACTTCCCCAACAAGGGGGCTGGTGTGTGGCTTCACTGGAGATTTATAAAGCTCCTGCTATGCACAGAGCTGTGACTAGTCATCTCACCCAGAGAGAAGTGGAGAGGCTGTGTAACCTGCCACATCACACAGCCAGGAGGCAAGGCAGCAGGCAGCAGGCGGAGGTGGCCCACCCCAAGTCGGGCAGGTCCAGGGCTTCTCCCAGGGAGAGGGCCAACTGATACCACCCTGAGCATTCACCTCTCCTTTCACTCCCAGGTGCAGAAGTGAGTTTCCAGCACACCTGAGGACCCTCTCCACTTCAGAGTCAGGTGTCCCTTCTTCCAACAAATTCCTGACTTCTTTGGTTGACCTCTAATTCCCACATGAGCACCAGGCATTTCTCAAATAGGGCCACCAATTCTCCTCTTCCCATAGAGAAGACCTGCATGGTCCTTGCGGGTGCAGGTCAACCCAGACTAAACAAGATTAATGACAAATACGTGAAATAACACGAGAGTCAGAGGTAGTGCTTCTCTTTCCACTCCCACTTTCTATGAAGCAATTGAATTCAGACTCCTCACAGGCAGCTCCCAGAGCCTGCCATCACTTGCTGAGTTTCCAAGTGCAGCATCACTTCACTGTCTAAGGTGCACGTGACCAAATCCATGTGTGACACTGCCATGAAAAAAATCCCACCCAAAGCCACAACAAGCCTTGAACAATGCAGCAGGACCCATTGCCCGTGGAGGTAAAAATATATTCACGACCCCTGCGGCAGATTAGTGATTATGTTACTTCTTAAAAATGGCCTTTAAGGATCTTTTCCATCTGCCAGAGAGCAGCCAGCTCCTCAGCTGATTCGCTCCCTTATCTGCCTGACAATGAAGCTGGCCACATGCCCTAGCCTCTACTGAATACACATGTGACCATAAGACTGACTGTAATGGAGAGATAGAAGCAGAGGGGAATCACACTATCCATGAGCTCACAACATCAACACCTCTCATCTGCAATCACCCATGATGTTTCTGCTGTCATGAGCTTGATGCTGACTAGCACTGTGGCCTTCACAACTGCCTGTGAAATAAAGTAGCACCACAAAATGTTGGGAGGCTGGGTCATAGAATTACTCATTTTCACATAGTCATACTCACTGTGGGCCTTATGCAAATGGAAAATCACCTCCCACAGCATTTGAACCATGGCATATGTTTGGGTTTATTTGTTACAGCAGCTAGCATTACATGAACTAACACAACTTGCAACACTTGCAATCATGACATTATGATCTCAGGAATAAATAGTGTGTATTCTTTGTCTTTCCCTTTTTTTAAAAAAAAAATTAGCACCTTTTCATTGCATAATCTTTATAAGCACAAGTATTGACTGAGGTTACTTCAGGCTGAGGTGCCTTCCCTTGATCTTCTCAACCACTCATGCATGGGTGCCATCCACCTACCCTTTCTGTAAACTAATGAACGTACTGGGACCTTGTAACTAGAAAGATTTTGAAAGAAACCCGTGAGATAGCAACTCTTTTTTTCCTGAGGAACAATTTGGGAGAGATTGTCACTTCGTGTTCAGGCACAAAGTCTTTAAACTGGAATTCTTTTTCACAGAGAAAACACTTCATTTCGGTTCCTCCTGATGACTTATCAAGGCAGCGTTCAGGCCCTGGATTCCACCTGGGCACCTAGCCCAGAAGAGATGGGCCTTCCCGCAATTCTGTATACTCCTGGGTCTTGTGCTCATGAGTACTGAATGAAAGTAAAAGTTACGTACAAGTAACTTTCAGCTGTTCATCAAAACTTTTATCCTTTTTTTAAAGGGAAGTAATTTCTCCTCTGTGAGGGAGTGATCTGTAGCATTCAGTCACAGACAGCCAAACAAACGATTCTTAGCTGATACAAATCAATGAATACCAATTCTGCAAAGTTTAGGGCAGAAAGAATTCCATGGAGAGTAAAGGAAAAGGAAAAAAAATGAGGGCTGTATCATCACAGGGCTAGCTAGGCACCCACATTCATCAGCTGCCAGCTGCCAGCTCATCTTGCACATGGAGACTCACCTCTCGTACATCCTTGTGACATGTAAGCCACTTCTCCGTGTGAAGGGCTTTGTGTTAGCACCACTCAGCCTCCCAGCTGGTCACCTAAAAACTGAGCCTTGCTGCCCTCAAGTCACACAGGAGGACAGGGAGGTATCTCACTGCTTGTCTACATTCCCCAACCTCAGGGAGCCTCCAGGGTCCTCGTCTACAGAACCACCTTGGACCACAAGCTTCTCCAGGCTGCTTGGAGGATGAATCAATGCACATTTAT
The DNA here is from genome assembly GCF_048772815.1 of Callospermophilus lateralis. Classification (NCBI taxonomy): domain Eukaryota; kingdom Metazoa; phylum Chordata; class Mammalia; order Rodentia; family Sciuridae; genus Callospermophilus; species Callospermophilus lateralis. The sequence goes on along the minus strand of NC_135313.1, from coordinate 13,821,433 downwards.
AAAGCATGTTCCTAGGCCACAGCTGCACAGGCCTCAGTGACTGCTCCAGTCATGCTCACAGGCTACTCTCCTAGAGTCCAGCCATGGCCAACAGGGAGGGAGCAGACTTCTGTGTAGCCTTGCCAACGACTCCGTACGCACTGACCACTGCCAGCTTGACTTCCCAAACACCTCATTAGTGTCACTCATTCTGGCAGCTGATTACTGTCCCAGTGCAGGACGCAGGGGCAGGGTGGGGTGGTAGGATCAGTCTGTTCCAGTGGAGGAACGTTATCACCAAGATATATGATGATAATAAAAAGCAAATCAGTGTTATGATAATTTCATTGTTGCTTTTAAATCCTCTATGAACAAGGCCCTCCCTGACTGCTTCCCCATCCCCATCATGGTAAGCCACTGTTCCAGGCTATCTTGAATTGCCCAAGTATCACAGATGTGCCTTTCCTGCCTAAGTGGCTAAGACCTCAAAGGCTGACCTGTTTTGCAGCTACTCCTCCATGCACCTGTTACAGAATAAGTGCACCAAAACTAGCTCGTTAACTGAACACCACTCAAATACTACAAGGCTGCCACCTCCAAAGTCCTGTGCAGGGAAGTTACATCAAGAGTAAGTCCAGTAGAATCCCTTTTACGCTCAGGGAAGAACGCCCTTCAGGAACATGGGAGGGAACCTAGGGAGAAAGAGATAAATCAGCCACAAGGCTTGTTCATGTGGCTCTGGAAAATGGATGGGAACAGCCCAAAGTCAGGGGGCTGCCAAGGGTGTGTGCCGACTGTACCCAGACTTCATGCATGTCAAGGAAACAGGGGTCAGAGATATTGGTTTTCAACCTGCCACAGCCCTGACCTTGCCAAGGGACTCAGGTCACAGTACTTCCCTGCTTGTGAAAGAGGACAAACATGAACTTTCTCATCCTTATCTTCGACATTCTCTGGAGCACAGAGGCAGTATCTGTGGCCTAAGATCACCCAGCAACCAAAGGAAGAGCTGAGATTTAATCCCAAGTTCTTCCAACTTCCAAATTCATGCTCTGCCCAACCATGTCCTGACTTTTACTCTGTGGGCCTTGCTCAGCCCCCTATGGTTAGACTCAGCCCCCTATGGTTAGACTCAGCCATTGGAAAAAACATCTTAGAATTGAAAACATCCATCCACATGGTACATGAAGACCTGGAGTCTCCCTCCCATTACAGAGCCTCTGAGCAGATTGTCTACCTACCTGAATCTTTTCACTATAAACTAAGACTAATTTCTACCTTCCTAGGGTTGTCAGGATTCAACAAGGTCACATATAATATATGCCTAGCAGTAACTGACACACTAAGGATCAACTTTTCATTTCCTTCTCCCCTTCAAAGCATCTTTCAGGCTCCTCCTTGCCAGGTACAGTGGAAAGAGCCCAGAAGGGGTAGAACAGACTTGAGAGCTCCCAGCAGGACAGAGAAGACACACAATTAGAACACAAGGCAGACAGCAGGACAAAAACATAATTTTATCACAGTACATGTTAAAAAATGGACTATCTCTTGCCCAAAGGAATAACAGGCTAATAAGCAACATGTCTACACTGGAATAATTATGTTTTCCTACCTTCAACTACACTGAACTAATTCACATTAGTATGATCACCACTTTGGTATCATAATTTACCACCTTGCTGCACAAGAATAGGTTTATTATGAATACTTTAGCATCTCTGGCTATTCCTCCAAATTGCTATTTTAACCAACATATCATTAAGAAATTAACATAGGTTTGGCCAAAGATTGTGTGAGTCTTTTAGTAAATTGATTTCAAAGAGAAAATCTGCATCTTTAGAAATTTCTCTTTATAATGAAGCCAGCACACAGAATCTCCCAGCCACTCTCAGAACAATGGTTCAGGTGGAGGCATATACCCAGTGTCATACAAAGTCCCAGATGGATGTTTGCCATTAAATCCTAAAAAGGCTTATCAAAAGTAGCAGAAAATGCATTTCCTATCTAGAAATGTTTGCTAAGGTTAATCCAACATTCTTAGAATGCTCTTGTATATCAAGGGAATCAAATCATAATCAAGCATGTTTAAAATGGTTATTCCTAGATACCCCGACATCATTACATAGCCAAGTGACTTTTTTTCAGTCTGAAAAACAAGGATGAGATGAGACAGCTCTGGAAGCTACGCTTGCAAAGGCCTATACATTAAACCCAATAGATAATCACTCTCTACAACTAACTCAAGGGAAAAGAGCACCCAGCTGCCAGAGCTGGTGCAACATGCCCCTCAAAAGAGTCCTTGCTAACAGGAGTGTTTTCCCCCACAACACAAGAGTGGAGTCAGAGGGAGGGTGTGTCACAGATCAGCCATTCTTTGCTTGTCGGCCAGCAGAGCCTGAAGTCTGCAAAAAAGCGCCGACCACGGGAGTACTGCCCACCCAGAGTGCCACAGGACAGGGAACTAAGCAAACACACTGAGCAAGTCACTCTCTCACCAGGGCAAAGACACAATGGAAATGAGTCCTGAAGAAGTGGAGCCCCTGCCTGTACTACTATGACAAACATAACATAGGGCCACAGCCACCTTGTGTTCTCCAACCCAGTTCCATTTCTGCCACTGTGCTCAGCACCTAAGATCCACTCTCCATCCCACAACAGTTAAGGGTGGTCACCTTCAAGACCTGCTCACAGATGAACAAAATGAAGATTGGGAAAGTGCAGAAATGTGGCCATGGCCTCCCGCTTGCAATGGACAGAAACTAGAGTAAATCAAAGTCTCCTGGACTCCAAAGCCTCCACACTCTTCCTTACCACTGTGGAGGTGGAGGAAGAGGAAGAGGAGGAGGAGGAGCAAGAGGAGAGGGAGGAGGGGAGGAGGGATGGAAGGAGGAAGAGAAAGGGAAGAAGAGGAGGGGAGGAGGGAAGGAGGGGAGGAGGGGAGGGTGAGGAGAGGGAAAGAACCTCTGCTAGTTAGAAGGGATAAATTCTAAAATAAAGGTAACTATAAACTTCAGAAGTGAAATCCCAAACAGAGTTCAGTGAGGCACCTTTTAGAAACTATGCCACACTTCTTCTTTGGTTCTCTTGAGTTGTATTCAGTGCAGCCTAAGTTATTACTTTGGACTCTGTATAAATGTACTCTACCTTCTCAAGCCAAAGTTCAGCACTAATTTTAGACTCCAGTCTTAAGAAAAAAAAAGTGTCTAAGGAACAAACTGGGGTGGGGGTGGGGGAGAAGGCACAAAAACATTACTTCAAATATCATAAAAATATTATATTGGCCTCTTTCCATCTGGTGTGCTTTGGTTGTATTACTGAAGGATATCATGCCATGTTTTAAAAAGAGCCATGTGCTTTGATGGGAATTTCTTTGTGATTAAGTATAAATACTGCTAAGACATAAATCTTTGAAATCCGCGCTACTGGCTCACAGTTCATTCATTTACCAACCCGGGTCCAGGTTCTGGCATCAATACACACAGGCTATATGACTGCGGCCACCTCAGCTTTTCCACACTCTTCTTTCCCGACTGTATGACTGGGAGTGATATTCCTAACTATCCTGGAGGCAGGCATGAGTTTCAAGGGACCACACACTGCCAACTGAAAACTAATGGCAGTTGGGTAACTTGCCTGCCCTGCACACCCTCTTCTCAGTATGCTCTCCCCTGCTGGCTACAGGGTTGAACATGTGACTCAGCCTCAGCCAATCACAGTTTTCCATTCTCCACACCAACAGTCATTGGCACAGGAAAAGGCACATGACCAGAACTGGGAGCCAATCAGAGTTCCTCTCCAGGATTTTTTTTTTTTTTTTAATTAGAACTGGAAGGAAATTCTCTTTTCCCTCTTTGATTGTGAGGGTATAAGGAGAAAGCCTGGATCTATTTGCAAGCATGGTCTCTGAGGGACAGAAGACAACCACTAGAGAGAATTCAAAACAAGAGACAAAGCAGAAGAGCACCTTCAAGACCCTCAGTCTCTGGTTCTAGTGAACTTCAGAGCCAGAGCCCATTTCCACCATGCCAGGGATCAGCAAGAGAAGGCAAAAGCTCTCCCCTGGTGTTCTGTGTTTCAGCCTGAGCTATTTTGACTTAGGTTTCTGTACTTTAAGCAAAAAGATAATGTAGGAGTTAATAGTTCATATCATCTGAACCAAATCCTCAACAAAAATAACTTCTCTTAAAGTAGATTCCTTATTTAAAAAATGAAGAAAAAGATGAGCTTTAGTAGAAGCAGCAAACACTGCTATTATTTATATAGTACTTTCCTGAAAGAAAGAGGCATCTATTTTCACTTGTAGTTACCTTATTCATTTTGGAGTGGGCTTTGTATTTGGCATAAAACTTTCTCACATACCCACACCCACTCTCAAGATTTGGACTGTAAAACTTAGGGCAAAAACAAGTGGTTATTTTTCTCCCTTCTATGGAGGGGGAAAGGTGGAAGGGTGGGGAGAGAGGGCACTGATGCTATTTTTGGTGTGTTCTCAAGAGAAACTCCCCAGGTTACCAAAGCTCTCACTTGGGAAATAGGGGTAGAAATACAAAAATAAAGCAATTTACCAAGATTTGCAGCCACTATAAGCAATTCGTTCAGTCTTTTCATAAGATTATTTTTTTACATTAAAATCTCTTCTACATTATTTTTCTCCTAAGGATTAACTGATAAAAATAGAAAGGCACAGTGGATTCCAATTCTCAAATTATCTTCTGAAATGAAGGGCAAAGTCTGAGGTCAAACTGTAGCAAGATACTGGGTGTTTATGATCTGATCTTGAACTATGGTGACCACCCCAACCTTGGGATCAATTCAAGGATGAAATGTGGGCCATGTTTGTCAAAATACACCAATGGCATTACAAATAGTCAGAGGATTGCTTAGGCCCAGTGGCCATCCCATGCACAAAAGGAATCACAGGAGGGATGCTGACTTCTCTGGACTGGGCTTACATCCAGACCTAGAAACCTAACAGCAGAATAAAGCGGGAGACTCAGTGACCGTGTAAATAGACTTGGCTTATTGGATGGAAGGTGGCATTTCATTTCTCAAAAGAATAATAAAACCATCTTTCAACATTCCCGCACAAATTGGGAACTTAAAGAAATAACCTAACAAGGTAATTTTTGTATTTTATTCTGTTCAGGACTTCAGCATATTTTTTAAGAACCCACATTGATTTCCAGACCAAGCATGCAATCTATTCATGAAGAAAGATGATTTGGAAAGAAAAGACAGGAACATTCAGGGGGAAAAGATTCACAAAGAAGATCCATGTTTAGCGGACCCTATTTATTTAACAATTTTATATATTCCTCCAAATGGAATAAAAACAAAACGTTCATGTTGGCCCACAATGCTATTTGTGAGTACTAATACTGAATGACTTTATGACTTTAAAAAGAGAGACAGGAACATCATGGTACATAAGCATATAATAATACATCCAAGAAAAAAGTTTATCTAATCCTGATATTTATAAGAAAGCTGGATCCAAAAAAAAAAATTCAAGAAAAGCTTTTTTTTTCAATCTATAGGATCATTAATAAGATGCTTTTGAGATCATGTATTTCAATGATACCCACTATGCAGAGACTGATTTCTGGATGGTCCATATACAAACTCTATATATATGGTTTATATATAGAGTGGCACAACCCAGGACACTTCAACCAAACTTGACTAAAGATATTAGCCAGAAAATTCTATGGTTTAAAAAAAAAAGAGAGAAAGGTCATGCATCACCATCATCATCACCAAGGTTAATGGAAATAAGCCAAAATGCATTCTCCAATCTTTTGCAAACATGAAAGGTAGAATGCAATCCATCCAATGGACCCGGAGGAAAGAGAACTAAACTGGAGGGTTCAGATCAGCACAGTACAAGTGAACATGGGCACAGAAGCACTTCCATACTGTTTGTATCTAAGTAATATTCTACTTCAAAAGACTGGTTGACCCCAAAGTTAAAAAGTGTGAAGGTATACATAAAACTCAGAGGTACCAAAACCAGACGTGGAGAATGGGGTTGGGGAGAACTTGACTTTAAGCCTAAAACAAGCACTCTTCCATAAAACTATGAAAAATACAAAGGCAGTTTAGTTCAGACACTTAAGTGTCTTTCCATTATACACCACAGCTGGTGCAAATAAAACTAAAACACAGACACATCTTCCCAGAGCTTTGAGTTTAGTATGTAAGCACATGTTCTATGACGGCAACTGCCATCACAGAGGTATGCACAAGGTAGGGGGTGTATGTATGTGTGCACTGCCTACGTGCTAGAGAGGACCGGGGTACTGATTGCCCGGGAGGAATTTGTGGAACAGGTGAACTAGACCCGAGTCTGGAAAAGAGTGAAATTAGCCAGACATTGAACACAGGAGGAGGAAGGGAACTGCAGGCAGAAGTCCAGCAAGAGCAAAACCAGAAGGGCACAGCACAGCTCCATGGTATGTGGAGTCTACAGGAAGCCCAGTGTGCCAGGAAATAGTTTGGGGAAGGATACAAAGTAGGGATGTGGGAAGGAGTTGAAGAATGAGAGACCCTGCCAGGTCTTCATAAAGAACCAGCAGCCTGGTGAGTCCCAGGAGCACAAGGGAATGTCCCTGGCTCTGTGCTGAGAGGAACTTGGGTTCTGTGCTAGGACTGTCCAAAGGCAGCTGAGTGAACTCTGGGCCCATAATGTTCCTAGGGCTGAGGGCTCCTGGGGCAGCCTGTGCTTCCGTACTCAGTCTCCCCACTTGCATCTCGAATGTGAAATCCACCCTGCCCCATCTCCTCCCAGCGGGGCTTTGAGAAGGGAGGATGGTGAGGGCTGTGAAATGGGATATAAACAGCAGGTGAGGTAACACTAGAGTTCTGCACTAGCCACCATACACAGGTCAAAAGCATTCTGAGAGACTCAGGTACAACCATACCCAAAGATAATAGACTGCTCACCTTTTCAATCTGAGATACTTATTCAAAGTTGGGATTTATCCCCAAATCAAGAGAGAGGCACTGACTTTGAAGGACACAAGCAGATTTTAATTTCAGAGGGATGGAGGATCATACCTGCAACAATGTGGAGGACAAAGATACAGAACAGGGTGGGGGAAACCATGCAGCAAGCCTCTGGGATTCCCAGGCTGCCAATGGCTGTCGGCTCAGATGCCACGGGAGCCACAAAACTACTATCACTGAGAGGAGCATTCCTATTTGGGAATGTAAGCCTCATATTACAGGTCTTCTGACTTTTAAGAGAGGCTACAAATCTAAGATACATATCCATATTTCCAAATATTAATTCAATTTCTGTATACTTTGTTCAGGTCAACAACACATCTGCCAGTTAGAAGTGGCACACTGGCCACCATTTTGCTACTTCTAGATACTACAGCAAGGCAGGGTGAGCATGACCACAGTGGAGATTTATGGGATCTTACTGTAAAGAGAAGCAACAGGACTTGGTGACTTGCCAGGGTGGGAATGCAGAAGTTTGGCATCACTGGAAGCTTCTGCATATATACCTTGGAGACGGAAAGAGCCACCACCCAAAAAAAGAGGGAGACATATTTGGGCTAATGATGATGTGGATATGGGGTGGGCAATAAAAGCTAAAATCAGTTTTGTATTTTTTTTCTTAATGGAACTGGATATATCAAATAGACATAGGTAACTGGTTAGAACACGAGGAGAATGCTATTAATGCAATGCCAACCTTGGACTCACTTGACTCTGGCGATAGTTGAAACTGTGGAAGCATGATTCACCCAGACTCTAGGCAAAGTAGAAGAGGGATGGGGACAGAGCCCTGGAGAACCCCAGCAGGTACCAGAAATGCCAGGGAAGCAGAAGGATCTATGAGTACCCAGCAGTTTGCTTCTTCAGGATACACTGCAGGTCTTCCACTTTGGGGAGGCCACACCAGTTTGCAGGAACTGAGGAAGAAAGGACGGGTTGGGGAAGTAGTAAATAGTTTAAAGAGCCTGGGGATATGTAATGGTCATGAGAAGTGAGGTAGGATGCAAAGAAGGAAGTCACAGCATGTAAAAAATTACTGCTCCAGGAGAAAAGAGTTCATAGGGAGAGGCTGAATACAAAAGTGAAAGAGGGGACGAAGATTCCTAAACAGAGGCATAGGGATTCAGGAGAGACATTAGTCATTGCCACACAGAGGTCTTCTCTCTAATCCTCTCCAAGTTCCTAATTCAACTTGATTTTTCTTCTGTCATTCTACTCTATTCAGTTATCATAGATTTTATAATATATTTATGTTTGCTTTCTGTCTGCTTTTTTTTCCCACAAGAATGATAGTCCCATGAGAACAAGAGCTTGCTATATTTACCATATACTAAGGCCTCCCAAAATATTTGACACATGAGATACCTAAGATTTATTGGATGACTGGGTAAACAGAGAAAAGTTTGGGGAGGAGAGATACAGCAGAATGTGGAGCAAGTCTGATGACCTCTACTTTCTCAGTAGAATGGGCCATGAGATCACTTGCAAAACCTGAAGGAGGAGGCTTTGAAGATCTCTGTGTTGAAGATTACAATGTCAGTACCAGTTTGCAACCTGGGAGGAAATGAGCTTGTGGTTTGGAGACCTAAAAATCCTGGAGGTTTTGACTCCAGAAGTTGAGCATCCCAGAGTGAAAGCAGGATTTCTCAGGTGTACTGAGAAACTGGAGTGGGTGAAGGTCCCAGGATTGAGATGGTCAAAGAATTCAGACTCTGAGGCATCACCCATATGCACTCTGGGAATAGAGAAGGAGGAAAAGCCTGTGATCCCAAGTCCCCTATGCTGTGACAGAAGGACTGCCTGGAAGAGGATAGCAATGTGAAAGTGTGGCTGGGGACTTGATTAGGTCATCAACTCACTTCCAACTCTTCCACCTCAAACAATCTCTGGCCAGTGTTTAATCACCCATGAGTGGAAATGCAAATAATATCCTTCAGAGACTCACTTACTTTTTGTCCTTTCACTAATGTATGAACTTCATGGGAGGCAGAAATTTTCTGCATTGATTCATTCCTTAGAATAAATGATGGATGACATCTTCATGACCTTCAATAACTGCTCTGCGCTGTGCAATGTTTTCAAACATAATTTTAATAAGGATTCAAAACTAGAGCTTGAAAGAAACCTTAGATTATTTGGGCTAGTACCTTCAATTGTATACCTGAAAGAAATCTTTGCTTACATTTTGCAAACAGCACATAATTACTGATTTAGATATGCAGATAGCATGGAAAGAACCTTCAATTTTTAAGTGTGCTTTAGATATACAAATTAGCAACGCTGACATCTGTGTTCAACTTTTGATATAAAATCTCCAAGGTACTAAATTATCAAATAAATTGTTGCAGAACAGTTCAGAGAAATAAACTGCTCCCTGGCTTGAAAGAGGAAGACAAACCTTCAAGCATCTTTTTATGTTGATGCTAAATATAAGAACAATCTCTGCAAATTAGTCAAAGCGAGATACAGCAGCACTTAAGAGATCTCAAGACAGAAACATACTTAGATTATGTTTTGTTCATTAAAGCACTAAAATCTTCAATAGCATCTTCCATAATACCTGAAGGTGCAGTGCTGTCTTATGTAATAGAAGCCTTCCCTCCTCGCTCAGCTTGTGGGCAAATTAAATACCTAATTCCGTCCAGAATTTGAGTACTTTCACCCATCTGTAGTCACTAACCAGTCTCACAAGCCCCACCTCGACAGGTGACGAAAATTACAGAGATCTGCTAGATAGAGTTAAACCGGATGCAGAGGCCAATTGAAAGCTCTCCCTCAAAGCCCTGGTGCCCTCCGCCCTGCTCAGTCAGAGGTAGAGAGTCAGAGTCCGGCTTTCCCTGTCCGGCGGACAAGCCAGGCGAAGTACGGGATAGGGGACGCCCGCGAGTAGCCGGATTCCTCAGGTTCAGGGTCAGGGGCGCCAGCCGGGATGGACCCCCAGGAGCCACGCCGAGCTCGGGCCACGTCTCCGCGGGCCTCGGCGTTCCCAGATGTAGGCACACCTGGACGCCCCGGCCGGCGCGCCGCTCCTCGCCCGGCCCGGGCGCTCCTCGGGGTTGCAGCGGGCGGGACCGGGAGCCGGGGCGCACCCAGCCCCGGCCAAGGCAGCCCGAGAAAGTTCCCTCCGCCTCGACGACGGCGTCCCGGCCCCGCTCGCCCCGCAGCCTCGGGTCGGGCGCAAGGTCGCGGAGCCGAGCTGGCGGCGCGCGGAGCCCGGGGACCGCGCAGCCGGTACTCACCGCCCGTCGCTCGGATCCCCAGGGGGCAGCCGCGGAGCGCGGTGCGGCCGGAGCCGGGTCTCGGCGGGGCGGGGGAGCCGGGGAGGGAGGGCGGCAGCGGCGGCGGGGAGGGAAGGAGGCGGCGGCGGCGTCTGCAGACTCCGAGCAGCCCGTGCAGCCCGTGCAGCCCGAGTGCTGGAGCAGCGGCCGCGGCTGGGGCTTTATCGCCGCCCGGCGCCGCCCCCGCCCCTTCCTGCCGCCCCCGCCCCCGGCCCGCCCCGCCCCGCCTTCCCGCCGCCGCCTTTGTGTGCCAGCGGGCTGCAGCGCCCCAGCGCCCGGGCTCCGGGACGCCCCCACTCCGCCACGGCTTCCCGGATTCCGTCCCCAACGGGTCCCCGTCGTGGGGCTGCGCCCAGAAAGCGCCTGGAAACGCGCAGACCCAGAGGTGCGGTGCCGGCCGTGGCCCAGCTGCACGTGGGTCGCCGGATGGGCGTGTGCGGAGTGGCGGGGGTGGGGGGATCCTAGGACCAATGGCGCGTCCCCGGACGCAGGACACGTCGTCTTGACTGACCCCTGGGAGATGGGGGCGCACCCGGACCCCGTTTAGGTGATGGGGATAACGACGGCCGGACGCGGCTGGAAAGGGACAGAGCATCCCTCGAGGCGCGTTGCGGGGTGCCCTAGAGCCCACTCCTCTTCGCCTGGAACAGAGGAGCTGCGGTGGGTCTATTGAGGCAGATGACAGAGAAGGGAATCCAGAATACTGGATTCCTGGCTGCGGTGACATCACGAGGTACCCGCAGAGTCCTGGGAATTCAGCCCCTGTCAACCGAAAACTACAGCTGATGGGACCCCGTGCGCCAGGAGAGAGGTGAAGACCTAGGCCGGCAACAGGGGGCGGTCCTGCTCCGGCCTCTTAACCCAGATCTCTTGTCCTGTCCTTTGCATCAAGTTAGGGTTGTGGGGACCCAACTTTAATGACAATTTATCTTGCCTTTAGTGTGAAACCTCCCTAGCAGGCCTGGGGCCCCAGCTATGAGAAAGAAATGTGGCAAATCTTGGACCAGGCCTGAATTATGTTTTCTTCTACTGATGAGAGCAACTTGGAACACAACTCTGCAGTCATCCTTTAGCACGTAGGTGGCCAGGCTAGACAGTGCCTAGGTGTGTTGACAGAGGGGTTACTTTTAAAAACATAAAATCGGCACCAGCCTAAGGATGTTCTAGTCTCTCCTACAATAAAAGGGAGAAAGAAAAAGAATAAAGCTATAGGGAGATTTGCCCCAAAATAAGAAAACATGAAATAAAGAAATTGTTTTATATTCATGCCTAATATTCATATTCAGTTGCAGGGAATTATATAAATCTTTTTTTTCCTTGTTGTTCCCCTTGCCTGGTGTCTGAAATGGTTTTCCCCCAGGCTTTTCTCATGACTGTCTCCTAATACTTTAGGTCACAAGTCAAATGCTGTCTCCTCTGGAAGACCTTCCTGAAGTTAAATTCACTTCCTTCCTTCTCCAACCTATCACTTTCATCAGAGCCCTCATCATGAATGTATTAAAAAAAAAGAACTTGTTTCTTTCACTCTCCCTCAATATAATATGCTCCCAGAGATCAGGGAAAAGAAAGCAATTTAACATGGTTCCCTATCCACCTGATCCTTAGTGCCCAGAGCCATACTATACATATAGCACTTGCTCAATAAATATTTGTTGACAGGGAATGAAGAAATGACAAGTATCTATCAAATATGATAATGATAGTTTTGTGGCTTGGCTCATCAGGGTGGGTGCGTTGAATCTGGAGAAAGTACAGATGGGCTGGAATGGGGGAAATGAGAAGAGAAAGCCCGCAGCTGGGGATGAGCTCCCTCCATGTGTTGAAGAAGCTGGGAATAGCCTCTTCCAGGTGGGAGGGAGTCATTGGAGAACCTACTGAAAAGACAAACTAGGACCAAGAAATGTAGGTGAAGCCAGATTAGGAATGCTTGCCAGGTTTTATCTCAGTCCACTTCTATCGCAATCATTTTTTTAAACTGAAATTTTTCGTTGAGACAATTGCAGGTCCCATGCAGTTGAAAGAAATAATAATCAGAGATCCCTTGTAGCCTTCCCTCAGTTTTCCTCAACAGTAACATTTCACAAAACTATTGCATAATATTATACTCAGGATATTAACAGTGATACATTGACTCATATCTCAAACACTGGTTGATTTGCTCTTCTCAATTTTTTAGTAAAGTTATTCTAAAGTTAAAACAATTTTTGAGAGAGATGCCCAGCAGTACTTCAGAGGATTTTAGTCTTTTGTAATGAAGTTAATGTTTTTCAGGATAACATAAAATCTTGTTTTTCCAATTAGATGATTGATGGGGTCCAGACTCTTTATCTATAAAAGACATTCAGAAGTCCTGAGGATTTTCAATTTTGTTTATATTTTCATGACTGGCGGGTCACTTCCCTATTCAGTACTGTCGAAGGAACATTTTTGAGCAATACTGTACATGACTTGTCAATTCTGAAATCAGACAGACAGGATGCAGTATTAACTAATATGCTAAAATAAGCCCAGCCACTAATTCTTTTCTCTTTCCTTGGCCATTAGATGGGACTAACCATAAGCGTCTTCCAAGGGAAAGAATTCAAGACAAAGACCCATTCTGCCAGAGGGGTATGCTGGGAATACCAACTCTGCTCTTTACTGAGTGTGCATGGTTGGTATCAGCCAGCTTTCCTGATGCCAACAGGAGGAGACAGAAACAATGCCCTTTCCATGATATTCAAGTCACAGGGCACTCTGACACCTATCTCCAGAGGGCTGTTCCAAAGAAGGTGTGTTCCTATGTCAGCTGGTGCTCTCCAGGTTCCCGTCTTCCCTTCCAGTATTTGACCTTCTTTGAAATATATTTCTCATCGCTGTCCAATCAACCTTTCTCTTCTGTTGCTGCCTTGGTGTGATTTGAGAAATCCAGACACTTAACTCTCCTATGTGGCTCTTTCTTTACAACTTCACATTCACAGCAGAATTTCATTATGTCCCTCAATTGTGTGGTTTGCCTTAATCCACAGATACAGCTTCAAATTGTTTATTCCTTAAAAAATAAAAAGAAAAAAGTGACCTGGAGTTGAGCCAGCTCTAGCCAGACTCTGAGTTTGGCTTTGTGTCCATAAGCTGCAGTTGGGAGAATCGCAAGAAATGCCCAAACAGAATAAAACAAATGATCTATTTAGTCTCGTTTCCTCTCTTGGAAGAGGTCCAGCGTGGAGTGCCTTGGAATAAATGTAAATCCCCTGACCCCACCTCCTCTGTTCCCCCATGCTCCCAAACAGTATGACCTTGTATTTAAGTAAAAACTGTCCTTAGCTCCCAATGGGGTGACAGTGTTTTGTCTGGAAGACTGATGGATAGGATATTACAATAATAAGATAATGATAGTAGTTTCTCTCCTATCTAACCTCTACTTAAGATATTACACCACAAGAGTGCATGTTACACAACATGATAGATGCAAATGCTGTTTTGTAAGATTGTTTCAACCAGGGGAAAGGAGAATGGTTTTAACAGTTCATTTATACAATCACTTTCTGGGGCTTGGCACTGATGTTTTTGTTGTTGTTGTTTCGGCTTATAAAAGACATTTGCCTTTTATTTCCCTTTAAAGTTGGCTTTCAAATAAATCCAATTTCCTCTTTTGTAACTTCTGAAACTGATTAAGCCAGAACATCCATTTGTTCTTTCCTATTGTCTATTTTTCATTGACAGATTCAAAGAAGAGACTTTACTAAGTGCTGACCTGGGTATTATTTTCTACTTATATTTGACCAAATTGGTTGGAACACTCAGGTCCTGAGAAGCCCTATGGCACTGACCCCTCAAACAGCAACCTCTCAGCTCTCCTATTACCACACGACGGATGTTCCCTTTCTCCTTCTACGAGTCTCTTTCATCTGTCCTTTCAACCTATCATTGGGCTCTCCTTCCTTCTGCCAACTCTTCCTCCATCCTTCCTTCTCTTCCAGAAGTTAGCAGTTTCTTCCATTGCCAACTATAGTAGTTTTTCCATTATTCTTTATCACCTTTGATCCTCTGGCAGCATTAGTTCATATTTTGCCCATTTTTGAGACTCCTCTGTCTAACTCTCTGTCTAACTCCTCTGTCTTCCTCTCTTGCTTCTATCTTTCCCTGATCAAATCCTCCTCCTTCTGGGGGTAGGCACGGTGCAATTGACTACCCTCAGCTCTGTCTTCTCTTCTCCACCCCCTCCCAACAGAATGAACATTGATTGATTTGTGGCCAGCCAGTATCTACTGTCCCCATCTTTTCCTAGCAGAATCACTTCTGTTCATGTGCCATCTTTTTGGGAATGCAAGTCAAGGTGTCCTTACTCCCTTTAGCTAAAGGGTGGGCATCTGATCAAGCTGATTAGGTTTCCTCTCACTACTTTCACTCTTGAAAGGGGGGGGGAAAAGCAGGTGGACTGACTCATTGCAGCTTGATGAGATGGTGAGCTCTGCCCATCAGAAGACCAGAGCTTCTTTACCCCTGCCCTTCTGAGTAGAGGTCCACGGTGGGTTATGTTGCTGTGAGCCATTTCCACTTGTAGCCAAGGACCTCTAACTGTCATAACTTAGGCGCATATGACTTCACTTCATTCTGGATGAATTTCAAAGCTGTATCTACACAGACCCTTGATCAATGTCCTAAGGTCCATTTATATAGCTCCAAATACCTGGCAGTTACCTCCACTTAATATCGCCCTACAAATTCATACATAACAACTCTAAAAACAAATTGATTATCTTCATCCCCAAACCAGTTTTTCCTCCTGTGCTGGCTAAGTGTTTCACAGGAGTGACCACCACTTCAGTCACCAAAGCCAGAAAGAGGGAACAAATTCTCCCTCCTCCTTGGCCCTTGTTCATCCCATAGCCAGCAAGTCCCTGGTGCTGTTATTTTCTTCACCAAATCCCTCTTATTCACCTCTGGTCCATTTTTTTTCAAGCTAGTTCAAACCTTTATTGCTTCCCCCCTAGACCACTCTAATGGGTTCTAGCTCTCTTCTCAGACTCCTGATCCCTTCCACAACTGTCAGCCTAATCTATCAAAAGGACTGCTTTAGTCACACCACTCTCCTCCTTAAAATAATCCCATGTTTGTCACTAAGGTCCAAATTCCTTGGTGTAAGCAGTTGGGAGAGCTTATGGGCCCAGGCTCTGGAACTAGACTGCATGTCTTCCAATCCCAGTTTCATCCCTCTGCATTTTTTTTCAAATAGTTTATCTGAGCCTCAGATTCCTTCTTTATAGAGTGGGGGATAGCTATAGAATAACCTATTCACAGGGTTATGTGAGGATCAAGTAGTTAATCTATGAAAAGGGTTTACCTGAGTGTCATACAGTAAGTGCTCAATCAAAATGACTGCAACGAAAGCTCTTCCATAATCTAACTCCAACCTGCCTTTCTAGCAGTATCTTCTTATTTTTCTGATACATTATTAAAGACTTTACCAAATAGAAATAAACAACTGTACCATATGGTATTTTTTTTTGTTATAACTGTACTGTTGTTGAAACCACTCTCTCTGTATTGAATACCTCTTTTTCACTCCACCCATCAGTTTTCTAGTGTTGGATTGCAACCAAATAATAATAACCATATTATGTGTTCACCATTCTGCGGGTAGGCCAGGGGGGCTTCAGCTGGGATGGCTCTGACTGATTCACCTGGCGCTGTCTGACATCTTTGGTGCAGCAGCAGGATTCTAGATGGCCCCTCACATGCAGACCCTCGGTGGGGATGGCTGAAACCCTGCCTCCTCTCTTCTCCAGTTTTTTCATCTTTCTGAGCCTTTTCCACCTTGTCATGCTTTGCACTCAAAGGTTTCTCCTCTACATGGTTTTTCCAGAGGTAACCAGACTCTGCATGATGGATCAAAACTCCAAAATGGTGAGAACCAAAGCTGCAAGTTTTCTTCAGGACTAGTTCTAGGTTTGGCACAATGCCACTTTGGCTGTCACAGTTCAGAGCAAGTCATAGGCTTTCTAAGGTACAAGGAAGATTAGTAGATTCTGCCTCTTGATGAGAGGGATATCAGTCAGCTTGGGCTGCTGTAACCAGATCCCATAGACGAGGGGCTTAACCAGCTGACAGTCGTTGCAGATATGGCCCCTTCTCATGGTGTGCTCACAGGGCCTTTCCTTTTCCATGGGGGGAGAGAGAAAAAGACAGATCTGTGTCTCTATCTCTTCCTAAAGGACAAAGAGCCTCAGCCATATGAGCTTTTTAAACCTTAATTACCTCCTTAAGACCCCGCTTCCAAATACAGTCACATTGGTGGGTAGGGGCTTCAACATCTCAATTTTCGAGATCAAAATTGATTTCATAATAAGAGAAGTGGCAAAATCACATTGCAAAAGGGTACATAAGATGGGAAGGGATTACTCTGGCCATTTTTTGACATAATCCTCCACCTTTCTCTGCCACTAAAATCATTTTCATCATCCACAACCTCTTTCTCTCTCTTTCAGCCCAGTCTCTCTCTATTTAGTCTTCCTCCAGCTGTAAGTGTAGGCCACTTATTTTATACTATTGCATCCTGCCTTGAATGTCAGCATTTGATTTAGGTTCTAACCTCAAGGCTGAGGACCCTGTATATATTTATGTTTTCACATAGTGCATTGCATAGAGAAGAGCATAATAAATAGTAAATGTTTATTGAATGAATAAAAAAATGCAATTAATTTTACTATTCCAAAAGAGAACAGCCACTCAAACCATGCGTTTACTCTTTATATGTCCTAAGTCCTCCACCTCTTTCACCTCTATTGAGCATTGAATAATGGGAAGGAATCAGAAGACTGAACACTGGGAACCAGGATTCCTGGCTTCCTCTCCTGTTTCTGTGATCTTTCCTCTCCTGTGATCTTGGGAAAGACATTTAATTTTTTCGAGTCTTAGTGTTACAGTTTGGAACTGGAATGTTCTCCAAAGGCTCATGTGTTGAAAGCTTGGACCCAATGCAGCAACATTTGGGGGTGGTGCTTCTGGGAAGTGCTCTGATCTCAGGTGAACAAACCCATTGAAGGATTCATAATTGGTGAACGCCTCTTATCAGGAGGTGCTGGAAACCTGAGGATGTGGGACCCTGTTGAAGGAAGGGGATCTTCGAGGGCATGCCTGTGGGGACTGTATTCTTCCCTCAGCCCCTTTGTCTGTCTCTGCTTCCTGGCTGCCAGGAGATGAGCAGTTTTCCTCTGCCATGCCCTTCCGCCATGATGTTCTGACTGGCCTAAGTCCCAAAGTGACACAGCCAGCCAACCATGGATTGAGACCTCTGAAACCATGAACCAAAATAAGTCTTTCCTTTAAGTTGTTTTACTCAGATATTTTGCCACAGGTGACAAATCTGACTAGCACACCTGCAAAGGTTCATACATTAAAGGCTTGGTCCCAGCTGGTGGCACTATTGGGAGGTCTTGGAAGCTTTAGGAGGTGGGTCACTGGGAGTGTGCCATGAAGATTTATATTGTCCTTGGCCCCTTCCCTTCCCTCTCTCTCTCCCTGATGCTTCCTGGCCACCAGGAGAAGACCAGATTTGTTCCTCCCTACCCTCCCACGCTGTGATGTTCTGACTCCTCACAGGCCTAGAAGCAATGGAGCCAACTGACCATGGACCCAAACCTCCAAAACCATGAACCAAAGTAAATCTTTCCTATTTGATATGACTTGTCATGCTGATGGCAAAGCAGACTAACACACTCAGTTTCTTCGTGTCTAAAAAAAGAGTAACAGAATACCCTTTATAGGATTGTTGAGGGAAAGAAGTATGATATTAAGTAAAACACATTGTAAATGCCCAAGAACTTCCAAATATCAGCGTTATTGTCAATTTTGAAAAACTCTGTCAACTTCACTGGTCCAACTTGATTGCTTGTTGGTTCAGATCAACTGCTGTGGTCTCAATGTTTGTGTCCCCTTAAAATTACCATTCTGAAAGCTAATCACCCAGGGATGACATTGGGTAGGGGAAGTGATTCCTGAGGACCCTTCGGGAATGGAAGAAGTGCTCTTAAAAAAGGCCTGAGAGAGGCCTTTGAGATGAAATAGGGAGAAGGTGGCCATCTATGATTGAAGAAATGGCCCTTTACCTGACACTGAATCTACGGGTTCCTTGATCTTGGACTTCACAACCTCCATAATTGTGAAAAATAAATTTCTGTTGTCAACCAGCCACCAAGTCTGAGGCATTTTGTTATAGCAATCCAAACCAACCCTTTGGTGTACCTGCTAGAGTGTCTGGCACATTATAGAAATCAATAAATGATGGCATTTATTACAGTTCTCCCAGACTCTATTGGCAGGTGTCAGGGAAATAAAAAATGAAGACAAGTGTCCTGAGATTTCCAGTTATTTACAGATAGGGGAGGGAATTTGTTTTCTTAACACTCCTGACTTCCAAGCCAGGTTAGAAAAGCTTTCTGAGAACTATGTTGGTCTGTCTCCAAATATCTAGAAATACCTCAGAATCATCAATCTCTCTCAGACAGCAGAGTGAAGGCAACCAAACTCCCAAGGTAGCTTCTGGGTTAAGAAAAATCATCATCATAAAGATAAGCAAATTTGAACAATCACAGGCTGCTTAATTTAACCAGCTCTAGTTGGTCATAGGGCAGGGCCTGATCTGTATTGCATCTCTGTGTTTCAGGTCACCAGAGTCTCCGTTGTGATAAAGGACCCCGTGTCTCACCTCATCTGCTTCCACTTATCACCTCTACTCATACACCATTTGGGATTTAATGAGGATAATGATGCCTCATGTTTATGAGCCCCCAAGGAAAGACTGGTTCTTATTAAGTAATAGAAACCAATTATTAAGTTATACCAGACATAGAGAGTCATTGTCACTTTTTAAACAATTATTCCATAAAGGGCCACCAAGAAGACACTTTCCAGTCTCTAGCCTCTTCTTTGTAGACTTCTACCCTAAAGGGTCTTTGAATAAGCAACTAAATAGCAAGGAAGTCTATAAAGGTGAGATGTTGGCTAACTGTATTGACTCAGCTGGTATGCACATCATCTTAGCATTGACCATATCTTCAGAGATTTCTAGAATAATCAAGGCACCTTAGACACTGTCCAGCCCAGAATGCCTTAAGTATAGTCCAAGATGACCTGCAAGATCACCCTGAGATTCTTGTTAAAAATGTACCCGAAAGTCCAATGCAGTGCCATACACCTATAATCCAAGCTACTCATGAGTCTGATACAGGTGGTTCACAAGTTTGAGGCTTACCTGGGCAATTTACCAAGACCCTATCTCAAAATAAACTGAAAACCACAAGGATGCACCTGGGATTCTATCCTCACATCTGCTCATCCTTCTGAATCTGAATTCTTTAACAAGTCTGCCAGATGTCACTTATGGACACATCTAAACACTAATATAGTCCAAGTCCTTGATTATGAAGATGTGGTCCTTAGACCAGCATCACCAAGGGGGTTGTTGGTGTTGTGGTATCTCAGGTCCCGTCAAAAACCACTTTTTAACCAGATGCTCAGATGCTCAGCTGAGTCATGTGGACATTAAAGTTTACAAAGACTTGTTTAACTAATATAAAAAGTAGCTGACATCCAAGGACCAATGGATTTGCCCTAGGTCATGTAGCTAAGCCAGGAGATCATGTGGATAACTAGATAAGAGTCCATTCTTAGAGTTAGATAGAACAGTGCTCAGATCTCTTCCCTTGGCCAGCCTGAAATCTTAGGTAATGCCTTGAATATCCCTAAACCTCAGTTTGTTGTTAAAGGAGTAGCAATACTACCTCATAGGCTCATTGAGAAGTTAAAATGAACATACGTTCATTGTACTCAGAAAGCTCTCAACCATCAGTTATTGAGGCCATTATTCTAACTTTGATCTCCTGATTCTGTGCTGTCTCCAAAGTGTCCCATGTTGTATGCAAGTAAACAGGAAATAGTATTTTAGATGAATCTGGTCTTTTTGAGGCTATTATATCAAATTTTGATTCTATGGTTTGAAAGAATGAGGACAAGGGATGGGGCCTCCAGGGGAGAGTAAACAGAATGTGGTATAGCCGTGGGGTTTCGGGTTCCTGCTTCCCTGGTTCTCCCTTGCTTGCCTTGCTCGAGATGCCCTGAAGAGCCACCCAGTCTCTGGGGAAGCACCAGGTTGGGTGAGGCTTCTGCCCACAGCTTGCCCAACCTGCCAGGTTGCTTCTCCTCTCCTCACCATCATGGGCTCCCCTCCTCTGGACCCCCGTGTGTTCTTGTACAATCTCCCTGTAGCCTTCCAAAACAGCTTCCTGGGGAAGTTCAACAAACCGTGGGCCTTCCTTCTGTACATCAAAAGTTTCCTGACTTTGCCTGTTTCTACAAGATGGCCAGCTAAGGTGAGAAATCAGCTGGCTTCACTTCCTTTCAAATAATACTTGCATCTTAATGACATCTTTTCGTCTTATGTGCTACAGAATGAGTAATGTGTCATCCCATGGCACAGATGTTTTTGAGTGGAATGACAACAGGATCTTTTTTAGCATTCATTCCTCAAATCCTGCAAATGTGAACAACAGTAGCACCATCTCCCACTAACAATCCCTAGGGACCCTCTTTCTCTTTCTCCTTCCCCTTCTGCTTTGTCCCTCCCCCTCTCTCATTTTATAAGCCATATGGCCTTACAAGGTTGAGAACACAGATTTTGGAGTCAGACTTCCAGAGTTCAAATGCACGCTCTGTCATTCACTGTCTTTGGAACATGGACAAATTGCTTAACTTCCCTGTACCTCACCTGTAAAATAGAGTTGAGGACAGTAGCTAGTTTTTTAGGTTGTAGTGAAGTTTTCACATATTAAGTTTTATTAAGTGTTCGAAGCAGTGTGTACATTGTTGTCACCATGAGTCAGGGACCAAATCGGGTGCTGTGGTTCCAAAGATAAACAACATAATCCCTATACATGGAGATTTGAGCAAAGGGAAAATATAGGGAAGATGGTAAGATAAAGTTGGAGTAGGGATGATACTCAGGTACATGCCTGAAATTCTAATATTCCTGGAGGTGGGCAGCAGATTTGGCTTCAAGCTTCCTAGCAACTAGGGTCTGAGATAAACTGTGTAGGAGAAACATGACTGTCTGTGGCACTTAGTCTCAATGTCCCCTTTGTGGATTTTCAGGGAGATGGTACTACATTGTGTGCCAACAACTAGTAGATCAATTTTATGTTATAATATTACAACATCCTTTACTATTAATTGATGGGATTATCCCAAAGCATAATCAGAAAACATTATTATGGAGAGTGAAGGCAGAGCACCAATGTCATTTGTTTCAGGATCCTACAGTCTAACTCTTTGGTATTGCTGCTTAATCCAAGGATGAATTTTAGAGCAGTGATCCCCAACTCTTTTTTCCTTGAACTCTACTTAAAAAAAAAAAATAACCTTTTTTATTTTGGAATAATTTTAGTTTTACAGCAAAGTTGCAGAATAATATGAAAAGTCCACAACTTAGAAGTTAACTCTGGCACCTTATCACTCACTAAACTCTAGACTTCATTTGGATTTCACTAGTTTTTCGCCTGATATCTTTCCATTCCAGGGGCCCATTAAGGATACCCATTGCATTTAGTCATCGTGCCTCTTTGGTCCCCTCTGTTGTGTGACTGATTCTCATTCTTTTCTCATTTCTCATGACCTTGACAGTTATGAGAGCCAAGAGTTTTGTAGAATATCCCTCAGTGTGTGTTTGCCTGGTGTTTTCTCATGATAGATTGGGCTTCTGGGACTTGGGATGGTACCACAAAGGTGAATCTCTCAGCTCTTCTCGGCATGTCCCACCTGGGTCACATGATGCCCATGTGACTCATCGCTAGTGATGTTCCCCTTGATCATTCAGTAAAGTACCATTTGCCTTATTCCAACGCAACTCTACTGCAAAGTCAGTTTCCCGCTTTCTGTCTTCTATTCTTTGGGTGCATGGCCCTAAATCCTACTTACTTACTTAAAGTGAGTTAAGTCCTGCTCAAGGTGAGCAAAGCTCTACCTCCAGGAGGTGGGGATATCTGCTTACATTAAATGAAACTCTTGAGTATGGAAGGTTTGTCTCTCCTCCTCTCCTTGTCTATTTCAGTTATGTATTTATATCAACATGGACTCCTGTGGGTTTATTTTATAATTGTGTTATAAAGCAATACTTCACTATTCATTTTGTAGCCCCCAAATTCCCAGCTTTGGCTATTGCAAGCTCTACCTGTGTCCCTTTGTCTGGAACAATCCATACCCAACTCAGGAGCTCTGGTTCCTTTCATTGGAGGAAAATATTTATACATAAACCTGGATCCTGGCCCTATGTGCGCTTGTTGCTACTGAGGCTAGGAACATTTTTGAATGTTAAAGTTTTGGTGCCTATTTTATGTGGATAGGTATGTAATGATCCACTCACTCCCTCTTTATCTCTATGCCTCTGTTGTCCTAGATGTATTATCTGATTTATGCACAAGAAAAGGTTTTCTTTTCTTTTGTAAAGTGATTTCCACTTTTTAAAAATAAATAAATAAAGGGGTAACCTTACTGAAATTTTATGCCCCTTGCCTCTTATTCATGGGAAAATATACAGTGAATCACACTGTAGCAATCCAATCAGCTCAATGTACCATTCTAGCTGATACCTATTAACATACTAGGGTGAATGTTCATATAATAAATTGTATACTCAGATAAAAACCTGGCAACACACAGTGGAGGGCTGCTGACATTCCGCAGCATGCTGGTTGCCAACAAGTCTGCTAAGGATAGGGTTGTTTATCCATAAATACCAACCCCTTTTCTGCTAGCAGAAATCCGGATTTTGTTCAGGCACCTATTCATCTGTCTCTTTGCTACCTGTTTTGGAGAAAATCTTGGTTAATCTTGCCCAATCATGGCTGCTGGTGATCTGCAGCAGTCTTTGAGTCAGTGAGAAATAACTGCCCCACTCCCCCCATTTTAAACTCTAATTTAATTTCTAATTAAGAATCAAAACCAAACATTTTATTCTGGTAATGATTATTTGAAATGCTATTTTTCCAATCCTGAGATTCAGTTGCAGTATCTAATGTTACATTCATTTAGGTAAGAAATAAACAACCACAAAAAAATCACCATTCAGCAAATGAGACATGATTTTCCTTTCTATTCACTCAATTACTGCATGTAACATAAAAACCACAGGAAAATAAAATCCAGATAGTAATGCTGTTTGAAATAGCTTGCATACACTTTACCAAAGTGCGACTTTCAATCAAATTATATAGTGAACATATATAACTGTTCTTTTCTACATAACGTAATGGCAAAGCAATGACAGAAATTCAAAATTCATAGAGAAACACTGTGAATGGATAACACCAGTGAGATTTTTCAAGTGTGGAATGTTGACAAACAACAGTTACATAAGTTAAATCTTGGACTCCTCCTGGGAAGATGTAATTAAAATCATATTTGGGGTATGCTTGAATTACTAATATCTATATATAAATCTTTACAGGTTCTCAGAGCTGGGAGGACTGACAGTGAGGTACAACCAGCCCTAAGTCCTAAGTAATGACCCAAGGAATATCTAGGATACCTGTTCCTCCTTTTTTCTTTTTAGATTTAATTGATATACTCTTAAAAATTATAAATGAATCATCAGACTAGTTATTCAACCCCAGGCCTATACATAGATCTGTCTTTGAAATTTTATTACACATTCATTTTTAAATTATTTTAATTGTACAAATTTATAGTATTCCATGTGATAATTCAATACATGTATGTAGTATATAATGGTCAAATCAGAGTAGTTAACATTTCCATCTCCTTAAACATTTAAAAAATTTTTTGATTAACACATCGTGATTTGGGGGTATCTATGTGGTACAATGTGATATTTTAGTACATGTATAAAATATATACTGATCAAATTAGCATAATTGATATTTCCATCTCCTTATTTATTATTTTATATTTGGAGACTTTAGCTTTGGGCCACTCTCTTCTAGTTATTCGTAAGATATTTAATTGGTTATTGTGAAGTATGTTCACACATTTATTTCTTTTCTCTAATTGTGTTTTGGGTACCTGTCATCTAGTCTCCTACCACCCTGCTTCTCAGACTCTAGAGATTACTGTTCTGATTCTGATCAACTTTCTTTTGAAAAACATCCACATCTGAGAGAGAACATGTGAAATAGAACCTCTTTTAAAGCCTGAGTTTTCAGGGCATATTTGTTGCTTCAGTATAGCATGACCACATTAGCTTTTCAGGGCTTTTAGAACAAAATATCCCAACCTGGAGGCAGGGGTGGGGGCAGGCAAGCAGAAACCCCCTCTCTCTCAGTTCTGGCAGCCAGAAGTCTGAAATCAAGGTGTCAGCAGGTCCGTGCCCTCTGATGGTCCAGAGAAGAATCCTACCTGGCTTCTCCTTGGCGTCCAGTCATTGCCACAATCCCTGGTCTTCCTTGGCTGGTAGCTGCACCACTCCAATCTCTGCCTCCATCCTCGAAGGTCTTCTTCTCCATGTGTACCTGTTCCTTGAGATGGTCTTCTTATAAGGGCACCTGTATTAGACGTGGGGTCTTTTCCCCCATCCAGTATGGCCTCCTCTTTCATTACACCCACCAAGACCCCATTTTTAAATAAGAAACATTTTAAGGTTCCAGGTGGACAAGCATTTTGCCCCCAACCTACTACAGTGGCTGAGGTAGGATATGATTAATAACACCCAGCAGCACTTCCAAACCATCATCTCTCTTCTACCTGACCCTAGAGCGGCTCTGGGACTCTCACCTCTTCACTCTCCTGTCCCTCTTTCCCCTTTCCTCTTTCAGCCCGAATAGCCATTGTTTTCTCACTACCTCACCTTCTCTACCCACCTCTCTTTACCACCTTTCCAAACATTCATTGGGATTCAGGATCACAACAACAATGGGCGCTGGGCTGGCCAATGCAGAACAACCTTAGGAGGTGTAGTGAAGGGGAGGAATCGAGGAGCAAAAGCAAAATATAATGGGGCAGTGGAAGTGGAAGTCAGAACTCTCAAGTCAAGAGGCTGTCCCAATAAAATTTGCATTTTAATTTACATTCTGACTCTAGCTGGGGTAGGCAAGGGCTTAGGTCCCAAGGCCACTGGGTTGCTATTATAGCAGTGCTGAGTGCATGGGCCTGGGTGATAGAGAGGAAGACCAGTAGAGGAACACTCAGGGGCCACGTTGACAGACCTAGGAAGGGCAGGTGAGGGAAAGCCTGTCCAAATCTATGGATCCTCTGGAAGATGCACATTCAAAAAATCTTATATATATTTGTATGACTCCTGATTGCAGACTCCCCAAACTTGCCCTCAGTCCTGAGGTTCACAGTACTGGCTCCTGAAGAATCCTACAGAACTCTGGATGCATTGCTTCTCTCATCTGAGCTTCTGGGCTCAGATGAGCGGCAGCCAGGCTGAGGTTTCTCTGCAAGGTTGCGTGGAGTGGTTTAGCACTGCCCCAAATGAGGAAAGCCATCAGCTTTAACGGTCAGGTACCTCCAAGGAGCAGAATCCTTGCTATGTGGAGGTGGTCCAAGGGGACAGATGAAAAAAGGGCTTACTTACACACTTGAATTTTCCAAAAACAATGAACAGGGAAGAGATGCTTTTTCGAAGTGGGGAAATTCAGTGGGTGGCATCTCCCCAGTAATGGGAAGTCCAACACAGATGCTGAGAAGTGGAAGTGGGTGTAAGAGGGAGTGGGGCCTGTCAATCCTCATGATCCCCAGCCTGAGTGTATGTAGTCAAGACCTCAGACCCTGGTGACCTGTGTTGCAGGTGAATGCTACCAACCTGTGTGCCTGTGTGGACACTCACTGCAGCCTGTCCCACACCACACAGAGTCAGTCAGCAAAACACGCTGTGCTGCTTCCTGTGTTATGATGACATGCTCAAGCTTGGCCCTGTAGCATTTAGGAACTCCGAGACCCATAGACTGGTAAAGAGGGAGAATGAAACCAATCAGACTGGACTGCGGACACAGGAACTGATAAAGCTGAGAGTGGCCATTTCTTAATTACCAGGTAAGATAGGTTTTAATTTGGCCTGACATTGGAAGCCAAGTGATCCAGTTCAGTGGCTGAAATAGCTCTCATCACTTTAGCAGCATTTTTAATCCAGGAAGGGTGCATTTGGAATAAAATAATATTATTGATAATTGCTTCTTGGGTTGAGGGACAGGATTCAGTTCATTGGACAGAGAAGAGGGAAGAAGGGGCTAGGTGGGTGTTTAGGGTTCTGGTGGATCAGTGAATGGAGGACCCAGCAGGAACCTGGATGGACATAGTGAATGGGCACACAAAGTGTTGATGGTGAGTGGGGCTGTCACTTACATGGGGAGTGTATAGGTATCCAGGGACTCTGGTGATTTTTTTTTTTTTAATATATGCTCAGGACCAGACATGGAATATGACCCTAGAGTTTGGGGGCTGCTGCTGTGTTGCCGGGCTTGCTTCCCATTGGCTCATAAGCTCTGCCTGAATGACCCAGCAGTCAACAGCAGGTCTCCTGTCTTACAATGGACACCTGGATCACAGCTGAGATTTAAGACCAGGCCCAAGTTCCTGCAGACTTGACTCTATTTCTCATATACTCTCTTGGGGCTCTGGCCTTGCACCTTCCTCCAGAACCCCATGAAGCTTTTCATTAGACTAAGCACTGAATCCTTTCTCTACCTCCAGCACTGGGTATCCATACCCTTGGGAGTGGAGTGATTTTTATCTTGGGTCCTGAAGCCAGACTGCCTTGTCTGACTTCTGTTCTGATGCTTCCTGTGCATATAATCTTGAGTAAATTTTTTTTACTCTCTGAGTCTCTTCATCTGTAACTAGGAAAAATAACCCTAAAGCAAGGACAGTTGAAAGAATTAAATGAGATTGTGCATGCAAAGCACTTGACATCAGATCTGACATACAAATATTACTTGATGTTATTGTTATTTTTCATGACTTGCTGACTCAGTTGAGGGCTGGTCTTGTAGAAATGGCTGTTTGCCAGCCTTCCCCTTCCCCCTTCTGATTGTGACTGCCTCTTACCACATCTGGGATGCTGAGAGTCTAAAGTATTTCCAATTTCAAATGACTTGGTGTCCTCTGGTGAAACTTGGCCACTGGTATTTGCATGAAAGGACATTTATCTGCATTTACCTTTAAGAGAGATGTGGATCAACCTCCAATTTACTTCAGCGTGAGTCTTCCTTTTTTTCTGCATGTCCACCCTGAATAGAGGCTAAATGGGCTTTGCCTCATCTGGAAGCACCATGAGGGGCAACCCTCTTCTTTCAAAAATGCTTGCTAAAGTCTCAGTGCTCTCCTTCACTGGTTGCAGGATTAGGAACAGGTTTAAGCTTATGAGAAGATATTTATAGGAAGGGTAATGACATATTATTCGGTCAGTCAGTAATAATAGCACAAAACTAAATTAAATAATTATAAGAGGAAAGAGTCCATTAAAGCAGAAATAAGAGAATACAGAGATTGTCCAACTAGAACCAGCTTGGAAAATACAAAAATTGGGACTTTTCTCAGTGTCCTTGAAGATTCATTAAGATGTAGAGTACAGGAATGTTAACATTGGCAAACACCCTTTTGGGGCCTGTCTAGTCTGTCTGTCTTCCTAGGGAAATAATAATTAGTATGGCATTTTATTTTTTTGTTTGGTTATAAAAGCTGTCCTATATCTTTATAATAATCTCTTTCTGTTTAATTTAGTTACAGGTGATTTATGTGCTGTAAGCAAAGAACCCCCCAAAGATTCTCCAACACAGTGGCCTCTAGGAGATTATCAGACACTACAAAACAATTCCCATATAATCTTCTAAAAATGAAGTTTTCTTGCTTTAAAGCATTAATGTAATGCTGATTATTGGCAAGGAGAGAGTTGTAACATTTGGGGGGAATCACCAGATGGTGACATTACATACAATTTCCTAATCCAATTTATCTCAAGGTGTTTGTTTGCTAAATCTGGAGAATATGCTTAATCATCAGTATTCCGTTAGAGCACTACCTTTAAAAACCCAAGCTACAGAATATCTTGTGGGGACAGAATTTGGGTGTAATGAAAACAGTTCTTTTGGCAATGACTCAGGTATATACCCAAACTTCAAACAATTTATGTGCAAAATGTCTAAAGTCAAACAAATATTCTCAGGAGGGAAGTATTTCCTAAGTGGATGCAGACAATATGTAGATTTTATTACAGCTCTATCAGGAACAAATGACTTACACATTGCTGTTGCTTACACATAAAACTTTCACAGATCATAACAAATGCTTTCTTCAAACAGTGGGCACTGCTCTCAGCAAAACCCATAAGTGGTAGACTCTGATCTGTAGCCAAGTGGGTGAGGGGAAAAATTTTTCCTTTGGATAATAAGATTGAAGATTAAATTATCATATTGATATAGGAGTTAAAAAGGTTTTCCTCATTTGTAATGAGTCTATGAATACTTTTTTTTTTTTTTTTACATTTTGACCAGTTATTTTGGTAGATCAGACCAAAAGAAGGAGGAAATCATAACAACAAGTCCCAATATTTCTGTTAGGAAGGCTCACTCACAAATATCTGCATCTACCAACAGGAAACTAAAGTTTATTATTAAGTATGTATTTCATGTTTCTCATCTGCTTCCAGTTCTGATTTCCCCCTCTTTTACTAATGTATCAGTTAGCTAGTGATGTGTAACAAAGCACTCCAAAGGTTGTTGCTTAATGCAGGAATTATTATTTAGCTCACGAGACTGTGAATCAAATGTGTGCTTCAGCTGCTCTTATCTGGGCCTAATCATGCATCTGTGAGATTGGTAGGCGAGCCAATTTTGACTTTCCTGCCATTGGCTCTGCTATCATATGTTTGGTTCAGTTGGATGTAGAATGGTCTAAAATGTTCTTAGCTGGGACAGCAAGGGTCTCATCTATTCATCTTTCAACAGGTAGACTGGGCTTATTCACATAAACATCCCAAGGACTCAGAACTGTTGGCCCTCAAAGACCTTCAGCTTGTCACGAGAATCTATGAAATCATACAGCAAACCATCTGCCTATACAGAGGCATAAAAATGCTAATCTGATTTTTTGGTGCAATGTCACATGAGAAGAATGGTTGGAGAGGGACACCGAACGAGAAAGGAGATAAGTGTGTGTGTGTGTGTGTGTGTGTGTGTGTGTGTGTGTGTATGTATGTGGAGAGAGAGAGAAAGAGAGAGAGAGAGAGAGAGACAGAGAGAAAGAGAGAGAATTCATGTAGGGTGAATGTCAGAAAGGACCTTAGGGATTTGGCAAATTAGAGGTTTCAATGCAACTTCAGTATAGAAAAAAATGGGAAGGGAAGTTAGGTTTAGAGACATGTTTAACAATTTTATCCCTTTTGATATTCTATGAGAAATGCAAGCAAGGAATGAAATTGTCATTAAGTAACTTTTCGGCTATTGAACCATGCATTTTAAAAAACAACCATGTGAGATGGAGCTATGTGGAGTCCCAAGACTTATTTGGATTAAGCATTTAGATTTGTAAAGGAAGTCAGTTTTAAAAAAATAAAGCTCTATCAAACCAGAGAAAAAGTAAAACATGGTTCTTCCCCCTGAGGAGGACAATCAGTCATGGATGCTCAGTACTTCCTGAGCACTGTCAGTTTTAGCATGTCCACATTTTGAGAAAAAGTGGTGTTCTTTGAAGACTTCATGAATTTAGTTTCTTCCCACTATCCTTGGAAATATAAAGAAATAATACGTTGATAGCTCCTACAGGTATAATGCTGCCAGTCTGAGATGGCTCCTCTGAGTGCACAGGTTTGTCCTCCCATTTCTATCCCAATAGTGTCAGTGTCTGGGATCTAGAATCCCCGCAGAATGAGGGGAGGGCCTGGAAGCTAAAGCTCAGGGCCTGGAAAGTTAGCCCAGTCTAAATTCAAATCCTGACTTCACTCCTGACCAACTATGTGAACTTGGGCACATTCTCTTACCTGACTGAACTTGTTTAAGATCTTAAACTGGGAATGATAGTTCTTTCACACCAAATTGTTGCAAGGATTCAAGGTAATATATAATCAGTACTAAGCACATGCTTATCTTAGACTCCCCAGAAGAGGCAACAGAACTAGCATTTATTGAACTGGTGTCAAGATATTATAGGATTCCCAAATTTGGGCAAATGAGTTTGTCTAAAGTCCAGTTTCAGGAAATCACTGAACAAGCAGAGAGACCTCTATTTTTCTTAACTGTTGGTAGGAGAGAACCAAAGGCATATCTATCAGTGTGGGTGCAATACTAACTGTACCGTTGGGACCGTTGAAAAATAAATCAATCATCAGCTCTAGTTTTTATTTTGCATATCCTTATTCCAGATCTCAAGGCACTTAAAATTTAGCTGGAAGTCACCAGAAATCATTAAAATGCAATAACACTCAAAAGCTGAGTGTGGATTTTAAGGGCAGGAGAGAACAAGTGAAGATAAATCAAGGCTGAAGTGGATCAAGGAGGTTAGATGGGTTTTCAATATATAAACATGACAAAGAGAACATTCTGGAAAATGTCTGTAGGTGGATATAGACAAGGAAATAAGCCAAATATTAGAGAGATAGGGATGGAGGCTGATCAAATAAGGAGAAGGAAGATGACGGAGGGCTTTGAAAGCCAGGCAGAAGACCCTTAAAGGAGCAGGAAACTGCAGTATCATCAACTTCTGAATGAGTGAGGGAATTGTGAAAATCAGTGCTGGCTAGACCTCTAGAGTGCCCAGGCAGGGCCTGGAATCAGGTGTTGGTCAGCAGGGAGGAGTCCACAGTGACGGAAGCTATCCTAATGTGGTGGGAGAGAGATGGGGAGGAGAAAGTCACAAGAATGCTTCACTATTAGGAAATTGGACAGCTGTAGATTCTGGGCCCAATTTTGTCCAGATGGACCCAGTACTATTCTGACTCAAATAAGGCAAAGATTCAGAAGGCAAAAGCTGCCCAGGGTTCCGGCTGTGTGGGTAGAGATCATCTTTCCTTACTGTCAACTTCTCCGAAACCAGGACATTGCCTATTAGATGCTTACAAACAATGCCACATCCTTCGAGTGTTTAAGAAATAGAAATGAGAAGAGTGTGCCTCCTCTGGAAGCTTGTACCACAGCCACAGTTTCCTTTATATCCAAACTCTACAATAAGACAGAAGACAGTTCCTCTCCCTCTTCTTGGGCAAGGGCCAAATAGAAAAGTAGGATGTGCGCTGGAATCGCATGGGTCATCCCCTCAATTACTAATGTTCAGTTTTGCCTTCTCCAGACTGTCAATTACAGATAAACTGGCCTACACAACATTGCAGAGAAGACTCAAGGTCAAACGAGTCCTGATTCAAGCATCAGTGGGTTTGTGATGCTATACTTTGCTGCCAAACTAAAGGATGAGAACTTAAATGTTTTTTGTGAGTTCTAAATAGGTGACATCCATGTCTCCAGGCTGGCACTCAGCATGGAACAGAGAAGAAAGACTGAACTTAAGAAGCCTGAGAGTTGAGACAAATTCCTTTTTCATCGGGTGTTTATCATGGTGGGTGTAGGTGAGGAAAGTAGTCCCCCACCTTCTTATCCTCAGAGGACATGTTCAGGACTGCCAGTGGATGCATGAAACTTCAGATAGTAGCAGATCATTCATACCACACCCCCACATACATATTATAGACTTTAATTTACATAAAAATGTCAGTAAGAGATTAATGACAATAACTAACAATAATGAAGCAATTATAACAATATTCTGTAATGAATTTTATGTGAATGTTGCATTTTTCTCTTAAAAGAGTCAAGACAAATCTTAATATTTTGGTACTGCAATTGACTACACGTCACTGAAACCCTGGAAAGCAAAGCCAAGGATACTCATTTGAGTAATACTAAAAGAAGAGCAATCCTAAAATCTTAAACATGAAAATTTACCTGCAAATTCTTGATTCTCTGCAGGAATCAACAACTTAAAGCAAATTATAATCATTCCAATCCATTTATTCAACTAGCAATTACCAAGGACCTGACTAGGCATGGGGAATAAGAAACACTTCAGCAAATGACCCGAGTCCCTGTTCCTACAGGGTTGACATGAGAGTGGGGGAAATAGACAATGGCCTGTGAAAATATATTGTCAGGTTATCAAAGCACCATGAAGAAAAAAATCTGGGAATGGGATAGGAAGGAACAGAGTTGGTAACAGCTGTGAGCATTTGTAGACCTGATGCTAAGGGCAGCCTCTCTAATAAGGCTTATCTGGGGGAAGTGAGGAACCAAGCCAGGCGGACACCTAGTGAGGGAGTGCACCTTGCAGAGGGGATCAAGACATAGGGTTGCCAGGTAAAATATAGGATGCCCAGTTGAATATCATATTTAAAAAATTTTAGCAGAAGTATATCCTTAATATTTCATGATATATGATTTAAAAAATTTTTAGTTTATCTAGACTTATACTTGAACTGAACCTGCTACATTTTCATCTATGGAATGTGACATTAGGCCCTTGCTGGGTCTGGAGGAAAGAGTATACTTGGTGGGCTTAAGAAACAGCAAGAAGGTCAGTGATCCAGTAAGGGGAAGACAGATAGGAGATGAGGTCCTAAAGGGGGCAGGTGGCTGGGTCACAGATGACCTTTGTGGCCAACTATGAAGACTTTGACTTGAAGTGTGATGGGAAGCCAGTGCAAAGCTTAGAACAGAGAAGGGTCTGGATTCATTCATTCAATTATTCAATGAATTCCATTCAATACTCATTCAATTAATTAGTGAATGCCTATTTGGTTTATTAAACCGGGGCAATGTTAGGATCCAGTTCCTGCTTTCCAGGTGCTCACCCACTCTGTAGGATATAATGCTTAACAAAGCAGTAAGCACCAACATACATATTTAGGTCTACACAGGTGGTTCAGTCCAAAGTACCACAAGTGGATGGGTAATGTGGACCAGAAAAGTCTGCAAAGCATTTTGGAGAAGGTTGGACAAGCTGGTCAGGAAGGACAGGAGGGAAGAATCATCTCTTCCTCCTATTTCAAGAATGTGGACACCGTCCTCTAAAATGTGAATGGGGCTTTAGGGGCATTGTAGCCTCTGTGTCCAGTGTTCCCTCAGGACAGTTCCTTCTCAGTCATCAAGTATTGACAGAGTATCCAGGACCAAATGGATTCCAGGGTGAGCAGCTACACCTCAAGAAATGGCCAGAGGATTGGATTCTCTGAAACAGAGTCAGTGTGGGTCTTCTCCATTGTAATACACCACATACACAGCCCTTGCCTGGAGTAGGAACATGGACCTTAGTAATTTTGTTTTTAATAAAGTGACTGAGAATTTTCCTTGGGGATTTTTCCTTCTGAGAGGTTGACACCCACCGAAAGGTTTTGGCACACCACAGAAGCCAATCCATGTTTGTGAAATCAATATGTAACTTGTACATCAATTTGAAACAGGTGCCACTGAAGAGTTTCTGGTAAAGTAATCAGCATCATCGACCAGATTTAACGTAACTCATTTTTTTCAAGCTCACAGAGAGAGTACAAAAGACACCTTGTGTCCATGGATTCTCTAAAATGGCCAGAGGATATAACATTGTAGACGACTGTGCATGTAGTTTGGAGTCATGAGGCAAGAATGTAGGATCTTCTGAGTCTCAAGACCAGGCACACTTTTTGTAAATAGTCAGAAAAGTCCCCCTCCAAAGCAAAATCCTGGTTGTGAGAGGGGATTGGTCCGTGTGCAAGTCAATGTGCAAAAGCTAAATTGCTATAAAGGCTACTAGCATCCTTTGAGAAAGGGTCAGAGAAAAATTCCTTGAAACTCCCTGTATTAATTTCCTAAGGCTGTTATAAAAATCAATTATCACAAATCGGCTGGCTTAAAACTACAGAAATCTATTCTCTCATAGTCCTGAAGGCCAGAAGTCTGAGTTCAAGGTGTTTGCAGGGACACATTCCCTCTTAGTGCTTCAGGGGAGACACTTTCCTTCTGGTGGCTCGACTTTGGCTGCATCACCCCAAATTCTGCCTCTCTGGTTACATTGCACCTCTTCTTCTGTCTCCAGACTCCCACTTCCTTTTTTCTATAAGAACACTTGATATTGGGTTTAGGGCCCATTCAAATGATCTTACAAGGGTCCTCAACTTAATTATGTCTGCAAAGACCCTTTCTCCAAATAAGTTCACATTCACAGGTTCCAGGATTCAGAACATGAACATATCTTTAGGGGGACATCATGCAACTCACTATGCCTCCAGAAGAACACAGTGCAGGAATCAAGAGAAGAGAAAAGTTTGTGAAGAAAGCGAAAATGTTTGAGAAGGCTGGTATTGTATATGTGCAAACACCACCCAGAAATTGCTGCTATTGCCTGAGTCATATTTCCTTAGCACTTGGCATTCTCATTTACACCCGTGACTCTTATCTTCACGCACCTTTCATTCTCTGCCTAAGGGTTTTCTCTGGTTACTGGACTGCATTTGCCCGAAGAGCAAGTCAGGCATAGGGAGTTACTGCCATGGAGAAAAGACTATTAGAGAACATTGTCCATTTCAACACTCATGAGGGAGTGATAACAGCAGGCTTGGTCAGAGGGATACCTGGGGTTATATTTGAGCCAAAAAAGCCACTTCCTATTCCATAGGCCATTCCAGTTTCTGACTAGCTGCTCTACCTTGAGGTAAAAGGGTTGTGTTTTCATGCTCTTCTACTGTCAAGCACTCAT
The DNA here is from genome assembly GCF_048772815.1 of Callospermophilus lateralis. Lineage (NCBI taxonomy): Eukaryota > Metazoa > Chordata > Mammalia > Rodentia > Sciuridae > Callospermophilus > Callospermophilus lateralis. Next base: position 13,786,472 of record NC_135313.1, on the reverse strand, counting down.
TGGATGTGTCCTATCAATGGGAAAAAGCATGGCCTTCTGTCAAGTGGCTCTGCTTAACACAGGACAATTTCTGGAAGGGAGGAACTCAGCTCAAAATCCTCCACTATCAACACACCTAACAGTGAGGTGCATCGATATCCTAATCTTGGGAGGGAGAATCTTACTAAAAGATGCACCACAGTCCCCCCTTTACATTTTATTTTTTCTTTAAACTACTGTGGGAACAACTCTCTCAAGATTCAGGTAGGTCTCTCTCACCTAAGAAAACTTACAAGAAAGAGGTTAGTGGGATAAATGACAGGCCTCGTCACTGTAGCTGGCCTTGAAGTTGCCGCTTGTCTGCCCATTGCAGGTTTATCTCACCTTCAGCTATCACTTCTGCTGGTGTAGGTGATTCTCATGATGGTGTAATCCAGACTTCCAACCCTAAAAGGTCTGGATCAAAGTGCCCTTCTCAAGCGTTGGCCTCTATCTTTATCCATTTACTATCATAATTGGGCAAAGGCAGAATAGCCAAAGCAATACCAAGCAAGAAAAGCAAAGCTGAATAAAGGCATCAGAATACCTGTTCTGAAATTGTACTACCGATCTGTACTAAAAGAATAGCATGGTATTGTCATCAAAATAGACATGAAGACCAGTGGAACAGAGGATAAGCACAGAGACAAATCCATATATCTACATATGATGCTTGATAAAGATGCCCCAAATCATATGCATAAAAATGTGTCTATATGTCTATTAGAATCACTATTCTTCCCCATGGTAGAAAAAGTCCAATGTAGCCACCTTGCCACTATGTGACCCGTCTTCTCAAGGGATATCAATTATAACAAATGCTTCAGTAGAGCTTGAGGATAGGAAGAGACCTTCATGGTTCTCTCCATTTAAGGCAAGAGGACTGAATCTTTATACCATTCCCAACAATGAGTCTTTGTATATTGGCTGTCCCCAGTAAGGCACAAAACTCTGAGAGAAACATCAATGGCTTCCTTCAGTTGACACAGATTCCCTCATAGCGACTGGGCTGAGAACCTTTAGCCCCTAACCCTCAAAGTTGCTGAAGAAGGATCTAGCAGCACAGCATCGACTAGCTCACTTATTTCTTGGGTGAGAACATGTTTTCTGTCACTTTCCTCACTGGAGAAATGAACTGGGTCTGAATGGCCCTCAATAAGCACAGTTAGCAGATTACTGGTGGTTTCAGTAGGCGCTATTTTAATGGGGATAGGCAAGGGAGGAACTCAGACAATTAAGAAGTAACTGAAGTAAAGAAGCTGAGCTGGCAAATCTAAACCTCTCTGACAAAATCTTCGTTGGGAAGAAGAGGAATCATATAGAATTTTTTGGGAGAATGATGTCTAATACTCTCCTTTCCCCAGTCATTGCACTGCCAAAGTAGGTGGCCGGGGTTATGAAGGAAATATGGAAGAATCTTTCTCTACGTGAAGCTAATGAGTCCCCAGGGGAACTGAATCTATAGCTCCAGCTTCATTAACACCATCTCAGCTGAACCAATAGGCTGGAGAGCAAGCAGGCTTTGGGCAAGCATTAGCAGTAAAACCCTAGATTACTGGAGGGGTCAAGTTACGTACTTAGAGAGAGTGGCTTTATGTTCATGTTAGCTATAGAAGGTTACATCAAGCGTGTGAGGCCTGATACTAGTGAGCCTTGAGAAAGTATTCCTATTTATGCCCAAAAGATATAATAAAATTTTTAAATAAAGATGAGCATTAGAGGCTCTGGGACATTTTAATGGGACAAATTTAAAGAAGGCCCATGTGATCAGGACCTTCCATGTCATCGAATCACCAAGTCCAATGCAACTATGCTTTCTGAGCATCATTTTTCATCTATTTGGTGTATACAATATGGAGAACGGAGCTTATTATGTTATACATATAATGGATGAGAGAAGGTAGAATTCTTATCAACTCTTTAACTATTGGAATAATTTCCTAAGTTCTTTGTTTTATTATTATTAATTATTATTATTGTTGTTGTTGTTGTTGTTGTTGTTTTTTCTCTTTCAGGAAGAGCTGTTCTTAGTTAAATCAAGATTCCTTGAGCAGGACTAGTAGTGAAACCTAAGCACTCACAGTCTCTTTCTTTATGCTCTGTGTGGAGTTGGGGTGGGGTGGGGAAAAAGATGGATGATAACATGGGTCTCATTCCAGTTCACACAATGGACTTCCTTCCTATGATAGAAGAAGCATTGTGAGCTGAGTGAGGAGTTGGCTGGTGAACATGGAAGATAGGCAGATGGTTCATCCCTGGACACCATAAGCATGTGTGTCATCAGAAAGCAATCTAGCTGGGCTGGCTTCATGATCAACAATGTAGAAGACACCCATGCCTGCCTGGAACTGCTCCTTCTCATGCCTCTCCAAACTCTCCCCAGGGCTAACCTCTCTCAGCCTTCAGATCTCTGAGCCTAACTGCCCTGTCTGCTGAAAACAGAAGCTACTCTTAGGTAGATAACTGCTGTGTCTACAGTGGGCATTTCCTGTTACTATCTCACTGAACCCCTTGATTGCTTCCTTTATAGCACTTATCCTGATTTGAAACTATTTCTTTGTATCCTAATTTGTAATTGTTTCTTTGCTCATCTGTCTCACTCATTTGAATGCAAACTTCATGAGGGCAGGGACAAACTCATAACATAGTCAAATCCCAGCGCAGGGTACCTGGTGATCATTCATGAAATTTGTCTTGATTGAACAAATGAACAGCTCTTTAAAAGGATCATAAAGGAAAGATAAAGCTTCATTTTAGAGTCATGATATAGACAGAGCTTGGTCCTTCCTCTGCCATTAACCAGCTTTGTGATTGAACGGGACTTTTAATCCCGGTTGTAAAATGAGAAGTTTGAAGAGATTTATTCTAATTCCAAAGTTATGTGACCAGAAACAACTGTGGACATGCTGGAATTTTGTGAGTGTTAATCCACACTGCAACCTCATACTAACTGTTTCTCTTTCCAACTGGTTTATAAACCTTACTTGTCATAGAGCAGCTTGTTTTGACCCGAGGCATAGCTATGGCCCAAACTGAGCAAGCTCTTATTGGGAAAATAGGTCCATATAATTAAATTCCAATAGATCTCCAAAACTACTTTACAGGAAAAAATATCATCATTCTATATAGAAATCCCCAATACAAATTAAATTAAACACCAGGGTTCATTTAAAATGGTTATAAATGATGTAAGAAATTCAAAGTTTTGTGGTCTATTAAAATATTTCAAATGCTTGAAGCAATGATAGTATTTATGTAAGATTCATCATGTTTTTTTCATGCTAAGGACAGAGGTACTGAGAAGTAGGGAAATTTCCCTAACAGGCTCACTGCTGAGGACAAAAGCTTCACATTACCATTCTAACCGAGATTTCATCTCACACCAATCAGAACAACAATTATCAAGAATACAAATAATAATAAATGTTGGTGAGGATGTGGGGAGAAAGGTATACTCATGCATTGTTGGTGGGACAGCAAATTAGTACAACCACTCTGGAGAGCACTATGGAGAGTCCTCAAAAAACTATGAATGGAACCACCATATAGCCCAGCTATCCCACTCTCAGTATATATCTCAAACCATCATCCTATAGGGTTAAAGTTGCATCAATGTTTACAGCAGCGCATTCATAATAGCCGAGTGGAACCAGTCTAGGCACCTGTGAACAGATGAATGGATAAAGAAAACGTGTTATATATACACAGTGGAGTATCACTCAGCCATAACAAAATGGCAAAGCAATTTGCCAGTAAATGGATGGGACTGGGGATCACTATGCTAAATGAAATAAGTTAGACCCAGAAAATCAAGAATCAAATGTTTTCTCTAATATATGGAAGCTAGACCAAAATAAGGTAGGGGGTGGGGTAAGAAAGAAACAAAGCAGGGTGGGGGATTCCAAGAAAATAGAAGAGAGATCTGTGGAGTCGAGGAAAGGAATTGAGGGGAAGGGAGGAGGGACAGAAAAAGGGAAGGACGGTGGAACGAATCTGACCTAATTCTCCTACGTACAGGTGTGACTATACCACAGTGAATCTCACCTTTATTTATATGCAAGAAACTAATTTTAAAAAAGAACTATAAATAAATAAAAGAAAGATCATTAGAGGAGATGAAAAAAAAAGGGGGAGGGAAAAGGAAAGGGAAAGGGGAAGTACTGGGGACTGAATTAGAGCAACTTATCTTCTGTGTTTGTGTAACTATGTCAAAATGAACCCTAATATTCTATGTAACTAAAGAAAACTAATACGGAATACAAAAAAAAAAAAATGCAATCGTATTCATTTTTTAAGTCAAAGCCCAGCAGACCACCAAAAAGTGGTCACTGGGGCTCACAGGAAGTCATGACCCAGACACGAGTCTCCTGCTGAGGTCTGTACTAGGGGCCCTTCATGCAGGTCGATGCCATTTTCCTAAGAACCACAAGTAGCAAGAATTCATGTCTGATTTTCTGGGCATCTGTGATATCAGTATGTCTTTTCTGGCACTAAGATGTTTGCTGGTTCCCAACTACTTATTTCATCATCCTTCAATCTCTAGTAGTATCTTCCAGAAGGAAAAGAAATCAGAGGCAAGCCAATTTACTTACATCTCAGCACCTATATTTGTTATAGCATCACTTTCATTTTCCTAAGTGACTTGGAATCAAGCATTTGCATAAATACTACTCACAGTCCAGAATCGCTGAGGCGGAGAGGTAGGTAATAGGTTGGAAGCAGCTTATGTGCAACGACTCAAAAGGCTTGATTACTTGAGAATGGTGGGTTTGGAAATGAGATCCCCCACACAAAGCGACCAGTCTACTGTGTAGAAACATTATTCACCATAGTACAATATAACAGGGCCCTCACCACCAGTTTGGACCCCCAGGGAGAGAGAGACTGAATGTGCTTCTGTGTTTTAAGAGTGACTGGAAAACTGTAAATTGCAGGGTGTGCCCCGGGAGCAGCAGACTTCCTCAGAAATATAAATCCCCCCAAAATGGGCCAGACAACTCTTTCAGCCGAGGTACAGTGGTCAAGGATGGGTTTATTGAGACTTCATAAGACCCCAGTAAGAACAAAGGAAAACTCTTCTTCTTTTGATCTTGGTTCATCCAACCCAAGTGGAAATGTTCATGTCCACCCTCACCAGGATGAAGAGGTTTGTCCTCCTCCTGGCTCCCTCCGTGTCTTCCCACTCTGCTTAGGTCTAACCCCGTAGCCTTTGATGAGAGTTTCTCCAGAGCACCAGGCTATTTGCCAAGCCCTTTTTGCACTTTTAGTCAAGAAGAATCCATTTTCTCTCATCCCAGAACTTTCTGAAGGTGTCTTAAAGATTGGTTCCTCTCATATGCATTATAAATTACATACGTGGTAGGAAATGTGTTCAAAATAGGCAACACAGGATATCTGTTAAGTTAGGAATATCTGTTATTTCTTTACAGAGTGAGGATATAACAGACAGTATTATTTGCCATTCTCTTCCAGATTCTAAGGATCCACCACATATTTTTGATCCTTTTCAACCCATGGCTGAAATCGATGGATAAGAATTTGAGACTTTGGATTATATTAAAATACAAAAAGCCCCAGAGAAAGCTGTTCTGAATCACATAAAACACACCACAGGACTTTATCTGCTCTTTCCTGAGAGCAAGTTTAGCCCGAGCAGAGAACATACTAGAATGGATACTGGAAGATGGAAGAAGTCACAGATGGTGAGGGAGGTGGAGGCTGTGGCCCCCTCCTCATCTCCAGCTCATCACATTTCCCATTTCTGCCAAAAGAAACTATCTGTGCCTAGTAGATTATCTCTCTACCCCCACTTCTCTGCCTGGCTGAGGATTAAGAATGTACTTGTTACCTCTTTCTTTTGGAATATTTCTTTCCTTTCTTCCTTCCTTCCTTCCTTCCTTCCTTCCTTCCTTCCTTCCTTCCTTCCCTCCTTCCCTCCCTCCCTCCCTCCCTCCCTCCTTCCTTCCTTCCTTCCTTCCTTCTCTCTATAGTGTACCAGGCATTGTGCTAGTTTTACTGACAAATAAACCAGACCCCCAACCTTCTTGGGGCTTATCATCTAGATCAACAGAAATCAGCAAACATTGAATCAACTGGGATTAGCTCTACCAAAAGCCAATGGGGCTCTGTGTTGGAGAGTAACTGAGGAGTGGCCTGTTCTTATAGACAGAGCAGGAGAGCATCTCCATAGAGGGGGCAGTAGAGGAGAGAGAGGCAGACAGATGCACCAGCAGGTCTGAAAACTACGATGCGCAGGGCAAGTCGGAATTTAAAGAACAATGTGAAACTAAGACTCACTGGCTTTACCAGCCTTCTGCCAATGTTTTCAGGCAGAGTGCTCAGTAGGTTTCACAGTTCTGCCAGCTGACATTATAGGATTGAAAAGGAAGGAAGGGAGGGAAAAAAGAAGAAAGTAAATGTTTAAGGTCTAGGTAAAACACCGTTTCCCAATAAATAAGTAAATAATGTTTTCCTGCCACTATCTTTCCATGTCTATTAAATTTTTGAGTGTCTGGGTTTCAGTCTTTTATCAGAAGGCAACTCAGAGAATGGTAATAGTTGGAGAGGAGGCTTTGAAGTGGTTATAGGCTGTCACAATTTTTAGGAGTCCTCAGGAGAACCTTGTGTTGGGAACAAGTGGCAGGTTGAGTTCAGACATTACCCTGGGCTCCCAGTGCTATGATTGGCAGGAAGTTAATGTCCTGTACTGCCATCTTTTGGTTGTGCCCACCAGCCTCTCTTCCTTCAGAAAATTGTCCCTCCTGCCACGTTGTGAGGACAAGGGCTCTGTTCCCTCCAGCTCTTGGATGAGCTAAGGATCCACAACTGGCCAATCAGAGTAGCCCATTACTCTGACCATAGTGACTGGTTCAGCCACAAGCACATGGTTCAACCAAGGCCTCCCAAAGTCCTTCTATGAGATTTGATGTGTGGAAACTGGACAGAGTCTCTTTCTCTTCATCTAAGGTTAGGAGCTACAGAGATAAAAGAGGCTTGGGGCTATAAGCCGATGTTTTGCTGCCGGATAGAAAGCCCGAGATTAAATGCAGCAGAGGTAAATTAAGAGACAGACGGACCAATACAAACTGGGCCCCAGATCTCAACATACGATACAAGATGCGCATCTTAGACTTCCCAGTCAACACGTCACCTTTTTTGCTATGTCCTAGTTTGAGTGGTTTTTCATCTCTTTTGTCAATAGATCTAGAAAAATATGATGTCCAAAAATGTGGTCTTTTTTTCATTTCCATGAAAACTCACTACAAAAAACACACATAAATTCATTGGATGGTGTGGTCTTTCCCTCCAGCACCTAACTCGGGCCATTTCTCATGAGGGACAATTAGGCAGTTTTCCTGGAGTCACTCAAATATGTAACAAAATGCTTTCAATTCTCAGATTACTACCCAGAAGAAAAGCCAAAACACATGTTTGAATCTGTAACATGAACAAACAGTACTAAGAATGAGATGCTTATGGGGAATTAATTTTCATTTTGAATGTATTTCATAAGAACTTCATTACCTAATTGGAGATATTATTTTCAGACAGCTCTGTTCTCATTCAAACCAAAAAAAAAAAAAAAAAGAAGGAAATAAGCAAACACAAAACCATTTTTCTTAAGTTGAGAAACAAGCATAAATACATATTTTTTCTATTTCTTGGATTTCGAAAGAAGCACCCTACACCGTGGAGGTCGGGGGCCTGTATTGGTGACTTGTGCAAACAGCTTGCATTTCTTCCTAAACCATCACAAGACAAATTGCTGCTGAAAATGGTGGGGTTGCTGCAAGGCCATTTAAGCTAATCCTGAAGATGAGTCATTAGAATTAAACCCCAGGAATCAAGGCTTCAGAAGGAGAGGAGATGGGCTTGTGACCTCCTTTTCTGTCCTTGTTCACTGCAGTAAAGGAAAACCCCACCACATGAATAAATTGGAAGCCCTGGGGATCCTAACTTCAGATCTGCTACTATCAAGGTTCTGCACTGAATAATAGAGTGCTTTGGTGGCTCTGACTTTTCTTTCTCAGGTGAGAGTGTCCAAGGATTCTGTTGATAATTCCATAAGAAAATCTTGGACTGGTGAAGCAGACAATAGTAGATCTTAGTACTTCCAGACTTGAAATGTCACTTAAGGAAAAGGCTGTGAGACTCTGGGAAAATCCTATTTTGTCCTGGAATCCTAGCTTTAGTTTTGCAAACTCAGGCTGTCCTGGGAAGCCCTGAAATTGTTTTATGGTATTATTATTTTTTCTTCTTCCCCTTTAATCATTTAGTGAGAATAACCAAATACCATATTATAAAGCTCCAGGACAAATCAGAAACTGTATGAATCGGAAGAAAACTTATTCACTTAGTAGATGAAGAAAGAGTGACTCACAGCAGTTCTGAGATGTGTTCAAGGTCTCAGGAAGGTCTCATAATTGTTTGGGGGTGGCTCCAACACCTGCACGATGTTGAAATAATCAGAAATTTTCATATTCTGCCCACCAGCCTAATACTGATGTCCTTTCTCAAAGCACATGCCTTAGAATATTAGTAAACAGATGTTTGTGCAAAAATAATTTGGAAATGGTGTGTGCTACATAGCTTTGGGGGGAGTACACTAAAACCCCAAATATTGTACAGTAAAAAATACTATACTCTATTTACCTACATTTATTAGAGTTTGCCATAATATTTGACCAAAGAAATCTTATTCTGTGGAATACTCACCTTTATGGGTAGGCTTAGAAGATCTTTAGGGGCCCCTCAAAGCTTCTGGGATGTTCTGAGATTTGTTGGGCTAGCTTAGCTTTTATTTAAAATACCAAATTTGAAAAATTAAATATTTAACTGAGGGAAAATTCCAGGCATATCGTTTCTGGTATTTTCATAGCACAACACCAAAATGCCATCTCTGAGGAAATACCAAGGTGCCTAACTCAATGAAATGTAGCGTGTGGTTCTTGGAATCAAACAATCTGCCAATTAACTCTGAGTAAGCTTGAAATACAAATCCATGAGTCAGGATGACAGAACCAGCTCAACATGGGTGTGCCCAGCAGACAAAAAGCTATTAGTAACCCTAACTGGACCTGTTAGCCAATACTATGGAACGTTTTCCAGTGGACTTGCTAAATTTCTCCAGGGGTCACCAATTTGAATGACCCCAGGGAGCAAGAATTAGTATAAATGGGTAAAAATTCTCTAGAGAGTGGTAGAGGCCATTTTGAATCAAAGAGCACCTTCTAAAAACAGCAAAAACTATTTTTACGGTGTTATTCAGACAAAATTTATTTGTGGGCTGAATTAGTTACATGGATTGACAGTGTTCCTTCTCTGGCTTGGCCTTGGAAGCAGAGGCAAGAGTTAAGTAATAACAGCTAGAATGATCCTGGAAAATAGTGGCATTCTGCTATCTAACAGGATCGGAGAATAAAATAATAGGCTTATCAACATGATTTATGATTCATGATGACAATCCATGAGCAGTCTCTTATAAACAATATGCAGATTTGCCATTCCCATGAAATTAGTAGAAAAGGAAATATATTTATCATCCAAACAAGTCTGATCATTATCAATTCTTTTGATGGCTCAGAGGCTCTAGAGAAGCCCTGCAATGCTTCTGGGGCATCATTTTGACTGTTGGTCAAAATGGTGCCAGAGAAACTCAAAGAGAGTCATTTTTCATTTGACAGCACCAATAGGGAGTTTGCTATGGCTGGATTTGACCTGTAGAATTTGTTGGCCAAATCAAAATGCTGCAACTTAAAGCAACAGATGATTACTAAAAAGTGACTGGATGATTGAAATTCAGTCATCACATGGAAAATTAGAATGAGATGAGCTTATTTAGTTTTTAAGAATAGCTAGGAAGTTGTTACAGAAAACAGATTGTAAGAAGAAAGAACTTTATTGAAAGGTGATTTCTTTCTGGAAGAGGTGTTAAATTGGGATAAATTCCTGTCATTAGTAATGGTGAATGTGCTTGCTTTCCTAGACACAGAGAGAGCCCTGATCAGTGTATTTTGACTCAAAGACATTCCTAAACTTTCTTCCTATAAGAATTTCAGAACACATGAAAACTCCCTTTATGCTTCTCTAAGGGCAGTGAAGTCTCTCCTCTGGTCTCAGAGCAATGCCCACAGGGCCTGGCTGTGCTATACCTAGATTAGACAATAACACAGAGAGAACTTGTGTCCCCTGGAAGAACAATAGTACTGGCCAGGACTGGCAGAGCCCTTGCTGTCTATGAGCAAGACACTGAACTGGGGTTTATATACAGTGGCATTAATTCTATGGCTACTCTTACTTTACAGATGGGGAGAGAGAACCTCTGAGAGGTTGGTTACCTCATCCAAGATGACACAACATCTATAAGTTACAGGGACAGAATCGAAAGCCCATATTATTTTCAACACACTCTGTAACTAGATATGACTTCATGGAAATTAAAATGTCTGAGGAACAAGTAGGTTTGGGGGAAGGAAAAGATGGAATCTATAGGGATTATTGATTTGTGTTTGGTAAGATATAGGTTGAAAAGAGCTTTGAAGTAAGGATGAATAGGGCTTTTGAGAGAAGAGGGCACATTACGTATTAGAAGGGGAATCAATACCATGCATCCCTTCAGGGTTTTTAAACCAAATAATTATTTGTGGTTCTAAGACTGGATTCTGCAGAAAACTTGGGTGAAGAGTGTGTAGTGGGTGAATAGCATCTTCCAAAAAATGGTCAAGCCTTAATCCATGGAGCCTCAGAATATATTCTTTGGAATAAGAGGCCTTTGCAGATGTAATAAAGACAAGCATCTCCAATGAGATCATCCTGGATCCGAGTGGGCTTTTAAAGTCAATGATGGTATTATTATAAAGGACAGAGAAGAAGACACAGGGAGACACAGAGCAAAGCCATGTGAAGACAGAGGCTGATATTGGAGTGATTCATCCATAAGCCAAGGAACACCAAGGATTGCCAATGAGTTCTCCCTCAATGCCTTCAGAGGGAACTAACCTTTCTTCTTCTTGATTTTAGACATCTGGCCTCCAGAACTGTGATAGAACAAATTTCTGTTGTTTGGAGCCACCAAGTTTATGGTGACTTGTTAAGCACCCTAGGAAATCAACACTGAATGAATGAAAAACTGTTTTGGTGGATCTACTTCTTATAGCTTTCTGGTGCCTCCCAGGGGTCCATGGAGCAGGGGTCTTGGAAAGAAATAGCTTGATAATGGGAAATGGTGCTGGACATTCTGGTTTGGTTTGGAAATATGTTCCATAATGCGGCCTCTTATATGTAGTTTTCATGTTCTTACTGTGGAATTATTGAAATTGACATGAAGAAGCAGATCATTGCTTAAATCTCTCTTCTTGACTCTTGTTCTGACTCACTGTGTGACCCAACCTTAAACAATTTATTTAATGCCAGTTTTCTGGTCAAGGTACCAGGACTGTGGCATTAGTGGCTTTATTCAGCCATTGGCCAGAGAGACTGAGTAGTCTTCCTTTAAAGAATATGGGTTATACTCAGTCCAGGGAACGGGCACTTCACAGTTCAACTCTGCCAGAAATGCTGTGGAGTTATCTTTTGGTGTTAAAGAGGTCATGAAGATTCCTATAAAGAGTTAATGATCTGGAAGCAAATATTCTGGCACAGATTCATGATGCAATGTCTCCATGGGCACCATCAGCAAGCCAGCTCTGGAAACCCTCAGAGCTCTTAAAAGATGCTCTGAGATATACCTTTAGTGTTGCCACAGATTCAAAACACACATCATGGGTTTGTAATGAGAACTGAACTACTTTTCCCCAGAGGACAGTACTACCTAAGTTGTGCTGCACTAACAGGCTTCTGAGAGGTAGTTGAATGCAAGGATATGAACAGGTTCACCATATTAGAGACCCTAGGCTGTGTATTTTCCAGAAACATCTACCATCACCACACACTTTTCTCTGTTCTCATAGGGTTTAAATAAGGTATTATTCCTGCAGCATTTCATTTGCTCCACCTTTTGGAAACATCTGTTGTTTTTGCTGGGAAAGAGGAGAGATGTTATGCTTTCAGCTGGTGAAGGAGAAACACTATTTCCACCTTTATTTAAAAATGCACAGAATATCCCTGTTTTCTCATTTATTCAAATCTTTCAGCAAGTTTTTAATGGATAACCTAGGCATTAGAGAGATTGTCTCTTTTTAATAAAGATATTAATCCTATCAGATTAAGACCTCACTCTAAGGACCTCATTTAATCTTAACTGTTTCCTTACTCCAAATATAGGCACCCTGGGGGCTTGGGGGTTTGAACTTAGGCATAAGAATTTCAGAGGGACACAATTTATCTCACAGCAGTGAGATGATGGGGTTGCTCCTTTGCATAAGATAAGTAGATAGGACTACATAAGATAAATAGTCAGGACTACTTCTATGACATTTGATGTAAGAGGTGAAAGGAAACTTGTGCATGACTGGAGAGAAATTTCCAGATAGACGAAGAGCAAAGGCAAAGTTTCTGAGCTAAGAGTGCACTTGAGGAATCTGAGAAACAGCTAGGAGACCCAGTACTTGTGGAACACAATGAGCCAGAGGAGTAGGAGAACAGCTTGAGTCAGAAAAGGCTCTGGGGTTGGAACAGGTTGCATGCCTCTTGTGGATCATATAAGGTCTTGAGTGGGGAATTAACATGATCTGATCTGATTTTTAGGAGGATCCCCTGGCATCTGTGTTGGGGACCAAGGGTAGAATGGGGGTGTAGTGATGTGTATATCTCCCTTCTTGTGGTACTGAGTCTTCAAAATGGGTCATGACAATCCTTCCCAACCTGTGCATGCTCACCTCTTTTCGCATCAAGTGGGAGAGCTGATTTCCTCTCCTCTTAATCTGGGTTATTATTATGATAGTTAGAGTCTGTAAACAAGTCAAGATGGCGCCTGGCATTTTGCAGAGGGAGTGGTTTGTGAAGTAACACCAGTGAGCCATTAAGTGTGGAGATTCCTTATTGGTCGATTGCTGTATCTAGTTTATAATTAAGATAAGCTGTGTGGAATGTATATATACCCCTCCTGTCCTACAATAAATGGCTCCCACTCCTGCTGTATCAATGTACACAAGTTGCTTGTCACCCCCCAGTTATTTTGCTGCAGCCGGACTGCGGCATATGACGAACTCCAACTTCTAGAATGTAGGTGGAATGACGTTGTTGGCTGTCTAGTCTCAGCCTCAGGAAGGTAGACCATTTCTACTACAAGGAGGAGACGCTCAGGATTGGGGTCAACAGTTCCAGCTAAGCTCCCAGACAGCAGCCGGCTCTCCATCCCTCCCTCCCTCCCTCCCTTTCTTTCTTTCTTTCTCTTTTTCTCTTATCTTTCCTCTTTTTCTCTCTTGTACCATCCTCTGTTAATTATATGAACTCATGTTATGTCCACACAGAAGAAACACAGGCTATATTCTTATGCTTAAGAAAATATTTTTTAAAAGGAAAAGAAAATATTTAATAAGTGAAAGAAATATCTAATGGGGGGAGAGACTGATTTACCATAAATCAGAGAGTGAAGGAAAAAGTGATTTGGAGAAAATATAAACATTTAAATAACATACTTTTAGTAATTTTTGATTTGAGTCCATGCTGGCTATCCCACAACTCATCCTGGGATCACACATTTGTGTGATGCTCTGCATTCTTGGGAGAGCACTTGAGTGGCCCATCCTTTGTCAGAACAGAGATTAGGATTCTGAAACAGATGGTATCCATTTCTGTTTCAAAAACTTGGCTTCATTTTACCACAGAAAAATTACCTATATTTTAGTTTTCTGTTGGTGTGTAATATGTAATAAATTACAGCAAACATTGTGGCTTAAACTAATGCACTTTTCTTAGCTCATATTTCTAGAGGTCAAAAGTCTAGGTATAAAGTAGCTTGGTTTTCTGCTTAGGATCTCAAAGGCTAAAGCAAAGGGCTCATGATATTAAGTCAGGACCACCCAGATAATCTCCCTACCTTAAAGTCACTTGTGCCATAGAACATTTTATTCACAGTCTTGGAATTATGCAAGTAGTATAGACTGACATCATGGGAAGGACATTGGGGACCGTCTTAGGATTGTAGTAGAGAGTACCACTGAGTATTTGTTAGTGTTTTCAAAGGCTTGGCTGTATGAAGAGCAGGAAAGCCAGAGATTAGGACCGAAGTCTATTTGGGTGAGTTAACATGCATATAGACTTGGGTTTTGACTGAAAAAGGAAAGAGGAGAGCTTTTATTTTTCTCTCTTTTGGTCAGTGAGTGTCTGGGAGTGTAGGAAGAGGGCAGGGAAACAACTTAGCCTTGCATCTCCCCACCACCATGAATTTATCATGAACTCCTATGGAGAAAGAATTCCCGTGTGAAGCAGAAACAACCAAATTCAGGAGAGAACTTGCTGGACACAGATTCTCCACCTACTGCTTCAAGCTGGCAGTAACCAAAGCTGGAGGGCCTCCGCTGCCCTTGGGTACTTTTCAACCCTTGAATGCCTACTTCAGCTTTGACCTTCAAAAGTGCAGCTCCCGGAAGATAAGCAAGCTAGGCTAGGACTCCAGACCCTCAGAACAGCAGAGGGATGGCGGTGGCTGAAGCAGGGAATCTTGGCTATAGTCCTACACTGAGGAGATAATGTTTGAGTAGCTTCTTAAAAATCTTTTATTTTTTTGAAAATGAAAATTTCACTTTTGTAAAAGAAATAACAGTGGCATTTTGTAATCCTAGCTAAGTATAAAAATCATAAAATAATTTCCATTTTACCACTGTTTTACTCCTAGACACATTATCTTTTCCCTTCCTGGAAGATGCTCACAAGCTTATTTTGCTTTGTTGTGCATAATATGCAAACCAAGAAACATTTTTCTTTGTCTGGTTTATCCATTTGTTCAAAGACTTCTTGATTATGTTGCTCAGAGTTGTAGACTGCTGCCTCCTGGGTACCAGGGACCTTTATGAAGTATTCAATTAGTTACTTCATTTTAAAGATGTGCAGACACCAGAGGCTAATTAACCGAGTGTCTCGAGTTATATAAATATATGGTATACACTGACATATACCTACATATATATGTCACAAAAGTACAAAAAAATGTTGTCTAAGGGTCCAAGTTTTAATTATGTATTTATCTCAAGCTTGTCTCTAGATTATCCTTTCTAAGTATAACTTCCCTGACTATCTCCTATCCCCCTCTCTTTTTTGTGAGAAGAGGCTCTACAGTGTATTTTCATTGATAAATGAATGCTATCTTCTAGGTAGAAGACTGAGGGTGGGGTATGTAAGTTTGTCCATCCCCAGGAACATTAAATTTATTTCTGTTCCTCAAAATTGTTAAGTTCACTTCTACCTCAAAGTCTTTGCATATACTGTTGTTTGCTTTGCCTGAAATGCTGGTTTTCCAGATTTCCAAGGGGCTTGGTAATCCACTCTGGTGGATGCCCAGACATCACCTCCTCAAAGAGATTGCCCTCAACCTTCATATCAAAAGTGGTTCCCCATCACTGGCGATCACGTTGCCCTATTTAATTTTCTGCACAATGCTTATAACTATCTGAAAGTATTGCATTCAAAGTTTCCTTTTGTCAGCGGAGAACTTTTATATTATTTTTAAATAGCTGACTTAGGATCAAAGCTGAGGATAAATAAATTGTTACATACCATTCAATATTTAATATAGCCATAAAAATTCAAGGCCAGGCTTCTCTCCCAGAACTAACTAAATAGCTGCAGATGTGGCTGGTGCCCTCAGCAGACAGGGAAGGAGGTGTGGCTTCTGGGAAGGAAAGGAGAGAGGGGGACAGAGAGATAGGCAATTAGGGACCACTAGCCTTGTGTAATGGCAGGTGATCCCACCCAACCAAAATGATCCTGGATTTCCAAGGGAATTGTCCCTAGAATTTGGCCATTTTAGCGGAGAGGAAGTTTTCAACTGTTTTCCAGAGAGAGGATTTTGGCCAAGCTGCAGAGTGGACAGGTTGCACTGGTGCAGATGTGGGAGTTAAGTGTGGTAAGGAAGTCAGTTTAAAAGCTTCGTGTATGTTCTAAGAGTGTGGTCTGCCTCTCACCTGGAATTGTCCAAATGTGGGAAGCTTAATGGAACAGATGGGGCCAAAGAGTGAGCAAGGACTGTGACTTGGTGCACCTAGGAATTACGTACACCAAGAAATAGCATTCCTCATGGCCTTTAGAGTCTCGGGAACTCCTGCTTCACTGGGAAAGGAGCACAGAGATTAGAGGCGAGCCCAAGGGTTGCAGTCCTGATGAGGTGACAAAGTAGGCAACCTACCTGGACAGTGCTGAATGGACTCATCCCCAAATTCATGCACACATGGTCATGTCCATTGGCAGACAGTCTGCTAGATGCTTTTCTAATCAAGATTTATAAAACCAGCTCAGCTCAGAAGTAAGATGTGATAGTGACGGGAGACTTCAGCGCTCTACCATCATCTAGAAGCTTGGCTTGTCTAAGACAAAGACATCTGGTGAATTCACGGCATGCCTTGATGACCATTCATTTTGAAGAAGTCTTAGACATACTAAGACAAACATCCAAGGTTTATCGTTACAGATTTTTTCTTTAAATGTGAAGAAAAGATTGTAAATTAGGAGTAGGATTCAAGAGGGAAGAGCTTTCTTGTAGGTGCATGAGGCAGTAGAGGAAGTCTCTAAAACAACTCAAATGGTCCTCTAGGGGGCCTTCCAGTGAGTATACCTTAAAAAGGTCATGCACATAAAATTGAATGAGCCAGAGATAACCAAGAATCAAAGTAAAATGGTGTATTGTAAACGTTGATGACTGAGCTCAATGAACACTGTGGAAGGTGAACAAAACCAAAGGCATCATATTTACTCTTAGAATGTAAGCAAAATAGCCAAAACAATGTTTAGGCAAGATGGCACAACACTGGTGGGTGAAAGAAAAGTCAGAATTTCTTTCCTGCTATTTCTTTTCTATCTCTGGGGCCAATGGACATCATACTGGATGAGTGCAGAAGAAGCATTATTGGAAGGGCATTTAATTTAGATAAATGAGGAGATCTATCATGTTCTTGAGTCAAAGTTAGTAGGTGTTTAATTCTCACCAAAATATAGAGTTTAAAAATACTCTAATGAAATACCCATAGATACATGGTCCCTGAAGCACATGATCAAGAAGGACCATGGTAGGGGAATGCTTTATAGTTAAAAAAAAAATGAAAATAATCCATCAGAATGTAGAAGTAAGATTTTGTGAGGACTATACAGCAATGAGAATGAACAACTACAAGTTGCAACATTGATGAGTTCCACAAACATAATGCTGTATAAAGTAGGATAGATTTAAAAATGCAGATTGTATGACTCCTTTTACATAAAATTCAAAACCAGGCAATACCAGTCTGTGGCGTTAGTTACTTTTGGCAGGTAAAGATTGGAAAGGGTTAGAAGGGGTTCTTGATTTGACTCCCAGGCAGAGATGTAAGAATTTTGTGAAAATTCAAACATATACTTGTATATTTTCTGAACACATGATATAATTCAATAATATGTTTTTATCATTTACAGATAAGAAAAATTTTGATGAAATTTTGTTCTGGATCAAATCTTTTGAAGTTTATTTGGAAAATTTTAAAAGTAATTATGTATATCAATCAGAGTCCGCTCTTGATAGGGATAGATAAATATACCTATATCTTTTTATCTATGTATGTATGTATGTATGTATCTCTCTATCTAAGAAGAGATTTATTATAAATATTTGATCATATGATCATGGAGGCTCAAGATCTGCTATTGGCAAAATGGAGGCCTGGAAGGGTTGATGGTGCAGCTACAGTCTGAATCCAGAGGCCTGAGAACCAGGGGAGCCTATGGTGTAGTGCAGTCCAAAAGTCAGAGGATGGAGACCCAAGAAGAGCTAATATTTCACTTCTAGTTCAAATGCAAAAATATTCCCAACTCCAAGCTTTAAAGAGGTCAGGAAACAGCAATTAATTTCCTTTCTCAGCTTTCTTATTTCCTTCAGGCCATCAAACTCAGTGATTGAGGCCCATGCACAATAGGGAGGGAAATCTGATTTACCCATTCTGTGGTTTCAAATGTTAATTTCTCCTAGAACTACTCCCACAGACACATCCAAAATAACATTTGACCCAATATGTGTGTACTCCATGACCCAGTCAAGTTGACACATAAAATTAACCATCCCAAGTCCACTCTTTGTCAACTTGGCACACATATGCATCTCCTTATTCTACCCTTAATCTTCAAATAAAGACAATAACAAGGTCATAATTCTGCTTAACATGATACAGCCATCCTTCATGTAATCAAAAATATACTAATCATAGTCAGACGTGGTGGGGCACATCTCTACTCCAAGCAGCCAGCCTCAGCAACTTAGGTAGGCCCTAAGCAATCTAGTGAGACCTTGTCTCAAAATTTTAAAAAAGGGGCTTGGGATGTGGCTTGATGGTTAAGCGCCCCTGGATTTAATCTCTAATACAAAAACAAACAAATATACTAACCCTTTTTCCATTAAAGAATGTAAAATTCTTGAGGGATGTCTACTTCTCTCCTTGATATACCTTAACTTAAATATAGGATAAATATGAAGTAAAATTAATAATCCATGCATACTATAATATGAAGTCTGATGTTACATGATAAGGGACATGTGCTTGCATATCTTATATTCCAATTTAAGGGAATAAGACAGGGAAGGAAAGAAAGGCATGTGCTCACTATACATGCACTTGTATAAACATATTTTTAAAAAAATAAGGAGGAAATATTCTTAGCAATCTCAGTCTTCTTGTCTGTAGCTGGTGTTTATAACTATTTTCTGCTACCTCTACCCCTACTCAGTCTATATGCGCATTACCTTCAGCTTCCACCTCAACTGGTCATGGTTCTTTACCTGGTTAAGTGATTCACATTCCTGAGGGGCCAGGGCCATTAATCCTGCCTGGATTGGATAGTTATCATCTCCACTCACCTTCATCACAGGATTTGGAAATACTAAGAGACTTCCTAGGGGAGCTCATGTATTTCAGTCATATTCTTCCTCTGCCATGGAGAAGTAGTCTAATTTCTTCCACGGAAGTCAAGACCAGTCACTTCAGCCAGTACAATAACTTCCTTCTTTGTTTGTTGAGTCAAAAGCACAAGGAACTGGGCAACAGTCTTCCTTTACAGTTCAATGGAATCCTTTGTGTGTCTTCTGGTACAAGTATTCTCCCTCTGAAACCAGAACCTCTAGGCCAAAAGACCACACAGATACGGTTTGAACAGGGACAGGAAGCAGGAACAGGACATAAAAATTTTGCTAGTGGGCCACCCTATCAAGGATCTGTGGATTCAGGCTACTGGAGAAATAGCAGCATATTTTGGACATAGATTCTGAACTCAAATCTTAACCAACTCTTCAAGGTATTGCCATCTAGTTGGTATTATATTATTTTCACATGACCATTCTGCCATTCCATTCACTTAGTAGCTCAGGATGGTAACAACCATGGTAAAAACAGTGAATTTAACGAGCCTGGTACCATTGTCATATTTCATTCCCTAAAAAGTAAGCTCCTTCATTAGAAGCAATCCTATTTCAAATATCAGGACAAGGCATTCTGTAAGTTCACAGATGTTGGTTTTGGAAAAAGCATTATGTGTTAGAAGACAAAATATATACCCACAGCAAATGTCTGCTCCAGTAAGAATAAAACTGTCGCTCCAATGATGGAAGTATAACTGACCTTCCACCAGGTATCTGGTCAATCACCCTGGGTAATGGTACCATGTTGGGCTCTCAGTGTTGGCCTCTGCTTGTGGTAAAGTGGGCTCTCAGTAGTGGCAACAGCAAGGCCAGGTTTGATGAGAGGAAGTTCAAGTTACTGATACCATGAATATCCTCCATCCCTGCCTCTATGACTGCTTCTTTCATGAGTCCACTTGATGATACCAAGGGTGGCTGGGAAAAGAGACTGACAGGTACCTACACAAACACTCCTCTGCTGAAGTCACCTTTGGTAAGCATTTACATGGGACACAAACATGTTCCCTTTTAAAATACATCCAGGGAGATTTATCTGGTACTTCTTCCCCAAATTTCCTTGTCACCATTTTTCCAATTATGTTCTTCTACAGTCAAACCAATAGCCATAGTTCATAATCACGTCTGCCTAGTTCTCCTTCCAAGTGCAGTGAACAACCACGTGCATGTCTCAAAGTTCTGCACTGGGAGAATTTCCCATTCTTGCTGCTCTTTGGGGATGTTCCAGAAAGGGGTTATAGTGTTGCAACTGTCTACTTTGGGGTGGTGCCTGGATATCAGGCAGAAACATCTGTAAACCAGGCCTGAGTGTTCTCTTCCTCTGTAGCTGATGATAGGGAACACTCCATGAAGCCATAGGTGCAGGATGGGGGAGAGAAGATGATGTTGCTGGAGTGGGGACTATGGGCATTGAGTCATTTTATCATACAGCTTACTTGTGCCTTCAGGGCCTGCTGAGGCCCAGGCACTTATGTATCATCCAATGACGGAATGCTATTGTGCAAGCTCAGGGCTTGGTGGGTCAGATTACATCCAGTTCATGACGGGAAGCTAGGTAGCATAACTCAGTGGCCCATGGTCAAGCACTCAGCCTCTAATAAGGCCTCATAGCAGATCAAGAGCAATTTCTCAAAAGGGCAGGAGTTACCCACAGAGATTTGCAGGGCTTTGATTTCAAATCCTAAGGGCCAGTGCTACCTATAGAAGCCTTCCAAAGGCTTCCAAACAGCATTCCTGTCTGTGACTGACACATCAAGCACCTTTGGATCTCCTGTACCATATGACCAACAGACAGAGCAGCCGGCATGGCAGCCTGTATCTGCTGCAGAATCTTCTCTTCTGGGCTTCAACTAGAAGGTTTGTAGGGCATTAAGTAAATAGGACAGAGTAACTGACCCCAAGGAGAAATGTATTTCTTCCAAAATCCAGAGAGACCCACTGGGCGCTAAGTTTCTCTTCTTAATGTAAGAGGGGGCAGATTAAAAAACTTTTCTGTCACCTCAGGAGGGATATCTTGATAGGCCCTGTACCACTGTGCCCCTACACATTTCACTGAGGTAGAAGGCTCCTGATTTTCTGTTGGATTTATTTCTAATCCTCTGATGTGCCAATATTTTTCCAGTAAGTTTAAGAATAGTTGCTGCTCTTATTCACAAAGTTCAATCACTGTAATTTCCTCAGTGTAATAGTCCAGTGTATTATCTTGTGGAAGGAAATGTGATCAAAAAACATGCAAACTAAATTATGACAGGGCTGATGTGATGTAGGCTTGAGGTGGGATGGTGAAGGTGTATTGCTTTCTGTGACGGCTGAAAACAAACTGATAGTGATGGGACTTGTGCTCAGGAAAGGGGGAAAGGGGATTCGCCCCATGAAGAGCTGCATACCAGGTACCCAGGGATGTGTTCACTTATTTAGGTAATGAAACCACTTCTTGTACAAGACCTGGAAGTGGAGTCACCACCTGGATCCGTTATGATAAGCCACTGTCATTCTCCAAGGTCCATGTCTCCATGGGCCAAATAGAGCTGAATGTGGTGGTGGGACTCACCATTCCTGCATTCTTCAAGTCCTCATTATCTCTGCAATCCCTCCAGACGCCTGGTTTTGCTTTCAGTTTATTATTTCCCTAGGCAGAAACACTTCTGGTGGCTTCCAGTGGGCCTTTCTTACCATAATAGCCCTCACTCCACAGACCAGGGAACCAATTTGGGGGTTATGCCAGCAGCTAAGTATGTCTGTTTGAAGTATGCCTTCTGGAACTGAGGACGTAACCACTGGATGGGTTTGGAGACTGCTTGGACCCACTCTGGGGTGGACCTGAGATAAAGCTCCGGTGATCACCTGACTTTCATAAGCCCCTATTCCAACTGGAGGACCACATTGGCATTTCGGGTTCTCTGGAATCAGTTCAGGGCCAGTGTCTAATAGTCCTAAGACTGTTTGATTATTTCCTTTTTCCCAGTGGCGCAGTTGTTCTGGAAAAGGTCAGAAGTTTCTTTGGGGGAAGGCAGGGAGTAAGATTAACAATACAAAACTTTGGCAGTATATCAGGGTCTTTTCTTGAGGAGACTTGGCCTCCCCTTCTTTCAGGGGATTCTGTAAACTGGCTTCAGTCCAGGAGTTGATTGAAGGGCAAGATTCCAAGCTTTTTGTGGTTGCTGCTGTTCAAGTTCGATTCTTACTAATTTACTATAACTTTCCTACCTATACAGATCAAGTAAGAATGTAGAGGGTTTCCCATCTATTTCACTTCTAGAACACCATGATCAACTAGCCAACACTATGGGTCTGCATAAGTCTGAACATTCTAACTGGTGCTTTGCCTCTGCATTATAGATTAAGGTGACCATGCCCACTTTGTCTTTGGCATTTGAACATCACCACTTGACTCCCGCTCTCTGGAATCTGATTGCAATCTAATCCATTGCACTTAGGGTCTCCAAGTTCAGTAACTGCAGTCCCACTCTAATGTCTCGTCTACAGAGAAGAGCATTTAGATTCTTTAAGGATGCCGGGGATCCCCTCACAAGTTAACTTTTTTGGGGGGTAATACTGGGGATTGAAACCAAGGGTACTTTACCACTGAGCCACATCCTGAGCCCTTTTTAATTTTTTTTTTTTTTTGAGACAGGGTCTCACTAAGTTGCTCAGGGTCTTGCTAATTTGCTGAGGCTGACCTCAAACTTGCAATTCTCCTGCCTCAGCCACCCAAGTCACTGGGATTATAGTTGTGTGCCATCATGCCCAGCTACAAGTTAAGTCCTTGTCATTGTGGCAAAAGTTAGTTTTCTGAACACCCCTTGTTTGGGTGAGTGGGCCTTAAATGATAAACCAATTCTAACATTAAAATGTCTTTAACCCTGTGAGTCTCTTCTACATTTAAAAGAAGGCATTCACAGTATTTCTAAATTGCAAAATATGGGCCTCATTTATACCCATGTTTCAGCCAACCAACCGACCAATCAGTGAGGGCCCTTTATGATTCCTGAGTTAACAATAATAAGTGCAGAATCTCTGCTCAGTGAGCCCATTTCAATGATGTGATATAATCCAGTGTCACTCTCCTTCCACCATCATCCCACGCTCTAGAAATCCATTCCCATATATATTCCCCAGGTTTCTGCTAAGTAAGTGAGAAAACTCAAATAGTTCTTTTAGGTCATACTTTGTACCTCATCTTTAGGGACACACTGGGACTTGGGTCTAGTTATAGGACCAGACACAAAAAGAGGTGTGGAGCAGGTCTCTGGAAGAAATCAACATGGTCTGTGTGGCAGGTGCCTCAAAGAGGCCATCACGGTTTCGTCACGCCATGCAGACAGGGTTGAGAGACTGCCTCCCCTGGCAAAGAAGATTCATGCAAATTTCAGGGGTCAAGTCCCCAACTTCATCAGACTCTTCCTACACATCCCCCCTACCCCAGTTTTCAGGATCCCCTTCCTTCTGATTCAATGCCCTCACTTAACAGTAGACACTTTGTGAGACAGGGGGTGCAGCTTGTGTTGCAGTTCATCCAGTCACAGGAGGAGATTGTAAGCAATTTCATCCTCATGGCTACAGGAGGTATGAGTCTTCTTCATGTGCACAAAGAAAGTTTATAGGTAATAATGGGGATATTTTGTATGTACCTTTTACCAGGTCACATCATGAACTATCAGTGCTTTCTTTACTAATGGAAATAGAGCTGTTAGAGTTTTTAAATCTAATTTAAAGCAATTCCAGAAACCTTGGAAGTAATTTTCAAAAATTGATCCTTAAAACTTGGTTCCTATAGAATCACTTTCTCTCTCTCTCTCTCTCCCCCCTCCCCCCATCTATCTATATAGACATATAATTGCGGGACCTTCGCAGGTCCCAAAATCAAAGTTGGCAAGCTGGAGACCCAGAAGAGCTAATGGTGTTGCTCTAGCTTAAAAGTCAAGAAGCGGGTCTATTTTGAGTCCAAAGGCTGGCAGAGCAGCAGAGGATCCCCCTTCCTCAACTTTTTTTTTTTTTGTTCTACTCAGACTTTTAGCCAAGTGCTCAGTCAAGTTGGTGCAGAATTAACCTTCACAGTGTGGTAGGCAGGATTTGAAGATAGGCCCCAAATTGGTCACCACCTAGTGTACACATTTTCCTCTCCCCTTCAATGTAGATAAAAATCCTGAGAATTTGATGGATAGCATTCCTGTGTTTATGTAAGTAATAAGTTGTTTTTGAATTAAGTAAAAGGGAGATTATCCTGGGTGGGCTCACCTAATCAGAGGAAGCTTTGAAAGAAAATAGGGAATGACATATGTGTTACTGTTGGCCTGGAAGACAGTAATCAGCCCTGTTAAAAGCTGCCCATGGGGACATGTGGCAAGGAAATGCTAGTGGCCTCTGAGAGCTGAGAATGGTCCCCACTTGACAGCTGCAAGAAAATGAATTCTGTCAAACTAGTGAGGTCGGAAGAGGATTGCAAGCCTCAGAGGAGAATCACAGTCCCACTGACACCTTGAGACCCTTTCAGCCTTGTGAATTCACTGACCCACAGAAACTGTGAGTTGATAAATTTGCTATGCAAGAGCAAAAAACACAGTAGTACCTGCATAAAAACTTTTGGGAAAAAATTAGGAAAAAATTGATTTTATTAGATATTTAAACTCACTTTAAAATGTTCATGAACAAAAGTGTGATTTTTTTTTGCACAAAAAGAAACAATATCAAAAATCACCAGGAAAGAACAAGTAGCCTTATAACCAACTATGGAAGTCTACTTGGATATTGCACCTCATACAAGGAATGTTTTCAACAACATTGTTGGGAAAATTGGCTAAATATATAGGTATAAAATTAGATTTATAATCTTACCTTACAATTATGACAAAAATATTAAACAGTTGAATGAAGAAATGAGATGGAGAGAGATTTACAGGTGGAAATATGGGACATATACCGTGAACCTTAACTAAACTCATTTTTCTATGTCTAGAAATTCTAATTCCAGGAAAGTATTCTCAAAACCTCAGAAATGAGACAAACTTTTGAATCAAGATTTTTATTTTATTATCATTTCTAATTCCAAAAAATATCCAACAATACAGAAATACTTAGATTATGATATAGCAATATAATAGTATTAGACTTTATACTTCAAAAAGACTGAATGTATGCATTAGGAAAAATGTTTTTGATGAGACCACTTACTGTAAACAAAATAACTTTTACTGTTATACTATGTTCAGTGAAAAAGCAAGAAAAAATGATTCAAAGAAAAAAATAACTATGAAATTCCTTAAATGTTTAGAAGACATTGGTAAAAACAAATAAAAACAAAAAAAAAATGAAAAGTATCCATAATCTTAACACCTAAATTCAACCACTGTTACCATTTTGTTCAATGTCTTTTCAGTCTTTCCTTAATGCATATACAGATATTTAAGAATAATATTTAAATAAAAATTGTAAAATAAGAGCTTATGTCATGTTTT
Organism: Callospermophilus lateralis; assembly: GCF_048772815.1. Taxonomy (NCBI): domain Eukaryota; kingdom Metazoa; phylum Chordata; class Mammalia; order Rodentia; family Sciuridae; genus Callospermophilus; species Callospermophilus lateralis. Next base: position 13,760,972 of record NC_135313.1, on the reverse strand, counting down.
TTAACTCCTTATTTTACTCAATATAATAAATAATACAAATATTTTATTCAATAATAATAAAATATTTTATGAAAGTAAATTATATTTTAAAAATGTAACTCACTACTTATTGTTGCTCTTTATGCAAGTGATTTATTTAGTTATTCTCATATGACCTGTTTTTTTTTCTTCATTTTTTTCTTTTGCTATAATATTCAAAGTTATGAAGATCAATCTGTTAACCAAAGAACATCGTTAAAAAATTACTTTAGGGATTTTTTAAGCCACAAAAATTACAAATGTTATGATTCATAATCAATATGAAAGTATAAACATGAGCAGGAAATGACTTCTAAGATGGTAGAAATTTTAATAAGAAGGTTACTTTAGTTTTTCATTTCCAGACTTAGAAAAATAACTTCATATTTTTTGAGAAATAAATGTGCATAGTTAAGAAATCAAATCTCCCAGAAGGGTTTCTAGAAGAAGCAGCTCTGTGAAAAGGGGTGAGGCTTGTTTATTGTCTAATTCAGGGTGAAATAGTGGCAATCCATCTTTTACGTTTTGGAAATTCTATTGTTAGAATGGGAAGATCCTTTTGGGGGAATGCTACTTCCTGCAAGAAAAACTGTCCTTTCCTTAAAAATTTTAGTCAGTTCTTAAGAGAAAATTTCTCCTTACTGGAGGAGATGCCTGTCCACCAGCCATTCACTTCTGGGATGAAGGCTCGTCTAGCCATTACTCGGTAGACTTCAGTTGTATCCCGTCCCAAACTTAGCTCCACAACACAGCCTGACCCTCTGTTGTACATTAAATTCCCAAGATCAAGCTTTCCCAGGGTTCTTCAAGGCAGAGCTTGACCACAGGTTTATATGGATCATGCACAACTCCTTCATCTACTTTCCATTTTGTAAATAATCTATTTAAATCCTAAATATACTGGTGATTGCCGCCGCCCCCCCCGCCCCTTTATTTCTGTGTTATGAGTTTATTTCTTATTATTATCATAATTCCCTGGAAATAAAAGTAGTGAAGGCATAGGAGGGGAAGGAGATAAATGTATCTGCCTATACATTACCTTAATGAGCAGTTAACTAGTTGTTTTAAATATGCTTGATAATCGGTTCTAGCCTGTGCAATGTGTGTACTTAGCAAGTTGATGTCGCTGAGCCTCAATCTCTTCATCTGTAATATGGATGCAATAAAGCAAGCCTGGTCTACTTCTTAGATGAGATCAAAGGAAATTTCTTTTTTTAAAATTTTTATTTTTTATTATTAGTTGCTCGAGACAACACAATGATCTTGACATATCATACATTTGATTCAAATGGGATATGAATTCTCTTTTTTCACGTGTATAGATTGCAGGATCACATTGGTTAGGAAATTTCCATATTCATGCAAAAGGGCTTTAATCAACACAAAAGCCAAGTACAAGAAGAATTCCTTTATTACTCCCTGAGCCTTTTCGCATTTGAGAGATGGTTGGTTCATTTCATCACCTGGCTCATAAGGGAGGTTTCTCCAAGCATACAAACTCGTTTTCTTCTAATCCTATTTTGTGCAAATCAAAATATATGTATGCATTTTTAAAATCAAGCAAATTTGTTTAAAATGGATCACTTTTATTGTGCTTTTTTCTTTTTCTTATTTCAAAATGTCACAAATTTTAAACAAAATATTTAAATAGGCAAGACCATGCCAGGATTTCTTTTCTCCAATAAGGAAAACTATGAGCTGATAAAAAGCAGAATAAACATACTTGTGAAACCTCTAATCAATGTGCTAATTAAAAAGTAGTCCTTTGTTGTTGTCGGGTAGTAAGGATTACCTCTGTAGCTCATCCATCAGCCTCTGAGGGAGGAAACGTGAGATTGCTCAAGCAACCTGTCTTGCTGTTCTTACTAGACATGGCTTTCTTATAAAACCTTTCCTTATGCATTCTACCTTGCCTAAAGGCAAATTAAAAATGATCAATATAACTGAGCTTTTATTCCCTCTCATTTGCTGCTGTGACTCAGTGCAGTTCACTTTCTGGTGATTAATAACTAGCAAAGGCAACTTGCCTGCGGACTTGCGCAGGATTTCCTGTCCAGTCATCAAGCCATTAATCTGGAAGCATCAGCCATAGGCATTAATCATTAATGCTAAAATACAGTGCTGTTACCAGGCAAGGGATTGGAAGGAGTGCAGAAGGTGTCCACTACTAGCAAACAAAGAATTCAGCACCTCTTGCCAGGCTCCCAAATTATGCTACTTGAAAATCAATCATGTTCATAGCCTGTTACTCTACAAATAACAAAACTAAGAGCCATTATTTTCTCTGTATGTCAATACTGCCCTCCACTTGTGAGGAGGGGGAAACTCACACACAGGGCATTTTAGATGACCATAGTTGTGTATCTGAGGGCCGGCCAGTGGTTATTTCCATAACCTAACTCTATGCCTCTCTAGAATTGGCAATTTTTTGATGCCTTCTGGTGAATTTTTATGCTATTAACAATTAAAATAAGATTTTCCTAATTATAGTGTCATTTGTAATAATTAATAGGGTAGAAGAGGCAAACATCAGGAATCTGTGGAGGTTGGTGTTCACACTTGAGTGTTTATTCCAATAAAATGGTATATATCGCTTAGGATAATGCACCTTAAAATGGCCTGATTACAGGAATCATTAAGAAGGGCATTAGTTAGCCATGCAAAAAACTCAGCTGTGTAACACATTCATTTATTATTCATCTATTATTGCTCACAAATCCTGGGCTGACTCTGGTTCTGCTGGAAGCAGCTTAGCTGGGCTGATCTTGGCGGGGCTTCCTTGTGGATCTGCAGTCAGCTCTCAGGCAGACTTGGATGGTCTCACTTATATGTCCATTGGTTGGCTGGCTGTCAACTAGGGTGACAGGGCCACATGTATCAACAACCTGGCTGACTAGATTGGGCTTGTTCACAGGCAAGAGGACGAGTTGAAAAAAGCAAGACTCCTTGAGTTGGGTTCAGAACTAGCTGGTGTTACTTCTGTCACGCTCTATCGGTCAGAGCAAGTCACAGAACCAGCCTAGATTCAAGGATATGGAGATAGAATTCACTATTGGTGACAGGAGCTTAAACGACATCTAGCAAGTCCCATGGGTGCAGGAGAAAGATTGGTCATCTTTGCAAAAAAAAAAAAAAATCTACGTTATGGTGTATATTTAAAAATGCAGATTCTTAGGTTCTGCCCCAGATATCAATGTCCCTCTTCAGACCAAAAAAAGCTTTTCCACCCTATACAACAGCTCCCCATCCACTGTTCTCAAACTGGGAACTTTCTTATCAATGCTGCCTCAACCACATCCTCCTCCTTCTGTGAGATTGAAGAGAGAACAGAAGCCTTCTCACAACCCCATTTTCTGCAAAATAAACTGTGCTGAATTTTTCTAGTTCTTCTTTGTAAACGTGGGGCAATAACATGTTCCAGTACAGACTGTAGCTCCTTGGCATTCACAGGCCAATGTGACTGGCTCTTGGTCCAGCTTAGCCCTCAAAATGTGGTATTATGACGCTGTAACAAAATATCACTAAATTCATTCCTTCAACAAACTCTTACAATCTATTATGTACCAGACTTTGTAAACATAAAGGTGTTAGGCACAACCTTTTTTGCTTAAACATTGGTTTTACTAAAGAAACAGAAGGACTTTACTGTCAGGAAAATTTCCAGAAATGACTTGGAAGAATTAGTGACATTAAGCAAATAATATATTTTATTACACATAAATTTGATCCTAATTTTGGCAAAATCCTTTATCTTAAATATTCAGATGATTTTCTACTATGGGGTATAAGAAAAAGAGAATTAAATGTTCAGTTTAGACATTAGCATCCTTACATTTTGAGTACTTTTTGTTTGTTTTTTGAGTCATCTTGGTTATGTGAAATTCAGTAAAATAAAGAGCAGGATAGGTCCTAAAATAACCTAAATTCACAGAGTGACTGAAGTTGAAGAGAAACTTTAATTTCTTGCCCAGGAAATTGGTATAGATTTGGCTATTTAATGCTTTTACCTTAACAAGCTACATCAATGGGCCTCTCATATATTGCCTAGTCTATATTAATGGTACTTAAGTAATAAACCCTTTTCTCCCTTCAGTAAACTTTTTATTGAGTGCCTATTAAATGCTAAGCACTGGGGACAGACCAGTAAACAAAACGAAGATCCATGCTTTTGTGGAGCTCAAATCCCATGTTGGGACTCCACCCTCGCGACCTGATTACACCCCAAACGCCCTACCTTCTAGGTCATTACCCGGGAGGGCAGGACCTCAACATATTAATTTGGCATGGAGGGGACACACACATTCAGTCCATCGCAGTGATGGCATCTTGAACTAAAAGGAAAAAAAAATTTTAAAAATAAGGGGAAGATGAGGCAAATATTTTGCCAATTTTCCCCTAGAAGGTTTTGATATCTGAAGATATTGATTGGACCTCCCTAAAAAGTGATCCATTTAAATATGAAGCCCTGGAAAATGAAGATAGGAAATACTTTCGAGTATGCCTGGGAGGAGCATGGGAACCTGGGTATTCATGGTTCCCAGCGAGGCCTGGTCTGGAGGCTCAGGGAAGCCATCCTGAGGGCGTCAGTCCTCCAGCTGCAGTTCCCGGGCCAGGGCCCACAGGAAGCTGAGGGCGTGGCTGGCTGGGGCTGAAGGAAAATTCCAGAGCTGAGAGGCAGCGCCTTGGGGACGCCACAGTGTCCTGGGCCTGGGCTTTATTATACAAACAATAACAAAAAAAACCTCAGAGAGCAACAGAAAAATCACCCCGAAAGTGGGAAGATTCAGAAATGAAATAAAATAAATAACATGTAAGTAGTTAATTTTGTTAGAAAGAAAAAGGATGATGGGAGCCCTCAGGCCTTATTAGTAAAGGAGCCTTCAGAAAAAAGGGAAGATACGGCACAGGAAGCAGAACGGACTCCACCAACCCCAGGGAACCGCCACTTGGGGGAGATCCAAGTTTGGATGAATCCAGGGCTGTGGAGGGTGGTCAGGGAGTTACTGCCCGGAAATGGCCACCAGGAACCTGAGCAGAGAGATGGCCTGAGATGAATGTGACGAATGTGACGAATGGGAGGACGTAGTGGGTGGTTCTGACCAGAGCACAGGTTGAGTCCAAAAAGCCAGTGCAGGTTAGTCAGGGGCTCCTCCTGACTGGGACATCGTCCATCTCCTCTCCCAAACCTTTGCAGGCCCCTCCTCATGGAACAAGCGGTGGGTCATTTCCACCCAACAGCTGCCAATGCCTGAGGTCCAGTTCTGCTGTTCCTTAAGGACCCTCTGAGTTTGAGCAGCTGAATACAAACTTAATCAGATCATGGTGGTATGGATGTGTATAGAATAGCCTATACATCACCCGTGTAAAACTCATGGTCTGCACTACATGTCTTCCTGTACGTACGTTAGTCAGCTTTTCATCGCTGGAACCGGAACACCTGACCAGAATAACTTAGAGGAAGAAAAATTTTTGTGGGGCTCATGGTTTCAACTTCTCAGTCCATAGATGGACGGCTCTATCGCTCTGGGTCTAAGGGGAGCAGCATATCCTATGGGAAGACGGTGGTGGAGGAGAGCTGCCCTAAAGCAGAGGGGTGAGGGAAGGGGCGCAGGGAGATGCTCCCTTCCTAGGCAAGCCACCTCCTCCAGCCATGCCCTACCTGCCTGCAGTTCCCACCCCCCAGTTCGCCCCTTCAAACTAGGATGGACTGGTAGGTTACCGCTGTCACAGTCCAACATTTCCACCTCCCGGAGAAACACAGAAACTATAGGGGGACACGTATCCAAACCATAACAGTACAAATGCTAAAACAACAACAACAACAACAAACCTCATGAGGCTTGGAACTGAGCCAGGTCACCAACTTGAAGAAAGAAAGAGAGATCACAACATGGAAGATATTCTGAAGAGAGTGCATTTGGTCAATCTTAAAGGCAGGGTAGATTTAAAGTCAGTCATCTGGATTCTGGAGCTAGCCTCTGGTTTTCCTTGGATCTCTGCTGTAAACCAGTTGTGTGATTTATCTTGTCTCGGTTTGCCAATTGCAGTTTGTGGATGTTTGAGGGTTAAATGAGTTCATATGTGGAAAGAGCTCGGAGAGGTGTGAGGGCCCTCATGAGCACTCAGTAAATGATGGCTTTGATTCTCTGCTTTGAAGTACCTGTGAAAATGGTCAGAGCAGTTTGTCACCAATTTAAATTCTTTTTTTTTTCACTTTTTAAATTTTTTATTAATGCATTATAGTTATACATAATTTGAGTTAATTTAAATTCTTTTTAAAGGCAAGGTAGGGAAGGCCCACGCATGAAATCAGGCAGAGGGTAAGTCAGTGGGAACTGATGAGCTCATATGAATTGAAGGGCACTAGTCCAGGCCAAATAGGCAACAGCTGCTCAGACCTAGCCCATTTTTGTTGCTATTGTGGATATCAGGAATTTTTATATAAAACTTCCTGGCTTTTAAATACTGGAAACTATATTTAATTTTTCTTTTCAAAAATTCTGTGCAGGCCTAAAATTCCCTGTGGCCTGCATCTTATGCATAAGCCAAAAGTTGCCAGTGCTGATGAATGCTGTCTGACACGGTCCCAGAAGCTGTAACAGGAGGTGTGCTTGAAAGATGTATGTGGAGACACGGCCAGCAGCCCTCAGCTCAGGAAAGGTCTTTGTTGTTGTTTAATGTCATCGCCAACCCAATGCAAATAATGTCTCTGTCTTGTTTTTTCAAGGGAAGCAGCTGGGTTGTCAGGTATAGAGACTTTCGCTGTCACCACACACTAAGGCCTGCAGTTGGTGTTCAGCTGCTTCAAACTGAATTGGATTTCACCAGGCTCCCCTCTGTAAACCAGAGGTAAGCTCAGCGCCTTCCTATCAGCTGCTGCTCTGCCCTGCCCGAGGCCTTACGTGGGTCCCTGAGTTGAGCACACAGAGGAAACACACGTGCTTGGCCCAGAAGAATCTCCGTAGCATGAATGAAAAGGGAGATGTGAATCAGATGTTTGAACTGATTCCAGCCCAGCCTCATGAGACAGCCAACGCTTCCATAAAGCTCACTCACTAGTAGAGCTTTGGATTTTTGTTTGGGTAAATTTTGTAACGCATGGCCTTTGTCCCAGTACTTACTTATGATACTGACTCTTAACATTTGAGATTTTACAGATGGATGGTATTGTATAGGGAAATTATCAGTCTACATAAGAGAAGCACTGGTATATGTTAAGCGTATATAATAAAAAACATCCTACATTTGAGAATTGAATCTGTTTGCTGCTTCCTGGCTATGGGCCAGCTTTTGTTAAGTGCATGAACCTATTCAAGTTATTACTGTAGTTTGCAGTGAAATGAGTCAATATCAAAACCACAGAGATTCCCACAGCAAGTCAGTGGCTTATCTGAAAACCTCAAAATCACTTTCCCTATTTTCTCTCTTATTCTTGAAACTACTTTTACCTGCTGATTCACAAAAATGTTATGTATCTGCCCTTTTGGTAATATCCTTATGAGAAATATGTGTTGGGGGTTCAGTCTTTAGTGTTTTCCTGTCTCCTGCCAGGGGCTCTGTCACCCGAACAGCAGCAACTTGGCCTGGACCACTGGTCTGCACTGGAATAGAAGGAACCAAAGGAAACTCAATGATGTGGCACCTCGGTGTGAGGCTACGGAAGAGTAGAGCTCCATAGTGAGAGGTGCCATATTGGTCCAACCCTATCTTCTCTCTTAGGGACAGTGAAGGAGAAATTCACCAGCAAGAGTAGCAGGGAGCAAGAGATGTACTTGTTCCAAGGGTTAAGTTGGCCAAATCACTTGGAAGATAGTAGATGCTCAATATCTTGGAGGGAATGAAGCCGTGATTTCTCAGGAAAGAGTATTTCATTTATGCATCATTCATCCATCAAAATAGCTTGAATATCAATGAACATCTGTTGATAACTTAGACACTATGGAGGACTCATCTGAACGTCTTCTCAAAAAAGAATTTGTGTTGACTTCGGCAGAGAGATATAATGTTCAATTCCACTTAGGAACTGAATAACAGAAAATGAGTTGTGATTTCTTAGCTTTCCCAGAATCATGTTCCTTTTGTGTTTTTCAAATGTCAGAGGAGTACAAAGTACAAGATTTCTCTGAGACTTCCCTCACTATTCTGCTTGAACTTGTAAGTGACCCTCTCCCTTCCCACCTTTCCAGCCTCTCTTACCCTGCCCTGTGTTTCTCCCAACACCCTTAGCACCTTCCAACGTTGCATTACTTATTTATTTTCTATATTCATTGGCTATTGCCTGCCTGCTCCCCCCAACTTCTCTCTCCTTCTCTCCCTCTCTCCGTCCCTCCCTTCTTCTCTCTCTCTCTTCAAAAGTGTCAGCTCCAGAAAGACAGAGATCCTTGTTGTTGTTGTTGTTGTTTTTTGCTTACTGATGTATTCCATGTACCTAGAATAATACCTAGAACATGGCATGTGTCAGAGGTAAAGATCCGGTAGATGTTAAAAGAATGAAATATGAAAACCCAAGGCCAAAACTATTTCCCAAACTTCCTGTCCTCCTAATTACAATATTTGGGATAGAGTACAAATTTTTGGTGGGTTGCCATATTGAACTACTATTTTTTTATGGGGGAGGGCTGAGTTTTTATACTTTTCTTGGGGCCTCCTGGGGGCATAGGATCATTTTGCCCTACCCTGGGCTGGAGGAAGCACATGCAGGAAGACGTGTCTGAGTCCCAGGATCAGCTTACAGAGGCCCTTCCTCACCACAGCCTGGGAAAGCTGCTGTCTGTTTCTCACTCTTGAACCTACTCAGTGGCGGGCCTGGGAGGTCCCGAGAAGAAAGCTGGGAATCCATCTAAATGAGTAAGGGTTGATCTTGGGAATTTATAAAACTAGAGTTACTTTTCTAATTTCTGACCATCTCAGCCGTCTTTCAAGCTAAGTCTCGTAGTGTCCATGTGTAGTTGGAGACCTTGAGGACCGATGTGCATTCCCTTGCCAAAATCTGCTCAGGGTCTCCTGGCCGCGGCAAGCGGACGGGAGGCGACTTTTCCAAGGTCTACCTGGGTTCAAAGTGAGAACTATTTTCCTACTGTACTACTTCCACGAGGTCTGGAGATGTTCCTTTCAGTAATGTGTAGAAAATGGCCCTCGAGAGATGCTCCTGTTACTCCTGGCTGCTCATGAACTTTCACTTTCTGTGAAAAAAAAACAACAAAAAACAAAAAACAAAAAACCTTTCACTTTTTTTATTTTACCTTCCTTAAAAAGTTAGGTTTTGAATTCTAGTTAGAGACCCTAAGTGGAAAATATGGAAGTTTCTGGAAGGCTTGGAGGTGGGTTTAGAAAATCAATAGGAATTTTCGGATTAGTACTTGAGTCCAGAGCTGTGTGAAAGAGCAGGTATTTGGACAATAGTCCCCTCATTTGGGAAAGCTGCCCACAGTTATGCCGCTGACCATGGCTTGGGGTGAAAATTGGCAGAGACCAGCCGCTTCGTGCCTCTCCAGGTTGCAAGTCCACCCTATCTCCTAGGAGAAACAGTTATGTATCTGTTCCTGGCATGACTTTAGAGGTTTAAGAGAAAATGAAAATTAATTAGGAAGCTCCCTGCACACTGAGTTAGAAAAATGAAAGAGAAAATGACTTAATGAGATCAGGATAACAATAACACCATTTTTATCATTCAAGACATAAACACACATTTTCCAAATTTCCCTTGGAGGAGGCTCGTCACCCAGAGTGGTCCCAGCTTGACGCCTAGGACTGAGACCCATTCTCCAGGGAAATTCCGCCCTCTGTCCCCAGGGCTCTACAGGGACAAATAACCCCAAGGTTTGGGAGCCAGCACCCTTCCCTGGGCTGGGTAAACAAACAGCTTTCACTTAGGCAGCGTGCAAGGGTTCTGGTTTCCTCTCACCGTTTCTAGTACAGGACTTTGCTCCTAAAATTATGCCTGGCTTCTGACCAAATCAAAGCACCCCACTGCTGACTTTTCTGTGGCCAGAACTATCTTGCCACAGTCCTTCCTCTCTTCTTTCATCTTCATTTCCTTTCTTCTTTCCCAATGTTGCCTTTAGTTTTCAGATAATCTGGACTCAGACATTTTGGCTGCTTCTTCTAAGGGTCTGTTTTCTTACCAAATTCCCATTGGCCGTCTTGTGAGAGCAGCTGGACCACGGGATCTACTTTCCTTCTCCAAGGTCAGTGGGCAGAGAGCGGGTAGCTTCAGATTCACTGGGCAGACTCAAGGACTTTCCGAACTCTCCGGCCAATAACACAGAGGCACAAGGCCACACCCGGAACACCCGTATCTCTAGCAGGATTCGTCAATTGAATCCCTCACATCATGGCTTCAACCTCCAAATTGCACAAACCTTGTGCTTCTCTTAGACAGGGTTTAGACGTAAATAAAGGCAGAGCTTCCTGTTCTATGTAGAAGGTCTCCTTCTCTTTCCAGTTAGTTACCTTCCCTTGATGGTAAGCCAGATGTTTGCTCTGCTTACCCTTAAATATCCAAGATCTTATTGACACTTGGCAAATTGTTGTTTAATATACACTGAGAAGTGCTCTAGTTTGAATGTGTCCCCTAAGAGCAGGTGTTGGAAACTTATTCCCCAATGCAACCACGTAAGAGGTGGGAGCTTTGAAAAGTGATTAGGCCGTGAGACCTCTTTCCTCATGGATGGATCAAGGCCATGAGTTTGACTTCTGGCTTACTCTTGAACTCTCTTACTCTTCCAACTTCTGCCATATAATGACAAAACATGAAGTCCCTTTCCAGATGTAGCCTCTTTGATCTTGGACTTCTCAGTCTCTAAAACATTATGAAATGAATTTCTTTTTAAGTTCATCAGTCTTTTGTTATTCTGTTACAGTGACACAAAAGGAACTAAGGGAAATAGCAACACAAATCAGAAGATGATGTGTGTTTAATGAGGTAGCAGCATAAATTCTGGTGTTCATTTAATGCAAATTGGGTTAAGGGATTGATAGAATAAGGGAAAAACTTGATTTGAGTCCTATATTGTAAGGAGGTAGTACAACAAAAAACACAGGTGTCGAAGCCAGTGGTGACAGCATTTCAGGTTGGGGAAATATCATAATTCAACCTTAGAATTGGAAGAGAATGAGGATGACTCTTTTTCGTCAAGGCTAAGAGCTCAGTGAGACTTAGGTATAGGGTGTTAGCTGTTGTGATTAAACACATAGATTATGGGTACATCTTGAAAGTCTTACATGTTTTGCAAAAAAAAAAAAAAAAGTCTTGACTTGATCCTGTGAGTGATGTTAAAGCACTGAAGGATTTTAGATAGTGTGGAGGAATGAGCAGATATGCTCCATGCTCTGGTGGATGCATAGATCCTAACTTGCAGCACTGGCTGCTGAAAGAAAGGTTAGCATATTAGTCAGCTTTCCAGTATTGTAATGAAGTGCCTGAGAGATTCAACTTATAAAGTGAAAAGGTTGTTTTGGCCTACAGATTTGAATCTTTGAGTCCATGATTAGTTTCTTTGGGTCTGTGGTGAGCAGCACATTATGAAGCATAGAACAGAGCAAGTCTGCTCACCTCATGGGGCTGAGAACTAAGGAGAGAAAGAGGAGGGGTCAGATTCCCACAATCCCCTTCTAGGGTGTATCCTCCCACCTCAGTGATCTAAAGACCTCTTAAAGTTTCCACTACAGTCAACTGCACCAACATGGAATCAAAGCTTTTAATATATGGACCTTTGAGGGACATTTAGGGTCAAAGCTACAGCAACCAGGAAATTCCTAATACTTGTTCATCTTAGAAACAAGCTGCCAGGACAAGTGAAATTTCCAGAAAAGATGGAGCTGTTGCTTTTAGTTCTTTGCAGAGGTGAAAGAAGAATTCCATGTAAGACTGATACAAGTGAAGATTTTTCTCTATTTAAAATGCCAGGATTTTAGAAACTCATCTTTCAATTTGGGGGGGGGGGAACCCCCAAGAGTATTCTGGGTGTTTGAGAGGCACATTAGAGACAGGATCCCAGGAAGTCAGCCATGGCTACTCCTTCGCTCTGTGGAGTGGGGTCTGGTGATTGTGCTGCATTCTGCATAGTGGACAATGGCACCAGGCTCTCTTCAGTCCTTACCACAGGCCTGGTGTTTACTAAATTGCACATAAAAGAAATTCTAAGAAGATGATGCATGAGACAAAGGAAACACGCTCTATTTTACTATGAAAAACTAATTTCTGACTCAATTGTCATCGTTAATTAGAACCCCCTTGAAGTGTCTCCATCTGGGATTCTGAGGGCTTGCCTCTCTTTCTTCTGAAGCCATTTTTCCCCTCTCACATACCGACTTTTAATTTTAACATTGCCAAGCTGCCTCTTCCTGCTCTGCTCAGGATTATCTCAAATCTTCCCTCTGCGGAGCAGTGCTTGCTGCCCAACAACCCTAACCCTGTCTGGTCTCACCAGCCGCTCCGACTGTTCGGCTCTGTGCCAGCTCCATGGGAAGAGATCCCAAACATTGAAAATCCTCGCTCAGTTAATTCTTCACATTCCCAAATGCCCCACCAGCCTCAGCTGAAGGAGAGGTGACAGCAGCAAAGCTGAGGCAGGGACTCGCTGGTCCGAGTGGAGTAGCCCCCTGCAGAGGCCTCCCTGCACCCACTGTCCATGTGCAGCCAATTCAAGGTGAAATTGTGAAATGAGTGACCTTGATCTGTTTCTCATATCAATATTTCCCCAAATTTCATTCTTTATGATTTGAGCTTTGTTCCTCATCAATCATAACAACATTTCCCCAGAGGGAAGAAAAACCTAAATTTTAAATAATAAAACCATAGTCAACTCCCAACTACAATACAGACTACATAGACATTGGAAAAATTACTGGGTTTTTCTGAACTCTTTCCTTACTCATAAGAAGAATCCTGATGTCGATCAACCATACTGACTATGAGAATCAAATTTTATGATATACTTATAGGTGCTTTGCAAAGTATGGAGTGCCATGTAAATATGAACAGTCCTGTTAATGGTAGTATCTAAAACTTGGAGCCTGCTAGGCTGCTTCTATAGAACATTCCTATTTACCCAAAGTTCCTACCAGGGTGCTTAGCTTGGACATAATCCATTTGAATCGTGTGTGTTTGTTTCTATTCTCCCAAAATGGTCCTTTGTATTTTTCCCTCATACCTAGATCTTCTAGCATTCTATCTAGAAATTTAGATAAACTCATGATATCATTGAACTGGTAAGAAGAAAGAGGGCTGCTATGATATACTATGCAGTATACTTAAGTATAATATGACAAGCTTATGTATAGTATGGTAAACTTGTAAATATCAATGCACTGGCATTATAATGTGATGAGCTTACATCTAGTATGATAAAGTTATAAACACCAATGCAATGATATCATAATATGATAAGCTTATGTATGGTATGATAAGCTTATAAATATCAGTGCACCAGTATTATAATGTGGTAAACTTATGTATAGTATGATAAACTTTTAAGTATCAATGTACAAATAGAAGAAAACATGCTGGGGTAGACTGTGTGAAAGTGAACGGGCCATGGATTTGCAGATTTCCTCCCCTACCTCCTACTCTTCTGCGATCTAGGCCAGCATTTCCAAAGGTGTTAGGCAGAAAAAAAGTGTTAGAAATCAAAGTGTGGGGAGCCCTGGGTTAAACAAAGTTAAATAAGTTTCTTTGAGGAAGGATTAAAGTGTACTGGGAATATTTGAGGAGGGGATTTTTACATCTTTTTTTTTCCCCAAATTTTTGGACCAGAGAAGACTCCCCCTGCCTCCCCAATGAAGCCTCTGGATGAATGGTATTTTATGGGTTGCACCTGGGAAAGCCCATCTTTAGCAAATTCTGAAGAATGGAATAATAATAGTTGGCCCCAGGTACTTGCAGGAGTTAAATGAAGTAATATGTGAACGTATGAGCAAGGTCTCTTGGACACGGGAGACTTAAAGAGCAGTGTCTCAGTGTCTCTCTAAGCCATGTTCAATAGTGATGCTCAGGAAATACCACGTTCTCAACAAATGGGGAACCCAGTCTCAGATGAACTCCAAGCAGTAAGTAATTCCCATCTCCCCACAAAGGGGCTTTCAGACCCTTCCAGCCATCTGGAAACCCGGTAAGTCCTCCTTCTCGCTCTTTGCCTTAGTCAGCTTGTCTTGTTTCTGAGATCAAAAGACCTCACAAGAACAATTAGAGGAGGACAAGTTTGTTTTGGCTCACAGTTTCAGGGGTCTCCGTCCATAGATGGCTGACTCCATGACTTTGCACCTGAGGTGAGTCAGAACACCATTGCAGAAGAACAAGATAGGACATGGAAACAGGAAGCAGAGAGAGCTCCACTTACCAGGGAAAACATAACCCCTAAAGGTACACCCCCAGTGACCCACCTCCTCCAGCTACACCCTACCTGCCTATAGTTACCACCCAGCTAACCCTTACCAGTGGACTAATGTACTGATGACATTAAGGCTCTCATAACCCAATCATGTCACTCTACACCTCTTGCATGGTCTCACACATGAGCTTTTGGATGATGCCCCATATCTGAACCATAAAACTTCCTCTGATTATGCTGAGGACTTCAGATGAGGAAGGGGAGCTCGAGAGCCAAAAACACATGCAACTCCAGGAAGAATGCAGATGGAAGCCACACTGTGGCATTAACCACACTGCGTATGTTGACTACCAGCTTCTTGGTGAAAAAAAGGAACCAGGGTACAATCCAATGTCTCGCCTTCATAGTTTCTGACATAAGACTATGTTTAAGACATTGGAATTTATTCTCCTCTGGGGCGTGGGGCTCGGGCCCTGTGGTAAGCACTGGGAATCTCCGCAAGAGGAGCCTGGCAGACAAGGGCCTCTCATGGGCCAGTGACAGAACACTGTACTGAACCAGGAAGGAGGGACGGGAGGAAAATCCTCATTATGTCATGTTAGTATTTTAATCTCTTAAAGGCATGACACTCAACCTCTGGTCCAAAAGAGTACCCAATGTAGGGTTTCTGGGCAGCCCCCCGTCAGCAAACATCAGGGCCAGGCAGCTGAGGAAAGTGTCTGCAAAGGCGGGTCCTTCAGGTAAGTACTGATTTGTCCAGAAAGTGGCTGGGTGCTTCAAAAGATGAAACTTCCTTTCCTTCTCTGGCCATGGGCCTTTCCTGTCTAGGAGATAAGGCCTATCTCCCATGACTCAGGTGGAAGCTTGGACCAGACTGACCCAAAACAGTTGGCCAGCCCCAGGCCAGTGGGCAAGTTGGACTGCAAGTCAGATTCCCATGGAAGAATGCTTCTGCCTCACAATCTTGTCCCTGTTCGCTCCCAGTGCCCTCAGGGTAAGCACGAGGACACATAGGAACTGAGATGGCTCTAAAGAATTTGTGGATTTCTACCATGTGAATAAACAGCCTGATTTTCCATTCTGGGCTAAGGTCTTTCCTTTGTTGCCAAGGCATCTTGATTGCACTAAAAAACAAATTCAAAATTTTCAACAGTACAATTTTGAGTTAGAAGAATCAGAAATGGAGAATTAAAAACGGAGAGAGATGCTGCTGCTAGTCACCTAGAAGTTCAATACCACAGAAAAACATTGTTTTCAGTATCCTGGATGGGAAGCAATGTGGACGTAAAAGATGAAAAGAGAAAGAAAATGAATGGTTACAGTAAAAGGTACCTTGACAAATGGTGGACATTTCCTGTACACTAGATCTTCACAGCAATCGATGACATGCACAGAGAGATTCAGCGTCACCGTGAAAAGTTAAAGAAGCTTTGGAAAATAACAAGAGATAGTCCACAGGGATGCGCTTCAGTCAGACATTGTCTTCCTTACACTCTTCTGTTATTATTTGATACCTCACTGTTCATTTATTTTTAGGAATATTGAAATAGTCTACCTACACAAATGGCTTTGGAATCTTTTTGTCTAGCCCTGATGACTCTTCCTAGTCTTTCAATCATTCATTTATTCACTAGGTCACAAAGTGCCTGTGATGTTCAGGGCACGGGGAATTCAAGGATTTCAGAGTCTGCCTCTGGAGAACTTATAATGCAGAAGAGGAAATAAAACATCACTTTAATACATGATAGAATGTAAAGAGCACAGAAATGACTGGAATGTATGCCTGAGAGAAAACAGTCTCAACTTGACACTCTCGTTTTCCTACCCAAAGTCTCAGCCCGCATAGCGTGTAAGAACATGGCTATGTGTTTGACTGGTGGGTCCAGCTCTCAACTCAACCACTGACAGGGCCACCTTGAGTGGAATATTTACCTTCTTATAGCTTCAGTTTCCCTAATATAAAATGGAGATGATGATGATGATGTTGATTATGATGGTGATGATGATAGCGATGCCATCTCCTTCTGATGTTGAGAACTGAGTGAGGCAGGAGCTATAAGCAGCTACCAGAGGCGGTGGCACATAATAAATGCTAAATAAAATGAATGATGGCTTGCATCACAAATTCTTCTTCCTCTTGACATCCCTTTCTGAACCAATGGCACCCCTGTCGTCCTGGTTATGAGGTTTGAACCTAAGAACTTTTCCCTCTTTCTCCTCTCTTGCCCTCTGCAGTCAGCTGCCAGACTGTATTACACAGGAATTGTCCCTGCATGAAATGCTGGGATTCCCTTATTTATTTCCATGCTGCTGGTTGCTTTTGGCTTTTGTGTGATATTAACTAACCTGTTAACATTTGGGAGGGTTTGCTCTGCATGTGTATTCTTTTACTGAACTATAATAACACCTAGACGAGGTGGGTACTGCTATCTTCATGTCCTTTGACAGAAAGGAGGCTGTCTAAATCAGTTTAGGCTGTTACACCAAAACATGATGTTTGATCAGACTACACATATGACAGAGACCCCATAAGATTATGATAGGGATGCAAATTCCTATCACTTAGTAATTTTACTGTATCTTTTCTGTTTAGATAAGTTTAAACATACAAATTCTTACCATTGTGTTACAATTGCCTGCAATATTCAATACAGTCACTTACCGTTTGTGTTTGTAGGCTAGGGACAATAGACTACACAACAGTCCCCGTGTGTGGTAGGCCATACCATCTAGGTGTGTGTCAGTGCATTTTATGATGTTCCCGCCATGAGGAAATCTCCTGACAATACATTTCTCAGCATGAGTGCATGCTGTTAAACGACACGGGTGTGGGACCATTCCCTAGGTGGCTTATAAACAATAGAAACTTATTTCTCACAGTTCTAGAGGCTGGAAGTCTGAGATCAGACCGCTGTCCTGGTCAGGTCCTGGTAGGAAGACCCTCATACAAATTGCAACCTACTGACTTCTTGTATCCTCCCACAGCAGAGAGTAGGTGGAATGGCTGGTGGCCTGCTCTTACAAGGGCAGAAATCTCATCATGAAGGTTCCACCTTACTTACTGCCCAAAGCCGACACCTCCAAATAATCTCACATTGAAGATGAGGATCCATCTTTTCTTTGCCAAATATCTTTATTCACGTGGCAAGCTGTTCTCCAGCCCCCAACTCTACTTGTCAGAATGCTTTCTCTAAGAATTCGGTAGATCTATGGCTGTCCCAAGGACACATGCACAGTAGAACACATGGTCTGAAAATCCAAGAAACCAAGGGACTTTCAGAGCTCAAGTTGCAATCCCCCACCTACCAGCGGTATGAGATTAAACAGTCACCCGGTCTACTGCAAGATGAGGATGATAATGACATAAATGCTATCATCACAACAATTCAACAAGGTGAAAGAGATAGAGCGCTGAGAAAAATATTTAGTACATTGTATTTAATGTGGGCCTGATTTAAAGAAGACATTGGTATATTTTGATTCTTGTCTCATTGCTGATCCCACACAGTTAGCATAACAGGCACTCAAAACACAGGTTGGTTGATATAGTAGAATAGACAATTCTTCTTAATAAATTAAGGAGATTTTGCAATTGATAATAAAGGAATCTTGGAATATCAACAGAAAAATTATAAAAGTCCAATCAGCAAAGCCATTAAAAAAAAATAGCTACACTAATCCCAGAGGCTCTGGAGGTTGAGACAGGAGGATCACATGTTCAAAGCCAGCCTCAGCAAGAGCAAGGCACTAAGCAACTCAGTGAGATCTGTCTCTAAATAAAATACAAAATAGGGCTGGGAATGTGGCTCAGTGGTCAAGTGCCCCAGAGTTCAATCCCTGGTGCTCCCCCCACACCCCAAATATCATTGTTCTTTTTACAAGCTAGTTTAGAGCCTGGTCTTTCTTTTTAGATGGTAAATTTTAGATGAAATCTTAAATAGTCAGGAACTAGGGTAGTTCATCTACTCTAGGACTAGTGTCAGGAAAATGAAATCAGCCTTTAGGCCATGTGCTGGAATTGCTAAGCAAGAGTTTTTCATGATAACCCTAAATTTCATGAAATAAGAGAGCAGAGCTTTTCACACAAAAAAACCCCTGATTGATTGACTGTATCTGTGTCTTTCTGGAACAAATGCTTGTCTTGTCCATCCCTGAAGTGGTAAGGAGCTGCCCAGTGAGTGCCACTGCCATTACTTGCTAAGAGTACTCAGACCACCAACAGCAGCAGCTCCTAGAATCTTGTTAAAGATGTAGAATCTGAACCTCAGCCCAGATTAAATAAGAATCTGAAGTTCTGTAGCTAGAACCTCTTGCTACCATTCAAATTCCCTCCCAAAAGGCACCTCCTTGTTGAAGACATTCTCTATTACAAACCCTAATCATTGGCCAGTTTAGAAAGGACACCCTGACATTGCCTTGTAAATTTCCAGGAACAGTTCAATGACTAGCAGCCAGAGGCAGGCTGGAATACCAGCCTGGCCACAGTGTCCGCAGAACATAGTTAAGCTGCCCAACCTCAATAACTGCAGAGTGAGGGGGGTACTTCAGACAAGGCTCTGGTATAAAACACTGCGAGTTCAGTGACTGAAATCACTACAGTAAAGACTTGTTTGGGGATTTCAAGACTACTGTAATTTACAAGGCTTTAGGTGACTGTTATTTGCCTACTATTACCTACATAATGTTTGTCTGAGAGAGGAAGTCATGATAACATTTCCTTCTGATGCAATGGCGCTAGCCTGCCTGGAGACTGAAGAATTAGTTCTGGTTAGGGTTCTGATTAGATAGCAAATAAAAATACAGGATGCTCAGTTAAATTTGAATTGCAGATAAACAATGAATCATTTTTAAATATACATACGACCTATGTAATATGTGAGGCCTGCATTTCATCAGGAAAACCTCAGGTCCAGCAATGAAGCTGGTACTAGAGATTTACCTTGGGTCTTAATTGTATCCAAGGGAAGTGTGTCACCCCCACACCTTCCCTGAGGACCGTGTCTCTGGCAAGAGGATTGAACAGCTTGTTTTTGAACTGACCTTAGCGATCTTCAATCTTGTTTTTCTGGGTTTCACAAAGATTAAGTGACTTGCCCAGGGCAACAGGACCAGTTATTTCTGGATCTACTTTCCCCAATATGAGTCATCCTGAAAAATGTAACCTCGAACCTCAAGCTACTAAATTTGACATAGAAATAGTTCTTACAAAGAGTCCAAAAGTAACAGGAGGGGGAAATGACAAGAAAAACAAAGTAAGGGAAGTAATAAAACTAGGCATTGGTGATGTAGATTAATGTACTTAAATACTTCAAATATGACTTAAGGTTGTCATAATAAAAGTTGAAGTATCTAAACATTTTTTGTTAAATTGAAGCTGTGAAGTATGATTGGGATTTCGTTCACTACTTTAAAAATATTTTAATCAAATTAAAACAAATATGTCATTGACTCACTATACAAAAGACACAAGAGACTTATAATTAGAAAAAATGCTGCTCAACCATAAAATCTGAGTTGCACAGAACTGAGTACTGCTATCCTATGAAGTATACAAGAAAGAGAAAATACATATAACTTAAAGTGACACCCAAAAGCTAGGAAGTAAAATTGACAAAACAATCCTAATATATACAAATCAGTTCAAGGGAAGGAAAATAATAGGAATTACCTGTTGGAATTCTGACACTTTTTGGTCTTCTTCTGGCCAGTAAATGGGGACCAGAAAATTCAAAACTGAGTAACATCTGGAGAATAGCAAAGATGCAAAGCAATATAAATATAGTTGAGACTTTAAAAAAAAAAGTAAAAACAAAACTATTTTGTCAGATTAGTTGAAACATTTCTGTAACTCAAAAACTAAATTTTCTCGTATCTCTTGTCTGCTCTAGGTGTAAATGAAGGAAAACATGTAATTATCTTAAGAGAGCCTACAAAGTGACAAGTAGAACTTTTTTCCTTCTTTGGTAGTGGGATAGGAATATTCTTCTTTTCAAATGTCAAGAAACTTGGACGAAGCAATACAAGAAGCAATGTCAGGCTCTTCATCTTTGTAAATGTCTATTCTTTATTTGGTGTCATCTTGATACCCTCCCGTCCAGGTTTCCTTCTATTCTCTTTCTAAAACTAACTTTGGGGACTGTGGAGCCAAGGAACTTAATCAATAGAACCAAAGTCAAAACTCACCGTTAAATAGAGTCCTTCTAGAAACCATCATCCATCTGGAAACCACCCCACAACTCTGCTCTTCTGAGCACAGCCTCATATAGATGTTTCTGGAACTGCAGGCATAGAGGAGTCTTCCAAAGAGGTAATGGAACATCCCTGCGTTAAGTTCAGCCTTGTGATTACACCAGGATGGTAGCACTTAGGTTGTGAAGCTGAGGTCAGAAAAGATGATGTACATGTCAGCTAGAAAATGCATTGAGAGAATTCTGCACAGGGAGGTTCATCTTGGAATGTGTTGCTGCAATGTTTTTGAGATCTTTGTGTGTGTGTGTCTCTGACTTTGACAATATAAAAATTCTAACAAAATACTCGAGAGGCAGTGAGACCATGGCAGAGTAACTCCCTTGTAAGAATCCAGCTATGAGTTTGTTAGGAGTTAAATTCAAGGAGATACTGAATGACTGCCTAATTGTCTCGAAAGAGGGCTGTGCCGTGGAAGTAAATTTAGGCTGAGTATATAAGAAAGACCCAGGGTCAAGGCTTTTAATAATTGCATTGTTGAAAGCGCTCCTAAGAGAACTGAGGAAACATAAAAATCTATATAGCTTCACGGAGTTAAAAAGATAGAGAGAGGGAGAGAAAGAAAGCTGAATTCTTGACTCTAATGATGTTAAACAGCGCTTCAAACACATACCCTATTGAAAACAACAAAATTAAATCATTGCATCAGGGCTCTTACAACCAGAACAAGCTTAAATAGAACAGATTTTCTTTTGAAAGACCATTTTTCAACAAGAGTCACTTGAAAATGGGAGGTTAATTTCTCATTTTTCCAAGTGTACAGGCTGCAGAATCACATTGGTTATACGGCCACGTATATACATACAGCAATACTAGTGTGTATAATGTATGATATGTCAATAATGTCTATAATGTATGATATGTCAAGATCATTTTATTGTCATGAGCAATTAATAAAAAAAAAGACAATGGAAGGTTAAAATACTTGGGATGGGGGCTGGGGATGTGGCTCAAGCGGTAGCGCGCTCGCCTGGCATGCGTGTGGCCCGGGTTCGATCCTCAGCACCACATACCAACAAAGATGTTGTGTCCGCAGAAAACTATAAATAAATAAATAAATATTAAAAAAATTCTCTCTCTCTCTTAAAAATACTTGGGAGGCCATCTATGTAGACAACATTGCCTGCCCCAATAACCATCAATTTTAGAACTAAAAACAGAAACTTTCTTAAACTAGCCATAGATTCCATTAAAAATGGAATATTGAATGTGGTGCTTCACTTGAGATTGTTTTGGTTTTCCCTTTATTTATTTACACTGACAAAGACACCACTTCTCATCCCAAATTACAAAATTAGTGGACAACAATTCATTATCTGCTAAGTAATGCAACAGGGTTAAAATGCAAATGAGTGTATTTGAGGTTGACTGTATCAAGACTCTCAAACAGAGCAGTAAAAAGGAGAAAATCCAGTAGAATCTAATCATTTTTTTAAAAATTTAAGTGCCCTGCTGTGCGTGTTGGTCTGCTGGGTATGCATGCCTGAGTGTGCACATCTTGGTGGTGAAGGAATGTGGAAAGAGAGTGGGTATAAAGGAAACAGCCCCATTTGATCAACCCACATTACCTATAATTTCATATCAAATAATTTCATATTAAATAGAAAGAAGTATATTTGCACACAGGCACATAGCCTTGAAGGTTTTGCAAGACAGAGCATCATTTTTTAAAAATGATTATGTAAATTAAAATTACATAAACTTCCAGATGAGCTCCTGGATTTCTCATCTAATTCCTTCCCTGAAACAAAGCACAAAGTGGAGGAAAGCCCCCAGATTCCCAGTGAGGTTCATTAAATCTGATTTCTTTTTAAAAGTCACCAGACTTGAGATGTTAGGTCTTTAACCATTAATTTTACACCATCCATATGACTTCTTTTATAATTACAAAATACATTCTCTCTCTCCATATTAAGAAACTTCAAATGAGAGCCCACTGTGTTCCAGGAGGTATATGTGGTTAAGTGCTACCGGGTATTTGTTAGTTTGAGGGGAAATTCACAACCTCAGGAAAACCCTTCCCTGAATTCTGGCAATTTTCTCCTTTTGATCATCAGTTTTCTTCTGTTGTCATCAAAACCTGTCATCAGACATTTTACATCCCAGATAAACATCTCCATGACTATCCAGCCTGACCCGAACACCCATAGCATTGCAATCTGATGTGAATTCAAGAGATGGAAGATAAATCTGAGCAACATGGAGGTGGAAGGCTATGTCTCTGCACAAAGAACATTCCGTGGAAAAATATGCCTGTTGGGCAGTTGCTGCAATTTTGCTGTATGTGACCCAAGCTTCCCTTTATTGGTGAGTATAACTGGGAGGACTCCTCCTTGAGAATGAATCACATCCTGCTTTGGTAACATGATAGGATGTTTTAAAGAGCACATGGCCCATTGCTGAATTTGGCCAGAAATCCATTTGCTCTTTATTAGAATTTGCTCTTTCATTCTGATCTTCAGGAAGTGAGTGGAGCCTATATAATAGCTTCTGGTGAGTGGTCAGGGATATGAGGAGGAATGGGTGAGTCATGGTCACCATGAAGATGTGAAGAAGAAAAGAATATTGGCCACCACCAGAAGGAGCTGGAGTGGAGCAAGAGGTGGTTGAGGTGAAGTTGAAGAGCCATCCTTAAATGGGAGAGGATCCTGAACAGAGTATATAGGAGCAGCATTGAAATGCACATTTAGACAACAAATAGTAATGGGGTCCAGCTAAAACTGTGTTGTGAGCTAATACGTTTACTTCAAATCCCCATTGAAATGACTGTACCAGAGCAAAGGAAGGAAGCATCTGCATTTTACACAGATAAAGCACAGCAGGGGTGTGTGGAGCCAGCACTGACAAACCCAATTCCAGAGCCCTCTGGGCTGTAAGTGGCAGTGATGCTCCGCAGAGGACCCAAAGGCTTCCAGTACCAAGGTCTGAGGTAGTTACCAGAGGAGGGGAGTCCAGCTCCAGCCCACAGAATCTCACCCCTGGAGGTCCTGTCGATAATGTTCTGGGTGTGCAAAGCAAGCTAAGCAGAGGCACTAATGGGTTGAGGACTCACTCAACCAGAAAGTAAAATGTATTATTAAGTTGTACAGGTAATAATGGTATTACTAAGGAAAAAAATAAGGATATGAAGTTCAGAAATATACTGAAGGTTATATAGAAAATTAGAGGGGCAGTGTAGGGTAGTACTTATGGGTTAGGGGTCGGGAGCTGGCTGATTGGATCTGAGTCCTAGCTTTCCACTTCCTAACTATGCAGTCTTGAAAAAGTTGCTGAGTTCTTCTGTGCCTATGCCCTCCTCAGGAAAACAAAGACACTAATTGGGTCTGAAAATCACTTAGCCCTACCACCCCTGGGATGTAGTCATCATTCAATAAGGAAACATACTATTACTGTTGCATGGAAAAATGGCATTCAAAGAAGGGACATAAAGATTTATTTAATAAAGAACAATGTGACAAATGTTCAGATACTTGGAAATAAATATTTGACTCTCTTTTAAAAATCTTATATCCTAAAATAAAGTCCAGCTGCATTAACAACCTCAATCTAGAAGAATAAGTGGATCAATATTTAAATCATCTTGTAGTGAGAATCTTTCTAAGGATAATACTGAAGGTAGATTCCTGTATGAAATAAAAAAATGGATGCATTAATTTATATAAAAGGTGAAAAACTTCTGGGTTTCAAAAGAAAATAAAGTCAAACAAAAAAACAACTCACCCTAAGTAAATTTAGAAAGTAAATTACAACTAGGAAAAATATTTGCAACATTTGAGTCATTCCAAAGACATTATGTGCAATATATAAAGAGCATATTAAACTTTTATAAATCAATAAACAAATATTACATGGCAATAAATAAAAATTAATACCACTGCCAAAAATAGGCATAGGACATTATAAATAATGAAAATATGTAACTAGACATACAAAAACCACAAGAAGATTCCTCTGCGGGCTGGGGATATAGAAGATTCCTCTAATGAGTAAATAAAGGGATGTGATTTAAAATGAGATAAGATTTTTCACTTTTCAAATTGGCAATAATTTTCAAAGGAACAAGGCCAATATTGGTGAGGATGCAAGAAAATATACCCTTTCCCATACTATTGGTACATGTATAAATTGGCTCAATTTCTCTGTAGGACTAATTTTTAGTACATGTTTATTATGTATCGACTTTGACATAGCATTTATACTTCTAAAATTTAGTTTTTTAAAATGTTAATAGATGTTAAAAGAAAATGAATTTAAATACAAAGGTATTTATTACAGCATTTTTAATAATATCAAAAAAATTGAACCATCTTACCATCAGCTAAGTTACTGATTAAATAAATGTCAGTACATGTTTGGCAGCCTTGATCATGAACCTTCCAGGTATCTAACTACAGTCACTTGGCTGATGGCCCCAGCTGCTGCGCTCTGAAATCCATTTCTTGCTATTGAGAACCTCAAAAAATATATCTATACATGAGGCTGGGGTTGTGGCTCAGTGGTAGAGTGCTTGCCTAGCATGTGTGAGGCCCTAGGTTCGATCCTCAGCACCACATAAAAATAAATAAATAAATAAAATAAATGTATTGTGTCCAACTACAACTAAAAAATAAATATTTTTAAAAATATGTCTATACAATGTGCAGCCCTCCTTCCTAATCTGCAGGGGATACATTACAAGCCTCCCAGTGGATGCCCGAGATAACAGCTAGTGTCATTTCTTATGTATTCTGGTTTTTCCTACATGTACTTAACTATGAGAAACTTAAAAGTAGCACTTTATGGCTTCTCTTTGGCATACCTAAATTGCTAACTAGAGCATCACTGCTCTTATATTTTGGAGTCATTATTAAGATTTTTTTTTTTTTTTGGTCCAGGCTAGGGATTGAACCCAGGATGCTGTGCTCTACCACAGAGCTACAGCCTGCTGCTATTAAATAAAATGTTGGTGACTTGAATCTAAGTTCTGCAATACTGTGACAATGGCCTTGATAACAGAGGCAGCACCCAGTGTCTCGTGGGTGGGTAATGTATGCAGCTGGATATGCTGGACAAAGGGATGACTTGGGTCCCAAGAAGGATAGAGCTGGATGGCATAAGATTTCATCATGCTATTCATAATAGTATACAATTTAAAACTTGTGAATTGTTTACTTTTGGAATTTTCCATTTAACATTTTTGGACTATGGTTGACTGTAGGAAGCAAACTGTGGAAAGGCAAATGGGATAAAAGGGTACTAATATATTTCTAAATTGGCCTTCAAATGATGTGGCTGGAGAATAATACATAATAACATGAAGAGGTGATCCAACTATATAAAGTGATATGAGTGTATAAAAAAATAGCAAATTATACTAACAGTATGATCTCATTACTAGTAAAGATAAGTGTAAATATATGCAGAGACACAAAATATTAATGTTGCTATCTCTCAGCAGTGAAATTGAGTTATTTTTATTTTCTTATTTTCACCTATCCAATTTAATTTTTCCCTAAGAAGCATATATTGCTTTATAAAGAGAAAATTATTAAAATCATTTAAAAATATAATTGTATTTCTTTGCATTATTTAACTGATTGTTTATACGCTCCCCCCATGATCTAATATGTATTTATTCTTTTGCAAGTTAGCATTAGATGTAGAAAGTAAAATATTTTGAAGGAATACAGCAATTAAATTCTGATTTTTTTCTTGATCTTATAAGGAAAAGTTTGAAGCTTATAAGCATGAATATTGGTCTTTGAAACAGTCATTCTGAAAATCTCATTATGCTGCTATTAGGCAGGTGGTATTATGGGTGAATATTTTGTTCAAAAATTCTCTTAATGTTGGACGCTGCCTTGACAGCAAACAACATGACCTTCTCCACGTAGCCAATGAGCAGACATCCACCAGACCTAGATTCTCCTGCCTAGTAGAGGGGATTTAAGCAGAATCACAGGAATCCTCCCTATCCAGGTTAGAACTCTGGCCTTTGGCTTTCTCTTGAATCCCACAGGCCTCCTGCTTGTGGCCTGAGAGCTTCTGCATTGGCTCAGGGCTTCTGAGTCCACGGCTGCCTCTCTCCTACAGTGTTTATCCGAACTTGTCCTTTAAAACCAATCAGCCTTCTCTCTGCTATCCTGACTCTCACCCTAAGGCGCTTCTTAGAAGCAATTTTCTCTGCTATTCTACTTTTAGTGGTGGTGAATAGACCTTCCATCTTCCTATTTTGCTTTTGTCAAAATAGTTTTCTAAAAATCCTAGCTCTTTATAGCCTTGACAGGTGTAAACAACCCCAATGAAATGACCTGTTGTCTCTCTTCAACCTTCTGAAGACAAATTCCATCTGAACTTGAGATACTTCACTTATGATCCCTTAAATCACTAAGAACATGTAGACCCCAGAGTCCCTAATGGATATATACACCTAAGTGTAGCCTTGTCTCAGGTTGCCCTTGACACTCCCAGGTTTTGGGTTGGCTTTTCCCCAGTGTTACTCTTTCTAGCTATCCTAAGATCTTGGAGACTAGTCTAGCTTCCCACGACACTTGGACCTGGGCCTCCTCTACTTCTATCAAACATAACTTCTCATATTGCATCCTCTGTAAGCACCAGCTTGTGGCCCATCATATACCAAGTCTGTAAACCCAAGATTTTGTGTACATCAGAATCATAAGGAAGAGTTTTAAAAGACAGATGTCTCTACCCTACTGCTATGGTCTGAACATTAGTGTCCCCATTCCCAAATTCATATGTTGAAGGATTACTCCACAGAGTAGTGGTATCAGGAGGTGACAAAAGTGGTGATGAGGTGATGAGGTCATGAGAGTGGAACCCTCATCAATGGAATCAGGATCCTTACAAATGATTCCAGGGAGCTACCTTTGTCCCTTCTCCCCTGAGAGGGGTACAGCTACAAGATGCCACCTGTGGACCAGAAGGTCGACCCTCACCAGACATGGAATGCTTGTGCTTGGTCTTGTCCTTCTCTACCTCTGCAACTATGAAAAATGAATTTCTGTTGTTTATGAGCCACCCAGTCTAGTCATGTGTCACTAGAAGAAAGGATTTGTGTCACTAGGCAGTTTCATCTTTGTGTAGACATCACAGAATGCAAATACACAAACTAAGACAGCTCTAATGTCACTAGGCAATATGCTCTGTGTATATGTGATTCATCATTAACCAAAACTTTTGTTACAGCAGCCCAAGTAACCTAACACAACTCCCGTGAACATACAGTAATTCAGTAGTTCTAGGAAGTGACACACACGAGGGACTTGGTGGTCCTCACATTTCAGTGCACATCCAAATAACTTGGGGAGTTTTAGAAAACACACATGCTCAGATCCACTCTAGACCTCCCACAGGTGTTCAATGAATGAGGGCAGGGATTGCCATATCTCTGCCTTAATATTTAAAATCCATTAGCACCGTGTTCTAGAATGACTGTGAAGACTGCATAGCTTCAGGACAATGCCATTTAGGTAGATGACTGATTTGTACAGCATGAAGAGTAATGCAAAATAGACATCTAATACAGTGAGTAAATGAATAGGTGATTTGGAAAGCAACTCTTAACAAAATGTACTACTCTCTCTCATAGCCAAAGATTTAAAGATTCAAATTAGGGAAGCCCTATAGTAGATTGCAAAGTAGCTTTAAAAGATGCCCATGTCCTAATTGCTAAACATGCCACCTTACGTGGAAAGAGAATTCTGCAGATGTCATTATAGACCTCAATATGGGAAGGTGACCCTGCGTTATTTGGGTGGGTGAATGTAATCACACAAGTCCTTAGAGTAAGAGAGGGAGCAGGAGGTCATAGTCAGAGAAGGAGATGTGATGGTAGAAGCAGAGGTTATAGCAAAGTGGCTGCTGGAAGGGGCCACGAGCCAAGGAATGCAGGCAGCCTTCAGAAGCTGTAAAAGTGAGGAAACCTATTTTCCTCTAGTGCCTCTAGAAGCAATAAAGCCCTACCAACACCTTGATTTTAGTCCAGTGAGACCCATTACTGACTTCTGACCTCCAGAACTGTAATAGAAGTAATTTGTGTTATGTAAATCTTGAAATTGTGGTGATCTGTTATAGAAAGAATAAGAAACTAATACACCCTTTCAGGAATAATTCTTGGAAGGTAATTTCAGAGAAAGGGGAGAATTAATTTATATTGCTATCTGACAAATAGTTACACACTTATAAGCTTAAAACTACATCCATTTATGATCTTCCAGTCTGGTAGTTCCAAAATCACGGCAGCCTTGACCAGGTTCTCTACTTAGGGTTCCGCAAAGCTGAAGAGGTCACAGCCAGGCTGAGCTTTTATCTGGGAAAGAATCACTTCTGAGTTCCCTCAAGTTGCTCAAGATGTTGGCCAGAATCAGTTCCTTTGGGTTGTGGAAATGAGGTTCCCATTTCCTGCTGGTCTCGGTCAGAGGCTGTGTTTGGCGATGGGAAACTGCCCACATCCTTGCTTCAGGCCTCCCTCCATCTTCAAACCAGAATGATGCATCAGGTCCCCACTGAGCTTCGAGCATCCTCCTCTGTGGCCAGCTGGAGATAGCGCCACCATGGGATCCAGGAGACACAGGGGAAAATCTTCCTTTGCCATTTCATGTAACACACATTAAATGATTTCTTACCCTCATTCACAGCTTCCACCCACACTCAAAAGGAAGGGACAACACAAGGACAAGTGTCTCTGGAGGTCATTCTTAGACTTTTGCCTGCTGGAGGGAGCTTCCAGCATAGTCTTGAACTGCATTAAAAGCATCTGTCTTCCACCCAGGCAGAAGGCCAGCCCTGGATGCCACGTGAGCTCCATGTCCAGAGTGGGGCTCATCTTTCATTAGGAATGAATGAGCAGATAAAGGGACTTTGGGTCAGAGTTGGGGGTGGGAATGAGAGGATGAAATAAAAATGCAAAATAAAATTATTCATTGACATTAATCTCAAAACTTTCTCTTTGGTATACTTTTTATTATTAGATGGCTGAATTTCATTTTCATTCACTCAGTCTTACAGAAAGGTCTGCAATGTACAACAGGGGTATAAACTGAAGCCTATTTCCTAACTTTCCTGCCTCTTCCCTCTTCCACCTTCTCCCACTCCCTTATCATCAGACAAGAGAGGTAAAAGGTTTTGGCCTGCACCAAATATAATCAAAGTCCACTGTGAGATCAGATTCCTAGGCATATCAAAGCATTATAAAGAAAACAGGAAGGAGATTACAGATTATATCAAATCTTTCTTAACTATGTCCTTTATTTTCTTTAGGCTACAGATTTATACTCATTTGATCAGGCTGATTCATTTTTACTATTTTTAATCATTGAACTTTAAACATCCCATCCATTTTCATTTGGCTTGGAAGTCCTCTGAGAGCCTGCTACTTCTTTAATAACTCTCCCGTAAGTAATTCTTATTCTATTTCTAATCTGTAAGGTTTTCTGACTTTCTGCCCCAAGGCGATCCGGTAGACAGAGATCACAGAAGACTCTTCACATCTCATTTTATCTCACAGCTATGCCACCCACCCTGAGCCTTTGCAAGAAATTAGTGCTATTTTTGTCATATTTGGTTCATGCCAGTGAACAATTCTCTGGTCCCACCACTAACGCTCTTGGGAGGATGTGCCGGGTGGCTAGTAGAGCTCAGCAGTTACCTCCATATTACTCCCTTCCTGCTGTTATCTGTCATGACTTGCATCTTGCAAACTTTATGAGGTTATCCAGTTTAGAATACCTCGTTTCTGATACTTGTCCTTTCCCCAGACTGGAGGATTTTGACTCCTCTCTCCTAAAGCTAAATTGACTGATGGTTGAACCTTTAATACTTCCTTCCTCTCACCTTCTCCAGGAAAAGCTGAAAAGTTAACGAATGGGAATGTTTACATCATGTTTAATCAATAGACTTGCACCATACATTTTTTAACAGGAATGTTCTGGAAACTTTAATATTTGTAAACATATAAAAGAAGTTGTTCGATTTAATTCCATCTATGAGCATTTAATGAAAATTCAGGAATGTTCCTATGGAATTTCCTTCATGACACATTTGAGGTAGAAGAAAACATGCTTTGTGCCTTTTGTGCCACTGATGGTATTCATTCCGGCACACATATTTTCTCAAAAACTTGCCAATTCCATACAGCACTCATGCTTATAAACATTGATCCTAAGTCTTAAAGCATCTGAAGAATCAGGAATAGCTGAATTCTTTCTGCCTTTCAAGCATGTTCCTTCCATGGGGTTCCCGAGGGAACAAGAAAATCCACTTACTTACAGGTGGTACGTCTCCCTCAGACTTCTGCTTTTCCACTATGAGCCTCTCTCCCTCCTTAAAACATGCCAAGCCCTGTTCTGTCTGTGTGTCCTTTCCACTTGTTAGTAATGTTCTCCCCCAGGATGGTCATTTCTTCCTTGATATTCAGATCAGAACTCAGATGTCACCTCTTCTGAGCCTTCTTCCTTGTCCATCCTAGCTGCAACATTCCTCCCAGCCTTCTCCACAGGTGGCCCATCTCAGATTCTTGATGACATTTAAGGACAAGCTGTGAGCCTTCGTTGCCCTCCTCTCCCTGTTAGAATGTCAGAAGCACCGTCCTGCTCATCGCTTTGAACCCAGCACCTAAAACATGCTTGACTCACGGCAGAAACCGAGCGTGTGCTTGTTGGCAGGGTGCCAGTGACCCCTTCCCCCACCCGTAAGCAAAACCTAGTCAGAAAGCTGTTCAATCAGATCAGTGTTACTTCCAGGTGCCAAGTGTGGAAGAAGGTGGGAAGACTGTGGTATTAGTTGTCTAAATACCCCCAAAACACAATGGCTCAAAACAACACATTTTTATTATGTCAGTTCTGTGGTCAGGAATTCAGAATGCGCCTCAGTGGATTGCTCTTGCCCTGGGTCTCTACTGAGGTGGCAATCAAGTGCTGGCCAGAGCTGCAGTCTTCTAAAGATGAATGGGCCTGGAGAATCTGCTTCCAAGAGCTCATTCATATGGCCATTGGCAGGAGGCCTCAGTTCCTTAAGGGCTGTTGGCAGCAGGCCTCAGTTCTTCCCTGCACAGACCTTCCCATAGGGTGATGTAAGGGTCCCAGCAATGTGGCTGCTGGGGTCCCTCAGAGCCTATGACAAAGAAAGGCAGAAGCCATAAAGTCTCTCATACCTAGCCCCAAAGATGACATAGCATTATGCATGCCTTATCATGGTCACACAGACCAACCCTGGTATAACATGGGAGGCAGCTACACAAGAGGGTGAATACCAGAGGGGAGAGCACCGGAGGCCTTCTAGGAGACAATCTGTCAAACTTTACCTATTCCTCATTGCTTTGTTTTCTTCATTTTTTTTTCCTGTCTGCAGAGCTCACTTGCCATGATAGATTGGGTTGGAGGAATCCAGGGAAAGAGGAGACTGGGAATTCAACCAATGAGTGCTGGGTTGAGGGGTCTGCAGTGAGCCTGTATGAAGGATGTAGAGAAATTCCAGTTGGGCAAGAAAAGCAAAGTGTCTGGAGAAAGTAACTGCAGATGACAGTGCAAGTTGCAGCAAACTGTCGAAGGGAGATGGAGAGGACTGTGCAGTGCACAGGGTGCTGACAGCCATAGAAGACCAGTGACCCGGGTCCTCCTGAAGATTAAGGCAGGAGGACGCTAAAGCAGAGTATCCAGCCCCAGACTCCAGGTACCCAACAGGACTCTGATCCCAGAGACAATTTCATCTATTTTTCCCCCTGCTGATTCTTTATCATCCCTGCCGGCTCTCTACCATTCTTGTTACCCTCCAAAACAATTCCAAAGACGGCTGGCTGTTCAATTTCCATTTCTCAAGTCACAAATTCCTTGCCCCTTACTTCACTGAAAAACATGAAGGCCAATATTTTTCGCTTACTGGATCTTTTTCACAGCTAAGAAAAGCATGAAAACATCTCTGATACTAAACCAAAACCAACAAAATCTTCCTTTACATTCTAAAACTGCTAGAAACTTCCTGGCATCTGAACTCCCTTGGTCATCCAACTTCTCATAGAAGTTCAAACCCAGCATTTCTGTTTCTTTACAACCCACTATGCTGATACAACTCTTTGAGGGCACCAGCAGTGTCTTTATTTAGGCTACAAAAGCAGTTTCCAGGCTTTATCAACTAGGACTCTCTGTTACACCAACAAGGACACCCTGACCCTCTTTACTGAGCAAGCTAAGCCTTTGGTTTTTCATGACATCCTTCCTCCTGGCTCTCCTTCCTTTAACTGCACTGCACAAAGTCCCTTAAATGGTTTGCCTTTGGATCAGTGCTCTTTGCACTCTGTTAAGTTTGAAGAGTGACCCAGTGCCCTCTCATGATTTAAACTGTGACCTACATACTCACAATGGCCGCCTTGATCTTCCCGGCCGGACACTGTAGTCAACCATCCATCTGACTTCTCCACTGGGATCTCCCTAGAAACTGGACCCTCAGTTGTTCACAACACAACATAACACCTTTCTCCCCGAAACTGCTCTTCATTACCACCATCTCATTGACTGGCAGCACCATCTTCTCAGGCACATGCTAGAAAGCAAGGTGCCATTGAAGCCAAACCCTTATCCAAAAGCTGCAAAGTGGCAGCCCAGGTAGGCTAGAGGGCAGGTGGCAAAGAGAGCCTACCATGCCAGCACAGATCGAAAGCACAGTGAGCCAGGGCTGAGGGAAGCCAGGGTGCATCACCCTGTCACCCATGGGTGCCCAGTCTGGCCTACCCCAGTGCAGACACTGGCTCCATACAAGGCCACAGCTCTGAACTCCTGAGCATCCACCATATGCTGACCTCATGCTGGGATTGCAGATGAGCAGGGAAAAATGTGGGGCAGACCTGAATGGAAGTTCAGACTCGGGGATTAACCAATAGTAATAGTACTTTTCCAAACACTGGTTAGTATAAATTTGAACCGATGGCATTGACCCAAGTGCTTTATAAACTCATAGACTAGCACACTCGAGGGGCAACTCTCATTAGGTTCCCTCTTGCCCTGCAGGAGTTCTGTTTCTATTCATACTTGAATCAATCTTACTCCTTTTTTAATTGATTTTATTTTTTAAATACATGATAGCGGAATGCATTACAATTCTTATTACACATATAGAGCACAATTTTTCATATCTCTGTAGATAAAGTAAGTTCACACCAATGGATGTCTTCATACATGGACTTTGGATAATGATGCCCATCACATTCCACCATCATTGCTAACCCTCTGCCCCTTCCCTTCCTCTTCCAACCCTCTCCCTATCTAGAGTTCCTCTATTCCTCCCATGGCATTTGCAGGTAAATGGATGGCGTTGGAGAAGATAATGCTAAGTGAAGTTAGTCAATCCCCCAAAACCAAATGCCGAATGTTTTCTCTGATATAAGGAGGCTGACTCATAGTGGGGTAGGGAGGGGGAGCATGGGAGGAATAGAGGAATCAATCCTACTCTTGACTCTCACTCATCCTCATCTGTGGATTTCATTCTTCAGATTTATGAGACAAGAACCCAGAAAAAAGAAACTGACAGTGAGATGCTGGGACCTGCTGCGACCCTAGAGGACACAGTCCACTATTAAAGCTGCACCAGGTTTCTAAACTTCAAGGGGCTGCAGCTCAATCAGACCTCACCTGCCAGCAGAAGCAGAGAATCTAGTTTCATCTCAAACTCCAGTTCCACCATCTTGATACCTTCCTTCCCTCATGCTGCCACACTGTCAAATATCAAGCCTGTGGGCTTGACCTCTTTGATATTTAGTGATCCCTTCCTCTCCATCTCCTTTGCTCTCCCCGGTTCAGGATGTAGGCTCTCTTGATCACTTTAGCAGCCCCTTACCTGGTCTTCAGTTGCTTACTTTTATAAGTCTTTATTTTTTAAAAAAGCAGTTTTAGGTTCACAGCAAAATTGAAAGGAAGGCACAGATTCTGCTTGAACACTGCCCCCCAGATATACATAGCCTCCCTCATTAGCAGCATCTTCCACCAGAATAATGTATTTGTTATAACTGATGGACGTCCCATAATCACTCAAATCCATAGTTTACATGGTTCCAAGGTGACTTATCTGACCATCTCCATCTTCCCCGACATCCAGGCACCCTTGCTCAGATCTCTCTTGTAACCCTGCGTGGACCTCTGACATTGCATTCACCCCTGTCTTCATGGGACCTCTTGGCTCCTTGAGGACAAAGACTAAACCTGTGACATTGTGCCCTCAACACCTCACGTCTTACTTGGCACATCAGAGGCCTCTTGAACATTTTTGTTGATTAATAAAAATGAATTTCTTGAAACACTTTTTTTTTTTACTTTCTCTAGCAATCATAATGGAAACTGTCCTCCACCATGATTTAGAGAATGAATAAAAACCAGAGATTCAATCCCAGATCAGCAGCAAGGATTGCGAAGGATATGACCTCACAGGTGCTAACAACTGCAGCAAGAAAGAACCCTTATGCCCCGGAGCAGTGTATTCAGGCATGAATACTCTGATGCATGGAAGTCAGGAGCACCCAGGAAAACCCACCATAATCTACACATCCAGAATCAGCCTCCATTTTATAGTCTTTTTTGCAGTAACGTGTGGTCATATGGCTAAATTCCACCCAGCAGCTAAATTCCACCCAGCAAGACTTCAGTGGAAATTGTGTCTTAGATGCACATAAAGTGTCCTTAATGGAGAAGGTGCTCTTCCCTTTTCCTCTATTCTGCTAGACAGAAAGTGATGTGTGTACTGAAACTGGAGCAACCATCTTGGACTATGAGCTAACCATGAACACAGGACGCAGCTGCAAAGAAACAGAACACATCAGGGTAAATGATACCACGCAGCTCTGTACTGGCCCTAAGTCACTTATTTCAGACTTCTTATAAGAGAGAAATATAACATCTCTTTTGTTAAAGCTATATGTGTGTGTGTATATGTGCATGTATACACACACACACATCTGTATATTCACATGTAGCTACATAGACAATTTCTATTAGTTTATATGACAGCCCAGTGATTTTGAACTTCTTGAGATCTTAGAACCCAGCTATGACCCTGGATTTTGAAGTATAATATTTCTACCTGTTCAAGATTTCACTCACTCAAGACCTGTGGCAGAGGAGACACTGTATAGACAGTGAGCTTGGGAATAGTCAGGAGAGGCAGACGAATACCAGGAAAACTTTGTGGCGTTCTGAAGAAGACACTGAACACAGCTGTTCATAGAGGCTCATGGTCTTCATGCTGGCCAACACTCTCCTTCCAGGAAAACCTGTGTGCTTACCTTAGTCAGGTTAAACCCACCATAATCGCTGATGAAAACCCACCATAATCTAGAAGTGAAGACACATCCAGAGAAGCCTCCATTTTACAGTCATTTTGCAGTAATGTGTGGTTGGTCATATGACTAAATTCTGCCCAGAAAGACGTCAGTGGCAATTGTGTCTTAAATGTATGTAAAGTGTCCTTAATGGAAAAGGTGTAGACCTTCAGGCAAAACTGACCAATGAAGGGAATAATAGGGTGGTGACTGTGAAGTTGATAGAGCAATTTCGGGGCAAGGACTTTCCTAAAATAGACAGGAACCCAGAAGGCCCCTCAGATCATAAAGCCTGCCTCCTAAATCCATTTCACCACTGAGATGGAGCTGTATATGAACTAACACACACTCCCTGAAAAGTTGCAAATGCGTCAGTCATCCATAATTCATTTTAATCAGACCAACAATTAGCAGTAGTCAGCTTCAAAGGAACAGAGTTTGCAAGAAAGCAATGGTGGGAGAAAAACATAGCGCTCCTTTGGGAGAAGACAGGCTTGAGTGGGACTTTGGGATTCGGATTCCAGCAAGGCTGTGTCTGCAGAGGAGGGATGGGAGGAGAGTGGGAAGGGAAGGGGAGAGACTTGGCCTGCTTCCCAGTTTGGCTCTCGGCTCCATGAGGACCAGTATGCACTGTCCTTGGCACATCTGTGGTGCATGAGGTTACCAGAGCTACCATGGCAGGACTTATCTGGAAGCTATAAACCACGGCCAAGTCTGGGTTGGCCTGGGTCCATGATCTAATGGTGGCAGCCTTTGAGCAAGGGCTATTGATGAGGAAACTGAAGCTCCGCTAAGTTGATTCACACATATCACAAATGGCCAATGGTCCAACCCTCCTTGGTCTGACCTACCATGTTCATATTCATAGCACAGGCCAGCTACGGCCAGTCAGCTTCTCTCAACCCTTTCCAGGAGCTAATAGAGAGACAGGAAGAGAAGGAAACAGAGGAGCAGCCGGACCCTTCCTACCACTTGACCTCTTCCTCAGTTTCTTCACATCTTCCTCCATTTTTTTTTCATTCTCTGGGGTTTTCCATAGTTTCTTTTTAAAATCTGGTTTCTTAGGAAATTTTAAAAATACAGATTCTAGGACCCAAGTTGGGGAGACATCTAATTGCAGTGGTTCTGTTGACTGTGATCTGCAGCTCAAGCTGAAGATAAAGAGGACTGGATGGGAATGGCCTCAGAAATCTCCTTCTCAGAGGCAAAGCCTATCACTGTGTGCAAATCCTCGTGACTCAAACAACAACAACAATAAATCTACCATCCCTGCGTAAAACCTATGGGCTGGGTGGAAGAAATACCCACCTGCTGTTCAGTGACCACGAAATTTTAATTATTTCTGCAGACCCAGAAACTACATGGAAACCAAGATTTCCTTTTTAAAAAAGTGCTCCTTGGGTTTCCTTAGAAAGTTTCTTGGATAATAGCAAAACAATTCTGCTGACTTAAGCAAACATACTAGTGAAATTTGCCTGGGTCTTCCTTTATCCCTGCTTTCCTCTGAACAGGTGCCCGGGACTAATTCAGTCCTACAGATGCTCTAAAGATGGCCTCCTGCACCCCATCCCAACCTCATGCTTTACAAGATCTTCTTCTTTTCACCTCCTTCTCCCCCAGCCTTCCCTCAACTCCAAACACTCTCAAGTTCACTTAAGTCAAGAGAGAAGTCACTTGTAAAGCAAGCTATTTAGTGGATGTCTCTGGAGGTACTGATGACTCCACGGTATTCCCTGGAGAGTGAGCTTCCCCCACTCTGTTTCCTTACAGGGTTTGTTGTTGATCTAGTAATTGGCCATATGCTAAGGAGCTCAATACTTCCCTTGAGAGGAATCAAGAATTGATGAAATGGCTGAGACACAGGAAACCTGGTATTTTTGAAATCTAGTTACTGGCGACTCAAGATGAAAGTGTACATCAGAACAACAAGCCAGTTTTTCCGTGTCACCTGAATTGATTCCTTTGAAGTATTTTTTTAAATTAATTAATTAAATTATTTTAATTAGGTATATATGACAGCAGAATGCATTTTGATTCATTGTACACAATTGCAGCACAACTTTTCATTTCTCTGGTTGTACATGATGTAATGTCGCACCATATGTGCAGTCATACAAGTACCTAGGGTAATGATGTCCACGTCATTCCACCATCTTCCTGTCCCCATGCCCCCTCACCACCCCTCCCTCTCTTTTGCCCAAAGTACCTCCATTTTTACCATTTCTCCCCATTATGGATTAGCATCCACTTATCAGAGAGAACATTTGGCCTTTGGTTTTTTGGGATTGGCTTACTTTACTTAGCATGATATTCTCTAACTCCATCCATTTACCTGCAAATGCCATAATTTTATTCTCTTTTAATGCTGAGTAATATTCCATTGTGTATATATACCACACTTTCTTTATCTATTAATCTATTGAAGCACATATAGGTTGGTTCCACGGTGTAGCCATTGTGAATTGAGCTGCTATAAACATTGATGTGACTGCATTACTATAATATGCTGATTTTTAAGTCCTTTTGTATAGACCAAGGAGTGGGATAGCTGGGTCAAATGGTGGTTCCATTCCAAGTTTTCTAAGGAATCTTCATACTGCTTTCCAGATTGGTTGCACCAATTTGCAGTCCCACCAGCAATGTATGAGTGTGCCTTTCCCCGACATTCTCTCCAATATTTACTGTTGTCTGTATTTTTGATAGAGACCCAGAGTAACCAAAACAATCCTTAGCAAGAAGAATGAAGCAGAAGGCATCACAATACCAGACCTTAAACTATACTACAAAGCTACAGTAACAAACAGCATGATATTGGCACCAAAATGGACATGTAGACCAATGGTACAGAGTAGAAGACACAGAGTTAAACCCACATAAATACATTTCTTCCATACTAGACAAAGGCACCAAAAACATACATTGGAGAAAAGATAGCCTCTTCAACAAATGATGCTGGGAGAACTGAAAATCAATGTGCAGCAAAATGAAAATAAACCCCTATCTCTCACCATCCATAAAACTGAAGTCAAAGGGGATCAAGGACCTAGGAATTAGACCAGAGTCCCTTTGTGACTAATAGAGGACAAAGTAGGCCCAAATCTTCATCAAGTCGGATTAGGCCCTGACTTCCTTAACAAGACTCCTAAAGCCCAAGAAATAAAATCAAGAGTTAATAAATGGACTCAAACTTAAATGCTTCTTCTTAGCAAAAGATATAATCAATGAGGTGAAGAGAGAACATACATTTTGGGAGTAAATTTTTGCCACACGCATGTCAGATAGAGCACTAATCTCCAGGATATATAAAGAACTCAAAAAACTTTGCACCAAAAAAACAAACAACCCAATCAATAAATTGGCTAAGGATCTGAACAGACACTTCTCAGAAGAAGATATATATTCGATCAACAAATATATGAAAAAATGCTCAACATCTCTAGTAATTAGAGAAATGCAAATCAAAACTACTCAAAGATTTCATCTCATGCCTCTGAAGTATTTTTTAATGAAGTAATTGCAAATTATTTTTTGTTCAAGCAAAGTGGCAGTCATCTGTATTGTACGATCATTGAATGATGATGGAAAGGTGAGCCGAGCCTCTTGTGATCACTTTCCTCCAGAAGGGAGCTACGAGATGGGTCAATGTTATACTCCTATTTGTTTTAAAGATACACGCTGTAATTTTGGGGTACTAGAAGGTTAGCTTTAAGATCATAGAATGTTCCAGTCTGATGGGTCTTTTCAGAGTGTACTTTTTTGTTGTTGTTGTTGTTGGCTAATATCAAAATTGGTTTACCGTCTCTGAGTACCACTGGTGGCTCCAAGGAGAAAGTGATTGCTTTATGATTGCTACGTGTTGAGGATTGCGGCAGAAATTATACACCTTCAAAAACTGAGAATGAGCAAATATTGGGTCCCCTCCCGAGCCTTGTTAAGTGCCCTTCAGTAATTAGCAAAGTTGAATTGATTACATATGGCCAAGGATTACAATTGATTACATGTGGCCTTACTCATATTCCCAAGAGGAGATGATCAGTGCTCCATTTATGGAAGACATCCTCAGACCTCAAGGGACCAGTTATTTTTTACAAATGTTCTTGGTTCATGATGCAAACGATTCTAGAAGAGTAGACTTGCCAGACGGTGTGTTACGGGACACGGTGGGCAAGACTGATTTAGAATATCCAGAATACCCATCCATTCGTCAGAAGGACAATGGCAAGAATCACAAGCTCACACCCATGTTGGGTAAGACTTCTTATGACTATTAGTATGATTAGTCATACTTTCCCTGTTGGCCTCTCCAATCCTGGTGGGTCTACAGCCTTTGCTCTACTTGGTTATTGTGACCTGGACCTCATCTGACCACTCAAATTCCCTCTGGTAGCTCACTTTCCCTCTGACTCAACTTTGACGGCCAACATGTACTTGCTGTGAAGCTTATTTATTGAAAGGTTGGTCCTGCCATGCAGGTTTTTATTTTTGATCCAAAGATACCCATAAATCACAAAGTATTAGATTCCCCCCGTGACTCCCACTTAGTTTGGGCCTCTGCATTTATAACAAAGTCATTATTTTAGGAGTGTACCAAATGGGCTCAAAGCATAAAACTACAAAGTTGAAGTCCAACCTCCTTGTCATGAGATAGGAGCTTGTTCCATTCTTGGAATGTCTTGGTGTTGGCCAGAGAGTGACATGGGTTGTGTGAGATGGTCTCTGATGGATCATCAGGTCAGGCTCTAGACTGGTAAGAGCCAGAGACCTGAGAGCCGTCGTAGAATCCTGGGATGGATGCCCAACGGTGTTGCTATGGAAACAAGCCAGGATAAGAGATATTTTTCTTCATATGTCACTTTTTATCAAGTGAACTTGTAATCAAATTTTCACCTTTATGTCAAGATCCATCCATCTCAAAGCATCCCCTCATGACTTTGAATGGATCAGAGACCCTAGAACCTTCTCGAACACCTATAACAGGACAACCCCCCCCCCACCCCGCATCCCCCAGTCCTCACAACCTCTCCACCACCATCTGTTGGAAGGCCATGTCAACAAGTCTCCCCATTTGTCACTATTGAGAAGAGAGGACTGGTTCAGGTCCACCTTCACCTTCCAGAACTTCACCCCAATACAGCAAGATCCATTCTGTCTCCCTCTCCTGCCCCAAAGCAGAAACTCCCCACGGGTCCCTCTGGAGCTCAAGTTAGTCATCAGGAAAATCTCCCGTATGTCTTCTCCTGAAATGTCCTCATCTTCTTATCCAGTCTCAATCTTGAATCCCCCAAGGACACTGCTTTCCTTGAAGCTCTCTCAAGTGGGATCTATTCTGTCTCTCACGGCCCTCATGGGATCATCCAAAGTCTCAGAGTTAGGGAAAATCTTCCTTGTTCCTTATCGTACCTCTTCCAAACTAGTCTTATCCTCTTCCCTCCCCCTTTTCCCCCAATTGTGAAGTTCCTGCCATCAAACTAAACCACTTGCTCCCCCTCCTTAGAGCCCTATAGACCTCAAGGTTATTTAGCTTGGTTCCTAGAAGATTTTAGTTCCTGATCAATGTTACCTTCTCCAATACCACTTTCTTGTGACCTTTGAGGTGGTTCTTCTAACCACTGGCCTTTGAGGTGCTTGATTTCCTCTCCTCCCCACTTTCTCATCCCACCTCATCTGCACATCTCATGGTCTTACCTTGCCCTAGTTGCTTATTGCACTCTCCCATACAATTCAAAGGTCTTCTTTTAGGAGCATATTCCCCCAGCTATAGAAATCATTCCTTCTAGTATCTCAGCTTCAACCACTCTTCTGTCCTAATCGGACTGGATTAGTTTCCCATTGCTTCTATAACAAATCACACTTCTTAAATGGCTTAAAATAACACACATATGCTATTTTCTACTTCTGGAGGACCAAAGTGTGAAATTAGTTTCACTGGACTAAAGTCAAGGTGTCAGCAGAACACTTTCCTTCCAGAGGTTCTGAGAAGAAAATCCATTTCCTTGCCTTTTTCAACTCCGAATTCAGCCCTCTGAATTCTGTGCCTTGTGGCCCAACCTCCAGCTTCAAAGTGCATCACTCCAATGCCTGCTTCTGTTGTCACATCGTCTTCTCTGACCCTGATCCTCCTGCGTCCCTTATAAGGACGACCCCTATGATGACATCAGGCCCACCCAGATAATGCAGGATAATACTCTTGCTAGAAGATCTGAAATCACACCTGCAAAGCCCCCTTTACCATATAAAGTAACATACACAGTTTGTAGGGATTACGACATGAACATCTTGGGGAGGGGTGTCATTATTTTTCCCCACAATAATGACCTATAAAAACCTGATGGATTTACATCATTTTCTTGTCTTCCTACCTTGCCATACCCTTCTTACCCCGTTTAGATTCAATGGTGAACATTACAACCGCTCCCACGTATATATCCTTTCTTTCTCTTCTTTTGTTGTGTTTGCCTGGAAACTCAATTTGGTTGAAACCTCTGACTTTTGAAAGCCTGTACGAGGAGGCTGGATATAGCTGGACAAAACCACAGATCTGCATTGATGGCTTCCTTTGAAGTTCTTAACCATTGACTTCATACAGCCCAGGC
Source organism: Callospermophilus lateralis (assembly GCF_048772815.1). NCBI lineage: Eukaryota > Metazoa > Chordata > Mammalia > Rodentia > Sciuridae > Callospermophilus > Callospermophilus lateralis. The sequence continues at coordinate 13,718,487 of NC_135313.1, read as the reverse complement.
CAGCCCCCAGGTTCCCCCCATCTGGTCACTTACTCCTCCCCCTGGAGGACATTCGCCTCTCATCCCTCCCATTTGGGCTGATGTCCTTGCTTCCTGGAAACGGAAGCAGGGAGGACCCTCTCATCCGGAGGTAACCAGCTGACCTCTCTGTGCACACAGCTTCCGCTTTGCCTTCCTCCAGGTGCCTGGGAGAATGACTTCATTCCTCAGAAGACAAAGCCCCGCCTCCTGCGGTTCCCTAGGTCTCTCTGGCACATTCCACAAGGGATTGCTCTCACTCTAGCACCCGCTTTCCTTCCTCCTGTGCTATCACCTCATTTCCACGCATCAGCACCGTTACTTAAAACTCAGCATAGTTTTGGACACCCTATCCCTACGTCACCATTTCTCTATTCCCACTCTAGCAAAACTCTTGGAAAGATTTGTCTCTACTGCCTTTCTCTACTTCCTTTCCTTTAGGTGCTAAAACATACGGTGCATGGTTTGCTATATTTTGCTATGGAAAAAAGGTACCATAAATTTAATAGCTTAGCTGGGCTTGGTAGCACATGCCTGTAATCCCAGCGACTTAGGAGGCTGAGGCAGGACAATTGCAAGTTCAAAGCCAGCCTAGGTAATGGTGAGACGCTAAGCAACTCAGTGAGACTCTGTCTCTAAATAAAATACAAAATGGGGAAGTGGCTCAGTGGTTGAGTGCCCCTGAGTTCAATCCATGGTACAAAATAATAATAATATTAATAGCTCAAAATTATCTTGCCATAACTTTAGGTCAGAAGTTCAGGTGCAAGAGGCTAAATTCTCTGTGGAGGTTGTCACTGGAAGGAAGTCAAGACATTGGCCAGGGTTGTGATTTAATCTGGGCAGAGGGTTCTCCTCCAAGTTCACTGGTGGTTGGCAGAATTTAACTCCTTGTGATCATGGGACAAAGGTCTCCCTTTCCTTCTAGCCATGATTTGGGGATCTCTCTCAGCTCCTAAAAGATGCCAACGTTCCTTCTATATGATCTCCTTAAGCAGTTCTTTCTCTCACATGAGATCTTTGCTTAAGCTCCCCTTACTGGAACATTTTATCCTTTATCTAACTTTTACTTTGTTTATTACCATCTGACTCAGCATTTTGCTTGCCTGGATTGTATCTTCAGCCATGGCTGCTGCCTGTCTGGATATTAACCCTCATGGGGTAAAGAGTTATGTGTATTGTTTATTGATGTGTTCTCTAATAATTTAAGAGAGTAGGTGCTCAATAAATATTTGTTGCATTAGTAATACATGTGAATCTTTTTACTTCTTTTTGAAATTAATGCAATAAATATAATTAATACTTTCTAAGAATCGAGGCATTGCAATGGACATTGGTTAAGGTTTTTAAATAGTTCTAACAAAAATGTTAGATGTAAACAATTTATTGGGTTAAGAGTATTTGTATCATGAAACATTCAATGACGAAAATCTGTATTTTCTTTTTCTTATCAAAACAGTTAAAGTGTCTTTAAAACCTCTCCTCTAATAAACCATGAAATATGGTTTTTACTGATCCAGGTCTAGTTCTGTTATAGCCATCAAAGGAAGATTACTCATAGCAAAAAAAAATTATTTTCAATCTGTATTTAATACAGAAGTTAGAGCAATTATCAAATAGTTGTTCCATAGAGCAGCAGGTCCCCTGTGGTAAACACATTTCCACTTATCAAGAAGTGACATTCTGCTGAGGGATGTGAACATCATGTCCCAAATACCAACTCTCCTCCTGAAGACAATTTGGATGAAGCCCGTTTTTTTTTTTTTCTTCATGTTGACAACTTCCAGGTTTGAATTACTCATCAAAAGATTGATCACGATTCACCAAATGCAAACGACTCGGAGCATGATATCGTGAATTCTAACCACTCATTCTTTAATTTGAGACCTCTTAGATTCACATTTGTGCCTTGAAAGTAAATTTATGATCTACATAAACAAGAAACTCATTTTTCTGTGATTTGAATATGGCCTTCATGCCAAAGATTATAGCATCAATTTTTGAAAGGCACTTTGGAACCAAATTAAATCTTTAAAATCCTTGATTCAAGCTTGATGAAGTTGCCCAAAGTGCCTTGCCTCTTAAAAGTTCTGTAATAAATAATTTAAAATGTTGTGCATCCTTTGATTTATAAATCCTACTTCTTGAACTTTCTTATCCTAAGAAAATACTCCTGAACATGGAACTTAGTGGAAAGTGTTCACACTTTGGAAGCAGACAGGCCTGGGTCCTGACTCTGTCTCCATCACTAATACCCTATGGACTAGGGTAAGTCTCTTTGCCTCAGTTTATCACCTGTAAAATAGATATATAATATATAATGGATAAGTAATATTATATTTTATACCTTGGGGATTTTGTGAAAATTCAGAGATAATTAGAAATATAGTCCACCCTAGGCAGTTCTGGCCTATAGGAACTACTCTAAAATAGTAACTATGGAGGATCCTGTGGCTCTAAGAATATTGTCTATGATGTTGAGACGTTTGAAGGAAACGAAAGATCCAGCAACAAGGGATTGTAAACTGAATTCTGGTAAATCATACAATAAAATTTTCTGCAGCCATATAAAAGGAAGTTCATTACAGAAGAATTTTTAATGATCTAGGAAAATATTCATGATAAAATGCTAACTGAAATTCCATTAGCTACAGGAGTAGTTTGCAAATTTGTGTTTACAATGAAATATCTAAATCTACATACATGCACACATGGAGGAATTTAGACATTAAAATATTAGTGGTGGTTATTTCTGAAAATGATATCATAGGTGTTTTTATAAATGTATTACTATTCTACTCAGATATAAAGTTTAAGAATAATCAAACAGGGGTTAGGGTTGTGGCTCAGAGATAGAGCGCTTGCCTAGCATGTGTGAGGCACTGGGTTTGATCCTCAGCACCACATTTTTAAAAAATAAAATAAAGGTTAAAAAAAAAGAATAATCAAACAAATGTAAGTTCTGAATAAGTGTGAAAGATGAAAACCGACTCAAGACTGTTTTGCACTGTTGTTTATATAATAAAAGCATTGAGTGTTAATTCATAATTGCATCCAACAATTATGAACTGTACTTTGCTCCACAGAGCCATGTCTACCTTGCGCATCAGAATTCATATGGAATCAAGCCTCATAGTCAAGATTTAATTGTGACCCTAAGTGATTTAGGGTAAATCACATCCCTGGGTTCAGGGTAGTAGTAAATAGTGGACCAAAAATTCACCTCTACGCTGGTGGGAACCTGAAGCTCATGCTGCACCCACAATGGTAACTGATGCTTTGTCATTTGAGGAAAGAGGAAACAGTTGTTCAGAGAGGTTACCTGACTCAGACAAAGTCACAGTAAGTGTGTGATAGACTTGGGATTTGATCCTGTGATACTAGATCTCATTCTGAGATAACCAGCTTCTCTGGTCAGCCAGAGAAGCATGGACTCCTCGTGCATTCGTTTACCCTTGATATGTGTGTTGGAAGTCATCACACACTGGGCACAGTGCTGGGTGGTTTATATGTGTGCATGGATTTGTGTTTATGTGAGTATCACGTAAAGGGTCGTAACACAGGCTCTCAGACTTTCTCAGCATATCACCCTTGGGGGTCTCCATTGTATTTTCATGCCATTCCGAGTCTGAAGTAATAACCAACAGCTTTTTCTAGTAGCTGAATTTAAATAACAAGTACTTATGGGTTAACAATAGCAATTTGAAAAGCAGCTAGCTACATGTTATTGAAAGAAAAAAACTGTTTTCATTTTATTTCTAAATAATCACAATTATTTACTAATGGGATGTATGTGCCTGTTGGGCACTGCACAAAATTCAAACCTTAGAATCACATTGGGTGCTGCCACCCTCGTTTCCCATTCCTTATTGATTTTGTGATTACTTTCTGTTTATGACAGTGACCAGTAAACTCAGCCTTGCCAAAATATATCATGAAAAGAAATGCAGCATAATATAAATTTGAAACTGAACTATTTTGAGCAAGACGTTCAACTAGGGTACTGACGAGATTCTGTGTTTGTCACAAAATTTTTAAATATATTACAGCACCTCTCGGAGTTTGCTGTGGCACCCTTGGGTGCCTTGGCACATAGCTAGGGTGTCACAGAGTTGTTATTTCTGTTCTCATCCTAAGTGCCTGGTAGAGTATAAACTCAACTATTAAAGAGAGAGAAGTCATATAAATATGGGAGAATAGTTAGTGTTGTAAAAGCCCCTCAGGTTAGAACAGTGGTTCAATTTGTGACTTCACAATCCAATATGATGTCAAAATAAAACTGGTGATCATGTAGAGTGGCCTAGGTTTATGTTACACAGAGGCTTTGAATCAAAAGTAAAACATATCCTCTACCATTATCATTTTGATTTTTTTGAATTGAATTTTAATTTACATGTAGTAAAATCACACATCTTAAGTGTTCAGGTTGATGAAATTGTGCATGTTTAAATATCCATGTAAACATTATCCTCACATCAGGAAATGGAGCAACCTTGGAGGTTCCTTCCAGTCCTTTCCTGGGGAGTCCCTGACCCCCGGCTCCTGGCTCACCCCCACCACCCTGTGGACCTCTATCCCTGTAGACAAGTCTCACTGGTTCTTGAAAGCTGGGTGGGGGAACTGTGAGGGAGCCCCTCTGCATCCCACTTCCTCTCAGCACCACGACGTCAAGTTCATCTGTATTGTGGTCCGTATCAATTATCTGTCCTTCCCTCCTGCTGGATCATGTCCCCCGCCTGACCAGACCACATCATCTTCTCACAAGAAAGGATTTCTCAAGTGGGGAAAGTTGTCTTTTTATTCTCTTTATTGATATACTATCTACGCATGCTTCCTTAAGCAATGTATTATTTAGATTTTTTGTTTGAAGATTTAGAAACCTGTGCACTATTTTATAAGAATCGGATTCTTCTGAACTTCCATTTCAGTCAATGTATCTGAGTCGTCTGTGTTCATGATAGTCTATTCTTCAATTATTTTCAGTGCTGTATATTATTCTGTTTACGAATAGCCACAATTAATTTATCCATTCTTTTTCTGATGGACACAGATATGTTATTTGTATCATAATTATGCAGAGACTTTCCTTCATCAGATCTTTTTAGCTTTGCAAATAGACCTTAAAAAAAAAAGAAAAAAAGCATTTGACCTAATTTTTCTCCAAAGGATTTCCACCAAGATATTTATTAAGATATTGGCAATGAATAAATAAACAGCAACTTGATCAACTGATCAACATTACCAGTAATAAGAAAGTTGGCACTATTCATCCCCTGATATTAGAAAAGCACATTATTTCTGTGGTATTCTTACCCAAAATGATTGAACTCAATCTCATCATGAAATAACACCAAACAAATCCAGGTACAGGGACATTCTTCAAAATATTTGGGCAGTACTCTTCAACAGACTAAGGGGCGTGGAAACTAAGTCTAAAGAGGCACAAATCTTGGACAGAGAGAAACCCCAGGAAAGCTAAGATTTGAGTGAAGTCTGTGTATCCTCTGGCTGTTTCCCCGATGTTAATTCTTAGTTTCTGGCTGTAATGCAGTCGTGTGATACGCCAACATGGACGAAGCACAGCGTGAGAACACAGGGATTCTCTTACTATTTTTCAACTTTTCACAAAGTCTAAAATCATTTCAAAATACAAAGTTAAAAATTAACAAAAGCAGAAATCAAACCTGGCCCACCATCACACAACCTAGAAGTCCAAAAAAATTTTGGTTTTTTAATTCAATTGCCACTTATTTTTCATTTCCATAAATGTGTTTGGTTAATTTTCTAAGGTGACTTCTTAGATCGACTTTATCTGCTGTTTTTATGAGTATTATTATTTCTTTTTAATTTTCATATGTTAATTATAAATTGCCATGATCATTAAACCACGCTTTCTTCTTTAAATAATTTTCTAAAACCACCGTCTCATTGGAGATTATCCTAGGATCCTGGTAGAGTCATGAAGGGTGTTCAAAGTGGCCAGTCTGGGGTTAAGGGGAGCTGTCTGGTCCATGGGACAGTGGTCACCTGCCCTTTCCCTATTAATAATACCAAACTTAAGGAAATCTCACACAAGAGCTTGCATCTAAAAGAGGAATGCCAAGTGCCAAGGGAAAAACTTGTCATCTCTCATGTTATCAAGAGTGGATCCCATTGAAAGACTGGTCCTGGAGCCCAGTCCCAGTCAGTTGGGGAAAAGTGGAAAGGAAAGAATTTTCAGCAGCAAGAGAGAGGTATTAACAAATGGAATGCACCCTGAAATTTTAAAGTCTATATGCCTTCAAAATCCTCCTGGTTTCTTTATCTAATGGACTGGTCTTGCCTTTAAGCTTTGAAAACATATCAAACTAATCTCCCGAGTTTATTGACAGCAAGTAATAAGAGCTACACCAACCTCACTGCTATTGAATGTCTAAGTAAAGGGTGCTCCCTGGCTAAGTGCGTTCTGTGGTTTATCTCATTCATTCCTTATGAAAAGAGTATCAAACAGCTGCTATCATCATTAGGCCTGTTTTATGGATAAAGCAGAAGTGATTTGCCCAAAGTTCTGCAGCCAGTCTTAGCCACACTGGATTGGAACCAGATCATTCTGACTCCAGAGCTGTGCTCTTAGCCACATGCCACTGTGCCCCAGGCCACAGCCTGCCCAGATGCCCCTGTTGGAGGATTACTGATATTTTGAATAGAGGGATTACAGACTGAGTAAGGCCATGGGGGCACTTGACCTCTGGAATCAGAAGTTTATGTTCCAGTGTTGTTACGGAGTCTTGACTTGCATTCGAGTCTTTTCATTTAGGCACACACTGCAGGACACAGAAGGAATGTAACCCATGGTTACCGAGGCACCAGGTCTGGTGGTTCTATTAGGAGCTGTTGCAGGTATTCCTTTACTTAATCATTCCTTGAGCCCAGGGAGGTTGAGCAAAAATGTTCAATGGTTGAGAAAACTGATGACCAAAGAGGTTACTTAAGACATGGGCTTTGGAGATCAGATCTATCCCAGGCTCCAGCCTCTCAGTCTGGAGTCCTTCCCACAGCCCTCCAGGCCAGGGGAGCTTATGAGAGCAGGATTATAATCTTACACGATTTAGATTATAATCCTCTTTAAGAATAAAGTTGAGTTTATGCTTATGATCCCAGCAACTCGGGAGACTGAGGCAGGAAGATCACAAGTCAAGGCCAGCCTCAGCAATTTAGCAAGGTCCTCAGCAAGTTAGTGAGACCCTGTCTTAAAATAAAAAATGAAAAGGGGTGGGAATGTAGCTTAGTGGTTATGAACCCCGGATTTAATCTCTGCTACCAAAAAAAAAAAAGTTGAACTATTTTAAAATCTCAATATTCAGGACTCATATATTCAAATTATCAACCCTTCATGTTTTATTTCATCCTTTGAAATGCCAGGATTCACGTTACTAAGATCACTAGATCTGGTAAGTCTAGTTCCACAAAGGAAGATGGGAGCTCCCATCTGAGACAAATCTTAGACCATCTATGAGTTTGTATCTTCTTTCCAAAAAGATACTGCCTTCCTGCCTTTTTCTTAAAATCAAATAGGAAAATGGGAAAGCCAGGTACTTATTTTCGATTTGCTGAGAAACATTTTGAGAGCCTCTGTTTCACTAAACAACTACAACCAACCCTAACTACCAAAGGGAGACAAAGAATGGAGTTTCAAAGAACTGGAAAGTAACTAGTTTCAAAGAACTGGAAAGTAACCTACTAGCCCTTGATTAACCTGGGAAGAAGGGTTGCCACTTTGTACATCCTGGCATCATCCCTTGTCATGACTGAGGGGTCAAGGGTGGTCATGTGACTGATGCAGGGTCAATGATATTTCCTTCCTTAGGATGGGCTAAGAAGATTCACTCTTGAGGTGACTAACTGACTGACCTGCTACAGGAGACGTGGTCGGGAACCGCAAACCAACTGGAAGTCTCTCTCCCTCCTTCAGACTTGCAGACTCCCTCCAGAATCCCTGACCCTTGAAAGGGATGACGTGGAACCAGCCAGCACAATAGAAAAGTGATTTGTGAAGGTCTCTGTCCAGCATCACAAAGAAGAATACAGAGGTGTGTTTGAAGCCAAAGGTGTGTTGGAACTCAATGGCTGGGACATATAACAGGTGTGACCTTGAGGGGTCAGGTGCCTCTCCAGTTCTCGGTTTGGGATTTCTCAATAGCAGCACTACAGAGATTTGGGGTCAAATAATTCTTTGGTGTAGGAGCTGTCCTGTACCTTGTAGGATGTTGAGCAGCATCTCTGGTTTCTACCGGCTAATAGCTAACACCAACTAATAGCTGTGACAACAAAAAAGTCTCCAATCACTGCCAGATATTCTCTGGAGGGCAAGATCTCCCCCCATTGAGAACAACTGGCTAAGTTCTTGCTTTGTGTTCCGTGGGCATCTCGATTCTTTTTCCACTTAAACTATTTCCACTTAAACTGTTTCAATTATCTCTTATTACCTACAACACAGGGAGTCTTACAAGTTATTCTGACATTTTCTAAGGTCTTATGCATGTCCCAGGCCCTGTGCCAAGCATTTACAGGAATCATCAGCTTCAATGCTTTCAACAATCCTGTGATGCAGGTGCAAGTATTTTGTCCTCACTTTATAGACGATGAAGCTGAGGGTCCAAGAGGAAATGTAGCCATAGTCACTGAGTGGAGCAGGTACTTCATGGTCACAGGCTCCACCCTCCTATGTCACCACTCACTGCATAACAGGCAGCCACACTCTTGCTTTATATGTGTTAGGTTGGACCACATGAATTTGCCAGGAATGCAGCCATCATCCAATGATCTTGCCCACTCTTCAGGATGGCATCTATCCCTCCAACCCCCATGAGCTCGTCCTGGACCATCTTTATTATTATTGTGATTTTCCTTGTGATGAGATGGCATCAATGCTATCAAGGACCAAGCTTTTAAAACACTCAATATGTTTATAAAGACATATTGGTTTTCCAGAGTTGCTAGAAAAAATAATCACTGACAAGGTGACTCAGACAACAGAAATTGACTTTTTCCTAGTTACAGAGGCTGGATCGGACACCCCAGAGCAAGGGTCAGCAGGCTTGCTTCCTCCTGAGACCTCCCTCCTTGGCTTGCAGATGGACAGCTTCTCCATGTGTCTTCATGGGGTCCTTTTTCTTTGCACCTCTGTATCTTAATTTCCTCTTCTAGTAAGGTCACTAGTCATACTGGGTGAGAGCCCGGCTTCATGACCTCATTTTAACTCGACATAGGACTTTGACCTATGAATTAGCGGTGGACCCACAATTGGGTCCATAATGAGAAACATCCCTGCCCTGGAAGCACCCAGAACCTGCTGCTCATGAGATTAATGTGTCCCTCAATTGCATCTGTCTTATTGAGCTCTTAAAATGTTTTGCTTTACATGAATGTAAAGAAGTCCCTACCCTTAAAAGAAACACTTTCCCCCAAAATCTAGCCCAGTGGCAGGCACAGATCAGCAGAGTATTACACAAAGTTCTCATCACTTTAATGCTGCCTTCAAACAGGCACATTGATTTAAAAACACCCCCAGATTTCTTCCATCTTTCAGTTTCCATGGCTCACTGCTCTTTAAAACCAATTTTTAAGCCATTAAAACTCTTTGAGTTCTCTTGAAAACCTTTATTATTACCTTAATTTTCCTCATGATGAGACCACATCAGTGCTATCAAGAACCAAGCTTTAAAAACACTCAAAACTGATTTGCCCTGCTGGAGGCCCTTGAGATTCCCTGTTTTAACTGCTGATGAATTAAACACAGTCTCCAAGACTAAAGGAAGAGAGAAAAATATCAATCCAAAACAGAAGATGCAAGTCTATGAGCCCCAACCCCCAGGCCAGCTAAAATGAGAGTCCATCATGGCCACTTTCTCAGCCCAGCCAGAGAGGCCCACGAGTGCTTGACAGATGTGATTGCTTGGAAAGCAAACCCAAGTTTATGGAATGAATGTAAATATATGCATTCTGGGGAGTTATTTTCAGATCCACCTTGGCTTTGGAGCTGATCCACAGTGTTTCTGGACATAGAAGGATTGAGAGGTCTGTGTGTAAAACAGTCATTGTTCCTTCTAGAATATGCAGAAATTTATAATTTATAGCACCTTCATTAGACTGGAGAATCCAGTGAACAGCCTTCACATCATTTTCCTGATGAATGGCTTCTGTGCACCATTTGTCAATCGAATGTTTGCATTTGTTCATTTGCCTTCTCTTATCAAATATTTATTGAGCACTTACTTTGGGCTGGTGTGATAGGACTGCACTCAGCTTGTGACTAGGTAGAGGTGGAGGTGTCGGGAAGCAGTAGGGATGGTGGTTAACAGCCAGGTCTGGGGCCTGGCAGCCTGGTTCCGACCAGGCTCCCACATCCGCTGGCTCTGTCTGTGACCTAGGCAGCTTTGTGCCACCTCATTTATAATGTTTTTATTTAGCTCATGGCTGGTTGTAATAACACATACAAGGCATATGAGTTACTGAGTATAGTTCCTGGCACATTCTAAGAGTTGAGAAGTAATTTGCAGTATTACTGTTCTCCAGGAATATTTGTGAAATCCATTTCTTTTGAGATTTTCTGTGATCTTGCTCTTTTCTGATTTGGGCCACTACCATCATAAACCTCTGCTTTGGGGGCAAGTCGTTACCTTAGAAGGAATTTAAAAATGGCTTCTGACATTCAAGGTCCAATGCTGAGTGGGAACAGCCTTCTACCTTCTGAAACTAGAAACCTTTCTTCAGTGTGGGGAGGGCTGGAAAAGACATTTTCAGAGCCTGAAAAAGGGGGGCCTTTGTGCTTTAGGGTGGAAGGAGGGAATGATCCAGGGAGTGTGGTGCATGATATGATCTCATTAGGTTTCGGGAGACTCAAGAAGAGTGACCATGTATCTTCGTCGGTTTGGATTGCATCACAAAATACCCTAGGCTGGGTGGCTGAACAACATGTGTTTGTTTCTTACAGTTCTGGAAGTCAGGGAGCTGGCATGTTCAGTGTGTGGCAAAGGCCCTCTTGCTGGTAGGTAGAAGCCATCTTTTCTCTGTGTCATCACATGGCAGAAAACAGAGAGCAGATACTCTGGGGTCTCTTCTGTAAGGACACTGATCCCATTCTGTGAGGCTTCACCTTGTGACCTAGTCACCTCTCAAAGGCTACGCCTCCACACATCATCACATTGGGGATTAGGCTTCAACAAATTGACATTCAGTTCCCAGCATCACATGCCCCCAAAAGGATGGCAGTGGACAAGGCCTTGGAGCTCCCCGTGGCTCGGTACAGTGGGCGCAAGGGTGGGAAGAGAAGAATGAGTGTTCTTGTCGATGATCAGTTTTAAAGACAGAGACATCCGACTCTAAGGGGCTGTCCAGTCTACACTCCAAGGTGCAAAGGGCTAGGGTCCTGCAGGTACCATAACTAAAGGAGAGAACCCATTCCCAGCCCACCAAACCAATGCCTTAGCACAGCTTAAGACCCCACAAACTCAGATACTATCGTGGTGGGGGCAAGGAAAATGGGTTAGGGACCCTTGTAGAAGTTATCATTACTGGATGTTATGGAGAGCAGAGAGTACGACTTTATATGCATAAGGTGTCGCACAGGGCCTGGTGTATGGAAGCGCTCAATAAAATTTGTAACAGGTTAATGACAGTCACTGAAGTAGATTCTAGGGCTACCCAGATGAGAAGACATGGCCATTGCTCCCCAGGAACTGCATCTTGTGGAGACATTCACACAGGCACAGACACATACAAAACAAATGTACCCCAACATGGCAAAGGTATGACAGAGGCACAATGAAAGTGCAATAGGGGGAACCCCTCGGTGTGATTGCAGAGCTTCAGAGACAGGGAGATGTTGGTACTAACTTATGCGAGAGAACCACCAGCGAAAGGGATCCTGTGCACACATGCAAAGGCATGGGACGGCAGGAAATGCTCGAGGAACGACCAGGAGTCAGATAGATCCAAATGCAGCTAACGTCATTCCTTGCTGCAACAGATAAAGGATGCAAATTCCCCAGAGGGTTCTCCGAAGCAAGTTCTTGGCTGGTTAAAGTCTTTTCCAAATGCACTGATGTTTCAACCACACTCTTTTCTAAGGCTTAAGATTTTTCTCAATTAATTGCCTTTGGACGCTGGAAGGAGAAAGAGTCTGGGGCCTGAACAGCTGAGTGGCTCCCACTACTAAGTAGCTCTGATTTTCACCCAGTGATCTACCCTCCTTAGACTTCTGAAAAACAACTTCTCTATTATCCGAGAATGAGCAGAAAAGTGAGACTTTCCTGAGATTTCGTCTTGTTGCTGTTCAGGTGGCTCTGAGCATTGATTGGCTTGGAAGAGCCACAGAGGAATGGTGTGCTGCTTTCCTCCCGAAGTGGCCCAGAGCCCAGGTGCTCACTCAAACAGAACAGGCCCAAAAGCCCCAAGGCAGGAAGTGCAGAATGGGCCGGAAGAGCTGAGGGGGGCCAGTGGGATCCATGAATTAGTTATTGAATATCTTCTTTGTACTGGGCATTATTCGCGAGGAAAACATGGTCCACAAGCCACAGTTCCCGTTCTCAAGAAATTCACAATTTTCATGGGAGGAAAGAGGAAGCAGTAATGACCGCACAATGGGGATATGCACGTACAAAGGACTTCAAGACAGGAACACTCCAGCTTATCTCCCTTCCGGGAGCACTGAGGAGCCATTTAGAAGAATTGGCTTTGGGGCTGGGTCTTAAAGCATCCCTGCATGGATGTGAAATCAAGGGAAAAGCAGAGAAGACAGTTTACAATTGAGTGCGAAATTGCATCTTGTTGGGCATTTAGCTCCTAGGGAGGACAGTAATCTGACAAAATACCAGTGATTCATCGTTTTAAATAGATTTATATGTATTAGCGCTTGTCCCTTCTCTACTTTCCCCCTACATGCCTTTGTGTAACTTGTTTCTGGTGCTCAGTAGGCACCGTGCTAGTCAGGAGTAGTACTGTCTGTGTAGCAAAGAGCTTGAGACCTGCTTTTTGTCCAGAAAACAGGAAATTCAACTCAAGTTCTCGGTTCTGGCTGGGAGGTGGTAGTGAGCAAATAGAAACAGCAACAGCTACTGCCAGAAGAGGCTCAGGAAGACCAGATGGAAGTGTTCTGGGCTTGGACACAAGGCAAAAAGGGTTCTGGAGAATTCCTCTCCCCTTGGTGCCTGACCCTTACCTAGTCTTCCCGTCTGTCAGTCATCTTCAGAGGAAAAAGGAAAAGCAAAGGGGGAAAAAAGAGAAACTGGCAGGTACAGGGAGAGGTTATCTAGCTCTGGGGTCAGTCAGGCTGTGTTTAAGTTCTGACTCTGCTAGTCACTAATTTTGTGACCTTAGGCAAACTACCAACTGTCCTAATTTCTTCCTATTCTGTATAATGGTGACAATAATCAAACTACATATTAAGCTTGCCAGATTAAGAAGATAATATATCAAAAACAAATATTACAGTACCAGCAGATGCTACAGACACAGTAAATATCAGTCATTGTCATTTGTCCTTTGTTCCCAGTTTAGCTGCATCAGGACCCTGCCTTGCTTTCCTTCTTGGCAACAGACTCTGCCTTCCTAAATGGGATACATGGTAGAGGGAGGGATAGGACCCCAGGATCAATAGGGTCATCCCAATCCTATTGGCCTCAGTCCACTGGCTTAGGGATGAATGTGGGATACAAATGAACCCGGGTTTTCCTGTTGAAGTTGAGTTCTCCTCTTGGATCATGAGTCATTGTAACCCTGGGTTGGACAGAAGCTATATCCCTGTCACACAGAGAAGACTCATCTATGCTTGCAGAGGGTGAAGCCTTACAGAAGACACAGAATAAAAATGGTATGTGCCTGGTACAAACCCCGAGATCCCTGACATCCCATGGGTCCTCCTTCACAGGTGAGATTCTGTACCCATCATTCTTGCAACAATATCCCATTTTGCTTAAGCCAGTGTTGAAGTGCATTGCAACCAGACTTGAAGAGTCCTGGCTGATGAGAGGGAGAGAAAGGGCAGACCCAAGAGAGACAGGAGATGCCCTAACCAACTTGGCTTTGCTTAAAAAAGGGTCAGAAAGGTGAAGCCCCCTATAAAGGAGGAGTAAAACAACAGGAAAAATAGGAAGTTGAGCTTGGTGGCTAGCATTTCGTAAATGCTTATAATGTTTCTCTACTTCAGCCTGCCAGGATGACCGAGCCCATTTTTTTAACTCTAGGTTTGGTATTTCTATCCTAGGAAGTCTTTCTCTATTGCCATGTGATCCCTAGACTACTTATTCGAGAATTTAGGTTGATGATGATCATGATGAAGTTTTCCTAAAACATCATATAAAAAACAATTGCCTCATGATCTCTATATTGTGGTTCTAGTTAATATTGATTCATTTAGTTCATCAAATGTATTGTGCAAAAGTACAGCAAAAAATTAACAAAAAAATTATTAAGAAACCTAATGCCTTTTATTATTCATTCTTTTAGACATCACTAGAGATGTGATTACATTGATGATCATTATTAATTTAGCTTCATGAGCTTTTGTAAAGAAAAAAAATTAAAAGATGTGCTTGCAATAGCAACAAAATTTGCTTTCATAGACTTCTCTTCTTTGTGCAGTTCCTGTTAAGTCCAGAACCTTGTAATCATCATAAGGACAAACAACGTCAGCCCACAGGAGGCCTAATTAACAATACCAAGTTACCCATGCAGGCAATGCCCTAAGGACACACATGCAGAGGGGAGGGAGGAGACATGGATTGACAACAGCCACTGTGGTTTGGAAGGGGGCATGGTGGAGCTGAGCTAAACCATCCTTTAAGTACATCTGCCCATTGTGCCAGGCAGGATGAAATAGAAATAATCGAGCCATTCATAAACACTATCCGTTCAAATCCCGAAGAGGCATGGCATACAGGATTATTTCCAAAATGTTATTTTTTAAATTAAAAAACATTCTCATTATAATGTTAGTAGAACTATGAAGTAAAAAGGAAGAACCAAATCTACTTTTATGTGTTGGCATTCTCTCATAAATAAGGACAGGAACAGTTAAACTGCTTCAGGATGAAAATTAATGACTTTGATGCTAGAATTATTAGTTTCACCCATGCAGGAAAGTAGCCAAGTGGAGATGGTTTTAATTTTGTTAGTGATTAATTTTTCAGTTCTGAAAATGAAAATAAGCGTACATTGTCGAGAACGCAAGGGTGAGACTCAGAGACTGGAGGCCAGCAGAGCCAAGCTGCTTCTGCTTCTGTTGCTGACGGTGCTGTCTGGGAGGAAGGCAAGTCCCCGGCTTCGCTGCCGTCATGAGCATTCACTGCTGAGAGGCCTGCAGTGAGAAGGGCCTACTAAGCCATCTGTGGGTCCCGAGGACCAGGAGGCCTTCTCCAACTGCTGGGGTGACACCAACTCCACCTTGGGGCTGCGCTTTGAGGTCTTTACCTCAGGCTTTCCCAGAGGAGCACATGAAGGGCCCCTTGTGGGGATGAAGGATTTCTGGGACATGGAATTTTTGAGAACAAGATGGTATCTGTAAGAGGGGGTCTCTCCAGCTTCTCCTTTGATTTCTACCAGGAACAACCAAGAACAACAATCTCTTTAGAGAAAGGCCAGACTTTTCATTAGCAATGACTTTTCCCCTAACCGCCTGTAAATTCACTTATGTTCTATTTAAGAAAGTTCTAGTCACACTCTTCAAATCCAGGATGGCATTTGAACTTACCTACAAACTACTAAATCGTACCAAAGTCACATCATCATGTTCACACTCTGGGTTCCATCAGGAGGGGCAGAGTGTTAGGGGCAGAGTGTTACTTAAGAAAAGAAGGAAGTTACCAGAACGGAGAGGGGAAGGAGAAGGAGACAAAGGCCACTTGATGGGATTTGGGCGATGGGACAGGAGGAGCTTTGAGACAGGCAAGGGGACATTAGGAGCAAATTAGACATGATTTTAAGAGGTTTGGCCAAGAGTACGGAGAGGAATTCCCCCTGGTCCCCTTGAGAAACTTCCCTAAGGATGTTATCGGCAAACAAATACATAAATAAATAAAAAGATGTCATCTGCCTGGTGCTTGGTTGGGGCCAACAGGAAGGGCCCCTGGGTAGTTGGGCTCTCACGGGTGACACTTCGCCTTCTCCTCTCTGCCCCGCTGCAGTGCGCATTTGAATTCCTGTTTCAGCCGCTGTCATTAGTCATTTCCCAGGGTGCACCTGGGTAAAGTGGGGAACGGACACAGGGGATGGGACAAGTTTCAGAATGGATGACAACTTCCTGTCCGACACTGCCTGCCCTGACCAGAGACCAGGCAGAAACTCAAACCTGCTTGGTTTCACTCTAAGTGACCTTTGGGAGCTAAGTGACAATGTCTTGCCGGGAAACCAAGTGCACTTTCCAGCTGAGAGGAGCTCGAAAATGATAGGCTGCTCTGCCTGTCCAAAGAGGGGAAGCGTCTCCTACGAAAATGGGAGAAAGTAAAGAAGTTTTCCACAGCAAAGAAAGGTGACCAGAGGAGTCTGGAAATTATAGAAAAACAAAACAAAACAAAACAAAACAAAAATGGGAATACCAAATCTATATTCCTGGTAACTGTTAATAATACCAAAATTGCTAGAGTTTGTTTATTTTGTTTTGTTTTGTTTTTTTCCATTTTTCAGTGTTAGGGACAGACTGTTGCTTTTTGTTTAAATACATTTTCTTGAAAGTTATGACTGTGTTGAAGCTTAAAATTTATTTTCAAATTACTTTTTTTTTTCGGATGGTTTATTTTAAATTCCTAACTGTATCAAACATACTGAGAAAAAACAATCTAAAGAATGATTTTTAAATATCATCATTTTTAAACTTAACAGAATTATCTTATTACAGTGAAACTAGCACAGAGTTAAGGAGAGAAAATGTGAGATTTTAATGATTTCACGCTCACAATTGATGGAGTCCAAACGACATCAATATTATAGAACACACTGTGTAAGCTACATTTTAATCCATGGGACGCCTAAGGAAGCAAGCTAGCTGTGTTAAACCATTCAGTCTGCTATAACAAAATACCAGAGGCTTGGTGGTTTATAAACAACAATGACAAAAAAATTAATCCTACAGTTCTGGAGGCTGGAAGTCCACGATGAAGGCTCTAGAAGATTCTGGTGAGGGCCATTTCTTGATATGTCAACAGCCCCTTCTTGTGATGTCCCACTTGGTATAAAGGATAAGGCAGCTCTCACGTCCCCTGTTTTGGACAGGGGAGATTGAATTCAGGGGCACTTAACCACTGAGCCATGTCCCCAGCTCCCCCCCAGCCCTTTTTTGTATTCTCTTTAGAGACAAGGTCTCACTGAGTTGCTTACTAAGTTGCTGAGGCTGGCTTTGAACTCGTGATCCTTTTGCCTCAGCCTCCTGAACTGCTGGGATTACAGGCATGTGCCACTACAGCTGGCTTCCAGGGCCTCTTTTATAGGGCTTCAACTCCATTATCTGTGCTTCCCTGAAGGCCCAACTTCTAATTATAACACCCCATGATTAGGCTTCAACAGACGACTCTGGGGGAACACAAGCATTTGTTCCATAGCGCACACCTCAGACCAAGAACAAGGGATTCTTGGTGTGAGCTGGATTCCATCGCTAGCAAAAGAGCAAATGTCAATCTCTTTGGAGACAAGGTGAACATAAAGGAGGAAGTCAATTGTGAAAACCAAGGGGCAGTCCCTGGCTTGATGAGGGGGAGCCAAAGGGCTAATTTTGCCAGGAAGAATAGTAGCTATCATCACTCTCAGATCTCCAAAGTAGATGCGCACAAGCTTACAAACTGTTCAGAGGAAGATTCTGGGCAGCACCTACAGGGACTGGAATCACAAGCACCTACTCACTCCAGTTACAGAGGACCAGGCAGGGAGCTGAGGGGGCTCTGCAAGGAACATTTGACTCTTTATAGAGGCCATGCAATGGCCTGACATTCAGAATACTCATATCTAATAGATGATCTTTTCCATTTAGATGATCTGTTTCTAACTACATGTGACCAGAGGATGACAGTGTGGGAAGAAGTGGTGCCACTCACTCCATCATTGGTCCTGAAAGATATTTAGGGGCTCTGGAGTGAGCTGATAGCTTGATATTTCCAAGCTGTGCAACCCCCACCCCCACCCCCCATTTCTATTTCTTATGCCAACAGAGGTCCAAGGAGCCCTCTCCCTGGAAGCCCTGCTCTTAAAATCGTTCCTCGACATCCTGCTGCTTTGTCATCTGCCTCAGTCTTTTTCCTGGTCTGCAAAGAATATAGTGTGACTTCTACAAAGGTGGACTTTCCTACCTCTAAGGTTTGACCTCACAGGAGGGCTGGCGCCTACGACTCAGTGACCAGCCCCAGGTTGTTCACAAACACGCCTGCCTCCCTGCTACAGAATCACCCCGAAAAACCTGCTCTTGACACTGAAGGCTGCTCCAAACGTCCCTGCAAGACGTAACGTTCACTGAGATGCACGTTATTCAGTTTTGACTTATTTCACTGAACAAAGGAAACAAAGACAGTGGTGAGGTGTCATTGAGTTCTGCAATCGATTATTGGTTATTACTGGAAAGCAGCAAGGGCTGTGGGATCCGGAGTTCCTTGTGGAATGGAAAACCCTGGATCCCTTTAGCAATCTGGCCCAGTACTGCCTTATCTATGAAAGTGAGTTGAAGAATCTCATCTTTATTGTGAAAATAACTGTCTGAGGCTGCTGGTACCTACTGTCCACTCCATAGCTGGCAGAGGCTTAGTGACCCGACCCAAGGAGCCCTCAAAGCTAGTGACCAAGTCAAGTCTAAAATTCCTAAGTCCCTGGGAGCTACTGCACTGGCTCATGATACGTTCGTGTTGTGTTTTTTCTTGAGATGCTGGGGATCAAACCCAGGGACACAGTGGGCCAGTGTACTACACAGAGCTATATCCCAGCTCTAGTCCACAGGTCCTTATCACCCCCTCATCTTAGAAAACCACACACAGAGATGGTTCTGGAGGCTCTCTGAGCGAGAAAAAGATGCAATTCAGACTTTAAAATAATGTCCTTCCACCACTAACAAAAGCCATTTTGGTCCCAGAGAGAAAAGTCTTTACTTCAACTAATTATTGTTAGCTTGTTTCCTAAGTAATAAAACACAACAGCAAATTAAAAAATAAACCTTAAACCTGGTTGGGGGGGAGACAAAAAGGGAGAGAGAGAGAGAGAGAGAGAGAGAGAGAGAGAGTCATATTTTAGGAGAAGGCTAATTTCAAAGCATTGTAATTTGTCTAGAAATTGAAAAGAAATGGGAAACTGTCTAAGAACTCTTAGTTGGACTACTTTAACCCTCGGGTCTTCCTGATATTAACTTTTTTTTTACATTAAGCTGGTGAGGCTATTAAAGTGATATATGTACTTTAAAGTGGTCTATGTATTTTAAAGTGACCTCTCTCTCTATTTATATGTATATATAAATCACATATAATCAACATCTTCTTGGTGATGCTGCCCAAGTTCAAATCCTGGCTCTGCCCATTGGGCTACTTGCTCTGGTTCATTTTCCTTGCTTCTGTGAGGTTCCACCTTAGAGAAATGTTGTGAGGAGCAGATGAACTACTTTATATGGAATGCCTGGCACCTGCGAGCATTCACTACTGTCTCAGGTCACTCTGTGCAATTTAGAGATACAACCCAAAGGCAGACAGGGCTGCCTGCGTCCTCACAGGGCTGACGGCCTGAGGAGACCGGTTCCTCAGTCATTCAGTGATTATTTCTTTGCAGTGCTCACCGACAGGAGAGAAAGCCCCGGGAATGTCTGTGGTCCTCCAAGGCATTCTGGGGAGAAGGGCAATTTTCTCCAGGAAAAGACTTTAGATTAAAGCCTGAAGAAGAGGTAGAAAGTTTACCCGAGGAAACAGCAGCCCCTGCGTGGGAGGATTTGGGGACTACAAGAAGAATGGCCAATGACTGACAGCAGGACGGGAGACGTTCTTGTGGATGGGTCCCTGAGTCTGGCTTCCAGGTCCAGCACCTTGTCCTGTAGCCCAGGTCTGGGAGGAGTGGGGGAATTATTATAGCAAATATGCTCAAATTCATGCTCAAAGGAGAAATGTAAATGGGAAAAGTCACTAAGGTTTTGGGAACAGCATTAGTCCTCATTGGGCAGAATTCCTTTAAATTCACTCCTTTGAGGGATTTTTGTTGGTCTGTTTGTAGATTCTGGGAGAAAGCTACAAAATGTGATCCAGATGTTCTTCCTCCCGACTCTGAGGACCTGAAACTGACCTTTCCCTCTCCCACGAGCAGAGAAGACAAAGCCCCTGATTCATGGCAGACCCCAGAAGACTGCAAAAATGGAGCGTGGTGCTGGCTTGGGAGGGAAGGCACCCCACCTGGGAAGACGGGGAGACAGAGGTTTCAGAAAGGAGGTGAAAGGTGGAAGCCGAGGGGCTGGCGGAGAGGGGAGAACAGTCGGAGAGCGTGGCTTCGGGAGCAGCAGCCTGAGGTCCTGGCCCAGAGTGTCCTGGCTCTTGACCAGGCAACAGGGCCAAGTGTTGGAGGACAGGAGAAGCCAGGACTGGCAGCATTAGCTCCGCTCGCAGTGCCAGCTGTCTGTGGAGTTGTTACGAGTGGCACTGAGTGAACAATGACCTGGGCCTCTGCTGGGTTCTGTGTGCACTGGACTCTGGATGAAAGGCCACAGTGACCCCCAGAATACAGAAGGGGATTTTCATTGGCAAGTACAAGAGGCCACCTTTGCCACCTGTGGCTGTAGTAAGGGCAAAGGGTCTACCTGGAGACGGTACCTGGCTGGGGGAGTCCTAAGTTCCCACCCAGCAGTCCCCCTCCCCAAGGGAAAGCCAGAGGCCTCGTTTCGCCCCCGGCCTCACTGCGAGCTCATCAGACCTTCTTCGCCCCCCCCCCCCCACCCGGGGAGCTCTGGCTGCCCTGCACCGAGGCAGGGGAAAGGTGGCGGTGGTTTGGACGAGGGTAGTGGCAGGGGAGAGGAGAGAAAATGGACCTGAGTGTGTTTAGGGATCAAATAAACAGGACTTGGCGACTGCTCGCGCATGTGGGGAGGAAGCTGTGGTGTGCGCTTGCCACAGCCTCCCCTTGGCCATAGGGGCTCTCCCCAAGTCACCACAGGCATTGACCAGGGACATCATTTACTGAAATGAGAGCCGCTGTAGGAGGAGCAGGTTTCTGGGAAGATGACAGGATCCGTTTTGAAAACGTGGAGCAGGATGTGCTGATGAGGCAGTCCCCGGGGTGTAGGGAAGGCCGCTGAACAGAGAAGGTCGCGGGACTTGGCATATAAAAGGGAGTTACCACCTATGCCTATGGACAACACCAGCACCAGTCCTCGGGGACCACACAACATTCAAAGTTTGGGTGGAATAGAAGAATCAGAGTATTGAGGAATGGACAGAGAAATAGTCTAAGGATCGGGAAATTGGGGTGACATTTATGTCAAGAGAAGTTCATGCTTCAAGAATTGAAGCTCCGCAAGGGTGAAAGCTATATCCCTTGCACCCAGAATACTGCTGTAAACATAGCAGACCAATAACTGTTGGATACACGGAGGGAGTGTCAATCTGCCAGGCTGACGGAGGGAGAGTTTCTTTGGGTTCATTCATTGGGTTCATTAGACAACACTTGGGCAGCTGGTGGTTTATATAAAGTAGGCTGTAAGTGGATATGAAGAAAAGGGGGTAAGTGGGGTGCAGACAAGGGTGCGCAGGAGACAGAGAGGTTTGGGGATGAATGAGAAGTGGGAGCCAGGACACATCCCCTCCGAGAGCTGCTCTCTGGTTGGCTTTCCTCTGTTGGGAGAACTTTGCGCCTGCTTGAATGACAAGAGGGTGAAGTTAGATAAAAAGGCAAGTGACAGACCAAGAAAGAGTCAAGAGCAGACAGCCATGGTCCCGTGAAGAGAAGAGATGGTGGTCAGAGTGGAAGAGATGGGTTGGCCTCTGATGAAGGGTGACACAGGAGAGGGAGATGGCTGCAGGTGCCTCAGGATTTCTAGTTTCTCCATGAAGTTTGAGGTGAGGCCCTTCATACAATCCCCGGGTTAAGAAAAGACTTTTAAAAAATGTATAAAATGGTGATTTTGAAATGTGGGTGATGACGATGAGCAGGAAATCATAATGAGATTGTCTCCTGGTTCTGAGAGCCCACCGATCATGAGTCCCATGGATACTAACCTGTTAGGCTCGTGTGAATTCTCTCCGGGGGTCCCGTCCCCTCTCCAACCCCATCCTCCATCTTGG
Source organism: Callospermophilus lateralis (assembly GCF_048772815.1). Classification (NCBI taxonomy): domain Eukaryota; kingdom Metazoa; phylum Chordata; class Mammalia; order Rodentia; family Sciuridae; genus Callospermophilus; species Callospermophilus lateralis. The sequence continues at coordinate 13,696,213 of NC_135313.1, read as the reverse complement.
TACTAGTACAGAGAAGAGAGTTAGTGGGTCCCATTAAGAGCTGAGGCTTCACCAGCTGATGGAGACCAAGGGGCTCCTGAGTAGCAGAGGCTTAATGCTGACCTTCCCTCCCATGGGCACTTTTGTAGTTTCTTTGGGGTCCCTCCACACCGTTCCTTTTAGCTCAGGCTTATATTTTGAGGGGGTCGAATCCACACAGAAGTGGCTGGGGTCTGCAGTCACGTGGTCTGCTTGGATTGGTGACAGATGGCTCTGTTCCTCCTTCTCATGTTCAAGGCTCCTGTTTAATCCCCAGGATACTCACCAGGTGATTGCTTTGCTCTAAGCTCCAAAAGCACAGGTGGACGCTAGCGAGGTACCATTGGACAGGAGTGTTGCTCTTTTCCAGATAAAGCCCTCTTTGCTTTATTTTTCATCCTTCATTAATCATTAGAAATGCACTTCAAGTTCTCTGAGCAGCATTCTAGAAGCGCCCTCGCTGGACTTACACTGAAGAGGGAGCCCTCCACCACGCCTCTAGGGTAGAGAGGGCTCAGCGTGGCAGCACCTCCTTCCAGAGAGCCTCCTCTCATGGTCTTCTCTTTTCCTTTTCCATTCTTCCTTGGGAGACATGTGGGACTTTGCGAGCCAGGCAGCCGGGTCTTGGAGTCCTACTATATGGTCTGTTTCACGGGGTTTCTTGCCTTTTCTCATGGCTTGATGCTTTCCTGGGAGCACCTAACTTAACACTCTGTGCACAGTGATTGACTGAAACCTAATTTGGGCGTCAAGACTGGCAGGCACCTAGGTACAGAGAGAGGCAGGGCCAATGGCTCAGCAGTGACTATGAGGTCTCAGAATGGCCCCAACAGGATTATTTAAATGGGCAATAAGAAATGACAAGAGGTTGGGGCTTTAGGGTATGATTTCACAGGGGGTCTGATGTCTGTTGCTGACAGGATAGAGCTTTGACCTTGAGATCAGGTAGGGTACTGAAAGAAAGGTCACTGATGTGGATGAGGAAGTGTGCCAGGTGGTTCTTCCAAGAAGATGTTGGAGGTGATAGAGGGGTGAGCAATAGCAAGCCTTAGGTAAGGGAGAAGGGGGGACCTGGGGCCTGGTAGGTGACTCCACAGGGCAAGGGCCTGTAAGAAAGGTGATTTTCATTTCAAAGGAACAGACTGGACAAGAATGGTGGGCTCGGGGGACAAGCCACTGTGTATGTGCAGGTAGGTCCCCTTCCCGGACTTGAGATACGTGGGGCTGGAGTTGATCAAAGAACCTCAGCTCGGAGCAGACCCTGGGAAGCTGTGTCCTCAAAGGACAGCCAGGTTTCACTTAAAGGCCAGGAGCTGGAGGGAGCATCGGGGAGGAGATTGGGTTAGAGGGAGTTGACTGGTCAGCGGTTGGCTCAGGGAGAAGCACCTGGGAATGGAGAAGTGAGAGCAGGGTTGGGGGAAGTGGCACACAGGGAAGTCACAGTAGTTACTGGGTCCTCCGAGGTTTGTCATGTCAGGAGTTGAAACCCATATGATACCCACAGTCGGAGCATGGGGCTCAACTTCCTCATCGTCAACCACTACACCCTGCTCCCCTGGGTGAGATAGCAGTTGACATCCATGAGCCAGTCATCTGATCCTTTTAAACCTTCCCCAGCTTGATGTCATGAGGACAGGACTAGATGGTGTTGTTGACATGGCAATTCCCCTGCTTGAACTCCCCTCCAGCCTCTCTAGTCCCTTTCCATCCCTTAAACTCACCACGTTCTGTCTGCCACAGGGCCATTGCATATACTCTTTCTCTGGCTAGGGTACTACTCCCTCATTGATGCCTAGTTGATCACTGTCCAGCTCTTCCAAAATCTCAGCTCGAATTTCTTTTACTCCAAGTTAAGTCATCAGACTAGGTCTTGTCCTCTTTTTATAACTGATCATCAAGTATCTATCTATTGCTTTTCAGTCACAGCTGACTGTTGTTCATGGAATTGTTTGATTAGCCTCTACACTGTAAGTTCCACGAGGGCAGGAACCACACGTGCTCTTCGCACACACCCTATCCCCCAGAGCACACCATGGGTCTGGTATTCAGTCACGCTTTCAGCTAACGCTTGCCTCATGGATGAAGAGTGCTCTTTACTGGTGGTTGCTGGGGACGGGTATCTGGCTGGCTGAGGGCCTTCAGCTCAGCCACAGAGCAGCATAGCCCGAGTCTCAGGCCTGGTGCTTCCCTGGCCCACTGGGGCTGAGGGTGCCTGCTGGGATGGGAGCTGGGCTCTAAGAACGCCAATGTCCCTTGAATTGCAATTTTTTTTTTAAGGACTTGTCTGAGGCTATTTTAGTAACTGACTTCTGTGGTTTGGCTGTGGTTCAGTAATTTCCCTGAAAGACAGGGGCCCTGGACTGTTTCCCTGAGAAGAGGCGATCCCGTCCCTCTTGGATAAGAGCGCCTTGTCTGTTCACAAGGGGCCTTCAGAGCTCTGCTTCTTGGGGGAGAGCCCAGGAGATGCAACAGCTGCAGACTCTGCACTCCCAGGGGTGTCAAAGGTCAAAAGGTCAAGGGTCTCTTTTTTGCATGAAGGATGCTCCAATCGATGAAGTGTAGCCAAAGAACTGTCCCCCTCCAAGCCCAAGACCAACTTCCTGCCCTAGGCTAGGGGCACTGCTCTTTCAGAAATTTCACTATGGTATGAATTGAGGCATAAATGGGCTTGAGCTCTGATGGGGGCTGGGGAGAAAGGCCTTTCCAGCTTAAAGATGAGCAAATTGTGTGCTTTTTTCATGATGTGCTTCAGTCTCCAAAGGACCAATTGTCTTGGAGAAACAGAGCTTGGAGTGGTTTGCTCCTCTACTAGGAATGTTGATTTCCCTCTGAGCAGGACCCTTGCCATTCCTAGGCCACTGTTTTGAATATGCACACACATACTCAACACCAACAAATGCCACACTCTGATAATTGTTAGGCAGGGCTCCTCCCCCGTGGCGTGTCCATCAGCTTTTTAATCCAAACACCTGGCTTCAAAGGTGGTGCAAAACGATCATGAAGAATATATTTGCTTGCTGGAAAAAGTAAGCCATTGCTTATCTGAATTACTACCAGGCCAGCAGGGCCTTCAGACAGGAGCAACACTGAGAAGAAAATGTGGTACATAATTCAGAGAGGTGTGGCCTCTAGGGAAAGCTATTTTTTTGGTAGGAGCTGGGATACAAGAAGAAATAGGCACTCTGGTCTCTGGAAAGCCATGTCACAGAGTCCCAAATTCTGGCATGACTACTCGTTTTTTAGTTGGTTTTCTGGAGGTCATTTGTGAAAAGGTCATGGGTCAGAGAAATCAATCATGAACATGCACTGAGTTATCCTTATACAGGACTCTTCACTTGCTCTAAGAGATTGCTTCCTTCCTTCCTTCCTTCCTTCCTTCCTTCCTTCCTTCCTTCCTTCCTCCTTTCCTTCCTTCCTTCCTTCCTTCCTTCCTTCCTTCCTTCCTTCCTTCCTTCCTTCCTTCCTTCCACTTCTTGATTCAGCAATAATTCACTGAGTACCAGGCAGGTTACAAGGAAAAGCTTTCTAGGCAAAACTTTTCCACTCCATATTTGCTCTTTCCAAACATTTCATATTGTTCATATTTGGTGGTGTCAAGAATAAAATTAATATATTTTCTAATTTATTCTGAGACCAGTCAGGATTAATGAGAGAAAAGAGCAAAGAGAGAAAGATGAAGTCCTAGAGACCTCGGTTTTCTTATCTGTAAAATATGGAGATCAATTAATCTCTTTGTTCTAGTTTATAACCACACAATGAGACCAAATTTTGTAAAAGATCTATTTGGTCATTGTTCCCACTTTTTTTAAAATATATTTTTTAGTTGTAGGTGGACACAATTCCTTTGTTTTATTTTTATGTGGTGCTGAGGATTGAACCCAGTGCCTCATGTGTGCTAGGCGAGCGCTCTACCACTGAGCCACAACCTCAGCACCATTGTTCCCACTTTTACTGTTTAAGTTACTCTAAAATTTAGTGACTGAAAACCATCATTTTATTATATCTCACAATTTTGTCAAGCAAGGACTCAAATGAACCTTGCTGGGGCACATCTCCTATTCCACATGGTACCTGATCTCACTTGGTCATGTTGGTCTGATGGGTTGGTCTGGAAGTACCAAGATAGAAACCCATGCCTGGTGCTTTGGTTGGGATGCCTAGGAAGCTGGGTTCAACTGAGAAGTCACCAGAGTGCCCAGAGGTGGCCTTTCCAAATGTCTCAGAGGAGTGGGTCTCCTTGCCTGGTAGCCTAGCACTCCCAGCGTGTTCCAAGGCACCCAGGTAAGAGATGCAAGGCTCTTTTGCACTAGCCTTTAAAGTTCCGGAACATTGCTTCTGCCAGGTTTTGTTGGTCAGCTTGCTAAATCCAGCCCACATTCAAGGGGAGAGAAGAAACCGACTCAACCTCTCCATGGAAGAATTGCAAGAGCCATGACGGAGGCCAGCTGTCTCAGTCACCATGAGAGTTTAAATGTTACCATGTGCAAGACCTGGCAGTCAAAACTGCAAAATCTCTCTGCCATCTCAGTTTTCTCCTTCTCTTCCTGTAAGTTAAAATGGGGAACTTAGGTAAAATAGCAAGTATTATGAGCAGGAATAGAATCTGACATGAAAATACTTAGGCAAGCTTCAAGTGAATGAGAAAGATCTAGGAAAATCAAGAAAAGTGCAGAAGACACAGGAGACAGGCATGAGGTCTCTTTGCTGCTGTGCGGATCAACTCACTGCCCTTTCTTTCCATTTGGAAACCCCTCGTAGGAGGGATTTCTCTACCAGTGACAATATCTTTATCCCTCTCGTAGTGTTCATCAGATGCTGAAGTTATATATGTCTTCTATCCATCACTAGATTCCAAGAGACTGGAGTTCATTCCTCTATGATTCTCCCACAAAGCACTACGGTTCTCAATCACTCCTCACTGAATGCACATAATCACTATGGTGAGGTTTTAGAAGAAGCTCGAAGTAGCTATAGAGTAGCTTGTTATCAAGTCCTGGTATTAGAAGAAGGTGATTTCATTATCTGTAACAGCTAATGTTCAACAGCTCATCGATGCTCTCTAATGGGCAATAAAAGTGAAAACATCCATTGGGGTTTGGTTCCTGGTCCATGTCTTGGTAAATTATGTAGCTCACACTTCGTGGCAGGAGATGAGAAGAGTTTGTGCTCTCAGTTTTCACAAGGAATTAACCTTTACCCTTGATCTCTCTGCCTCTGCACAAAACCATTTTTTGGCCCAGGCTTTTTCTTTGCAAGACAATTTTTGCAGAGTGCGGTAATTCTGTATAACAGACACCGAGAGGGCGGTTGATAGCTGAGAAAGATTAATGATTATCCTTATGACAAGTTTTAATTAGAATGAAAATGGAGGGAAATGGTGGGGGGTGGGGAGGCTTCCTTATTGACATCATATTGGAAAATCAATTTCAAGATCATAAAAAAATTAAACACCCACTGCAACCCCCCAAAAGGTAAGGGCTCCTCATTCTTCCATAAAATGTAAATATCTCTTAAGTAGGAACCTACTTTTATTATGTCTTCTGATTCTAACTATGATCTTTTATTCCCCTTCCATCATAAAAGAAATATTTTAAAGAAAGTGCCTTCGTAACCTTCCTATGAGGACCACAAAATATTTTATGATTATGGAATAACTACTTAATGCAGGTAACTGCACAATAACCAATGCTCCCATTTTTTTTCCTTACTTACCTTCTACATACCCACTCCATTTAAACCCTAGTTCAATCTCTTACTTGCTAAGGGTAAGTTACCTAATATTTCCATTCCTTAATTTCCTCAAAGTTAATAGTATATTCTATCCATGCCGTAGTCTTGAAGATTAAATGAGCTAACATGTTGAGAATAATGCCTAACACATAGTAGGGGCTCCATATGTATCATTTGAAATTAACGTTTTGCCTGCGTTTTCTCATTTAGTCCTCAGAACAAGCCACACAGCATTAGAGAAACAGAACCACCTTAGGAGTTAAGGGCCTGCCTGGTATTGTGATATTGAATCCTGGTTCTTTCTCTTACTTGCTGCATAATCTTGACAAGCTACTAAACCTACCTGGGCCTCAGTTTCCTTATTTGAAAAGCGGGAATAATGGTAATACCTGTTTCATAAGTCAAGTGCAATATTCTACAAAAAGCACTTAGAGGAATGCCTGGCACATGGTAGATGCCACCGTCATAGTCTGCTGCTGCTGGATGGCAGGGGATTGTGGTGGGTTAGTGCCAAGGCACCCTGTCTACAGCAGACATCAGGCCCCACTCAGGGCTAGTTTCACAAGTGTCCTGCGTTCTGTGCTCAGACTTCTTTAACTTGGTTCAGTGCTCTGCTGTCATTGTCTTGAAATGCTTAGTAAATTTTTTAACGAGGATCCCTGCATTGCATTTTGCACTGAGCCCTACAGATTGTGTAGCCAGTCCTCCCACTTCCCAGAATTGATTCAGGAGCCCACTCCCGCATAGGTCACTAGCATACTGCCTTTTACAGGAGGTATATGTCTATTTGGGGACATCTTTAGAGTCTGAGCTATTGCAACAAAAATTGCAAACATATTTCTGTACACTGAGCTTTGTCCCTATTGTCAAAGTAAAGAGGGTTTGGAGAGCTGAGTTCTGTTCAAATTTCTGTCCTCCTTGGACCATGGACACAACATGGTGCTATGGTTTGCATGATCTCTCAAGGTTCATATGTTGGAAATTTTAAGACCCACACAAATTGTTGGGAGGTGGGGCCTAAGAATTGGTGATTAGGTCACGAAGGCTCTGCCCTTGTGGGTGGATTAAGGTTGTTATCATGGGAGTGAGTTAGTTATTACAAAAGTTGCCTTGTGCCTGGTATAGTGTTGCATGCCTAAAATCCCAGTGGTTTGGGAGATTGAGGCAGGAGGATGCGGATTGCAGGTTCAAAACCAGCCTCAGCAAATTAGTCAGGCCCTAAGCAACTCAGTGAGCCCTTGCTCTCTAAATAAAATATTAAAAAGGCTGGAGATGTGACTCAGTGGTTGAGTGCCCGTGGGTTAAATCCTCAGTCAAAAAAAAAAAAAGTGGCCATTTTATAAAAGTAGGTTTGTATCCCTCTTTTCTTCTTGCCCTTCTTCCTTCTACCATGGATGACACAGCATGAAGTGCCTTACTAGATGCTAGACTTTCTAACCTCCAGAACTGTGGGAAATAAATTTCTTTTCTTTGAAAATTACTCAGTCTGTGGAATTATATTATGGCAAAACAAAACAGACTAAGACACATAAGTACAGAATTATCATGAGAGGATTGCAAGTCCCTGTCCCCATCTTACTTTGTACTGAAAAGGTAATATGTTCCAGACATGAATTTACTATTACATAGAAACATTATATAGAACTCATTGTATTAATATAAGAGAAATGGGTAAAACTGTCATTGAGTATTTATAGCTTCTTGTCATTATATATCTTCTGAATGAATTAGCATTAAATATACTAAAGTGTTATTAGGCAGAAGATTGAGAATTTTTATGATAATAAAGGTCTGCATACTTGGAACAATTGGGAAGCTTCCTATTAGGCTGTAAGTTCCTGAGTGTCAAGATCCATTTCAATTCACATACAAGTGCTGTTATTTCCTTAGTCAAAATAGTGCATGCAGCAGGGGTACAATTAGTGGGTATGCAGTGAATGATGCATCTATTTGCTGATCAGATTTCTTCCATCTTAACAGGTGGGAAATGAATTAATTAACCGACCTCTGTTAACCCACAGAAATAACCAGGACAGTGAATTCAGAGCAGAAAATGGAGGAGTTGTGAGATTAGGAAGGGAGACCCAGAATGCTTAAACTCTCAGAAGCCTGAGAAGTGCTCAGCCAAGATGCCGCAAGTGCGCAGAGTCCAACCTGAAGGGCAGAGGTCGGTTCACCATGAATGTAGGCAGGTCCCACTCTCAGTGCCCCCAAATGGCACCACTCCACACTTGAGAGTCAGCTCAGGTTGTTCCCCTGCTCACAACGTTCCAGTGACTTCCCAGCCTGCAAGCCCTGCGTCATCTGGCTTCCAGTCACTCTCCTGACCAATTCCTCCCCCTCTCCCCGCTACCTTCTGCTCAGCCACATTGTTCCTCCTGCTCTGCCTTAACCAGGCCTCATACATCCCCGGGCATCGATGCGCCCATTGCCTGAAACACTTTTCTAGCATTTTGTGTCTTACAAACATTTCTTAAAATGTTTTTATTCATGCCTTATAGTCCTACAAATTATTGGGGTTCACTTTGACACTATCATGCATGCATAGAATATAACTTGCTCCACCTCAATCCCCAATACTTCCTCTTTCTCTCCTCTCTCTCTTCTCCCCTTCCTCTACTGGTCTTCCTTCTATTTACTTATTTTTTTTTTATTGGTGCTTTATAGTTACAAATGAAAGTGAAATTCACTGGGGTATATTCACACGTACATAGCATTACTAAGTCAATTCCATTCCTCAGTTCCTCCCCTTTCTCAGCCCTCTCCCCCTCCCTCCATTCCCTCCCTTTACTCCACTGATCTCCCTTCTATTTTTATGGGATTGTCACCCCTCGTTTATTCAGGTCTTTTCTGAAAAATAACATCTTCAAAACAACTCACCTAACCACCATACAGAGATGCATAGCACCCAGTCTTTATGATGAATATGAAGAAGAGAAAGAATTTACCAACTAAAGAAAAGGATTGACTCACTCCTGGAGAAAATATTTTTCTAACCAAACCCATAGAATTCTAAGTTTTTGTTGTAGGTGTAATTTTTGTTCCAAACTGTTCACTCTTTCCAGTAACAAATGATACATCCATACTCTTTACCGTGTGACTTGACAGCAGGTAAATTCTCTGAATGAAATTATAGGATGAAGAGAGAAGGTATAGAATATAAGGAAGCACAATCTTTATCAGGTCCTTTCACCTCTGGCTTAGATAGACATAAATAATCTTTATAAAATATCCCCTGGCATGTCAGTCTTTTTCATTTTTCTGGTTCTTCCAGAAGCATTCTAAGGCACACAGTTTACCAATCGCATATGCTAATAAATGGAAATGATTGTATGTGGGGGTCTTCCGGAGACTATCTGAACACAATGATCATATTTCAGTTCAGCTCTCAAATACAAAGAATGTATCAATAATACATCCAAATTTATGACCTCCAACCCTTCCAAAACAAGATACAACTCAGAGAAAATGTGTTCAGTACTGAAGTTAGCTTTCCTGGCCCCAGCCACCTTACAGCAGTGGCAGGCATTATATTTGCCTCCTCAAGATTCATCAAGCTATACGAGCAAAGACTCAGCAAGTAGCAGGCGACAGAGCATGAGCTCAGATCAGCAATTTATCTGTGGCCAAGTACCAAGAAACAATGGGAGGCTCATTATGTAGGCCAGCTACAGGTGTATTAGTTCCATTTCAGAGACTTCCAACAGGTTTTCATTTATTTCCACTTTTAACACCAGTATCAACCTTAAAATAAGAAACACTGAAGTCATTTTTTATAGTACTTGGAAAAGAAAATTTTCAAGAGGAACTTTTCAAAGGATTTTTCAGGTCCACTTTTTCTTATAGGAAAGTTTTGTGTCTAAGGTTATACAATCTGCTCTCAAAATAGAAAGAAGAGTTTCTGTTTGTCTCTGGTCACTTGGTCATTGTTGGTCATTGATGCTGGTGGGTAGACTTCTTGGTACTTGGGCTCCCTTTACTAGCAGGAGTGTTGGACTCTGCCAGACCAGTAAGTGTCCTAGGCAGTGCCCAGGACTTCCCAGCTAACCCTTTCCGTGCTGCCAACCATTTCCCCTACATGAGGGTCAGATTACCCTGGACCTTCTGGAACTTCCTCTACGACATACTTTCAACACCACCAATCTCAGGACCCCTCATCCGGGAACTTTCTCACTATTTTGTCTTTCCTTTTTAGTGTCTACTCCACAGTCTAACATTGTACCTACTACCTTACAAACACCCTTCTTCCAGGAAGAACCCTGAACTTGGGTCCACCCTGTTAGTAGCTTTGCTATGCTGCCTGCTCGCTGAAGGTCTGAGCCGGTCAACCTCCACTCTGCCCTCGGCAGTATCTAGGATTTATGACACATCGCTACTTTCCAAGATGACAATTCCCATGCCCCTTTCCCATCTCTCCTCATGTCAACCCTCCACTCCCATTAAACTCCACAGATGATTTGGATCCATTCTTTAAGATAGAAGAGACTCTTTGGTGTTGCTTGGACTGAATTGTCTCCCCCCTCCTCTAAATTTATACATTGAAACCATTCCCCTGAAAATGGCTATATGGAGATGGGATCTCTAGGAGGTAATTAAGGTAATATGAGGTCATAAAAGTGGGATCCTAATTCAATATGGCTAGTGCCTCTATACGAAGAGGAAGAGACTCCAGAACAATGTGTCTCTGAGGATGATGTGATAATATGGATGACCGTCTGCAACACCAAGAGAGTCCTCAACAAACATCAGGCCGTCTGACATCTTGATGTTGAACTTCCGATCTCTAGAAATGTGAGAAAGTAAATTACTCTTGTTAAAGCCAGAAGTCTATGGTATTTTATTATGGTAGTTCGAGTAGACTATGAGATGGAAACTTCCATCTTCCAACCAACAAATCTTAACCTAGTTCCCCCCATGCCCATCATTCTTTTCTTCTCTTCTAATGTAGGGGAGGCCAATCTTACAACTGCTTTTACAGCTTCTCATAAACTTTGCTTATTTGATCCATCCCTCTTCGTTCTTATAAATCAGTATCTACTTCTCTATGAAAATATTCTCAACATCTTTCCAATATGTTCGAATATTTCCCATCTTAGGGAAATAAGAACTATGTCCACATGTTCTTCATACTACCCTTCCGGTTCTCTATTTCTAGTGCCAGCTCCACCTGTTGAGAGAGTTGTCTACACATTGTTTCCATTATTTATCCTCCCATTCACCCTTCCACCACTGCAATCCTTATAAACAGTGATTAGTATGATATGAAGAGTGTCATTTTCTTGATATTACAGTTATCTAATATTGCATATCAAAGTATGTTAACTTTTTCACTTAAAACAACAACTCACAAATCCATTTTTTGGACTCTATAATAGATTCTCTAGTTTAAGGCTCGAGACCAGAATTATTTGAAGGTTTATTCATTCATATGTCTGGCAATAGATGCTGTAAACACATGAGGACTCAAACATCTGGGGTCTCTTGGGCATCATTCCAAAGCTCTATGTGGCCTCTCCATGTAAACTCTTTAGAATGGGAGCTGTAGAGTGGTCAGATTTTTTACATACTGGTTCAAGAAAACCAAGGAACATGCCCAAGAGAAAAGTGTCAATAACTATGTATATGTATACAAAATTGTCTCCAAACTGAGAGTTGGAAGCTGCCATTTATTATGCTCAGGAAATCAAACAGGGAAGAAGAAAGAGGGATTATCTTTGCCCTACTAGAGCCTCCTCTGGAAGACTCAAAGGCCAGCCAGGAAGCAAGAATAGTTGAGGCTCATTGCAAGCTAAAACGTCAGGCATGGCCTCTTCATGGGTCCTGGGCTTCCTAACATGTGTTAGCTGTATCCCAAGAGCATCAAGAGAAAGATGGACAGACAGTGACAGACAGGCTGAGACCACTGAGACCAAGTTGGTCTAAGCCATTTTATAACCTGGTTTTGGAATTCTATCCACCAAGACTCCATGATGGTGCTTCATCCAGTCATAGGGTTTAAATAGCTTGTTAACCCTGATGACTCTGAAATTTATTCCAGCTCCAAAGATTTACCTAAGCTTTGACATCATCATTAGGAAGTATAATTGGCTAATCATGGCATGGGTGGAATTAGGATGTATGTTTTCAAACTTATCAAGTCCAAAAAGTTATCCTGGGAATTTCCCACCACCCTCTAGTCTTTCACATTTCATCTAAAAGTGAATTCCATTATTCTTTCAGTGTCATTAAAAATAAAAAACACCCAAGACTGTGTTGGGGTCAAAACCTTCTGTCTCCAAGCACCTTGACTTCTACCTTGCAATGACTCTCTGATTAAAGGAGCCTAAGAAATGATTCCCTGTTATATTTGTCTCAAAGGAATTCCTATACTATTAAGAGAAATGAATTTGTCCAGAAAAGTATGATGGGTATGGAAAGTACTGCATTTTCTTCTCTGTTAAGCTGAGAATATTATTTTTTTTAATATTTATTTTTTAGTTTTCGTTGGACACAACATCTTTGTTTGTATGTGGTTGAGGATCGAACCCAGGCCGCATGCATGCCAGGCAAGCGCACTACCACTTGAGCCACATCCCCAGCTCAGAATATTCTTCAAGATGCACAGATGTACATTTTTCTGTAATTTAATAATTTAGTAAGAATTAATTATTGAATGTCTCTCATTTGCCAGGCATCGTTCTGGTTGCTGGGGAAGTGGTGGTAAACAAAACAGCTTCTAATAAGAGAAGGCAGACAATGACAAAACAAATGCAGAACATGTCAGGAGGTGACAGGCAGTATGTGAATGTACGATGCAAGTCTCCCCTGTGAACCCCAATATCTATCCTACAAATGCAAAGCGTCTTGTACCCTGCCTGCACATAGCAATTACCCAGTGCAAGATAGCTGTTATCATTACCAATCCAGACTGATTTCATTGGAAAGGTAGTCAACCTGGGTTCCAGTACCAAATCCAGCACTTGTGGTTTGAGTGTATGATCTTCACCAAGCCGCCTAACTTCTCTGGCCCTCTTTTATCTGGCCTTCATATTATTATGTCAATTAGTTGATTCAGAAAAGTCATGATGGATGGTTAGTATGGTGCTTGGCACATGTTAAGGACCCTAGAACCCTTGCTTGTTATTATGATCCAGGAGTTCTTAAGCCACTCCACTCCTTGTAACAACATGGAATGAGAGACACCCTGTAGACACAGTTGATATTATTTTATGGGTATTTCTAGACCCTCTCAAGAGCTGTTTCCCTTACTTCATTCATGTTTCTGTTCACCTGGCCCCCACCACTCTGGGTCCCCTTACCCTGCTTTGTTCACTGCATATTGTGACCCACTACATGTGTACTTTGCTATCTATCATCTGTCTCCTCCAACTAAAATGCAAGATCTATCTAAAATGCAAGGTCTCCTAGGGCCTCTTTAGTTTGCTGGTACATTGCAGGTGCCTAAACTGTGCCTGGAGAACAGTAAGTTCATGCATAACATTTTTTGAAAATGAAAAAGAAAGTTCAGGAGAGCTCATGTAGCTGTCAGCAACAAAAGGCAGCACCCCAACCACATCCCTTGGGGTTGGTGCACAGAGCTCTGAACTTACTAACAAAGAGCACTGTTCCTTCACGCCATTACCATGAACATTAGGGAAGTGAACCTTTTGGATTTCAAGCCTGACAATTTGGAGAGCTTGAGAAGTTAGGCCAATTTACTTTATAGGAACAAGCAGTCAGACCCATTTCCACCACAGCCTTGAGAAAGTCCTCCGGGGCCTTACCCCGCTAACCAACCTACAGCTGAGACCAGGTAGCCGAGTTCTGTAAATTTCTTCCATTAGTAACTGCCAAACAGCTCTTTCCTCGACGGACTTGATTCTCGCTTAAGTCACGTATTTCGACTTGTAATTTCTCCAAAGGGCTATTTCAGACTTTTCGCTTCCTGAAATTATAGTGATTGTATATGTTAGGCTATTTGCAGCCCTCTCTTATCCACCAGAGATTGGGCATAGAAAGATGGAAGAGACACAAGATTTCCTTTGGCCACACTTGGTTTAATCAGTATGAACTTCACCATGAACATCTCGCTCATTTCCCCAGAGCTAAGAGAGAGATATGGACCCCGCTGTACAAAATAGCAATTGTATTTTCTTTGTCATCCTGTGTTTTCTTGGGCAAGCATGGCCTGTGGTTATTTTTTCACTGGGTTGCAGATTTGACTTAAATCTCTACATATACTCCATGATAGTAAGTTAAAAGTAGCAAAAAACAGGTGATGATAAAAACTTTCACATTGAGGTTTTGGGTTATTTTGGTTACCTAAGGTAGATTCATGTCACCCCGCTGGTCATCTCCCCCTGTTTTGTTTTGTTTTTCCCCTCTAAGGGTTGTAAGTCAAGCAGTGAGACTTATATATGGAAATAACAGTTTTTGCAAAATACACATGAGAAATAAATTTTATCTCTTTATTCCTTACCTTATTCTACCAAATGTTCCTCTCACACCTTGTCTCAGAATGGAAACTCAGCCTAGAAAAATAAATATCTTTAATCTGTTATGATCAGAGACTCTGTGCTCTGGGATCTATCTGGAAAGCAGCTTTGGAGGCACTCGGGTAGGCAAGGTGCTGGAGAAAGTGTAGGGTCTTCTGTCCCTTCTTCCAGCCATGCAGAATTTTAGGGCAATGAGATCAGCTTTCCTGAATAGAGATCTAATTTAAATAATGGCAGATTTAAATAATGGTGGATTCTTTTCCTCTCTAGATCAAGATTGCCAAAAACTGTGAGGGTGAGGTTTGCATTCATAATAAGGCTGGGGGTGGGGTGGGGGTTGTTTCCACTAAAAGAAACGTTACTCATCCTGGGACAGGAAACGTGGGCATCCCTTTGGGACTGAAAGGGAGAGGGACTTCCTCTGCTCATTAGGCAAGGGCAGAAGGCTGCAGGAAAGGGATGGTGACAGTTCTGACATGTGGCTATGATCAGAGAAACCTCTAGGCATGTTGGAGATGTGACCTGGCGACTATAGAGGCAAACAGGTACATCATTTGAAAAAGCTACAAAAATAAAACCCTACCAAGCTGACCCAGGCCTGGGTTTAAGGTGGTTGAAAGCCATCATAGGAGAGTACAGCAACGAAGGGGCACTTCCCCCACTAGCCCACCCCCAGATGATCCAGGAAATTCAGGAAGGAATACAGAGATGGGTGCCTTCTTTGAGTCTCTCCCACCCCCACTGGAAATAAATCATTTCCATCCTTGTTCCCCAGAGCAGACTGTGGGCAAAGAACGTATAGGATAATTCACTTAGAGCAGGATGACAAGCAGGAGATAATAAAAAAGATTCGATTAACCATAAAGGGTGTGTATGTGACAGAGAGAAGGTGGTCAAGAGAGAGCCGTGCGGCAGCTGAGAGCTGACACTCTGGGAAGGTGAGATGACTTGCGGAGATATTCTTCCCAGATATTTATGAGGCTCCTCCTGAATGGATAGAATGCAGGACAAGCTGCAGAAATTGCTTCAGTTCTCATCACAGACACCTCCCCTAAGATGAAGCTGGGGCTTGTGCCCTGCAGCTGATATTGGATCCTTTATGTTGTTCTAAATTAAATTCTGAGCAATTCAGTCCATGCCACAAGTCCTATTATGCCGGCTTACTTGCACTAAATCTGTGTTTATGGGAACATAAAATCCATGTTGCTCCTATCGTCAGATTTGATTATTGATGATGGTTTCTAACACGTGCCTTTTTAATCACTGTCAGTCATTTCTTTTCTACTGCAGTCAGACTTGAAGCAGCAATGATGGTTTTAAAATAGGGCCTTTCCTCTGTATTTAGGGCTAATTAAGAGTAAATAACTATTCCCAGCAAGGAAGGCAGCATCCAAGCAAATCTTTGACAAACGCAGCCTTCCCCTTGGAGGAACATATTCTTGTCTGCTGCCAGTAAATATTTCCATCACAACGGTAAGAAACTCAACGTTTTTCTCCTGTTGAGAATGTCATACTGCTTTGATACAAGGATAGAAAAATAAATACCAGTCTAGGCCAGGAAGGAAAACACAAGAAGTGTTTAATTAAGAGAACATATATAATTTCCTGTTTTTTTTCTCTGTATCCCAGTTCAATTCAGTCTCTGTCCTCAGCCCTGTAAAGCAAATGTAGGCAATCAAGGCTCTCAGTTCCCACTCAAATCCGACATTTCCCCTAAATCGGCCCACCTCCTTCCACTCCCACCCCCACCCCCGTGATGCAACACAATTCATTCATTATATTTTGAAGGTTACAGTCAATTGCTCTGCTGCAAGAATGCAAAATGGGTAGGATCAGACTTCCTGCGTTTGGAAGGCTCATCTTGATTTCAGTTCCATGGGCTCTGGCAACAGATTGCCCAAAGGACACGGTTAAATTTTGCTTCAACTGGGCCTTTCAATTTCCTCTCATTGAATGATGAGTTACTGCTGCTTTGCAAATGATAGATTTTAATTTTTCTTATTTTTTTTCGCTTCCCATTGGAATCTCACAGCTATTTTTACGTATTTCTTCTGACTGATAAAAGTTAAAATGAAATCTCTTCCCACCCTGGAGAAGAAGAAAAAGAGGAGTGTGTTGCAAAATACATAAGCTCGGAAAAATTAGAATGGATGAGGAAAGAAAGTAAACTTTGGAGCTATCCATATGGGAATATAAGAAACATATTTCTTATATTTATCCCAATTTATGGAAATGTAAGAAGATTCTATTATAAAATGTAGAGTTGGAACAAATTAACATAATGAAGAAACAGCAAGGTTTTTTTTAAAAAATGCAAACACTTAAATAAGAAAATTTTTATATGCTTTCAACAAAGAGTGGTTAAATACCAACAATGCAATTGTACAGTTCAGCCTTCCTTACTAATTTCTCCAGCTAAAGCTTTGGAAATAAATAAACAAATATATATATTTTTGAAGGATATTAGAAATAATAAACTTCAAAATGATTTCCAATCAATCCACTTCAAAATTAGAGGCAAATCCAAGTTTTCTAATTGCTAATTGGCCCCACATGCTAAGTTTTGCCACATATTGGTTATAATATCTGAGTTCATGCATCTTTTCTGGAATGTCTAGTGGTTGTCATCCAGCGTCCTGGGTAAGGAGGAGGCAGGAGTAAATCA
This sequence comes from Callospermophilus lateralis, assembly GCF_048772815.1. NCBI lineage: Eukaryota > Metazoa > Chordata > Mammalia > Rodentia > Sciuridae > Callospermophilus > Callospermophilus lateralis. The sequence continues at coordinate 13,679,326 of NC_135313.1, read as the reverse complement.
ATGAATGCCACTCCGAGCCTGCAGGGTTTGCCTGTTAATAAATGAGATATAGATGCGAGGCTACATCACGTGTCGGGAGTCACGCATTTTGTGAATAAGGGGATGGATATTATCAGTGATGCCAGGAAATCCAGAAGGAGTCACTGGGGAAGTTTTCCCAGATGTTGACTTTTGAACAGATGCTGTAATGGGCAGAGGGCAGTAAGAGATGACCTGAGAGATGAGCCATGGCAAGGATGGGCAGCGTTAGTCTGAGCGGGAATGGAAGGACTGTCACTGCAAAGCAGCAAGAACAAATCTTTTACACAGACCCTACAGAGGCTATCTAGAGAATCTGGTTATAAAGAGAACTGACTCTTGGCTCGGACTGCCGGATAAAACTCAGGATGCCCAATTAAATCTGATTTTCAGATAAACAACAAATAATTTTAGTGTCAGTATGTCTTAAATTTTATATGGAGCGTGTTTATACTAAAAGTAATTTGTTGTGAAGCCAGAAAACACAGAAATAAAATCCTGCTATCCCTGTCCAAATGAAGAAGAATTCCTCCGTGGTTCTTACTTTCCTGTTCCCCTCTCCTACCACCGTCCAAGTCATTTCCTCGGACCTGCTCCTTGTGGATGACCAGTGGTGGGAAAGGCTGTGGGCTTCTATATGATGGCTCCTCTCCCCGTTGATCTCTTTGATAAGGCTCTCCCTACTTCCTGTTTCCAGTTGGTATCAAGTCGACTGACCCGTGGCTCCATCTTCCCTTCAGAATCTGCTAGTCTTGGAGTACTAGATGGTTCTCCTCATGCTAAGACAATGTTGCAGGAACTTTGTGGGGACACAGAGAGAAAGAGAGAGAAGGCAGCCGGCCATTGTTTCCTAAGCACCCAGGGCTGACTCTTGGTACTTGGGCTTTGACTTCCTGTCCATGATTACTAACAGTGAGGACAAGAAGCCCCCCACCTACCAGCAACCTTCCTTGGTAGGGATGATCACAAACACTTGCCAACAGTGGGGGGTCATTCTGGATGCTGTGGGTTGAAGACAGAGAGCAAGAGAAAGCGCTCAGTGAAAAACATGAAATACTTTTCTTTTTCTTACCGCTCAAGAAAATCAAGATGTAGAAATTTGGGAAACTAAAGATGGTCTTCTAGAGTGCTGGGTTAGTTAGCTAGGGCTACTATAACTAACTACCAAAGACAGGGTCACTTGTATCACACAACTGCATTGTCTCAGAGCTCCAGAGGCTCAAGGCAAAGATCAAGGTGCAGACAAGGCTGCAGACAAGGCTGGTTTCTTTGAGGCTCCTCATCCTGGTTTGCAGTTGCCTCCCTTTGTCCTCCTGGGGTCTTCCCTCTGTGTGCAAATCCCTGGTGACCCTTCATGGGTTCCCATTTCCTCTTCTTATAAGGATACCAATCAGAATGGATTAGGGCCTACCTACTGGCCTTATTAAGCCTCAGTCACTTCTTCAAATACCCTATTTCCAACTATAGTCACAGCTATGAGCTTTCTTATCCTCTTGTTGATGGCCAACTTCTTGCAGTCCCCTCAACATGGTGGGGGAAGAAAATGCAAGTTCTCTGGTGTCCTCTTCTGAGGGCACAGAGGTACTGGGGCTTAGGGTTTCAACATATGAATTTAGGGGGTAATTCAGCTTGTACCAAGGGAGGGCACACATGCAATGACAGCAGAAGCCACTAATAGCTGAATAGCTGAGGGAATGGAGGGCCAAACTGGGTCTTCCATTTAGAGTCAGAGGGATACACAACAAAAATAGAACTGAAGATCAGATCATTAACTGGGTCCAGCATTTTTACAAACTGGAATATGAAACATTAGTTTTCTCATTAGATGAGTGATCACCTTCTTTTTATCACTGGGAGTAAACTAGACCATAAAAACTGCAGATTATGTAGTAAGGATTATGAAAGATTGCTTAATGCCTGATTAGAGACATTTAATGGTCAGTATCTCCTAATCTGTAAAGTTTGATAATCATCAACCATAGACTAAGTGAAAACATTTTCAGTTGTTTTTTTTTTTTGTTTGTTTTTCTGTTTTTGTTTTTTTGATATGGCAAGGGGCACAGTAAGGCTTTTGGTCCTGGGAGAGTAGTAAACACTGATGAAATGCTTGGAAACCACCGCTTAAAGTAGTGCTTTTAAACTTTTCAAAAAATATTAACCTGGTGTCAGAGAAGAATATGTCCCTGGCTAGTGGAGGAGAATCTTAGTTTGCTCCGGCCATCATACAAAATACTATAGACTGATGGTTTAAACAGCAGGAAATTTATTTCTCATAGTTCTGGAGGCTGTACGTCTGAGGTCAAGGCGCCATCATGGTTGGGTTCTGCTGAGAGCTTTCTTCTCCTCTTGTTGATGGCCAACTTCTTACAAGTCCCCTCAACACGGTGGGGAAAGAAAATGCAAGCTCCCTGGCGTGCTCTTCTGAGGGCACTAATCCCATGGTGAGGCCCCACGCTCATAACCTGATCACTTTCCGAACCCCCACCCCAAAAATACCATCACATGGGGGGTTAGAGATTCAACAGATGGATTTGGGGGAGCACAAACATTAAGTCCATAGCTAGAAGAGAGAAGTAGGTGAGTGTGTGTGTTATCATAAAAATGTACGTGAACTTTACTTTCTGTTTTATAGCATATTTCTTTTTATTTTGACAGAAACGCGACTTTCCTTTTGTCCCTCAAGTTCTCAAGAAGATTCACATTCCAACAAGAGCACAATGTTTACCGTGTAGCTCTCCCTGACCTCCGGCACTGTGCTCATGCCTTCTTGTTTATTTGTGCACCGGTTTGAGAATTCTAGCCTTAGAGGCTTAACTGTCCTCAACTGTTGGGGAATAGACCCTTCAGACAGAAGGAATGACGCACACCCTCCGCAAGCCTTGGCCACAGTACTGCTTCAGGCCTCCTATGAGCCTGGGGTCTAGATTCCAATGCAGACAAGACAGAATTTCTCCTCTCCCATCCCAAGGCAGACTCTACAAAGCTCCAGGACTGCTTCAGGAGCTCCTGACGTTGTTTACTCATTAGTTAATATATCAATTATTTATTGCCATAATGATATGGCATAATAAACAACCACTAAACTTCAGTGATATAAAATAATGAACATTTATGTTCACTCTTGACTCTGAGTTGGACTGGTGATTCTGCTCATCTTGGCTGGGCTGAGCTAAGCAGTTCTCATCTTGGCTGAGGGTCAGTCAAATATCTGGCCAGTTGGCCAGATCTTAGCTAGTGTATGATGTTTTGGGCTGGGATGACTGGCTCTGCTCCACATAGACTCTCATTCCCCAGCAAGCTAGCTCAGGCTTGTTCCCAAAGTGCGAGAAATAGATAGACTACGGGGCTTGGTTCAGAGGTGAGGCTGCTTTCTATCCACCAAAGTCAATCAAAAGAGCAGTTTAGATTGAAGAAACGGGAAAACAGACTGCTCTTTTGATGGGGAAAGTGGCAAAATCACATTGTGAAAGGCACAGAGCCAGGGTTGGTGGAGGTAAAACTAAGGCCAATTTTTCAGTCTACTATGAGTAGGTATACTGAGTCATCTGTCTTATGAGCAAAACTCTGTTTATATTATCCTTTTCCGTGTTGTTTTCCTATGGAGAATAGGGAATTTTATTAGACTCCAAGATAGAATTTTGGTGTGGGAAGAATTTTTAAGCCCTCTCTGTACTTGAAGGTTAGCTACTGAGACATACTCAGGGCTGGGAGAAGAGACTGCGGATCTTCCATAATAACAAATTCCTTGAAGGCTAGAGGGTGACTAGGGATGGGATTGCTCGGTTACATTGAGCCAAATTCTTGATCCAAGTGAGATACATTTGTGAGAAATTTATTAGAGTTGTGACAATTTGGCATCTGCTTGAGCAAAGATTTCAATCATGTAGAAAAACAGAATACTGTCAAAAATGTGGAGGAGAAGAATTATGTAAGCCAGTAAGAGTTGGGTAGAGGGAAAATAAATCATATTTTTGAATCTAGTTCAAGAAAGTTCAGTAATTATAAGCCATATGTACAGCCCATTAAATGTATTGTTTAATGGGATCATCTTGCAGTTCAAAGAAAATATACAAAAGAAATTCAGCTCTTCATTTTAAAAGTATGTATCATTACTAAGCTGCTTGGATTTTACTTCCCTTCATATATAACTCAGGATCAAAGTTGGATGAAGGAGAAAAAAGACTTGCATAGTTCCAAGAATAGCCAGGCCAAGTGAATTGTAGAATTTAGAATGGAGGTATAGGGAAAACTACATTGACTGGACTTCCCATTCCCTGGATCAAGCACCATGAGTGTCATATTATCTCATTTAATCTCCACCATGACATTGTGAGATAAACCTTATAGCCCTGTTTTCACAGGCTCACCCAAATTCACACAAGTAGTGAGAATGAAAGCCAGAAACTGAGCCCTGATTTTTTTTTCCTGGTTACAATCATTCCACTATCACATATTACTTCCATTATCCATCTTAGGTAAAATGTGAAAATTTTATAAGTGATTGAACTGACCATTTTCTTCCTCTCAAAGAAAGAGAAAGGACACTTATTTAATGCCACATGCATACCTCCTCTTTCTTTACCTATCTTGCTTTAGAATGATCTTGGCTCAAGCAAAGTCAGAGATACCAGCCCTCAGGGGAGAACTCAGAAGGAACAATAAACATAGCTGACGTTGTGATTCTGAACTTTACAAATCTGAGCGAGAACTGGCTCCTGTGAGGCTTCAGGGAGCTGGTGGGGGTGACGTCCTGAGCTCTGCTGCTGTAGGCACGGTTGCCAGCCTCACTGGTGAGGTAACTCTGAAGCCCAGCAGGACTCCGTCACTCGTTCCACACGCTTTCTCAGACAGGCAGGGTAAACAGCTCTCAGATGCATTTCCTGTTAGCTAAAAATAATAATAATGAATTCCACAGTGGTACTGATCCAACAATATTTGAAAATTCCCTTCTTGTGTTTCCTCTAAAAGTACTTTCTTTTGCAAGAGGTTTCCCAGACATGACGTCGACCTAATTATTCATTGACCAATTTTATCACTGACCACTTCAAATCTAGACCATTCATCCAACTTTACAAGGCAGGGTCACAGCCAGATTGTCCATAGTAGTGAGGACAGGAACTCTTAGATTCATGCCAGCTCCTACAGTGGGCATCATGTGGGATCTGTCTGTCTGAGGAACAGTCACTCCACAGGCTGGAGACAGAGCAAATCGGGTGGGAGAGTCTTGAGGAACTTTGTAAAGTGGCTAAAAAAATGGTGACTGGAAACATGAAGTCATGACTCAACAGACTACATCTCACTGAATTCTTAAGAGAAAGTTGTTTGGAATTATTGCAAAAGTTGACACAATTGTCACTCAGTTCCCTGAACAGAGGTCAGAGTTCAATGCCTCCCACTGCCCAGGTCTTGACTTTTCTCCTGGATTCTCCACCAGAGGAAAGAAGGCCTCCTCCAACCCCACCCTCAGGCTCCCCTGAGGGATGTGGGGCACAGGAAGGGTTGAATCCAGCTTACGTGGATGTGCTCTTCTGGAAGATTCTTGTCTTAGAGAGAAAGAGACAAGACATAAATGTGGGTGTCTTGGGGACAAATCACTTGAGATCCTTTTATGGACAAGAATAACAGAATAGACATCCAATGTTGAAGTTAGAGATAGTTCCAGAGCTATTATGAGAATGACATTTGCTAAAGATAAAGTCTAGTGGAGAAAGAGGAGCCTCCCATCAGGAGACTCTTTCCATTTCATGACATGAGGCAGCTTCTCGTGAGGAACCAGAGGGAGAGGTCACCTTCTGGCCAAGACAGGCAGTTATTGATGTATCAATCAGAGGTTTTGGAATCCCAATTTGTGCAAAGGAAATCCTGGCTGGCTCTGCCCACTCTGGGAACTCGAAAACCCTATGGAGGTGCCACTTAAACCCCCCAAAGCAAGAGAATAATCGAGTAAGCCACACTATGTAGGGGACAATTAGGAAATGGCGGGCCAGAAGGTTTTGGAACCTCTCAGTCTGATAAACCTAGGAGTCTACCCCTTTCTGACCAAACTGGACAACCCAGGGCACAACTACAAATGGCACTGGAAATTCAAGGATGCAGGGGACAGCAGAAAAGGGCAAACCAGAGCTGGTCCTATGGCTGCCAAACTTCAGAAGATTTCCCCCTCCCTTCTGGATGTGAGGTTGATTTGGCTTCAACAGCTGTCTTTTTGCTGGTGGCCAGGGCTGACTTGGATCACCAGGTTGGCTAATAGGAGGCCCCTTCTTTTCTTTCCTCTTCTCAACCCTTTATCCCCTACAGACAGAAGGGCCTTTCAGCCACTTCTCAACTCGCAGTGGCTTGGTTTTACATTTATAACCAGGAGGAAAAAGTGGGCCCAGGCCCCTATGCCATCTGAAAAAGACTCCTTAGGCCACAGGGGCAAGGAGCTGGGCATCCATTCCCACTCTCCTTCTAAAGGCTCTCCTTAGGAAACAACCAGAAAAACCTTCCTTAGTCATCAGCAATCAAATGTGTAAAAATCAGGAACCTGTCTGAATCATCTTTCTGGTAAGGGCAGAACCAACCAGAAGTCAGTAGAGACAGTTGTTGAAGAGTAACTCTCACCTTCAAGTTAGCTGTTGGTTTTAATTAGCAACAGAACAGAAAAGTTCTAGCAATCAAGGCTAACATTAGAAAAATAAAAGGGAAAAAAAATAGCCAGATAGCTGGGGTTGGTGGGGGGGGGACAGAAAAAAAGGAAAATATGAACAAGATCATGAAAGCCTGCTGTTGCAATTTCTAGTTTTTGAAATTACATCTTTTTATAAAGTTCAGCAAAGATTTTTTTTCTGGAGTACTTGTGTGTTAGACAATCTGCTAACTTGAGGACATAGAAAGATGAGTAAGACTAAATCTCTTTCCTACAAAAACTATGCTAAGCACATGGTAGGCCCTCAAGAAATGTCAGCTCTCTTTTCTGCTTCTGAGAAAAATTCTGTATTAATGAATATTTATTGTGGTTGCTAAGGAATTCTTAAAAGCAACGTGCCGTATCAGAGAAGGCTAGCTATCCTCACAGATACATTCTCATCTTCTTTGCCCAGCCACATAATAGACTATCGTTTCCAGTCTCCTTTAAAAATAAGCATGACCATGGGATTAAGTTCTAGCCAACAGCGTATGATCACAAGTGGAAAGTCGCTTCTGTGTCTTCTCTGTACCCTCGTTTTGGGTTACCTCAGCACATAATATAGATCCGTGTTTATCTTGAGGACAATGCAGGTTAATTCTCTGAGGAATTTTTAAACAGGATGTAGACAGGATAAAATTTGCATCTAGTAAAATATTTCTGGTGGTCAGTAGAAGAGAGATTTCAGGGTAAGATCTTAGGGCAAGGAGGCCAAATAGCAGGCTACTGTGAGAATGCAGGTGAAAGGTGGAAAGGTGAAAGACAGCTAATTCAATATGGTGTCTCCAGGCCTCAATTGCTGAAGATATTTGGGGGCAGATGGGAGAGAACAGATGAATTGATGCTTTTATTCCATAAGCCACAGGACACAGCCAGGAAGAAAAGCCCCCACCACTTTTGTCCATTTCCTCCTTTTAAAATTTCTCTCCCCTAATCCTGGTAATTTTCCATTTTCAAACATCAGGATACACATACAAGGAAGACAGTGTTAGTACACAGCCCCAACTGTATGATCACACTCCACATCCAAATCATAGTCAAATACCACCAGAAAGGAGCTTCAAAAATGTGTCTTGTCAGCAATTCCATGATCAGCCATTGGAAGGATTCTTGATGGAGAAGACTATTAATAAACTGAACTCATGCAAGAAGAACACTTAGTCATGTGTGTGAGATGAGGATTGGTCAGACTGGAAAGCAGGAAAGAAATAGAGGAGGAGGAAAATATTTTAACACAGAATTTATTTTAAAAATATATAATTAAAGTAATTTTAAAATTACTTATTATATATAATTACTTATTAATTAAAATAATTAAAAGCAAATGTGTGTTTTATAATAAAAGATAGAAGGCTTAAGCTCTAGGTTAGGTACCAGGAGACTGCAAAAGGCTTGACCAGCTAAGTTCTTGTTGGGACATTTTAGTGGCCCATTTACAATCTTGATTGTAAGTAGGCAACTTAAATCTTTGCAATAGTCCACTGTAACTGAATATGCTGACATTCTCAGGCTAAACCTGAGATGGCGAAATGATCTCTTGATCTTAATTTTACTGTTCTCATTTTTCTAGATTTCATTGAGGGAGGTGGGGTGTCTTTACAAAAGTGAAGAAATATCTTGTTTCCCTTCAACCAGTGTTTTCTTTCTTCTGACCTCTCTTTCAGCTATAAGAATATGCTACACCTTCCTCTATATACTGTATTGGTAGCATTTAATATTTGATAGACCTGCGAATTTTGAATATGCTACCAAAGAGTTTAGGAAAAACTAGGAGCCCTACCTACAAAATTTATGTGGGAAAAAGGCAAACTATTTCCGCAATGGTTCTAGCTTATACCACAAGGAAAGGAAATTTTTAGAAAATACTTTTCTGTCTTAGAGTGTTCTTAGTAGACAGAAAAATGGCTCATTCTTTGAATATAAAGTGTCGAGTCAGATTAAGAAGGGAAATATCTGCCAGTAGAAATAGCAATGAGAATTACATATCCTGGAAAAAATAAGACTTATCCCAACTGTGTTAATAATACTTGGATACCAGAAATGGCAAAAATATTTCTTATTCAACTAACCTATGGAATCCTAGGAAAATAATTGAAAATGGAAACATTATATTGCTTCACCAGAGAAAATGCACATGCCTTCTCTTTACCCTCAACATTTTGCAAATCTGCAGAAAGAGCTTGGAAGGAGAGTACAAAAAACCCTCAATGTGTGGAACAGATATGGAAGTTAACTGTGAAGCAAGGTTTTATATAGCAAACTTCTCCCCACTGGCTTTCTTCTTAAAATGGGATGAATATATTCTACTGCTTCAAAACAAAAACGACATCCAAAGGAAAATAAAAATTGAACTCAAGAGTACAACATCTTCTTCATGGCATGCATTTAAAGTAAATTAAATTAAGTAACTATGTTACTTATATTAACAGAGAATGCACATACCAAAAGCAAAAATCACAGAAAAGGAGAGCCATTGTGTGTGTGTGTGTGTGTGTGTGTGTGTGTGTGTGTGTTTGGCGGAGGCAGGGTGAGGAGGTGATGCTGCATTAAGAAGTGACATTTGCAAGTATCTGAGGCTTAACAAGTGGTCCTATTCCTATGGATTCAAATCTGTATTACTTCAATTTTTTATTTTATGGCTTGTTTTTAAGCTTTCTGCTACTTACTAACCTACATCAATTCAGTTAGCACTGAATTTAGTGGTCAGTCATCACTAAATTACTTAGGGCCAATTATTAGCTCTAATGAGCAATTCACTATGTAGTGGTGGTTGTTTAAAGCAATGCTCCGTAAGGTGTTATCTGCAGACATTTGTAACAGGTGTTAGTACATAAGACTAAGCATCAGGAGACAGTTAAAGCAATTTGATATTGCAATGACATCTAAGCCTGTGCTCTTAGGAGCAGTGTCTTGTTCAACTACAAGTTGATCAAAATAATCAAGTCTTTCAGAACAAAGAGTTTGAGAAGCTTTAGTCTACATTGAATTAAGAGATGAAATCACTGGGTACACCTGGGGACAGGAAGATGTGAGATGGAACAGGGAAATATACAGTGACCATTCCAAAGTTTATTTTTCATAAAACTAAAAAGATTCCAAACGGCAATAGGGACTGCTAAAACCATGAACCACTTTCTGTACTTGGAACTTGGGTATAGTCAGAGGAAAGGAGGCACGCAGCCCAACGGTCAGTGTGGTAGTTGACTTCAAGAGTCATTATTAACACATAATACAAAGACAGCAAAATGACCCCAAGTCACATTACCTACAGATAATCACCACTGATATTTTAAGGAAGATTTCCTTAAATAGTTTCCCATATCATTCTGTTCACTTGCTTGATAATGATTATTTCCAAATTCAACAAATATATTTCTCCACCAACATGTATTATTTCTTATGATTCCATTTAATCTCCTCTGCTGACTTGTTAGCTGTGACTCTTTTTTGGGTCATTGTAGTTGTTTTAAGATTTATGGAACATCTTTTATTTATCACTGACTACTTTCAAATGATACTATAAAATTTCACAGGTTGAATAAGAACCTTGGAGATCTCTCTGGTCCTGGCCTTTGTCTCTTTTTGTCATAAATTTTGCTTTTATGTATATCATAGATTCCATGTTCATTGTTATTATTTTTGCTTTACACAATTATATTTTTAAAAGGCTTCAATAATAACATAAGTAGATGTCTACCGTTGTTTTTTTTTTTTTTTATTGTTAACACTTTTAATCATAGTTTTTAGGTTCATTTGGATCCCGTTGTTTGGGTTCAGATTGCCTTCTAGTATCATTTGCCTACCTGAAGAAATTGCTTCGAAATTTCTTTTAGTGTTGGTGATGATTTCTTTCTATTTTTGTGTCTCAAAATGTCCTTGTTTTGCTTTGGTTTCTGAAAGATAATTTCACTGGAGATAGAATTCTAGATTGACAGTTTTGTTTAATTTTGTTTCTTTTTTCTTTTTGTTTTTTTTTTTCTTTCTTTTGTTCTTTTTTTTTTTTTTTTTTTAGTACATAAATCACAGTGCACTTCTGATTTGAGCTGTCTGCTGAGAAATCTGCCCTCATCCTTAACCTTGTTCCTCTGTGTGTTATTTACCTTCTATCTTCACCTAAGGCTGCTTTTAGGATTTATCTTCAATACAGGTATTCAGAAATACAGTTATGATGCCCTTTTTTTGTATTTTTCTTCATGTTTTTGTCCTGGGTGCTTGTTGAGTTTCTCAAATGTGTGACTATATAGTTTTTATCAAATGTGAAAAATACTCATGCTTTTTTTCAAATGTTTTTGTGCCCCCTCCTTCTCCTGCAGAGACTTGAATTATGCGTGTGGCATGTGTTCATTCAAACATGGCTTAGTTTGCTGACACTCTTTTTCATTTTTAAAAAGCTATTTTCTAGCTGCTTCATTTTGAACATTACCTTTGCTTTGTCTTCAATTTCACTAGATCTTAGTTCAGGTTGCCATAACAAAATACCATCTCCCGGGTCACTTAAATAGAAGACATTTATTTCTTAGTTCTGGAGGTTGGAATGTCATTTTGGTGCCTGCCCTCCTGCCCTTTTGCTGTGTCCTCACAGGGCAGAGAGTCCTCATAGGGCTCCCTCTTCCTTTACTTCTCAGGGCATAACCCATCATAAGGCCCCTGCCCTCATGATCTCTTCTAACCCTGATTACCTTACAAAGGTCTCTTCTCCAATACCATCTCCCTATGCATCCCATCGACCTTTGCATCTTAGCTATTGTGGTTTTCATTTCTGAAGGTTTGATTTGTGGATCCGTTGTTGGAGTCACAGTCTTGTGTTCACATGTTTATGTCTCCCAGGCCTCATCTTTCTCTAGCTTCCTGTCATACTGAGTACAGTCATAAGAACCTTTAACATCCTGTCTTCTGTATTCTATCATCTGTGTCATTTCTAGGTTGGTGTCAATTGACTTTTTTATCATTAAGGGTCATATTTTCTTGCTTTTAAGTTTGCTTCTATTGAATTTATTAGGTGCTGGATACTTCTGTACTCCTTCAAATATTCTCAAACTACTAATAGTCTTCAAACCAATGAAGTGCAGTTAAATTCCTTGAAAACAGTTGTAAACCCTTCTTAGAAAGTTCCTTCCAGTGTTTAATCCAAGCCTAATTTGTTCCAATTACTAAGGGCTATTTTTACCCCAGTCAAAAATCCTTCTAGTACTCTCCCTAAAACTCCATGGATTCTGAGGATTTCTACTTTGGCTTGTTGGCATGACCTATTCCCAGATGTATGAGAATAGGTGGTGTTTCCTGTGTATCGTGTCAGGTGGCTCTTCTCTCAGTTTTAAGCAACGTCCTTACACATATGCCCTGCTCAGTGCCAGCTGAGGATGCAAAGAGGACCCTCCGGGGATCCTAAACCTTCTCACTGGGGTTCTGCTCTCAGCCGCTCTCTCCTTGCTGGGGTTCTGCTTTGTGAACTCTGGCCACCTTTACTTCCCAATCCCTCAGCTCAGGGAGACCTCGGGACTCTACCTCAGTTCCCACTCCCCATGCTGATTCCTGAACTTTCTATCCAGGTCCGTTGGGGTCATAGTAAACCTCATTTCACTTGTTCCCATTTTTCAGGGATCACTGTCCTGTGTTGCCTGATGTCCAATGTCTTAACAATCATTGTTTTCTTTATTTTCTGATGTTTCGATTTTTCAGACAGGAGGGCAAATCCAGACGCTATCACTTCGTCTTGACCCGCAGTGCCCTTTTTATTGATTTTTAAATTACTTTATATATTAAGAATTTCAACCTTTCATCTCTCTTATGTATTTCAAACTGCAGGCTACATTTCATTCAGTTTTTGTGGGGTTAGTTCTGAAGCCCAGGTCAAAAGGAAGAGAACCAAAAAAGGCTTAAAACTCGTAGGCTTCCAGACTCTGAGCTACACATAAGCCAAATTAGTTGTGAGGTTTGGAAGTTGTATAATAGTGGTATGTCATGTTCTTAATTAGATTGCCCTGTAATGGCCTAATGATAGATATACACCTAGAAATAAACTTTCCTGTAACTAAGCTGTGGTGTATGTATTCAAGAAATTTCTAAAAAATCAATTAACTATGAAAACATTAAATTTAACCCTTAAATTTATTTCTTTATCTAATAAATGCATAATAGGTACTTGTCATATGCCAAAAACATCTCTAGACATAATAAGTGCCATTTAATATTAAGCATGAATTATAAAATGAACTTATGTCCAAAAGGAGGACAAAGCCCTGGCACTTCCTGTTTCTCTACAATTTTAGAAGGTTGTGAATACCAAAAGGTACTTTAGCCCTTTGAATGACAGACTTATTTTTTAGTGTTCTTTGCCCTAAGCAGTTGGAGGGGAGAAAGGAGACTTTTTTTTTTTTTTAATGAGAGAAAATAAGAATTCATTGTGAATGTGTCCATCAAATATCAAATGAGATGGACTTAAAGAAAAACATGGAAATATTTGGCCTCTGGTAAATCAAGTACAGTGATAATATATCAGGAAATCAAAGTTAAGAAAGTTAGTGCTTCAAAGAGAGTGAATGCCATGACAGCTAATTCCAAATGAAAGTATGACATTGCTGAAGAGGCTAAAAGCAGTCCCCAAGTTGTAGGTTTGGATTTTTCATTAGAATATATTTAAAATTTAACAGAAAATCCCATAGTAAAGGCAGATTCCCATAATTTCACCAAATCATTCCCATTGCCCACCTAACACAATGAATATTGCAATTGTCAGCATCTGTTGAGTAATTGATTAATCCACTGCAATTAATGACCATAAATTCTGAAAATATTTTGATATAATGTTGAGTTTACAGAAAAGTTGGAAAGGCAAAAATCCCCAGTACCCCTCATATACTTTCCCCTAACATTGACATCTAACATCAATAATTACGGTACACTGGTCAGAACTAAGGTGCCAGTATTGGTACCTTCTTGTTAAGTAAACTTGATTATATAGAATAACTCAAAAGCTATTAGAATGATGAGTTTAAACATATGTCTTTTTATGGACTTTAGTTTTAGAAATGCAGGCCTACATTGGATTCCCTTCAATAAAATTTAAAATAAACAAATCTAGGCAGAACTTTTAATGAACTCTTGGATGAGTGCTATTGGGACTTAATTCATTGCTTCACCAATCTTAAGTGCCAGAAAAAGTTATTTTTTCCAGCAGGATTTTAAGTTCCTCAGAGTTTTTCTTAACTAATTTGCTCATGTTATAGCTACCCTTAAATTTTCTTAATAAAGATGAGGCTTCACTATTTGGCGAAGTATTTTTTTCCTGTTTACTTATTAATGCATACATACAAGTAATCACATTTACAAGTAGATGTTTTATGAATGGCCCTTATGAAAAGAAGATTTCATGAAATAAGACACTGTCCTGGAAAATCTGAGATGTATAGCTTCCGTTCCCATGGCAACCAACTAACTGGTTGCACCTGGTCCTCCAGGGTAATTAATTTCCTGTGTGCAGGGATGGTCGGCTGTTTCTCAAGGCCAGCAAAATCAGGGAGGAGGAACAAACTGACCTTTCTTTAAAACAAAACAAACCTAAATCTCATATGGAGGAATTAGACTCTTGGGCATTCTCTAATTTCACTCTTGTGGCTTTTACATGTGAGCAATAACGCAGGAAGTCTGATTTTGAGTTCTGTTGACTTAGTTATCAGAAAGATCTATAACGTTCGTCATCTTTCTAGGGTCATGAAGATATTTTCTGGGGCTTAAATTAGTTGAGTTGAATCAAAATATGCTTATGGGTATATATCTGCACCGTGTGATTCACCCCAAAAGAGAAAGAAAGGCGAGTGTCAGAAGACCTATATATTGAGTACCCAAGGACCAGTTGTCTCTAATGCCAGCAGCACACGAGAATCACATGGGAACTCTCCAAAACAAACTGGTGTCTGATCCCATCCTTCCGAAATTCTGACTTAATAATTAATCTGGGGCGGGACCCTAGTGGCAATACTTTCAAAAGTTGATTAAAATAGGCAGGGATAGTTAAAAAATCAGAATTAGATAGCATACTAATTGAGTGAACTGGCCAGGTGAAGTACACTTTCTAGTAGATAAAATTTGAATGAATAAACAACATTTACAAAAGTAAATTGCATTGTTCCTAAATCCTCCTTCTGTGCTGCAAGCCACAGGGAACACATACAGTGGTACACATCGGGGATCATGTTCTTCAGTTTTCCCTTTTTGCAATCTGAGTGTGACATAATGTAAGTTTTTAGGCTATACCTTCCATCTAAGAGGTTACAACATCTGAATCTCAGTAGGATTCATTTGTTCAGTTTTTCTCTACTCCGTGAGCCAAGTGTTAAATTTTTGGAAATTCTGCAAACTGACTGTTAAACTGTTAATAGCTTGAAATTTGTCCAGGGGTGGAGATCAGGCTTTGTTTCTTCTGGAGAGCTGGGTTGGTAAATGTCTACTGGCAAACTGCTGGTTTTTAATCATGAGAAAAAGATCAAAAGGATAAAATTTGACCAGGCCCTTTATTTGTATAGATATAGAAACTGAGGCTCAGAGAGTTTAAGTGACTTGTCATTCTTGCTGGTGGAAACAAAAATAGCAGCCAGTTCACCCAAGTGTCTGTTAGAAGTGTCCTTTTCAGGCCTACAAATGCTGTCAGACATCAGCTCAATGTTTTATAGACAAGCATCTCTCCACACCAGGGAATTTTAGGGGTACAATGTATTGGGTGTTGAGATGCCAAAATCTGGTAATAGCTATGATACATCCAGACAATGGAGTACTAGGAAGCCATAACAAAGGTTGAGAGAGACTTCTCTATGAGGGCCTCCAGGGCATATTGATGAGGAAAAAGAGGCAAAGAGTAACTTGATGCATGGAACACAGTACTTTTAGTTATGAAGAGAGCAATAAAAAATACATATGATTATATTTGGGGAAAAAAAGAAATACTGTAAAGATAAACAACAACCAAATAAAAATGACTCCCTTGCAGCGTAGAAGAAAAAGAAGTAGGCAAAGACAGAACATCTCTGCATTAGAAATGGAAGAAATGCTCTTACAGTCCATAGCTGATAATGACCCTTGGTATTCCCTATAAACATAATTTCACAGAATGAACATAGCTTCACAGAGTTTCAACATCAGATGAGGTCACACAGTGACTGATAAAACCAGACCCAAATAACACCCACTCTGCAATCACGTCTGAACACACGCACACTCACACACACACCCAATGCAGCTGCAAAAGAAACAAAATGTTCTCTCCATGTTAACATCAATGAGCCTGCTTCCCTACTATGCAACCCTAGCCTTACTTTGTTCTGCTTCCCAGATAAAAATTAAGATTCTCAGTCTTTGAATCACCCTTGCTGCCCTACAGCTTCTTATTTGCCCAAAGTTCAGGGTTAAACATCCCAAATGATCCACTGAAAAGATGAATATCCAAGAACACATCATAAATTCATAAAAGAGAAAACAGGTTATTAAGCCAATTTTATTTCTTATTATTTTTACTTTAAATAAAAAGCTAAATAGCTATTCTGAATGAGACAAGAAAGAGATACTGAAATGGAGATGAAAGAGGCGAGACACTCATGTACAAAAATTGGCTCAGGGCTTGAAATTTTCTCTAGCTGGGACTAGTCTTCAGCCTATGTGAAGAATCGCAAAATAAGACTTTGACCTTCTTGCCAAGTTCTTTCAACTTCATCACCATAAAGAGTTAATTGGCAGTTTTCATTTATACCCAGTCTCTGAACATCAACCATGTACCAAGCACGTGGGATTCAAATATGAATAAGATTTTGCACTACCATGAAGGAGTTTGCTTCCTAAAGTGAGTTTTAACTGCATCTCCTCCTTCTCAGTTCTGTTTAGACATCTATGACACAGGAAAAATTTTGTGCAGTTATTTGGTCAATGTCTGTCTTCTGTCTGCACATGTGGCTAGTGGCTCTTAGAAGGCAGGAAATCATGTGCATCTCCCTCCCCAGTATGTCCCTAGAGCCCAGCAGAGCATCTGATACAAGTAGACTTTGTATTCAATTGAACAGCGGTCTTCAGCATCCATGGCCATCTGGAACCTTAGAACGTGACCTTGTATGGTCTTTGCGGATACAATTAATCAGGATGAGGTCATACTGGACTAGAGTGAGTCTTAAATTCAATATGACTGGTGTCCTTATAAGAAAAGGAGAAGTCACACAAAGCCGCACAGAGGCTCAGCCATGCACCACCCAGCAACCACCAGGGGCCAGAAACAGGCATTGATTAGCAATGGCTTCCTTGGATTTTCAAGGTCTTACTTTCAAGACTCCATGTTTCCATATATCTTGGGAGGCATATGGCACAGTGTTTGAAGAGCATTCATATTCTCTGGGTTTAAGGCCTGGGTCCTACCACTTCCTATATAGTGAATCCTATGCCAGTGGATACTACCTTGGTATGCTCGCTTTCTACACCTGTGCAGTGAGGAAAGTAATAGTAACTACTCTTGATTGAAAAGAGGGTTTGAGATTCTTTGTATAAAGTATGAACCTGTACTACTGAATAAGGTAGCCACAGCCACACCGTGGCTGCTGAGCACTTGAAATAAGGCTCTTCCAAATTGAGATGTGTTGTGAGTATATGTGCAATAGACACAGTATGAAAAAAGAAACCCCTTATTGATTTCAGGTTAACTTGACAATTCTTTTTAGTATATTGAGTCAATGAAAATACATTGTTAAATTTGGTTCCTCCTGTTATGTGTGTTATCTCTTCTGTGTGGCTACTAAAATTTTAACATATTTATGTGCCTCAAGATATAGTTCACATTATACTCAATGCTGGAGTAAATGGTGCCTGGACATAATAAAATCACCTCCATTTAAAATATGTTAAATTATTAAAACTTGGGGATAGGCACTGACTCAGAAGTAGGATGTACTGTGAAATTCTTGGGAGTACATAAAAAAAATTATGGATTTCATAGCATGTTGGATTTCATATTCTCAGATTAGGTATTCTTAACTAGTAAAGTCTATGCAAATATTCCAAAATCTAAAAACCACCAAAATCTCAAACACAAATGGTCCCAAGCATTTTGGATAAGGAACTGTCAACCTGCAAAAGACTGTTGTGGAGACAGTGAGATAAGAAAGATTCTGTGGTGTTCTGGTTTGCTCCGGATGGCTCTCCCACGTTATTTCTTCTACAGTTACCATTTAGTGAGCACTTTCTGTGTGTCAGGCTCTGTACTAAGTATTTTGCATTCATCATCTTACATTATAACATAATTCTATGGCTCACACATAATGTATAATATATGATACATCCTTTGTGTTATACAGAGATGACATTAGCTTTCTACTATGTTAATAGATACCACTTGTTCTTGAATGCTGATCGTCATTCTGGGATGAGAGAGAAATGGCAGTCACAGTCAATATGTGGAGACATTCACGCATCCACATCAGGCCACAGTGAGACCCCCAACCTGAGTATTCCATGAGACTGTGACTCAGAACCAAACACTGTCTGGCCCATCCTGGCGAGGGGAGTGCAAGAAATCCTTTTGGAGAGAGAGCAGAGAACTAGAAAATCCTCTGAAGCCTAGGTTGTCTGAGAAACACCACTAACCCCTCTAAGTGTTAACGCCTTGGCCTTCCAGACATGAAATACGAGCCGACTTCAATATTTCTTTCTTTTCAGTTGAGGTGCTGGAAGAAGCCCTCCCCACCTAGTCTTTTCACATTTCAAGTGGATTAATTGCTAAAGGAATTACAATTTCCCCTGAGGGGGTGGGATCTAATCCTTGGCATCTGTGTGGGGGCAAGAGACAAGAAGAACCAAGACTCAGCCTGACACCACTGGGGTCACATTTATACTAAGTGCTCTTGGAAGAAAAAAAAGAAGGGGCATGAGATTTTCTAGATGCTAAACTTGTAGTCTCTGAGTTAAAAGGAAGAAAATCCCATCAAGAATTGGTGTGGAAGCCAAGCGCATGCCTGTAATCCCAGTAGTTCCGGAGGCTGAGGCAGGAGGATCCCAAGTTCAAAGCCACCGTCAGCAATGGTGAGGCGCTAAGCAACTCAGTGAGACCCTGTCTCTAAATAAAATACAAAATAGGGCTGGGATGTGGCTCAGTGGTGGAGTGCCCCTGAGTTCAATCCCCGGTACCCCCCACCTGCTCCCCCCAAAAAAGAATGGATGTGAAACCTCAAATGTGGGGGATAAGAATGCTCATGCAACCTTCTGCTTTCCTTAAAGGCAGACACGGGGAGAGAACTTGTTGAGCGGATGGCATGAGAAAAGTGAGGCATACTGGTTGGATGTCATTTTTCTCCCAGGAGAAGATACAGACAAGTTAAAGGCTTTGTAATCTGGGAGGGTTCAATAAGATGGATATTTCCAAACCTGGAACTTTCTCAGACTCCTGTGACCAAGCCCATCGATCTATTTCATTTTCCCTCATTCTTAACTTCTCTTCTGAAAGACAGAAGTGTGTCTCTTCAGCTGTGAGGGGTGGACCCCATGCCCATGCTGGCCCTGTTCTCCTGTAGAATGCTGTAGAATGTTTCTCGAGACACACACCCCAGCAATTCACTCTCACTTAAATCTCTAAACATACCTTGCATTTCTGTTTGGATATTTCCCCAAATCCTTAAAACAATCCACAAGCCCCATATTACCTGGCTTGCTGTCCACCTCCCCCCTCACCCCTATATCCTGTATCATCTTTAGGGGTGATGTTGCTCCTATTGGCAGTGCATAAACTACAGAGAATCTTTTAAGATAAGAGTTCATAATCAACAAATTAACAAGTGCCTTTAAAATGACTTCTGAGGACTTAAATATGAAGGCTGTCCATTCTATCTTCTCACAGATAGAAATTCAGCTCTCATTAACTGGCCTGCTCTAGGGAGAAATTTATTTATATTTATGGCAACACACCATTCCATATAGAGCACTGTGATTGGATGAACCACTGTTGCCTTCAAGGATGGGGCAGTATTTTCTTTTCCTAGAACCAAATATCTTATACAGCATCCCCAAATTACTTCGAACTTTGGACAAGTTGGAATAATACTACACAAAAGCAAGCTTGAAAACATAATAACATTATCATAAGGGAAAGAGTCTCTGGGTAGAAAGTGGGAAGTTTTTTCATAGCTTAGGGTTGATTATTATAAAATATACAACCACAGAGGGCATATCAAACAGAGCATTATTTTAAGAAAAAATATACTTTTTCCCATAAAATCCCTATTACTCACCAATAATTAAGTTATTAAATATCCAGGAGCCATTTGAGTCTCTCCCTGCAAGTGATACATTTGCCACATTTCCACTGCCAAAACAGTTTCTCCCTGGGGTATTTTCTATTATTTAAGAAAGTCTTTTTTAAAAAGTAAGAGTTGCATGTTTATGAGTCTGACTTTTCATTGACCAAGACTCAAGGCTCTGAGGGGCTCTGAGCTGGAAACCATGGCAATGGCTCTTGTAAATATCACATTAGCATAATAAGCAGCAGATTTTGATTTTGCAATGGGAATACACATTTTATTCCGTACTAAAAATAGATTATTGAGATTATCTTGAAACTAACTTTAGTAATCTCAACACATAAAGTGGATCATATTGAAAGCTCTCCTGTTCCAAAGGAGTTTACTGCTCTGAGAATTAAACTGTTGTGCTGTTGGGCTCATCATTTACCTTGCATTTAGACTCCTCAGGCAAAATAACTTCTTTTAATGAGTAATAAGATTCACAAAAGAAAATGACCTCATCTCACTTGATTATCTGAAAGCATATAAACTTCTTGAGAGAAAACCCAAAAAAGACAACAGTAAACAAATGGTTTGATGTATATGCATCTTTGTATTCTATACTGAAGAGTACCTTTTAAAGGTTTTTTTTTTTAAGACGTAAAGACTGATAATTAAATACAGTAGTCTCCTTTATCTGTGGTTTCACTTTCTGCAATTTCAGTTACTCCCAAGTCAACCACCTTCTGAAATATTAACTGGGAAGTTCCAGAAACAAACCATTTGTAAATTTTAAATTGTGCACCATTCTGAGTAGTATGATGAAATTTGGCACCATCTTGTTTTGTCTCATGCAAGACATGAATCATCCCTTTGTTCAGTGTATCCATGCTGTATATACAGCCTATCCATTAGTCACCTAGTTGTCATCTCAGTTATCATATTGACTGTTTTGATATTGCAGTGCTTGCATTCATAACACCCTTATCTAGTAGCTTAATGCTACATCACAATGCCTATGGCATTCACCTCACTTCATCTCACCATGTAATATTTTATCATCTCACATAATAACAAAAATGGTGAGTAGAGTATAACAAGATAATTTGAGAGACAGGCTAAATTTTTATAATTTTTATTATGAAAGTTTTCATAATTGTTCTTTTTTTGAAGTCATCTTTTTAAAAATTTTAGGTGTTTATTAACCTTTATTTTATTTATTTATATGCGGTGGGTGCTGAGAATCAAACCCAGTGCCTCACACATGCTAGGCAAGCTCTCTACTACTGAGCTGCAACTCCAGTCCCTAATTGTTCTATTTTTATGATTAGTTATTGTTGTTAATTCTCCTGTGTCTAATTTATAAGTTGAATTTTGTCATAGGTTTGTAGCTTTAGTGTTCAGTATTATCAAGTTTTGGGAATCCACCAGGTGTCCTAGGACATATCTCCCAAGGTTAGGGGAACTACTATACTCATTAGCAAAGACTAAATTGCCGGCCTATCACCTGGGAGATATTTGTAGATATTTTTCATTTCTCATCAATAACAATTTCAACAGCAATTTATCAATACTTCTTGATGTTTTTCATCTTTTGGGGCAGTCTTTGATTAGTCACAACCGCAATGCCTTCAAAGAAAACAGCAAGCAAATCTTCAAGATGTCCTCTGTGACTCCCAGAATGTGCCAAGGGTCAACAGGACAACTGGGAATAATGATTTTGCTTCCTTTCACCTTCAAGCCACCATATCAATCTTTGGTGACCTAAATAGCCTAAGCCATTGAACACAAGGCCCAAAACATCTGTATATTGTTAAAGTCAAGAGCAAAAAAGAGAGAGAGAGAGAGAGAGAGAGAGAGAAAATTGCCGGTACCTGTTTGAGGAATTAAGGACAAATACATAAAGAAAGATCATGGTCATTGGTGTTGTTCTATAATTTTGTTTCATTTTTTTCCCCTTGAGAATCTGTATTACTTTAAATAGCTGAAGGAATATTTTTCAGTTTAAAAAGGTAATTCTTGAAAATTTATTCCTGAAGTATGTTATTTCTAAGAAATTATTCTTCTGCAGATCCATTTGACTTGCTAAAGTTATCAATCCCTTGACACAGACCAATCTTTTTTGACACAATAAAAGAGTATCTTCGCTTTATCCATGTGCACAATGTATTCCCTTACTCAGCTGTGATCATACTCTTTAGACCATAATTAAGATCTTGAGTATAGTATAAGTAGAAGAAAGAAATCCCTTTCTAAATCGAAAATATAAGTTTTTAAAAGCTGTGAATTGTTGATGCTGAATAAGAAAGCCAGTGCTATCTTATTCTAGTTGTGTTAGTGAACTAGCTTCTTTGCATAAGTCATTTGTATATTTTCTATCCCAGATCTTTCATAAAAAAATAAAAATAAAAATGAATATTTTTATTCATTTTTATTCATAAAAACAATCTTTCCTGTATAATTCTCAATATCAACAAAAATTGTAGCTTATTTAATTTTCCCCCTAAAAGTACAACTATTTGGACAAGATTGTGTTATTTAAGAAAAATAAATTTCCAAATATTTACAAGATGAAATAATGAAATTTTAAAGTGAAACAATAAAGTTTACACATAAGGAAAATGGAATCTTTGGTGAAGTTTGTAAACATGTGTCTTACTGATATATTCATGTCCACAGTATTTCCTATAATATCTCACTCTATTGAGCTCAACTAAAATTTGTGCATTTTTAAGATTTAAATTCACACATTGGAGAACATAGGACATGTTGTGGTGGGTTTGGGGCCGAGGTCCCAGGAATGCCTACATTCTAGTCTAGCTCAGCCGCTTCTCCTGTGGGGTCCTTTGGTCTAGTTGGCATGGGGAAATGGAGCCAGACCAAGTACTTCAGAGCCTTAGAGGGAGGTTACTAATATCGTGAGCTGTGTTGCTTGAAAGTCACCGATGGCCTCAAATACAGAAAACAGAGAAGCCCATTCTATGCCTTCACACCAAATGCACACTTGCAACTTGATGGTACACAAGTGGGAGGGAGAAAGCTCAGTGTGGGGCAAGAAGGTCTCAAGGAGGAAGTGATTCTCAGGCAGTGAGGGAAACCAAGGAGCCAGCCCTGCTGCTCAAATCCCCAGATCCAGGGAGGTCACACCCTGACCATCTGGGAACCCAAAGGAAGACTGAAGAAGGGGGTCAAGGAAAAAGTGAGAAAAAATGGCCCAAAGGCTACCACAGGTGGGAGAAATGATCAGCTCCTCCCCATCCTGGCGGAAGAGGCACAGAAGGACCATCATCCACATGGGTGTTTGCCCCCATTAAACTGTCTTCACCACAAATACACATTTTAAAAAAAAATATATGGCCCAATGAATATCCCAGACTTTGATTAAGTCATAGCCACATTTCTCACTGGGGAATCTGAGACCTTTAGGACTCTGATAGGAGAGAGTATGGACTTGGAGTATAAATTTTTGTCATGGTTTTCCCACCAACGTATTTTTACCTCGTATACTTTCTTTGCCATCTTTGTGTGCAACACACCTGTAGACACACAACCATATACTGTTCTACCAACCCAGTAAATATGAAATGATGAGAACAAAGTTTGCCAAAGGTGACTTGCTCAGCTTCATATATTCAACAAATCTTGGCTAATCTAAAATCAGAACAAATGGGCAACTTGAATTCTTTTACTCTGCTATGTTCCTTATTTTCAACTATATTCCTTACTTGCATTTTTTAAAATATGTTTTTAGTTGTCAGTGGACCTTTATTTTATTATTTATTTATATGTGGTGCTGAGAATCGAAACCAGTGCCTCACATATGCCAGGAAAACACTTTACCACTGAGCCACAACCCCAACCCTGACTTTCACTTAAAAAAAGAAAAAGACCATGAAATTTCTTAGTAAGTATTAAATAAAATAATATAGTAATGCAAACAAGTAAGAAGGAGATATTTTACTAGTATTAATTCTTAAATATGATTTAAAACAATAAGTATTTTCTAGAAGCTCCTAAATGAGGTAGTTCCAGAAATATGAAATTTTGTTCTGCATATATTACTAGTGTGTTTTGATTTTCAAACTTCCATTTGGAATATTTCTCCATTAAGTTTTCACCAGTTTAGGGATGGTGGATCTGATTTATTCTTACCTTTAAATATAACTTAGAAATAACTTGTGGTCATGGTTTCTAGTGGCAAACCGAAGTACAGGTACATCCTTTACCCAAGAGGGTAAACAGAGAAGGATTATATTTGTTGAAGACGTAGTCAGAAAGAATCCAAATTTCATGCAAATCTAATAAGTCCAATGTCCTTCAAGTAAATATAAATGAACTTAACCAGTGTGACGGTTAATTTCATGGGTTCACTTGACTGGGCACAGGGTGCCCAGGTATATGGTTAAACATTCTGGGTGTGTTTATGATGGTGTTTCCAAATGGGACTAACATTAGAATAGGATCACTATAAAGCAGATTGCCTTCTCGAATGCAGGTGGGCCTCATCCAGTCTGTTGAAGGTCCAAACAGAACTAAAGACAGAGTAAGGGAGAATTTGCTTTTTCTCTATCTGACTAACTTCAAGCTGAGACCATCACTCTTCTGCCCTCAGACGTGAATTAAGATTAGAACACCATTGGCTCTACTGGGTCTTAGGTTTTGGACTTGAACTGAAACTATACCACCAACTTACCTGGGGTCTCCAGGTTGCCACTGAGATTTCTCAGTTTCCATAATCACGTGTGTCCCCCACCCTGTATGTGTGTATGCATGTGTATCCATTTTATCTCTCTGAACAACGCAGACTAAGACAGCCAGAAATGATATTTTTGTTAATCATCAAATAAAATGCTTTAACAAAATTTAAGTACTCTAATTTGCATGTCACCATATCCTTCTAGAACAAATTTGATCTTAATATTACCTTAGTGTTATTTTTAGTCATGTCTAAACATTAACACACCAAAGTACTGAAACTGTCCTGGGATAAGGCATGCCATCAAGGTCCCCCCCCCCCACACCCTGGGTGCTCTGGAAGGAACCTCTCCTCTTCTTCTCAGCACTAGGGGTCTGTCCACTCCCTTTCCTCTCTTCCCAGTCTCTTTTCTACAAGCTCCATGCTCCCTGCATCCCTCCCTTGTTGACTTTGCAGGATCTCTCAGGCTTTCCACAGCAGAGTTTCCTGAAGGACTGACATCTCTGCCTTGTCACTCTCAAACCCTCCGTCACACTGTGATTGGAATTGCTCTTCCAGAGGTCACTGATATTGATTGGATGACTAAAAATATCAATCAAATTATGAATCATTTAGAAGCTTGTTTCATTGAAAGTCTGGCTGCTACATCCAAACTGTACACACCATCATGCAACTGAGTTAAACTTGAAGAACCATCCATATTATAAAGGAACTGAAGTTGCCAGTATCCGGTTTCAAGTTGGCTAGCGGAAGAGAATGGGCCATTTAGGATGGACTGTTAGTAGAGGGGCCACAAACTCAAATTATAGAACTGCAAGCAAGGTCCAGAGCTAAGAGAAACAGCAGTGACCCACTCACTCCTTCCTCACCATGGATGTGCAGGAGTTATGACCCAAAACATTAAAAACAAATTTGGGAACAGACTTATAGTGTCAGGGCACAGAGAATTTAGAGATGATGTACAGAAAATTTCTACCTCTTGCCTAGACTGGATGATTTGGGAAAATTCACATGAACCCACTGCATTAAGGAGGCCAAAAGTTTGTTTGTCTGCCCTATTTATTCCCAATAATCATTTTTTAAAAACGTATTTGGTCTTTTTAGAACATGACAATAGCATGTACTTTCGACATTATCCATACATGCGTGCCTGGAGTATAACCCTCTAATCAGGCTCCCATTCTTGCGGTAGTACATGATGTGGAATTTCACTGGTCTGATAATCATTTTTTATACTTAATAGGAAAATGCAATGAAACCATTTACTCACTGTGCTGGGGAGCAGGACATTTCCTGGAGTCTGACCACAAGGACATTTCGCCTTCCTACACAGATTCACATACACACAATTCCCATTCTACAAAAGTATAACTTTATAACAGGTATGTGTTGCCTTGGGAATGGTCAAATTAGCTATGACTGGACAAAGATAATCCAGGATTTAACCTCAGTCTTTTCCCAGGGCCTGAGTCATTTCACCAGATCCATCTACTGCCAACTCTGTAGCAGTGGAGATTTTAAGACAAATGAAACAATATCTCTGCCTTCAATAAGCTAATGGATTATAGAAAGACACATAGGAAGTTGTTCATAATCAGAAATCTTTTTAAAATTACCCCTTGTCTGCATGAACCCAACCCCTTCCTCTACTGTGACCAATTGTCTACTCCGTGCTCCCCAGCAGGAGACCTGGAACCTTAAGTTTTCACTCTCACTCCCTTCTGAACATACCTCTGAAAAAATGTCCCAAGGGCCTGTTGGCATGAACCCTGCTCTAAGATGCTGGCTAGTTGAGCTCCTTTGCACCCCAAAGCTGTGGGAGCTTTGCCCATAGAAGTCATATCCTGGAAGCACGTGGTAGGAATTGGCAGGGAGGTAGCCTCAAGCATCCACCTCTTCAGACGGTCACATTCTGCTGAGTGTTCAGAAGAGGCTCTTCGCACACTTATTGGATATCAGAATCCTGAAGGGAAGTTCTGAAAACTCTAGATTTCTAGGGCAAAGCTCAGACCTTCCAGTTCAGCCCCTGCGAGAGTCACTTCAGGCATTGTTTTTAGTTTTTAGTTTTTCAAATCTGTCTAGGTCATACCAGGGTACAGCCAGGTTTGAGAACTGCTCTGTTACAGAACTTGAGGTCAGGTGAAGAGTTTTCTCAGTATCATTGATGCTTGACTGATGTTGAAAAATTCTAACGGAATGTCTGTCTTTATTCTGCTTCTTGAAGCACTGAGCATTTGGTAATTCTGTCTCTTTTATCAAAGGGATGTAGTATGGATATGGCCAGCTCCCTAGACTCATTCTATCTCTTCCTGTCCTTCTGTAAAACACTTAACCTGTTGTGTTTCAGTTCATGAAACTTACTGATACTTATAACTGGAAGAGGGTTTAATGCACCTGATTTCTTTTCTTTTTTCTGCTACTGGGGCTCAAACCCAGACCCTTGCACATACTAGGCAAGTGCTCTACCTGGACTACATGGTTGTTCCTCCCTGTTTTTTTGTTTTATTTTGAGACAGGATCTCCCTAAGTTGCCCAGTCTGGCCTTGAACTTGTGATCCTCCTGCCTCAGCCTCCTCAGTAACTGGGATTATAAGCATGCACCATTGTGCCTAGCAGGAAGAGGCATAGAGGTAGTTTTCTACATATTTCTCAATCCAAAAGGAAAATTTTTTGCCAGATGATGTTTTACCTTGTCTCAATTTACACTGGTCCCAGTGGGAATTAAATAAGAATCTCACAAACTGTTTGTAACCTGCAGGAAGGCAAGACCTATTACACTTCTGGAGCATTATATCCTTTACTGTTGCGTATCTATCATATGGTGAGCCCAGTGAGGTGTTAGTCATCACTCCACAAAGAAGATCAACGTTGAGCTGAAACATCTGTTTTTCCTGAAAAAAAAATTGAGACTCCAATTATTCTTAAAAGTTAGACATAGAATAGCTTCTGGTTGCAAACAGAATTCATCTCTGGAAATTATTTCAAGTGCGTAAAATGATTGCTTTTATTCAAGCAAAAAGCAGATATTCTTTGATGATTTGTCTAGAGATCAGCACATAAAAACTATCAACTTGCCTGAGTGGGTTGCAGAGTCTAATAAAAGCAAGTTTATCTCCCTGTGCATGACACAGAGCTCATAAAAGTTCTTGTTTCAGCAAAGGCTTTTGGCCTTCAGGTAGGTGTTTGGTTTAGGAGGCTCACAAATAAGAAAACTTTAATTGAACACCTACTAGGCTGCCAGTACTAGAGCCTTTGGGAGGTGCCCAAGGTGAGATCTTTTAGCAGGCTCCAGTGGAAGAAGATGAGACACAAACAGTAAGTGACCATAATGAGCTACTCTGTGCATGAAGAGGAGGAGGTCAATTGAGAGCTGGGCTCAGGAAGAAAGCCATCTTGAAGGAATGCAGGTGGGCTTGAAGTTGTACATAAACAGAGATAAGAAGAGTGCACGTGGGCAAGGGCTGCAAGGTGTCTGAAGCTGCAGTGGTGGACATAATGCAGTATCCAAGAGGACACTCTAACAGGTTGACCTGGGTGTCCTGGAGCACGTTACAACCACTCTGAGCCTGTTTGCTTGTGTGGTCAATGGAGACAGAAAGTTAATAATAATAACTCAGAAGGATGTCATGAGGATCAAGTGAAATTGGCCTTTAGAACAAGGGTAATTCAAGGAAAATCAGGGTCATCATACTTATTATTACTAATGTCACTATTGAGGATTTAAAAAGTGTCAACAACAATTGACAATAATGTGTCTAGATTATGCAACACCAAAATCTGAGGAGACAGGATAATAAAGAATAATTAAGCAATAGTCATAATAAGTTTTTAACAAGTAATTAACTTGAAAATAAAAGAAGAACCAGCCTAAGAGGTGGCTTTGCACTGAATTTTGGGGGGAAAGAGACATCTCCACTCTCTGCTACCGACAGAGGCGTCCGACCTTTCATGATGGAAAAACCAACTGAAATCCCATCACCCACCCAGAAGGGGATTTGGGCAGAAATCCATGACTTTTCACACCACACTTGCTGAAAGTCACAGAGGTCCCTTCTCAGTTATTCTTAGAAAGAAAAATACATTCTGCTAACAAAACCCTAATTATGGGCTAGAAGGGGGTCGTCTGGACATCTCTTTCAGCAAGGTTATTATAGCATGATGGCCAGCTGATGTTTCTATTTCTAGAATCTTCTTGGGGGTGTTGTTTGGGTTGGGTTGGGTTTTGGTTTTCTGAGGAGGGGAAGAGAGGAAGTGAGTTGACAGTAAAATACTCCTTCATGACAAGCAGTCCACGTGGTTGTAATTAGGGAGCAGAGCAGTGTCTCTTCAGCTCAGCAGTAAATCAGAGCTCTGTGGTCCTGGCAGGCTCTGACAGCTGATGCTCGACTGCCCTGCGTCCTTCCCCTAGTCCCCACACTAACTGCAGGCTCCTCTGCAGAACATGGCTTGGCTTTTCAAACACACTCCACCCTCCTTCCACAGCAAATGCAGAAAAATGAGCTAAACCCTGGGGAGAGGCTGGGAAAGCCTTTGTATTACTTTCCAGCTTAATAATTCTCTCTACGCCCATCATTTTGATTCATCCAGCAGAAAAAGTGCTCAGATCAACATCTCTTATCTCCAGGGAAAAGAGTCTCAGAAATTACAAAGTACCCTTAACCAATTTCCTGTACTTTCATAAAGAAAAAAAAATGCACTGGACAGACGAATACAGACCAAGTTCCTGCCCAGTTATATCCAATGCACTGATCCTAACCAAGGCCATTGACATGGACAAACACACAAGTATAAAGACTCCTCAATTTTTTCCTCTCTCATCTGAATGCCTAAATTTTACACTTTTGTTCATGATCATTACAGGAATAAAGAGTTCTGTAGGAATATTTTCAAAGGGGTGATAAAACTGAACATTCCAAATTTGCTACTTATTAAAAACTATAAAAATTTTAGTATAAATGAAGGTCAAATGTATTGGCTGAATTATACAGAGGGAAGATTCCTCAACTTTGGATTTGTCCAACCTCAGAGAGAACATATTCCGAAAAAAAGCTACATATGCACTGAAAAGAAGTAGACTTTTTCTTGTCATTCTTCCCTAAACAATATAGTACAATGACTATTTCCATAGCATTTCATTGTATTTAGCATTATAACTAATCTAGAGATAATTTAAAAGGATATAAGAGGCTGTGTGTATGATACATGCAAATACTAAGCCATTTTATATAAGTGTTTGAACATCCTCAGATTTCAGTATCTGCTGGGGTCCTGGGACCAATGCTCCACAAATACGAGGGGAGAACTCTATTTTCTGATGTACTTGTTGAATTCTCTGTAGACTTGGACATCTCTAATGCCTTCTTTGCAGAGAAATTCTGAAGCTGATTGCTAATATGTACACGGTTGCTAGAGAAACAGAATGTGATGAAAGGAAATGTAATTCTCCTTTATGAATTTGTTTTCTTGCATGCAATAAGACTTTCCTATTGCAGGGCTGGGGAGAGGCACAGATGGATGTGAGTGATGAGTGTGGATGACAGGGTCTCAAAGTCCCTCTGCAAAATTATCACCCAAGGAACCCAATTCCTGGTTCCCACTAGGGACGCCAAGGCAGGTCCAAGGAATCTGCATTATCTACCAACACATATTCTGGATAATTTTGATGCAAATGGTTTTTGATCCAGAGTTGCAGAAATTCTGGTTGAGTTGAACCTTTAAATGATGAAATTGAAAAACAGAATTACCTCCATCACATGTCCTGTACAATGGCATTTCAGGGGATTTGCTGTAGTCAAATCCCCGCTGTTACAAGGTATGCATTAGCAGTGTTTGCTTGAGGGAGGCAAAAAGCCTCAAAAACCTATAATTTGCTGCGTGTTGGATATTACATGGCATTGCAGTAGGAATCAGGGAATTAGCGCATATTCTTCATTCCTACCAGGCTCTTCGAAAGAAAACTATTCTTTTTCACACTGGGGCCAGATAACCATTTGCTTTTCCTTGAGGCACAAGAAAATCCCCCAAATCTGGTCTCTTCTCTGAATAAAAGTTTGATTTTTACCTAAGTAAAAATAAATATGTCTCAAGTTGTAAAGATTTTCTATTTGTGGTTATCCACCCACATATTTCTAAGCAAGTTATGACATTTCTGTCTTGAAGCAAAAGGCATAATAGAACCTGTTATAAATAACAATGATCTTAGGTACTTAAAAAAAATCAGGCATCAATAAGACCCTGCCTTTTCCAACCAATTGCTAACTCCAAGCTACACCCCAAGAAGTTATTGGGGACGATTTATCAAAATCACCAGGCCAACGGCTGCTGAGGAAAATAATCTGATGTATGAAGAACAGGGTCTGAATTTTAAAGGAAGGGCTCCTTTTAAAGGAAGGGACTATTGTGCTACCATGTACAAAATGAACTTATACCTGGGCTGAGTGACCAAGAGCTGGTGAGCTGGCTGCCATGGACATCAGTTTCCATGTCTTTACACTTGGACCTAACCTTGCCCATCTACAGGTGGCCTTGTTAGGAGCAAGGTAAATCTCCAGATAAACTTATTATGAGATAAAACTGGTGAAATGTTTTGCAAAGAACCTGGCTTGCAGTGGATGCTTAGTAAATTTAATTTTTCCCATGATAGCAAGAACATTTTATTTAGAAAAAAAAGAAAGGGGTGATGAAATAATTTAATTAATTTGAAGTTTTTGGTGCTTTTTAAAATTATTTTTTAAAATATTTATTTTTTAGTTGTAGTTGGATACAATATCTTTATTTTATTTATTTATTTTTATGTGGTGCTGCCTAGCACATGTGAGGCCCTGGGTTTGATCCTCAGCACCACATAAAAATAAGTAAATAAAATAAAGGTTTTGTGTCCAACTACAACCAAAAGGTAAATATTTAAATAAAAAAAAAAAAAAAGAAAATGTGACATGGGAGATCATAATAGTTTAGACAAGGCTTTTGCTCAGAGAAACTCAGATTTAAATCCTGAGTCATGCCCTTAGTAATCTTGTGACTTGGGACAAGTGATTTAAAAGATTAAAGCTTGGGCTCCTCATTTGTGTAATGGCACAAACATAGAGATACTGTGGGAATTTGCAGGAGACAGGTCATAAACTACCTAGTATGAAGTCTGCAACAAGATAAGCCCTGGATCCACAGTAGCTGTTGTTCATATTATTATCTCATTATTATCATTATTATTCATTAACAATATGGAATAGAGGAAAGCCTTGAATGTTTCTTTCAAAGCAAACTTATTTTGGTATAAATCTCACAAATTTTCAGAAGGTCAAATTGCATTATCTTGGCCTTCTGGCAGAACAACTTTATCGGTCTCAAAAGTAACCTCCAAACTCTTTTCCAGATCACTGGAGGCTACCCACATAATATTTGGCTTCTGAGTCTGGAAGTGATTGTCATCTCTGCAGAGAGTCCTGCCAGCTGAACTGGAGACAGAGCATGCTGGTTACAAAGGGAACAAATCCTCCTGCACTTTGAGGAAGAAGGTAGACAGGTACCTCACAGCTCAAATCAGGGAAATGCCTGACCCCTCTGCAAAAAAAAAATCCATTTACTTCTGATAAAATGTGGGCCTTGCTTTCCCTATAAGAGATGAAAATGAGAAGAGATTCAACTCCATTTTTCAGGCTAATATAAGAAAGATTTATGCATGGTTTGCAAATTAGGCAACAGATATGCAAATCATAAGCCAGCCCTTTCCTTGAATTATCCTTTAGAAACAATCAAGAATTGTCTCCACCAGGCAGGAAAGTGTACCTCTTGTCTGGCTCCATATAGCTAACCCATCCGGGAGCAGTGGGAGTGAGGGAGGAGAACACAGATGTGGAGCTGCTGCTATTTCGGGCACTCCCAGACTGTTTGGGGAGTAGAGTTCTGGTCCCCAGCCTGGCCTTATTCCCATCTTGTGTTGTTAAGAATTAGTGACAGCACCTTTCTCAAAATAAATGACTTTCTCAAAATAAATAACTTTCTCAAAATAACTAGTCAACAATGGTTCTAGATTTTTTCAAGTGATCACCAAGCTACCCAGGAAACTCTAATTTATTGAAGACATTTATAAAATATATGTTTTATTCAGAAAAAAATCATTTTCTACATATTTGAAGATTTTAATCTTACAAATATTTCCTTTGCCAGACCCTGTGCACACATACATGTAGTATTTCATGGACTGCCCATAATTCAGGCACATATTCCAGGCCCAGAACTAGTTATGTCGACCCCTTGGAGTGGGTCATTGCACATCCTGTAGAATCACAAGTGGCAGAAACCTGGAGAGCAGGGGAGTTGTGAAGATCTGTATCGACCTCAAACCCAGGTTTCTTTCCCAGACTTAAACAAAAAAGGAAAAGTGCTAGACGGTATGATCTAGAAGCAGGAATATGCCTATGTAATGTCAAATGAGTGCAGAAAACAAACACAGTAAAACAGGGATGAGATATAGGAGTGGGGGAGATTAAAGGATGAGAAGTTTGCATCTGCTGGGAGCCATCAGAAAAGATGGCCAAGGAGGCATCCCAACTGTACTCAAAGGCATTTGATAGAGAGATGAGAGGTGTTCCAGAGGGCTGCAGAAACAGGAGGTGGAAACACACCCTCAACTGCCCTCCAGCATCCTGGGCATGTTGACCACTGCATGAGCTATGAACACCGGAAGGACAGAACTTTCTATAACAGGAGACTGAACACATATCGGCTTTCTAAGAATTCTTTTTCAAGGGAAGCAGTGAGATAAGAATTATGCTTTGGGAAGACTGATCTAGAACTGCCTGAAGGAGAGGACTGGGGAAAGGGAGTGGGAGGTTGGAAGATTCCTGAGAGAGCCTGCTAAGGCTCCATTGAGGAAGGTGGGGAGGGCCCAACCTCCACTGTCTGCCTTCTCCACCCTTCCTGGTACAGAGCAAACGTCCTGGAACTAAACAGCTTGTCAATGTGGAAGGATGGATTCTGGGAGGGAAGGAATTAGGAGGAAACACAAGGAAGCAAGGTATTAAAGACATTGCCTATTAGTACTGTGGGAAATTTGTGTTGAAAATTCTCAGCTTGTAAATATCAACCAATTTTAAAAAGTTCACATAAAAACTAGTTAAATTTGAGTAAGTTATGTTGACTAGTTAATTATATTCTTCTAAGGTTAATTTCCTGATTTTGATAATGTGCTGTAGATAAAAGCTAGGGAAAGCTGGGGGAAGGAATGTGGGACTTTTCTGAACACTTTTGACCACTTCTTGTGGATCCATAATTAGTTCAAAATAAAAAGCTTTGTAAAAAGTCAGCTTGCACAGTAACAACGAATCCCATCCATATGTACAACCTAATGTCCCAAATTAAAAAATGAAAAAAATATATATTAGGCATACACCCCCCAAAAAAGAAGTCAGCACACATTGTAACACACTTGTGTCACCTTGTCCTATAGATGCTGCCCTTGTCCTTACTCTCTTTCACAGTTTACCAGGCTGAGTCAGGACAGGTCAATCTACAGGGTAAGGGTGCCTCGGTGAGGAACTCTGGTATCAAGGACACACCCTGAGTCTCTGACTTCCCTTGAAAATCATTTATTTTCTTAATTTTCCAAAACAGCTGCAATTTCTTTCTAATTTTCCCCAAATTTACAAGTTTTTCATTGCAAAACCTTTCTTCATCCATGACCTAGTGCACCAAACAAGTTTCAAATTTTTATCTTTATGTTAGAATTTTCTCTTAAATTTCAGAGTTGTCATTAAAATTCTGCATCTCTTCCTCTTCAGGCCCCACAAGATATAATTCACTGCTCCTCGGTTTACTCATAATTGTCACTATGGAATAGGTCAAGTTTGAGGCACTCATACTTGATGAGACTAATGAGACACTTTCTAAAATTTTAGAAATAAAAGATTATAATGAAGTGCCTGAATTTTACTCTGTAGAAAAATCCATTATTCCACTATTTTGAAGTAGCTCTCAAATATATTTAGAATAAAGGATGAGTAAGAAGAGAAAAAATATGAGATTTTGGAATAATTTTACAGCAGCTATGATTACATCATCGTGTTTGGAAGAGCTCTATCCTAATCAAGTGGTGCCCAGGACTGGAGTCATAGGTAGTGGGTAACTTTTAAGGAAATGCCCACACCATTTTCATTCTTCTCACTTAGACACCCAGTAAAGACCAACTTACTTGACCTTTTCTTTCTCTTTCACCATTTTCCCCTTCCTTTCTTCATCTTTTTACCTTGAAAGATGAGTCCTTCTTATTATATTGAACAGCTTCTGTGAACGACAATGCCAAACGCCCTAGGAAATAGGCTCTATCTTTCTGAGGCCACAGAACCTGTGTGGGAAAGGAAATACACAAAGTAAAACTCTATCTGACCTGAACCTCAAAACCCAAGTATTGAAAGCAGCACCAACAAGTAGATTTCTTCCAAGTGTCTGTATAGTGGAAGGAGTTTTAGTTTATATGGTTTAAGTTTCCAAAATATCTTGATTCAACCCAGCATCTGTTAGCACTATTGATTTCAGCATGCTTCCATTTTAACCCGTTCATTGAACCACAAAAATCATGTGACCATCCTTAACTATCAAAAGAGAACATTAAAAATTTTAAATATTCTAATACATTATCATCCACAAAACAAACTGAAAAGGAGAAATTGAATAAGGAAGTTTGGTATACTGATTAATAAACATAAGTTTAATTAATAAATAATTAGATTGATTAAATTAATCTATATAAACTGTACAAGTGAGCTTAGTACATTATTCTTTAAATGCTCTGTACACATTTATTCTTTTCTTATTTTTTTGCATATCTGTTTAATAATTTTAATGACTTACTTTGCCACACAGAATCATTTTTTTCTGCAAAACTTTTAGAATACATTAAAATCATACTTACTATGCTTGTTTTTAAGATTCCTTAATTATATGATAAAATAATCATATAGAAAAATATGCCTAGAACAATGTCTAACTCAAAATGAATACTTGATAAATTACAGATATCATCACTAACAGTAAAAATATATTTGCTACCTCCCCTGAATGTATTCGGAAGTGTGATACTTTTTATTCTTTGGTTTAGACTTTTAATTTTTATTTTTTGGTTTTATTTCACATTTTCCTCCATTTCAAAATCCACAAGGAAACTGCAGAGACAGAAAATGACAGAGCAATTCAAAGCTGATTTTGAGAAAAAAGCATTTAAAGATTTTCCAAACTTCATTGTCTACTGCCTCTAAATAATGGTCTGAAAGATGTAATGAACCTCTATTTATTGGTCTAAATTCTCTATAGAATAGACAGTATTCTAGCTTAGAACAAATTAGCTTATATGAACAAATAAAAAGCCGAGGCATCTTATATGAAAACCAAGCCTCTGTTTTGTTTGTGGCAGTCAAGACTTCCCGCCTAGAATCGTGTTTACTGTGGTTTGAAGGATTCACTTTTCCTTGGGCCATTTTAGAGGAGAGGGCAGTTGTTAAAGGGTAAGGTCATTTCTGAAGTTAACCTGAAGAGAGGCAAGTGCCTCCTGAGAGAAACAAGAACAGAGAGCCCAAGTGAGCTGCTGGGAGGGGATCTACTGGGATCCCATCATGCCATGTGGGCCCAGCTCCCAAGAGAAAGGTGTTAGGGAGGCATCATCACATGGACATAGGCTGTGAGCTGGGTGCCCCAGAAACCATGTCCATCTTTGGAGCTGGAGAGTATGTATATCTGTCTTGGCCTCCGAGGGCTGCCATAATAGACTCTTACCGGCTGGCTGGCTTCAACAGCGATACTCAGTTTCTCATTCCTAGGATCCAGGGTCTGGTGCCAGCAAGGTAGTTTCTGGTAAAGTCTCTCTTCTTGGCCACCTTCCCTCTAGGTCTTCACATGGCCTTTCTTCTGTGCATTTGCTCAAGGAGAGAATGAGAGAAGGGAGTAAACTCTCTGGTGTTTCTTCTTATAAGGACACTAATCGTGTTGGATCTGGGCCCCACCCTGCTATGGTAGAATGTGTTCCCTAAACTTCATGTGCTGGAAACTTAATCTCCATCGCAACTGTGTTGGAAGGGGAGGACTAAAGGGTGGTACTTAAGGCTATTGGGGCCCCACCCTCATTAAGGGGTTGATGCTGCTATAAAAGGACTTATATGAGTGAATTCACTTTTTTTTTTAATTCATCTTCTTTGTGAGGGCACACATAGGGTTCCCTCTCTTTGTCCTTTGACCTTCTCCAAGTGAGGAAGCAGCAATAAAACCCTCACTAGATGCCAGCACATTGACTTTGGACTTCCCAGCCTCCATGTGAAATAAATTTCTGTTCATTATAAACTACCCTATCTATGATGTTCTGTTATAGCAGCACAAAGCAGACTAAGCCACTCCCTTATGACTTCATTTAACTCTACGTACCTCATTGGGACCCCATCTTCAAATAGAACTGCACTAGGGGAGAGGACTTCAACATATGGCTTTTAACAAGGGGAGACAAAGATTCAGTCCTCAGCAATATCCTAAAACAATGAGGGAAACAGGTCACCTGAAACTACCACCTGGATGTAATGACACCTTCATGATCACATGAAGCAATCCCCTCTCTGCAGCCCACCTAGGACTTTATCTAGGTTCTTATTTCTGTTATGAGAGGCACAAGTGAGTAACATCTAAAAATCATCTTTTGTTTTAGTCAGCTATTTTTATTGCTGTGACTAAATGACACAACCAGAACAACTGTAGAGGAAGAAAAGTTTCAGAGGTCCCAGTCCATAGATAGCAGGCTCCATTCCTGGGGCTCAAGGTGGGGCAGAACATCATGGTGGAAGAGTGTGGCAGAGAGAAGCAGCTCACATGGTGCTCAGGAAAAGAGAAAGAGGTCTCCACTTGCCAGATACAAATATATACTCCAAAGCTGTGCCCCCAATTCCCACCTCCTACAGCCACATCCTACCACTTCAGTTACCACTCAGTTTATCCCTATCAGGGGATTAATTCATTGATTAGGTAAAGGCTATAACCCAATCATTTATCCTCAAAGCCTTCTTGCATTGTCTCACATGTGAGCTTTTAGGGGGCATCTCACATCCAAACACCTTTTAAAATGCATGCTGTGTTTAACCCTTATCTGTGAACTTCTGGCTTTATTTCCTTTCTGCTCTCTCTTGGTGTATGTAAAGGCTACTCTGAGCGCTCCTATCCTCCTTCAGATAAATCAAGGAAAGGGGCCACGCTCTCACTTGGTCTGGAGATCTGAGCAATTGGACACTTGTTGTCCAGAGCTACTACATACTGACACCCACCACCGGGGGGGTGAAAGGGGAGTCCAAGTCAGGCCCACAGGACAGCCCCAGCCCCACCTGGAATATCTCTTTGGTAGCTTAAATCTTGAGAATTCAGAGGTTATTAATGAAAGAACGATCGAGGCTCGTTGTAGGAGAAAATGCCCGTTTATTGAGGAACAGCTCTGCATATTTATAGAGCCAGGGGTGGTTTGACAGTTATGACAGTTTAATGGTTGAACGGTTTGACAGTTGGCTGGGGTGCTTTCTGATTGGTGAGTAAGGATCATGTGAGCCAGCAGGGCCAGTCTGATTGGTGGGTAAGGATCATGTGAGCCAGCAGGGCTCACCATTGGACAGCTCTTCTTGGGGGATGGGGAAGTTAGTCTTTGGAGCTGGGGCAACTTCCAACAATTAATTTAATAAATTAGGAAGTACTCACCTACACACTGTTACTGTCTTTTCTACTATTATTTCTACATTTTTTCTTTGTACTATTTTTGATAGAATATCCGAGCCTATTCCCTAATGGGTTGAATTGTGTTCCCCCTAAATATATGTATTGCAGGTCTAACCCATAGTACCTTGGGATGTGAGGTCCTTCGAGTAGACCCCAGTGCAATATGACTGGTGTCCTATGAAGGGAAAGTTTGGACACAGCGACATCTACGGATAGAACAGATAAGAAGGCATCATCGGGGAGACTGGAGCTATGCTGCCAGAAAGCAAAGAACTTCCAGAAACGAGACCTTCCCCCAGTATATCAGAGGGAATCTGGCCCTGCTGACACCTTGATCTCAGACTTCCAGCCTCCAGATCTCTGAGCCAATAAATTCTTGTCTAAGACACCCAGTCTATGGTCCTTTGTTATAGCTGCCCCAGAAATACATCACTTAAATAGAGCCAGGTTCTTACTGATGTCGCACTACACTGAGATTCTTTTATGAATTCCAGAATCAATAATTCAGTTGATTGGGCCAAGGAATTTTAAGTCTCAAAAGTGGGAAGACTGAATAGGACCAAATGGATATTTCAGAGATTTTACTGAGAAATATTAATATAGAGGTATGAGGGGTGTCATAAAGACAAAATTTTAGAGATGACAAAATTATAGAAATGGAGAACAGGTCAGTGGTTGCCAGGGTTTAGAGAAAGAGGTCAGGGTGTGGCATGGTTCAGTCCATAGACAACAGGCTCCATTCCTGGGGCTCAAGGTGGGGCAGAACATCATGAAAGGGATAAGACTATGAGTACTTCTGCCTCTCGATTGCTGGAGTGGTCTACACATGGGATAAAACCATAAAACTATGTGCATGTACATACACATGAAAGAGTGCATTCAAAATCTAGTGAAATCCAAAAAACACCCATAGTCTAAGTCATTGTGGTATTCTAATGTCAAATTCCTCAGTTTTCTGAAGTACTGTAGTTATGTAAGATGTTAGTTACTATTGGGGGAATCTGGGTGATGAGCAGTTTGAATATTGAATATTTTTGAAATTTTTTGTGAGTCTATAATTCTTTCAAAGTACAAAAGGTCTTACCAAAAATAGAGGTTGGCTGAAAGCCAGCAGATAGGTCTCAGGTCTTTAGTTTCTACTACCCTCACGGCCTCAGCCTTCGAACTTGATGGCCTCTATTTAATCGCCTGTTAAATTAATATCATAGTTAAGAATGTGAATATTTTAATAATCACAGGAAGTTTTGAAAATAAATTTCAAGAGTACAGAGAGTAAAATATTAAGCATGTTCAGTGGAACTTGTTAGGATTTCAGTTCTTAATCTAATATTGATTAGACCTTCTCTCATAATTTTTGATCTGTCTCAAATCCTGGCAACTAGTTGAAATAATATAAAATGTGAGCCTTCTTGGAAGCGTGACAGACTCTCTCCAAAGCCACATGCCTTTTGCATCAGTTATCATCTGGCGACTGCTGCAATTATCAAGCTCAGATTATCTCTAATTCTGCACCAGCATTCTTCTCACTTTAAAAAGAAAGAGTTTGTGAAATGTAGTGATTGATTCTAAGAAGTGGTTCTAGATTAGTCATTAGTATCTTTTAAGTTTCTCCCTGGTATTCCCTTAGAGATGTAATCAGGTCTGACGCTCTTCAGCAAAGTGTTCAGGAAATATTCATATATTCTGCTTCCAAGATTTATTTTTAAAATGATGGTACTTGAAATACACTGGTAACCAAATAAACAAGTACAGATCAGGATTATGGGTGGTTCAATTTCTGTGTGAAATGTGTAATGGGAACATGTACATTACATTTATTTTAATACATACATAAAAAGAATCTGAAAGAATACTCAGCACAGTGTTAGCAATGGTTATCTCCGAAAGCTTTGTGAGATTACAGGAAACTCATTCTCTAAGGAACAGCTTCCCATAATATTTATTCAGTGAATCCTAAAGTGATAATTGATGTTTTCCCAATCATATTGGTGAAAAATGGGCATATATAGATCCCATTTCTACATTACTACACACAGAGACACACCACACAGGGTGTATGCTCCCTGGTAAGCTGAAAATACTGATGCTGAGGAAGGCTTCAATTACAGGGTGGAATCACAGGTTGTGCCCTTTTTATCTGTTACATTTTAGTCCAGCCAAATGTAGCCATATGTCTCAATCCCCCTGACCCCATTACATCCTTTGCTAACCCTTGGCCCTTTCTTCATAACATTGACCTTCATCTCACCTCTAATTTGAAGAACTTGGTGCTTATGCACAGTCTTTTGTGTTTGAACCTTAGCTTGGTCAACTCCTATGGCACAGAAACTTCTGCTGGAATTCCTCTTTCTGGCACCAGCCAATCCCTGGGCCCATCTGTTCCACTGGTGAGGGCTGGGACAAAGATGCCTGGCCATGCACTCCCAGGAAATTGTGAGGGAGGAAGAGGGATCTAAACGCCAGCAGCCTAACAGACCTGCAGCAGGGACTGAAAATGGCTACTCCAGGGCAGAGCACAGCCAAAGCACAGCTATGTGAAAGAAATTAAGGGCATAAAGAAGAAAGTATGAGTAAGTGGTGAATGGGTCGCCAGTCTCCCAAATAGGGAAGCATGGGGAAGAAGTGTGTGCTCTCCCTGCAGATAAAGCATGGTGCAGGGGAGAGGGTGTCATCCTAAGAAGGTGCCTCAAATGACGGGAGTCTTCAAAGATTGTCATGCTGAAAAGCTGACCCTTTGGGTGCCACTTACCCAGGACAGAAGATAACTCTGTTGACAGCCTGGATTACTTTCTTCTGAAACTGTCCTCAGCATACGTCCAGAACTGAGCCAAAGACAAGACACAGACATAGCAAAAATCCAGAGCCCTCACCTCTCTTCTGGAAGCCAAAGGTCAGTCCTTAAATTACCAGTAATCTTGTAGAGTGGGGACCACAGCTCTGAAGGGTGCATGAGTCTTAAACTTGAACTCTGATGAGAACTACTACCCTTTCCCCTGGAAGCTGAGTCTCTGCCTTCACAGAGAAGTTTGCATAGTCTCAGGGATTTTAAGAATTCACTTGAAGAACTTAGATGGATTTCCTTGAAGAAGGTTAAAACCCAGAGAAAAAAACATGAAGTTCTTAGTGGGGAATTTAAAATACTTAAGAAAAAAGTGGAGAAAATGAAAATAAGAAAAATTAATAACAAAAATGAAAGCCAAAATTAATAGGCTTAGTAAAGTAGCAAAATCTCCTTGGACCAGATTTTAAATAGAAAATTCACTCAGTAGAGCTGAATGGTCCTCAAAGGAACAATAAAAAGACCGACCCCAAGAGTGGGGAGAGGGAGATGAGAAAGCAGAGAAGGAGTGGGGAAAAGCTGAGTTAATTATGCAAACACCCAAAGCACAAATTAAAAGTACAGGGAAAAAAAGACATGGTCAGCTTTCCCAGGAGAACACAAGGAGATAACAGGTAATTGTGTAAAAATGAGAAAAATCAGAGCTAGAAATGAGATACAAATTGTAAACCACAAAGATATGTACAAAGTTCTTTAAGTACATAGGGGGAGGAGAGATAGTTATAGGGATGTTGGCCTTTCTGATTGATTTTTAATAAGTGATAAGAAAAATCTCTTAACAACTCATAACCATACTGGGAAATAGCAGCAAAGTTCTTAGTGATTGATATTAACAATAATGGTAGAAATCATCGCCATCATCACCATCACCATCATAATCATCATCATCATCATCACCATCACCATCACCACCATCGTATTACTGCTATATCATAGGCATGGAACATGGGTTTGAGGCATGAAACTTCATGTTCATTCATTCATTCAACCCCTCAACATCAATTTTCAGAGCACTTTGGTGGACATCCTAAATTAGTAAAACCACATAAAGCATCAGATAAATATAAGTTTTAATGTTCCTTGATCATAATCAATGTCTGCTTACCCAACATCCCCGACTGATAAGAGAATTTCTTACACTAAGTAATAGATAAGTCTGGAACAACCAGAGTCTTCTTGGCTCTATAAGGCGGAGTAGGTCTATGATTAAAAGAAACAAAAGGAAATATCCTCTTAAGGACAAAATCTGAGTCCAGGGATGCAGATTTGGTGAAATCACACACTTGTATCTCTAGACTTTCTTGTTATACAAGCCACTGGTGTGTTTGTCCTGCAAAAGCTGATGGGAGTTGTATTGCTGTCACATGCAACCTAGAGTCCTAGCTACAAGAAGCATTTGCTATATGCATGCTACCTGCTTAGAGTCTAGGAAGATGGAAGACCAGGCCTGGTGGAGCACAGAGCCTGGCAGGAATGAACAACTAATTGCAAATGTGAAGACTGATAAGGGAGAAGGACAGGTTTCCAATGCCAAGGTTTAACCACATCACACCAGGTCTGAGAAAGCCAAGAAGACTTCCCAAGGAAGTGGCACTCATTCTTAGACTTGAAGAATAAAGATTAAATAGAAGACATTGAAAAAAGAAAATCCTTGCACATATACAAAAGCTTTGAAGAAAATTTTTATTCCCTATGTTATAGAAAAGGCAACTTTTAGGTCATTATTAGAATAAGCAATACCCAAAATGCAAAGCCAAGGTTATACATTACATAAAAATCAAGGCTCCTATATATTAAACAAATATGTGACATCTTAATACCCGTAAACAGTGAGAAATCATATATAAGGATAAAGAAATGTAGAAGTCATCATGAAGGTATGTCAAAAATTATCTTGGTAATGGCTACTGTCGGAGAAAAATCAGCATAGGACAATTCAGAGTAAGATGGTATTCTGCTAAAGGACTGAAGCATTAGGAATTCTGAGAGCCCAAAATTACTTTGGTGGTCTTAGTGAAGTCCCATAAGCTTATGGGGCATCAATATTTTAAATCTAAAAGATGACAGAGTTGTAACTAAATGAGTTCTAAGAGCCCTGTACTAATTAAATTCTGTGATGTATCTCCAGTTTAGTTTGTCAAAGCTTAATTTGACATATTAAAGTATCATTCAGACACTTATCAACAGTTAATTTTCTCAAGTTCAAATTTCACTAAGGCCTTTACATTAATAATTCTCCACTTGTAAACTGTAACCTATCTAGAGAACTTGATTTTTAAATACAGACAGAGCTAAAACCATATTTCTCATTATACAGAATGGTAGCACAGTGTTATGCTTTAAAAAACCAAACCACATTCCCAAAGCTATCGACAGAAATGTTCCTGGATTGACAAATGACGTGAATTAAATGAAATGCATGAAGGATGATTATAAAATCATGGGCAGTTTCAAAGCACATGTAACAAATGGGCATGGTCTTCCAATATGGCCTTGGAAGATGGTACCCTCAACCCAGACACAAACTAGTTTCGAAAACTGTTATTTTTAGTTGCTATTAGATACATGGCTCATTCTTTTGACTACCTGTGATAGTAATAAACTTTGTCTTTTGAATGATTGTTTAAAGCAATTAAGCACTTAGCTCTCTTTCATGTGAGTAAGATGGATAATCAAGGTGCAGAACTCTGATTTGAATCGTGAGGCAGTGACTTTATTCTCCTGTGTGCACACTGACTCTAGGGCAGTTCCAAATCAAAGCTAAGAAAAGATAAAAGTTTTAACAGTGACACAAATCAGTATTACCTGCTAGTGATGACTATTCAAGGACACATTCTAGAGTGGCTTGCACATAGATAATTCTTAATTATTTGAGATGCTAAATTGATTATATAGAGATTTCCTCCAAAAGTCATATGCTGGACGTTAACCACTAAGGTGATGGTATGGAAAGGGCAGGCCCCTGGGAAGTGATCAGGTCATGAGGGCTTTGCCCTTATGGGTGGGATTAGTGCCCTTACAAAAGAGCTGAAGCAGGGAGTTTCCCTTTCATTCTGCTCCTTATTTCACGTGAGGACACTGTAGCAAGATGCTTTCCTGGAAGCAGAGAGTAAGCCCTCACCAGTCACCAAGTGTGCTGGTGCCTTGATCTTGGATATTCTACTTCTAGACTTATAAGAGGTAAATTTCTGTTGTTTACAAGTTGTCCAGTCTCTGGTATTTTGTCATAGCGATACAAATGGACTAAGACATCCTTCAGTAATCCTCTATGAATTCATCATTCCAAAATATTTGGGAGCCTCTATGATAAGGCATGTCCTGTACACAAAAGGCATTCAAATAATAAGAATAACCTCTAATAACAGAGTGAGACAAAAACATATAAAAACTTGGAGCCATAACTTGAGTTTAGATTCCTATTGTGGGTCCCCAAAAGAGACCATCTGGCAACCGACAGTGACCACAAGGCTGAAAATTCAATATTTTCGTAATGGGACTTCTGAGAAATAAATTTAATTT
Organism: Callospermophilus lateralis; assembly: GCF_048772815.1. Taxonomy (NCBI): domain Eukaryota; kingdom Metazoa; phylum Chordata; class Mammalia; order Rodentia; family Sciuridae; genus Callospermophilus; species Callospermophilus lateralis. Next base: position 13,634,615 of record NC_135313.1, on the reverse strand, counting down.
CTGGACTTTTTGAAAAATTAATGGGATTTAACTAAATATATTCATCCCATGCTTAAGAGATACAAACTTTCTAAACAATATTTGGAGTAACATCCAGAATCTGAAACTTCATTTTTCTACTAAACCCCAAATCAAAGTTCCATAAGAATCTAAGAAATCTGTACTTCTGTCTTTCTATACATTTACTGCTACTAATTCTAATTCCTTACAATTAAATTAATAATATTAAAATCTCACATTAGCTCACAATCTATTTTAATCCTTTGAAAGAAAAACACATTGTCAATTTAAGTCATTGTAAAAATGCAAAGAAACTCACTAGTTGTCAATTTTTTTAATATAGTAAAAATAATCCACTTTAGTATCCTAGCTTTCCAATTTAGGAAATACTCAAAAGGGCAGTGTGAACAAAAACATTTCCTGAATGACTTTATATGTTCAAAATGCTTGAGGGAAAAAAAACTGGTGATGTTCATTACAATTATTTCTTTTCTGAATCTATGTGTGTACTGAGGTAAATTAGAAACAAAAATTTAAATGTGAGAGAAGACAAAAGTGAACAATTAAGATGATCACATTTTACCATTGGTAGAAGTCACCTAATAATACTGTATGTATTTGGTCTGGCAAATATCTCTAATTTCCATTTAGGATAATATAAGTGTCCTCAAATAGAATTCAACTGGGGTCAGAAGTCATCTAAAAATGCCTCTTTAAATTTAACTTTAGTTACTAATGTTGAAGCCAACATTAGTCTTAAAGCAACTATGGTATGTACCAATAAATTAAAATTTTTTTCCTAAGACAAATAAAAGTGCACTTTGATCTATCCATTTTATAAAATGACCTAACTCAAAATTGTGACTGCATCAGCAAACCCACCCATCCAATTTTCTGCTAAAAGACTAGAGGTATGCCATTTTAGAGTGTAACATCTATATAAGGAAGCTTATACTGCTCTGCCCATATGGAATTGATTTGAGCCAGAAAAGATTTTACAAGACCACACTTTTCATATTTTCTGGGTCAGCACAATCCCATAGAGCACAGTGGTCCCAGAACATGGAGTGAGATCTCCAAGAACCTAAATATGGTCATTGGAAAGTGGTTGAGATTTTTCTCATCCTACCTCCTCCCCACCCCAAATTCATGTAGAAAAAAAAAATATATATATATATATATATATATATATATATATATATTTTTTTTTTTTTTTTAGAAGAAAACCCAAGCTGGATCTGGCATTTCCTTGATACTTGGTAGTTTTCTTTGGTTAAACAAAAGGCGTTTTCACAGTTCACATGTCTAATCAATTGACAAGTTAATTGAAACTATTCTATGGTCCTGTAGAAAATGGGCCTTGTCTTTGCTGGACTTGAGGTTTAGGCGAGAAGAGAAAAGAGTCAGGAAAGAATAGTAACTCCTGTAAATAGATGCTGATGCTCACTTGTGGGTTTCGGAGTGTGAATTCTGGGGGAAGTTAAGGGATGAGGGAGATGCTGGGGCACTGGTACCGTGAAGCAAGCAAAGAAGATAGTCTGCATACAGGGAGACAGGCACGTGGGAAGATGAGGTGCATTGAGACCCACACTTAGAGGTAGTTACACTAACTAGCTCCTGCCTCTAAGTTTCCTTTCCCTTAGCTGCGTAAGGGTGACAGGAAGAGTAACTCCCTCATAGGTGATCGTGGTATCACCTGAAGTGATGCTATTACATAGCTATGAGCTACTGTTAAGTCAGGAGCTGGATGGATCAAGGTTCTCTACTAATGGGATTGGATTTTGTTAAGAGGAAAGAGAAGAATCCAGAACAGGGAGCCACGGGAGAACAAATCCAGAGATAGAAATGACAATGTTGTATAGAGATGAACACTACTAAAAATTTCAAGCTTTATGGCAACTTACACTAAGAGGCATTCTCTCATGTAATGAATATTTTCTCCGTGTAATCAGAAAAATAATGCAGGTTCCTACTCCTATTTTGTTGGAGATTCTGAGTCAGAAGGTTTATGGAGAGACATAGGAAGCCATATGGTAAAACACACTGCAGGAGAATATTTTGAATGCTATGGAAAAAAGAATCTCCAAGTAGCTTTTCCATATGTGGGTCTGCTTAATAGCTAGAATAATAACACAGAGGCCATGTCTACTTAAACGTCAAGTTCTAGGGGAAAAAAATGTGATGAGTTGACAATTAACTTTGGTAATAATCTAACATGGATGATAACATAATTTCAGTTAGAAATATTACTTGAGTGACAGCCAGAGACCTCAGTTATGTTCCCAGGCCTGTGCTTTTGAGCACAAGCACCAAGTCCCCCTATTTTCTGGCATTATCTGTAAAAGAAAAGGTATGATTTTGTAGTTCTCTGAATAGCTTCTAGGATTCTATGTATTTATTGATTATCATAAACCTTCTCTTAGAAATAATATCCAGCTCCATCCATGAACTTCCTGTATTTTACTAATGAATGTGTGTATAAAAATCACTTTATTCCATGAAATATATGTATCATGCTTTCGGTATAATTTAATTTATCCATATCAACTAAGATATTAAAGTTTGGGACCATTTGGGCAGCAGCATCCAATGCATAGCTTACACCCTCAATGGCAAAGATAACTAATTGCCAATTGTCAAATCAAGGTTTTTACGTATTATCAGCAATAAGTCCCAGGAAATAAGTCCTTCCCTACGGGAATAGGAAAGGTCACTTTGGAGAGAGGGTACTTTGGCCAAGGGCAGAGTTTTAAGGCAGAGGACTTTGGAGTACTAGATTTAAGCATTGCTGGGAACTTCTTTTACTTGGCAGTGTTGCCCAGAACCTTGAGAACAGAAGCTCTGCCCTCAAGAATCTCCCCTGGGCTGCCAGCCTGGGTTGCCAGGGGCCAAGCTGAGAGGTTAGGACCTGTCAATATGCCTATAATCCTTGACCTCCTTTTGAAATGAGTCTCCCTAGCCCTTCTTCACCTAGCCTAGTTTTCTTCAATCTGGCATTTATGTCCTCCCTCCCCTACTGCATCCAGGAGAAGAAAATGAGATAAAGGGAAGAGTACACTAAAGAGAAAATAAATATTTTTTTAAATAGATGTGTGCCAAATTTTATCAGTGGGGAGGAAAGGTTTAATTTACCCTGTGTTAATCAGCTGTCCACTACTGTAATATACTGAAGATTATCCATTTATAAAGAAAAAAGGGTTTTTTGACTCAGTTTTGGAGGTTTCAGTCTATGGTGGGTTGGCCAAGTTGCTTTTGGGCATGTGGTGAGGCAGGTCATCACAGTGGACATGCTGGTAGAGGAAACTGCTCACCTCCACCAGCCGGGAAGCAGAGGCCAACATCCCACAGTTCCCTTCAAGAGCTCACCTCCAATGACCTCATTCCTTCCACTAGGCCTGTGTGGTTGGATATGTGGTGTTCCCCCAAAGCTCCTGTGTGAGACAATGCAAGAACCTTCACAGGTAAAATCATAAGATTATGAGAGTTATAACCCAATCAATGGATCAATCCACTGATATGAAGTAACTGGTGGTGACTGTAGGCAGGTAGGATGTGACTGGAGGAAGTAGGACACTGAGGGTGTGCCCTTGGGGTTTGTATTCTGTCCTTGGTGAGCGGAGGTCTCTCTACTTCCTGTCTTTCCTGTCCTGAGCTGCTTTCTCCCACCATGATGTTCTGCCTCACCCTCAGGCCTGTGGAGTCCGCTGATGGTGGACTAAACCTCGGAAACCGTGAGCCAAAATACACTTTTCCTCTTCTACGTTGTTCTTGACAAGTCTCTTGGTCACAGTGACAAAACAGCTGGCTAAAACAGGTCCCCATCTCCTAAAAGTTCCACCACCTCTCATTGCCGTGGGGACTAAGCCTCCCAAACAAGGGCCTTGGGGAGACAGTCAGGATGCCAACCGGAGCAGCCCTGCTACCAGCTCCCCTTTCCCTGGCAGAGTTGCCTCTTCCTTTATTGCTTACTTAATATTTCCGCCTGCCTTTTCCAGGAACATTTCTCTTGAATCTATCCCCTCCCTTCAGTATTCTCAACCCTGGCTGTGTAGCCTGATGAGCATTCTAGAAACACTGATGCCTAGTCCAGCAAGTCTGTGGTAGGAGGAGCCCCAAGGCGTTGCATTTTTAAAAAAGTAACCTGAAGTCTAACCTTGTCTGGGGCTGAGAATTGCTCGTTGGTATGCCAAGGGTCTCCTGAATATTTTATTATAGCCAGAATAGAGGAAAGGCTGGGGGAACTTAGCAGTAAAAGCAGAGAACAGAAATGGCATTGAAGAAACTTAATAAATGTGAAGGAAAAAAGGTTGGAAGGTTTCATTCAGACTCCAAGAAAGATCCTAGAAAGATCTTACTGAGAAAATCCAAGGGGCTTCCATGTGAGAAGGATAGGGTGGTACCTTGTTCAGGTCACACAGGTATAACCAGGGCGACGCTTGGCTCTCTGAATTCTAGTCCAGTGCTTTTGAACAGAGAGGGCTTGAAGGGAAGAACAAGGCCCAATCAGATTCCAGACTCCAGGGAAGGGAGCAGGTGGTTCTAACTTGAGAGCTTGAGATCTGGAAACCCTGAGTGTCCCCTGTTGTGCCTTTGGTGCTGGGGTCCCAGCCCCACCACCTGGGGAGTGTGGGGGCAGGAGGATCTGCTGACTTTCCATTGGCATGAGCAAACAGTGTGGTAGCTGTGTCCCTCGTGTGAAAAGTCACACGGCCCATGCTACCTGACGAGCCTGAAGCAAATTGGCAGGGTCCCCCAGGAGATCCCTAAGTGTCCTGATGGGACCTCGACCAACATAAACAGGAATGTGAAGAAAAGAGAAAAGGTTTGAGGAAACTAAGTCCACTAAATATTAAAATAAATGACAGCCAACGTGCCTTGACATAATTTTGCATTAAAACGGTAAAACATGATTCATAAGTTCAAGTTTGAAGGCCTTCCTCCTTAAAAGTCATTTAATATCTATCAACATGGAAATCTAGATGATTTTTGGTTTAAAAGACACAAGCATCTTGACTTTCCATTGGCAGACAGGGAATATTGACGTGGTTTTCCATTTAACCTATCCACATGGTCTTCTCCTGTCCCCTTGTGGCCACAGGTGGACATTTGAGAGCCCGTTCCCTGGGGTGGAACTTCATGGCACAAATCAGACCAAGTGTAGATGACAGCTGTGTTCCCATCTCATCTAGATAATTTCCAACCTAGACAATACCCTGACCTAGAGACCTTAGTTATTTGATGAACTTACAATTAATCCATTCTTTGCAAAAACTTAAAACCTTTGAGAATGACCTTTATCATCCAGAAAAGAAAAAGAAATTTGAGGGGATGGCACCCCCTGCTGGTAAGTTTTATCATCAGAATTTAATCAGTGTCAGAGCCCACAGGAGGTAGGCATGGTTAATAGTAGACATTCAAGCAAGACTGCTATTCCTCCCAGCTATTTTTCTGACTGTCCCAGGGTTCCACCTTGTCCTTCATTACTCTTTGGCCTGGTAGATGGCTCATCTTTAGGCTTTGTCACCTCCTTTCTTTACTCTAACCTAAGCACCATTAAGAATAAAAAAAAAAAAAACTGGGTTCTGCTGCAAATATCCTTCCATTCTTAAAAAGCAAGAACAATGCTGCAATTATCCTTCCATTCTTAAAAAGCAAAAAAATGCCATCATTTTTTTTTATCCTTCTTCTGCCATACTGTCTTCTTTTCCCAAATTTACTTTTCAGAGAACTCTCTTCCTTGGAAGAAAAAAAAAAAAAAAACCTCTACCATGGAAGATTTCTGTCTAGATATAAAGATGCTGCTGTGTGGTTCTTGAAATGCTCCGGTACCACATCATGACTTAGTGGCCCAAACCATAAAGAAAAATCCCACTCTATCTTGGTTCATTGGAAGTGGCAAGCTTCCTCCTCAGGGTGTCCTGCTCTTTGGTTAACCCTCCTTTTCCAGGATTAGTGTTTTGTGGTTCCCTGGAGCCACCTGAGGTTCCCAGTGGTGAGTCCCCCTTTCTGTCCTTTGTGAATCTCCATATGCTGTTCCTACAGTTTTTCCCCTGCTGTTCTCTCCCACAAAACACAGACAGTGGTCCTCGTTCTTCTTCTTAGAGGATATACAAATATATAAGCTAAATGATACCCAAAGAGACTAGAACTGTTCAAGTCTTTCTTTCTTCCCAGATAAGTAGATTTACTTGAGGGAAAGACATTAATAGTGTAAAATTACAATAAAAACTAAGCTATTTTATCATAGATACTTGCACATACAAACCAGGCCACTTACTTGAAATCAACAGTAAGCTTTGCAACATCTCCACAATCACAACTCAAGGTTTTCTCACTACCTCTGGATATTTGCTGTTATGAGTGGCCACTGATATTTCAAGATACTCTAATAGTATTTTTAATGGTGCTGTTAGTATAATTTAATTGTATTTATTTATACAATGTAATTCTTTTAAGTTTGCAATGATCTCTTATAATATGGAAAATCCAAGAAACCAAAATTAAATAATTTTGCCAGAATGTCAAGAAAATTCACTAGCTAACAGCCAGGTTCTGTGTGTTGTGATCTTCTGATCCATGGGGACATGGCTTTATTCTCTAGAAGAGGAAGAAGAGACCTGAGTTTTTCAACTCCTGGTGATATTAGACCAGATTAGATAATATCAACATTACCGAAACCTGAACTAGATGGAGGACTGAATACTTATTTGCCTCTGAAAAATTAAAATGTTGCAGCAGATTTTACCCAGAATGTGTCTCTGGGTTCTGTTGTCTGTTATGGTGGTGGTTTTATTATTTTCCAAGGAGCTTGTCTGCAGATTGTCAGACAACAGTATTTATCCACGTGGGAAATCTTTAAGACATTAAATTATAAATGATCAGTCATCGACCCAGCAGGAAAGAGAATTAAAAAGCAACTTTGAAATAGGAAATACTGCCCCTAAAATACCAGAGCTTTTCCTTTGCCTCTCTGGAAGTAGCTACATCATGAATTCTTTCACTGCCAAGTCAGCAGTGAGACTTAACCTACCATTTCCACCCATGAAAAAGCCATTACAAACCAAATGTCAACAGGGATGGATAACAGCCACCAACTGTGAGTACTTTAGGATTTTCTTGTGGAAGCTCATCACGTGGGGGGTGGGCATAGACCAAACTCAAGTTGGGTGGCCTTCTGCATTATTATTCACTTATTAAGATAATTAAGTTACTCACAGAGATGTTTTTAAATCAGCACCATAAAAGCCAACTTTTGCTCAGGGTGATCTACTCCCACACCTGCTGCCCATACTGCAGCAAACAGGTGGGGATGTTTTATCTCAACAGCACTGAAAGAGTTCTTGCATAAGAACCGCCAAACATCACCCACACATTGGTGACCAGAGTCCTCCCCTGTGGCTATTTGGAAGTGGATGGTGTCTGCCAGTTTCCCTGGGTCTCAGGTAGGAGAGGCTGTGAAGTGCTCAGGTCTCTGTAGATGAAGCACACAAATTCTGTTTATGAAATGTATTGTCAGCTTCACTCTGAAATAAAATGTTTATTTTAAAAGCATGTTTCTACCAGGTCCAACCTGACAATTAATCTGATGACAGTGAGACATAAATGCAAGAACCAGCAATAATCACCAGCATTCTTACAATCTTGTTTTGATTATGGCATCTCCTCTTGTCACACTGCATACGAGTTTCAAAAGCCTGTCCTCACCCATAAGGTCAGTTTTTTTTCACTCAGAGAATTGAACCACTTCCATCAAATTATCATCCTGACCTAAAAAAAAAAAAAAAAAAAAAAAAAAAGCCTATTTTTGAAAGGGTTAAAAATGTCAGTGATTTAATTCTTTCTAAGGAATTAAGATAAGCCATAGTTAATCATATTTAATGATTTTTCCAATCTCTCTGGTTTTCTTGATGCATCTGATAAAGCATTATTTAAGTCTAAGTTTCTTCACTCATAGGAAGAATAAATAAAATCGTGCTCTTTAATTACTTTCAATGGTGTTTACTTCATAAGGAGGTTGACAATCAACCTAGGATTTTTTTTAGTCTCAAGTACTGCAAAGAAAATACTTCCTCTCCCGACACCTGTGATTTGATATGTAACATCCTTTAACTAGCTAAATCTTAATTTAAAAGTAGACAAAAGACAAGATATTCACAAAAAAAGAAATGCAAATGGTCCCCAAATACATGAAAAGGATTCGATCCTGATCCTTTTATTCTCAAAGTATTCCAACTATAAATGAGATAGTATTTCCACCTGTCAAACCAGCAGAGACTTACTTTGCATGTGAGTGTCTGCAAGAATGTGACAGGCAGGGTCTCTCATCCATGTGCAAGGACTAAGTGGTGCATTCTGAAAGGACTTTGCCCTCGTATAACAAGGGCTTCAAAAGGCAAAAATGACATCTTGACTCTGGAATTCCACTGCTGAGACTTCGTAGAAGAACTTGTTAATTTTCCCCTAATATCTATTCTTCCTTTCATCTTTAAGCAACTACATCCCTGAGTTTGAGCTGGCTGCCCAGAGTAAACACTGCCCATCTAGCCAGACATGAAATAACCCAGTTCAAACCAACAGGATGTAACTAGATGTACCATGGACATTCTCTCCCCGAGTCATTAAAAGACAACTGAGGGAAGTCTCATTCCTGGTTTTGTCCTGCTTGGAATGCAAATGGATTACATCTTGACCCTCACCCTGTTAGTGTCAGAAGACTATGGCTTGGGTTATGACACCCCTAACTGAACTGAGGGTTACACAAACCTAGGACTTTATGTTACAAAGAAAGAAGCACCTATTATTATTCTCTGTTGTTCACAATCAACAACTTTCACATCCAAGGTTGTTTAAATTTGTAATTGTAAGAGCAAATGAAAACTGTATGTCCAACGACCAAAGAACAATTGTTTAAATGATATTATGCCCATTTGATGGAGTCTACTTTTCAATCTGGTCATTAAAACATCCAGCACCTTAGTTCAAAGGATATTTAGTGACATGAGAAATGTTGTTGACATATGTTAACTAGGGGAATGGAATCAAAAACAAGCAGAGGCACATATTAATTTTAACTTTTAATGTGTACTAAAAAATAATGTGTACAGAGATATCTCATACTCATTCATTTGTCTATCTTGCAGACAGATTATAGATATGTTATGCTTTTTTATCTACTTATAGTTTTAAGCTGCCATAGCTGGGATAATGTATTATGTAGCAGCATATAACCAATACATTTTCTTTTATTTCTCATCTATTTTCTCCTTTCTTGCCTTCTTTTAAATAGATAAATATTTTATCATTCTATTTTTTTCCTCTGTTAGTTTAGGAAGCATATATTGCTTTCTTATACTTTTAATAATTATCTTTAATCACTACTACCTGTGTCATAATATATGGAAGTCTGCATTTAACACCTTTATTCTCCCCAAACATAAGGGACATTAAAGAATTTTTTTTGCACATGTATCCCCTTTCAATTGCAGGATTGTATTATTCATTATTATCCTTATTTTATTATTCCTTATTGGGGTGGTGGCGTTCCTTTATTTATTGCTGCTTTTCACTCACCAGGTCTTGATATCACATTCAAATTTTTACTTTCCATTGTTCAATGACCATTTGCCTGAAAAAATGACTCACGGAGATAATTTAAAGTCAAAGATCCAGATACTTTGTTCCAGAGATGAGTTTGCCTCTTTTAGAGACTTAGTGATCACCTTGAACTGGTCCCCAGACCCAGATCACCCTTCGCCATCTAGATGGTACACACCAAGAAGCTCGGCTGCAGAAGCATCTGCTCTCCCCGACCTCTTCTGAGGCAGTCTTTCCTTACCCTTTCCATCTGCATGCACGCCCTGAGTCTTGTTTGCCCATGAGGCCATCTATGTAAAAGTTCAAATGGCTCAGAATTATAAACACATTCCATGAAAAAGCAGTTTCCATGTTGCTTCATTTTGACTTCCCATTTTCCCTGCAATTGTGGCCTTGTAATGTCTTCTTTATTATCTGTTTTGATATCTTTAAGGACATGTTTGAAAATCTTTTACATTTATGGGAAGTGTTTGTCCAAATAACATAGTCTGCCATCCAGGGAAAGTGCAAGCCACCTGGCCCCCTGCCTGTCATTCATCTACTTAGCTATCGAAACAGAAAAAGATTATAAGAGAGTAAACAAATATTTTCAATATCAATTTCCTTTTGCAGGACAGAATGAACAAGTCCTGGTTATTGCCTGTTTATTCTCAGGGTGATTTTTACCTTTCCTTGCCAGAAAACTGAAAGCACTTACTGCAGAAGAAAAAAAATGGGGATCTTGTTTTTCCATCCTAACGAATTCTCATTTATTCCGGTAGTTGCAGAGGCACTCTTGTTAACAAGCTCTGTAAAGTTCTGCTTTCTCCTCAGAAGCTTTACTCTTCTTATCACTCACAGTCCCCAGGAAAAAAGAAAAAAAGGACTAGTGAAATTCAAAACCAGAATTAGCAGAGCTCTTAGAAATCCTTAATCCCCCGTGGCCTAACACATCACCATTAGTTTTAGTTTCTATATGTCAATTCCTTCATGATAAACAGGTTATTCTTTCATGAATTAATAAGTTACCCCCATGAAATTCAGAAATCTCACCTACCATCTTAAATTCTGCCATGTTACAATTAAATATGATTAATTGCTTTAGGGGAGTCATAGGCCACCTCCAGCTCTATAAGCAGTAGTTCCAAGCGTCTGTTCCTAACCACCCACCTTAACTCTGAACCATCAACTGCTCTTGAGTCAGACATCATTAACAACTGCCACAACAGTAAAATTCCAAAATGTTGACCTTAGATTCATGCTCCCAGTTCCAAAAATACACGTGCCTTTCTTCTGATCTGGAAATATGAAACCAATGGATGCTAGGAATCTTCCAAAAATACTGGATTCAGAGGCCACTGGAACAACCTGCAGACCTCAGAATTAAACAGCCTCCGCCCAAGATGGAACACGACTAGTCCCCTGGACCCTCAACACCTTTGCCTGCCCATTGCTCCACTTTGATGCTCTCTAAAACATGTGATTTCCCTCATCCTCCTCTACTCTTTCTGACCTCCTTTATCTTTTTCCTTCTCTTCAGGAAAAGGATACTCTTACTTTTCTGAAATCATAATAACCATTGGACTCATTCCCATGGATGGTTGGGTCTGTCGTCTGATGCTGTTGACAAAAATTTAGTAACTGATCCTTTACGTACTTTGGAGGGTGAATGCCCTTTTAATATGCCCTTCATCATTGATCCCAACCTTCAATCTTGCAAACATCGAGCTTTGAGCTCACAGCAACAAAATGTCTTTGTTGACTTTATTACAGTCCTATCAGTGAGGCCTGATAGTCATTATCAGAAAAAGGCATGGAGTCTAGTGTTATTCTGGCTACAAAAGTCAATCTGTTCTCTTCAGATACACTTCAGCCTTCTTTGCAGGCACTGTTTAACTTTACTCAAGGATTTGTCCATTCTCAAAGACATGAAATTGGCACCCAGCTTTTGTATTAAATGATATTTATCCTCCCAGTACAACTTAAACTCCACGGGACATCACTTCTGTACCTGGCTACCACACACCAATATACCCTGTGTGTGTAGTGAATGTTGGAGGTTTTTAGATATTTAAAACTGCCATCTCTCCAAGAAATCATGTTTCCTTAGAAATAATACCAAACCCTTCTAAAATAAAGTAAGTATGGGTTATTCAAAAACTTCCAGGAAAGATTCAGTTTTCATATATGTCCTACAGCTATAATTCCCGTGATAGAAATAATACACAGAATTTATTTCTAGTCTTTAGAAGAAGACATGATTGACACTGCTTCTGCTCTAAAAACCCAACAAACAAATCTGAATCAATTACTCACAACTGTCATAGACAATCATATAGCTCTTGCTATCCCCCTAGCCAGACGGTGGGAATCTGCGCTGTAGCAAATATTGCTTATTACATTTATAGAAACATGGAGCAGTCTGGAAGCTAGCTCTTTTTTTCCTAGCTATATTCTGGGACATGTTTTCATTACCTTAGATTCATAACCTAGGCCCTTGTTTTCAAGATCCATCCCAGGACTAAGAGTATTTTGTTTCTGCAGACTGAGTGTGCTCCCTTTAGCCAGTACCCCCAGGGTGAGTCCTCAACACCACTACACAGTTCTCCCTCCGGACGGTCCAAGGACACATCCTTCAGCTGAAGGAAAGCCCAATCCTGGGTCACTGGATCATACTCGGTGTCACTCTTCTAATGTTGACCCACACAACTTGGCCAAGGTGGAAATCTGGATATCACAGGTTAATGTACTGTGGTGTGACTTCTGTCCCTGGCCAAAAGGAGGGAAGGAGAAATTTTTTCAAAATGAAAAGAAAGAGAGAAAGAAAAGCTTCCCCTGACATTTAGAAGCTGGCCTGGCGCTCACAGCTAGCCCATGTTATCTCCTGGGTAAATGATCTTCAGGTCACAGAAACCCAGCCAGCCTTGAACAAGGTTACTCAGAGACCACGGTAAACTCAGACCAAGCAAGGCTTCTTCAGAAATTGTCTCAGCCCAGACAAAAACTAGGTCGTCCTATGAAACATCAAACACACCCTTTTTTAGGCTAAAATAATGAATGCTATTTCTCCCCACCATATAAGTAAGATTTCTTGAGAAACACAATCACAAAATCCCTCCTCTCCCACTCTATTCCTACTTCATCCAATCCAGGGCAAATCCCCACTTCCTTAGACTCCCCCACATTACTCCTTCACAGGCCAAATTCTATCAGTTCTTTCCAATACTTTCTTCCCGAGTTGCTCCCAGGCCCCTCTGGTGATATTCTCTCTTGCTGTAAGAGTAACAAACCTAATTTATTAAACTGCAGGAATATTTCTGGTAGTCTTTTTCCTGAAGTCATTGATATTTATGATATCTAATTTGATTTTTTTAAACAAATTGATTTCCTTTATGAAACTCTTCATTTCACGACCAACATAACTCAGAAAACCTTATCACAATTTCCAATGTGGACAAATAAATAAGGTCTTTAATAGATTAGTGATGGAGCAATGTTGAAGGTGCAGTCCTCATGACTAACCTCTATTTGGAGTCAAATTCACAGATACATAGTTTAACAGAAAGTAATTTTTAAAAATTCACTTATTGGCTCCTCTCAAAAAAGATTAAAGGGACCAGGTGTGGTGTTAAAGGTACATGCCTTTAATCCCAGCGGCTCAGGAGGCTGAGGCAGGAGGATCGAAAGTTCAAGCGTAGTCTCCAAAACTTAGCAAGACACGGTCTCAAAATAAAAAATAAGGGGAGGGGGAGGTGCAAGACTGGGGATGTAGCTCAGTGGTAAAGCACTGCTGGGTTCACTCCCCAGTATCAAAACCAAAAAGAAAGAAAGAAATCCATCAGCAGTTAGGGGAAAGAAGAGTGCTCAAGCATGCTCCTGTGTTGATAATCTTAGCCCCATCCCCAAATAATTGATCAAAGGATAATAAATCAAGAGGCAGAATTTAGACAGAACTTCCAATTTCACAAAAACAACTGATAAGAAAAACAATTTGAAATCTCACTCAACAAAATGTTAACTCCATGTTTGAAAACTATGTTACTATTCCGTGAGGGAGATTATTAAAGGAAGCCCAGATATAAAACTATTTATAGGATATCAAATATTGTTAACACCCACACATAAATCCAAGTTTCTAATGAAAAGCATGCAGAAGTGACATAATTACTGGAATGTCACCTCGCCACCAAAAGTTAAGTGACTTTGAATCTAAAACCTCATTTGTGGAGTCACAGCTTGCAAGAGGTTGGTGGAACTTGAAGTAATTATTGGTCTGTCATGATAAACGGCACCAAGAATTATGACTCATGTAATAAAGGTATCATTTCACTGACGCTAATCATATTCTCAGGGTTGTAAAAAGCAACCCTTACTTCCTATTTAAATGAGAACAAAAGACTTTGACATTATATCCAACTTTTCATAACCTTCAGAGGTACTTTTTAAATATCATTCTATTTGCTTGACTTCATGCTATCAACAGTTTATAATTATAAACAAGTAAGCTAAATATGCATTTTTCAACTGACAAAAACAAAATGGTAGAGAGCAAGACTAAGCTACTGAGTCCAAAATTGACCTCCAGTTCTTGCTTATGACTCTGCCATGATACGCCTGAAACTTGGTAGGACAACTGGTTATCATTGACGAATTGCTTTAACAAAAGGGTCACTCCTTCTTTCATGGGGAGAGTAATTTTCATGTCTTACAATCCCACTGAAGTTAAAAAAAAAATTAATAGGTCTATTATTAATAGGCATATCATTTTGCTTCAATGTGTGCAGGAAATTAGAGTACACGAGGAGCGCATTTTATTCAAAAGAAACTTCATATGAATCTTTTCATCAAAAAAGTTACCCGATCCCCATTCTTTACCTACAGTTTTTCTCTTCTATAATTTGAATTTACAAATATCCAGTTTCACAAAAGAGGAGCATATTTAGAGTTAAAAGGAGAACAGAGAGAACAATAGTAGCAGCAAGAACCTTGTCCTGTGGGTTGGCTAAACTCATAAAATCTGTGTTCCAGAAGGAAGCAGAGGCCCCCGGACTCACAGCCTACGTGACCCAGGTAGTAGTGGGTACCATCCATGCTCCACATGAGACCCAGTCTCTAGGATCATAGAAATCACCATTAATGAAGCATCTCTGCAAACAGAAAAGCATCCTTTTAGGTCACTAACTCCCCAAGCCCAGAAATTTCTTCATGATTCATGATAACTGGGAGGCAGTACACTTGGTCTATCAGAACAAGATTTGGTTCATTGTTACCAAACTTGATACTGTTCACTGGTTACCAACCTTGCCTGCCTCAGCTGCGTGGATTTATTACTTACTTACACATAGACAAGAGGGACAGCAGAAGTCTGGAGTTTATTGTGGGCCTGTCTCCCAAGGCTCAGAAAAGCTGTTCAGGAGGGATGGGTCTCATTTGTGGATGCCTCACTCTGCCTCATGACTAAGGGACCCCAGAAGATTGGATGCCTCACAGGACACATAATATGTTGAGCTAAATTGTCAAAGGACATTCTGTACGCCAGAAAAACATCTCCCAGGGGGTGTAACATTCTCCGCATCTTATAATGTTTGCATTCTCAGCACATTCCACAGTTGTTCTGGAGAGCTACAAGACAGAGGGAAGGACACACAGAGAACTGCCCTGCAGGTCATGGGTCCTGAGACCCCAGGACATTGCACAAACACCTGTGCTCACACATGGGACAGATTTGTTTGTTAATGATTTGGGGGGATTTCCAACATTACTGTGGTATAGAGAATAGGATAATGAATCCCCTGTGTATATGGGGAAAGGGTCTTTTCAGATGTGCTTAGCTTAAGGATCTTGAGATCACCCAGCTGGACTCTGCTGTATCATCTCCAGTCTCTTTGTAAGAGGAAGGCAGAGGGAAATGACTTCAGATCAGAGAGAAGCCATGAGGGAAAGGGGAAGCCGTGCCACAAGATGGTGTGCTGCTGGCTTCCTAAATGTGGAGATGTGCAAAGACAATGCACTCTAAATCCCACTCTTCATTTACTTGATTGACATCATCTGTGACCTAGAATGTAGAACTTCCCCTGTCAAAGTTTGGCTCACCTAAGATACTGTTCCTGGAAAAGGCAGGAAAATAGCTTGATGCTTTTCATTTACTTACTAGGTTTTAAAATTATGAATTAATTTTAAAACAATGTCCAAAAGAGATGGGTGTTGGTGAGATGGGGTGTTTGGGAGGGTGGTGTTATCAGAAACTGATGAATCCTAATGAATTGATGGGTTTCAATCCATTGCAAGGTGTTTTGCTTTGATACTCAAATCATCTGATCTCTGATCAGCAGGAGCCCATTCTGCTTCTGGCTTCTGAGTTCTTTTGTCTTATTATGCCAAACAGTCTCTGAACATATCCTTGCTTTTTGGTCTCATGAGATGCCCTGAGTCCATCCAGTATAATCTAGACCTAGGATCAATCACACTTCTAAGGAGCCCTGGTTCCTGTTCATGAGGAATGCCACTTAGAAACCATGACCCAAGGGCTAAGGGTGGACACTGACACTGGGTAATGAGGGTCCTCTACTTTAAAATTATAGAAGGAATTACAACTTGAGCTCGTGCCAATTTTCCCATTTCAAATTGGAATTCGGATTTTTTGTTTGGTTTCATATTTCCAGTTCTTTTCATTTACTCTGAAAGTTTTGATTCCTAAAATAGTATTATACTTATTAGTTCTATTCCAATAATATACAGTATAATAACAATACTAGTATAAATACTGATGGTGTGATTGTTGAGCTTTCATTTGTTTACAGTTGTGTAGGTGAGTGTGTCCTTCAGATTTGTCTCATAAGAGATAGAAAGTCAAAACACTGTGCTTTCAATTCAAATGAAACAATTCTCTCTGGTTAAATAATAGATTTAATATACAGTGATTTTCACTTGTTTCATTTTGTTTTTAATTGTTTTACAGCCACACAAAACCATTAATGATTCTAAAATTCAACCAGCAAAACGAAATACATTCAAAAAAGTCTAATATCATTCATTTCTTTACCACTTACCTCCTTCCTATTATATGTAACCATTGTTATTAATTTTAATTTATCCTTTTATTACTCTTTGTAAACAAAGAGTAATATATAGATAATATATATCTGTGTGTGTGTATATATATATATATATACACATATATGTGTGTATATATATATATACATATATACATATATATATATATATATATATATATATATATATATATATAATTTCACTTCTCTGCTTTTTCTTAGATAAAGTGTCATTATACACCTTACTATTTTCCTATGGTGATATATCTGAGAAATCATTGTACAGCATATACAAAGATGTAGAGATGCTCCTCTTACCCTGTGGTTCTACAGCTGCTTGGCATTTTCTTGTACTGTTCACATCATTCAATCAGTATCCTATTGACGAACATTAGGCTCATTTTCCATCTTTTCTTATTCTGAATTTTGACGCAATGAATAGTTTGTGCATGACATCTTCTCAGAGCTTTGCTACTATACCCTTCACACAGATTTCTGAATGGATATCATTTGATTAAACACTGCTAAGTTCTCCTCTAAAGTGCCTGTTCTATTTTTTATTTATTTATTTACTTCTATGTTTGAGAAGCCAGTTTACCAACTAGAGAAATGGCACTGGGAAGCAGTTCATAACTGTGACCAAAGTTTCCCAATTATAAAGAAATCAGGGCATAGATGAACAGATTCAAACAATAAAAAACAACATAACAAGATGAAAACTACAGTGGCCATGTTTAGAAGATGAGCAGAAGGAGAAAATAAACTTTTCCTAAAAATAAAGGTCATTCACAAATAGGAAGAATCAGATGACAAGCTGGAGGAAAAGGAGCCAAAAATAAATGAAAAGAATTTAAAAGAATTGTAGGGAGAAATGAAAACTATAGGAAATAGACAAAGTATGACATGTCACACATACAGAATTGGTGACTTGAAAGAAGAAAATGAATATATAAAACACAAATGTACAATTCAGAAAAACTTTAAAAATAAATAATTGCAAGACTTCAATCTACAGATTGAAGAGATAGACTGAGATCACCTCATCAACACTAAGACGTGTCTCAAGAAATTTTATATACTTCTATGAAAAAAAGGAAGGATCCTTCAGACACTGGGTTGTTGACTAGACTCGACCCTCCTGGGTGACTGGACTCAACCCATTGCCCAGCAACACCCAGGCTGGAAGAAAGCTTAACAACACTCGTGGACTCAGGCAGAAAACTGACACGGAGAATCACACCCCGGGCGACAGACAATAGACCAATAGACCGGCATTAAAATTCATGAAACATCATTCCTACCAGCCCTTTTTTTAGAAGATAAGTGGGATGTATCTATTTATATCAAAAGGAAGCCTAAAACAACCTTGAGTTTGTGGTTATCAAATGGAATGTTAATGTCATAAAAAATGAACATTAGAAATAATAATATCACCAACAAAAATAGAGGAGAGAAAGTAGAAAGTTGTCATCCAAAGACTAAGGTTTCCATCTTTCACAAAATCATAAATTTAAGCACAAGGAATAGTCGAAAATTGGCTTTATTACAGTGCAATTGTTCTGTACTTTATAACCATGTGAATATTTTAGAAAATTATAAAACAAAATTAAATTTTAAAAAAGCCCAGTGATTGAAAATTAAAAACAGAAAATGGACACAGATGGTAACTTACTGATGACAAAGCCACACAGTGAAAAACATTTTGAGTGACCATAAAATTTGTCATTTGTACATCTTTAGTGGAATCAGTTTTGTGGAAAAAGAGAATTGCAAAGAAAATCTTTGACATTTTTTAGTAATTATATTACTTTTGTTGATGTTGGTAGACGATCATGATCCAAAGTAAAGCAAATGAGAGATTCTGTAAATGATTTTGTCTTTTTTATTTATGTTAACGTTTTACATACCCAACAAATAAAATTATATTTAAAAGTGTAGGGAAAAATTTAAACTGGTTTTTGAAAAGGAACTTAACCATAGAAGAGCCAGATGATTTCACAGATGAATTCTATCAAAATACGAATCAACAGTAACTCCAAAGCTATTTAAGCTGCTCCAGAGCACACAAAAGAGGGAAATTTTCTAAATTCTTTTCACCAAGCATAATTCCAACATCTGACAAAGGGAATACACATCAAAAAAAATTAGGGAGCACATTCAATTGTGTATAATAAATCAAATTATCAACCGTTATGCTGAAAGCAGTACTGAAATTCTGTATGTGCTTAATGGGAAGAAGGGATCCATGGGCAAGTCCTTAATGTTAGAATAAGAATAGATACACCTCAATGATTCATTTATATCTAGACAATATTTCTGTGTAGTCCTCTTCCATGTAAAAAGGAAGTCCTCCTGAATCCTAAGACTCAGCCAATCAGAATACTCCACATCCCTGGTACAAAGTGTTCTGAAAAGGAGAGGAGCACCACAGTGAGACCCTACCCTAAACTCTTGCTGGAGCTACTGGGAAGTGTTCCTTCTCTGAAGTGCTGTTCGCAGGACCACCAGATTGGCACTGCAGAGACAGACCCGGCCCTGAGAGCTACGCAGAATCCAACCGGAGCTGTGGAAACACCCTGGTGTTAGGGGACCCTTCCACACAGTGCCAGCCTATTAAGGTCTAAGACTGATCACAGTCTAATGAGTAGATGACTAATACAAAGTAAAGCACATAAGCGATTCTGCAGATGATTTTCTCCTTCTATTTACGTTAATGTTTTACAGACCCAACAAATAAAATTATATTTAAAAGTGTAGGGAAAGATTTAAACTGGTTTTTGAAAAAGAACTTAACTGTAGAAGGGCCAGATAATTCACAGATTCTAACAAGGACAGAGAGGAATCTAGCCATTTCTAGCACTTGGAGACATTTCTGTTAATCGGCAATAAAAAGACGAGAAATTCAATTTTTTACAAAGAGGACAAAGGCTATTAATTGTTCACATAAAAACCTCTCCAGGGCGGTGTTCCTCCTCCCTGTCAGGGAAACACAAATTAAAACAAAACCAGACATGATGTGACGCAGCACAGGTTGTCAGTAATCAGGAACTTACAGAAAGCTGAGATGTGGTGAGGATGTGGGGAAAATCAGAGCATCATCGCATCGGGGGAGAGGTGGTACGCATTCCCTGGGTGCACAGCCACTGAAGGACCACCTAGCAGAACACTTGGAAGCTAAGCTCTCCAGGACACTGCACTTCTGGGGCCTGATTGCAAGGATGTACCAGAAGAGCCACCTCACAAGTTCTGAGGGAGATAAAGGTAGTGAGTTAGGCAAAGTGGTGCTTCCCGGACCAAGGGGCTGAACAGCATCCGAACGTGAACTGTTAATGAAACACAACACCACCCGGTGGTTAGGAGCTAACTGGCTCTTTGGTTAGCCACATGGATGGTTCTCCAAAATACAATGCTGAGCCAAGAAGTAAGGAATTAAGTGGGATTTAAAGCACCATATCATACAGTAGGTTTTCCAAAACACAGAACACTACATTTGAGGCATGCACATATATGTTAATAAAAGGACTGGAGGTCCTTTGAAAATGGGTGTGTTACATACACAGGAAGACTAAGTAATGAGACTGGGTTTCCTAAATGAAGAGAAAAATAAATGTTTAAATTTTAAATAGCCAAGTAAACCTTATATTAGTATTAATATTATTTTAATTACATAAAAGAACAGTGCTTATAAAAGAAGTTTCAGAGGTGTTCTCTTGGTGTTAAATCTAAATCTCCTAAAATATATACCTGGATATCAAATCTTCCCTGGAGAAAAAGATATAAATTAAGAGCATCAGTAAATGATCTCTGCCCCTTCTATTAGCTGTTTTTTATTATGGAGCTGTGGAGTGCTTTGGACCCTCCTGGTTTCCACACAGGTTCAGGCACAAAAGCTAGAAGTAAGGATTTGAGAACTGATCTCATGAAAGGTTTTTGCCCCAGAATTTTAATTTTTTTCCCTGAAGTTCAGGGTTACAGTCATCAGCCTACCATATCTGACTTTTTGGATCACCTGATCTGGCAATTCTTCCTTATGGAAACAAAATAGCTCTTTATTTTCCCAATAATTATGTTAGAAAAATAATGATTGTTTACTTTTTTATAGTAATGCTAAAAAATCAGATTAAGTCTATTCTTTGATTTTTAACTGTTAAAGATAGAATGACTCAATGCCTCCCTCTCACTCACTCTATACTTGGTAAGAAAATTTCCTGTTCAATACCATAAAATGCTGTTGTAAGTTATGAGTCCTATAAGGGAAATTTTACAAGTGATGAAGAATTCTAAATCTTGACTAGTGATGGTTACATGACTATAACATTTGTCAAAGCACGTGAAATCATACAATTAAAATTGGTTGATTTTATTGTATATAAATGATCCCATAATAAATATGATTTTAAAAAATACTCTTGGAACAAAATTCTTAAAATATGGGCATTGATTGAATATAAATTATAACTTAATGAAAATAATATACGAATAGAAATCACCATGAGCATCTCCATAAATCCCTCTGGACAAAAGTGCTGCCATGTTGAATCCTTGGTTTCCCTGCTCAAGACAGGGAAGGGAGCTGCTGATAGAATTCTGGTGATTTACCATAAGATTTTGAAATGTTTGTAAATAAATTTTAGGACAGGGTTTGATTTAATAACTTGAGGACTTGGCTATTTGCCCTAAAGCTATCAAATTGGAGATAACAGCAGAGGGCTGTCTGGGTGAGTCATGACCCCTGAGAGGGCCCAGGCAGAGAGATGCACCAGGAGCTCCCTTTTCTCTACAGTGAGGTCTGGCCTCACTCAAGGGTTGCTATGCCATTGCATGGCCCTTAATGGAAAATAAAGTCCTTGAGTTCTCAACCTAAAGGCTTGCAAATTCTTATACAGAACTGAAACAGGGAAACAAAGGAAAGAGGATCGTGTACATTTTGAGCAGGAATTACAGAATGACCTTTCCTTAGTTCATAGTGGTAAGCTCTGAAAATAGATGAGCCCAATTCAAAAGGAATTAAATAGTACAAAATTGAATTGAGAGTGCTTATTTTAATGGGAATAGAACATTATAAATATATGACACCTTTTTCTCATTGACCTTTATGTCTTTCAATGTAATAAAATTCATGGGACGCATTTTGATTGGAAGTCTAAGGGTGGCTCAGTGACGTCTGGTTTGATGTAGTCCTTTCAGATTTACCCTCAACCTAGCTGATACAGGACCACAGCTTCTAGAACAAGAGCAATTCTACAGAAAGCGTCTGGGATGGTTAACAGCCATGTGGCTTCAAGTTCCACAGGTATGCTCTGAGAAATTTTCTGATGAATGCAAGCCACAGATGGCCTTCTTTATCTCCTGACAAGCTGCTACTGCAAACCATAGAGTTTCAGGAAAAAATCTTTGCTGTGATATAGTCCAGGAAGAAATCTGGTCTCTTGCTCCAACCAGTTGATCAAACCCATACCCTAATTTCTCAAGCAGCACTATTCAATATGGCAGCCACTATCACGTAAGACTTTTGGGCCCTGGAAATGTGGCTAATGAAAATTGAAATGTGCTGTAAATACACTGGATTTGAATGATTTAGTAGGAAAGCAACATATAAACCATCTCATTATATTAATTATATGTTGAAATTATTCTATTTCAGGTACAGTGGTTTAAATAAAACATATTATTAAAATTAATTACACCTATTTCTTCTTTGACTTTTTAAAATAATATTAGAAATTTTAAATTACATATGTGCCTTTCATTATATTTATACTGGAAAACGCTGCCTCAAGCAGCAGCTGTTGGCCACGTCTCCCTCACTATGGCCAAGGCTCAGTCCACTCACCTTATCCATGCAGTGTCCCCCTGCAATCTTCAGAGACTCTTCTCTCAGACTTGGAAGGATATTTCTGTGGGATATTGGTTGTTCTTCTTCAGGGGTTTGGTTTGGAGTTGCCGACTCCTTTCCACCCATCCATATTCTTCTGGATAGCTCAGTGGCCTCCAGTATCTTCTTCAGCATGCTTCTTGGCTGGGACAGCCAGCACAGCAAATCTCAGCTGAGTCCAAGCCCTAACACCATTTTCTTTAAAAAAACAACAAAAAAATAGACTCTACTGGAATCTAGTTGAATAAATACCTGAAAAGAAATATGTATCCTACTTTGGTCTAGATGAAAGTTTTGTGCTATATATTCTTCCTTTAATTAAATATATTGTTAAATTTTCCTCTCCACAAAGAATAGACGATCTTTCCTACAACTATGGTCCCAACAAATCCATTCCCTTTGGGGACAAAATTCAAATTCTCTCCATTACTAGCCAGGACCTTCTTGCTCCAATGGCTTCTTGCCTCTCTCGTCTCAGTTGAGGCTACTTTCCTCACCCATCAAGCCCCGGGCTTTCCCCCCTTGCTTTAAATGCACCCACTAAACCAACATCCAAATGATGTTCTTTGCTCTTCTGGAAAACTTGCCTTCCCTAATAAGAGTCCATCCATCCACCTCTCCTCCCCACTTGCTTATATTGTCTGCATGTAAATATCGTTAGTAGAGCCAAAGAATTTAGCATTTTCCCATAATAAAATAAAAAAGCAAATGAAAACATTATAGGTGTTATAAAGATTTGATGAGTGAGATTCATGGCTGGAGTCTTCATTTAAAAATATACACCCTACACAAAATGTGATCCCCCAGAAACCACAGAGGAAGGGCATCCTGAGTTTGGAAGTTCTGTGTGTGAACTAAGGAAGGAACCACATGGAAGCATTGAGCGAGGAAGAGAGAGAGGAAGGGAAGAGAGAAGATGCAAAGGCAATGGTAGGGAGTTTTCTAAGAATTTATTGGCTTTGGTAAGTCCCAAAGCACCTTGGTAAAAGATTTCTGTCATCTTCTATGTCTTGTTATTTCATTTTTTTTTTATTTGTCAAAGAATTTGTGTCATGACTAAAAGAATCGTGCTTATCTTCCATTTGCTCGATTACTGCATATCAGATTGCACCACCTCTTGGGAGAAAACCATGCCATTGGTCCCTCAGCAGCAACATGAAGAAAAGCCAGGTCCTTACTCTGACTCACCAAGTCCCCACCACATCCCACTGGACCCTTGCTAAGCATTCCAGCTCCACTTCATCTTCTTTCTACCTGCGGAACATTCAAAATGTGTCTCCAACTTAGACCCTTGCATAGCCTGAAGAGCGCTTTTCTTCTGACTTCACATGGCCACTTGTGCTCCACAATCAGCCTGCAGCTCCCAGGGCCCCCGGGAGGGAGGGCTTCTCCGCCATCCAGTCGAAGTAGGCCCTCCACTACAGCACCCTCCTGGGAGCTGCTCTTCAGCCCCCTCTGATATTTTCTCACACATTTCTCTTCTGTCTCACCAGTTGGAATGCAGGCTCCAGAGGCATGTCTGAACAGGCACCTGCAAGAGTACATCATTTATTCCCACCAATAGGGAATAGAAATGGGGGTAGGGCGCTGTCATTATGAACAGACAATATGATCGTGTGCATAGAAAACCTATAGTGGTTGTCAGGAGAACTTAGCCAATCTGCTGGATTCAAAAATCATTTGCAAACATCAATTAATTCTATATATCCACAGTTCATAATTTAGAAATGATGTTTTCTAAGATATCACTAAAACAGTATTTGAAATAAGCTACACAAGTCATATGCCTTGTGATAACGTAAGACAGAATCTTGTGAATTACTGATGTTTTCCATTAATTAGGTAAAATTCAAAGTCCTAGGACAACAAAATGTTGATACACTTATATCCTGAAGTTTCACAGGAGAAACTAACTCCCGTTTACTTAGGTATCACAATGTAGTTCTATCTGCCTTTCTGATCATTCTAACCATGGACAAATTTACGTTAAGAAAGAAGGTTCTGGATAGAAGAAGCAGCTATGAATAGTACACACACTTCTACCTTTAAGAGGTAAAAAATAATGGTGTAAAAATTCCTTGTGGAATATTGCTAATGAAAAATAACCAAATTAAAGGCAAAGAAATGAGGCAAATAAGATTTACAATAATGTTATTACTTTCATTAAAACATTTTTAAAATTACAAATACTACATAATTTCATAACCAAAAAGGCCTAAGTTTATTTTAACAATAATTTTTGTTAGCCATGGTAACATTAACTATTGAATTGAAGTAATATTATTCATTAAAACATCTAATAAAATTGAAACTACAGTGAAAAATTCTGGAATACCATAAGTGTGTTTCCAATTGTGGAAAATGCAGTTTACATTACTGTCCTGATAAAATGCAGTTCACATTACTGCCCTGGAGGAAGAAAGCAGATTGGCAGTTATGTTATGGTCACATTTACATCGTTAAGAGGCAAGATGTTACAGGGTTTCATTCTATTACAATTGGGTTATGTAACATTTTTTCCATAAAATTACCTTTGGGGGGGTCTTTGGGAATCCAGGGTATGCGAACAAATGAAATGCTTTGGTGTGCTCCTTGATTTCTCTCCAAAGAGATGTGACACTGTATACCTCTGTGTGTGTGTGTGTGTGTGTGTGTGTGTGTGTGTGTGTGTAAAGCATTAATTTTTGATATATCTATGGGACCCTGGTGCTGTCTGTCCAGTAGGTGTTATGTTCAAACCCTAGCTTTGCTCCTAAGCAGCCATATGGTCTTGTTCAAGCTAATTAACCCCTTTGAGCCTCAGTTCTGCATCTAAAAGAGTCAAGGTAGGATTGTTGCAAGACTAAAGTAAAACAAGGCCAGGGACAAGCCTGGCATATAATAATAGATGCACAATAAGTATTTGCTGTGTCCAATCAAAGATCCTCCATTTTCCCCATAACCCCCATGGATCAGCATCCACTTATCAGAGAGGTGGGCAGGGGAGCTTGGGGGAAGAAAAGATAGTGGAATGAGATGGACATCATTACCCTACGTACACATATGACTGCACACATGGTGCAACGCTACATGGTGTACAACCAGAGGAATGAAAAGTTGTGCTGCAATTGTGTACAATGAATCAAAATGCATTCTGCTGTCATATATACTTAATTAAAATAAATGAACTAATTTAAAAAAAAAAGAATTCCAAAAACAAAAAAATATTTGCTGTGATTATCATACCGCAGGATATTTGCATGCCCTAAGGTGTGGAGTCAAGTTGTCTAGAAGACATTGGCAACTCTGCTACAGAGCCTTGGGGAGATACAGTTGGCTGACTGCTTTCTCCCTACAGAAAGCTGATAGTTGCTGAGGCCTTGGCCCTAGAGGGGCAGTCTGGTTAAGTGTTTTTTCCTTGCTCCACAACTTTTTCCCAGAAAAAAAGGATTGCGGGACCACTTATTGCCTTTCTCTCTGCATCCCCTCCACTTCCTGAAGAATGGCCAGGCCAGAGACCTGATGCTTCTTTGTCCTTACATCCTTCAATAGGAGAGAACCAACCGGAGTTTGGGGGGCGTCACCGCCAGCTTCCCAGGATTCACCAGGCACAGGAGACTTCACCAGGCCTTCTTGAGACTGTAATTAAACCGCGATTGTAAGTAGACACTTGAGCAGGGTGAAAACAGAGGCTGCAGCTCATTTCTCAATGCCTTGCTCCACTTTCCTGGATCCTGAGCCCTTCACAGTTAGTAGCAGTGAACTTCTCCCAGTCCCAGGTGGCAGTCAAGAGGAAATCTTAGTTAATTAAACATGTCATGCCGATTTTCCCTAAAAAATCGGGTGTCAGTTCTGTAGATGTGAACACACTCACACACACACGTACACACACACGTACACACACACACACACACACACACACACGATGCACATAAAGAATCACTGCCTATGATGTCCTGTCCATGGTAGGAAAGAACTACGCAGTTTTTAAGAACACTAAATGTCTTTCTCTTTATTTAAATTTAAAAGTGGTAGATGAAGCTACTTAATAGCTTATTCAGGAGAGAGCCATACTTCCATATCTTTCTTCAATTATAAAATCATCATGAAGGGAAAGGTTCATCTACCCGTGGAATGGCTCCTTTCCATTTGCAAACTGCAAATGTTCACATAACTAAGCTTCATGTCCCATTACCTTTGCTCTGAACACAGGGAGGACTCTAAAGATGTGAGTGAGAACAAAATTTGGTTTTTTTTGGTTTTTGAACCAGGGATTGAACCCCAACAGTACTTAACCACTCAGCCACATCCCCAGCCCTTTTATGTTTTGAGACAGGGTTTCACTAAGATGCTTAGGGCCTCAGGTTTGTTTGGGACTTGCGATCCTCCTGCCTCAGCCTCCAGAGCAGCTGGGATTATAATGATGTGCCACTGGGCCTGGTGAGGTTGTAGCATCTCAACTGACGAGAATCGATGAAAATAGGTGCTTCGCTCACTGACACACACTCTTCCTTAGAGGCCTGATCCCAGGCTATTTTTTGTTCTCAAAGATTGCTATTAGAACTTTTAAAGCAAGGACTATAGGAAAAGACATAGCTTCGCAGGAGGAGGCCATTTGAATGATGCCCTTTTGACATGATGATGTGCAAAGTGGTAGAAATAGAGATCATCAGTGGACAGGTTGTCACTTTTTAAAAAAAATTTAAGAGAAATATTCTCTTAGGAGGAAGCCACAGAAATGAATGGAACACCCTTGGCCGTGAATTAGGGGAATATGAAAATTTTAGCACTATGCTGCTTGCAAGGTAGGAGTTCAAGAAACATTTGTCGACGGGCTGGCTGGAAACCACGAGCTGCAGAAGAACAGTCACATGCAAGCTCTCAGAGCTGTCAGGGGCACTGCTGCTGTGATTAATTGTCTTTGCAGCTGTAACAGTCTAAATGGAAACCACCGCATTAATATTAATTCCCAGTAAGTGTTCTGGATGGACAAGGCAGCTGCACTGGGAGCGGATTCCTAGCTGTGTGTTAATTATTCAATGTTTTTAGAATTTCTAGATTTAGGGACAGTCAAAAACAAATTTTAGCTGCCTACTTTTCTGTTTAATTAGAGTCATTTGGTGTTTATCTGGGATTTTGTTTTTATGCCTCACCTGTTCAGGGCCAAATTAGGAAAATAAAAATAAACTCAGGATAATGTTTGGCTTGAAGGTAGAGAATGAAATTAGATAACAGTTTCTCAGTTAGTGATCTTAGCTCCAACTTTTCAAAATTTAAAGCCTCAAAATAAAACCTCTCCTGACTCCAACAGACCCTATCTACCCATTGACCCACATCCCTCCTTGGGATGGGTATTTGAGATTGGATTATGAAAGGCATTGTGACTTCTGACTTAGCATCCCCAACTCTGCTTTCATTTGTTCTGGGGGAACCAGTGGCCATGTCATAAGAGGGAGCCGCCCATGCGGTGAGGAACTGAGGCCTCTTGCCTCCAGCCTGTGCGTGAGCTGGGAAGTCCCTCCTCTAGCCCAGGTCAAGTCTACCAATGCCATCAGCCCAGGCTGGCAGCTTGATCTTCAACAAGATGAGACACCCTGAGCCAGTTAGTCAGCTAAGCTAATCCCAGTTTCTTGGCTCTCACAATCTGAAAGAGAACCAATGTTTGTTAAGCTGCCGTGCTTTGGGAGTTATTGATCAAGCAGAAGTGCCCCTAGACCATTCAGATGCCACGTAGTCACTCATATGGCTCCATTTACATCCACCATCTTGTTATCTGGTTTCAATTTTTCCCATCTGTTCTTTGTTCTCTTTTTCCTTGATTTCTATTTGCTTTTGGAATCTCTTGCTGGCTTACTAGCTAAGGTCTCTAAATTGTTATTTGATGGTTGCTTTAGGATTCACAACATCCACTTCAACTTATCACAATCTACCTTCAAGTAGATTTTATATATATATTCATAAGAAATCCTATGCTGCTGTTGTTACAGATTTTAATTCTATATGTATTGTAAATACCACACTACATTGTTATTGCTTTTGTTTTCAATAAGAAATTTAAATAATAAAAATCTTTTCTTTTCATCCACACTGTTACTATGTCTAATATATTTGTTTCCTACACAGAACTTTGATCCATACATTTTACTCCATGCAAAATTAAACTCAAAATAGATCATAGACCTGAACTCAAAACATAGTATTATAAAACTACTTGACAAACACAGGAAACTTTTATGACCTTGGGTTGAGAAAGGAGCTCTTTGATACCACCAAAAATCATAATCCATGAAAGAAAAAAATGGGCTTATCAAAATTAAGTACTTCTACTTAAAAAAAAAACTGTTAATAAAATTAAAAGCAAGTAAGAGCCTGGAAAAATATTTGCAAATTTTCTACATGATGAGGACTTGAATGTAGAATATGCTAAAAACTCTAAAAAAAACTCATGAGAAATCAAAACTAGCAAAACAAGTGGGCTGAAGACTTGAACAGACACTTAGTAAAGAAGATACGGATATCAGATGAGCACAGGAAATGTGCTCCATGTCACTAGTTATTAGGGTAACGTGAGTTAAAACTATCATGAGATACCACTACATACAAACTAGAAATTCTACCATTTACAAAATAGACTGGCCACATCAAGGAGTGAAAATAGGTGAAGCAACTGAAACTCTCATTAACTACTGGTGAGAATGAAAAATGGTACAACAATTGTACAATTGGATGTAAGATGGTACAATAAGTTGTTGGAAAACGCCTTGTCAATTTCCTTAAAAAATAAATAAAATCCTATCATATGATCTGGCTATCCCACTTCCAGGCATTCTCTCAAGACAAATGAAAACATATATTTATCTATACAAAGACTTTTATATAAAGTTTTATAGTAGCTTTATTTGCCATAGCCAAAAACTGGAGCTAACCCAGTGAACAAATGAATAAATAAGTTGTGGTATGTCCACATTATGGAACACTACTCACTGACTGAAAGTAGTTAACTGCTGATGAACATACCATAAATGAATTCCAGAATAAAAGAAAACAGAACAAAAGAAAAGTATATAGATTAAATTATTCCCTTTATATACAATTTCAGAAAATGCAAAGCTATCCATAGTGAAAGCAGATCAGTGGTTTCCTGTGGACAGGAGAGGGCAGTGGTCCTGGGAAAGGCGGGAAGGAGCAGGAGAAAACCTTCAGGGTAACGGGAGGCTGATTACATGGACTGCAATGGTAATTTTGTAAGTCAAAACTTGTCCAGTGATGCATGTGAAAGTTGCTGATATCGAGATAAAAATCTTCTTTGTCAAATCCAGAAAAATTGGAGTCAGGAAAGAACAAAGAGGGAGAAAAGAACTCAAGCTTGCCTGAGAAAAATACTATTTCAAGGCATCGATAACCCCCGCCCCCAACACACAAAATTCCTTCTCCTACATTGCCCCAGGCTTTGCACAGGTATGCACGGATTCCTGTATCAGTTTATCTTCAATGTTCCATAGGACAATTTCCATGAGAAACACTCCATGGAACAATTGCCCAGCATGGCCACCTCTATCTCTGAACTGATGCCAATTCCTGCCTCCGGTCTCCAAGATGGAAGAACTTCCTATCAGAAGGAGCTCATGTAAATTTCTCCCCTTTTCCTCTTCAAAATTTTCTTTTGCCTTCACATCCTTGGATGTGCCCATAGTTTACCATGATGTGTGCATTCCCACTGCACTGCTCGGCTGTTCCCAAGGAAATGTCATTCTTTAAAGAATATCACTCTGATTATTTTTGCAGGTTAAGGTATTTTTTACATTTCTGCAGCTAATGGTATGTCTCTATACCACAACAACAACAAAAAAAGCTTTTAAAATAAAATAGACATTGATCTCTGCTCTTGTGTATCTTACTGCAATAGGAAACAATAAAGGATAAGTGTAGATTGTTAAGCTAAATCATATGAAATTACCACTTTTGCAGGCAAAGAAATTAGACAAATATCAATTTCATAAGATTCAATCTAATGTACATCAGCACTAAAATATGGTAGAAGTTGATAAAAGCCAGAGGTCAATGAGAAGTCGAGTAGGATGAGGCAATCAGGATTTAAAAGTGGACATCCTGCTGGCACATCCTAGAGGGCATAGTGTGGTCAGGTTCAGGATCATTAGGACAGTGATATGGAGGAGACTCAAGGACACGTGCTATGGGGAGAGCCCAAAAGCTCTAAGGTAGGAGGGGTCACGCATGTTAAAAGAGTAGTAAGAAGCCCAGTGTGGTAAGAAGTAAAAAATTCCTTTTTAAAAAGATTTCTAGAATCTCACAGTACAGCCGATGAGGCTGGCAAAGGATTCTTTGACAAGGTACAAAAACAGAGTGAGCATAAATAGCCAGAGCCACACACTGTGCCTGGCGAGGAAGCCACATGCATCCTGGGTACACAAGGGAGGCAGGTCATCAGCTGCCCAGGACTCCAATGCTGTACCCACACCACCACCTCCAGCCTCCGAGAACAACTGCTGACCCCAGTCTTCTCTTCTTAGCTCCAAGTCACAGTTCTGGTCCACATATCTGCATCCCCAAGGCTGCCTCACATCTCCAATCCCTTGCAGCCAAGAGAAGCAGCAAACATGGGGCCTTTCCAGATTTTCAGCAGGAAGCAGGCTTGGCTTCCCCACTCCAAAACAAGAGGAGTTCCTGCACATGACAAAGGAGATAAGACAAGGGTCAGCAAGGGTCAGGAAAGAGTAAAGGAGACCACTTTACCCTCTGCAGAGGAAGATGGGGTGGGGGGTGGAGGAGTTGCCTTGGCTTCCCTTGCCTGGGTACCACCCATGGTGCCCATCAGTGGCAGTTTTATGATAAAGGACAAGGCAGGGACTCATACATTCTATAAGAAGCCCTACTGGACATAGTCTTTTGGAGTTTGACAATTTAGACTACTATACAGATCATGCATAAACAAAAATAAAATGTAAAAGCTCTGCAAGAGGAATATAAAATGAACAATAGCTTCCAACGAATCTGTAAACTTGAATCGACCACAGGTCGCTTACTCAGGATCTCCAAGAGTCACTTTCTTGCTGCAATGACATGGTATGGCTGCATCTAGCCAAAGAAGGCTACCCCTCCGTAGCCCCATGGACCAGGAGGCCCTTCTCTGGGAGAATAATCACAGGCTGAGGATCATGGAGGCTTGGTGTCTCCCTGCCAGACCTCAAGCTATAAGGAGGTGTGAGGAAGCAATGAGAAATCCACAGCTCAGCATGATTTTCAGGTACCTATTTCTCCATTCGTCTTGGGCCAAATGTAGTCATGCCCCAGAAAGAGAGAAGAGGAGAGGGGAAAGAGTCTTTGAGGCCTGTTGGAAGGACAGAACCAGTGCAGGCTTCCTGGATGGGGGACCAGAGCTGGCCCTGGGCCCCATACTCAGAAGAGGGCCTCTGAGCTTGGGGTACAGTGCTCCACTATTGCTATCTTAAAATGCTTGATAATTCTCTCATTGAAATTTTATGGAGTTTGATGGCCACATGAACAAAATCTACGCAGGGAGCCTCACATTCTCTGGGGTCATCTTTCGCATTTTCATTCCTGTGGGGTTCAGCACATTCCTGTGGGTTCCCGCGGTGCAGAGAAAGCATGCTCTTAGGAGCATCCGCACTGCCTCCACCAGTAGCCCTGTGCAGAAAGATCTCAACAGGAAATTTAAAAAACACCATAGCAGGTTCATAAGAGACCGTGGAAGAAAGAGAAAAGCTCTCTTGCTGATCTTTGAACAGGAGCCCTATATTTTTGCCTTGCCCTGGGTCAAGCTAATTGTGTATCTGTTTAGAGTTGATAGAAAAATAGATGCAGGTGGAGCTGCAGAACCAGGGAGCCGTGGAAACAGTTCACTGCTGGCCTTGACATCCAAGGTGTAGGAGTTTTCCTTGTCCCATTCTTGGCTGTGCATTAGCTGAACAGAATATTGAAAAAGCAATTGCAATGTGCCACACACGAGGATGGAAACTGGAGATTTTTTTTTACATGGGGTGGGGAGGGTCACTGTCTCTTAACAAGGGACATTTGATCTAAACCAAGCATCCAATCTGATGCTAGCCTGAAGAATTGGAGGGAGGAGGATCCCAGCAAAGGACCACACTCTAAGGTAGCACAAGCTTGCCTGACGGTGGTTTACCAGTGATTTGTGCAGAGAAATAGGGTCACAAAATAATGGCCATGACCTATAGTTAACTAAAGATCTCTTTTGACCTTTAAGTGGGAACTATTTAGTCCAATGCACTGCAGGCTTTGATACTGGTGTTGAAAATCAGGATCCGTCCTGTTGCCCCGGTGTTGAAGGTTGAACACCTGAGAAACACCAAGGCAAGAGCAAAAAGTTTTATTTATAGCATTGGAAAGAGAGAGAGAAGCTCTTCCGGAGAAAAGGGGGTCCAAGGTAATGGGGATGTCTTCCCCTTTTATAGGTTTCAGATTTCCTTTCTTCTCATGCCTCCTCTTACCTTACCTATGTGACCCAAAGGCGGAGTGACCAAGGGTGGAAAGGAGCCGCCCCGGGGTGCTCTTCAACAACTCTTTGCTAGGAGGAACAATTACTGGACCAGAGCAGGAGGTGAGGAGGAGGGGGAGGTATTCTGAAGGTATTAGCATTTTATCTCCTTTCCAACCAGCTTCCATCTTCCTGATGCGACTCCATCATCATCTACACTGGCTGCCTGTCTTTTGCTCCTACTTCAGCCTGACAAATCCTTAATGGACATCGTCACTTACTTTGTCCACGGGAGAGCACTGAAGAGCCATGGAACCTTAGCTGACCTGAACTTCCACCATGTGTTGATTCTAAGTGCTATTACCTCCAGCTTTCCCTAAAATACCATTTAGAATGAACGGGGTCATTCAACTCACCTTGCTTAAGCACCTCTTGTGTTCAAGGACCTCACAGGAGAAACAGTGAGGAATAAAACCCCCGGGTTCCTTGGAATCCAGCAGTGGGCAAAAGGCACTCAGCCTTGAGATGCCATGGATACTAAGAAAGGTGCTGAACGGTGCTGAGTGGGTCTGAGGTTTGGTGGAGGAGAGGTTGTGAGCTGTGACCCAAGAGTAGGTACATGTCAAAGAACCAGTGAGTGCTAGCCTAAAATAAAAATCTTACACCCACTCAAAAATTCAGTATCTTGTTAGAGTAAGTTTTCCATATTTTTTTCTGTTATAGGCTGATTTGAAAATTAAATGAGGCTGACCTGTGTGCTCAGACATCTCACCCTGTGCAGAATTGGCCCCCCTTTCCTCATGAGGCTGACACCCTCACCCACTTGCACCCTGACCACAATGTCTTTAAACCATGAAGCTAATGCTTACTTCCTGAGTAGGTACAAAAAGGAGCCAATTCTGAGAATGTCACTTGGTACTTTCCACTTTATGAAATGTGACTTATGACTATACTTGCCTCTCCCACCCCACTCCTTTGTGGTTTTTCTGTTTTAAAGTGGCTTCCTAACCCGTGTTCAGTGTCTTGGGCTGCGGAACTGTCTGGTTTCTGCTCCCTTGGCCCTGGCCAGAATAAATCCTTTGTCTTTACCCCCAAAAGACCCTGTAGTTTTATTTGGGATTTTGGAATAGTGCCTTGACATTTCCTAGCTAATTTCAAGCTTATCAAGGCATTTTCAAAACTCAGATTTCAGCTTGGCTTATTTATTTTGTCAAACTTCTCCAAGAACCAATGTGCTGAGAAGCTGGAACAAAAACAGAAGGCATAGCTGGACATGGTGGCCCAGGCCTGCTGTCCCAGCTCTCAGGGAGCATGGATGAGGGGTTAGGCAAGAAGTGAAAGTTCAAGAGCAGCCTGGACAACTGAGCAGAACTCAAAATAAAATTTTAAAAAGGACTGTGAATGTAGCTTAGTAGAGTCTTGGCTATCAGGTGCTAGGCCCTGGGTTCAACCCTTAGTACTGCAAAAGCAAAACCTACTACCAAAAAAAAAATGGCTAAAAGCCAGAGTCATGGAGATGTTGAGCATTTTTCAAGTTTCCAGTTCTCAGACACAATGTAAACTTTCAAGATAACTATCTCATAAACTTTATAAAGTCTTGCTTTTATATCATGCTTGAAGATTCCTATGTTTAGATGTCAACATACAGTATAGAATACCCGATTCCATTTTTACATGTTAGAAATAATAAAACCAAGGGCTAAGAGTCAGTTGGCTTATGTAGAGTTATATCCTTCTCTTTCACTGTCTCTCCAAGATGTTCTGCTCTGAATATCTGTTAGCATATGACAGATTAAATAGGTCTCTAAGCAGTCCTGTTGTGGAATTGGCAATAAAGTGAAAGAAAGATTAAAACAGGATGCCACATTTCCCAGAGTGGAAAAGACCCTGCCTTCTGGAAAGCCCCCCCGCACACACACACACACACACAGAACCCATGATTGGCAGGCAGAATGATGGTCCGCAAAGATTTCCTAACCCCTGGAAGTTCTAAATCTAAGATCTCAGGG
The DNA here is from genome assembly GCF_048772815.1 of Callospermophilus lateralis. Classification (NCBI taxonomy): domain Eukaryota; kingdom Metazoa; phylum Chordata; class Mammalia; order Rodentia; family Sciuridae; genus Callospermophilus; species Callospermophilus lateralis. The sequence continues at coordinate 13,599,650 of NC_135313.1, read as the reverse complement.
TAAAAGAGAGGCAGGACTAGAGATGCAGGTAAGAATTGTGGCTTACCTAAGTGGGGATTTAATCCAGGAAGGGAGGCCAGGTAAGCTTTCCCTGAACAAGACATGTTTGAGGTGAGGTCTCAGTGGTGATTAAGATTTCACCAGGACACAAAAACCAGGAGAAACCTTTCCAGGTGGTAAAAGCAGCATAGGCCAAAGCCCTGTGAATAGCGCCTTGACATTGTGACACAGCTCACAAACCGCACAGCTGGGAGGGAGAGACAGGGGAGCCACTGCGAATCAATGGAGGAGAGACCAGTAGTGGGATGACCAGGCAGAGCCCTATAAACCAGATGAGCCAAGTCTACCTTCTCCTGAAAGCAAAAATGGCAAACCATTGAATGATGGCCTCAGCTCAAATGGAATTTTAAAAAATAATTTCAGTATAAAAAGAGTATTCGAACAAAATGTGTTTTTAAGGAATGTCATAAAGTAATCCAATGCTGTACTTTAAGTATATTGTTTTAGAAGACTTTCTCTTAAGTTTGAGTTTTAAATAAATATGATTTAAAATAACAATAGTACTGTTCTTTGCAGAAGAATATGTGCTATAAAAATCCAACCATAAAAAAAATGTTTAAATCCATTAGAATTTTGTAACTAAGTGTTTTAGTTAGCTTTTCATTGCCACAGGCAAAAGACCTGACGAGAACAATGTAGAGAAGGAAAGTCTCATTGGGGGCTCACAGTTCCAGAGGTCTCAGTCCTTGGGTGGCCTACTTCATTGGTGGGGTAGTGGCTCAGCAGTAGAGCGCACAGTGCATGTGAGGCTCTGGGTTTGATCCTCAGCACTACATATAAATAAATAAAATAAACATATTGTGTCCAACTACAACTAAAAAAATAAATATTAAAAAAAAAGAAATGCTGGGTTCAGATTAAAAAGAGAAAATTATGCATTTCTTGAGAAGGCATATTCAAGTCAAGATAAATCCCTAATATTGAATGAGTTAGCAACTGAGAGATGCGATCCTTCCTAAATTTTGTTAATCAAAAAATAAAGGAAGGAGAAAGTCAATAATCTTATGCAGTCATCTTTAAGTTGAAAGTGAACTTTTAGCCTTTTTGATTAAAAAAAATAGCTAAAGTTGAAGTTCAAAAAGTTGCAAGAAAGTTAAAAGAAAATAAGTAAGGTAGAAAAGCAAGATGACAATCTTTAGTTGCAAGAAAATGTCATTATAATGAGAAATTGAAGGAGGAAGCTTAGGGGAAGAAGGGAAGCTTTCTGTCCTGAATCCCGGGGCAGGACTGGGTGAGTTGCAAAAAGAAATAAGGAGGAGATAAAGATGCCTGGGCCTCACCCCTATTCCTGCAGCTCACAGTGGGTGTTTGCCCCAGTACAGGCTTCAAAAGCCTTCAGCCAAAGCACCGCTCCTAAACGTGTGGCCAGTGTGTGTCTTTGATGTGAGCACCAGAAATATTATAGGAATTTTGACCATTGATTATATTAATTAGTGTGTGTGTTGGATAAAAGACTATAAGTAATGTGCCCATGATGTAATGTGAACTGCAAAACTTAGATAAACTGCAGAACTTACATAGACTTAAGTTAGTGATATGAGAGTCTACACCCAGGGCATACACCCCAGACCTCACCCAGTTATCAGCTACAAGTTCAACAGAACTAGGACTTAAAAACCCAGACTTCGGGCGGGGGTGGGAGGTGGTGATAGGACTAACAGGACCCAGACAGAAAGACTGAGACCTCCATCGCTCTTGGCCCCCCGTACCAGACTCCTCCTCCCCAGATTGAGTACCAGCAACCCTGATGTAAGACATGACACAGGTAAGCGACTGGGACCCTTGGGTGTAGACTCAGGACTTAAAATTAGGATGTGTATCTGAAGTGTGATGAGCATCAATAAAATAGATTTGGTTGAATCTATTTTTTTTATTGGTTGTTCAAAATATTACAAAGCTCTTGACATATCATATTACATACATTAGATTCAAGTGGGTTATGAACACCCATTTTTACCCCAAATACAGATTGCAGAATCACATTGGTTACACATCCACATTTTTATATAATGCCATATTAGTAACTGTTGTATTCTGCTACCTTTCCTATCCTCTATTATCCCCCCTCCCATCCCCTCCCATCTTCTCTCTCTACCCCATCTGCTGTAATTTAATTCTCTCCCTTGTTTTTTTTTTCCCCTTTCCCCTCACAAACTCTTATATGTAATTTTGTAAGCAATGAGGGTCTCCTTCCATTTCCATGCAATTTCCCTTCTCTCTCCCTTTCCCTCCCACCTCTCATCCCTGTTTAATGTTAATCTTTTCCTCATGCTCTTCCTCCCTGCTCTGTTCTTAGTTGCTCTCATTATATCAAAGAAGACATTTGGCATTTGTTTTTTAGGGATTGGCTAGCTTCACTTAGCATAATCTGCTCTAATGCCATCCATTTCCCTGCAAATTCCACGATTTTTGTCATTTCTTAGTGCTGCATAATACTCCATTGTGTATAAATGCCACATTTTTTTTATCCATTCATCTATTGAAGGGCATCTGGGTTGGTTCCACAGTCTATCTATTGTGAATTGTGCTGCTATGAACATCTATGTGGCAGTATCCCTGTAGTACGTTCTTTTAAGGTCTTTAGGGAATAGTCCGAGAAGGGGAATAGCTGGGTCAAATGGTGGTTCCATTCCCAGCTTTCCCAGGAATCTCCATACTGCTTTCCAGATTGGCTGCACCAATTTGCACTCCCACCAGCAATGTATAAGTGTACCCTTTTCCCCACATCCTCGCCAGCACTTGTTGTTGTTTGACTTCATAATGGCTGCTAATCTTACTGGAATGAGATGGTATCTTAGGGTGGTTTTGATTTGCATTTCTCTGACTGCTAGAGATGGTGAGCATTTTTTCATGTACTTGTTGATTGATTGTATATCCTCCTCTGAGAAGTGTCTGTTCAGGTCTTTGGCCCATTTGTTGATTGGGTTATTTGTTATCTTATTGATTAATTTTTTGAGTTCTTTGTATGCTCTAGATATTAGGGCTCTATCTAAAGTGTGAGGAGTAAAAATTTGTTCCCAGGATGTAGGCTCCCTATTTACCTCTCTTATTGTTTCTCTTGCTGAGAAAAAAACTTTTTAGTTTGAGTAAGTCCCATTTGTTGATTCTAGTTATTAACTCTTGTGCTATGGGCGTCCTATTAAGGAATTTGGAGCCCGACCCCACAATATGTAGATCAGAGCCAACTTTTTCTTCTATCAGGCGCAGGGTCTCTGATTTGATATCAAGCTCTTTGATCCATTTTGAGTTAACTTTTGTGCATGGCGAGAGGAGGGGATTCAGTTTCATTTTGTTGCATATGGATTTCCAGTTTTCCCAGCACCATTTGTTGAAGATGCTATCCTTCCTCCATTGCATGCTTTTTTCCCCTTTATCAAATATAAGAAAGTTGTAATTTTGTGGATTGGTCTCTGTGTCCTCTATTCTGTACCATTGGTCCACCCACCTGTTTTGGTACCAGTACCATGCTGTTTTTGTTACTATTGCTCTGTAGTACAGTTTGAAATCTGGTATTGCTATGCCGCCTGACTAACAATTCCTGCTTAGAATTGCTTTTGCTATTCTGGGACTTTTGTTTTTCCATATGAATTTCATGATTGCTTTATCTATTTCTACAAGAAATGCTGTTGGGATTTTGATTGGCATTGCATTAAATCTAGAGAGAACTTTGGGTAATATCGCCATTTTGATGATGTTAGTTCTTCCTATCCATGAATAGGGTATATTTTTCCATCTTCCAAGGTCTTCTTCTATTTCTCTCTTTAGGGTTCTGTAGTTTTCATTGTATAAATCTTTCACCTCTTTTGTTAGGTTGATTCCCAAGTATTTTATTTTTTTTGAGGATATTGTGGTTGTCCTCATTTCCATTTCAGAAGATTTGTCACTGATATACAGGAATGCCATTGATTTATGCATGTTGATTTTATATCCTGCCACTTTGCTGAATTCATTTATTAGCTCTAGTAGTTTCTTTGTAGACCTTTTTGGGTCTGTTAGATATAGTATCATATCATCAGCAAATAGTGATAATTTAAGTTCTTCTTTTCCTATTTTTATGCCTTTAATTTCTTTCGTCTAATTGCTCTGGCTAGTATTCCGAGAACCAAATTGAATAGAAGTGGTGAGAGAGGGCATCCCTGTCTTGTTCCATATTTTAGAGGGAATGCCTTCAGTTTTTCTCCATTCAGAATGATACTAGCCTGAGGCTTAGCATAGATAGCTTTTACAATGTTGAGGTAAGTTCCTGTTATCCCTAGTTTTTCTAGTGTTTTGAAAATAAAGGGATGCTGTACTTTGTCTAATGCTTTTTCTACATCTATTGAGATGATCATGTGGTTCTTATCGTTAAGTCTATTGATGTGGTGAATAACATTTATTGATTTCTGTATATTGAACCAGCCTTGCATCCCAGGGATGAATTCTACTTGATCATGGTGCACAATTTTTTTATATGCTTTTTTATTCGATTCGCCAGAATTTTATTGAGGATTTTTGCATCTAGATTCATTAGAGATATTGGTCTGTGGTTTTCTTTCTTTGAAGTGTCTTTGTCTGGTTTCGGGATCAGGGTGATGTTGGCCTCATAGAATGAATTTGGAAGAGCTCCTTCTTTTTCTATTTCTTGAAATAACTTGAAAAGTATTGGTATTAATTCTTCTTTGAAGGTTTTGTAAAACTCCGCTGTATACCTATCCGGTCCAGGGCTTTTCTTGGTTGGTAGTCTTTTGATGGCTTCTTCTATTTCCTGCTTTGTTATTGGTCTGTTTAAATTGTATGTATCTTCCTGACTCAATCTGGGGAAATCATATGACTTAAGAAATTTATCGATATCTTCACTATCTTCTATTTTATTGGAATATAGGGTTTCAAAATAATTTCTAATTATCTTCTGTTTTTCTGTAGTGTCCGTTGTGATATTACCTTTTTCATCCCGTATGTTAGTAATTTGAGTTCTCTCTCTTCTTCTCTTCGTTAGCATGGCTAAGGGTCTGTTGATCTTATTTATTTTTTTGAAGAACCAACTTTTAGTTTTATCAATTTTTCAATGTTTTTTTTTTGTTGTTGTTGTTTCAATTTCGTTGATTTCAGCTCTGATTTTAATTATTTCTTGCCTTCTACTACTTTTGCTGTTGTTTTGCTCTTCCTTTTCTAGGGTTTTGAGATGAAATGTGAGTTCATTTATTTGTTGGTTTTTTTCTTTTTTTGAGGAATGAACTCCAGGCAATGAATTTCCCTCTTAAAACTGCTTTCATTGTGTCCCATAGATTCTGATATGTTGTGTCCGTATTTTCATTTGTCTCTAAGAATTTTTTTATTTCCTCCTTTATGTCTTCTGTAACCCATTGTTCATTCAGTAACATATTGTTCATTTTCCAGGTGATGCAGGATTTTTCCTTCCTTCTTTTATCATTGATTTCCAGTTTCATTCCATTATGATCAGATAAGATGCATGGTATTATCTCCACCCCTTTATATTTACTGAGGGTTGCCCTATGGCATAATATATGGTCTGTCTTTGAGAAGGATCCATGTGTTGCTGAGAAGAACGTGTATCCACTTGATGATGGTTGATATATTCTATATATGTGGGTTAAGTCTAGGTTATTGATTGTGTTATTGAGTTCTATAGTTTCTTTATTCAGCTTTTGTCTGGAGGATCTGTCCAATAGAGAGAGCGGTGTGTTGAAGTCACCCATAATTATTGTGTTGTGGTCTATTTAACTCTTGAACTTGAGGAGAGGTTGTTTTATGAACGTTGCAGCACCATTGTTTGGTGCATACATATTGATAATTGTTATGTCTTGTTGTTGGATGGTTTCTTTTTAACAGTATATAGTGTCCTTCTTTATCCCTTTTGATTAACTTAGGTTTGAAGTTGATTTTATTCGATATGAGTATGGCCACTCCTGCTTGCTTCCGAGGACCATGTGAGTGGTATGATTTTTCCCAACCTTTCACCTTCAGCCTGTGTATGTCTTTTCCTATCATATGAGTCTCCTGAAGGCAGCATATTGTTGGATTTGTTTTTTTAATCCAGGTTACTAGCCTATGTCTCTTGATTGGTGAATTTAAGCCATTAACGTTTAGGGTTACTATTGATATATGGTTTATACTTCCAGTCATGCTTATTTATTTATTTATTTTAATATGGCTAGTTTTTTCTCTTTTTTTTTTTTTCTCCACATTACTGAGTTACCTCCCACTGTTAGTTTTGGGTGCTGTTTTTCAATTCCTCTTTTTATAGTGTTTTGCTCAAAATGCCTTGCAGTGCTGGTTTTCTGGCTGCGAATTCTTTTAACTTTTGTTTATCGTGAAATATTTTAATTTCATTGTCAAATCTGAAGCTTAATTTTGCTGGATACAGTATTCTTGGTTGGAATCCATTATTTTTCAGCGTTTGAAATACGTTGTTCCAGGATCTTCTCGCTTTCAATGTCTGTGATGAAAAATCAGCCGTTAACCTAATTGGTTTACCCCTGAATGTAATCTACCTCCTTTCTCTCATAGCTTTTAATATTCTCTCCTTGTTCTGTATGTTAGCTATCTTCATAATTATGTGTCTTGGAATTGGTCTATTACGGTTTTGTATGTTTGGGGTCCTGTAGGCTTCCAGGATTTGGCAATCCATTCCATCTTTCATATCTGGGAAGTTTTCTAAGATTATTTCATTCAATAGATTGTTCATTCCTTTGGTTTGAACCTCTACACCTTCTTCTATCCCAATGACTCTCAAGTTTGGTTTTTTTATGACATCCCATATCCCTTGGATGGATTTCTTGTGATTTCTTAGCATCCTTTATGTGTTGACTATATTCTTTTCAAGTTGATAAACTTTGTTTTCATTATCTGATGTTCTGACTTCTATTTGATCTAGTCTATTTGTAATATTCTCGTTTGAATTTTTAATTTGGTTTATGGTTTCCTGCATTTCTAGGATTACTGTTTGATTTTTTTTTTAAATCTCTATCTCCTGGTAGAGCTCATTCTTTGCCATTTGAATTTGCTTATGTAATTCGTTTCAAAGTATACTTTCATTGTTTGGACTTGCTGTCTAATGTCTTCTCTAAGATTCCTTTCCATCTGAGTTAGGGATGCCTTGAGTTCTTTCTCTGTCCATTTTTCTGATGCCTCTAGGTTCTCCTGTGTATTTAAGTTGTCCTGCATTGTTTGTAATCCTTTTTTCCCTTGTTTTTTCATGGTGCTCACGTTACCTTCCAACTCTGTTTGACTGCTGTGTTTCTGTTTTCTCCTTTGAATTTGTTCTGGTTTTTATAGTTCCAATATCTCTCCTTTGTGTTGGGAGACAATGTTTAGAGATGTTGGATTTAATTGTGATTTAAGGTAAATTCATTCATTTCATTAAAGGCCTACAGATTTTGATGGCATATAGAGAATTGAGGTTTGAACTTAGGATTTTATGTTAAGGTCGGGCGATTTGATGGTATGGAGGTTAGTATATGTTAGCTTCTTTGGGGGATTGCTCAAATGCAGGAGGATATTAACAAGAGAATAGACATGAGTACTTGGGGGTAGTTAAGGGTTTAGGCGGACTATAGACCAACTCGTAGTATTCATCTATTTGCATTTAGTAAATTACACGTAATCTGGGTGGGTGGTCATGCTTAAGAGGAAAGATGGGGAAAAGGTAAGGAAGCAAACCAAGAAGGAGAGAGGGAAAGAAGAAAGAAAGAGAAAAGAAAAGAACAGAAAAAGAAATGATAAAAAATAATAAAATACAGTAAAATAAAAATTACAATTAAAAAAATAATTTAAAATTAAAAAATTTTTTTAAAAAAGGGCACTGTTAGGCTTCTATTTTCTTCGCTTCCAGTAGGTGGTTCTGTGCCTTCTAGGGCAAGATTTTGCCCTCTGGCTGTAGGAAACAATCCGTGTGAGGCCTCTCCCTCCTCCCCTCCCCCCCACCCCCCCCCCCTCAAAACCTGTTGGCTTAGGTTTATGCCTGGTTTCTAGTCTCCTCGCTTCTCCTGCCAGACAGGCCTTCCCCAGTGTGATACCTCTCCAAAGTTCAAGCTACACTCTGGGCCTGCAGTTTCCTGGATGTGGAGCGAGGCTATTGGGAATCGGCCCCTTATTGTTTTGATTCCCTCCGATAGCCACTCCTCTGAGAGCTGGTGAGACAGGTTTCGTTTTCGCCGCTGGTGGGAGGGGGGAGTTGGAGGTCAGTTGCCTTTACCTTTCCCCACACCTCTATTCACGCTTACTCTGATATTCACGCCCCCGGAAAGCTGGGGAGAGATTTTATGCAATTTCCCCACTGTATGGGAGAAGGGCTAAATGTCACACACCTGTTTTATCACTGAACTTGCTGCGATCTGTCAGAAACTGGCGATGGTGACGTCAGCTCTCCAAGATGGTGGCCGCTGGCTTCCTTGGTGGGTTGTCCAGTGTGGAGGACAGACCTGGACTGTTTCTCTCCCCTGTCTCAAACCCAGAACTCAGCCTGGAGCACAGTGAGAGCACCATTGGCAGGACCCCACAGAATCCGCAGCACCGTTTCTCTGTGTTGCTGGTACACTGTTTCTGCGCGAGCCGCAGTCTCTAGCTGCGGGGTGGGCCGCCGATCAATCTACCTGAATCTCCGGGCACACGGTTCCCTCGCTATTGAGCCCCAGTAATTGATCTTTGGGTGATGGAAATCCTTCCTCTAGGTTTCGGTGCACCCCAATTTTGCTGGAAATTCCTAACAAGATAGTTTTTGGCCATTCTAACTCATTATTCACCTGCGCAGTGACGCGGTACATGGGGGTGATGCACTCTATTCGCCGCCATCTTCGATTTGGTTGAATCTAACTGCGCCTCCCACTGAGTCTATGGTAACCGCTCATGATAGTCTGACTTTGCTGAACCATTGCTATATTCCTCCTTCCCAGGGAGTTGGTAGAATTTGGAGCTCCTCCCCCTCTAACAACCTCAGTGTGTTCAGGAACTGCTTAAGGGCAGGGCCTACACTTGGCTGAACTCAACCAATAAATACAAGCAAAGTAACATGAACAATCAGGTTAAAGTCAGAGGCCTAGTGTCACCTGTTCAGCAAATCTTGCCTCTCTAAAAGATAAAAGTACACCTTGCATTCTCTGATAAGAATGTGTGTTTTATTTGCATCTTTGGTATAGCTTAGGTTCCCTACCTGAGTTTTTCAATGGTTACATCAAGAATACGTATAACAAACACTATTGAAAGAAGCATCTCAACAATGAAGACAGGAATGGCCCTGTATACCCTTGCTCTCAGTGCACACAATAGAGAACGATTCATGTTTCAGACTCTCTGGAGTTCAATGTCCAAATAAAGATACTCAGACAAATGGAATTTCAATGTTGTATGTCTCGCTATGACTTCTGAAACTTCCTACTGGAAGGCTTCTCCCTGAAGTTTTCACCAAATTAGGCGTGACCAGTTTGGACAATATAACCCTCCCTGTAAGTATGGAAATAACTTGCAATCGCAGCCAACGGAACTCAGAGCAGACCCGCAACCTCCCAGGAATCCAGAGAAAGGCTTACTTTTCAATATCATGCTCTAGTACAAACCAAATGCTATGCAAATCTGATAAAAAACCAATGCTTGCCTAGAAGCAAAACAACAGTTATCTTAAATGTAATGATATATTGGTAGTAGCCAGAAAGTACTTCAAATGTTATGTGTTTTATTTTACAGTATTGCCACTCCCCTAGAAGAACAGTCTGGATCTTAGTTTTCTAAGGCAGAGCAGAAATGGGGTTCTGACAAAATTGCATTCAAAATAGTCTTGAGAATAGATTGGGGTTTTCCATCCTTCAGACATAATTTCAAGAAATATTCTAGCTGTGACCTACACAAGACAGTTTGGATCTTTGATATGTGCCAAGTATAGTAGGAATACTGAAATACCTCTTATTTTCCTGTCAACTTCATTCTCCCTAATTATCTTTTCATACTTACTTTTATGCGTTTGATAGAGATATGCAATCAAACCACTCTATAATAATGCAGGTTTATTAAAAAAGACTATCACCCAAAGGCTGGGTGATATATATATATATATATATATATATATATATATATATATATATATATATTCCCCAAACTGTGCATGAATTACACATAATTATATACCTGTGGGTGTACTTAACTACCTGACAATATTCGTTATGTGCTAACAGTATCTACTCTCTTTGAATTATTAGGTTGCCTTTCACTATGATAATGTGGTGCTAAAAGTAAATGGACAAAGCATCTTATTTTTTTTTCATAAGAAATGCCTTTCTCGGGGCTAACAATCCTTTGGTAACTCCACCAGCATCTGAGTTCTTATTTACACCAAGCATTAACCCAAACACTTGAGATTTTTTAAAAAATAAACAAGCCACTGACTTCCAGTTGCTGAGAGTCTAGAGGAGAGGCCAGCAGACTCTACAGCTTAGACTTCTCTCACTTCAGCCTCTTCCTACTGCAAACAGGCAGCATCTGCATCACGCATTCTCACCCCCAGCTGGACATTCCCAAGTTTGGCTGCAGGCAGTTCTCAGAAACCAATCAAACAAAATGCTTGCTGGCAGAAGGCATGACCTACACTTCTTCTACAGGGGTTCCTTCATTCTCAGGAAAGGTATGAGACTCTTCTATCTTTGCGGGTTTTATTTAGCCCTTATAGGGTACTTGGAAAAAATAATAATAACAACACAGAAGAAAACATATATACCTCTTCTTAGGGACATTCAAATTCTGACAAATACTCTCTGGCAAAAGAGCCTGGGGACTTATATTGTTTTTAGAAAACCCCTTAGGCAATTCTCAGATCTAGCCAAGAATGAGATATTCTACAAAAAAAAAAAATTATATAAAGCATTTTTTTCTTTCTTTCTTTGGGGATGGGGGCGGGGGTAGGCGGGGATTGTTGTTCTTGGTTTATTTTTGCCATTGCTAACTCTTGTGTCAGGTGGTTAAAAGATAATAGCATACTGTGGGAAACCATTCTGGGATATTTTTCTTGGTTCTGTGTCTTTAAATCTCAGACATTTGAATGTTACTGTCATCTCTATATAAAGAGATTTATTTGTGAGGTTCTGAATGCCCTATCACTTCTTCAAGGGTACTTAGCTCCTGGTTCTTTGATAATTCACTTTTGTTCTTAAGTTTTCATAGTTCTCTCCTGGGGAGTGTTTAATGCATGGCACGATAGCCTATGCTTATATTTCTCAATCCTCAAATGCAAATTCCAAATGTCACCAGGCAACCCTTTACCTCTTTCCGCACCTTGGCCTTCCCCAAAAGTGTCAGCCAGTCCATTAGTGTATTTTTAGTAGCACAGGTCCTGGCATGAAAACCATACTTAACAAAACATGAGACATGCAGCCAGTGCATATGCATCATAGAGATGCAGGGTCAAGGTCACATATAGGTCATCAACACTGACTTGAGATTCCTGTACTCCCTGTAAAACCAAGATTCCAATAATTCATAAAATATAGTAATAAGATGAGTAAACTATTGATACATGCAAAAACATGGAAGGATCTTAAATGTGTTATGCTGAGCAAAAGAAGACAGACCCAAAGCCTTCATGCTGCATGATCCCATTTGGAACATTCTAGAAAAGGCAAAACAATAGGGACAGCATGCTGATCAGTGGTTGCCTGGAAGTGAGGGAAGGGACCACTTCTAAGTGGCAGGGAGAATTCAGTGGAGCAGGGATGGAAGTGGGCTGGATCTTGATTGTGGGGGTGGTACTTGACTGTGGGTTTAGTAAAACTCAGCACTACACTAAAAAGATTGAATGCAAATAACACCTCAATTTAAAAAAAAAAAACTTTTTAAAAAGAATGTAAGTGTAACAAGCTTTCACGTCTAGAACAAATTTAAACTTGAAATGTATTTGGAATGTCAAAAGTGACTGCTTTTTCTTCAAGACAGATACAAATAAAATACATGTAGATTCTAATGGGATGGAAGAGGACCCAGGTCTCTTGGTCCATCACGGAGATGACTGTGAAAAGCCAGGCTATTGCTGGAATTTGTTCTGATTTTTTTTTCTTGTAAAAAGTTGGGGGAATCTCAACTTACCTAAGTGGGTTGTGGGGGTACTGAGAGAAGAGTTGAGTGTCTCTCTGTTGTAACACATTTTTTATGATTGCTAATTTGCTTTAGCAGTGGCGCACTGCCTGGGATTTTTGGCCTGTGAGTAAGTACTCTATTTTTGAGATATTCTAAAGTCATAAAATTTTGCATGTTTGCCATATTCTGAGGGTTGTGGTGCACAGCAGAAGTTGAAGGCAGCATGCCTGTGCCTGGAAAAGCCAACCTAGATGAAAAGACAGGGCATACAGCAACAAATAGTTCATGAAAATTAGGGGCTGACGGGACTTTGCAGATAGGAAATCAGTGTGGGTTGAGCAACTACAGGAGGCTTCTGCAGGACATAGGAATTGAGCCACACCTGGAAGGCTGCGAGAGGAAACACGGAAGTGCATTCTGCACTCAGTAGGGAGGCTGAGGCAGGAGGATGGTGAGTTCAAGGACAGACTCAGCAACTAATAAGACCCTCAGCAAACTCAGTGAGACCTTGTCTCAAAATAAAACTTAAAAGGACTGAGGGTGGGTGAAGCTCAATGGTAAAGTGACTCTGGGTTAAAAAAAAAAAAAAAGCATAGGTGAATTCTGGTAACAGGAATGATAATCGATGGAAGACAGAAAAGACCAGGTGCAATAGTATTACTCCTCTTGAAAGCAGGCCAGCATCTCTTTAGCCGTGCAGCGATCTGGGCTTAGATGGGTCTGGCAAACCCTGAAGGCTGATGCTGGCTCCCCAATATCAGCCTTAGATGATGTTAGTGAGTGAGCTGCCACTGCCACCAGGTCAACATGAACCATAAAACTTACATATCGAAGTGTCTCTAGGTAGCTGGCTAAGGAAGCACCCCTGAGCCTTGGCACGCATTATTACAAAGCATGACTTAGATGTTCTTGACGGAAGCACGGGGAGAAGCCTTCCCTCACGTATTTGCCAAGTGCACCATGTGTGAATGCCATGGAACAAGTCACTTTTCCTTCCTCCTCTGAGGTTTCCTGGGGACAATTATGAGTTTTTGCAGTAGAGATTGTGTTCAGATCAGGATAAAGACAGTCACAAAATTTTTAAACCACTTTTCATCCCTCAGTGCAGAAGAAATCTCCATATTTTATGTTAGTGTATTTTTCAGGGGCAAGATTGATTTTTTTCTTTTTTTTTTTTTTTTTACTTTTAATGAGAGGCCAGAGATGTCAATTTTGCAGTTTCTGACACACGTATCCAAGTTTGTTTAGGAATGAAAAGAGATAGCCCTTGAAAGAAAAAAAAAAAAGAACAATAAAAGTAGACTTAGTAATGTTTTAAAATTAGAGACCAAAAAGAAAAGTCTGGTGTTTTCACATATCTCATTCAGTCACTTTCCATCCACCCAGAATTACCGGGTGTGGTTTGTTAATGGTGGTGCTAAAGAAAACAGCCTGGTTGATTGGTCAAGAGCACAGTGTGAGCACAAGTGAGAACCCTGGCTCTCAGCAGCAGCAGCAGCCCAGAGAGACCTCATTGTGCCACGGCAGAGGTGTTTAACTTGGCTAGCTATCCCTAGCTAACTGTGTGACTGTGGGTGGATGCCTTTCCTGCACATCGCTGTTCTTCCTAGAGACATGGAAATAAAAGTGCTCACCTCCTGAGCTGTCCTTTCAAGTAAATGAGATGAAGTTTGTGAAAGTGCCCAGCAGCATGACTGCCATGTAATCAGTGCTCAGTAAATGGATGCTATCCCCATGACTGTGTGAACATTTAGGAAAAGACATGAGGATTAATAGTCTTTGGATTGATAGTCTTTGCCCTACTTTGATGGCACAGAAAACTGACCAACAGCCCATACCTCCACGTGAGAGCCTGGATTACAATAGCAGAGCCAGTAAGCCAGGCTCTTGGAGCTCAGAGATCTCAGATCCCAATCTGGCCCATTGTACCTGTGACTTTGGAGAAGTTGCTGAAACTGCTAAAGTTCAAGTTCCCCAGCTGTAAAATGGGACTAATGCGGGGATGTTGTGAGGATTATAGAAAAGAACACACTAAGGCTGCTTTGTATGCGGTAGAGGCCATCCAAGCCCTTGGATTATGGGATGTTATCAGTATTAGTCATTAACTACATGGAATTTTCAGGAAGCTTCAATGTTCATTTCTGGGCAGACTGACTCTTTTTATAAATCCAATAAATTGGCCAAAGATCAAAATGTATGCCCTTGGCCTTCTGGTAGAACAATTCTATCAGTATTAGAAAGTAACCTCTGGATGTTTTTCCACAATGGTGGGCCAATCGTCATCTTTGTACAAATTCCCCGCCCTCAGAATGGGAGACCTAAGTCCCAGTGACAAAGCAAGCAGCCACCTTCTTCTCATCAGATGCAAGATTAGTGGGTTTAAAATTAGTGATAGTGGACAAAAGAAACCAAGAACCTCTTCCTGAATATATCACAGGGAAGGTAGTGCTGGCAAAACGTGGATCTTACATATCCATAAAATGCATAAAATGTATATTCAGTCAACTCAGTTATTTTAAAGTGACAGAAAGCTGTATGCCAAGCATGCAAACTAGGTGAAGAAAATGCAAATTACACAGCGCTTGGCAGATCTACCCTTGAATTATCCCAGGGGAAAATATCAAGGAACTTGCAACAGGGACAAGAAGGAACTCCTGACCTTCATCAGTTACACAAATGATCCAGGTGTATTTTGTTAGGAATGAAAGTAGATGCTTCATACACATCTGACCCTTTGAAACTCATTTTGTAGGGAAGTTGTTGAGAGGGTCTGCTATGTGGCATTAGTCAGTAGGCAGTATTTTTCCACTGGCTATAGATAATTATTCCTATGCATTTTCTTCTAAAAGGAACTTGTGGGAATTATTTAAAATACAGAATAAGAGAGAGGCTTATGGGATTAAAATATAGATTTAGTTTGTGTTTTCATATTTAATAAAGACTACTTCTAAAGTTTTTTTTTATGTCAAAGATTAGAGGAAGGAGCTACATTGGGGCATAGGATAATGATTATTTCAAGTTTTGAAACAGTTTTTAAATAACTTAATATAAAAGGGGAGTAAAATGAAATATGGAATTTCATTTTATGATATGATAAAAGTTATGCTCATTCTTGAACTTGTGCCAACTCTACACTAAACAATTAGTGGTTCTCAAGGCAAGAGATACACATTTACCAATTCAGTCTTTAAGAAGAAGCCCACAACCTACGCATCTGGAAAAGTGGACTATAAACTCATTGGTGAATTAATTCATTTGATGAACTAATAATCTGAATTAATTACTGGAGCTGTAACTGTAGGTAGGTGGGGTGTACCTGGAGGATGTAGGTCACTGGGGCATGCCCTTGGTGACTTTTTTTAATCCCTTACTCCACATTCTCTCCCATACCCTCCCCCTTGACACGGCCATGAGCCAGCAGGCTTCCTCCATCACGGCCTCCCACCATGATGTTCTGCCTCATCTCAGGACCACAGTGATGAAGGTGGCCGACCACGGAGTGAATCTCTGAAACCGTGATTCCAAAATAAACTTTTCCTCCTCTAAGTTGCTCTAGTCGGATTCTTGCCAGTGTCAAAAAGCTGGGTAACACACCCACTGACTATTTTCTGTTCTTTTCTACCATTCATTCTTTTCCTTTCCTTCTCCATTTTTCTTATATTAAATGCAGAAGGAATGGGACTCACCACTCCAACCTGATATTAAAGAATGACTCACGGAGAGGGCGTTCCAGAGTGGGGAGATCTCCAAAACCTGAAAATTGACTTCACTGTGCAAAGTCTGCCCCTAGGATCCTTAGCACATACACAAGGAAAGTTTTTGGACAACCTGGGCTTTCTCCAGGAACCCACCTTTGAGCATATTCGGCTTTAGGCAAGAGTAGGATGCAACAATCAAGAAAACACAGCCCCTTGAAAAAATTCAGAGGTCAGCTCACAACTTGTCAGTGAGTATTCATGATGAGGAAACCTTTTACTTCTAACTTTTTCAAAACTTTGTTAAGACATAAGCCTATAAATTGCCCAGAACACTGGATATTCTCTCCAAGGAAATATACAGAGGAATGCCCAACTTGGCCTTCAGTTTCAGGGATCTCAAAGACCTGCTGCCTCTACATGCAAGATGAGAAGTTTGGGAATAGAGTGAAATCCCTGCACAGAAAATTAAAGTCTGGGAGAACAATATTCATTCACATTTACCTTGTACAAATGAGGAATTGTTAACACAGAATTTAAAAATAGTGTCAATATACTTAAGTTCAGAAACTGTGAAAGAATTTTATTTAGGGTCTTAGGAATTGCAACTGAAAGATGAAGTTTCAGATAACCTAAATCAGTGTTCAGGAGGAGGTGGAGGAAATAGGAGCTTATATTGGCAAAATGCTCTTATTCATTACAAGGCAATTAAAATTGCTTAAAGAGAAACTCCTACTGAAGTTGGAATAGAGGGGTGTCTTGCCAATAGGAGACAAAACAATATCTGTACTTAGTCAAAGCAAGCCTTCTCATATGCATCCTGAGTCTCTGGGCACATGTGATGATCTGGTCTTTCCAGATACAGACAGTGAAAAGCAGAAGGTGACAGGAGATCACAGTTGGGGCAGCAGCTTGCAGCCACTGCCGAAGGCCTGCTTCTTTAATGACTCCATCTCCATTTCCAGACGCTCTCTCAATGTTGCTTTCACAGCAATGTCTTTTTTTTTTTTTTTTAACTTTTTTACTTGGGGAGGGTACAGGGAAATGGTAGCCTTTCATATTACTTTATTAGATCGAGGGGTGAGGGGCTCTTAGAAACAATTAGCATCTCAGCCCTAGCTTGCAAAGCCCTAGCCAACCAAAGTAAAAAATCGCTGATTCTGTGCTGACTGCATGCCAGGCCCCAGGCACAAAAGTCGATAAGTTAGCTTTTCTTAAGAGTCAGGAAGTACTAAGGTGCCTTGAGTTTACATAAAAAGGTGGCTCTAGGTCCACCACCTGTCAGTCAGGGAGACTTTGACCTTCAAGATGAAGGAGCGAATCTTGAAAGCTCTCAAGGATATCAAAACACCACTGCTGACCTGGGATCAAATCGGTGACCTCTTAATATTGATTCTGTCCGCATACCTGACAATTGCTTCTGCACAGCTACCCTGGAATCACATTTGTTTCACAGTCACCAACAAGGCCAATGTGGAGCGTCAGCTGAAAGTGGGTATTTAACAAACATCACAGAGGCCATAAGCAAGGTCCATCTTTACAAGTTGGAAGTAATAAAGAATTTTCCTTTCCTCAATTATGTTTATAACTGTCCTACCATTTAAAAACAAATCATTAACTTTTTTTCATATCAAAAAAAGGTGCTTTCCCTCCTAATATGGAATGTGTAGAAAAATGACAGCATATTCCACCTAACCATATAATTAAATATCAATTTTCCATAAAAGCAACTTTTCTATATAAAGCCAGGATTAGAAACTAGCTAAAGATTAAGCTCCAAGAAAGTCACAAAAGTGAAATGGCAGAGAGAAAAAATAGGAACAGGAACCATGTCACAAATGGAAAAGGCTCTCCAGGGGGCAGAAAAAAAATGGGCCTCCTAAGGCATCCAGGTCCTAGTCCCAAAATACACTGATAGGTTAGATGGCAAAGGGGGATTAAGGTTGAAGATGGAAAAGAAGGCTGCTAACCAATTTGCCTAAAGATGGGGAGGTTTTTCTGGGTCATCCAGGGGGCCCAACATAAGCACAGGATCCCAGTAAGTGCAAGAAGGAGGTAGGAGAGAGATGGTAGCATGACAGGGCCTTGGCCAGACATTGCTGGATTTGAGATACAGGGAGCCAAGCAATGTGGCCCACCTCTCAGAGCTGAGAAAAACAAGCCAATGGATCCTCCTGAAGCCTGCAAAGGGGAACATGGCTCTGCTAACACCTTGACGTTAGCCCAGTAAGTTTCGTTTGGGATATATAACCTCCAGAACTATAAGATAATAAATTTATGCTGTTCTAAGCCACTAAATTTGTACTGATTTATTACAGCAGCAATAGGAAATTAATATCGACTTGTAAAAGATGTACTAGTAAGTTAACGGAATATTAGAATATTGAAATGAATAATAACAGAATTTCTCATACTAACTATGCCTTAAATTACTTCCGTAGTTTGAAGATAAACCATCTTTGATGAGTTACAGTCTCAGATTCACTTATCCTAAACACTTTTAAAATCTATAAACTCAATAATTACAAAAAGTGAGTTTGTAGGTACCATTTGCATGTACAATTTTTGTGTTTATATATTATATGTTTTGGTTAAAAAATTAAATTACTCTAAATTTTAAAAATAGATTCTGTATGATATAAAATAGAAGAATAAATCTAGCATCATTTTTCATGGTCACAAATCTCTACATTTCCTAGATATTTGGGTAAAATTGGTATAGTGACCAAACTGGATGACTCATTTCACTTCACCTGGGCCTCAGTTTACTAGTCCATAAAAATGGAGATAACACTCAATTCAATGAGGACATTAATGAGGTTCCATGTGGGGAAAGCATGAAACAAGTATTCAGAAGTAATAGCATTAGAAGTAATACAGAAATTGAACAACAAAAAAGACACATTCTGATCTTTTTCAGATTTAAAAATCATCTCCGGAATTAACTCTTTGCTAATTCCTTTGCTTTATCTGATAAAATTCTTATAGCAGAAGAGAAGCACACTTCTTCCCTAAATGTAAAATTCCAAACTAAGGCTGGCGACAGAGAACACTTTCCAAAAGACCAAAATCATTGGTCCGACATCATCCAGAAACCGGGCATCTAGTAATTGGGTAATCACTGCAGTATAATTACTTTCTACAGCAGCTTGGCAGAAAAACATATTTTTAAAGAATAGAACACAGCTTCGGCTGCTAATTAGGCACACGAGCATTTCTACATGTTTCTTTGAATAAAATTCAAACATTCCAAGTCAAGAGACTCAGGGGCCTTGATCCAGCCCTTAGAACTTCAGAGGTTTAACTACTTGAATGAGGAATGAAACTACAGAAATATTTTTTTTAGCAAACTTCTGAATGTTGAGGAAAAGCAGCTTTTACCAAAATGAAAACAAGAAGTGTCAGGATTAGAAGCCATGGGTCTTTAAAACCAATCAAGTCCTTCCATCAGTGACACTTTCTTGACCACTAATCAGCTCACCCTGGTCAGTTAGCCTCCCAGTGGCCGTTTTCCCCAGGAGAAGCCACAGGGCCTCATTGGGCTTGGGATTTCTTTTCAAATTAGTTTCTTCTCACATATATGCACAGAGGGTGCCTCCTTCTGGGTGACTTTCCATTTCTTTCATCCCAAAGCCACATCAAACATTGGCTTTAGGATGAAAAAGTCGGAGACTTTAACTTATCAGTTGTGACCTACTTTCAAACAGAATTAATTCATGGGACATGGGATATTACAAAATGTGATACGAAGTTAATGTATACTCTTCACAAGGCTGGATTCCATTTGCCCCACATTCTTGAGATTCCATCAGGCCACCTTGGGAGCTCCTGGGGGACTTGGCAGGGTGGCTCCAGGGCAGTCCAGGCAGCCTTTGCTGCAAGAGCTGAGACCTTCAGGGAAGAGCCACCTGCTCTAGTCCTGTGATTTGGGCAGTCTGACTGCCCACACTAGGGACACAGATGCCATGGGCCCCATGTGCTCATAAACCTGTGGCTTAGCAGATCCTTCCTCCCACACCCTGTGACCTCACCACTGAGGGATAAGTGTGGGGAACCGGAATTTTCTGGTCTTCTAGAGCCTGAACTTTACAGTTTGTGCCACCTGAGGCTATCCTCCTCCTCCTTGCTACCACCTGAGCTGAACTCTGAGTCAGAGTTTTTAGCTTTCCTTCACACTAGGAGATTCCAGACTTCCCCCAGAACATCATTTACTCCTGGAAGGCAGAGCAAGTTCATTTTAGATACTGTGTTCCAGTTGTAAGACTGGAGGACGCCGCACCACACTACGAATGGGAGACACCACACAACACAGATCACCCAAGAGGTTCCACTTTATTACAAAAGGCTGTGGGTTTATATAGACCTAAGGAGAGTAGCAGGGCGGAGGTAGATAACAGGTCGCCCGTTTATTGGCAAGCTCTTCCATATGTCAGTTCCAGAGTCCAAGAAGTTAATTCTTATTGGGGCTAAGGCTTCCCACCAGCAGGATTTGAACATTGGAGCCGGCGGGAACGTTTCACGCTAGTGAAAGAAAAAAAGAGGAGAAAGAGGGTCATTAAACGCCATGTTGGGGTTTTTCTCTGGGGTGCTGCTGCCATTATATGTTTTCCCAACACCAGTAGAAATGTCTAAATTCCCTGTGGAATTATCATAGGTAATTGGTGCTGATAACGCCAAGGTCATGGGTTCGTTCCCCGTACGGGCCACCAAATGCCGCAGTCTGGCTGGGCACAATTCAGGAGCCACTTGTCAAAAGAAACTAACTTTATTTTTAGAACCACACACGATAAACAAAACAGCTCCTCAGGAAAAAACCCTCAGAGCCCAACTGCCACCACCGGCTTCCCACAAGCCACACACCCCAACAACCTCTTCCTCCCACAATCCTCCTGCTCTTGAGGCCGATTGGCTGGGTTGCATGGGCGGAGCCAAAAAAGTCCCCCAATGAGCAGCTCCATGGTCTGAAAGGGCAGGGAAACAGCCCAATGAGCATCACCGCAGAGGAGCCAATCAGCTAGATGTTGCTGGGGCCGCTGTGAGCCAATCATCAGCTGGCAGTCTGAAAGTTTGCTGGGGCCCCTTTGGCTGTGGCTCTCAACATCTTAGGTCAGGGTACATGTGACTTACTCACAACCTTAATGTCATGTCCTTCACATGGTGGGACAAACAATCTCTTGGTCTAAGATCACATTCTTAACTCCAACTTGCCATCTTGAAATCTTACAGACAAACATCTCTGGGCTTCAGTTTCCTTAGGTTTGAACTGAAAAAAAAATGGTCTTTAAGATCCCTGTGAGGTTCAGCTTCTAGAATTCCATCGGCATTAGCCACTGAGTTGGCCAGAAGAACCAAGGGAGGGTATGGGAGGGAGGTCATTATAACCTTCAGAGATGAACCTTCAGGATTGCCTCAAATGTTTGGTTTAGCTTCTACAAAAAGCCCTCTTCCCCAGCCATGTTTACCCAGGTACCCTGCTGGCTCACCATTGGCTGGCTGTTTTGGCAGGCTCTGGATTTACATCAATGCTTTCACAGTTGATGGGACTCGAAGTTTCTTTTTGGTATAAAAAGAGCATAAATGCTCATATCCTGGATCTCATTAGAGACCTAAGAGCATCAATAGTATTGCCTCTAAGAAGAGGATCCCCTAAGTTTGCAACTCCTAAAGTCAGGTGTTAAAGAATTTCCAAAGAAATAGTCAGAAACTATGGTTTTAACACCAGCATAGGTTAAAAGCTGCTCTCGAAGGGAGAGGGATAATTGGGTGTGACATTGATCTAAAAAGATTGCAAAACTTGACGTTCATCTGATTAAAAGAAAAGGCTTCCCATAATGACTCTATTGTGTTCTGTGCCAGAGTGATTCATTACATCAGCCAAGAAGAGCTTAAGAATGATGTGATATCCTAGGGCACTGGGGTTTCTTTTCTTTTCTTTTTTTTTTCCTGTTGTAGATATTCTTTACATTAATTTTGTGAGTTTTTAAGTTGCCTCTAAACTGATCACAGCAACCAAGGCTCTGCCCCCCAGATAACAATTTCCTTTTCTGCCAAAATAAAGAATAATGCTTCTATTTGACTCTTGGTATCTGTCAGGGGACCTTTGCCATCTAGGAAGGGTAATGTCAGGAAACCGCCTCCTTTGGCCCCTCCCATTTCCCCCCACCACATCACTGAATTTTGTTATCAAAATGAGTTCTTGAGAAAGGGATAGCAGTGTAGGAACAGGTAGCAAATTCTGACTGTGAGCTTCCTATGTCTCAAGTCCCTTCGTAGCTGCAAAATTCTCAGTTTCCAAAGCAGGTCCTCAGACAGATCCAGAAGTGCCTCCTTGACCTTTGTTCAGCACCTGGCCTGCTAAGAAACCACTTCTTAGGCCTCCCTTTATTCCTTGCTCCTAAAAATCCTTATTGTACAGGACTGTGAGTGGCCTGGAGAGCCCTTCGCAGGCCCATGTTGGCTCACTCTTCAAGGAAACAGTAGAGCCATTTCTTTATATTCTTCAATTATACCTCATTTTCTCCTTCCACATTTTTTCCTTTAGTAGAATTCTCCTATTTTCTGAAAAGAACCTCTTTTACTTTTATTTAAAGCTACACTCAAAGCAATTGACCAAACACAATACTTTCATGTACAAGAGGAAAAATATCTACAGTTCTCGGAATAAAAAAGACTCCTTGAGCCACATGGTGGTTTCAGTGTCTCCATTTCCCCACATCAGTAGCTAAGAGGAATAGCAGGGGCTGCTATCCAGGGTCGTTCCTTCCTCTCCAAACGCTCATTCCCTCCTTAGAAGACACCAAGATGCCCTTGATGGCATGTACTCACATCTGCTCTCCTGGGGCATCCAGCCGTGTAATTCAACACCTTTTTCCTCTATCCCCCATGCCCAGCTGAAAATATCCACATGAAATATTTACTACCTGACGGCAATGAACTCTCCACACATATTGGTAGTGTTAAACCTCAGTAAGGTACCTCAAAGCAGTAAGGCCTCAATTTAAAGAAATGTCAGTCACAGTGTAAATTCAAGTCCATGTCAGATTTCCAAGACCTACAATCTCCTCAGCATTCTCATGCACAAACCTTCACTTACTTTCAATCATTTGTCAGTTTATCATAATTCTCTGAGCTTTTCAGCATCTCTACCATAACATTAGAGGCCTGTCTCCCCATTTCAAGCCATTCAATATTATGTGTAGCCAGAGAAATTTAAATGAATTCAAGGTATTCTAAGATACAGAAAAAAAATTTTAAGCAAGCTTGTTTAATATGATATAATATTGAAAACAAAGTAATTTAACTCTTCCAAATTTCCTTTAACCTTCTTTTTTAATACAGAGATATAGAAATAGAAATTGAAAAATTAACTTTGTCAGGACGGGGTAAAAAAGAAAAGGCAGATAGAGACATATACTGAAAGTCCTGATCAATTTATCATCTTCGACAGAGATCTGCTTTCTGAAACAGGCCAGAGACCAGAGATTCAACTTCAGGGCTACAGGTACCAGAAAATGGTGAGTTATTTAATGCTTGTTCATCTTTGAAACATTTAAATATCATAGCAAAATCTCCCTAAAATTGCATCTGAAATTACTACTCTCAGAAGTATCTACTTGATTAGAAATTCTTTGTCTTTCCAAGTTTAATTTGAATGACAAGTGTTTTGTCATATACATCCCCAAAGCCCAATACATTAATGATACATAATTTGTCATAATAAAGTAAATTACTGCAAGTTACAGAAAGGAGAAGAATTAAAAGGCAACTCTGATATTGGAAAATTATCCATATCAAAAAAAGGGGCTTTTCTGTTTTCTTGGAAATTCTAGATCATGATTGATGTCACTGCTCAAGTTACAACTGAAATAACCTATCTAAAGGGCAACCCAATCAGTTATGCTTGGAAATAGATATACAACTATCAGCCATGTGTAGCCATGGAGATATTATCACATAGTAGGGTTGGGGGTAGACACAGGTCAAGCTGGACAATCCCATGGGTGATCAATCAACCTCTAAAGTGATTCACCCACTTATGGAAATGTTTTTCTATATTTAATGTACACTCACCATAAAAGTCAACTTCTGTTTAGATCAGTGCACTGCTGACCACACCTGCTAGGAATGGGTTAGTAATTTGATCTCAGCCTCCCTTCAAGAATCCTGCATAAGAACTACCAAACACAACGCATGTGTTGCCATTGAGCCCCACTTTTCTGCCTTGATGGTTTGGAAGTGGCAAGATCAACCCAGACTCCCCTGCTGCTGAGGTTGGAGACTGGAAGTACTCAGGTCTCTTTGATTAAAGCAGAAACACTTTGCTAATGACACCTGTTGGCACAGAAGAGCATGCAACTTAACCCATGTGTGACTGGAAAGTCAAAACGCAAATGTTAGAAGCATACTTCCCCTTTGAGCACATTTTTTATTGGTGCATGTTAATTATACAGGATAGCGGGTTTCATTTTGTCCTATTTCTGCATACATATAACGTAATACCTCCCATTTTCATCCCTCTTCCCTCCCCTCCCTTCACCTTTCTCTACTCTGGTGGCCTCCCTTCCACTTTCATGACATCTTGTCCTTTTCTTTTTTCCCTATACCTTTCACATATAAGAGAAAACACATGACTCTTGCCTTTCTGAGTCTGGCTTACTGCATTTAACATGATGCTCTCCAGTTCCATCCATTTTCCTGCAAATGACATAGTTTCATTCTTCTTTATATGACTGAATAAAACTCCACTGGGTATATGTATCACATTTTCTTTATCCATTCATTTGTTGACAGACACCTAGGCCAATTCCGTAACTTGGCTATTGTGAACTGTGAGCAGTAAACATGGGTAGGTGTGCATCTCTAAAGTATGCTGACATTGATTCTTTTGGATAAATACCAGGAAGTGGTATAGTTGGATCATAAGGTAGCTCTACTTTGAGTTTTCTGGGGCATCTGCATACTGATTGCCATAGTGGCTGCACCAGTTTACATACATTCCCACCATCAGCGTATAAGACTTCCTTTCCTCTCCCCCAGTCCTCACCAGCATTTATTGATAATTGTGTTCTTGATGGGTACCATCTGACTGGGGTGAGATGGAGTCTCAATGCAGTTTTGATTTGCACTTCCCTGATGGCTATGGATGTTGAACATTTTCATATAATTGATGGCTATTAATGTTCCTTCTTTTGAAAAGTGTCTGTTCAGTTCATCCATGCACTTGTTGAATGGGCTATTTGTTTATGGTGTTGAGTTTTGTTGTTGTTTTAATTCTTCACATAATCTGAATATAAATTTTCAGAGAAGTGACTGGCAAAGATTTTCTCCCATTCTGTAAGCTGTCTCTTCACATCCAATTGTTTTCTTTGCTGTGCAGATGCTATTTAATTTAATGCCATCCCATTAATTGATTCTTATGATTATTTCCTGACCTATACAAATTCTATTCAAGAACCTATTGTCTGTGCCTGTATGTTGAAGTGTTTCCCCCTACACTTTCTTATAGCAGTTGCAAAGTTTCTGGTCTAGTTCCCAGGTCTTTGGTCTATTTCAAATTGATTTTTTAACATGGTGAGAGAGAGGCATGTAGTTTCATTCTTCTCCATATGGATATCCCAGCACCATTTGCTACAGAGACTACCTTTTCTCCAAAATAATTTTTGACATTTTTGTCAAGAATCAGAGGACCATAGTTATGAGGGCTTATCTCTGTGTCTTCTATTACATGGTATTGGTGTATGTGTGTGGTTTCATGCCAGTGCCATGCTGCTTTCATTACTATGGCTCTGTAGTATAATTTGAAATTGGTATTGTGAGGTCTCCAGCATGGCTCTTTTGTCTCAAGATTACTTGGACTATTCTAAATTTTTTATTCTTTCATAAAATTTTAGATATTTTTTCTATTGTTGTGAAGAATATCATTGATATTTTAATGGGGATTGAATTGAATCTTTAGATTGTTTTTGGTAATGTGGCCATTTTGCCTATCCATGAACATTAAAGTACTTTCCTTTTTTTTTTTTTTTTTTTCCAGTGTTGGGGATTAAACCTAGGAGCATTCTACCACTGAGTTATACTCCAAGCCCTTTTTGATTTTTACTTTAGGAAAGGGTCTTGCTAAGTTGCTGAGGCTGGCCTCAAACTTCATGATCCTCCTGCCTCAGCGACCCAAGTCACTGGGATTATAAGTATGTACCATCAAGCCCAGCTCTTTTCATCTTCTAGTGTCTTATATTTATTTTTGCAGCATTCTGTAATTTTCCTTACAGAGGTCTTTCACCACCTTTTTTAGGTTTTGCTCATATATTTTTAAGCTATTGTGAATGGAATTGTTTTCCTGATTTCTTTGTCAATGGGCTCATTATTGATGTATAGAAAAACCATTGGATTTTTTTGTTTTGGGGGGTTAAAAAAAAAACCTACAAAAGTATGTTGATTTTGAATCTGCTACTTTGCTAAGTTTTTTTTATCAGTTCTGATGTTTTCTGATGGAGTCTCTAGTGTTTTCTGATATAGGATCAGATCATTTGCAAATGGGGATAATTTGATTTCTTCTTTCCCTATTTGTATCCCTTTAATTCTTTCCCTTGCCTAATTGCTCTGGCTAAAAATTCAAGTATTATGTTGAATAGGAGCGATGAGAGTGGACCTCTTTGTCTTGTTCCTGATTTTTAAGGAAGTGTTTTCAGTTTTTCTCTATTCAATATAATGTTGGTTTTGGTTTTTCATACATAGCCTTTATTATTATTTTATTATCTATATTACATATTAATATATTTTATGATGATGATGATAAGTTCTTTCTAGTTCTAGTTTTTAGAGCTTGTATGTGTGTGTCTGTGTGTACTAAAAGCTT
This sequence comes from Callospermophilus lateralis, assembly GCF_048772815.1. Classification (NCBI taxonomy): domain Eukaryota; kingdom Metazoa; phylum Chordata; class Mammalia; order Rodentia; family Sciuridae; genus Callospermophilus; species Callospermophilus lateralis. The sequence continues at coordinate 13,572,986 of NC_135313.1, read as the reverse complement.
TTTCTGCATCTATTGAGATCACATGATTTTTTTTCTTTGATTCAATTTATGTGGTAAATTACATTTATTGATTTTTGTATTTTGAACCACCCTAACATCCATGGAATGAAACCAAACTGATCTTGGTGTATGATCTCTTTAATGAGTTGTGAATTCAGTTTGCAAGTATTTTATTAAGAATATTTGCATCTATATCAAGAACATTGATCTGTAATCTTTCCTTGATGTGTCTTCATCTGGCTTTAGAATCACTGTGATAACGTCTTCATAGAAACAGTTTGGAAGCATACTTCCTTCTGTGTTTCATGGAATAATTTGAAGAGCATTGGCATTAGTTTTTCTTTAAAGTTCTCATAAAATTCAAGAAATCCATCTGGTCCTGGAGTTTTCTTTTGTAACACATTTTATTAAGTTTTGATTTCATTGCTTATTATTGATCTAATTCTTGGATAACATCTATGTCTGGAAACTTATTCATTTTTCTAGACTTTCCAATTTATTGGGATTTGATTTTTAAAAATTAGTCCCTAAAGGGCTGGGGATGAGGCTCAAGCAGTAGCGTGCTCGCCTGGCATGTGTGCGGCCCGGGTTCGATCCTCAGCACTATATACAAATAAAAAGATGTTGTGTCCGCCGAAAACTAAAAAATAAATATTAAAAAAAAATTCTCTCTCTCTCTCTCTCTCTCTCTCTCTCTCTCTCTCTCTCTCTCTGTCTCTCTTTCTCTCAAAAAAAAAAGTAGTCCCTAAAAATTCTCTGAGCATCTGTAATGCTATTGTAGTATCTCCTTTTATATCTCTAATTTTATTAATTTGGGTTAACTCTCTCTTTTAGTTAGATTGTCTAAGGGTTCATCTATCTCACTTATCTTTTTTAAAAAGCAACTCTTTGTTTCATTGATCCTTTGAATTGTTCTTTTATTCTACTTTTCATTAATTTCACATCTGACCTTTATTTCCTTCCTTCTACGAGTTTTGGAATTGACTTGTTCCTGTTTTACTAAGTCCTTGAGATGTGTTGCCTTTCTGATTTTTAAATATGGGCACTTAAAGTCATAAACTTTCCTCTTAAAACACCTTTGCCATATCCCACAGATTCTGGTATGATGTGTTTCTATTCTTACTTGATTCTAAAATTTTTTAAATTTCTCCCCTAATTTTTTGATGACCAATTAATCATTCAAAATGTATTTTTCAATTTCTATTTGTTTGTATGATGTCTGAAGTTTTTCTTTTTTTTTTTTTTTTTTTTTTTTTTTGTATTTGCTAAGACTTGCTTTGTGGCCTAATGTGATTTATTTTGCAGAAAGTTTCCTGACCAGCTGCAATAAAGTGTATACAAATGTTGGATAAAATATTCTATAAGTGTCACTAAATTTGTTTGCTCAGAAATATAGTTTAAATATCACATATCTTTGTTGATTTTCTGATTTACCTATCAATTGATGAAAGTGTTGTATTAAATTCACCCACTATTATTGTATTTGGGTCTAACTGTTCCTTTATGTTATATAATGTTTGTTTTAGGAAACTGAGTTCACCTGTGTGGAGGGATAAATGTTTATAATTGTTATATCATCTTGTTGGATTGTTCTCTTTACCAGCATATAGTCACCTTCATTGTTGCTTCTAATTTTAGCTCAAAGTCTACTCTGTTGGGTATGAGAATAGCTACTCCTGCTTGCTCTTAGATTCTATTTACATAAAATATCATTTTCCACTCTTTCACTTTCAGAATGTAAATGACTTTGTCAGTGAGGTGTGTTTCTTGCAGCCAACAAAAAGCTGGGTCCTGGTTTTAATCCAATCAACAGTCTAAGTCTTTTAATTGAAGAACTAAGACCTTTTGCATTCAGTGTTATTATAGAGAGGTATGTATTACTTACTGTCATTTTGTTTTATTTCTAAAATTTAAGTCATTTTTCATTCTCACTTATTGACTCTTCTAATGAGAGTTATTCTTTCCCATGCTCTCCTGGTTGTTTTTATCTTCTCTGTGTAGGATTTCTTTAATTATCTTATATAGTCTGGTTTAGTGGTTATGAATTCTTTTGTTTATGCTTGTTTGGAAAGGTCTTTTCTTTGATTCTGAAGGATAGTTTTGCTGAATTTAGCAAGCCAGGCTGAGAGTTACTTTCTTTTTGTGCTTGAAATACATTATTCCACACCTTCCTGGTCTTTAATAATTCCACTAAGAAATCTTCCGTTAATCTAATGGGTTTGCCTTTATCAGTGATGTGGCATTTCTCTGTTTCAGTTTTTAATACTCTATTTATTCTAAATTCTTGGCATTTTAATTATACTATGTCATGGAGAAGCTTTTTTTTTTTTTTTTTTTTTCTGTTTATATCTATTTGGGACTCTAAAGATCTCCAGTACCTGACTGTCCATCTCACTCCCAAGATTTGGAAAATCTTCTGCAGTTACTTTACTGAACTAACCTACTCCATGCCATCAGTCTGCATCTCCTTCCTCAAGTCCTCTGAGTTTTCAGTGAGGTTTTTCTCCTAATGTCATCCCAGAGATCTTGTATATTCTCTTGTTATTTTTTTAAATTGCTGTTTGGATGTTTTAATTCATTCACTGTCTTCAAGCCCTGAAATTCTGTCTCCTGCTTGATGTAGTCTGTTAGTTATGATTCTGGTTTAGTTTTTTTGTTAACTTATTGAGATTTACATTTCCAAAATTTCTGATTCGTTCTTTTTCAATAACTCTGATCTTTATTAAATTTCTCATCCATATCCTATATTGTTTTCCTTAATTCATTCAATTGTTTTACTTTTTTATCTTGGAATTCATTGATCTTTTTCATAATCATTCTTTTGAACACTGTATCTTGTGTTTCATCCACTTCAGTATCTTTGGAGTCAGTTGATGGAGCCTTAGGAGCGAGCTGTCCTGTTGCCTTATTGTTTCATATAGCTCAAAATTCTATGTTGAGATTTACATACCTGTTGGGTCAGGTTTCCTTTCGACTTTTACATAAGGTTTCTTGTATGATGAAGATGTCTCTTGATGATGTATCTTGGGATATTAGATTATTGTGAGTTATTTAATTCCAAGTGGGTTACATAATATTGTTTCCCTGATACTTCTTTGGTGGTGACTTCCTTAATGTGTATTTTGACACAGTGTCCACTGTGTTGAAATTAGAGGAGCTTACTTTTTCTGTAGGTCTCAAAAGTGTGTCACCCTTCTAGTAGATTAGGCAATTATGTTACAGATAATAGATTTGGCAACTGTGTTATAAATAGCAGAATACAGAGGGTCCAATCTCTGGCTACTACTCTGGTCTTTTCAATACTATATTTCTAAGAGGATATGTAGTAGTCTATGCTGAGGCTCTCATAAGTTCAAAGTCTTGCTATTTCTCTGCTATTGCTATAGAAGTGTATGTCCAGGAGCTGATCCTCAGGACCCCCAGTTATGCCTATTGAGTTCTAGTTGTCAGCTTAAGGGTTTTATCTCCCCTATTCTTTGTGTTAAAGTATTGCCAAGGTTTGAGCAGGATTGGGTTGTGTATGGAGTAAGGTGCACTGTCTCTTAGATGGGCTGTGAGTGTAGTTAAACAGAAAAGCCACTACTCACAAACTCCGAATATTACTCTGGATCCCCATCATGTTACAGAAAGGGGGAAACAAAAATGGCAACAATAAAGAGCAGTGAACCAGATATAGCATTAGTAAACACTGCGTGTTAACTGCAACATCCACAGTATCCCATCTTCTGGGCCAGTGCTGATCTCTGCTGTGCACCTGGATCTTGGTTCCCAAGAATCTTACTTCTAGGACAGAGTGACAACCATCATGGGTAGAGGCTGGCATGGCAGGTCCCAAGCACTCCACTGACCATTACAACTACAGTCTTCTGAGATCCAGTCTCTGCATATAATCGTGCCCACCTTGTTCATAGTCCTGACCACGCCTGCCCCCAAGCTGGTCTCCTGTGCCACCAGACTCAAAGGGAAAGCAAATGAATCCAAATGCATACAATCTTCTTCTTTATTGCCTGCTTCAATGGTATTCTGTCAGGGACACCCTGGGCCACAGAGTAGGCACCAGCTAAGAGACTGTGGCAATTTGCTGTGATCTCCAGGGTTCCCACAGCAGCAAGCTTCCCTGCCTTGGCTCTTCACTCACAAGTTCAGAAATGTGGAGCACTGTCCAAACACCCGCTCACTGTGTAGCCTCTGAATCAGCTCAGTTCAGACTGCTTTCTGTTCTATAGCTGCTTCTGTGCCAAATCTGCCCACGGTATTTCTCTTGCTTTTCATTTGTGTTACCCGTCTCCTCTGAGGTGCCCCAGCTCCACCCTGCCACAGCCTGGGCGCCGATGTACTCTTTCTTGCCATCTGTTTACAAGACCATTATTTCTGTGTCTCTCGAAGTCCCTGACTGTCCAATGATTTCTCTCAATCATCCGCTCCCTGAGTAGCTGTTCTCCAGCTGCTTCAATTCTAAGCTGTGGAGAAGCTGGAGAGTACAGTCTACCTCTACTCCACCATCTTGGCTCTCCACTTTGAGCATTTTAATGAAGATGTGCAGAAGGACCCCTGATTACAGTGACTCACCAATACAGGCAGCAGAAAGAAGGAGAAACACTCATGTCCCAGGTCTTACTTCAAGTATTTCATTCCCATCCTGGACACCGAGGAAGAACTCCAGAAGTTCCATCACAAGATGGCTTTTCAGTTTGCATTGTGCAAACCAAACTCTTCCTTCTATGCCATCTTTACCAGGCTATTAGGAACATGGATGTGATGGTTGGAACTCTTTAGGTCCTGAGGACCCGGATGATCAAGGTGTAGCAGAAAGCTAGAACCAGCCTTGGCTAGGATTATATGAACCTGGATTGCCAATTTCTGGGCTTTTTTTAATGTGATATTTAGGATCCGTTAGAACCATTTTTTTTTCCTTAACGAAACCAAAGCTACCCTTTAAAAACAAATAGAAATGCATTAAACAATTTATGTACCAAGACCTTCTCTGCATGGCTATTCAGAATTGTGAATAGAAGAAGGAATACAGACATTTAATAATAAGAAGAACGATTATATGAATTTAACTTATCCATTTAAAGAAATATAACTCCCATGCTACCTTTGTGAGCCATGGTTTTGAAAGTTGTCTAATGTTATAGGTAAATGCTTACAACAATGTTATTAGGAAAAACCGGATATGAAACTTAACACAGTTTGACTTTTGAAAAAAAAAAAAGTTTGGATTTAACCACAGAAAAATAGCTAACAAATGTCAAGATTTTAGCAATGCTTATCTTAGATTATAAGTAACAATTCTTTCTTTCCTTATTGTGTTCTATTATTTCCCCCAATACTAATTTTAAATAAAAATTATGTAAAAATACTACTAAAAAGGGGGAGACGATATTATGAGAGTTACAAATTTCATGCAAAGATTAATACAGGAAGAATCCCTATTTTATTACATCATCTACCATAAGATCATGACAAACAACTAGGAAAAAGAAATAGATGCTAAAAGTTTGATTTTAAAAAATTGTGTAACAGATTATTATTTCAAAAATAATGATTTCCTAGCCACAGTCAGTTTACAGTTGCCACTACAAAGACATGAGGAGAAATTCCCCAAATAAATTGGTAAAGAGGAGTATTATTTTACTTGGGGTTTAGTCTCTGGGATCTTCAAAGAAGCCCAATTCAGCAACTTGTAGTAATTGAAAGAGAAATGTCTTCTTGGCAGGTGCACCTCAAAGAATAGGAAAAAGAATAAAAGTGGCAACTCCCCCAAAAGCTCCTCCAAAACCCATTTCTTCTGCTTCTCAATTCTATTTAGGAAACTCTCACAGCCAAATGCTCAGACTCCCTTCTTACCCAGCATCAAGGACATTTTGTCCCTCTTCTCTAGAAGGATTTCTTCATGTGGCTCAACTTAGTCCTTTTCTCCAGGAGCCTGAAGTTCTCCTCTTTGGCCAGTAGGGGGCAAGAGCCTCTGGGAAAGGAGGACCCAGCCAATAAAGGAATTCCTGAAGCAAATGAGGGAGTATTGTGAACTCTGAGGGCTGATAGGCTTTGTCCCAGCAAATAAAGACCAACTCTGCCTCAAAACAATCAACTAGACCCCTTTGATATGTTACAGCTTGTATAGTCCATTGGTCCTGACTTCATCCATTCAAGTTGTAAACTTGGTCAACACAAGTTTGTTCCAGAACAATACAGGAAGCCTACACCTGAAATATTTTTAGAGAATATAAAAATTCCAATTACACCCACACAAAAATAAAAGTTTCTAACAAGAAAAGGTAGAACTGGTGACATTACTGGACTGTCACCACATCATAAAAAAGTTAGTGACTTCTAAAATCATGTTCTTTTTGAAGCTAGAAAGATATCTATGCTATTAACTTAAAGTTATTAATAGTTCTTTACTGTTAAATGGCACCAAGAATTATGACTCATAATAGAAATATCATTTTGCTGACATTAATAGCATTCTCGGGGTTGTAGAAAGCAATGCATGTTTCTTGTTAAAATGAGATTAAAAGACTTTGCATGAAGTTTTGATAGTTTTACAACTTTCAAAGGCACTTAATAACTCATTTTGTTTGATTGATTTTATATAATCATATTAATTTTAACAAGGTTTTTTAGAAAAACAATTTCCTACTACACAATTCACAATAATAACAGGTGGGAAGAATAAAATCTTGAAGGAAAAAACTGGGTCTCCTTACCCTGCCTCTGTGTGGCTACGGCAAGTCAAAACTTGACATGACACTTAACAATGACAAACTGTTTTTAATAAAGTGGTCACTACTGCCTCTGAGTGGTGGGTTATTTTTAGAGTTTAAATTTCATTAAATTCAAGTCCTCTTGGCTTAGTGCTACAGAATTTCAAGACTGACATGGCATATATCATATCAAGTTTAAATTTTGAACAAGAGGTTATGGTCTAAGAACATGAAGAGTTCATTTGATTTAGAGAAAGGGTACCAAAAACTCATAAATGTACACCGTTGACTGACTTTTTCCATAAAATATGTGTTCCATAAGTGAGCAGAGTGCTGCCTGTCTCTCGGTTTCACCCGGGAAACATTTCTTGGCCACCTCCAATCACTGGAGACAGGGTCACCGGGCTCACAGTTCTCAGCAGTCATGAAATACTCCTGTGGAAATCAAGGCACTCATTCAAATCAGCACACTGCAATTGGGATCCATTGTTTGAGTATTTCTCAAATCAGAGTGGAAATATAATTTAGTTGGACAAAAATTAAATTTGGATGATGGTTCTGAGAGATGATCTAAATGAGAGGCATTGCACATCACTGGCCCTACAACTGCACACACTTACTGAAAATTACCAGTCAAAAATACGGTTGGCCCAAATCAGACCCAACACAACTGGTATAGTATTGGATCGTTTTTATAAAAAGATGGATTCGGGGTTCCCTGCCCTCAGCTCTAAAATGAACAAAATGCACAAAGAAAGAGAAATGATAACTAGATCGTTGAAGAAAATAGGAAACCCTAAAATAAACCATGGAGAGAGTGGGAGACCTTGGTGAGACTCAGCAAAGCTTAGACTCCTTCAAAGTGAAGAAACATCCATGGTCATGTTTATGTATCTGCATGTCTGGCTAGGCTGGGGGACACAGAAGCCCCTCCAATCCCACTTGACACCACAGAGAGGCAGGACCAGGAAGAGTAGAAGGAATAAATCAGGCACCCAACCCAGGTAGTCAGACAGACATGAACAAGCTCAAGAAAAAAAAAAAATGTAGATATAGAAGAATTAAATCAGGAGACTAAAAACTAATAGCTCTAAAAATAAATCCAATAGCTTTTTCTTTGAAATTAATACATACACACACACACACACACACACACACACACACACACACACACACAGACCATTACCTAACCTATCAGTTTTCAACATGGGCAATTATGCCCCATCCCAATCCCAGGGGACATTTGGCAATGTCTGGAGATATTTTTGTCACAACTGGAGGAAGGGGTTGCTACAGGCATCTGGTGATTGGTGGTCAGTGAGGCCACCAAACATACTCTAATGCCCCGGACAACCCCCTATAACAAAGAATTGCAGATTTGACCTAGATGTCATTAATGCCTAGTTCAGAAATCCTGATGTAATCTAAATCAAGAAAAATGGGTAGAAAATAACATGAATAAGAATGAAAATGCAGAAATAACCTGACTTGAAGACATTTTTTAAATCATAAAATGCTTTACTCACATCTAAGCAAAATGACTTTAGGCATCTGTATACAATTTACATACAGCGGCACCTGCTTATAATCCCAGCTATCTAGGGGAAGCTAAGGTAGGCAGATCACAAGTTTGGGGCCAGTCTGGGTGAATTAGCAGGACTATGCCCCTTCAACATCCGGGGCATTCAGATCCTCCTTAGATAGCAGTGGAGGGGTAAATCGGCTCCTAGCCAGGCGGGAACTCAGACCAGGACTGTGGGAAAGTCAAATGGTCAGCAATGAGAGTCACAGATCAAGGTGGTACTGGGGGGTTATTCTTATTCAAAATAAAAATGAAGAGCTGAGGACGTGGTTCAGTGGTAGAGAACTTACCTTGCATTTGCAAGGCCCTGGGTTCAATCCCCAGCACTGGAAACAAATGAGAAAAGAATTCCTATAGGATTGATGATATTCTTAGAAAACATTCATTACTAAAAGATACTACAGAAGGGAGAGAGTGTTTCTCAACATAAGACAGCGTAGAGAAAATATGCAGAAAGAGAATGAGATAGAAATAATTCTATCTACATGTTAAGGAAGAGATTGTTTCACTGTTATTTAAATTAGTACAGAGAAAGGAGAAAACCTTCCTTTTCTTTTTTTCCAAATTAGAATTACATTTAATACCAAATTCTGACAAAGGAAGCCACTGGGAAAGGAAATTACAGAGCAGTTTTAATTATAAGTACAATGTAATGAAATATTAGCCAGACGATTCTATCAGAACTTTAAAGATAAATGATGACCAGGTGAGATTCATATTGGTGATGGAAGTTTCAGCACTAGGAAATCTACTAATACAATTTAGCATCATAGTAAATCAAAGATGATTTAATCGTCCTTGCTATTTCTGAAAGGCATTTGAAAAATTCAACATCTGTCCTTTTAAAAAAGAAGAGATACTTGTTTTTGTATCATATTTCATATACCTTGTCTATAGGAGGTACATATATATTTATACATATTATGGTCAGTTAATGGTAAAAGCATCAATTAAATATACTTTTTTTCCCCCTCTGGTTTAACCATGGAGAAAAGCTCTTTCCCAAACTAGGCTATTCCAAATATTTTATAGCCCAGGACACAGATATTACTTCCAAAATAAGCATATAATACAGGTGAAACCCAGTGAGTTCTATCACCTAGAATGGTGGGTTATACTCAAAAGAGTGGTTTTTCCTGCCCTCGTGTCTTATTAGGGTGACTTTGGATTTCTAACTGCAGAGTGGCCCAAGCCTTTAGAATCCAATGAGATGTTATTTACCAACCGGAACTCTTCCAGTCCTGCTAGCTAAGAGGGCTATGAATTCAGAGTAAAATCTAGAAGTTAATAGTGGGATCTCATCAAGTGCTGGGAATGTAGGGCTACACACAGTCTCACACCTGACTTCAGAATTAAATGATGCATAATTTGCAGAGGGTCTGTGAGACCACCCCATTTGATAGGGACAGACTCCAAGTTCCTCTTGGCTTAAAAGCCATTAGAAAGGTCTCTATTTGTCCTTTAGGGTGGACAATTTGTTGCTCAGACCTCATATCTCAACCAAGACTTCTGCTTGTCTGCAACCTCATTAAGTATAGAAATAAAAAACAGCTGTGCCCATTGGGTATTTTAAGCCCAGGAGACACTTAACAGAATTTGCCTCTACTAAACAATTTCCTTGACTCTTTTTCTGTCCTATGAATTATCCTGCCTCACTTTGTGTCCTAATATGCCTCAGACCCAAATCTCAGATGACAAGATTTGAGTGAAGGTGCAAATCCCAGTAGGGACCGACATTCTTGTCCAGAGCTTTTGAACCTTCAGATTTCTTCGGTTCTGTTGAGACTGATTCCTGCTAACACCTCCTCCGCTTCCTCCTCCTGCTTCTTCTGTCTTGTTCGGCTCCTTTTCTTTCCCTTCATTCTTTATTCTCTTCAACAAAATACAGAGCTCTCTGTACTTGGGGATTTCTGGGACTTTCCCAGAGAGCTGGTGAGAGATGACAGGTTTCCTGTCCCTGAAAGAGCTTCCAGTTTAGGTGGGAGAATAAGATCCTGGAGGAAGAGATGGAGGAATACCAAGCAAGCGTGTGCTGGCCCTAAGTCTGGGGCATTCAGGTCCTCCTAGATGGCAGTGGAGGGGTAAATGGGCTCCTAGCCAGGCGGGAACTCAGACCAGGACCGTGGGAAAGTCAAATGGTCCGCAATGAGGGTCAAAGATCAAGGTGGTACTGGGGGTTTATAATGTGCAAGAATTCTGGCTCCTTTGAGCACTCAGTTGTGTTTTCAGAGCTAAAACTCACAGAGTTGATGTAATCATAAGGTGTAAAAGGGCACGATTCTAGGGAGGCTGCCTGGACCTTGTCCCAGAAATCCATAATCACACGTAAGAAATGAACCTCACTCTGATGGAAAGACATGCAAATGAGCTGGGACAGGGATGTCACATCCTCAGGAAGTAGTAAGGACTGTGCTAGCCAAGAACTACACTGGAACAGCCAAACTAGCCCTATCTCCATTCTGATCTCACACAGGTTCCCATGAGCCCTATCAGAGCCTTAACAGAAGACGTCATTTTAACACTAGTCCCAGGATAAAATTTCTTGATTAACCCCTAATATGCCTTGGATCTGGACTATCCCCTAAAGGCTCATGGGTTGAAGACTTGTCCCCCCAATGCAGCAATGTTCAGAGGTGGGACTTTGGGAAAGTGACTGGACCTCAATGGCTCCAACCTCATGGATGGATTAATCCATTGATGGGGCTCATAATTAATGAACTGTTGGAAGGTGGTAGAAACTGGTGTTGGGCCCAGTTGGAGGAAGTAGGTCACTGTGGGCATGTCTTGGAAGGACATATTTTTCCCACGTTGTTTCTTCTCTCCCTCCTTGCTTCCCACCTGCCATGAAGTGAGCAGTTCTGACCTATCCTGTGCTACCACCATGATGCTCCTCCTCAGCACAAACAGTGAGTTAATCTTTCTTCCTTTACTCGGGTTTTCTCAGGCATTTTGTTTCAGCAATGGAAAACTAACACAACCCCCTAATGTTTTTTCACAGAGTAAGACTATATATATTCTGTTTAAACTAATAGCTTAAATGTCTCAGTGAATAAGACAACAGTTCCTTTTAAATGCCAGGTAGCATTTTCAGATACTATTAATTAATCAAGTTATTGTTGACAAAATATGAATAAGGCCTATAAAAACTGGGGCTGGGGTGGTGGCTCAGTGGTAGAGCACTTGCCTGGCACATGTGAGGAACTGGGTTCCATCCTCAGCACCACATAAAAATAAAGAAAAGAAAGGTTCATCTATGACTAAAAAATATTTTAAAGAGACTAATAAAACCAATAAAAACAAAAGACCCACATTTGTCTCCTACAAACACATATTCCTTCTGAGCTCAGCAGAGAATATCTCCTTTTGGATATTAAATCAACCAGTTATGGGTGCTAGAGATGAAAGGTGAGAGAATGACGAGAGGCCAAGCTAGGAATAACAAAAGACCAGCAAGAAATAATATAAGAACAACAATCCCTCACTAAAATAGCGTCACAGTCACCCACGAACGGTCTTTGAGAGGCAGTTTGTCATTACAGAGCCAATTCAGCAACTGATGGGAAAGAAACGAGTGAAAACTGCATAGGAGATGGATGGCATTTAAAATCTATAATTTTCCTATTTTGAAAAAAAGCTACTTTCTGAAATAAAAGGGAAAAAATGTGAATGTCAGTTTAGATGCAGTAAAAAGTTGTTTGGTTTTTTTCTCTGTCAGGGCTTGTTTTCATTTCCGATGTTTGGAATTGTTCTCTCTAGATCAGATTTACAAAACGTGTAGCCTGATTTCAAAATGATCCTCTCCACCCTGCTCCCCAAATATTGCTAAACCAAAATAGGAGGTAGCTCCAATCCCCTTGACAATTAAACACAGAGAAATCCGTAATATCTACCTGTGAACATCTGTCGTCAACAGTTTGGAGTCCCTAGCAGTTCATCTCACAGGTGTCCTGATATTTGACCCCAAAGCCACTGGATTTGGTCCACCTTCGAACAATAGTGTCGCTCAGCACATCATTGCTTCTAATGGCTTAGGGCTGGTAGGGGAGGAGGGTTGCTTACTTTAACGTCGGGTTTTTTAAATTTAGCAAAAATCCTTGTAAATATACATAAAGCAACAAAACAAGAAAACAAACAAAACGCATCCAAAGCAAACAGAAATGAATCCACGTTTAAATAAAGAATTACATAATGAACACTCAGACCAAAGCCACTTCCATTTCTGATCACAAGGTGGCGGCAGGAGCCTTCTCATTTAACACAGAGGAGCCCAATGCCCAGGGAATTGGTGAACACACCTCGAAACTCTGTGTGTTGTGACACTTTCCCCTGCTTAGGTCAAGCTTTTTTTCAGCAAAATTTAATTAATTGGATGAATGTTTTCTGAATGCAACCCTGCAGGAAATCCACAGGCTCTCGGTTTTAACACAAATCTTGCAAGGTGATCTTGACACAGTTTAGGCCTCTGGAACATGGCAGAAGCTGAGTGGGTCCCTGGCTATATTAGCTTGGACAGCTCCAACAGAGCATGATCTTGGAATTTTTTTTTTTAATGAGAATAGTCTAGAATTGTGACAAATTGCACAAATGGCAAGGTCCTTAAGGGCCAGCTGGAGTGGCCTGGATGGTAGCTTGTTTCCCTCTTGTTCTGCGCCACTGATAACCCAGACCTCCCACCATCACATCACCTCCACACAGCCCCTATTCGGACCCTTCAGAAGGGAAATCCCCTCTGACTTGGTGGAATTGGGGTACCTACTTCCCCTAACATCAACCAAGCTCTCTACTTGAGCTGTGTCTGTTTGCTCCCAGCATGTCTGATGGCTGCGGATGCTCACATAGTCATTGGCTGCTGGAGCTAAACCTTACTACCATATTTTTTTAAGAAGTTTATTTCAATCTAAGTCAATAAACTACGATTTTCTTGAATACATACCAGAATGGTATATCATTAAGAATATCTACTTGTTTTAGCTCAGTAAAATTCTATGCATAGGCATGTTTTATTCATTCAAAGCATAACCTTTCATTCTTCTCTCCACTCCGAAAAACAAAGAGTCCACTATCCCCCCACCTCCTCACCACACTCCTTCTCCACCAATGCTGAGTTCTGTTAACTGCTCCATGCCACCTCCATTAAAAATCACTGTGCCCCATTGTGTTGCTTGGGCACTAGACTGTCTAGATCGGTAATCCTAATCTAGAAATTTACTAGCAGAGTGTCTTTGGGCCAGTTGCCTAATGTAGCTACAACAGCACCAAATTGGAGGTCTGTGTAAGACTAACTGAGGTCAAAGCACTGGGCACAAGGCCAGCACAAAGCAAATGCTGAGCGAGTGGTCACTGGTCACATCCCTAGCGTTCCACGTGCCGAGGTGAATTCCCCATTTGTATGAAGCATGTCTATTCACCCTGACGCGTTGGCATCTGGGGCCTTGCTGACCTAGAGAGACCAGCTCTGTTAGGCTGGCAGGTTCCTACAGAGAGTCGCGGACTCATCATGAGTGTGCCTGTCATGGACAACTCAATGCACCCAGATCTGAGTCAAAGTTGCTCCTTTATGGAGTTCTTCTCACAGGGCCTCTTATGCAGGCCACTTAGTCCCCTGTCCTAATCACACCAGGGCTGGGCTAAGGCAGCTAGAGAGATCCTCTGCACCCCTGAGGCCACTGAAATTATTCAACGCAGCCAATCCTAATCCTGCCAACTCTGCCTCACCCATCCTCCCCATGGAAACCACAACAAAGACTCTTTTCCCAACATTTTTAAACTAATGGATAATAATTGTACATACTCATAAACAACTCGGGGCATAATGTGGTACCTGGACACATGTGTACAATGTGCAGGGGCTAATTAGCATAGCCATCACCTCCAACATGTATCATTTGGTGTTGGAAACATTTAAAATCTTCTCCCCAAGCCCACCATGGAGCTCTTGCTCATGTTTCCCCCTCACTCCCTCTGCCCCTGACCACACCTGGCACTTCCCCATGTGGCCCCAAAGGATATGGTGTGCCCCTCCTCCGCACACTCTAACAAGCTGTCTTTTCATTGTAGCTCTGGCTGCCATTTCCTGAATAATGATAAAACCTACCTTTTAAAACATTTTTAACAAGAAAGCATTGGAATAATAGATATTTTCAATGTTACCAAAATAGAATTCTACATGATTGTCAATAAGATTCAAAGGATCAATATTTAAGATCTATTATGAGCTAAACATGACCGTGTGGTTTGAGAAAGACAGTTATGCTACAACAATAATCTTCAGACTTCATGGTCTGGTTCCCCCTTAGAAGAACCAGGTACATGTGCAACATAAATCACATGGACTCTGTTTTTGGTGCAGTCAGAGAGATACAAGGAAATGAGGAGAAAACAGAAAGACAGATGAACTGTAGCAAGAGATTTCCACTACTGCTGGAATCTGACACTTTTATTTTTTCTCATGTATTCTACATTTTTTGTTCCACCCAACTAAAGTTTTACAATGATAATTTGGAGATTTAGAAAGACCATAAAAATCACTTTTTTAAATTAGAACTTTCTTAAGTCAAGTAAGTCATTGCCACCTGACAAAATTTTTATGCTGCAGTGGAACAAAGTTTGAGTCTCTACTGCACTCAACTATGGAAGAAGTGGAGCAATGTTTATACTTAGAAAACTCAAACCTGTATGTGGGAAACTTGTGTTTGGGTTGTTGACTAACCTGGCCTAGTCACAGCCTAGGAGACTGCTTGCATAAAGTTTATCTAGCAATGAAAATTAGCAAAAGCATTTTGGATTTTAAAAAATCTTTTATTATAAAATTTGACTGCCTCCATGGGTTACCATTTTTTCACTTGAGGGTGATTTTTATACTGAATTTAAAAAAAAGATATTTGCATTCATTTTCTACCTGGAGCCACTCTTTCTGGATTTCTTCTGTGATTTGATATGCACTGACATGAGCATTGCCTATTAAATTTCCTGTCTTCTGAGTCATGCCTCTGTGTTGTTTGAGGAATGCAGAAATCTATCACCCATGCACTCACATATAGACCACAGATTTGGTGGGAGCAATATCAGCAACTGAACAGCAACACAACAAGAATCTTCATACTCCACCATGCAAAGAATTATTTTCAAACCAGTCAGTAACTTTTCTGGCTTCACACACTGCAATTTTAATTCATTAAAAAGGAATTTTAATTCATTAGAAGCTCCTGGAATTTCATCACATGGAAGGAATGCCAATTCAGAAAAATGATACTTTTTTTGTTTCTTGTATTGTGGTTCTGGGGTTTGAACCCAGGAACTTGTGCATGCAAGGCAAGCACTCTACAATTGAGCTATATCCCCAGCCCCAAATTATACATTTTTAAACTGATGTCTTCATTTTTGCTGTATCTCTTATCCAACCCACTCATCTGGATTTTCTGCCAAATATATTGGGCTGAATTGAAAAAAAAAAAATACTAAAAACCTTTCTTGGTAAAACCTTATTTTTAGAAACCTGGATTGCAACTAATTCCAGATAAGTCAATTTTTCTTCTGCAAAATCTCCAAAACTTCAAATAAGCATTTACAAAGTGCTTCACATTTTCAAGTCATTAATACATAAACAATCAGTTCTAACAGTGGCATAATCTGTATATATTTCATTAAAAAAAATGGGGACAGTTTTAAAAGTACTTTCCATTAACCACAGTAAATTTTTCCTAGGTAGGAAGTCTATCTCTAACAGTCAAATCTCTAACTAAGAACAGTCCTCCACCACTTAACATGTTTTCTAACACTGGAGGAACCTCTATCAGCAGATGCGTGGTTCTGAAGATCACTTGACTCATCGAAATCTTTTTATCCTCCTCTGACAAAGGGCGATTCTGAAGACAAGGCTGGCCCAGCATGCCGCGTGTCGATTTCTATGTGACTTAACCATCTGGCAGAGGCCATTTCCTGTATTATTTTGCTGTGTTTTCACTTCTGTGATCTTCGGAATGCCGATGAGTCTTGCATTTGGAGACTGATCATGGTCTGCAAACCTTGCAAGTCCATGCTGTCCTTCAGAAGTCTGGTTGTTGCTTGGCCACGTGCTGGTCTCTCCTGGAAACATCCCAGCAGATACACTCAAAATAATGTCTTACCCTGCAGGTTTCTAAATCTTTGTTCCACCCAGCAAGATGGGCCATCCTGTGTGACCTCATCTCTTCCCCAGAATTCAGCTTGCTCTCTCTCCTGCACAGCCTATTATTTTTTTCCCAATGGGAAACGTTACTTACAGGAAGTTGGTTTTCAGGATTCCAACATTAGAGATTTTAAACCTCCAGGATTATGATTTGGGGTACTTTAGATTTTAGGATTTTGATCTTTTGAGATTTCAACATTCAGAATTATGGTATTCAGGATTGTGTCTGTTGGGATTAGGACCAAACCAGAATGCAACAGCTTAATAGCTCAGATACGGAATGCTCATCACGATTATGATTAACCTACCCAAGAACTGTGCATCCCACACACAGTTCTTAGTTCCAGGTCCATTGCTGGGTTCTGGCTCTGCCCTGTATTTTCTAAGATGTCCAGGACCCTGCACTCTCCCCCCCTCCCCCCGCCCATGGGTTACTCTCCACTAAGCATCAGGGACATTGATTCAACTCTTGTTGCGCTGAACAAAAGTCCTGTTGTGTGGCCACCTACAACAGACAGCACAAAACTGGATCCCATCCCCTTCTCCACTCCTGCTCATGGGATTTGATTTAGTCCTGCAGCTCCCTCCTTCCCATGCTCCCAGGCTTTCCCTCGTCTAATAAGACAGTCACCATCCAGAGACACACACTTCTTTCTCCTGCAGTGTCTCTCCTCGGGCAGAACTGTACTCCTGCCATCCATCACTCTCAGCACCCAAGTTGTTCATGTTGCAGCAGGTGACCTCACTGGGCCAGCTCATGCCCGTGACCTGAGGGCAACTAAACAGAAGCCAAGCTATCAACTGGGTAACACCTGAGCATGGGGCACCACTTTGTGAATGAATTGTAAAGTATCGTTCATTGTGGCCTTTTCCTGGTCCCTGCCTCTCCTTTGCCAGGTAGAGCAAAAGGACTGTGGCCCCTGAGAACATACCAGCTGATTTCATTAAGGACTTTCCATCTTCATCCAGTTCTATAGGTTTCCTGCAGAAGTAACCCGACAAACTTCACATGGACGCACACCGTTCATTTTAGCACAATATAGGATAGAGAGGTGCCAGCCTATAGAGTAACTGAAAAGGGACCTGCATTTTAAAGCACCATTAAGTCACTTTTCACACTTACTAAAGGCTGCCCCAGGACAGTTGTACTTTTGTCTCTTTCCCAAATCAACACAACAAAGGAGAAAATATTTCCTTACCCCAGACTTCTATAACTTCATTCAACTGTCTCCTTTTTCTATGCAAACTGCAGATATTCCCAAATCAAACGATATATTAAGTGACTTCAGACTCGCCCAGACTCTCTTAGGTGTGGCTGGAAGCAAAAGCTGGCCCACATCAGTGAAGCAGAAATGGTGAGTAACCCTTAAGGAGGTGATTTATTCACTAATTATGTATCCCATGCCTCTGATCCCAATCTGGTTTTCATTCTTTAGGTTGTGGTTCCTACAGTAGGACAACATTTACAAAAGATGCTTATGTTTTTGTGCTTTTGCAAATGGGGGACATTTTTGTGGTGTCCACAGGGCCCATTGAAAGCTTGCACATCCAGCTCTGCAGTGTGAAAAATAATGGAAATCTGGTACAGTATTTCGTTCAGAAATGGGGGAACTTTTGTCTGATGATAAAGCTGCAGGAATCAACTTAAATCCGCAAGGTCTCCAGCCAGGCACCCATCTCTAAGGGTCGAGCACTATGCTGCTTGGCAGCAGGAGCTCAAGAGGGCCTTGCTGGAGGCTGAATGAAACCTTCTGTGCACAGTGGGGCTGTGCATGGACTCTCATCGGTGCTGTCTTCGAAGCTCTGAGGCTTCAAAGTGTCTCAGCAAAGACGACTCCATGAATACATCTCCCTGGAAGGAGTTTCAGGCTGATGAGTCCACAGTGTGGTCAGCAGAACCTGCTAATTATGATTCCTTTAACTATTAGATTGGAGGCATCAAAACCAGGGGTTAGCCTCCTACCTTTCAATCTATGAAAACCAGTTTAGTAGCATCTGAAGGCTTCTTTCCACAACTGGCCCAGTTGTTCAGGACCAATTTAAGAAAATAAAAATTGGGAAAGGTACCTCTTTTGAAAGTGTTAGACAGAAAAAAAAGACAGTCACTGTCCACACATGGATCAGTGATTGGTAGCTGCACCTATAATTTGATACAAGAAAAATATCAAGGGGAAGGAACCAAAATCACTTCCATTGAGACAGGTAATTAAGAGGAACCGAACCTCCACAATATGTGGACTGTATTTATACTTGTCTTTACTAATTATTAATTCTTGGACAGAATATAGCACAATGTATAGTGCAGATATTTCATTACTCTGAATTATAAGAATTATGAAAACCAGCCTTGGAGTACATATTAAAACCAGGGACAAAGATATGTATACACCCAACAACACTCCAGTGGATTCAGATAGCACTAAATGTATGATGTGAGTGCTCAGGGGACAGAGTCCAAGGAGATGAAGGCTTCCATTCTTTCCTTCAGTCAATTAATGCTCACCCAGGTTGGCTGTGGTCCAGGCGCTGCCGTAGGCCTGATAGATTCAGTAATGGAGATGATCCACAGGCCCGAACTCCATTGATGAGAGAGAGTGTGTGCATGGTGTGGATATAAAATGTCTTCTAAAAAAAATATGGGAATGGAACCACCATTTGACCCAGCTGTCCCACTCCTCAGTCCATACCCAAAGGACTTAAAAACAGCATACTTCAGGGACACAGCCACATCAACGTTTATAGCGGCACAATCCACAATAGCTAAACTGTGGATGTCCTTCCGTTGATGAATGGATGAAGTGGTATATATACACAATGGAATATTATTCAGCACTAAAAGAGAATAAAATCATGACATTTGCAGATAAATGGATGGAGTTAGAGATTGTAATGCTAAGTGAAGATAGCCAATCCTAAAAAAAAAAAAAAAAAAAAAATGCCAAATGTTTTTTCTAATATAAACATGCTGATTCATAATGGGATTGGGAGAGGGAGCTGGGAGGATTAGAAGAACTCTAGATAGAGCAAGGGAGGGGAAGGGAGGGGGATGGAGGTAGAAAAGACGGTGGAATGAGATAGACATCATAACCCTAACTACATGTATGAAGACACAAATAGTGTGACTTGACTTTGTGTACAACCAGAAATTTGAAAAATTCCCATTCCTGCGGGGAGCATGTGTAATATGAAATATAATGCATTCTGCTGTCATATATAACAGATTAGAATAAATAAATAAATAAATATTTTTTAAAAGTTTCCCCTAAAGGCTCACGTGTTGAAGGCTTGGTCTTCAGTGCAGCAATGTTCAGAGGTGTGTTTTGGGGAGTAACTGAATCATGAAGCCTCTGATCTCAAACCCATCCTTGGACTCAGAGACGAGTGGACGATTTATGGGGAGGTGGTGGGATCTATCGGAGGTGGGAGCCGGTTGAAGGGAGTGGGTCCTTGGTGACTGTACCTCATTCCTCACATTTCCCTCTCGCAGCTTCTCAGCTTCCCAGCTGCCTTGAGCGGCCTTGTTCCTCCACACCCTCTCCCCCATGATGTTCTGCCTCACAGGCCCAGAAACAATGGAGCCAGTCAGCCATGGGCTGAAACCCTGAGCCACCATAAATCTTTCCTCCCTTCAGTTGTTTTCCCCAAGAATTTTGTCACAGCAACAGAAAGCTAAATAACAAAAAGAAAGGGAAAAGGTGAGAGAGAGTGATGGGCAATACAAACACGCTCGCTCTCTCTCTCTCTCTCTCACACACACACACACACACACACACACACACACACACAGAGAGAAAAGCCCTTATCATTTAAAGGGCTTTGTAGTGAGTTGGATGGCAGCCCTCCCAAAACATCATGCCCCTATCCTACACCCCTGAACCAGTGAATGTAACCTTATTTTAAAAAGGGGCCTTTTTCGATGTAACTAAATGAAGGATTTTTGAGCCTTGGGTGAACCAGTGGCCCTAGACCCAATAACAAAGAGACAGAAAAGACACAGAGAAGAGAAGGTTGTGCTGTGAAGACAGGGGAGGCAGAGACTGGAGCTGCGCAGCCCCGCCCGCCGCACCCCCCCCCCCCCCGCCCCATTAATCAGGGTGGGGAGGGTCACCTCCAGAAACTGCAGGAGGCCTCACACCTCCCAGAGAGAGCCTGGGCGACAGCAGGGAGATCCTGCTGACACCTTGATTCTGGACTCCTGGCCTCCAGAACCATGTGAGAACCACTTTCTGTTTTAAGCCATGTTGTTTGTGGCTGTTTGTTATAGCAACCTAGGAAGCTAATACAGGCTCTCAAGAAAACTAACAGGTGGACAGACACCAAGTCCTGGAAGGTCTTGCATTGTCAAGAGGTAAGTTCCTGGTTAGAGAGATGAACAGGATCCCACGGGCAGGGCCACTTCAGGGAACACTCAAAGGATAATCTTTGCCAGTGTCGTTGCTGCTACAGTCTGGGCCAGGAGCAGGCACCAGTGTTTGTTTGTCCTGGGCAGAAGTCTATAGGCAGACCTGCTTCTCTGAGGGGACATGGCCTCCCTCTGTCCAGGTCCTGTCCTGCTTTCTTCCTAGCCTGCTAAAGGGGTGGGAGGAAGTCCTGGTTCTGTCACAGCCATGAGGAAGAAGCAATCCAATCAAAGCAAGAGAACTCCAGAGAGGCACAGAACCCCCAAACGAGGTATGTTCTTGGTTAGGGAGATGAACAGGATCCCACAGGCCGTTTTTAATATCTTTATTCATTCCTTCGAAATTTTAATTTCTTCATATGACACCCAAGTTTTGTACTTGGCCTTAACACCTGTCTGGTGCTGCACCTGTATCCACATTAGCTATTTGGAACAAGAACAGAATTGGTTCAGACTGATTCAGGTTAAGAATAAATTTATCAGAAAAAGGCTGAGAACTGGGCTAGAAGGTACACCAAAACAAACGGGGATGGACCAGCACCATCACAACCAAAATCAGGCCACAGAACCAACTAGGACTAAGGGCTCCTTCCTGGGTCGCAGCAAGGCTGCCCGCCTTGCCCACCCTAACCAAGGCTTCCCATTCCTGCAGGGAGCATCAGAGTTCCATGGGACAAGACCTGACTGGCCAAGTCCAGGTCAGCCCAGGTCAGCTAAGGACAGGACATCTGTCTTTCAGGTGAGCGTTTCCTCCAACCAAGACCCTTGTGGGGAAACTTCCTAATCATGAATACGTTTTTAATATCTACTATGCCTTCTTTCGGAAGGAAGCTGAAAACAAGAATAATAAAATTCGGTGATTGCCCAACAGTAATTTAGATTATTATGCAACATTGCCCCCTAGTGACATATTTTGGTAGGTTAAAGAAAAACAGGTAACTACAAGCCCCATTTAAAAATAATAATAATAATCCTGGTAAAAATCAATCCTCCTTAATTTGGGTGGTTAATTAGACCATGTACAAAGCAAGAGAAGATTTCAAAATGAAACTGTAGTCGAGAGAGAGAGAGAGAGAGAGAACCGTGACTTATGATGGAAAAACGGCCCTGTGATTAGAGTGTCAGCAGCATCATTTCTGCTGTGACCCCTGAGTGTATCTCTTGACTGATGAGAAGACCTGATCCTTTGAAGCCCTCACAACCCTGCACACCCTCAGCTGAGCTGCACCGAGGTTTCGCAGTGAGCCTTGCAGTTCAGGGCACTGGAGCCTGAGCCACCCTGGGGTCTGGCACAGGCTTGTGGAATAGATGGAGAGGCCTGAGCCTGGAGAGCGCGTTTCAGTAGAGCGCAGCAGCCTGAGCAATGGAGGAAAACACCAGCCAGGTGAGGTGGGGCATGTTTGTAACTCCCAGTTTCAGTAAATAGCTTTTTTTTAAAAAAAAATTAAGTGAATAAAATATTTATTAATTTTCTTTACTTCCCTTAAAGTCAGTTATATGATGTCTCAACTATTTGTTAAAAATATTTCTTTATTTTATGATCTAAAAAATGAATGTAATTGCCAGTTGTGGTGGCACATGCCTTTAATCCCAGCAGCTCTGAAGGCTGAGGCAGGAAGATTGCAAATTCAAAACCAGGTTTAGCAACTTATGGAGGCCCTGTCCCCAAATCACAAATAAAAAGGCCTCAGGATGTGGCTTGGTGGTTAAGCACCCCTGTGTTCAATCCCAGTAGGAAAGAGAAGCGGAATGCTACGTTTCCACCCCTTGCTGTGTATTCTTTGAACAAAATTTTCATAGAAGCACCTCTCTGGCCCCAGGACTGGGAGGGGTTGGTGCTGGGTGCAGACGTCTGCTGGATAAGTCTCTGTGGAGGGATTTTAACCTGGAGCTAAATGACAAGAAGGAGCCCCTGTGCTTGAAGCAGCAGAGCAATGCACCAGTTGTTCAGGCAGGGTGTGGAAGCAGTGTGGACACCCTGCTGAGCTGAGATGCCTCTTCTGACACCCTTCCTAGGGAGAGTGGCTGGAGGCACAGGCTGCTGCCTGACAGCCTCTTCTCATCTCTACTGTGTTGACTGTGTTGCTTGCTCCTGTGCAGCTCTGAATCGGGCTCTCGACCTCTCTGCACTTCCATTTCTTCATATGTATGATGGGGACAACCACAGCCTTCCTCACAGGACTGTCATGAACATCAACATGCTCAGGAGACTCCCTTGCAAAGGGACATGTCCCACAGGCCAGCCTCCCTGTAAGCTCGGATTTAGTATTATCCCTGTTTAGAATTATTGTTCTTAAAAGAAATACCCCCAGAAACACCTGTGTCAGAGGTGGGGATTTGGAAACAGAACTTTCCTCCTCCTGCTAAGCAGAGACCTTGTTGTATCTTCAACAGCCAAGGCAGATTCTCTGGAATAATAATACTTTTTAGATGGTATATTCAGAAATAAAATTTAAATCGACTTTTTAATAACAAAAACCCTAATGATGTGCCCTGAGAGCCATGTGCAGCTATTCTTATCTCTAATTGTGAGAAGAAACATCTCAAACCTCAGAGAAAGTTTTGGTGGGGGTGAAAGGAGAGCACCGTGGGAGGGGAGGTTGGTTTGCTTCTACCAGACGTGGGTGTAGTCAGCACTGAGCAGAATTCGGAGGATGCACTGGAACAGGAAGTTTCCTCAAAGCATGCCTTCTCTTCCTGTTCCCTCAGAGCTCAGTCAAGGAGGCCTTTAAAAGTTGCAACCACATGTCATCCATTTGAAGGAATCCAGGAGACCCAGCAAAGAGAGTGTGCTTTAAAACAAGAGTGAAGAATGGAACACCAAATTCACACACAAAAAGAAAGGAGGAGGAGAGGGAGGGTGGGAGGGAAAGAAAGGAAAAGTGGAGAGAGGGGCCCAATGCATGAGGACGTGGAGAAGACTGTGGAAAGTCAGACGGTATTTCTGAAGATGTCGGATCACATGACATAAAATGTACGCGTTTTTAATCAACAGAAAATGGGGTGTGTGCTTGGGGCTCCATTCTCTTGCATCTCCCTTCCCCATTCTCTGGGAGGGAAGAAAGGGGCCTCCCACCAGCACCTCCTTCAGGCACAGGTGCACCAGCCCAGAGGGTCGTTGAGGTGTGGTCGAAAGACCAGACCCTTACAGAGCTGCAGATGGCCGCTGCTGCTGACACAGCCCCATCTCCTTGCATGAATCGAGGTGTGACCATCCTTTGAGTCTTATCTCCTCCCACCCCAAATTCTACATTCCTTCCTCTGCTTCTCCCAACCTACCAATATGTTTGCAAATTTCCAAATGTTATTATTTCTGTTCATGTCTAGTAATGTCCGGAAGATACTTGCAAAAAACTGTGAAATACTTTTAATAAGGTTGAAAGTAGCAAGAAAACTGCTGCCACTGTTTGTTAATTTACCTGAAAAGAAAAATAAAATATTCGGATTAGGTAACCCTCTCATTTTAAAAATGATACATTTTACATTTTAGGGAAGAAGCATAATTACAGTCAGGTCTGACTAATTTGTTAAATTGAATTAAGTTAGTCCACCACGGCCTAGTCTTATTGCATACCATCCCTACTGAACTCTAGGATATAGTTGATTATTTGCTATACATAATTCTCCTATAGGAGACAGGGTTAAAAAATAAATCACGCATGTAGTAAAAACCTTAGAAAGGTAAATTTCCTTTTTATTGACTCATTGTTTTTACTTAAAACTGCCTGATTTAAAAAAAAAATTGTTCTTATGAGATTTTTAAACTGTGGGTATAAAGGACCAATCAATTGTATTAATAATATCATATACAATATAATATAAAATATAATAACAAAAAAACACATTTATAGTGGCTACTGACATCTTAATGCTTTCATATACATCATCTCAATTCTCCAAGCAGCTTTTGTTACAATAGATAAAGCACTAAAGGATCAATGAACCTGACGTGTTCAAGGTCACATAAATAGGAAGTTTAAAATCTGCCCATCTGCAACCTGATCTACTAGTATTTCCACCCCCATCTTTCCATAAATTAGATCCTACACTGAGCAGAATAGAGTAGATGTTATCTTAAGAATTTATTATTTTACAAGCCAATTTTGTTAGGTACCCATTCAAATTTCTAAATATTCTTTATCATTTCCATGTATTTATATTCTTACCCATGTATTATATTAAAGAAATTTAAATAATTTCAGGGGGGAAAAAGTGGGAAAGAAGTTTTAAAACTTCTCCCTGCTATGTTTCTCATGGTAGCTCAATAGCTCAACTAGTATAAGACTTTTAAAAGAAAAAAAAACTCATGATACATCAATACCAAAATGAAGTTCTTCATTCTATTTTCTAAGATAAAATTTTAATCTGGAGAAGAGAGATCATGAGAATAAGGAGGTACACTGATGCCTTAAAGACAGAAAAAGTCCATTTAAAAGTCTTGGTTTTGTCCATTTTCAACTGTCCTGGCTTCTACTGTTTTTTGGGGGTTAGGCCTGAGCTCATCTTTCTCTCAAGTTGGGTGTACTCAGTTTCCAGGACTTTAAAAGATCCAGCTCAGGCCTGGGGATGGAGCTCAGTGATAGAGTGCTTGCCTGGCATGGGCAAAGACCTGGGTTCGATATCCTGCACTGAAAAAAAAATCAATATTTATATTTTTATGTAATATCCATCCTAGAAAATGAAGTTCATAGAGCCAAATAACCCTATAAATTAACTAAAATACAAAATCCCAGATTATTTTTAGACATGTGCACAAACCTTAACACAAATAACCCAGCACATAAGCAATGGAGAGCTTTTCCTTTGGAATTATAATTGCAATTCGAAATATGCCCAGTCTCCATCCGCAAGTTGTGAATACTTACTACAAATTTGTGTGGCAAGTGTGTGCCTTGATTGTGAGAGAAGCTCTTGGAGGAGCAGGTTTGGATATCAACATCTTTCTAAGAGCTGGTTTATCATCATTGCAAAATCATAACCACTTTGGGGGCTTGATGGTCACAGAATGTGTATGTACCAGATATATGATGTCTTATTCAAACACAGTGTTCAATAAATATTTGTGTAGTGAATATATAAATGAATGATGTGTATCATAAAAGACTTTGAGGATTAAAAAATGGCCAGAAACAACAAAGTTCTGCTCCAGTGACCCAGCCAATCCAATCTTCCCACCTTGCTCCATGGAGATCTCAAATTATCCAATAATCCTATGTCTTCCTTGGTTTGTTTAAAAAAAAAAAAAAAAAAACAAGCAGCTGGCCTCTTCAGAGTAGGGCAAAAACAAATGATACTCCAAAGACCAGGAAAACCTTAGCATCTAGCATTAATTTTTAACCTGATTTTTCTAACTTCCAGGGTTTCTTCTCATTAAAGGGGGCGGGGGGAAATGTTGCTTGTAATTTTCAAAATACTTTGCATATTCACTCATTCCAGATGCAAATAACTTTAAAGGCAAAATCACAAGAGGGTATGTGGTGAACAAGGGCCTAGTTACCAAAGGAGGTCACATAAAAATTAAAAAGCACTAAAGAATAAATAGTCCATGCTGTCCAGGGAGATGAGCGATGTAACCCAAGAAAAAATGAAAACCAAATTACATACACTAATCAGCTTTGCATAACATTTCCGATTCATTTGCATACAATGCAGTTATCCTGATAATTGCTGAACTCAACACAGGCAGCTGGGTCAGTGAGCCTCCAGGGATCATGAGCATCCAGCTTTCTCCCTGTACTTGTCTGTGTTCCTTTATGACTGGGACAGCAAACCAACAATCACTCCTGAAACCTGCAGAAGTTGAAAATTTGAAATGAAAGCAATACAGATCTGTATGTGGATAGCATGCAGGAGCCCTCAGATGAACAAGAAACAAGACGATTCTGGGTCAGTGATCCATTTCTAGAACGTTCTATCTGATTTTGTATTTTTAAACAACACATTTGTTTTTGCTATATAAAGAATTCTTCTTCTTTTTCTCCTCCTTGGACTGGCAGATGAAGGGAACATCTTGAGATTATCTTCTTTGTACCAAAGTCCCCTTGGCTAGCAAGTGACAAGGGATGGATTCTTTCCCTAAGAATGCCCTTGTTTTTAGAGGTAGCTCCCTCTAAAGAAGAGTCTGGCAAGCAGGATGATGGCTGGGTAATCCACAAATCCCTTGGAAATCTGCTCAGAAAAGATTGCCTCGGCTCAGAATTGATGATGGTGAAGCCCGTGTCAACATTGGTCTCTGCCTCAAGCTTCTGCAGGCTGTTTTCCCGGGGGACCTTCATTCTGACCCTGGGCTCAAGTAGAGGATGCAGCTGGGTGCTTGTGACAGAGCTGATGGCTGGGGATGACCAACCAGGGCTTTTCCATGAAGTGGCACTAGAGCTGTCTGATGCCCCACTGGGCTCAGGGAACTCCAGAGAACGCACCTTGAACCTCCTGCCCCGGATCCTCCGGCTCCTTGGTTCTAGGGTTCTCTGTGCAGGGACAGGGGTCAGCCTGGAGCTCTGATGGAGCAAGCCAGCACTCAAGGTGCCATTCAGAAAAGAAAGTTCGCGGTTCCTAACACCAGGTTCTGGATTCAACTGGACCTGTGAGACAAGGCAAGGAGGAACAAATGAAACAAGTTTTCCACTACCTAAGTGCCAAGAGCACCCCGCCTTATTTACCCATTGCCACACCATGACTACAGCAGACTTTCGGTAAAGGTGATCGAGCAGAAGTCATAGGTACACATGATCATGAGGTATAGGATCAGCATCAGCTAGAAACATGACTTTTCTCTTGCTCTTCTTTTTCTTTCTCCCCAGCCCCCACGCTAACTTTTTGACAAGGACAACATTATGAAACAAAAGGTCACTTGATGAAAACACACACTTCTGGTAGATTCAGTTGTTTAAACTACATAAAGATATTCAAAGATGTTGTTCAGCTTGGATGACACAAAATGATGTATTTCCAACCATGCAAAAAAGAAAAAAGCCACCAAAACATGAAGTGACAGCCCAGATAGGGACTGGGAAAAGAACACACATATGAAGACATGAACTGGTGTGACCAGACTTTATAACAAACAGAGATATGAAAAATTGTGCTCTATATGTGTAACAAGAATTGTAATGCATTCCACTGTCGTGTATTTAAAAATCAAAATTAATTAAATATTTTTTTAAATTCCATTTTCCAAGGTTGTGGTCCTTGTTTTAAACAGTGCTGATATTTATATATCTCTTGGGCTATTCCAAGACATGTGGATACTCCAGGGAGGGTAATAATAATTTGGTACCTTTTATAAACAAATATTCCTTACATTCTTCAGGTACTAGAGCAATGGCTACTATCATGTGGGAAAACAAAAAGGGGGAGCTGCTATGTGGACACTGTGCTTTCTTTCCTGGCAGTTCCACTCTAGTTCCAGTCCTACTGGCAGAACCCCTACCCTGCAGGGAGCTGCATGCTCCAAGTGGAGTTCATGAGCATCTTCTATCCTTGGACTCTCGGGAGCCTCACATCCTACCCCTTACACAGTGCTCTCCCCAAGAGGATTTCTGGACAAGACCATTTTCTCCATCTTGTTAGCAGCCCTTAGAAATTGATATTCAGGACCTATCCCTGCATGGCCCAGTCCTTAATCATATGCCAAAAAGGATGATAGGGAAGAACTCTAAATGCCTCCTGCCAATTGAAAGAAGCCAATCTTTAAAGGCTACATACTGTAACTATATAGAATTTTTGAAAAAGGTAAAATTATGGAGAGAGTAAAAAGATCAAGAAATGACAGGTATTAGAGGAAAGTAGGATAAATAGGCAGACACAGAAGATGTTGGGGGCAGGGAATCTCTTCTGGATGATATTATAATGGAATGCACATCATTGTGTATTGGCCCAAACCTATGGAATGTACAACTTAGTGCAAATGCTGGACTTTGGGTGATGACGACTTGCCAATGAAGGCTCCTTCATGTAACACATGTGCCATCTGGTGGGAGGTGTTGATAGTGGGGAACACTGTGTGTGTCTGTGGGAGCAGGGGAGATTGGAATCTCTGTACTTTCTGCTTAATTTTGCTGAGAACTAATGCTGCTCTAAAAAATAGTCTATTTAAAGGGGGAAAGAGAATGGTACACATTCACCTCCCAAGGCAATAAGGAGAAAGTCAGGATAGTGAAAAAGCAGGTCTAAAATGAGTACACACACACACACACACACACACACACACACACCGGAACTTCCATTGCTTCTTTTACAAGTGGAAAACATTTCCATGAAAGGCCATGTAGTAAATATCTAAGGTTCTGCTGGCCATATAGACCTTAACCCAGCTGCTCAGCTCAGCTGCAAAGCAGCCATAGACAAGACGTAAATAAATGATGTGGCTGTGCGTCAATAAAACTCTATTTATGGATGCTGAAATTTGAATCTCATATAATTTTCATGACATGATTTTTTCCCAATCATTTAAAAGTAATATATATATATATATTCTAAGTGCCAGGGCCATAATTGGCCAATCCCTGCTCTCTCCACATCAATGATTCTCATTCCCTCAATATCTACCTCTATCTCTATTCCCACACACACCACCCTTGCCTTACTTGAAGCCCAATATATGAAGCAGTCTAACTAGAGCATTTTGGGACAGGGTAGACCCAGCTTTTTGGGACTTCCTTCGTTCTGCCCACATCCCCTCCAGTTGTGACTGCTGGCCCCCTCACAAGGTCAATTGGCTTCTCAGGACCAAGTTTGAAAACGACTATTCTAGAATTATTAAATTCTACCCCTTGACCAAACCAGTTCCCCCAGAGAGCTGTGTTTGCCTGAATCCCGCCTCACCCATCTGATTCCCAGAGCCCATGCGATTTAGCCCAGAGTCCAAATTGCACTGAAGAGAGCTCCTGCCAGCATCAGAAACACTCTCCAGAGGAATAAGGCAATAAAGAGAAAGTCAGGAGAGTGAAAAAGCAGGTCTAAAATGAGTACACACACACACACACACACACACACACCAGGGAACTTCGGTTGCTTGTTAAAGAGATGCCCCTGTATCTCCATATGTGGCCTTTGATAAACCCACAAGAGAAATTTCTGTTCCCAGAAATTGTGTGTGTGTGTGTGTGTGTGTGTGTGTGTGTATGTGTGTACTCATTTTAGATCTGCTTCTTCACAATGGAACCACCTAGGGATCACCAAACACCACTGCTGCTTGCTCCTGCCCCAAGCACTCTGATTTCACCAGACCAGGGTGCAATCCAGACTTCAGGAAGTGTCCCATCTCCCTAGGTGCTTCTAATGCACAGTCAAGGTTGGGAAACACTGCATATATCCAGAACCTGTGCCTGGGGTCATTCTCCTGTGGCCATCTGAGTCTTCCTAACTGCCCGCAGCTCACCTCCTGCTCTCACTACTCTCATTCCTCCACCTCATTTCCTGTTGCTATCTCGCTGGGCACTTCCCTTTGCTCTGGTTTTCCCCGCCCCCCCGCCTTTCCTTCTCCCCCCCCCACCCCGCCCTCCCTTCCTGTCTTTTCTTTTCGTCTATTAGTTTTTAATAAAAATATCTTATTACAGGTCAAGAATCTCTTATTCAAATTGCTTGGGACAAGAAGGGTTTCAGATTTTTTTCATGTTTCAGAATATCTGCCTATATGTAAAGAGATATCATGAAGGATGGAGCCAAAGTCTAAACACAAATTTTATTTGTTTCACATACCCCTTATACATATAGCCCCAAAATAACTTTATACAATATTTTTAAAGCCCCTGAATTTTAACTGTGACCTATTACTCAACTAGTATAAAAGTGGTAATTGTTAACTATAAAAATAATTTAATTGAGTCTGGGGCTGGGGCTCAGTGGTAGAGTGCTCACCCAGCAAGTGTGAGGCACAGGGTTTGATTCTCAGCACCACATATAAGTAAATAAATAAAATAAATGTCCATTGACAACTAAAAGATAAATAAATAAATGATTTTATTGTACAAATGTATAAAGTAAAAAGTAAAGACTTGCCCACCCCAGCTTTAAAGAACTCCAAGTTCTCACTCTTTAAAAAATATCTTGCTTATTAACCCTGGCCTAATTAGAGGGGAAAAAAATACTATCTACCATCTATAAACAGGGATCTCCCTTTCACTGGAAAACAAACTCCCTCCATCTTTCAAAGGGCTCAGCTGTCATCTTTGTCTCCTGTGAAATCATTGTATTGTATCTTCTTATTTGACCCAGTGAAGTTTTTTCCTCCTAGGAATGGAAACTGGCATGAGTTTGTTTGTTGTTGTTTTTCATATTCAGAAATCATTCAAGGTTGATATTAGACTACCCAGAATAGAGAAAGAAAGCCTTAAGTTTGACTCTGGGGCTCCTTTTTCATTTTCTAACAACTATCATCAGAAGAGAAGCCTGAGGACGTTCTCATACTCCCAAGTCAATCTCAGATCAGAATGAAGGTTTTCCTGAAGCCACGTCCAGGCCAAGGCATCTCAGTGCAGCCAGGAAGAACTCTCCTGGACCTCCAAAGTCCGTGGACCCCACTGAACCAGCCTAGTGCACCCTCCCCTCGGCTCTGGTCCCCGGTCCTATGGCACCTCACTGGATCTCATCTCCCTTAAGATGCTCCATCTCTGAAAGCCAGCAGGCCACCAGCTCCAAAACTCAGTTCTCCCATTACATCTGCTGTTCAAACCAGCACCATCTTCTGCTTGCTCCTTCTCAATCGTCCCCGTCCCCGTCCCCCACTGACTTCACTTCTTTCCATGGCTCATTGGAGTTCCAAGACTATCACTTCACCCATTTCCTTGCCAAGACCTCCAACTCTCCTGCACTGGTCCTTTTCTGCCACAGTATCCTTCAAAAGCTCCCCTCCTTTGATGGGAGTCAGGATTGGAGTTGCTCACCCACGTTCTCTGAGCTTGCACCCAGGATCCTGTGGGAACACATACACAGCCATGAAGGCTGGCATCACAAGGAAGATGTGGTGTCCAGCTTCACTCAGGCTGCCCTCCAGCCCTCCTGTTCCCACAATTGCTCTCTATACTCATCACAGCAGTGGTTTCAAACCCTCTGAACTGTCTGAATCCTTCAGTGACACACTCTTCCTCACTCTCCCACCAGCTGGATCACCATTTACATAACAGAGAAAGCAAAAGCCATCATTACTTAGCAACCTTCTCCTTTCCTAACACTAGGCTCACCTGTGACTTCACTCCTCCTCTGCACAAGGAAAGGGACCATCCAACCTGTGCTGTGAATTCCATCACCTCCTGCCCTTCCCATGATCGCAACCTAATAATTACTCATTTCTCCCACTTTGGTATCTTGTATGTTCAATCTCAATTTCTCTCTCAATCTTTCTCTTTCTCCTTTCCAACAGCAATTAAACATTCTTAAGTAGCCTCTACCCTCTTTCCCCCTAAAGTTTTCTCCCTCTTCCCATTCCCATTCAAAATTTTTTTTAATAAAATTTGTCTAAATTCATTTTTTCCTACTAACCTCCGCCATGTCCTTTGCCCACAGCGCTGGATTGCCCTCCTACCCATTATGAAATTGCTCTTACCAAGATCATCTACATTGATCTACTTCTACAATCAATCTCCTGGTCATGAATTTTCTTGAGCACTTAGTGGAATTCTACTTTGAAGTCTTTACCTTTACCTTTGTAGTTGTCTTCTCCTTAGCTTTTATGCCCACCCATTGTTTTGGAGTTTCTCCTTCCTTTCTCTTACCTCTTTTCAGTTTTGATTAAAGGTGCCTCTTTTCATATTGGTTCATCTAATGTAGTAGTTACTTAGAGCTGACCTGAGTCCTCTTCTCCACACATACTCCCTTAATCACTCTGAGACACCAAATACCTTCAATTACCATCAAAATGATAAAGGCTCCCCAAAGTACAACTACAGCTCAGATCTGTCTTCTAAACTTCACCTTTACTTGTCCAGCTGCCTTCTGTGCACCAGCATCTCAACATGCCCAGAATCATCTGGATTGAATTCACCTCTCTCTTCACAACAGATCCGTTCTGCTTCCTCATTTCTGTCTCAGAAGATAGCAATTGTTAGTCCCTATATTACTCAAAAAAAGAGTCCTTCTGCTTATCCAGTATATACCCAGGCACCCATTCCAAAAGACTCTGCCTTCTAAAGAGCACGCAGATCCTCCTCTTTCTCCAGTCTTACCACCTTTAACCCCAGAGTGACTGCACCAGCCATTTACCTCCCTGTGGACCCTGTTCCAGTCTCCACTCCAAGAGGAAGTTTGAAAGCAGATGTGATGGTGTCAGCGTCCTGCTTCCCGGGCTTCCTACTCTTCTTAAAATGAAATCCAAGCAACCTTCTCCTTCCCTACAACCAAACTCACCTGTGACCTACTTTACCTCTCACAGTCTGCCTCCATTACTCCAGTCTGATAATTCTCTCTCAATCCCCACATGCTGAAATTTAACTTCTTTCAGTTCCTTAAAGATGATTTGTTCTTTCTTAATGCCAGTGTACACATAGATTATTTCTTCTATCTGGGATGGACCTCCTCTAATCCTTCTGCCTGAAAACTCTACTCATGTCAATTCCAAGTTTACCATCATTTCACTTTGTAAGCCAACTCAATATCACCAAATTTGGGTTAGAAGCTGCTGAATATTGACTCACATGTACCAGCTATGGGACTTTGAACTGTTACTTAGTATTTCTATGCCTCAGTTTCCTTATCTGTAAAAGAAAATAATAACAAGTGCCAACATCACTGGATTGTGGTGGAAGATAAATAATAACAGTGCCTGGGACACAGCAAAGCTCTACATGGACTGGTTCAATCATCATCATTAATGTTATCAGCAGCTCTCACAGCAGCTAATTCCCATGTCTCAGTACTTACCAAACTGTTTGTCCTTGACTATTTATCCCTCTGTATTTTCCCCCTAGATTTTGCCATCCAGAACAGCAGGGATTGTGTACAATCTCTTCATCATTATATCTCTGGTACCTAGCACAGTGCCTAATAAATAATAAATAATAACTGAATATCTATAAAGTAAGGCTTAACATTTTGAAGAGATGAAAAAGTATAAATTTTTGCACAAAGAAATGAATGAAAAGGGACCATCTATAAATTTGACCCCTGGTTATTATTAAGTAGCTATAAAGTCCTCTCAAGAAAATTGAGGGGTATAGCTCAGTGTGGAACATGTGCTGGACATGTGCAAAGGCTGGTTTAATCCTCAGCTAAAAAAAGGAAATAAGAAAAAATTCAAAGTGACTTGATATTATAGATGGACGTTGCTGCAATCTTTTTAAGAGAGGAAAATGTCAACTTTTAAAAAAAAAGAAGTCTAAGATTCATAGACCATATGGCAAAAGTGAGTGCAACATTATTAACATAGAAATGCAGTTGTGTGCAGTTGGAATGGATTTCCAGGAGAAACATAATGCTAAGTGATTGAGACGAATCTCTTGAGGAGAAATAAAACTCCTCTTGCCAAAAAAACAAATTGAAGTGCATTTGTAGGAATTCTAGCTATTTAGAGCTCTTCTTTCTAAGAAATGTTTGTGAAATGTTATAAATTGAGGGTAGGATTTTCCAAGTTCAGGGAACATTATCAACTATCATGAGGAACAGGGAAATCATTTTCACCCATTTATGACTCTCACCTCCTCAAAAAACAAGATAAAATGCATCAGAAAAAAATGATTAAACATGAAGGGAAAGCAATATTGTTTCTTACTGAAAATGATTTCAAGAGAACAGCCAAAGAGGATTCCTCCAACACTGGGGGAAATGATTGCATGGAAAAGAATTATGTAGATAATAAGAAACCCCCAAATAGTGCCAGATTTATTTCAGAGTTGAAATGAGTCTTTTCCAATTAACTGATGTTTTAGAAAGTACTAGATCAACTACCCAAAACCACTGATATCAACCTGCTATTATGATTTAGATATGAGGTGTCCCCCACAAGCTCAATTTTGAAACAATTCAATGTTCAGAGGTAAAATGATTGGATTATGAGAGCTGTGACATGATTAGTGAATGATCCCGCTTGAATGAATTAACTGAGTGGTAAAGGTAGGCAGGAAGACGTAGGTCAGTGGGAACGTGATTTTAGGGTTTATATTTTGTCCGTGGCTCTAGCTCATTTCTCTCTCCCTCTTGTGAGTGCTCCCTCTCTTTTTCTCCTTCTCTCTCTTTCTCTCACCCCTTCTTGGTTGCCATGTCCTGAGCTGCTTCCCATGGCCACACCCTTCCATCATGATGTTCTGCCTCACCTTTGACCCAGAAATATGGAGTCAGCTGACCATGGACTGAACCTCTGAAACAATGAGCCCAAATAAACTTTTCCTTCTCTAAATTGTTCTTATCAGGTTTTTGGTCACAGTGAGGAAAAGGTGACAAAAGCAGAAATTGGTACCAAGAACTGGGATTACTGATATGCCTAACATGACCATGTGTTTGGAAGCATTTGGTTTGTAGGAGTTGTTTGAAAAAGTTAGGAGATGAAATTTGGAGAAGACTTACAATGTAAGCAGAGCTTAATGAGTGATTCTGGTGGGAGATCAGAAGACCAAAGTGCTAACAGAATTGTGGACAGTAAAAACTGGGCTCATGAGGATTCAGAGAAGGAGGACTCTATTGGAAACTGGATTCGAGGCTACTCGTGTTACATTCTGGAAAATAATTTGTCAACATTTTACCCACATCCTTAGACTTTCTATGAGGCTAAATTGAAAGGTGGTGGACTAATTTCTGGTGGAGGAAATTTTAAGGCAGCACAGCATTCAGGTGATAGAATGATGGTGGTGGCTTTTAACCACAATTTCTGTAATAATCAGAAGTAAAATACAGAGAAGAAAGATTCAAAAAACTTGCAATTTGGCCATAAAAAAATGTGTCTAAAACTGGGGCCAAGAAAGTAATGGTTGTTGAAGAGATTGCAGCCACTAAAGAGATTCTAAGTATTTTACACAGAGGCAATAGAAAAGATGGCTCAAGAGCACTGCAGGCATTAACAAGGCCACATCTATCTCAGGCTCAAAGTTGTAAAAGTTAAAATTCCTTTGAGAAGAGACTTTGGGGCATCCTGCTTGCACAGGCGGGAGGGCAGAGAATAGAAAGTTGTTTCACCATGCTCCGGCACTCAGAGGTCACTGCAGCCATGTTTCCAAGAAGCCTGGCTACTGCTTGAGAACGTAGCAGACCTTGGCATTGTTCACATGGCACATGTTCTTCAGGAATTCAGATGGTAAAGTTAAGTGGTCATGGAGGCTTCCACCAAGATTTCAAAGGAAGGCCTAGGGGACCAGGCAGTGTCCTTCAGGGTGAGGCTCCCTAAAGACAGCAGCAGGGAGGAGAATGCGTGAAGAAGTGAGAAGGGAGCTGAAACCACAGTGGAGATTCCCAAGATTAAGAGGTGTCAGCAATGTGGAAATTTTGCCAAAGAAAGCTGCAGGATTCAGGTTGAGACAAGCCAAGAGAGAGTTATTTATGCTGCAACCAACAAGGATATATGGGCATAACTACACAGCCCTTTAGAGAGAACATCACAATGCCATGTTCCCCAGATGCTGGACATGGCACTACAGGACTTGTTTGTCCAGCTGGATTTCAGTCTTGCTTTGGTTCCATCCCTTCCTTTTATGCCCCTATTTCTCCATTTGGAATGGAATTTTTGCTCTGTGCATAAGCATACATGCATTTCACGTCATCTCATCAACAGATGCTTAGCTATGTTCACTTTTATGTACTTGATTAGTTGTTTGAAATAAAAGAATATAAACATTTCATAAAATACTGAAAAAAGAGAGTCATAAAGTTCTACATTATATGATGTAAAAATGGGAAGATACGTAATCAGTTATGTACTACAAAGATTTAGTGTGAAACATTCTAGTTAGGAAAAGGAATTAACAGCCCTTGAGCTTCACAGAAGGTTTCAGTGAGGAGCATAATTTGGTCATAGCCTTAATGGTAGATAATTGAAGAAGAAATGCAAGACTTCCTTGGATACCATATAGATCAGGCAATACACAGATACAGGTATACATGCAATGGAATATTAGTCATAAAAAGGGATGGGCTTATGATAATGGCTACAACACGGGTGAACTTTGAAAAATTATGGTAAATGAAATAAACCAGACATAAAAACATGTAAGCTGCAGACATAACCACATGATTCTGCTTTATATGAATCACCTAGTGTAGACAAATTCACAGAGGCAAAACAGAATTTTTGAGGCTCCCAGAAACTAGAAGGAGAAGGGAGTGGTGAGTTTGGTTTCATGGATGTAGAGTATGTGTTTGAGATAATGAAAAATTCTGGAAATGGATAATGGTGATGGTATTATAATATTGCAAATGTACTTAACAATATTGAATTGTATATTTTAAAAATTGGTGTTTGTTTTTTGTTTTGTTGTGTTTGTTTTGGGTATTGGGGACTGACACAGGGGTACTTTACCACTGAGCTACATGTCCAATCCTTTGTATTTTTTGAGACAAGATCTCATCAAGTTACTTAGGGCCTTGCTAAAGGTTGCTGAGGTGAGCCTCGAACTCATGATCCTCCTGCCTCAGCTTCCTGAATTGCTTGGATTACAAGCATGTGTTACCTTGCCCAGTTTTGTTTTTGTTCCTGTTTTGCAGTAACAGCGATTGAACCCAGGGGCACTTTACCACTGAGCTACATCTCCAGCCCTTTTCTATTTTATTTTACTGTGTATTTTGAGACAGGGTCCAAATTGCCATGGCTGGACCTCAAACTTACAGTTCTGCTTCAGCCTTTCCCGTGACCAGTTGCTGAGATTCCAGGTGTGTGCCGCTGCACCCCACTTCTAACAAGGTAAATTTAATGTTACATGTATTTCACCAAAATTTTTTATAAGAATTTTTTAAAAGAAAAAGAGGTTTTGTAAAAACTTTTAAAGATCAAAAATAGTGAAGTTTTCTTATATATATTTTGCCACAATTAAAAAAATAATTAAAAACAAGCACACGTGTGGAGTGAGTCCAGAATTCTGGAAAGAGGGGAAAGAAAGACAGTGGTGGACCAAGAAAGAGGCTGCAAAGGGAGACGTCAGGTGGCCCTGAATATGAAGGCTGTTGGGAAGCCGAGCCAGGGGTCTTTGATATTATTTGTTTACCTTCTTTTTACTGAACTGAGAAGGAGCTTAACTCAGACAGTCATTTACAAAGGTTTTGTGACAATAGCGTGCAGGATAACACAGCAGCCTGGAGCCAGAGCAGAGAGTTAAAATGCCATAATCATAGTGCACATTTGAAGCCATGGGGGCCTAAAGCAGGAAGGTAGGAAGAAGAAAGGACTTCAAAAGAAAATCAGAATGGTGGGTGACTGACTAGATGTGGGGTTTCTGCAAAAAAAAAAAAGAAAAAGAAAAAGAAAGAAAGAAAGGAGGCTTTATAAATAACTAGTGTTTCAAAACCTAGAAAATCTGACTTTCAGAGTTAGAATAAAACAGCCACCCTCGGCACTAGAGAGGTACATATCTTGTGCTCTTAAAAAAATAATACTACATATTACTTAATCCACCTACCATTTTCAGTAAAATCGATGTTAAATCTCCTGATTATTTTTCAAAAATGGAATTTCACACTCAAGAGATGAAGCTATATCCTTACAGAAGCTTCAGGTTTCAAGAGACCTTACAAATAACCCAGAACAGTGCTGTCTAACTCAATAGTCACAGACCACCGGAGGCTCTTTACATTTAAAGTGTTAAAATTAAATAAAATTAATAATTCTGCTCTTTAACCTGACTGATCACATTTCTAGTACCTAGGAGCCACATGGGGCCAGCAGCCACCATATTGAACAGTGCAAACAGAATATTTTCATCATCACAGAAAATTTTACAAGACAGCCTAAGCCTAGGAACCAGTCTCAATTGCAGAGGGAAAAGAGGTATTCTTGTGTGAAATGGAATCTTCTTCAAAGACACGTGGCATCTCTGCTCCCTGACTGTGTCTTGGAAGCTCATGTGGACTCTGCCTCAGGCTGACTGCAGGGGACCCAGAGGTGAGGTGAAGGGCTGCTAAAGGATGCAGAGGCTTGAGCTCATCTGGAAGAATGTGTTTGGCAAACCACCACCAGTTGTTGAGACTGGAAACCCCAGATTGTAATGATGCAGGGCAGACATGCTGAGGGAATTGATCTCTCCCACCCAGATCCCAGGCATAAGAAACCATCCCTGGGCATGGGAGGTGAGGGAGATGCAAACTTTCCCATTTCAACCAACTTAGGAAGAAGATACCCTAGCAAAAAAAAAAAAAAAAAAAAGGCCTGGAAGGTGAATATCAAGGGGTGGGAGTGGGAGGGAGGCATCTTCCTTCCTACTCTATGAGTTTGGCCTGAACCTCCTTTTGTGGAGGAAACATGGGGAACATCTATAAAGGACCTAACAGTCACATCTTGGCCTGGGAGGAGACTCTGAGAATGTTGACATCTACTGGTCTTTGCCGGTTATTCTTCTTGTACAGAATTTGTCTTTTTCTGCTTTATCCTCAAATCTTCAGAAAGATCTTATTAAAATTATACCCCAGTCCCAGTAGGATGGTAGAAACCTTCCCATAATCCCAGGGGGTGGGGGTGGCAGTTACCATTGGAGACGGGGCCTGCCGTAGATGGTGGTCTCTCAAGGGTGAGGTCAACACAACAAGAGACCCGTGGCCTGGTGAGGCAGCCAGATAGAAGAACCTCAGAGACTTGCTTCAGCGTTCCTAGGCCACATCCTTGGACTACAGGACACCTACAGACACGCTGGCTTCTGTGGCATCATGATTTTATTCTCCTGATTGCTCCTTCTCAGTTTCTTTCACTGGTTCTTTCTCCTTGCCCCATCTTGAAGTATAAGGCATTTTCTAAGTCCTGTTTCATCTCTTTTCACTTTATAATCTCTTTATTGATAATGTCACTCCTTCCTAGGGCTTCGGTCACCACTTGCAACCCTCAGTGGCCACTGACTGTGGAATGTCCTCACCTGAATCACCTGCAAACACCTCAAACCCAATGTGGCAGGACTCATCATCACTTCTCTCTTCTTCACCCTCTTTGTCTAATTCATTTTAACTCCTATCAACGCAGCTGCTATTTAAATTATATGAATTTCCTATTTCAAAACTTTGCTGGCTCTTAAATGGTCAATTAAAGTTACCTCAAATGTTCAGTCTGTTCTCCACGCAATCTTATTTGATGGTACGGGAGTTACTGTTCTAAGTTACACATTATAGACATGATCGTGTCTGCCTCCTCTCTAGAATCCTGAACAAATGCCTTTCTTCAAATTCTACTTGATAACCTTCTGCACTCATTCTCAGGGGACCAAAAATCGTTCTCCTAAATTCATTTGAACTCTCCACCCCACACTCAGCTGTAATCGATTCAGTCATCCTGCAAGTCACATGT
Source organism: Callospermophilus lateralis (assembly GCF_048772815.1). NCBI lineage: Eukaryota > Metazoa > Chordata > Mammalia > Rodentia > Sciuridae > Callospermophilus > Callospermophilus lateralis. The sequence continues at coordinate 13,532,735 of NC_135313.1, read as the reverse complement.
CCTCCATTTCCCATATGCCCCTGGTCATTTTAAGCTTGCCTTTCCCTATTCAGATTTATCGCAGGTCACCTGGTACTACAGGCACAGATGGGGAGATGGATCCACACCTCACTAGCCTGGAAGGGCAGTGTGACATCACACAGAACATTGAACCAAAGGGTAACAAAATGTTTAGTCAGCTTTCCCCACTATAACAAATACCTGAGATATCAACTTATAACAAGTAAGGTTTACTTTGGCTCACAGTTTTGACGTTTCAGTCCATGATCAGTTAGCTAACTCTGATGCATTTGGACCTGTGACAAGGCAGCACTTCCTGTCAGGGAACTATGGTAGTGGAGCATAGCTCCACCTCATGGGTTAGAAGTGACAGAGAGGAAAGTGCTGGGGACCCAATCTCTCCCTCAAGGTCATGCCTCCAATGATCTGAAGACCTCCCAGTAGGCTCTATTTCCTAACGTTTCTGCCACCGCCCAACAGCACCAAGCCAGAGACCAAGGCTTTAAGATGTGTGCCTCTGTGGAACATTTAAGATCCAAACCATAGAACAACAGCATGGCAGCCTCATCTCCCACATGGTCACAACCGATAAAATTTGCTGGAACTTTTCAAGTAGCTTCCAGGAAGGTTTTATCCTTCTCATTTATGAAGTTTCCCCAGTAAACATCAAACAGAATAAGTCATCTATCCTAACTCAGCGACCTGGAAACCTGAGTCTGCATGGAGTCCACACTGGGATTGCCCAAGGAAGAAGTGGGTAACAGCAGGTAAACAGGGCAGAGGGACCATACATATGTAAATTTGGTGAGGGAATCTATAAGAAGTACCACGAATGCAACTTTGGAGCATGGGGCTCAGCTGTGGAAAGCTGAGAATCAGCAGCGCTGACCTACAGATTCTGTGTGTGGTTCATTCTTAAACAGCTTATTTGATTGAGGGCAGGGTTTAACTTGCAGGAAGTTTAAAAATGTGGGGGGCATCATTGCCCATTCTACTTTCCCTTAACACACACAGGCATCATTGCTTCCACCAGTGACAAAAACACAGGGAAATGTGGCTGTGTCACTATAGTATGCTGTTTTTAAGTCCTTTGGGGATCCCTGGGTCAAATTGTAGTTCTGTTCCAAGTTTTTCAAGGAATCTCCATACTGCTTTCTATATTGACTGCACCAATTTGCAGTCCCATCAGCAATGTATGAGTGTGCTTTTTCCCCACATCCTCACCAACACTTATTGTTCTTTGTATTCTTAATAGCTGCCATCTGACTGGAGTAAGATGAAATCTTAAAAATAGTTTTGATTTACGTTTCTCTAATTGCTAAAGATGTTGAACATTTTTTCATACACTTGTTGATTGATTGTATATCATCTTCTAAGAAGTGTCTTTCAGTTCCTTGACCCATTTACTGATTGGGTTATTTTTTTATTTGTTTGTTTTTGGTGTTAAGTCTTTTGAGTTCTTTATATATCCCATGAAGCCACATCAATGTTTATAGCAGCACAATTCACAAAAGTAAATTGTGGAACCAATCTAGATGCCCTTCAGTAGATGAATGGATAAAGAAACAGTGGTATACATACACAATGGAATATTATTCAGCATTAAAAGAGAATAAAATCATGGCATTTGCAGGTAAATGGATGGAGTTGGAGAATATTATGCTAAGCGAAGTAACCAATTCCAAAACACCAAAGGCCGAAGGTTTTCTCTGATATGTGGATGCTGATCCATAATGGAAATGGGGGACGAGCATGGGAGAAATGGAGAAACTTTAGATAGAGCAAAAGGGAGGGAGAGGAAGGATGTGGGCATGAGAGTAGGAAAGATGGTGGAATGAGATGGATATCATTATCCTAAGTACATGTATGAAGACACAAATGGTATGACTCTACTTTGTGAGCAACCAGAGATATGAAAAATTGTGCTCTATATGAGTACTATGAATTAAAATGTGTTCTGCTGTTATGTATAACAAATTAGAATAAATAAATAAATTTTTAAAAAACACACAGGGAGAAAGTAAAGGGACTGCAAAATGGGGAGAGAGAAGAGGAAATCCGCTCTATATGTACATCCACTAAGAATTGAAGCTGCAGGATTAAAACAGCCCAAATGAGAACAGGGTTCAGAACAGGGTCTGGCCCAGGGTAGGCACTCAATAAATATTTGTGGAATAAATAAGCATGATTCTGAGAAACATCGGACAATCTGCAGTGATGAAAGATCATAGACACTAGTATTGCTGTATGTACATACGTGACTGTATAACCAATGTGATTCTGCAACCTGTACACTCAGAAAAATGAGAAATTATTCCCCATTTGATTCAAATGTATGATATGTCAAGATCATTGTACTGTCATGTGTAACTAATTAAAACAAATAAAAAAGAAAAAAAAGATCATGTGGAATGGATGCATACTGCAAGGTAGCTTGTGGCCTTCTGACAAGCACAAGTCACACCTCCATTGCTTTTGCACGGTCTCTGGGAATTTCTACGTTACCAAACACCTCCACATATGTTCTCTCATTAGAGTCCCATAACAGACTATGCATGTCAGTACCATTCGTAGGATCCATCAGTGACCACTCATTACACTTAAGGTTATAATTGAACTAACTTATCAAGGAACCCATTCATTCATACAAGAATGTATTTGCCCATCACATGGCACACACTGGTCTAGGTCTCAGCTTCACAGGAGAAAACTGGAAAAGATTCTTATATCCCATGGCAGACCATGCTCCCAATGATTTGGCCTCTGGCCACCTGCTTATCATCCCCCCAGCCCCCGGCTCCTGCCTTCACTATAGCCACACAGCTCTCCAGGCACTTTGCTGGATGTGCCCTGCTATGGAAGTGCCCTGTTGGCCCTCTGTTTGGAATGCCCTTCCTCCTTTCTGCAGCTGGCTACTTGCTTCTCTACATCCAGCTCATGCAGGTCAGCCATTGCTCCTCAGGAAAGCTTCTCCATGGCCCCTGGGTCTAGCACCCCACACACTCAGGCCCCTGTGCACACATGCCTCCATCCTGGCCCCAAGGAGGGATTGTCTGTGGGAGGATTAATCTTAGGTTGTGGTTTTCCCTTGAATAGATTTTATTTTCTTGTATTTACTGGACATGAATCATTTGGAGGCACTAAGTAATTGTCTCTTCTGCTCTGATCTTCACTGGAGAAACTCTCTCTTCCCTGAGAGTCCCGGAGGCCAGTTTGACTCTGCAGTTTAGGGTAGAAAGTAGGGCCTTCACCTCAGGACTAAAGGAATCCACATGGTCCCATTCTTCGGAGTGTAGTTACTGATTTAGAGAAGAGAATCAGGTCCAACTGGGTATGATTAGAGTGGACCCAGGAATTTGGTTGGACTATTGTGGGCACTCAGAGCCTGCTTTTGTCAGCTTTTCCACCACTGTAACCAAAAGCTCCAAAAAGAACAATTAGAGAAGGAAAAGTTTATTTTGGATCACAGTTTTAGAGGTTACTAGTCCCTAGATGGCCGACTCCGTAGCTCTGGACCCAAGGAGAGGCGGCACATCATTGCTGAAGGGTGTGGAAGAGGAAAGAAGCTCAGTAAATGAAAACCAGGAAACATAAAGACAGGGTCCCCCTCACCAGGGACAAAACATAGCCCTCCAAAGGCACACCCCGGTGACCTAACTCCATACCCTGCCTGCCTACAGTTACCACTCAATTAACCCATATCAGTGGATCAATGTACCAATTAGGTGAAGCCTCTCACTACCCAGTCATTTCAACTCTGAAAATTAGTGCATTATCCCACATATAAGCTTTTGGGGGACACTTCATATCCACACCAAAACAGAGCCCGTGTGAAGAATGTAGTCCCTGGGGCTGTTGGCAGCCCGCTGGCTGAGGGCAAAACCAAGAGGAAGGTGGCAGAGCTGAGAGTCGGATCCCAAGCATGCTGTTTAGGGCCTGGACTACTTACAAAGCCAAAATTTTCACCCCCTCCCCATTCCCTTTCCTCCATTCCCAGAAAGCTTGGCCTGGACTTTGTATTCTGAAAAATTCACTCCACTGTAAGAGTCAAGCGGAAACTACAGTATGCTGTCTTTTGTGGTGTACTACAACCAAGCCTTTGTGCACTTTCCTCCAGCACTTTTATGACAAGAAGCCAGGGCAGAATTTTCCAGAAGACACTCCCTCGTTTTATTTGCATGTCATGGAGGTGGTGGGACCAAGCAAGGCTAGTGTTTTGGAGTGGAAAAGCGGAAATACAGGAAGCTGGGAGAACTCTGGATAAGACCAGGAAGGAGTTAGTGACTCCAGGTGGGCTTTGAGAATAAAGGACAAATGCAGACTCCTGAACATTCCCCAGAGGACGGGGGCTAGTTCCATATTCTTCATGGTTTTTCGCTTTTAAAAAAAAAAAAAAAAAAAACCCTTCTACTCTCTCCAAATCTGATTCAACTTTCCATAGTAACTAATTGTATAAGCTGTGGTTTCAAAGAAAACACCAGTTAGCCTTTAAAACAGGCATGAGTAAGAAGGCGTCTCCTGCCCCACTCAGGCATGTTCAGTTTTTGTTTGCCAGGGAGGCTGACTTTAAGTTCTGGCAATTAAAACTGAAAGAGAAACTTCAGGTGCCTTAGAAATTAGACAGTTGTATAATAAACAAAAGAAAGTGCCTAACCGTATTTTGTAAACAAGAAGGTAAATAATTCAGAAAGCATTTAATGTAGAATCAGTATGATTCATGTTTTATTAACTAGGAAGTCAAAGCAATGTCAAAAAAATTAACTAAAAGGAAAAACAAGTCCTACTGTAGTCTGTCATTACTTTATCCAATAGGACTTACAGGGATTTCTGATCATTTCTCAAAGACAGATGCCATGGAATATTTTGTACTAACCATTGCATATGTCCCTGTGCCTGCTCACTTACACACCCATACATACACTCAGAGCCCTAGGATGCAGCAGGTAACCACATGGACTTTGAAGTCTGATCAATACTTCCTAAGCTTTATCTTGGGCAAGTAACTGAACTCAGTTTTTCTATCTGCAAAATGGGAAAAAGCAACTTCCTAGATGGTTATGAGTATTAAAAAATTATCAATTTAAAAACTTTAGGGCAACATAGAAACAACAATAGATAAAATAAAGTTTTGAGCACCATCTTAAGGATGTGGTTGGTAAGTATTAGGGCATTCTGTGCAGATGAGAACCTTTGTTGCAGGCGGATGGCAATATCCTTCACTGAGGTAATTAAGAAACTGAGACCCAAGGTCACATAGCTATTAAGTGGCAAAGCTCAGCTACCACATTGAACACGTAAGAGACAACAGTGATATACACTAGCTGTGTTTGGTTTCAATAGGATGGTTAGGAAAGGAGGTTTTAATTTTAAGATTTGAAGAGATCCTAACCATCTAACTTGATTTGTAGTAAAATTTGACAGTGATACTTAAAAATTAAGTCAATAGTATTGCAAATTTCTCAAGTGTGACTTTCTTACCTGTCACATGAGCATACTTAATTAGATCAGTGGCTCTTACTTCCACTGCATATTAGAATTGTCCAAAGAGCTTTGTTTAAAAAAAAAAAAAAAAAAAAAGTCCCAGAGATTCTGGTCTAACTGGTCTAGAGTGTATGGGAATTTTTTGAAAACTCCCAAGGGCTTCTAATATGCAACCAAGGTTGAGAACCATCAGACTAAATCAACACTCATACCTGCTGAGATGTAAAACTACCCAGTTCCATGTCATGTACAAGACCACAAAGGAAGAGGAGAAATACCTGCAGCAGAATCTTGTTACCATCATAGTCCTGCGTCTGCCACCTGGTGCTGCTGATGGGAACACACGGGTTGGGTAGAAGAGGCACCAGCTGGCCGATCTCTTGAACCTTGAACTGCAGCACGCAAGACTCTTTGGGGTCCACCGAAATTCCCAGGGGCAGCTGCTTCAGGGAGAGCTGCAGAGCCAAGTTCTCAGTGGTGTAGAGCACAAAGAAGCAGAAGTTGCTCTTTTGCAAAATGGCCTCTCTCTGCAGGATCATCTCATAGAGTCTGATGGCGTCCTCGTAGTTGTCAAAACTGCAGTACAGCGTCACCCTCAGGATCTCGGTGCCACAGTGCACCTGCCTGACGCCCCAGACAGGCATCTGGTTGTCCAAGCTGTAGAACTCCTGATTTGCAAGGAGGTAGGGACGAAGTCTCCCCTGCACATCCTGCGTAGGGTAGCACTGCCAGGGTGGACGCTGCAGGGAGTCCAGAACACGAAGCAGCCGCTCCTCTCCACGGCTTTCACGCAGGAAGAGCAGCACAGACATCCCCGGGAACCGGGACCGCCTCGGGTGGTGCCTCTCGTAGTATTTCACTGGTCGGACGCGCTCTGACACCAGGAAGAGGCGCATCCCTGGGCAGATGCAATCCAGGAGCTGGTCCAGAGCCTGCTGCAGAAGCGAGCCATGCCCAGAGTCAGCAAGGAGGTGTACGGTCACGGCCAGCGGCTCCTGTGTCTCATCCATGGTGGAGCGAAGCAAAGCAAGTGTGCAGGCCGCTGCTCAGACTTCTGAGGTCAATGAAGGAACCTGTGAGGCCACCCTGGAGTCTCACACAGAGCCTTTGCCCACCACAAAACCTTCAGCTCCAACAGTTCCTTCAGAACTCGGCCCCCAGGCAGAGAGCACACGCTTGGCTGCCCGTGGATGCACAGGGAGGGAATGTCACATGGTTATGGACTCAGGAGCCTCCGCTACACACTACATCAGTGGCTCCACGTCACCCGGCCTGCGCCAACTGCTCATTTGGCTCTTTCAGGCATTCCCCAGGGTTTCTGTTTGACCTAAAAACCTATAATCCTGAGAACCACCCGAATGGGTGGTTCTTGCAGACACTCGGCAAAGGAAATGACCAGGCAGAAAGGCACGGAGTCAGCCCTGATAGCCATCTGTTTAGTTGAAAAGACATCCACTTGATGGAGCCACAATGGGCTCTGACTTCCTACTCACATCTCCTGGTGTTTACAGTTAGCCTGCCAGGCCACCTGAATACAATGACTTCTTTAAAACAATTCTCAAAACTTGAACCCTTGCCAGTTCCCCCCCCCCACCCCTTTGTCTTTTTTATTTGTTTTTGAACTTTTTATGCTAGGACAAAGAGAGAGAAATATTTTATCTAAATACAAAAATAAGTATTTGCTCTACAGAACAGTCTGGATGTACTAAGAAGATATCAAACAACAAAATAACCCTTGATTCATACAAATTCCTTGGAAAGAGATTTACAAATCAACAATAGTAATTGCTTCTATCTCTTGAGGATCTACTAAGTGCAGTCATAAACTGTTCAAACCCTTCATATCAATTGATTTAATCACCCTGCAAACTTAAAAAGAAGGTAACATTAGTCCCCAGTTGCTGGAAGAAATTGGGACATAGAAAAACCGAGTAACTGGCTTACAATCTCTCAGCTAAGAAGTGGCCATAAGAAGATTTGAATCCAGGAACCTAGAGGTCCACATCCTGCACTGCCCCTCTGGGGCCCAGAAGGTCCAGCCTAGATTTTCTTCCTACTGGGAGGGAAAGGATGTCTCACCAATTTCTAGTTGACACATTTGTGGGAGACTGTGAGCTGCGAATCTAAAATTGAGTGGTCCTCCATCAGAGTGTTGTCAAGCTTCGAACACAATCTGCTAATGTGTCCTAAATAGTAATTCAAAAATCATTTGCTATTCCAATAGCTGTGCTTCTTAAAAGGTGTGGACAGGCACATTTTTCTAAATGTAATTCTTTTTAAAAAGCAATTTATTAACACCATAATGGAACACAGTGTGACTTTGCTTTTTAAAAATTAAGAAACTTTTCAGATTAAAACTATAACTTGTTCCAACTTTGATTTTATATAGGTGGATTCCTTTAGTAGTACAATAACTAACTTTAAAGTGAAAAATTGTCATCCAAAGACAGAAATAATTTCTATTCAGATTTGCTTTTAAATCTGTATATGATGTAAATCATTTGAATTTCATAATTCTCATGCTTTCTTCATTGGAAAAATATATAAAGATAGCTTACAACAGATAAATTGCTTCTTAATTACCATGAACTACTCAGTAAATAACTTCACTTTGCTTCAAATTTCAAAAAAAAATCATTAGAGTATTTTTAAGGTGTTATAGCTCTTGAGCTTTTATTTTTTTAACTCTTAATTCATGTCATATGCTGGCATTTAAATATAATAACCTTCTCATCCCTGGATATAAACCCCTCTTCTTTCCCCTGTCCTTCCACTTACAGAGCTGACTATATTGGGTCACTTTAGATAAAACCATGATTTTTTAAAACAGTTTTTGAAATTTTGGAAATGATGGAAATAACTCTAGAGATTAGAGGAGAAACTTTATACCCCTGAGACAAAACATGTCGTATAAGGCAAATATTTGAGCTCTTAGGTAGGAAAGTTTTATCCAATGCCAAAAAACATTTTTATTCCTCTTGGGGTTATCATTTTGGTCAGGATTTAGAATTTCATTAATTTGTTGGCATCAAAAATGTTAAGAACTTGCAGGGGTGGGGGTCAGGCTGTCTCTGCAGTGAATTCTCCAGGAACAGAACATGAAATGTGGACTCTCACGTCATTGTCACCCCCACTGCTCACTGCAAATGCCAGATTCTCAGCTGTGCTCCACCATGATCTTAAATTTTGCACGAAGCTTCTGTGAAAGGCTCAGACAAAAAGACTCAGGGGAACCATTCACTTTGGTCCTCAGCATTTAGGCAGCTAACATGTGATTCTCTTCCCTTTTTTCCCTAAATTTGGTAATGACGCCCAGGTTTCACCAGGCGTCAGTTCCAGGTGGCCCACTCTTTGCAGCAAAGTGGGAATACTGGTGACAAGTAGTCAAAAGAAATCGAAGAAACCAGATAGTTATGAGGATTTGTTGAAACCCATGGAAGTCATTGGAAATTTGTCCCTTCTGCAAGTCTCATAAATACTGTGGGGTATGTCAAAACTCTGAAAGTCCCAACCCTAGCCCCCAAGAAAACTTTGAGAAACTTTCTTTTCATTTTTAATGTATAGCTTATGTCTATTTATCTCACATCTTGAAGGCCGGGCACTGTGCAGACAGTCACTGTGATGCACTTTGGAGAAGCACTTAAAACAATGTCATCAGTGCTGTGATTGAGGGCACTGCAGCATGCCATGGAGCCACCTAGATGAGAGCCACTAGGCAGCCTGGAGGAAAAGAGATGCTGCTTAAGTCCTGACAAGTGTATGGCATCAGGGAAGGCGCTCAGGTTGGCACCAGGGAGAGAAGAGGCTGATGGGAAGAGGAGCCTCAGGACCACAAGCCACTGAAGGAGCTGCAAGCAGCTCAAGATGGCTGGATGCTGGCACAGAGGGGGGCAGGCGGGATAGGCTGGAAAGCAGCCACTGGGCTGGTCAGGAAAAGCCTCCCATGCCACCAGGAAGGGCTGGGGCTTTATTGCAACATGAACAGAACCACAGGGGGACTCGGCTTGGAAAAAGAGACAATGCTTTGAGGAACCATGGACAGGAGGGACAAGGGAAGCCAATGGGCGGGCTTGTTACCTGGGGGGAGCGTGGGCAGAATGTGTCCAGGAGGCCTCCCAGAGTGGTACCTATGAGAGTCTGGGTAAGGATGAGGGCTGCAGTGTAGACCTGGTCAGTGGATGTCAGGGACACCAGGGTGAAGACACCCAGCAGCCCATTCCCACACAACGTGTCGGGGAGCAGCAGATCAGAGATATGGGCTGGGGAAGCCCTGGCCTTGAAGTGGTCATGGGAATCAACTGGTTACCCAGGAAGAAAATACCCAGTGGGAGTAGGAAGGAAGAGGATGGGACACCAGGAGGACTCTGCGGACAAGTGACATTGAAGAGGTACCTAGGGTATTAACCCTGTGTGGGAGCTTGTGTCTTAGGCTCAAGGATTTGAGGCCATGGCTCTGGCTGGGCAGACGTTGTCACTTTGTCACTTAGTGTTTCAGGATAACATCTGGGACTTACTATACTTTCTCAACTAGGCTAACTCAAAAGAAGCAGCTGTCACTAAGCAGACCTCAGAGCCACGAATCCTCAGTTTTCCTTGTTCCCAAGAGAACTTTAACTCTGATTCTCAATCTGATTCTCCATTTCTGTGCAGGAGAGATCAGGCACCATAGAGCTGAGGCAGAACTGGAGTAAGACTGGGAGGGGCTCATTTTTCAGTTCCTGACACCCGACAGCAGCCTGTAATCCGCGCTGCAGAGTAGGCCCCAAATGGCTCTGTCGTGGATGGGGACCCTGGGCATCTCCTCAGCAGTAAGAATCCCAGGGAGGCTTGTGGGACTTTCCCAACATCACATGGCTGGTTGCTGGCACAGCTTGTATTTCTGAGTTGGGGACCGTGTTCCCCACCACTCCTAAGGAAAGCAAGACCCAGCATCTGCAGCTATTGAGGCAAGAGCTTTTGAGGTTCATGACACAGAAAAGGAAAAAAGGAAGACAAGAACATGAGAGTTATTCCCAAAGCCTAGACGCATCCCTCATGGGCTAGGCCCCTCTGGTTAACCTGTGTTTCACCATCCCAGCTACTCCACCATCCCAACCCTCCTTCCCCCAGCGTGCACGCACACACACACACACACACACACACACACACACACAAGGGTGCTTGGGCACAGCCTCTGGGGAGTTTGGGCAGGCCTGGCAGCAGGCTGACAGTGGAGGCCTGTGCACATTCTTCTCCAGCTCCAAGCTCCTTGGGCCGAGGTGGGGAGGGAGGAAGTAGCACAAAAAGCACCTCCTTTAAGCTGCTGTGATTCTTAGCTGAAACTTCTCTCCCAGCTCCCAGAGGACACTCCCTGCTCAGTCCCAAACAATGCTCTCAGGTTCTTATTAAGTTGCCATCTGTTTCCCCTTTTCCAGGACAATGCAGCCCAGGAGCTGATACTGGGGTTTTTACAGGTGCAGACAAAGGGGGAGCATGTTTCCTCCTGCCTCTCTGTTGTGGCCTACTGCTGTGACTCAGTTCCCAGGCTCTGGCCGCTTATGTGAGCTGGGGGCCTGAGCCCTTTGCCTGCCTCTGCTGAGTGTCCACTGAGGACTAGAGGTTCCTAATCCCTTGTTCCACCATCCATTGAGGATAAACTTCCCTGCAGCTCCATGGGAAGGGGCCACTGAGTCCCAGTACTGCAGAGGGCCTCCCAGCCCTCCCGTGCCCTACCGCTGTGGTCATCTGACTAGAGAGAGGTGACATTTCATATTGTTTAAGTCCCCCAGATAAATCCAGTATATGCAGTAGGGAACAGATGAATAAATCAGTGTACATCATCTTTATGGAATACTATGAAATACATGAATATATGGTATTTTTATGAGATACCATGTAGGCAAAAAATAAAAAAGAACTTCAGGAACTAGAGTTGGCCATGTCTAAGGACATGGGCATTTCCTGCCCTTCAGCCCTTGCCCTCCCAAGTAGGAGAAATCTTCTCCCCCGTGTGCAGAAGGCAGATGCAAGAGTGTTTATAGCTGCATTGATTGAAATAGCCAAAAAAGGAGAAGGAGGAATGGCTACCCAAATGCACAACAATAGACTGGATTGTTAATTATAGCGTGAGGGAAATGAACTTGCCCGGGCTACTGGTTTCAGTTTGAATGAATCTCACAAAATGTTGAGTACGAATATCAGGAGGCAGAAAATACATGCAGACCACTGATATAAAATTTAGAAATATGCAAAGACTATTCAGTGGTTATAGATGTAAACCTTCAGTGGTCATAAAAAAACACCAAATTCAAGGTAGTGGTTACCTTAGGTGGAGGGGAATTTGCTATCTTTTTTAAGTTGGGTGGTAAGTTCAAGAGTGCTCACTTTATTTTCCTTAGACCTTTCTGAAGTATCTCATCATCACTTGAATAAGCATGAGATACTGTGCACAGACCTACAAAGAGAGTTCCACTAAAATGGTAAATAAAACATACAAACAAAAATGTACGTATGTACATATCCTGTTTTCCTGTAGGAACTATATAAGTGCATACGATTACTAAATATAGAGGGAGAAAAAACTTTGGAAGAATGTAAGCCAAGCTTGTGTTAACAGTGTGTCAATAGTAGATATTCTGGGAGAGGAGATTATAGGGTACAGGAACAGTTTTATTTCTTACTTCATGTATTTCTACATTATTAGAATCTATTACAAATACTTTGTATCACTTTTGTAATTAAACTATTAAAAAATAGGTGAACCACTCCACACAACACATAGGCTACAACCTTCTAATCCGTTCTTTCAACTAATGTTTATTCAGGGACACAACTGTGTTCTAGGGATAACATGATGTTAAAAAAAAAAAAGAATAGAGCCTCAGTTCTCAGGAGCTTATACCCTGGGGGAAGAGGTAGACATTAATCAAAAAAATAATCACATGATTAAATGTAAAATGGCACAATGTGCTAAGTGCTAGACAGGCGATGCATAGGATTTGACTGTTCAGGGGGTCCAACAGACCATCTCTACAGAAGGAGGCTTAAGCTGTGTGGTCCTTGATAAAGAGCAGGAGTTAACTGGAAGAAGCAAGAAGGACATCCTAGCAAAAGGAACAGTGTATGCAAAGACCCTGTGGCAGGTGGGAGGCCACTGGAGTAAGCTAGCGTACGTTACTGGTGGTACCCTGTGCCAAGATAGGAAATTCTGAAAGAAGAGCGAGTTTGCCTGGAGTGGTGACAGGAAGGTTTTTGATGCATGAACCTCTGAAAAAATGCCACATGATTAAAAATGCTCCTAACTACCCAGAGAATCAGCAAAGCAAGACAATTACTAGACAATTAAGAATAGTTGCTAGTACTTACGGAGCACTTAGACTGAGCCACGCACTGTTCTAAACACTGGCACATATGGAAAACATGGGAGGGTAGAAGTCTGAGTCATGTGCTCTCTGGATATTTAAAGCCAAAGCAACCTTTAATTATTGTAATAGAAAAAATATATATAAGTGTATTTTTTTTCCTACAAATATTTGAAGTTCGCTGAACAGGCAAAAGAGCTATGCATTCCTGCAGAAGCTGAGGTCACATCTGCATCCAACCATTGTTATGCCAGGGTGGCTGTCATTGTGTGTACACTTCCTCAGTGCTTGCTGTAGTGAGCAGAGAGCAAAATAAGGGGAGAGTTTTCTACTTGGTGCACGCATATGACTTCTAGTTCCCTGATAGAAAAACGTTAGAGTGAATAATTTGAGTTGTAAGCCAACTATTACTAACGATCAATCGTAACCTTCCCTCCTGAGAAGTTTAAGAAACAGCCCCTCCAAAAACAAACAAAGGAAGAGAATAGAAACAAAACTTGGCCAGGGTTAGCAAAAGGAATCACAAATGTCATCGTAAATGCTCACCTTGCTTTTAGACTAGCAACTTTCCAAGGTGAGGACTTATATTCATGAACTGACCCATCTACAAATTGTCAAGGATGATGCCCATCAACCGACATGGAACCATAAATGATTTTTTTTAAAAAACATTTTACTAACACGTAATGTGCACCTTTAAAAATAAGCTGGAAGTGGGCACATCACGTAATTGTACATTTCAGAATGCTGCCGAAGCTGATGCTCCAACAAAAAGTCTGGGTTTAATTACCACGTAGATTACAAATAGAGATGGATCGTCTCATGGCAAGAAACCCTGCTTCCTATGCCAACCCTTAAATCATTAAAGCCGGCTCAGCATAAAGCCGACAAGTCAATCAGACCGAAACCAACGTGCCCGGGCTGGTCGGGCCGCCCTGCAGAGTGGGAGCGTTGCTGTGCTTCGTCAGCTGTTCCCTTCGCTAATGGGCCTCCATTCCCACTTTATATTTATATCCCAGCTGCTTCCAAAGGCCACGGCTGTGCCGACCAGACAGCAAAAATAGAAAGAAGAGAGGCGAAAACTAACCATAGGCATTCATAACCAATCTTTTTAAAATACAAAGCAGGAATTTTGGTCTCTTCAGCTTCATAAAAGAACTTTCATAAGACACAAATGGAGGCTGTGGATTCTCTGACTGCCTGGTACGAATGTCTTGTGGCAGAATCTTTCTCCAAATGTGAATCATTCTGAAAGGCTTTCTAAATGTGTCGGTGGTATCTATTCTGCAGGATCACACATGGGAAAAATGGGGACAGCTCTTGGATTACACATAGCATAAATATAAAGAATGATATTGCTCAAATATACAACTTGGAAAGCTGAGTTGGAGCACTGGAAAGAGAATTGGCCTAAGAGGGAAGACGTGAGTTGGAATCCTAGCTGGAATGTGCAAGGTCTACCTCCCCTACTTGTTCTTGAATAGGCAGGTCAGCTTCTTCCTTTGGTCACTGTGTCATTAGTGAAATGAGCCTGTGCTGTGCGTGCCTGCCCCAGGGTGTAGACACAAGGATGCATTTCTTTTTTTAGGGTAGGCAACATGTGCTGAATTTCAACTATTCCATTCAGTGCTTCCATAGTTGTTTGTTCTCATTTTTTTTTTAATCCAACCAATTCTAAGCACATTGTTTCAAGCACATTTTAACATAAATGTATTTGGAATCTTAAGCAGGAAGGCGAGTCATTTCTATATGGGGGGAAACCCACGCCATGTGGACCATGACTGGAAATCCCCTGTTCAGCAAAGTGAGACTCAAAGATTAAGAACAAGAACCTCTTGACTCATGGCTCCCTGACCATTACAGAGCCTCCCCGTTCACAGGAAGACAAGAGCCTGCTTGGAGAAGTCCCTAATGGGAGGAGGGGAGCAACAAAATGGGAAAGTTGGAGCTGCCATTAACTTGATGAAGTCATCCAACTCAGCACCTGGGTGGGACCTTATAACTGGAGCCTGACTGTTTAGATATGAGACTGAGGAAGGTGGATGGGCCCTCAGGTCACCGGTTAATGATTCAGTGGGATCTAGAATGCAATCATATCAGACTTTGTCCACAGATGCAGTCCAGAGCAGTTAGGTGGTGGGTACCATTTTCTAAATATCTCAGGTAAGAGTCATGATTTTTAAATGGTAATTTCCTTTGCTGTGAATTAAGACCTGTCACCACATCCCCGTGCACATGTACTGTAAGATTTAAGGTTACTAGAAAAAAGGCTGGTACCAACTGCTATTCTGTAGTGAGATCATTCATTTCATCTGAGAACAGAATAGAGAAAAAGATCAGAGAGAACCAAGTGGAAGTAAAATTTCATTACCATCTTTCCACCTAGGGTAGTCTCCTTACCAGGGAGGCACTGCACAGAGCTGGTGCAGGTGGCATACCTTATAAAGGCAACCCACGTGGAAAGATGGTCGGCTGTCTACAAACTGGATCTAGAGCCACAAAGACCCAGAAGGACATCACACTGGGCATCTGCTCTGGAAAACAGTATGGAGATTCCTCAGAAAACTTGGAATGAAACCACCATTTGACCAGCTTTCCCAGTTGCATATTACAGCAACACAGTAACATCAGTGTTTACAGTAGCTCAATTCACAATAGCCAAACAATGGAACCAACCTAGGTGCCCTTCAACAGATAAATGGATAAAAAAGTGTGGTATATATACACAATGGAATATTACTCAGTCTTAAAGAAGACTGAAAGTATGGCATTTGCCTGTAAATAGATGGAGCTGGAGAATATCATGAAATAAGTCAATCCCCCCAAAAAACCAAAGGCTGAATGATTTCTCTGATATGCAGATGTTAACTCACAATAAGGGGAGGGTGACTAGGGAAGAATAGAGGTACTTTGGATTGGCTAGAAGGAGTATAGAGTGGGAAGGGGGTAGTGGGAGGAAAAATAGCAGAATGAGTTGGACATTATTATCCTATGTGCATATATGATTACATGAGCATTGTGATTCTACATCATGTACCACCAAAACAATAAGTTATGCTCCATGTCTGTATGATGTGTTAAAATGCATTTTACTGTCATGTATAACTAATTAGGACAAATAAAAGTAAAGAAAACTAAAGAAAAAGAAGCCATAGTTTTCAAGTGTTAATCACATGATCAACAAATGCCCTTCTAGCCTCCTCTCCACTTGTGGGTTAGGCCAGCTATGTGGTTTGGAAAGTGCATCTTTAGGCCAGGTCTCGCCAAGGGACCTTTACTGAGAGCTTGTGGTATGGTGTGAGCCGCGCTTAGAGCAAGCTACTGCCTGCTGGACAGAAGGCATGTTTGCAACCGGCACCACCAAGGGCTTCCTGCAGCTCTCAGAACACCCTGCCCCTCCTGCCTCCTGTGAGCCACACATGCCCCCTCTGTCCCCACCGGAAGGATCCGCTTTAGCAGTCCACACCTGGCGCTGTAAGTCAAGCCATGGCTGGTTCATGAAGCATAATCTGAGTTCTCTGCTAAGAAGAACGTCATCATGCTGCAGGATGGTAATCATAAGTCATCTCCAGGAGAGTCCCCACAGGAGGAGGTGAGTTTGGGCTGAACCATTTCCTCCCATTAACCTGGATTCTCTCACGACAGCCTCCAACTTGAGATTGCTGGTGAAGATGAGTGGGATGACCTGTTGGGCAACAGTTGTCTTTCTGGTCTTCCTGGGGCATGCCCACCCTCCTTAGGACCTGGTTCTCACCTAAAGGGCTTCCCCTGACTGCTGCTCCCCTCTGCCATCCCTACTCATTTTATCTCTGCTTTTACAGAAAGATACTCAGAAAAGTGCTTTAAAGATCCCTATAAATAGCCTAATCATACTATAAACAAACATGCTGTAAAAAAAAAAAAAAAAAAAAAAAAAACAACCTCTTAGAAGTAATAGTCCATTTGCCTAGTAATTAGTTAACACCCAAGCCGCCTTCCAAGGCCAGCCCAGATTGGGATCTCTGTCAGCTGGGCAAGCCTTGGAACAACAGGAAACACAGGGAGCTGTTGCTCTGCAGATAGGCATGTTAATGCAGAGTCTAGCTGCCCTGGGGTGACCAGGACTCCTCACCAGTGACCACCCCGAAGGCTCTGAGGAGGCCCAAGAGGGAACTTGCAACCTAGGTGTACTGACTGGATTCCCTGTCCACAGAATAAATAATTCTGCACCAACATTCCCTAAACACACACACACACACACACACACACACACACACACACACACGCAAGACATTGTTTCCTTGTTAATTCACTGTCTGGCTCCACAATCAAACCTGTGAACAATTCCTCACTGTGTTCAGTCAAGAGGATTTTGGAATTAAATACTCAAAACACAGATGGACAAGCCAAAAATATCCACTGGGCTCAGAGGAGTCATCTCCTACCCCCATTAAGAACAAAAATGACGGTTTTTCCAGAAAACTTGTCAGACTGTTGGAATTCCAATTTTTCTCTTGTTGTCACATTTAAAAAAAAAAAAAAAAATCTTCCTTAAATGTCAGCGCTGGCTTCCACATGTAGCTTCCCAGTGGCCCGAACATGACAGGGAGCACAGCTGCAACTATGCCGTTCACAAAGCTTGAGATGTGTTTTCAGGCTCACCACACTAGATTTTCTAGGTCTTTTGACACTGTTTCCTTTCATCTCTTTTAATCACGCCCTAAATTCTTCAAGCATCATGGGGCCAGCCAAAATACGGGTATCTATTCAAAAATTGTAATTTTCCACTGATATGAAGAAATGCTCTGCGAATTTAAACTAACCAGCCCCCTCTACTTTTCTCTCCCACTCAAAGCTCAAGAAAACAGACCTGAATACTAACATCTCTCCCTAAAATAAAGAAGAAATAGATGTGCAGGAGACTTAAGATCATACTGTCTTTGAGTAGTCATTCTTCGGGGTCATTTTTGATGCAAGACCACCCTAAAGAGAGGCCATTCCTGTACTTTAGTAAGATATCTCTTGGAATAAATCCAAGACGGGCCTGATTCACACAGATTTCAGTCTAGAGGAAGGCGGAATGCCAAAGAAGCTTTGTAATATAGACGCAGAGAGGGAGATGCATTTGTTTTTCTGGAAAACAATCGGACCATATGTTATCAAGAGCTGTAATAATGTTAATATCGTTTGATTCTGTAATTCCCCTTCTAGGAAGCTATTCTAAGCAAATAAGAGAAGCACTTGTGGACAGATATATTTGTTAGTTGCAAATTTGTAAAAACTAGAAAAAAGTAGCATACATTTCAAGGAAAATAATAATCAGTTGGAATGTATCCACACTCTGGGAGAATGGTAAAATGAATTCTGGCACCTATTCCTTCAAAACTGGTTTCAAAAAACACCTACTAATGTAAAATTGCTTGTTTATGCTCAATTTTAAAGTGAGGATATAATATTTCATATATAGTATGTTTCTAAATTTAATAAGGAAATATTTGTAGAAAATGTCCTTTATATGATAATACAAATGTGAATAATGAGATAATTAGGTTGTTTCTTTTTGTTTTTATCTTTATGTATTTTTCAAATTTTTTAAAATTGAGAATTTACATATTTAATAAGAATAAAACAGTAAGCATTTTAGATAAACTAGCCTAAATGCAGCACCTCATCTCCCTCCTTTATTCTACATGAAAATATCAAAATTAGTCCAAATAATTTCAAAGGTTATTGGTGGGAACTTAAAAAGACTTAGACCATGCTGTAGCTTCTGCAATTGGTTTTATAACAGATGGCAGAATTTCAAAGTAGACAAAACATGAAATAAAATTGTACATATCCATGAGATATATTTCTTTTTTGAAGACAGAATCCTAATTGTGCAAACATATAGACATGCATGCATACCCCAACATTTTGCCAATACCTTTTGTTAATTAAAGTTTTTTAGAAATGCCAAATAAAGGTTGTTGATGCATTAAAAAAAAAAAAAAAAAAAAGTTTTAACAGGCCTTCAAATGAAACATACTTAAAGCTATTTGGACAGTGATGTCCCCATTTTCTGGGACCCCAAAGCATATTCACATTATATATATATATATATTATTTTTTAGTTATACATGGACACAATATCTTTATTTTGTTTAGTCATTTTTATGTGATGCTGAGGATTGAACCCAGTGCCTCACATGTGCCAGGCAAGCGCTCTGCCACTGAGCTACAACCCCAGCCCTGTACTCTATTTGTGAACAAGAATACATTCAAAAATAAATAGATACAATTTGTTCATTTTCTCTTGCTCTCATTAGAATATAAGAACCAATGAATACTAAAACACCTCTTACAGACCACAAGCAGTTCTATTAAAGAGCCCAGTGGGGTCCCAGAATGTATCAGTTCTCAGGAGACTTCTGTGAAGAATGAGGAAGACCTGTCCCTGGGAATAGCACTCCAGGCAGATGGAACAGCATATACAAATGTCCTGGAGCAGAAAGGCATTTGTGTTGTTTCAGGAACTGCCAGAAATCCAGGGTAGCTGGGGAAGAGTAACTGGGATATGCAAATGACACTGGGCAGGACTAGATTTGAGGTTGGCAGGAGTCACAGTAAATTATAATTTCTGCAGGCCGTGGTAAGGAGTTGGATTTGCTGTCATGGGAAGTTAATGAAGGGGTTTCTTTCTATTCAATCAGCTGTTTTAAAAACTGTCATTTTTAACTAATTATAGACTCCTATGAAATCGAAAAATTAGTACGTAGATTTCTATCACATAGATTTCCATCAGTCCTTCACTTACTTCCCCCAGAGGTCACACTTTATGTAAGTGTAGTACAATATCAACAGCAGGAGACTACCCTCAGTATTACACGGTTAACTAGCTACAGACATAACTCAGATTTGACCAGTTCTCACATGCATTCGCACATCTCCACCTGTGAGTGGTTTTACCCCAGGTGAGGACAATGGTGAAAGATTTTAAATGAGTAATAGAATGGGGTTTATGTTTCCGATGCCAGCTGCTGAGAAGAGAACAGATTGGCCAGGAGACCAGTTAGAAGGCTGCTAGTGCCATGCAGTGAGAGGTAGTCATGGTTCAAGGAGGAAGAGTGAGAGAACAATGGAGATCAGCTGTTAGCAGAAGAAAAGAGAAAGAGAATCAAGGGAAGCAGATAAGTGATAAAATATATATATATATATATATAAAGTAAAAATTTAAAAAATTAAAAATAAAAGAATACAAAACAAAGTCAAAATATACTAATCAAACATGCTAGTCCCCAAAATACTGATCCATAAAAAATAACTGGCTTCAAAAATGCTACACATGAGGGGGGAAAAAACAAATATGAATGTGTATAAGTGTCCATGAGCCATTCAGGTCACAATTAAACAGAGAAAAGAAAAACTAAAAATTAATTAATTAATTAAGAATTTTTAAAAAAAAAAAATCTCAATAAAAAGTTGAAGAATTGCTTCCATTTGTAGTTCAAAAGATTCTCAGCTTCCCTTCTCAGCAGGGTCTGGTGGGGTTGATGGAGTATGAGGGGAAATCCTGCAGGCGGAGCTCCTGGAGGAGGGGTTTAGGTATGCTCCGGGTTCTTGATTGAATGGTGATTAGTCTGGAGATTTTAAATCTTCACACCTCCAGGGCCCAGCAGTTGGCTGTCTGCTCAGGAAGACTGCACCCCAGGAATCTCCCCTGGGTTCCGATTCTTAGTCCCCTCCATCACCTGAGGACCCCATATAATCTCCAAACTTAATCACATGGGTCCTTTCCCTTTTCAAATTCCCAGCCAGGGGCATCTCTCCCAGTCGGTTCTGCAAGCAGCCAGATTGGAGAGGGAGTAGGGGAGCCAGGTGGGTTTCCATGACCATTATTTTTCTGTGTAAACCCTTCTCCATGTTTGATTCTCCTGGTCACTTAGGCACACCATATGTCCTGTCATGTAGGTTTGCCAGGTCTGTGTTTTGGGCCAAACTCGGGCTTGCTGGTACCTGCAGTGCGGCTGCAAATGGTTCCTTCCTCCATTCTCCCTGGCAGCCAGGAGAGATGTGGCTTCTTTCCTGCACAAGGATGTTGTGCAGCGTACTTTTCAGTTTCGTTGAGCAGTGTCTTTGAGCTCTGATTCTCTGTACCCAGATAGGCCTCAGGCTGCCTAAAAATGGGAGTTCCTTTCATTCCCTCATCCCTCACTTTGCTCATGGAGGGACCGTCTGGCTGGTGCCTCTGACAGTAGAACTGGGGATTTCTTCTTATTTTATCATATCCAACCTCCTGAGTCCCTGATCTGCTTTGAATGTCCAGTATTAAATCCCAGCAAAGCTCCCCATTTTTTCACCCCCCTTGCTGAGAAGCTGCCTGTATGCTCTCTTGGTTCCTGCCATGAGGCGGCCAGGAATGTAATCTTCTTGAAAGAAGAAGGTCACCTTCTTCTGCCATCTTGAAACTCCAACAGTAGTGATTCCAACCAGTGTGGAGATAGGTGAAATTATTTGGGAGGTTCAAGAAGTGCAGCCTGTAAGATTTAGGATAAATTGCATATGGGAGGTAAAAGAAAGGGAGAAATTAAAATGCTCTCAGGTTTCCGGCCTGGAGAGCCTGAGGGGTGGTGACAGGAAGACAGTGCTTGGTCTTGGAGGTTCCATGAGAGGCTGCAAATGTGCAAATTTGGGATGCACGTGGGAAGACTCCAGGTAGAAGACATGCATTTGAGAATCAACAGCATAAAGACTTTATTTGAAGCTATTAAAAAGGCTTCGCTGACATCACCACCAAGGGAGTAAGTGCAAAGAGGGAAGACAGCCCAGGGCAGAACAGCTCCACTCCATGAACAGCACAGGCTCGTTCTACTCCACCATCTACAGCCCTTTCACTGGTACCAATACCTCCTCAGAGAGGCCACAAACCAGAGAGCAGCAGAGATTCTACCTCCAAATGACGCTCAGCGTGGCTGTGCACACCTCAGGAATGCTTCATGAATTCAGTTCAATAACATTGACTAATCAGCACCTATGGCACTGGAAAGGACAAAGAGGAACGTGGGTTAATTGGTTCCAGAGTCGCTCTCAACTTCCATCTGTATTAAAATAATGGTATGAATGAAGTCAGAGTAGACATTTTCCTCTCCACTGATACTGACTTGACCGTACCAATTTGAAATAAAGTGTTCATGTTTTCTTCTGTGCTGGCCCCAGCCACCTTTAACAATATTTTTAGGTATTAATTTCCTATAGTTATCATATGCCAAAATAACAGTTGTTTACGGAATTACTTTTAAGAGTTTTTGGAAACTATTAAATACACGCTGCTGTGGCTACACCACAATTCCTAAATGGTAATGGAAGGACAGCTTAATTAGTTGAATATTTCAATTACGATAGAAAAAAATTTCTGGTATATTGGGTTTCAAATATCATCATGGTGAAAAACCATCAAATACCACCAAAAATAAGAAAAAAAAAACATTTTTTATTCCATAGAATGTCCTTTAACTCTTCCACCTAATATGATGAGCTTTGAGCCCAGCTGAATGCTTAGATTAAAACTGACCAGGAAAAAGGAACAAGGGTGTTCTGAAAGGCTCTGTGCTTTGAACCTGCAAACCTTTTGTGGAATGGCCTGGAAACTAATCACTCTTGAGAAAACTCAGGATTTCCTCCCTTTTAAAAATACTAGTAATTGCATCTCCTCCTCCTCCTCCTCTTCCTCCTCCTCCTCCTCCTCCCCTTTCTCCTTCTCCTTCTCTTTCTTCTGCTTCTTCTTTTTTCTTAACTTGAAAATCCATACCTTCATTCCTTCCTTTATTCAGTGACTATTTATTGAGTCCTACTGTGTGCCAGGTATTATTCTAAAGATAAAATAGACAAAAATTTGGCTTTCCCCCATCCTAGTGGGGTACTCAGAAAGCAAACAACATACATCTCACTAAGCAATTCAGGAATGAGATCTGAACACAGAAGAGATAAAGTTTCAATGATGCTGAAAACCAGACTCAAAGAATACAGCACATTTTGTGGGAGCCAGTATTCAAACCAGTTTGGTTAGTGTTGTAGACTGTCTATGTGTGCCTCACCCCAAAAATTCTTGTGGCAAAGCCTGAACTCCCAATGTGGCTGTATTTGGAGGTGAAGCCTCCAGGGAAGTAATCTTAGTTCAATGAGGTCCTACAGGTCGGGGCCCCTGATCCCGTAGGATTTGTCTCCTTGTAGAAACGCCAGCCCCTCTCTCACTCTCTTTGCCACATAAGGACACAGCTGTCAGCAAGCTGGGAAGAGAGCCCTCCCCAGAAACCAACCAAGAGAGCCCTCCCCAGAAACCATTCTCTTAACGTCCAGCCTCCAGAACCATGAGAAAATACATTTCTGTTGTATAAGCCATCCTTTCTGGGAGTATTTTTTAATGAGCAAACTAATACAACTGGTAAACCATAAAGATGGGACCATTACTTGCCACAATGTTCCTTCATAACTATTCTCTTTATTTATGACTTTATTTGATAGGTAATATCACAGCAACCAAGCCTCATGGGGGCAGGGCAGGGGTCAGCATGGTATTTACATCTTAAGCTCTTCATTCTGTTTTATTTATATTAATTTGTCCTCTGCCTCTCTCCAAACAGGCTTTCCTCTGCCACGCCCTTGCTCCACGATGCTCCGCTCACCTCGGACCAGAGTGGTGGTCAGCCAACGTGGACTGAGACCTCTGAAACCATGAGCCAAAATAAACTTTTCCTCCTCTAAGTTGTACTTGTCAGGAATATTGGTCACAGAGACAAAATGCTAACCGACACCCCACCCCTTCCTTCCTCCTCTTTTCCCCTTGTTATTATACCTCACTTCCTCAAACCCCCGAGCCAACAATCTGGGGCATCACCCTTGACTGATTCCTCTCTCTCCTCACATCCTATCTGTTCATCCTATCCTTCAAGTCCTAAAGAGTTAAACTTCCAAAGATCTTTTGAATCAGTTCTTTGATTTCACCACTGACCCAAAGCTCCCTCATCTGGTGAACTTCAAACACCTTCTCATTGGAAGAACACTTTCTCTACTGGACCACCAAAGCAAGCTTTGTGAGTTCATATTTGATGGTGTCACCAACTTCTAGTAACCACTTTCTATGATGGGCTGGATACAGAACAGGATGCTTTACATGTGTTATATCATTGAAGTATCCCAACAATTTCATAAAATAGATCCTATGGCCATCTCCCTGTTAAGATGAGGAAATGGAAGCACAGAGCAGTTAGGTGTCTTGTTTCAAGGAGACACAACTAACAGGGAACAGATCAACCCAGAGAGTGCCTCCCAGGCTCTGGTAGGGGCCTTTGCCTTCTGTCTTATTTGCCTCTCTGTTTCTGCTTCAACACACTCTCACCTTAACCTTCCTCTTCATTGTCACCATCCCTGTAATTAAAGATGCTTTCGGGGCTCCCACTGTCTACCCTGTAAAAAGGAGCCCTAACTCCTGGGTGTGACAACCATCCTCAGGAGAACGGGCCTTCAGCTTTGCCCACCTGTTGGCAGGTTCCCCAACAGGCTGCAATCTTTCTGCCTCTTCATGAGGAATCCCCTATTCCATGCCGTTGTCTGGCCCTCACCCCTATTTTGAATCTGGTGTCTCAGAGCTTCAACTCTTTCCTAGAGATTGGACACATGCCCTCTAAAGCCCTCCCCAGGCCTCTGTAGGCCTCAGGGTGTTCACCACTTGTTACCACTACCCCTAAAATGTCTGTCTTCAAAGGGGAAGGGCCACAGAGCTATTCATTTTCAGATCTCTGGCCTGTGCCTGCCACATACTTGGTCTTTCAAAGCATGGGAAGTAAATGCATGAATGAATGGAAGGAACTGTGAAGAGCAACTGACACAGCTGCAGACACTGATTTGATGAAACGTTCACACTGTCTACACTAAGTTGTTATTGTTGTTGCTTTAACCACAGGAAGGTTTCTAGCTTTTATAACTGCACAGCATCTTTAGTTATCACACTTTGTGAGTACATTTAAGTTGGACCAGGCATGTGCATAATATCGGATTAGACAAGTAACGCCACTATATTGGAGTGGTATTCTTTTTAAAATAAATATCATCAAATAACTTTTTCAAAGTTAAACTTTGTCCAATCAAATACAAATGCTACCCAGCCCTAGAACTGCTTTTATGGTTATGTATATAAATCTGATCTTTCTGCGGGTTTCAAAAGTCTAGTGGGGAAATTTGTGAGAGAGGGAAGATTGAACTGAAATGGAAACTCAAAACAGAACGTGTGTGGACACACATGCCTACTTGTTATAACCAGAACCCAATAAAAGTTCACATTCCCTATTGTTCAGGAACTTCCTCTGAGGAAGGGCTGGCAGTGTGTGCTATGGAGACCAATCACATATTAATCAGTTATTTCCTCTTGAACCAGATAAAAGGAGGTAAAATGCACCACAATTACAATGACAAAATAGTTTCCCTTCACATGGTAGAAAGAATTTGCTAAAGTTCATAGTAAAATCACCAGGTAGATAGTACACTTTGAAAAGAGAGTCTGCCTTCAATTTTATCAAAAAAAAGGGGGGGGGAAGTTATACTAAAACTACCCAACTTTATTAACAAAGCCACCTCCCAATATCTGCACACTCAGCTTTGGCAATCAGTCATACCAGAGATACCTGAGAAAATAAGTCAGGAAGCCGACATATATTGGAGGGATATTCACTTGTAAAACAAAATTCAAACATGTTTCATCTACTATAGTTACAAAAGCAATAAATTAATATATTCCTAAATATTCAGTTTACCAGAAAAGTTCAGGCTCCAAGAACCCACTGCTGAGAAATCTGATGGTTCAAAGCCTTCCAGAGTGTTTCTCAGCAGACAACCTATCAACTACAAAATGAGGAAGGTGCAACTCAGTGAAAGTCCTTTCTTGAATAATTCATCCAATGAATCCAGGCAGAAAAGAACTAAAATAGTAAGGAAGAGGCATATTCAAATGAGTGAGAGATGAGGAGGAAAAGTCATTTGGAGCTATAAGCACTGCCATTTTGTGTGAGATTGGCTCATCAAGTATCCAAGGGTTTGCACTGTGAATCTTTGTGACATTTTTCTCTATCCCCTGGGACCAGCCCAGTGCAAAACCACTTTATAGCAGAAAAGGGTATATAAGTGTCCTTTAACACTGAAGTCTTTTACCAGAACCACCATGGCCAATTGTTGAAAATATTCCATGGCATAGCTGTAGGAATGTTTAAGGAGTCTAAACTCAGATTATCACCCTAGATCCAGAAGCATATTTCAGCTAAATATGAAACAAACAAAGCTAACAAGTAAAAAAATGTCCCCAAAATGGCTGAGCTGTTACTGGAAATTTGAGACAATGTCAAGCATGGATGTTTGTGTGTCCAACTCTGTCTGGCATATGTAATGAGCACATCTTTGGGCAGATGGTCCACAAAGACAGAGGGCAACATTCCAACCATCCTGAGGGAGAGTTCATTTCTCCTCCCCATGAATATGAGCTGATCTTATGGCTTGCTTCTGCCCATGACTGCAGAAATAGCCCTATGTGATTAGTACATGTGGGGATTTTTTTTTTTTTTTAAAACAGGTTCTTGCTAAACTGCCCAGGCTGACCTTGAATTTACCATCCTCCTGCCTTAGCCTCCTGAGTAGCTGGGATTTCAGGTGTGCACCACTGAGGAAGTTTTTAACCTTTTATTTTTCCTCTGAAGATGTGATCATCTTTGTGTATGAAGTTAACTAACACTAGATTAACAGGAAAAAAAAACAAACATAACAAATTTTATTCTGTGCCATGGAAGCCACACATACAATATGAAACTCAAAAGTGGGCTAGATAGTTGCAGCTGTAGCATTTTAAGCTACTGAAAGAAATAGGGATGTGCACCTGCTGGGAGGTGCCGGTGGGAAGAATCTATGGGAGCTGAATGGAAGCTTGCAAGGTGCGCAAAGGGTGTCTCCAAGGTAACAGTCATCAGAGGACCAGGACAAGGTGTCAGACCCCAATTTCTTCTTCCTGTGAAAATATCATTCTTGGGCAGATAGGGAGACATCAAAGAGAAAAGTGTTAGCCTGCATCTGTATTTAACATGGACAGATGTAAATTTCTTTTCACAAACAAAAAGCTTTTCAGAGCCATTCCTACATCTGCAGAGGACTGCAGTTTCTTTGAATAACCAATTCAAAATATGCCAAAGAAATATATTTGTGGTGGGATATTTTGATCTCCCTCTCAAGAAAGTCCTGTATTTGCCCTCTTAGAAGACAGCCACCATGTAAAGAAGGTTGGGCTAAACTACTGAAGGATGAGAGACCTGGGGAGAAAGAGTAAAAGGAGAACAGGGAAAAGAGAGACACTTCCCAGGGGAAACCCAGAACCCCAGACCATGGCCATTACTGAGGCCCCAACCTGTGAGTGAGGCCATTTTGGATCCTCCAGCCTCCAATGAGCTGGACATCACAATGGACATCACAAGAGAGACAGGTAGATGCCTGTCACTAATGAGCTGTGGGGCCCTACCTGCATCCCTGACCTACAGGATCTGAAAAATATAAAACAGTGGTGGTTTTAAGCCCACTTAAGCTTTGAGCTAGTGTGTCTCGCAAGAATAGATGATTCATCTGGAAACTGCGTGCTTCATCTCACCCGTGAGGAGTTGTGAAAATGGGGGATTCTGCAGAGAAAGTGCGTAATGCTATGCCAGTACCTTCCAGGTAATGAACCCTGGGTTATCACTGCAATTATTGTATTCAAACGGAGGCTGGAATGACCAGCCAGAGAGGCTAAAAACGGAGGCTGTCCTTGCAGGTGGACAATGTTCCTCACATCCTCTGGGGCAGTTTTCTAGCCACATACTCAGGAGTTGCTGAACATTGAGCACACTTCCTGGTCCTCCTTGTTCCTGCTCTGAGCTCATTCTCAGAGTAGAAAACAGTGTCTTTGGTGGGGGAAGTCCCAACTCCTTCTATGGAGGTCCCTCCTACAGGACTCTGCTGTAGGAGCAGCTCCAGAGAGTTTGCTGTTGCCCTGCTTGGGATGGAACCCAGGGCTCACAGCTGCTAGGGAAATGCTCTGCCTCTGAGCTCTGCCCCAGCCTATCCTGGACAGTTCTTAGTACAGTCTTCCAGAGTGACTCCCCTGCCATCTGTGAGGGACAAAGCTCCTAATTTGACCTCATGGCTAAATTGGAGCAGTAAGCATTTTAAAGGGATATGAATGGGCCACACAGAGACCAGGAGGGAAGATGGCAGCAGAGGACACAGGGTACTCCTAATAGCAGTGACTGGAGCAGAACAGAGGCTCCAAGTTCCCTCCAGGGAAGACACACAGGACGACTGTTCTGCACACCCATCAGGATTCTTTTATGGCATCTGTGGAGGGTGCTGGGTTTCTGTGGAAAGTAATGAGTCCTTATACTAAAACTCCATTGTTTTGCAGTTACTATCTGGTTAATTTTATGTGTCAACTTGCCTGGGACACAGGATGCCCAGGTATCTGGTTAAACAATATTTCTGGGTGTGTCTCCTTAGTGTGGGTGAGCATCATCAAACCATTGGGGGACTGAATAAAACAAAAAGAAGGAAGTGCCAGTCACGGTGGTCCACACCTGTAGTCCCAGGCCTTAGGGAGGCTAAGGTGAGAGGATCAATTGAACCCAAGAGTTCAAGATCAGCCTAAGCAACAACAGAGATGCTGTCTGGAAAAAACAAAAAATCGAGATGTCTTCTTCTTTATCCTCTCTCTCCCCACCTCCAACACTGAAGCTGATCTTGCATGGCCCTTGGACTGAGGTCTACATCATTGGTACTCCTGGTTCTCAGGCCTCCCTACCATGTGAACCATTCCTTATAAGAAATCTCATTATAAGTAATCTCATTATATATACTTGCATATATATATATATACACACACATATATACATATACATACATACATATATATGCTATATCTCCTATATCTACTTACATCTGTTTCTCTGGAGAACCTAATTCATAGTTACCCTTTCTCCTTCCTCTCCTCTTCCTTGTCTCAGTTTAAAGGATCTAAATAATCTGAGCAGTTGGGAGGGGCACTGCAGACACCCCATCTCCTAAATCAACCACCACCCACTCCAAATCAATGTGCAATCTACACGAAACCAAGATGTATGCCCTGCAAATGAGCTTCCAGGCAAATGCTCTTAGAGCTGGCTGCCCCAGATCACTTCCTACACTGGAAATTCTGCAGCTGCCACAAAAGACACACTGAGTTTCTTTTGAACTTTGTCATTCTCTTTTCTTATTGGTCCGCTGCGTCACACTAAATTCCCACCCAGGGTCCAATGGCTCATTCATAGTAGCCCATTCCTTTTCTCTCCTAACCTCTTCAGCATGCTAAGGGCTCTGCCCTTTAGGGACTCAGGAACTGATTCCTATCCAGTCCAAGATCTTCCATATCCCATCTCTTTACCATCACTAGGACAGTCACAGTGATACAACAGTCACTGTGTTGGTGACCACAGCACACTGCCCCCGACTCTCACTCATGTGAGAGCTTTTTTGTCCGTGGTCCCTCCCAGCTGCACCCCTCCCCCACACACTCCCACTCCAGGTCCTTTGAGATGTGCTCCAAACATCTGTCATATCCCAGTGCACTCCCTGTGTTATGTAATTGGAAAACTTTATAAATAGCATTTAGTGAGCACAGGCAAGTCTGAGCAGGTCTTTGCCTAAGAGGATTTAGTTATAAAATACCTAAAGGACTTCTTTATCATGTAAATTCAACCTTTGTCATGTAAATCCCATTATATGGTCCCTGAGAGTGGAATGAGAGCAATACTAACTTACTTACTATTTAATTATTCTCCCTTTTCATCATTGACCCCTGGGATGTAAGGATTTCTGGACCAAAAAAAAAAAAATAGCTTTTACTTTATTTCTGACATTCCAAAGTACCTTTGCACCCTAGGAGGACTAGATGCTGAAATTGAGAATGACAATACAAATATGAAAACATCCTAAACCAGAATAGATTTAAAAGGACAAGGAGTTCTCTGTGCAGTCCTACTAAGATTCCTATTCTCAGTCTTTTGTTTTGTTTTAATCCATTATAAATTTGATTACAGATGGTAACCAACTTCTTTATAAGGCAGTATGTAAATTTTTCTATTATTCTTAAATGGAACAGATCAGAACAAAGAAAATGCTAATATTTGAATTTGTGAATTACTGTCAATCTGATAAAACAGGAAGTGTGACTACAAGACATAGACACTATTATTTATGAAGTAGAATCTTTTCTCTATTATAAAAAATATTATTGAGTGCCTATTCAACCAGCAGATAATTGCTACACAAATATTGTCATGAATAATAATTTTAGTGGTGACAATTATATTTAGGAATAGCTGCTCCCAGTGTACACAGGACTTTACATCATCTAATTTGCCCAACAATCCTGTTTAGCAGATGAAAGCAGAATCTCTGAGTCTTCCCCTTGGGGTCACAAAGCATTAAGTCACACAGGATCTGAACTGATTTCTTTTGACCCCAACTTCCATGTTCTCCTACAGTTGCATTGAAAGGAGAGAAGATGAAATACCCTCAGTTTACAAAACACTTTGTAGGGTTCGTCATTTAAGTCACATACATTTCCCATCTTTGGCTTGCAAGCAATTATGCAATCCATTAAAGTGATCACTGTTGGAAAGGAGTTATTCACAATTTCCTTTCTTCACTTCTGAGTTCAACTGTGTTTCAGAATCCTCCCCCGCCCCATAATCTCCAGTTTACAGCTGTGAGGTAATGACTCCTTTACATCGTGTTTGCTTGTAGGGGACCTGCTCTGCGTGACATTTCTAGCTACCTAACCCACTCACTTGAACTTGAATTCTGTTGATTCGCAGCAAGATGTAAAGGGATAAGCTCTTCCCCAAGGATTATTTCCTACTCCTCAGAGTTGTTGAGGTTACTGGGACAGATCCCCCCCGCCCCCACCTCGAACCATTATTCTCTAAGGTATTAATATGGCGAGTAAATGGCAAATTTACCATTTGAATTGTTTTCACTCTGTCGCGGGTCAGCACTACAGAGGTAGTGGACCAATGTGGCCTCGGTAACGCACGACCTGATGGAGCGCAGGTTAGAAACGGGGAGGAGACCCTGAATGCCGACTCTTGTCCTGTTCGGGCGGGGAGTCCTCCGTGTCGCTGCAGGCTCGCCACTCACATACCTGTGGCTTCATCGGCGACAGAGACTCTCAGCCCCTCCTACCTTTCCCTCTAACGTTAACGCTGGCATCACCGCCCACCTTTTAACACACCGAAGAAAGTCACCCACAGGCGGAAAATCAGCGAGGAGACCTAAGAGCGGAGTCCCGCAAACGGGGTCCGAGGAGATGACGGGGCTCCGGCGACAGCTCGCGGGACGGCCTGCCCGCGCGGGGAGAACCCGGTCAGAACCCGGTCTCTCATCCCCCGCCAGGTCTTTCCGCGCTGGCCGGGAGGGCGCGGGGTCAGGCCGGGGTGTGAGGAGTGAAAGGATGGCGTTCCCGTGACTTTGCCTGTGGCGCAAAGTGGCGGCTGTGCTGGGAAAATGCCGAGAAGCGGCTTCGGGCTCAGGGAAGGCGGATTTGGGGAAATTAAAAATGCGAAGCCGAAGGCAGTGGGCGCTGAGTCAGGAACCAGACTACAGCGGCCCAGGAGACCCCGTCAGAGACCCGGGACCCGGGCGGCGACGAGAACGCGGCCCGCGAGCCCAGCGCGCCGCCCCGCAGCTCACGGACGCCGCGCCCGCACCTGCAGGCGGACGCTGGCACCTGACGCCGCTTCCCGAAGGAACGCAGCCACTGAAGCCGGTGGACACCAGACTGGCCCAAGTGCCCCTGGGCGGAGGCAGCCGCCGCAGACGCTCTGCGATGCCCTCGGTTCCCTCGGGTCTGGAATCCGCGCCACCTCCACCGCGCTGGGGTCACTGCCGCCCCGCCGCGGTCCCCACCAGTGGCCGACAAGCCCCTGGCTCGACTGCGGAAGCCACGTCCCCTAACAGCCAAGAACGTGCTGAGCCGAGGCCGCCTGAGGTCCAGCCAGGCCTACATGGGGCCTTTGGGGAAGGGGCGCTCTCCCGGAAGGCTTCCAGGAGGACCGTAGCACAAATAACGGAACTAAGACCCCCGCTTGTCCAAATTGAGCATTTAATTTTGGCCTCCTTTGTCCTTTCCATAATGATCCTTTTCTGACGATTCACGTGTAACTCCCCCTCTGGTATCTCATTAAGCGACACCACTTTGGCTGTGACCCTCCTCGTCCCTAAAACAACCTGTGACTCCTCCTGAAGGACACAGCTAGGTCCAAAGCTATCGCTTCTCGCACAGGTGACCTTTCTTTCAGGCTTGTCTTTCCAGCCCCTCCACCTGCCCCAGAACTGCATACCGTCCAGACTCCTCACTGCCGCCTGAACCCAGCAGGTAGCTTGAAGACCTCAGAGAAGTTGGTGGCTGCCTGGTGTTCGCTCCCCTCCTGCTGCTATTTTGCAGCTCACAGAATCTCCCTCCCCACTAAAAACCAGAAAGAGAATAAACATTTAAGAGTTCCAGTTTCATTTTAATGTTTTTCTATTCTTCTCTTGCTCTCCTGGCATCACGCTGCACAAATTCTTACCGGAGGCCTTTGCGGGGTCTGGCTTTTGTGCAAGTGTCCTGTTAGGCTGGTCCCTTCTTCTGTTCTCCCTCTCCACTGCAGTAGGATCTGCTCAGTGGATCATGTCAGCTCCTGCTCCCCTCCCACCCAGGACAGGAAAGGACATATGCTGGTTTTCCTTAGCAGTGGAGGCAGACTGTGGTCTTCCAAAAGGATTTTGACTCTGGAAAATCATTTAAGAAAAAAAATGTGAAACTTTCTTTTAAAAGTTAATCCTGGAATTTCCTTCCTCCATCTGCTCTCCTGCAGGTGCAAGTATGACTCCAAGAAGCCCTCTAATCCTTGGGTTGCTTTCTTCTTCAACAAAGCCTTTTCTCTGAGGGGTCTCAGCTAGAGCCTGGTAGGCATCATTTCTGTGAGATGATCTCCAAATGTTCACCAAACTGGAGACGGCTAGCTTTAAGAGTTACCTGTTTTATAAAGATAAGCCTTTGATATCTTCAATCTATGGAAGGCACAGCTAGGCTCCTCAGGGTTATAAATTTTCTTAGAGTGACATCATGTGGTGAGGTAAGGACCACCCCACTTGTCTTTCAAGAGCCCATGTATTTTGAAGAAGACGAAAGAGGTGGGAAGGGAGATGTCAAAAGCATAAACCCAAGTCAGAATTATGCATTTCTTTCTGACTGTACCTCTCATGTAGTTCAGAAGCCCCTGGAAGGCTTATCCCAGCCGCCTGGGAGCTTGTGACAAGTTGGGGAGGCTCTGCCTTTCTGAGAGAGGAGCCACTCACACAAGAAGAAAGGGCGCCAGATCACTAGGGCTTTCACTGCTGGCCCTTGAGAAACAAATCAGATGTTCCATTACAGATTGAATGCTTGTAAAGTTCAAGACAAATATGCATTTACAAAGGGTTGTCTGATCTCTAAGGTGCTATGTACACCGGGTTCTTAATTACTCTCTTGGACTAAAGACAGAAAGCAACCTTTTCCAAAGTGCAGCCTAAGAATCAGTAGATGTTAGGTGATTCCAAGGGTTCCATGGTCAAACAGATAACAGATTAATCTTGGGATTTAGAAAACATTAATGAAGTGCCATGAGGGCCCCCTATGGTGTTAGAATGCTGGAACTCCTTAACTGTATCAAAGTCAATATCCTGCCTGATATTGCAGTATAGCTTTGCAAGATGGTACTTCTGCAAGAAACTGGGTAAAGGGTAAATGGAATGACTGTTATTATTACTTAAATTATATATAATGCACATGTATGTATTTTATATATAGTATTTTATTCATATGTGAATCTAATTATCTTAAAACTTTAAAAATTTTATTTTTTTAAATTAAACAATTTACAGTATTTCTTTTTGTGTGTGTGGTTTTTTTGGGGGGGATACCAAGGGTTGAACCTAGGGGTGCTTACTAATGAGTCACTTCCCCAGCCCTTTTTTTTTTTTTTTTTTTTGAGACAGGATCTTGCTAAGTTGCTTACAGCTTCACTAAGTTGCTGAGGCTGGCTTTGAACTTATGATCCTCCTGCCTTAGACTCCCAAGTCTCTGGGATTACAGGCATGTGCCACCACATCCAGTTTCCAGTAGCGTTTTTTAAAGAAGCTAATAAACTGTGCAGATTTTTAATTTCCAAGAGGGAGAATGTTACAGTAGTTGGAGCCAGCCTCCAGGGTAACGCAGATGGTCTTTTCCTCCTACTCGTATAGGCAACTCTCCACTGAATCAGGAATAACCAGTGTGACTAAGAGAAAACAGCGGCATCTGACCCCTAAGGACAGGTGAAAAAGATACTAAGGCAGCCATGTGGGCCTCTTGAAGACATATGATGCTGTGGGCTAGTATTTCAACTGGAGTTTTCACCTAGATCATACTTGTAACTCGTCTATGACTTTTTCTTTTCATATTGTCCTGTCTTGGTCCCAACATTGTATTAGTCTTATAAACTTGGCTGGGCAACCTCCCCTTTCTTTTATACTCCAAAATGCTTTCAAATAAGATAACTGCTCTTGAAAGTTTTATAAGGCCCTCTTTGTAAAATTATCTGACCTGATATCTCTTTTGAAGGGCTAAGGAATATGCCAGACTATACTGATTAATACTTGAATTTCTGTCATGGTTATTGATTTTTTAAATTTAATTAATTTTTTATTTATATATGACAGTGAAAGCATTACAATTCTTACTACACACATAGAGCACAATTTTTCATGTCTCTGGTTGTATACAAAGTATATTCACACCAATTCGTGTCTTCATACGTGTACTTTGGATAATAATGTCCATCACATTCCACCATCATTTCTAATTCCATGCCCCCTCCCTTCCCTTCCCACCCCTCTACCCTATCTAGAGTTTGTCTATTCCTCCCATGTTCCCCCTCCCTACCCCAATATGAATTAGCCTCCTTATATCATTCAGCATTTGTTTTTTGGGGATTGACTAACTTCACTTGGCATTATCTTCTCTAACTCCATCCACTTACCTGCAAATGCCATGATTTTATTCTTTTTTATTGCTGAGTAATATTTCACTGTGTATATATGCCACATTTTTTAATCCATTCATCTATTGAAGAGCATCTAGATTGGTTCCACAGTTTAGCTATTGTGAATTGTGCTGCTAAAAACATTGCTGTGGCTGTGTCCCTGTAGTATGCTGTTTTTAAGTCCTTTGGGCATAGACCAAGGAGAGGAATAGCTGGGTCAAATGGTGGCTCCATTCCCAATTTTCCAAGAAATCTTCATACTGCTTTCCATATTGGCTGCACCAATTAAAATAAAGTTGATCACACAGTGAAGATAGTAAGAAACCATGAACAGAAAATACAAGAATTATGGTTATTGATTTTATTAGAATTTCTTTGAAGTTCATTTTTTTATGAAAAAATAAATACATTTTATCAAAGTTTAAAATGTTTACGGGTGGTTTTAAAAATCCTTATTTCATAATCAGGTGTTGTGGCTCCTAGTCATAATCCCAGTGACTTGGGTATGGGGAGATGAGGCAAGTAACTTACTGCCAGCCTGTCCCAAAATAAAAAATAAAGAGGGCAAGAACTATGTAATGTTTTGAACAACCTACAATAAAAATTAATTAAAAAAAAATAAAGGTATGAGATATTATCCAGAAAAAAAAAAAAAAAGAGGGCTGGGGGTTCAGTGGTTCAGTACATGCCTAGCATACCCAAGGCCCTGGGTTCAATCCCTGTATTACAAAGAAAATAAAACAAAACAAAAACCCATCAAATCTACAGTTATTCTACAGTTATTCTCTTTTTTGTTGCTGTTGTTCCAAATATTTTTCATGTGTGAATGTCTCTATTCTCTTATTATTTTCATATCTTAGCCCCAAACCCCTTATATTCTTTTTAAATTACTTTCTTCTGCTTTGTTTTTTTTAAGTTTTATTCTGTTGGTAACTTCTTGAGTTGAATGCTTTATTTACTATTTTTCAATATTCCTTCTTTAAAACACACATTAAAGCCTATAAAAGGCATTTCTAAGCAATGTTTTTGCTGTTCTCTATAAACTTTGATACATAATACATTTATTATCATTCTGTTCTTAAATATGCTGTAATTCCTATTGTGATATCTGTTAAAATTAATACATAAATTATTCAGGAGTCCATTTTAGAATTTCCAAAGGTGTGTGAATATTATTTGATTAGTACTTAATGTGCTTTGCTATTTTTTTTCATTGTTGATTATTGAATTCTTATCTCATTTCAATGTGGCCAGAGAACGAATATGGTCTTTGTTATATTTGGTTTTTTGGCCTTTGATTTTTCAGATTTTTTCTTTTTCTTTACACAGTTCTTTTTTTATTTAGACAGGCTCTCATGAAGTTGCCCAGGCTGACCTTAAATTTGTGATCACCCTGCCTGAGAAGTTGGGATGACAAGTATAGGCCACCATACACAGCTTTTCAGAGTTTCATCAATTTTTAAGTTTTTTTTTAATATTTAGTTTTTAGTTGTACAAAATAGTTCAATTTTGTTTATTTTATGTGGTGCTGAGGATCGAACCCAGGGCCTCGAATGTGTTACACAAGCACTCTATCACTGAGCCACAATCCCAGCCCGAGGTTTTTTTTTTTTAAATAATTGACATCATCTGTTAATTTTATTTCTTATCTTTATATACTTTTTTAAAAAAATCAGAATCTCGTTGAGTATCTCCCCAGATGATTATAGGATTATCTATTTTCCCTGCGTAATTTTTGTCTTCTAGATTTTAAGGCTATTTTTTGGTACATAGAAGTTCATTCGTGCTAAATGTTCTTACCATTAAGTTCTTTCTTTACTGATTGAATGTTTTCTCTATAAATTGTAAAATTTTATTTTGTCTGAAATAGATGTTACTATTCTAGCTTTTTAGGATTATTATTTAATTATTATTTGCAAGATAGGAGTTCTTCTAACCCTTTAGTTTCAATTTATCTTGATGGTTTCATTTTATATGTATCTTCTGTAAGAAGACTGTGTCTCCCCAAATTCACAAGCTGTAAATTCATCAGTGCTGTGATAGTATTAGGAAGTGGGGCCCTTTGGAAGGTGATCAAGTCATGAGGGTATAATTTTTGTCCTTAAAAAAAGAGGCCCCCAAAATATGCCTTAGTCCCATGAGGACCCAGCCAGAAGGTTTTATCTAGAAATCAGCAAGTGGTCCTCACACAATCTTCTGGTGTCTTGCCTTGGATTTTGCATCCTTGAAAACCATAAAAAATAAATATGCATTGTTCATAAGCTTCCAGTACTTTGTTATACTAAGCTGAATGCACTAGAACATTATGTCAAGATTTTTGTTCTTTAAATTTTGATCATATAGTCTCTCCTTTTTTTAAAAGTTCAATTTATTCTATTTTAAAAATTTGAATTCCTTGTTAATTGAAAATAACTTCTTCCTCTTGGTTTTGACCTTCCACTTACCTTCATTTATCTTTGCTGCTTTTTCTCTCCCTTTCCTATAGTCTATTGACTTTCTATCTCGACCCTTTTTGTTTTAGAAGCTATTTAATAGGGTTTGTATTTTTCAACTGTTTTACTTTTAGTTATTTCATATATGGATCATATGCTTTTATAAATACCTAGAATGCTCCATAATTTTATTTTTGTCCTGAATGACAACAGGGCCGTTAACACACTTTAACTGGGCATTCACGTGTCCTCCATCGTTTATTGTTATCTAGAGCTTGTTTTGCTCT
This sequence comes from Callospermophilus lateralis, assembly GCF_048772815.1. Taxonomy (NCBI): domain Eukaryota; kingdom Metazoa; phylum Chordata; class Mammalia; order Rodentia; family Sciuridae; genus Callospermophilus; species Callospermophilus lateralis. Next base: position 13,495,098 of record NC_135313.1, on the reverse strand, counting down.
TGAAGCAAACCAGAAATGGAGATTTCTTTTTACAGCCAACAGTTTATATACATTAGTTTTACACTCTATCACTTTCTGTGCTTCCCCTTTTTGCCTCCCTTTAGGCTCTGTTTTCATTCCAGCAAAGTATATTCTTTCACCCTTGCTTTAGAGAGGGTCTTTGTTTGGGGCTCAATTTGTAACATTGCATTTTCGATCAATTTGTGGTCCATGAAATAATTTACTTTCTTTTTGAACCAGACTCGACTCTAACAGTTGACCTTTTTTTAATGGCCAGTCTTTGCTGTGGGTTTCAGGTGAGGGGGATGAATTAAAAGGCTAACTGATGAAGTCATGTTGGGTAGAAATCAGAATTGACTGCCAAGTTCCTGATCCTCAAAGGGAAGGACCAAAGCAATGTAAAGGAAATTTGCCTGAAAGGGGATTTTTTTTTTAAGCTATGTGCATATGCAAATTTCAGAAAGTATGTGGCTCTTTTAAGCTTAATATTTTTTTATTGGTTCAACTCACAGCCATATTGGGGTGATAATGCTTGTGTGCTGACCCCTGGTGGATTCAGCAAGTGCCTATTTATGACCATTTTTAGCAGTGGGATAGATCTTATTCCAGGAGTCACAGACTCAAATGCCTCTAGAGGCCAGGCAGGTTCTTTCAATGCGTCAGGTAACCCTGGACATGATAACAAGTCATGATCTCAAGTATGGCAGCACTGGAGAACACGGGCTCTGACAAAGCCATTAAAAAAAAAAAAAAAAAAGCAAGCAAGAAAGAAAAATGTTGGTCAAACACACACTTACACATAGGTGAAATGAAGAGTCAGAGCCTCATTGAACCAATCAGTTTGACTCAAATTACCTTATTTAAGCTATACACAGAAAGATTAGGCTCTGACAAGGTCACACTCATAGCTTGGTTTGTAAAGTAAGAAAGAGTACTCTTCCCATGATCTGTTCTTACTTTCCAAAAATGGAACAAAAACTCATCAGTGGATTGTAGGCTATTTTAATAAAATAATTAGACATTTACCAATTATACTCAATGGGGGGAAATATTTTTTAACATCAATTCATGGATTATTTCTGCATCTTAAGTAAAAAAAAATTGTGCTATTTGTTTTTTAAATGCTTTTTTTATTTGCAAGTGGACACAATAACTTTATTTACTTATTTTTATGTAGTGCTGAGGATCAAACCCAGTGCCTTGCATGCGCTAAGCAAGCACTCTACCTACTAAACTGAACCACAACCCTAGCCCCCATTTATGTTTTTTATTATTTGGGATTTTGTATAGCAAAATTATCTACTTTAAAAGGAACTTTTATATTAAAAATTTTCTTGGCTTTTTCATGTAGTCAAAGTTGAAATATTTAAAACCAGAAACAAATCCAGATATTCTATATTTTTAGCTGATAAGCATAATTAAAGCGGATCACATAGAGAAAGCAAGAGCAGTGGTATTCTGAAATCAATCAAATTCTTTATTTTGTTCAGTTCTCAAAAAAAATCTGAATTATATTGTTAATTAATTTTAATTGTAATTTTTGAAAGACATTTATCTTCCCTCTCCCAATTTACCCCCCAGGTTTAAACTTACCTATCCAGTTCTTTTTCCAATACCTGTCTGATGTCTTACATCAATACCTCAGTGGGTTCTTATTATCTACCATGTTAAATCTCAAATTTTCCCAACAGGTCTCCACTATCATTCTCCATATTTTAAACACCACCATATTTCTGGTCTGCACTGTACTACTGAAGAAAATCTGTCTGCTCTTCTCTCATGTGAAGCATTGCCTGCTCCTGACCTTTGGCCTTCCCCTTGATCCATATGAGCATAAGGAAGTGAGGTAAGCATCTCATCCAACCTTCAGTCCTGTGAAAATGGGGTTCTCAGATCTGTTTCCCCCTCATTCACCACCAAACTTCATTATGTGGTCCCAATCACAACTATTCAAGTTCCTGACAAAGATGGTAGCACAGCATAAGAAACTTGAGAAATCCTTTTTTCCCTTTCTTTCTTTGCCTTTTCTTTTTTCTTTTCCTTCCTTCCTTTCTTTCCTTTTTCTTCTCCCTGCCCCCAAATGGTACTGGGGATTGAACCACTGAGATATATCCCCAGTCCTTGGGTTTTGAGATCCTCCTGCCTCAGACTCAGAAGTAGCCGAGTCTGCTCTGTCTGGAAACTTGTAGGCCCCTTTCTTAGTTCCTTGAAATGTGAGTTGGAAGAGGTGGGTCACTGGGGGTGTGCCCTGGACTCCCTGAACTGGAGCATTCATGATGATGAACTTTGTGTTGGATCTGTTTTGAGCACTTACCAGATCCAATCTGTGTGAAAATTCATGTCATTTAGTAATGACTTTTTTGAATTATTTCCTTGATAATAACCTTCCTCCCACCTCTGCTCCCTTTCTCCCATCCTGGAATTCCCATTATGTACATATACAATCTCCCAAAGCAGTCCTCCATCCTCTTTCTCCCCACTTTCCAGCAAATTTCTCAACTTTCTAAGAACTCTTCTTTATTCTTGAAATATCCTTTCTGTAGAGCATCCTGTTCTTGCTTCATTTATATCTTGGTCTTAGTCCTCTGAAGATATAGTTGTTTTGAAATTTCCTTCTCTTCTCTGTGTACCTTCCAAGTAACTTCTCCTTGTCTTGGTTTCTCATATGAAAGTTATCAGGATCAAAATGGAGTCACTTGTGTCAACCCTAACAAAATAAATAAATAAAGCCAGAGGTTATGAAAAAGGGCTCTCACGCACGATTGCTTGGTATCAGTAACTATTACAAAAGACTCTGCCAGAACCACAACTGTGTGTGTGTGCGCGCGCGCACACACACACACACACACACACACACAAATACTTCCACAAAGACATCTGCCCAACAACTATCTGTTTAATCTTGGATGGATGCCACCCTTATTGTTAACCCTTGAAGCCAAGGAATATTGTTTCAAAATATTTTATGTAATCCTCATCTTTCCTTTACAGACTTCCCTTACCTAAACCTCCTTCAATATGTACAAAGTGTACTGTGTTGTATGTATTCCCATTCTAATGCTGTGCTATTTCCAGGGAAGCTTAGTTGACCTTTAGAGATGTCCTCTTTGTGTTATTTAGGTTAATTCTCAGATGCTTTCCTCTTAAGATATATAACCAAGGAGCAGATTTCATTCTGGAAGCTCTGTTGGGAAGAGGACAATAAGCTTCATTTTAATGTATTGACTTCCATTTATCTTCCTTTTCAGAATATCTCACCCTCAACTCGTTTTGAACCCAGTTTTATTCTCTCCAAGAAAGTCCATAACTCCAGTTCAGTTTGGGGGGTGAGAAGGAGCCAAGTGAAAGGCTGTGTGGGTCTATGAAGGGGTTATTGAAATTCTCTCTTCTCAAAATGCCTGGCAACCAATCTTCTCTGGTCTTCAACTTCACCTTTTTATCCCCCTTTAAAAAAAATCTATTTATTCCAATTTGTTACACATAACAGCAGAATGCATTTCAATTTATAGTACACATAGAGAGCACAAGTTTTCAATTCTCTGGTTGTATACAAAGTAGAGTCACACCATTCATGACTTCATGTATGTACTTAGGGTAATGATGTCCATCTCATTCCACCATCTTTCCTCCCCCCTACCCCCTCTCTTCCTCTCCCTCCCCTTTGCCCTATCCAAAGTTTCTCCATTCCTTCCATGCTCCCCGCATCGTCCACTTTCATCAGTACCTGACACACTGATGGGTTCTGAGGTCCCATGTGTGGCTGCTGCTTATCTTTCTCCACTGCCAGCTGAGAAGCTGAGTCTAGGAATTGCTTTGTCAATAGCAGCTTTGGCTACTGTTCTCCCACCATCTCTGTCCTTGAGGGTTACTTCAAACGCACTCAAGCAAAAATTCCTTTATTTTTATTTTTGTAGGATTTTGTCATGTGTCCAATCACACAGCTTTAAAAACAACGGTCTCCATTTAATCTTTCAGATGAACTTCAGCTACACATGTGTCTGCAATCCTATTCACCTCGACCAAAGCCCAGAATCTTAGTTTTATCCATCTCATCCACGTTTGCTTACTTATAATAATGAATAACACTGTCTTGATTTGCTTTGTGGCTTTTTTTTTTTTTGGAGGCTTGGATTGAATGCTTAATTTTCTTCAGCATATAGTTATAACCAATTCCACAGTTTTCTAAATTTCCATTGTCATTCAATGCTAAAGAGGTAGTGGTTTCGATTTTGATTTCTTTTCTGACAGGAGTTAGTTTTTCTTTTTGTTTTGTTTTGTTTTAGAAGAGCAGTCTTTAAGTTTCCTAATGAAACTAGTTTTTTATTATCTTTTTATCTATTAATGTATACCTTGTTTCATTTCCCAACAAGAGAAAGTAGGCCTATGAGAACTTTACTAAAATATTTATTTTTTATATTATTCCACTTTTATTATGAAAATTTACCACCTGTCAACTTTCTAGATAACCTGATGGAAATCATTTAGACTTCATTGTAAAATTTAAGTAACATAGCACAATGTTTTTAAAAACATTGATATGCTTTTCCCTTCTGCCTTTCCACAAGAATCCAAGGTGTTCATCTGCCATCAAAGAGATGTTGGAAAATGAGACCGATTAAGATTCCTTTGTAGAAAAGAAACATAATGATGAACAAAGAGCTTTCAGTTTCTGACATTCAAATGGCATTTTACAGTAGGACAATAGGCGAATAAGCTTGAAAGTCAGTTGGAAACAAAGAAATGCCTCAATTCCTTTGCATCTACTCAGTATAGCAAGCGCTGGGCTTGAATCAAAAGGATGTAGAATTCCTGCCAGAATCGAAGTAAAGAATCTTGTCTGCCATAAGGGTTCAGCCAGAAAGGCTGGAATCCAGAGAGGCAGAGGATATCCAGCAGAGGAGCACAGGAAAAGTTTGTCCCTTTTGGTCCTGTGGAGGTGATTGGAAGAGAAAGACAAAGAGGTGGAACATAGGAGTAAGAAGTCAAATGGGTGTCTGTTTCTCTGGGAGACTTGACCTGGTGAGGCAAACTTGTGTTAAACTGATGGCAGAGAAGCCTCTACTTAGCTGGGATCTGAAGGTGCCTGAGGGCAGCCCTATTCTAACAAGGAAGGCCCCAGTGCAACCAACTTGGTGGGCAGTGAGTGTAGTCACATACCACTAAATTTGTGGCCCCATCTTTTTGCAAACCTAAGAGGTAGGAATGTTAGACTGACAAGCTGCAGTAGGTTAGGGCGTGGATTACATGAGTGGCAACAGAAGGAAGCTGTGGCTGGGGCTCTGCAGGTTGAGCACCTTCAGTAAGAATGCAGGGGAGGCAGACTGAGCCCTGATAGAGCCTAGAAAAATGATCTCTGAATTTATCCCTTCCAGAGGCCAGATGCAGACACCAGCAGGATGCCAGAGTAGACTGGACCATGGTCGTTCAGCAGATTCCAGCCATTTTATACCCAAGGACCAACTTGAGATCAACACATTCCTTTTAGTCCCAAATGACCCAAGACCCTGTGGACCTCATTACCATGTTCCAGCTGTCATGCTGGTCAGAACAAGGAAGGTGGAAGGAAACCCCAGGATGGCACAGTCATGTCCCATAAGCTAAGTCCAGAGACTGTATAAGTTATTGTTTTAAATCAAATTGGCATAAAACTAACCAGAGAAAAAATTTTAAAAATTTCCCACAACTCAGCAGATAGGGGTTTTACATGAGTTCAGAATTAAAAACAGAACTTCTCACTTAGGAATCTTGTTAAAGATTCTGATTCAGTAGTTCTGGGATGAAGCACGAGTTTCCTTGCTCATTATCACTGTGATATTTTGTCTTTCACTTGCTCACATTTTTAAAATTCAAATTTGGATTCAAATTTGTCTCTGGATGGAGAACTTCAGTCATACTTTTTAGAAAGTTATATGGCTGGTCTGAAGACATCTTTTTTTTTTTTTTTCTTTTGTCTTTGGCCATGACCCATAGTTTGTCTGGTATAGAATTCTTAGAAAACATTTTTTCTTCCTCAGAATTTTGCCATCATTGCTCTATGTTGCACTTGGCATTTGGTATTGGAAATGATAATTCTGATGTCAGTCCAATTCCCTTTCCTTTGTAGGAAGACGGTGCATTGTGCTTGTTAGTTTGCAAAATACTCATTCTATCCCAAAAAATCGAATGCATGATTTTCAATTTGTTTTAACTTTTTCAATAATCTTGCCAAACATTTGTGAGGCATTGTGAGTTGGAGTTCATGTCAGTCTTAAATTTGGGGAAGTTTTGTTTGTTGTTTGTCTTTCCTGGCACTGCTATTTCATAACTGTGGGGTCTCTGATTTATTTGTTGTGCTTCATCTTTTCTTTTATGAATTCTCTTTTATAGTTGTTTGGCTCTGCACTCTGGAAGAGTTCTTTACCCTTCAAATCTTTATTTTCATTTTGTGGAATGGTCTTCCCATTCAATGTGTCTAGTGAGTAAAGATTTTTTTTGACAAAAACTTTTTCATATTTTGTAGTTACAGCTCTCTCCTGACAATATCAGTTTATTGTTACAATACTCCCCAAATCAGAGTGAAGACACACATTTAAATATTATTAAATTATTTTCTGCTTTGTATGTTAATTCTGTCCTCCTGGGCCATTAACTGTATGTACTTTGGCACCATATTTTGAAGAGGCTGATCCTGCTCAGTCCATCCTTTCCTGTTTGGATAGCTTAATTTTATTGCTGTAGATATGGGCTCCATCACTGTTCATGTTGGCGTGACTGCAGCCAGCCCCAGCTTATGTATTATTCCAGGCCAGAAAATATGTTGGAGCAGTTTAATCTTTTGTAATTTAGAGATGAGTTGTCCTGAGTTTAGGAAGCTGGTGGACCTATTCTTTACTCATGTTGGCCTGAGGTAAATCACTTGCTAAGTGAGCTTTCCTCTGCATAATAATGATGGCAAATATCAGTACCATTCCAGTTGATGTCTTGGCACCAGGTTTGTAGTTGGTATCCATCTTTAGTTTTTAGTAGTGAGAGAGCATTTTCTATCCACATTAGCTGAAATTCCTGGGTATGAAATGAAGAGAGGAATGGAAATCGAGATGGCATGTTCTTAGAATGCACTTATGGTCCCAGATGCCTGATAATTTATGATTGGGGGTAGAAGGGGTTTAAGTTTCTACCTTCAGCATAAAAACCCACTTTATGCACATGATCATAGGTTACAAAGAGGATTACTTTGTTCTCTTTCTAGGTAATAATCTTTTCCTATTAAAAATATTCTTTAGTTGTTGATGGACCTTTATTTTATTTATTTAAACGTGGCGCTGAGAATCAAACCCAGTACCTCACACATGCTAGGCAAGTGTTCTACCACTGAGCCACAACCCCAGCCCCTGTAGAAAAGGTTTTTAATGTTCACGAAAAACCTTCATCTAAACCTTCATTTTTCATGGGAAAGTAGAAAGGGTGTGTTGAAAATAAGATTTTCAAGTTATAGCCCTGACACTACATGACTTCAAGACTTATTATAAAATTATAATAATCAAGACAGCATACTATGGATAAAGAATAGACAAATACATCAACAGGACACAATAACCCAGAAATACACTCACACAAATACACTCCATCTTTGACAAAGGAACAAAGAACAGTTCAATGGAAAGGGGGTGATCTTTTTAAGAAATGGTGTTTGAACTGGACTAACCACATGCAAAAAACAAGAAAGAAACAGAACCTAGTAGAAAGACCTTGCATCTTTCATAAAAATTAGCTCAAATGGATTATATGTGTAAGTTTAAAATGAAAAACTATAAAGCTTTTAGAAAATCATTTGGGAAAAAAAAAAAACTATGTGGCTTTGAGTTAGGCAATGAGTTTTTAGATTCAAAACCAAAACCATGATTCATGAGGGAAATAAAAGTTGGACTTCACTCTAATTTAAAACTTCTGCTCTGTAAAATACACTGTCAAGAGAATAAAAAAATAAGCCACAGTTTGCGAGGAAATATTTGCAGATCATGTATCTTACAAAAAGAACTTATATCCAAAATATATGAAGCAATCTTAAAACTCAACAATAACCCAGTTTTTAAATGGGCAAAATATCTGAGCAGATAACGTATCAAAGACAACATACAGATGGCAAATAAGCACATCGCTTATAATAATATAATAATAATATAATATATAATTATATTATTATTATATAATAATAATCATATCGATCAATATCATATGCCAATAGGGAACTGCAGATTAAAAATGAGAGACCACTACATGCCTATAGAATGGATCAACCCACAGAATTGATAAGAAATGCTGACTAAGACATGGGGAAGGAGAAAACTCATTCATTGTTGGTGGGAAGCCACTTGGGAAGACAGTACGATAATTTCTTATGAAGTTGAAAACTTTTACCCACATGAAACCTGCACACTAGTATTTATAGCAGCTTTATTCATAATAAAGCAAGTAAGATGACTTAATTGGTGAGTGGATAAACAAGCTGGTATATATCCATACATTGGGATACAGCACCATTCAGTGATGAAAAAGGACCAAGCTATGAAGCACAAAAAGACATGGAGGAGCTTAAAATGCACCTTGCTAAGTAAACAAAGCTAGACTGAGAGGCTGCAAGCCATATGGGTCTAACAATATGACTTTTGGAGAAGGCAAAACTATGGAAACCATAAGCAGTAAAAAGACCAGTGATTATTGGAAGGAAAGAGGAAAGGTATAAAAAGATGGAACACAGGGGACTTTCATATTCTGTATAACACCACAAAATACATGATATTATGCATTTGTCAAAACCCATCCCAGGAGCAAGAAGGGACATATGGAAACTAAATGTAATCATGCTAACTTATCTGTAAACCTAAAACTGCTCTTAAAAATTAAGCATATTAATTAAAATTTTTGGAAAAATAAGTAATAATTAAAAGTTTTGATGGATTTATTGGTTCTTTCTTCAATAGCACCTGTACTTCCCATATTGCTGTGTACTTATATGATTTGGAAATGCAAATTACATCCCTTGTGTCAACCTTAACAAAATATTAATAAATAAAACTGGGAGGTTACTATGAAAGAAGGGTTCTTAGACCTCACTGCCTGATAATAACTATTACCAAAGACGGCAACCAAAAAATTCCATTGCAATCTTGTACAAGTACTTCACAGGGACAGACATCTGCCTAGCAACCATTCAACCTCAGTGCTGGCCTGGACATTTCAACGAATTTCTAAATCTTGTGACTTCTTGCCCTCATTTGCACCAGATCTCCAATAGTGGACCTGCTCAGTCTTACTAATCTTCACACAGAATGCGGAGTTGCATGTAACTCTGTCCCCTTTACTTGCTATAAAAACCCTAACTTCTCTCTTTAGGTGGAAGGAACACTTGTTGGTTTTCTAACTTGACCAATGCCTCCCAATTTTTATAAGGCTTTTTGTCTATTTTGTCTATTGCTGAGTCTCCACTGCTCTGTCTGGCACATAGAGGGTGCTCAATGAATATGGTAATGAATCCTATGAAAAACAAAATGCTAGCCAGTATAGTTTAAAAGTATTTCATTACATTCACATTCTTTAAAATCAGGTCATGTACAATACGTGAATCAGGTTACATATTGGGAATGTTCATTTTGCACAGCCTGGTTCCATCCATGGGATGGACAGAAGTTTCACACTACCAGCACATATGGAACTTTCAAAAGTACCCATTGCATAGAGTTGTCTGCTCATCGTTTCAAGTAATTCAGAGAATGAACTTGAAATCTTTGGGGGATTTGGAAGTGACACCCAATCCTCCCTGATTCCCTTTCAACTTCTTCACTTCTTTTTTTCCTAAAAAACCTGTATTGAAACTTATCTTGAAGGATTAGAACTCAATATGAAAAGACAATTTTAAGTTGTACAGTTACATAGTTGCCAAAAACTGACATCAGAAATTATGACACATATACAAATCACATAAATCTTTGGCAGCACTGATAAGTGTAACATTTTTGTACATATGTAAACATCTTGATACATTTATAGATTCCTAGTAAAACTATTTGTTTTACCAAAGAAGGAAAGTATTCACAATATCTGATAATGAAACTTAACAATAGCTTATAAACTGAGTTTTATTTCTTAGCAAACAGAATTTCCAAACATTTTAGGAATGTGAGTTTATATGTATGGGTACATTTTTTGCCTAATAGAATTATATTGATATTTAATATGCTCTTTCTTTGCAAAGGTAATTAAGCAAAACTGGGATTTAAACTAATTTGATTACTATGTGACATGGCATTTGATAAACTGTATATGTAGTAATTTATAGTGAATGAATAAACATGTGCAAAAACATTTGCATGAAATGGTTTCCACAATATAATTGCTTTATAACTTTCAATAATTTGTATTTTGGTCCTACTGATTGGAAAAAATAACTGAGGGAAATTGGGTTTTCTAAGGAAGCACTACAAAAGTTCACAGTCGATAACTAGGCATATTTTAGGAAGTTATAGTACCTCAAAAAGGACAGGGAAGGGCTGGGGTTGTGGCTCAGTGGTAGACTGCTTGCCTAGCACATGTGAGGTACTGGGTTTGAACCCCAGGACCATATTAAAAAAAAAAAAAAAGAAACTAAGAAAAGGTATTATGTCTCAAAAAACTTCCAATAACAAAACCAATCCAGTTTTTAAAATGGGCAAATGATCTGAATAGACACTTCTAAAAAGAAGAAACACAAATGGCAAATCAATCAATTAATAAATACACACACATGCACCTATATATATATGAAAAAATGTTTGATATCATCAGGGAAATGTGAATGAAAACTACAGTGAGATACTTTCTCACCCCAGTTAGAATGGTTATTATAAATAATGATAATAATAATAATAATAAATGCTAGCAAGGATGTGAAGAAAAAGGAACACTTATACATGGCTTGTGGGAATGTATATAAATATATGTAGCTACTATGTAAAATCATATGGAATTTCCTCAAAAAACTAAAACTAAGAAGCTGGGCATGGTGGTGTATGCCTGCAATCCCTGTGGCTTGGCAGGCTGAGCAATTTAGCAATTGCCAGTCTTCAGCAATTTAGCAAGGCCCTAAGCAAGTCAGTGAGACCCAAAAAAAGGGTTGGGGATATAGCTCAGTGATTAAGCGCTCCCGGGTTCAATCCCCAGTACCAAAATAAATAAATAAAATAAAATCATCGTATGATCTAGCAATCTCATAATGCTGGTTGTATCTATTCAAAGGAATGAAATCAGCATACCAAAGGCATACGTGCACACACACACTGCAGAACTCTTCAACATAGCTAAGTAATGGAATCGGCTTAGGAGCCCAACAAGAGATGAATGGAAATAGAAAATATGGGGTGTGTGTGTGTGTGTATACACACACACATATACATATTATATAAATACACATACACACACACATACACACACTATTATTCAGTCACAAAGAAGATCAAAATCCTGTCATTTGCAGTAAAATGGACGGAACTGAGGAACATTATGTTCAGTAAAATGATCCAGACACAGAAAGACATATGTAGAAACTGAAAGAGCTAAACTAAAAAAAAGAAGAATAGTGATTTCTAGGTACTGGGAAGTGCGCTGATATCTGAGAGGTGGGGGGATAGACGAAACGTGAATGGATATGATCAATGTGTGTTATAAGCAATAATAAAAATATCACAATGAGTCCCCTCCCAAAAAAACAAAGTAAAGGTATTATGTCCATCTACAACTGAAAAAAAATTTTCTTAAAGGAAAGGTAAATACTTTAATCTGGTTTAGTTTGTAGATCAGAGTTTTTCGGCAGTCAGTTGAATAGAGCACTAAGACTAATGGGCAGCTTGTGTTCACATGCAGGCCATTAACTTCATAGAATTGGTGATACTCAACCCCATCTATTTAACAGCTGATGTATGAATGCTATTATCATTGACAGGTCAGAATCCAGTTAGCAGTTACTGAAAACTTACTGGTAAAGGCATGCTCAGAGCTGTTACAGTGATGGCAGCCATCAGCTGCTCCTTCAGTAAATTTATCTTCCGATCTTCCAGAAGAGGCTCCTGCGGGAAAAATCTTTCACAGGAGTGGCAACACCACCTATCAATCACCTCTGCCATTGGATTCACAGTTGAGTCCTGTGGAGAATGAAAAGTTATGCAGAATAGTAAACATTAATAGGTCGTGTATCCACACACAGGCTGAAGTTGCAATTACTGTGGCCAGGGGCATGAGAACAGCAATAATTAGTGAGCACTCTCTAAAGGGGAAGATGCATCTTAAGGGGCTCCAGTACAAGCCTCAAAGTGGGACTGAGTGTGGGGGGCTTTCTCTACTAACCCTAAGAATTAGAAGCACGATTTTGCCAATAGGTTTTGATACACATTTACACCTTATTTAACCATGCAGCAGCAGTCTGAGGGAGTCTTATTTCATTTTTTTGTTTTCAAGAATGAAAGAAAGCTTTAAAAACAAGCATTTTGCTTAATTACTGGCTCAAGAGAACATGCACAGGTCTATGAAAGCTCATTACCAAGATGATCCAAAAATTATATTTGTGTATTAAGGAATGGAGTCTCATTTTCTCCAGGGAGTCACCACATGACAGATTAGATGTATGGTCACACCAAAGTCTTAATCTCACAAGAAAACTGTACCATCTGGATTACACAGACAGTAGCCAAGACTATGGTTTACACTTCTAAACAGAATCTTACAAAGTTGGCAGCACAAACATTCCAATTTTTGTCACCCTTACTAAATTGCTTCACAACAATGGTTCTTATGGGGTAAAATTTCAAACCTGTTCAGTAGGCACCTGCTTTTTAGTTAGAATCACTCTGAGTGTTGCTATTTAAACTTCTACTAAGGAACAAAAGTCACTGAGCTGTGAACACTTGGTAAGAAATTCTTGATTTTATTCCTCCTAGTGAAAGTGCCTCATTAATATAGTAAGATCACAGGTAGTCATTTAGCTATGAAGAAATTATTACTGGTTTCTCCCCCAATGAGTAATGACAATTTAATTGGTTGGATGATTAATAGTCTCATCTATGACCATCAGTAGCTAGAAATTAACTGGCTCACATGTATTTAAATTCCTTGACTTGAGCAACATGTTGCTTCAACCAGCTGAGTAAGTGCATGGAAGATAAGTTTAAAAAAAATATACAAACTGCACCTTACCAAATGAAATGTTCTCATCGAATGAAACTGGCAACTTATATACTTTATTATAACATGATAATCTAAAACAAACGTTCCCAAATTTAACTGCCCCTAAATCATCTCAGACTATTTAAATTATAACCTCCACAAGAGGCATTATTATTATTTTTTTTGTTTTTAAAAAGCTTCCCTAGGCAATTCTGGTGCGCAATTAGGTTGGAAAATACCAAATTACTTGCTACTCTCTTCTTGGAATTGCTTTTAAGTCTGGAGCACTCTTCTACAACCTTGATGAGTATAAACCATTTCATTCTCAAATAAACTACATTCTTTTAAAATGAGTTCAACTCAAGTGTGGTGAATATCAATGCCTTATTATAAACCTGTATGATAATAATTTGTATAATAACAATTTTGGTGAAAAAAAATATTTTCTACAGAGGATTTCAAAATGGTTCTGCAGGCAACCTAATGAGGGGAATTTCTAAAATGTGATGCATGTACAGAATATGTAATTACTTTTTGCTTAAAAGGGCAACCTCCCCGAGCCTCTTCCCTTTCATTTAGATGCATAAAGTTTTCTGAATCTTCCTATTTTGTAGTTAAACTCATATACTGTTTACATATGGCCAAAGATGCATTTGAACAAAAGATTTCATCTCTTTTCCCACTTGATTGTAGATTAAGCTTCTCTCTCATTAGGTCTACAATTCCATGTTTAAAAAAAAAAAAAAATCACCCAAGTCATTATTTTTAAGTACAGATAGCATTATATAGAAAATAAAGTCCAGTCCTATAAGATGTGATATCTAACACCAGTTCTATAAATTTGCAAATAGTCTGCATATACCAAATACACCAATATGTACAGCTAACATTATCTATTTTTAAATGTAGGCCTATAAAAATTTCACAGTATCAAAAACACTAATACACACAAACCTTTACTAAAATATCTGCCAAGAAAACCTTATGATTCAAATTTAATTTATAAAGTTAGTCTATCCAAACAACCAGTTATTGGGACATATCAAGAGTGATTGAGAGCATATGGTTCATATGGTTTAGAATGAGACATGGGTCCAAATTGCTGCACCCCATTATTGGTGGGATTTTGTATGAGTTTTTGTCATTATGCTTAAGTTCTTTTAACAGGACCTGGGGAGGATCAAAGAAACTAATATTGGCAAAGTGCTTATCATCACCGTGATGGCACATTGAGTGGACTTTAAAATCAGTATTCCATGCCATTTAAAAAACGCAGTGGCTGTTTTACATTTTCCACTTTTTTACCTAGGTGAAAATCAAAGCCCAAATCATTTTCATTTATAAAAGCAAAAAATATAATACTGATAGCCATGAACAGTCATAATCCCAATGATGCAGTACATATTTTATTTTTGAAGTTTTTAATAAGTTATTTTAAGACCTTCCAGACACTGATCACTAAACACATTCATCTGAGATTTACTGAGTGCCTACACCCACCACATACCAGATATTGTGCTGAGGCATTTACTCAAGAATCACAACTGCAAAAGAATCCGGAGACTTAGAATTTTAATTTTTCCACACTGCAAGAATTCTTATATGCATTAAAGTTTTATATATTACATGAACGGTACTGTTATTGGAATAGTAAACTTGACAACTTCATTGTTACTAAAAATATACAACACATTTACTTTGAGCTCCTCATGTATAAATTTAAAGCTATTTTTTTCATGGCTCACTCAAGATTAACTTATAATATTGAGGATCAAATGACCTGTTTATAAATTTGCCATTTCTAAAATTATTAAATGAGGTTTCAAGATATTTTAGGTGTTCATTCTCCTGAGGGCTGGCTTCATGACCAATCACTGAATCATTAAAAGTCTTGTCACTCTTACGGTTTCCTATGCCTTCTGGCTAAGTAATTGATTTGGTAGAGGAAAAGCATGCAATAAGGGAAAGAAACTTTAAATTGTGTATCTGACTTTAAATTAAGTATCTCTCCATGTGACCCACTTAATTAAGTAAAACTTTCACTAAGATTGTAGGGGAAAGGGAGCATTTTTTCTTTTGAATGGTCACACTTCAGAATAGCAGCCATCACAAATCCCTGCTTTCCTCCCTGCCAAGTTATCAGCAATGTAAAGCCAATAAAAAACCATGCAAAATTCCATATTGAGGTGTTCATATATTATCTTTAACTTTAGTTTTCACATTCTTATTCATATGAATAAGGTACAAAGTGGATTCTTAAAATGTAAAATCATCTCTATTTGCAACATGAAATGCAGTAGATAGGGTCAGGAGTTAGAATCCAGAATTAAATCTGCCTTTGCCACTTCTTGGCAGTAATCTGGGGCACCATTAGTCTCATGGTTCTTACCAAATACAACTAAATGAACAGATTCAGAGTAGTGTCTGGGACATGGTAAGTGCTTAATTGCTAATATGGTCTAATGTTTCTAGTTATTTCTGCTCTTGGGACTAGAAATGATTTATAATAATTTTGCTAACCTGAAATGTCTCAACACTTTTATCAAAAAACACAAAATTCTTATTGACTGTCTATACGCCATACAGTATAATGCACCACCTAAAACTGATACGTAACAGCTTTCCTTCTAAGATTGAGACCACCTAATAGCATACATTATAACTTAAGAAAAATTAGGCTACAAAAATTCTCAAGTTACAGTTAATACTAGTCAGTCAAAATGAACATTCAAAATGGTGAATAAAAACAGCATTATCTGAATTAAAGATTAAAATTATTTTTCATCAAACTGTGGAACTAAATCAAATTTAGAAGTCTGAGATGATGCCCAGTGTCCTACGCTTCTGGAAATATTATCATTTTCTTAAGATTAGGGGCTCCTACCTAAACCTTGCCTGCAACCCGATAAAAAGAGAACAATGGGACTTCATTATAACAAGGATTATTACTGGGCAGTATCCTGAGGTTTGGGGAGTGACACATGCCTTTTTACAACGCCATACAGGTCACCCAAGTATATCTTATAGAGAAGCGTACATCCCTTCCCCCATTCCGTTAAAATTCACTGAAATAAAGAATCCTTGCAATCACAACCACCTTTTATTTTGTGAGGCTGTGTGTTCGCTCACTGCAGTGAACTCTCAACCTTTAAATATAACAATTCAAAGTAAACACTGTTCTAGATTAAAAAGGATAGAAGAGTATTACAATTTTACAATTGCTGAACAGAGATTACATCATTTTTTCAGTTGGAAAACTATGTATTCACCCTTTTTAAAACTTCAAGTAAGTCACCAAAATTTATTCACACTAACATGACTGGTTAGGATGCATTATTCTTTCAAATTTAAAACATTAAGTGGAGAAAAGTACCATCAACCATCTCTTGCTGAAAACAAATATCAAAATGTATCTTAGAAACTGAAATAATACTTAGGAACTAAAACAAATTAACTTTTTAGGTGAGCTTTGTTTTTCAACGTAGCATCACTAATATTCCCCAACCACTTAACTCTACTGCAATTCAGAAAAGTGATTCAATGTATTAGCAAGCATTTCTAAGCATAAACATCAAACCTGTATGTCTCTAAATTCTAGACCTGGTTTATACAGCCACACTTGAGACAATGACATAAATTTAATTATTTTTAAACAAACACTTAACATTTCCTTTTAATGTCTCAATTTAGACTTTGAATAACTAGGTTTATTAACTTAACAATCTGAGCTGTTCTATTTTTCAAGGTGTTGTAGATCATCTAATTGGGAATTAAGACCAATAAAAAACACTCAAAACTTGAAATACTAATACCTTCCCGTAGACAAACACCTTTCCTAGAAAATTTCAAACAAATCAGGACGTGAAATTCTTCAGTGTTTGAAGGTAGTACCATCTGACTCATCACCGCTCAAGTATGGTGAAAGTTGTCCTGAGGAAAATGTTCATATTTTTCATTGGCATCTTAATTGCATCATGTAAAAGTGGAAAATGTAGACATTAAGAGCATAAGGTTTATAATTCTACAGTTCAATGGAGACAAAACTGAATGCTATAAAAACATATGCAAATCTAAAAAGAAAATTATAACCCAAGACACATGGGGAAAAATATTTATGTGTAGTTTTTAATCCATATTAGAATTCAGTTGTTGTAACTTTATCATCAATTTAAACAGAAACTGTCTTCTGAGACATACAGCCTAATAAATGTATCAACAGTATGGATACTCAATGGAGGGTTGGTTATTTGAACTTAACAACATTTCATTATTCGATCTGTAGGAAATCTATAGTGGTTCTCCCCAATTACATATCTGAACCATTGTCTTATGAGAACAAAATTAAATAAAACTGACCATAAAAATATTCTGACGTTAAAATAAAGCAAACTATAATCCTTGGCAGATCAATTTGGTAAAAAACATTGGTGATGGTTGGAAGCACAGGATAACTGACATGAATCTTCAGCACAAAGCACACCTTTGAAAACATGAAATGACGACTCTTCAGGATAATAGCTATTAAATATCCAAGAATCATCAGGTTTTTAAAATATTGCTTAATCACTTTCCAAAACATAGCTGTAAGGAACTAAAGATTTCGTTAAAACTATCAAGGTGATATTTATTGCATCAATAGACTGCATTTCAAGACAGAAAATTAAGTGTACTACAGCTTCACCAAAATATATATTTAAAGTGTGTGTATGGAGGGAACCTAAGGTATTTATAAACAAACTATAGACTGCATGTGCTTTTCAAAGAGGACGAATTAAATATAACCAGCTGCCAACTTTGTGCTCTGACATACTTGAATTAGTGGGCATGTGTATACTAAATTCATTTATTTTTGTCCACAATAAATGAAAGAAAAACACCACCCTATACAATCCACTATTAGCAGTGAGTACAACAGCAAAAAAATTATTGTACAATTTATACATACTAAAATATTTTCTTTCTCTAGAAATAACTCAGAACAAAACCTAATCATTATAAGACTTTGGGAAATCTCAAATTACAATAGAGAAAAAACAAATCAGGGTATGTATTGAGCCCAAAACAAAGGTTCTTGGTCATAAGGCTATGAGATTAGTAAGTGCAAGTGGTAGGATAAAGCATGCTCAAATTCTATGCTCGGGTCTTTGTGTAGTTATCAAATCTTTAAATTAAATAAGACTAGCTAAAGAAATGTTTTAAGCAGAGCAAGATAACTGGGAATTTTGCGTTTCTTTTGCCATTTTTGTTACCCAACTTACACAATGAGCAAAGTGCTAATAAGCAACACTACAGAAACACATTTACATCAACACTGAAGACCTGGGGAAGTGAAATCCAACAATTTTATTTTAATGAGCTGTATTTTCTAAAGTTTTGTTTTATTTTTTCCTGTTTTCATACAGTATTGAAAACAAAACGCGGCACATTCACATTTTCCCGAGGAACTGTAAAGATGATCTCTACAGGGATAAACGTCGTAAAGCCTGAAGCTCAATCAATTTGATGTTGAAAACTCTCAAAGGGAGTAAAGGCTTGATCTGAATGGTCTAGAACACGTACTGTAATTTAATAGAAGAGATGGTCGTCTTAATATTAATGATTTAAAAGAACTTCCCAGTCCATGCGAAGAATACAGTCCAAGAATAAATCAAATTTCTGAACACATTTTATGCTACATATGTGTATACTTTGCGATCCTCAGGTGTTCGTGCCAAATATTCTCTCTCAATAAGTCCTTCAATACGTTTCTTAATAACAACTGGACTTGGTAAGAATCGTGCCTTCAACTGCTGAGTTACCTAAAAAAAAAAGGGATAAAGACTAATTTCTACCAGAAAAATTAACATTTTCATTTAAAAACCCCAAAATTTCTATCTTTGAATAGAACTGTTGTATCATTTAAGATTCAAAAAAAAAAAAAAAAGTTGAAAGTACAGAAAATTTCAAAAGGGTTTTATTTGAAAATGCATGATTAGAATGCATTTCTATTTGAATGTGAATGTTAAAATGAATAAGTAGTTGAATTAGTTGGATTATATTAGTATGAATACATACTACCCTACAGTTTAATCATTTTGCTGTTTACTAATGGATGACCTTTGGGTTATACTCTCCTGTTTCATAGAACTTGGATAGCATAATATACTTAAGAGCACAAATTCTGAACCCAGACTGCCTGGTTCAAATCCCAGCTTTATCACTTACTAGCTTTGGATCCTTAAGAAGTTATATACATTAATTGAGTTAATACATGCAATGTCTTAGAATAATGTCCATCCATACTAAGTACTACTGTTGTCATTTGTTTCTCCAAGTGTGGTCAAGAACCTAAGAATTGTGTCATCAGTAAGTATAGCAGCAGCCACAACCTGCTATGCACTATTTGTCAATCATTTTGCACACATTAATGTATTTAAATGCTCTTTACACTGAAAAGGGGGCTGTCTTATTTTATAAAGGAGGGAAATATGCCACAGAAAAAACTGACGTGAATAAGTAGTAAGTAACAGAGCCAGGAGAGATGAATCTAAACCTTTCTGACCTCAAAGTTGATGCTCTTTCCAAAAAGTCATCCTGCCTCTCTTGTAGATCATCCACTCATTCATAAGCCATCTTTTCTTTTACTCTTGATCAGTTCATTTCTCAAAGTCACAATGGATTGATCAATTCTTTGAAATATGAAACTTCAGTACTTCACTCTGTAACTAAAATCTGTCATACTTCCAGGATTATCACTCCAGTATCAGCAAATTTGCTCTCAACCCACCTGAGATCTCCAATTCTTTGACCCACCTTGTCTTTCAGGTTATGAATGGCTTCTTTTGACATTTCTTCCTTCCTTGCAGAGCCTGGACTACATTCAAAATCACTTCAGCTACACTATCAACAGTGCCTACAACTCTGACTGGTTCTCTGGTCCTATTCCATAAACACCCTTTGATCAAACCTACATTCTACATCTACTACTTCACTTTCCATCTACTACAGCTCCCTGCTGAGTCAAACTGCAGTTTTTATACCGTGTATACACAGGACAGGAGCCAACAAAGTGGATCACTGGCCAAATACAGCCTGTTGCTTATTTGTATAAAACTTCACTGAAATATAGCCAACTTGTTTATGTATTGTCTACAGATGCTTTCATGCTACAACGGGCCATTTACAAAATGTATGCCAATATAAATTTACAGATTCACATTCAGCAAATTCTTGAGCACCATTCTTCAAAAGAAATTTTGGACAAGTTCCTCTTTAAGTTATTCAACTAAGCACTGCACAAAAGAGACCGTTTGTTTGAAATCCCACAAATTCTCACCTCTTATATGCACATTTATCCATTCTTATGTCATGCCTTGGTTGGCACACATATCATTGCTCCTTATATGGTAAGAAAGGGGGACTACCCTATTGTTGTTTCTCTTCCTGCTCTCCATGTTATTCCTGGGGAAATCTGTGGTTTTAACTATATTCCCATATAGTGAATTCTAGTTCTTACCTTACTTCTGACTTCCAATTGGCCTAATGATATGCCCTTAATAAAATACAATAGAGCAAACTTGTGCAAAATAATATTAACTAACACCTGGAACACATCAGCACATTATTCTTCATTTTTCAGTTAAAGAGAACAACCTCTATGTATTCACTCAAGCCAGAAACCTAAGAGGTTCAACTCCTCATCATTATCGGCGAACAGATCCTGTCAAATTTACCTCTCAATCATCCTGATTCACTAGTTATTAATACTTTACCAAGGCCCGAGTCATCTTACTATTTCAATAGTCTTTCAATGGATTTCCCCCTTTTTAGTTTTCCCAATGTGTGAAATACAAACCCTCAATAAATTGCAACTGTTATTAATTTTCAGAAATACAGGTAGTTTGTTTACATAAAGATATTAAAATAGCAATAATTCTTCTTCTTGTGCCATTATTATCTTTTCAGCATAAATACATTAGTTCCTCCAGTGTGTACGTTTTGTCAAGTGTCTTGTTTTCAATGAGAAGTGATACACAAAGAGTTTCAATTAACAGTACTTCCTTAATTTAAGTTGTTAATAATGTTATTCTGCTTTTCTCTATTCATCAAGTATTAAAGTATCCTTACCTCTGCTACTAAAACATTGTGCTGCATCTTCTTTCTAGATTTCATTATTCGCACTATAGCAGCTTCTATCTCATGTTTTCTGTCATCGTCTACTTTCTGCCTTGTTTCTTTCCTTTCTGGGTCTGATTCACCTTGTTTGGCAGCAACTAAAATAGAAACAGATATTTTCCATAAATGTAATGAAAAATTTGGTTTACAAGCATACTTATAATTTATTTCTATCCTCAGAGAAAAATTAATTTTCAACCTTCAAGTACACACACACATTTATTAACTTAAGAAAATATCAAAAAGTAAACATTCATCAATTCTAAATTATTCTTTCCAAAAATTAGGAACTATACAGAGATAATAAAATCAATTTCATTTTTATAAAACACAAGTCCTTTCCTGGAAGGAAAATGGTAGCTGGCTATTCTTCAGCAGAAACAATTTTCACTGCTTGTGACTTCCAGGGCTCAACTAATATTTTACCACACCATGGCTTCAAGTTATACTTCACCAAACATATTTTACACTGGCAAATACTTATTGTTTCCTCCTTAGAATATAGCAATAATCTCTTAAAAGACATTAAGGGAAGAAAAGAGTATGTGGAGTCAAGATTCTGGCAGCTAACTCATCAATTAAAAACCACCATTAAAATGTCAGTAAAAGAAACTCCTTAACAGTGAAACAACTCATTTATACCTGCTAAAAATCTCCTATTATCTAACAATTTCTCATTATGACCTTATTACCAAACCATATTTCAGTTTTTAGGAGAATCTCTCTCTCTACTTCCTATAGGTCTTCAAAGCAACTGCTAAGTGGTTAAATACAGCATTTTCTTTCTTGCACAACTCTGCTCTAATTGAAGCAGCAAAGAAGACAAGTCAGTTTTTGGTCATTAAAAGGACGTAGATGTAAAGTTTCTGGAAGAAGGGACTGGACAATTACACAGAAGTGCAAGGAAGACTGCTGATTTGGGCATGGGCAGGAGACAGTACAATTAAGAAGATCATTCTGGCGTGCATATCCATTCAGCTGTTTCTAATTAGAATCCCTTGGTAAAGAATAGAGCATCCAGCATCATTTGCTAAGACATCATATCATCTTGGCAAAAAAAAGAGAGATCAGATGATGTAGTCTACAAAGAAAGAATAAAGTTTTTCCTGAAAAAAGTCAATGTCACGTACACAAACACAAAGAGAGATTCTTTTAGGTTAAAAACAATTAAAAGAGATATAAGGGGGACAGAAAAGAGAAAGTCAATATGACAAAATTTTAATTAAGGTAATTTAGGTTTGTTTAGGTAAACACAGGGTATAGACATATTGATGTCCATTACAGTATTTTTCAATTTTTTTGTGGATCTGAAATTATTTAAAATAAAAAATTAGGAAAAAAATATTTTTAAACAAGTGATTTGGTTCATGTGGATCTGGGTATACTCCTTAAATTCCTACAAAAAAAGATAAATAGAAAGACTAGGGTGATACATCCTGAATTACAATTTTTCTTTCTTTCTTTTTTTTTTTTAATATTAAGTACAGGAGCCACTCCTCGGAGCCAAACACTTAAGAAGAGTATAACTGAAGGTGATGCCTACACATGTATCTGTATCTTTATGTACCTACAGATGGGTAGTTGGAGCAGATTGTCAATTATGGAAACTGTTGCTGATTATGAGGACTCTAAATTCTTTCCTAAATTAAAAAAATAAATAAACAAATGAATAAAATTTTTTAAATTAAAAAAAAATTTTTTTTTTTTTTTTTGGCTAAAGTTTCTATTACTGGCTATAATAAAAACAGTATAAACAGGTTAGGCTAAAGTCTCTGAGTCCTTCATTACATTATTGAGCTTTTAACAATTTAAGAAAACTGATGTGGTCATAATATTTATCACTGAAGAAAAAATTTTCACTAAAAATATAAGAACCAAGATCACCTAAAAACCATCTCCAAATGAAAAACATTTTTACAGAATTTCATCACTGAAAAAAACTTAAAAGAGATATCTACCAGTCAAATCCTTCCTTATATAGACTACATTCCTACTTTCATTACATCTAAAATCCCACACAGTCATGCATGCATAGGCACACTTAACACCCAAAACTAAAAAATCCATGAAGTGAAGATTATTTTTAGATAATACTATGCTGGACATCATAACCTGGGATTACAAAAGCAATTTTTTATTTAGGGTAAAGTAAGATGAAGCCAGGTGATTCTGATACATATTCCTATATGTTCTCCAGATCTAGAATACAAACAAGCCCTGAAATATAAAACCTATTTCTACCCCAAATACATGTTTTGCATTTAGAGGGAAAAAAAATTTTATTTCATGATGCTCATAATTAGACAGTTTTGTTTTTATCATACAGTATGTCACAAAGATATGGCTAATTTTGGCTAATGAAAATTACAATGATACAGTTTGCGACTATCACACATAGGAATCAAAACTTTAACCAAAATATCACTCTGCTTTACAAAAAAGTCAAAAAGGAAACCAAAAGTTTTTGTGTCAATCTACTTTAGTAATCAACTGTATATTTAACACAAAGAATTTTATATTACCTTTATTAATGTATGATATAAATACATTTTTAAAAATTATAGTCATTTAAAAATGATATTTATCTTATTTTAAAACACTGTTTTATCCACCGTAATAGATGAATTAGCAGTAGAAGGCTTATCTAAATGCTAGTTTTGAAACCAGGTAGCAAGCTGCTTTACTTTCAAATATCAGGAAGAATTAAATGTCCTTTTTTTCTGCTTAAATACATAAAAAAAAAAACCACATCTTACATAATGTTAAATATATAATATAGTATTTTCATTATCAACCTGAAAGGCTGTAAAACTTGACTGTCATAAAACATTGCATGTTTTTAAATTAGTATTGCTTTTAAGATTCTGAAATTTAAATTATATATAAACCATAAGTTAAATCATGGTTCATTTGTTGAAAAACATATAGAAAGAAGTACTTTTCCACACTACAATTACTTTTTAAAAGGTTTATTACTGTACTTGGATTCAACCATATATTGATGTGAACATATTATTAATAGAACCTGCTGTTTTTCTTATGCCAAGTGTCAGTCATATAGCACTATGAACATTAAAAAAAAAAAAAAAGCATTAATTTCCTTTTTTTTAAGGAAGAAATTTAGCAGATGAGAATTTTTCTAGAGGAAATATATAATTACCAGATACCTGTCTGAATCTTGACTCTGTGTAGTTTGGATGTGAACTGATCATTAACTGTAAATATGTGACCATTTTCTATTTCCTTTGACTTTGGTTCTTTCGTAAGAACCCGCTGTGTTGGTTTACCACAGGCGAGGGACTGTAGGGCTCTAACCAGCTCTCTTTCAGGGATATCTGTTTCTTGTTGAATTTCCTGAAATTTCACCAGATTGACAAAAATTAGAATTTTTGAAAGATTAAAGGAGATTAGTTAATTAGAGAAGAAAATGATTAAGCAGTGGTTAGAAAGAGGTAATTCCAACCAAGAATTAGTTTATAACAAAGAATATTATTGGCTCATCATTAAAATCTCATTTGAACAAACTAAAGGGTGATTGAAGTTATAAAATATTAAGAACACGTCTACATTTTTGCTTCAGAAGACAGGATTACTTTAAAAATATCATTCCGCAGAGATTGTTAGGAATCTGCTTTAATGTTCAGATACAAATAAACTGTTAACCACATACAATTGCTAATCAGATTTTCTTAGCAATGTCTTTTATATAAAGAAACAAAGTAATACTGACTTCAGGCTAACAAAATCAAAATCAAAATCAAAACTTAGAATCCAATTGACAATATTTACTGCCTGTGTGATAAATGAAAAGTTTAAATACCTGGAAATTAACATTAAATATAAATATTAGTTAGAAATACATTGACATTTGGAAGTTCAGATAACAACTTTTGCTACATATTATGGCATGAATAAAACAAAAATTTTTTGAAAAGCAGCTGAGGAAAAAATTAAATATTTTAAATTCATTATTCTTATGTCTTATCAGACAGCAAAGAAATTGTACACGGATATTAATTCCTCCTCATAAGACAACAGGGACATTTAATTGAGTGCAAGGATTCAAAGAAATGTGAATTCCTGATTCTAAATATTCCTTTGCTTCAAATAATCTTTTGCTATATATTTATCTGTTTGACTTTATTAAACATTCATTAAACTTTACACATTTCAAATATTGTACACACTTATCATCCCCCCAAATAAAATAGGTACTATTAAAATGGAGACAGTAATTATGCATATGATAAAATGAACTATTTTAGTTATTGTTTAATCAAAGAATTGGAAACAGGGGCTGGGGTCATGGTTCAGTGGTAGAGCGCTTGCCTAGCATGTGCAAGGCCCTGGGTTTGATCTTCAGCACCATGTAAAAATGAGTAAAATAAAGGTACTATGTCCAACTACAACTAAAAAAAATAATTAAAAAAAACTGGAAACAACTTCTTAGGCAATATCTTGAAATTGCAGATTATTTCCAGAAGTAACTATTACAATTCATTATGTAACAACTGATGCTTTTTCCCATTCATCTATAAATACATGAATACAAATGCAGACATACACATGTTTGTACATGAAAATATCCACTTAACTACCAGTATTAGTGTTAAACATA
Source organism: Callospermophilus lateralis (assembly GCF_048772815.1). Taxonomy (NCBI): domain Eukaryota; kingdom Metazoa; phylum Chordata; class Mammalia; order Rodentia; family Sciuridae; genus Callospermophilus; species Callospermophilus lateralis. Next base: position 13,469,156 of record NC_135313.1, on the reverse strand, counting down.
CATGGAACCACAACAGGATATTTTTTGGTTTTGCTGGGGGGGGGGGGCAGTACCAGGGATTGAACCCAGGGGCACTTGGCCACTAAGCCACATCCCCAGCCTTATTTTGTATTTTGGAGACAGGGTCTCACTGAGTTGCTTAGTGCCTAAGCTTTGCTGAGGCTGGCTTTGAATTTGTGATCCTCCGGTCTCAGCTTCCTGAGCTGCTGGGATTATAGGCGTGCGCCACCATGCCTGGCCATAATGTTTTTTTCTATTGATTTTCAGATTTCCCATGTTAAGACAGATTAAAGCCACAAGGCATTCCATTATACTGTTTTATCATCATACAGAAGGAAAATGAAGCTGTAATTAAATTTTGTGATGCATTTCTGATTTTGAGCACAAATAGCCAGGTATTCTGAAGTAGACTTCTAGAAAGGTATTTGGATTCTCAAAGTGATAAATATTTTATATTTGATGGATACTGACAAACTGTCTTTCAAGTTGCTTAAAATATTAAGCCCTGTTAACAATATGCCTGAGTATCCATTCCCTCACATCTTCAACACTAATTTTCTTTTTCTTTGACAATGGTTAGACTTTAAATGTTCTCTTTTTAACCTGTATGTCTCATGATCACTGGGATAAAAAAAGTCTTTTTATATTTACAGGATATCTGTAACTTTTCCTCTGTGCTTTGTTTAGCCATATTCCTTACATGGTTTTCTACTAAATTGTATGTTTCCACATTGATTTTTGATGCTCTTTATATATTAGTTTTCAATTCTGTTAATTTTGCCTAGACTTGTAACTTATGAGATTTAATCATATAGAGGTTTTTATTACTGTTTCAGAATGTTTTTATTAGTGTAGTATAGTTATACATGATAGAGGGGTTCATTGTGACATAATTATATATGCATGGAATATAATCTGCTTCATTTCAGTCCCCAGTACCTTCCTCTTTTCCTGTCTTCCTCCTTCCCTCTGCTCTACTGATCTTCATTCTATTTACTATTTTTTTTTAAAGAGAGAGAGAGAGAGAGAGAGAGAGAGGGAGAGGGGGAGGGAGAGAGGGAGAGAGAGGGAGAGAATATGAGAATGAGAATTTTTAATATTTATTTTTTAGTTTTCGGCAGACACAACATCTTTGTTGGTATGTGGTGCTGAGGATCGAACCCGGGCCGCACGCATGCCAGGAGAGCGCGCTACCGCTTGAGCCACATTCCCAGCCCTATTTACTATTTTTTAAATTGGTGCTTTATAAATACACATACAGGTGAAATTCACTGTGGTATGTATATTCACACAGGAACAGAACTGTTTAAATGTATGAGCCTTTTCCTTTTTGTAACAGATTTTATAAAAATGTATCTCCTGCCACGGTTATTAACATACTCTATATTCTCTTATATTATTTTTACAGATTTATGCTTATGAATATATTTTCACATCTACCTTAAAATTTAACTTTGTATATGATATGATAAGTGGAATTAGGTCCCATTATTACCCCTTTCCCTTCTACCTCAGATGAACCACCAATTATTTTAAGTTAGGTTGATTTAAAATGATAAATTTATCACATCTCAAACATGCACGAATATATATCAATTTGCTTCTGGACTGTTTATTCAAATGAATGATTTATCTTGCAGAATCATTACTAGGAAGATTATCATTCTTGATAAAATACCCTTTTTCTCTCATGTCATTTCCTAATTAATGCTGGTTTACAGAAAAGGTGATTTTAACAAACAGAACTCAGAGAATGCTTTGTCTTAAGTTAATTATCACACATTGCCAAGCTGGCAATCTAATGTTCAAAGATTCAAAAAATTTTAAATTCCTAATATTTATAAATTTCACTCCTTTTTCTTAGTTTATTAGCTAGATCCTGCAGAGCAAGGTGTAAAGGTAGTATGAAAGGTAAGCATCCTATCTTGTTCCTAACTTCAATAGGAACGTATCTAATATTTTATTATTACTTATTGTTGTGCTTCAATTTTCTCTTAACTACAACTTTATAATATTAAGAACATTTCACTCCATTCTTAGGTGGCTAAGGATGCCACATTCCAGAAATAAGGAGTGTGGATGGACTTAATAGATCTTGTTTGAACACAGTGCATTAGTCCTTCAATACCTTGCTGAATATAATTTATTAATATTTAAAATTTATGCATTTATGTTAAATAACCTACTACTTTCTCTGTTTAGTATTTTCTTTGTTCAGTTTTGATAACAAGGCTATGTCAGATTTGGATATTTTCCAAGAATGTATTTTGCATTTTGAATCCGAAGTTCTCTGTGCTGTTCAAATCTACATCCCTCCTTTTTTCTGTTTACAAGTAAAGCTGTGATTTCTATGATAGTGAAACTGTCTATCTCTCCTTATATTTTCAACCATTTTCCTTTACATATCGTGAAGTCATATCACTAATGATTCTTACCAATTCTTTTTTTATGTAAATTTTTTATTTATATATGACAGCAGAATGCAAATTCTTATTACATATATAGAGCACAATTTTTCATATCTCTGGTTGTATACATAGTATATTCACACCAATGGGCTTCAGTTCTCTTAGCCTTACATTAATTGTAAAGAACAGAAACCATTCCAACAAGGTAATTTGTTAGAAGAAGTAACTGACAGTCTCCAAGGGAAGATGGTAAACTTGGGTCTCATAGAGGCAAGGACAAGGATTTGGAAAATTAGGATATGGATATATATATATATATCTCCTCCATTTCTCAGTCTCTTGTTTACATTACATTTCTCTTTCTATTTCAATTCTGTTTCCCATTAATGTCCATAATAAGTCCTTTTAATTGAAATTTATTCTTAGAAACTATTTTAAAAGTATAACATTATTAAGAAAAATATGTATTATTTTCCATACTTCTTGAAAACCAAATGCTAGTTATAAAATCCAAGATATAAGATTACCATATATATATATATCTCCATACATCCTCGTTTTAGGTATTCTAAACACAATAAATTTTTATTCATGCAAAACATAAAAAAAGAAAAGACTACAGTATCCTACTATGGATTAAATGTGACACTGCAAATTGACACCACCTGTTGTACCTAGCTTCCAGATAGCTCATTAATAATCTTGGTATGTTTTAACATTGTACAGTCCTCTCACTGTTCTACAAGTGATTTGGGAAACCAAGAAAATGAGAAGGGACAGTATGCAACTCAGAGGCTGGCTCAGTCATAAGGACACTGTATGGGCTCCTGGATTGCCCATTCTGGGAAAAGTCAGCCACCAGGATTTGAGAACAATCAGTCAAGTAGAAAGGCCCATGAAGAGAAACTAACGCTGTTTAACAGTAGCCAAAACAAACTTTCCAGCCATCTGATCCACCTTGGAAGTATATTCTCCAGCCCTAATCAAACCATTAGATGACTAAAGCCCCAGATGACATCTAAATGCAACCTCATGCAAGACCTCAAACTCCTCCTGAATCCCTAAGCCATAGAAAATATGATAGATTATAAATTGTTAAATGTTTGTTTTTAAATCATTCAGTTTTGAGATTTGATATGTAGTATTATATAACACATCATCTTACTAAACTCAAGAATATACAAAGATAAAGATGAGTTCCCTTTAAAATTTTTAAACACTTTCCACTATCTCCTATAAGCAGCAGACTATAGAGAAACACATGGCACAAGTAAAAATAAATTTCATGTCTTCTCACTATGTACTGGATTTGAGGTGTGAGCAAGCAGGCTTTGGAGCCACAGGCAGGCACTGCATGGAATTCTAGGTACCCTAAGATCAGGTTTCAGATTCGTGACTTAGCTAAAATGGGGAATATTAGATAATTTTATCTTCTACTTAATAACTGCTCATTAGCAGCAATGATCTCAACCCAACTGGAGAATGGAAAGAGTAAGCTTGAATCACTATTATAGCAATACTAATAATGGCTTCAGAAAACAAATTTATATTTTTGCTTATTCCATTATTTTTACCAGTTCTTTAAAAAACAGACCTCTGAAAATCAAGTTATTTATCAAGCAGTATATTTTGCTTAGAGTACATATGATTTATGAAAGCTGCAGATTAAAATATCTAGGTAAAACATGTTAGAGATAATATTATTTCAACTGTTTGAAAAGCCTTACAATGTCTGAGTAAAGTACAACGTAATTGATATTCTTAGGACTCCCAATCACACATACTTGTGTATAAAAATCAAGGTTATGCTCTAGGCAAGATCCACCCATTAAATATATAGGGGGAAAAAACCCTCTTGACTTAGCCACTTTATAACACATATATTTAAAAAACTTTAAGTGTATCACACAAAAATGGTCATCTATTATGTTTCCCACATAAATGGGAGCCATGGAGATGAATACTAAAATATTCAAACTCACATTTTTGTTCTTCCTGTGTTCACCTGTATCTGAAAACTGGCTTTCAATTAAGTACAAATATAGCACCAATTTTCAAGCCTCATAAAATAGTCATTCACTATCTCAAGTTTAAACTATATTAAGAACCATATGATCTTCATTTCAACTCCAAGAGACCTTTTTAAAGGCATAGGAAAAAAATTACATGATTTTAATGTAATCAAATGATAATTTACTGTAGAGAAAGAAAGGGAAAATTAAAAAGGAATTGAAAAGCATATTATAATAATTTTCTAAAGCAAAAAAAGAAATTTGACTATGCTATCAGGATAGTGTAAAGGACAGGCAAACAAACACACAGTGAAGAAATATATAGACCCATATATGGTCATTTTTTTGTAAAAGTGCCAAGGTAATTAAATAGGGAAAAAAAAGATGTGCTTTTAACAAATGATACTGGAATGAGCAACTGTCCATGTGAGGAAGTAAATGTAAAAATTAAAGTTAAAAACTACTTAAAAAAATGGAAGAAAATCTTTGCAATTTCAGGGTAGGTAATAATTTCTTAGGACATCAAAAACAAATTATAAAAGGAAAAATGTGATAATAAAAAACTGTTAGTATTAAAAAATTCTCTTCAAAGGTTACCATTAAAAAATGAAAAGACAAGCGACAGAATTAATAAATATTCATAACACATTTACCAGCACTTGTATCCAGGATAAAGAACTTTTATAATTTAATAGAAAAATAGTCCTATTAGCATACAAACTATTACATAAAACTATTAAATACATATTATATTTAACATATAATATTAAATACAAACTATTATATATAGTTTGTAAACAGATACTTCACAAACTATATACATAAGGGGCTTACAAACATATAAAAGAGCCTCAATATCATTAGTCATCAAAGAAAAGAAAATCAAATCCAGGAGAGACAATTATATAATTGAAAAGGCTACAACTATGAAGACTGCAGAAGATGTGGAACAGCTGGCTCTCTCTTTCACTGCTGTTAGGAATGTAAAATCATACACTTTGGCGGTTTCTTAAAAACAAAAACAAAGCAAAGAAAACAAACATACAATTCTATTCATGTTAACCCAAATATGGTAACAACTTAAAGAAGCCCATCAACAAATAGAAATCAAGAAAATGAAGCATGTACACATAATAAAATATCACTCATGAGTAAAAAGAAATGAACTGCTGATATTATATAATAGGTTGAATCTCAAAAATACTATGCTATGTAAGGAAGAAATGGGACACAAATAACCCATATGATGAGATTTCACTTGTATGAAAGTGTAGAAAAGTCAGAACTCATCTACAGTAATACAGAACAGATAACTGGCTGCCTGAGGCGAGAGGTAATAGGATGAAAGTGACTACAAAAGGGTTACCAAAAAATGTGGAAATAATACTTAGTTCCAAGGTGGAAGTTACATAGGTGCTTGTTTAAAACTCAAAATGTGAAATTATGTGAAATTTTTATATGAAAATTGTACTTCAATAATGCCAATTTAAAAAACAGCACCTTAAAAAAGCAGCAACAAAATGATCCAATAACGCATGATGTTCTTATAGTTCCATGGCCCAATTTTATGCAGTATTCTGTTAAGGTATTCAAAGAGATTCTCTTAAGGTTTCTCACATAAGAAAGACTCAGATAATAAATGGAAGAAACAATACAAGTGCTAACGTTAGAAACATATATATATATAACAACAACTCATACCTCAAATGTGTATTTTTCTCTATTATTAAAGAGCATTAATATGGTCATCTGGAAAGTGGAAACTTGCAATATATGCTTCCGTGTATTTGAGCCAGTTACTTGTGCACCTCCAACACCAACTTCAGATCCATCTTCCTGTTTGATGTTTTAAAAAATATGAACAAAGATAATTATCTCCTAGTATCTGTAACAAAGATAATTATCTCCTAGTATCTGTAACAATATATTTTAGAAATAAGTCCTGTAATCTCCAGTCCCTCACCAAAACTTATTCCCATATAAAAAGAAATCTATTTATACACACACACACACACACACACACAGTCTTTACTTAGGACTATCCCCCACACTCCCACCACTGTGAATATTTTCAGGTAGCTACCTGAGCATATAACTAACCAAGAGTTCCCTAAATTTAAAGCTAAAGTTATTTTAACACTGTAAAATTGGATAATACCACCCTTATAAATGACACTGCAGACACACTACCACCCAAACTAGCAGGGTTAAATTTCTTTTCATGATGGGGCTGGGATTGTGGCTCAGAGGAAGAACGCTTGCCTCACATGTGTGAGGCACTGGATTCGATCACATTATCTTTGACCTATTCTCTTCCACTTAAATATATAATAGTGATAAATATTATCCAAGGACTATTACACATTTTAATATAAAAACCAAAGTACTTACACACTAAAAAAATACTTTGGTGTTATAGTGACTCAAAACACGTGGAAAATTAGAAGACTCTAATTAAAATCTGAAATAAAACATATTTACTAGGACTAGGTTATAGCTCAGTGGTGGAATGCTTGCCTAGCATGTGTGAAGCACTGGGTTCAATTCTTAGCACTGCATATATATATATATCTTATTGACAACTACAAAACCATATTTGCTGCCCAGATAACAACTTAAATATTTTTATTTAATGTTTTCTAAGTCTTTTATTAATTTTCAGTTTTAAGGCAAATGACCCTGATTTGATTAAAACTAATGAAAACAAATTATTACTCTTAAAACTAACGATTTTAGATATTAAAAAGTCAACTACTTTTTTAAGAGGAAGATGAATCACTGATGCATTATTGATTTTTTAATGACTTTGCTAATGTGTATTTCTTAAATCTCAAGTCCTAATTTTACTGGTTTTGATTAGCAATAGGGATTATAAAAGACAGAATTTTTAAAAGGGGCTCACAGCTCTGTATGCCCTCAAATCAACTTACATTTTCCCATTATTACCTCAAGTTTCTTTATATTTATTTACATTATCTCAAGTTTAATCTTATAAATGAAATTGAATATTTAAACTTTTTTATATTTAAGGCAGGTTTAACAATAAAACAAATTGTTTACCCAGGTCAGTTATATAAACAAAATTTTTAAGTTACTTAGAATGTTCAAATTGTGAACATTTACCTTTTTAACTGGACCATAAAAAGTGGCATTGAGATCTGCAGAACCCATATGATGCTGGAGTGTGAGCTGTCGACCACTGTGTTTGGCTAGGTAGAACCTTCAGCAAATCAAACTAGGTTTTAGAGAATCATACAACTTGCATATTAAATTACTTACTACAGGGGAACAACCCTGAACAAATATACATGTAAGGGAGACCTTAAAAGTTAAAAGACATCTTGGAAATTACTTTTTGTTTCAATTCTTCACAGAAGAGGAAATGAAATGGGGGAATATGAGGTCTCAACAACTTAGCTAAAAATTAAATGATAAAGATAGCACACTAAATAATAATGATACTATACACGTTGCCTCAACTTGTTGCTGAGCTCCTGCTATTTATAAGACTAACTTTTCTCCACAGTAACCCAATAATTGATTTATCCTAGTGACAGACATCAACTGTATAAAATATACTATACAAATGCTGAAGAAAGGAAGTGAATATTCCTTTGCAAAATGTTTTATGCAACTAATTCTTAAATATTAAAAGGATAAAGGATAAATTCTCCTTTAGAAAATGAGGATAAAATGGAATATATTCATCCTTAACTGGGGACATCATTAATGCCAAAATTTATTTTAATTTTGGACAATTATTTGTACTTAGAAATACAAAATCTGATTTAGGTTTACCTTCTAAATATTTCAAAAGCATGTCTTGGTGCTGGTGGGATGTTGCACTTTGGTGTGGCTGACTGAGTGGGCCAATATCCAGTCGTGAGCACCCGTACTGTGAGATCAACACCACCTAGAGATACCTGTATAAAACAGAAAATGTCTCCTAACATTATCAGTTCCATTTAGACACTCCATTACAATTATCAAAGTAGTTGTATAAAAGTAGCTATCTTTATGTCTTATATCTGGTAAACAAAACAGATGTTCTGAAAGGTTAGGTCTGCCTAATGTTTTACAAAGTTTAACAACTGTGGCAAATAATTATAATTACTGCCTAAAATGTTAATTCTTAGCATGTAACAAAGTCTTACCCATATCATTGAGAACTGTAGTTCTGGACTTAAAATTTTTTAAAAAGATAAAATGTCAAGAGGTCATATCAATATCATTTTAGAGGAAACTTCTGGTATCGTTAATCTGTTTTTAAATATTTTTACCATCTTAGTGTAAATAACATGTTCCTAATTTCCTACCTACATTTCAACTACACTAATCAAAACTTTCATGATTTAACGTATAGTTTACATTCTAACAAACTATGTATAAGACACCGTAGATATCATGCTACAGAGCAGGTGCCCTCCAAATACATATACACAATGGTTAACAACTTTTACAAAATATATACATAATCGTTACCATTAGATTTTTTTTTCAAACAAAAATTTAAAGAATATCAATAGGTACTTTTAAGGACAAACTATTATCTTTAGTACTATTACAGCTTGTTACAAACCATTATTCCATTTTTAATCTAACCTGTATGATTTAATGATACAGATATTTAAAGGGGTGGTTGGGTTTATAAATACAAAGATGCAATACAGGCTCGGATTTCTTCAAAAGTTATTCTACTTGAAAGAATCTCAAACTAGATATCTTTGACGATGCATAGAAGATAACACCACAGAAGAAACTGAGGATACACCAGCCCCTTATACATTTAAGATAATAAATCACTAAGCAATCTAAATTATTCCATCTTGGATAATCTCATCATTCAGTTCCTGCTGACTCAGACTTTTATTTATCACAGACTTGTACTGTCTTACTGGCCTTTCTCTAGGACAAACAAGATATTTAAGCCAGGAGCAGTGACATACAACTGTAATCCTAGAAGCTTTGGAGGCTGAGGCAGGAGAATCACAAATTCAAATTTAGGCAGACCCTAAGGACTTAATGACACCCTGTCTGGAAAATAAAAATTTTTTAAAAGTGGGGGGCTAGGGATGTGGCTCAGTTGTTAAATGCCCGGGGGTTCAATCCCTGGTACCAAAAACACAATGGAACAAACAACAACAACAAAAACATATTTATGACAAAATAAATGATATTTAACTACTTAGAATGGAGTCAGAATGTCTTCACATTCTACAGAATAAGTATTTTCATGTGATGGGACTGTGAGAGCAATGGAAGTGAAGATTTCTTATTTAAATATCAAAGGAAAAGCCTCCAAAACTGTTAATGGTTGTGAGGTGTCAACTACAGAGTGGCATATAGTCACTTAAAAAAACTTTAAATCCTCAAGTAACTTAAGTGCCAGCTTAGTGTCTTTGGGAGTCACAACACAAAACACAGAACACAAGATGGGTATAGTTCAGTGGTACAGAGCCTGCCTAGCATGTGTGAGGCACTGAGTTCAATCCTTAAAACTACATAAAAATAATAAAATAAAGGTCTTGTGTCCATCTACAACTAAAAAAAGTTAAATAAAAAACAAAAAACACATAATACATGAAATTCTGCATTTTTACAGTTTGTTTACTCCCTCACCCCACCTTTTCTCGGAATGGGAGATTATCTTTGAGAATGAAAATACTGAAGTAAAGGAGGTCAGGTAACTATCTGAAAGTAAAAAAGTCTAGGATAAAGTGAAGAATATTAAAACTCTAGTAAACTTTACTAAGCTCTGTATTTTTCTATACTCTATAATGGTTTTATAAAAAGCAATTCTATTAATTTTCAGTGCATTCCTTCAAGTGGGGAAAAAATAAAAATTAAATACATATTTTCATAGAAACAGTTAAATTATTTTTTACATACCCACAGATAATAGTGTGTCGCTAATTTAAAGAAATGACACCAGATCAGTTATCTGTTACATAGATGAAAATCCTCGTTATGAAAGACTTAACAAAAATATATAAAAGTAGAAATCCAAGAAGAACCTTACCCCAGTTGCCTGTAGATGTTGCCTGAATTCATCCATTGTTGTGTTTGAGATGCTCATATCCCTAAACATTCCTTCCAGTTTTGAAGTAAACTGACATCCGCATTCAGTCTATGAAGGAAAAACACAAGTATATACAAATAAATGATGGATTTTTCTATGAGAAAATATAGAAACAAGTTATTCTATGTTATTGGCACTGCTGATAATCTCTGTAAATTTTTCTATGAGTTGTTATATGCCTCGTTACCAAATGTTACGGTTTTAAGAATAACCCCAAGCATTTTGTTTTAAAAATGCAAATTTCCAGACTCTTTCAGCGATTCCTATGTACTCCATGGAATACACAGGGCCCAAAACTCTGCATTTTTGAAAAGGACCTCAGGTAATTCACTTACAGGTACTTTATGAATATCTCTTCATGAAACAGAATTACATGGTGATATTTCTTTATTATTTCCTTATTAATTAATCTTCTCATAGGCCTCTGTGAATGTATCCTACCATACCATAATGTCCTACAACTTGAACAAATGTAAGGATAGACCGCCACTCTCATGAATAATCTACCTTTAACAATATCTTAAGCACACATTTAAAACCAAAAAATAATTTCCAATCACATGTTACTGGTGCTCAATCAGGACAAGCATTACACTTAGATATACTCCACTCCAACTAACTTACACCTTACCTTTAATTTAGATATCATATTTTTTTCAGAGTCATCAGAAACACTTTTATTCGTGAGAAGTCTCCTTGCCAGGTGTTGTTTATAATAACGTTCAAATACATCTTTTTCTTGCATAAACCTAAAAAGGACCATTGCCTTATCCAATATTGTTTCTACTTCTTGTTCTGTTAGCTGCAAAATTAAATTAAAAGACAACTACTATAAAATTTGAGTTATACAAAAATAGCACATCATAGCTCATCTACAGTTTTAAAACATTGTTTGAAAACAAACACAAATATCTAGGGGACAGAAGGGATGAAGTTTGACAAAGTGCCTTCTGCTTCATATAGCAAAACAATCATTACACTCTTATCTAATGCAGCCTTACTGTAGAATTCCATTTCCGATAGGACTACCACTGAAATGGAAATGTGAGGGAACCACAAGGTTGAATTAAGGGATGACTAAATTCAGCAGAAATAAAACTTACAGAATATTTCAGAAACCTCTACATAATAATTAGACAGAAACTTACATACCCAAAAGATAGACCTTTTCACTTAAGCACATTCAAACCTAAATTTTGCACAGAAGAGTAAAAATTTGTTATAATCCAGATAATAAAGACTCCTTGCCCTTATCTCTAAAATAAAGGCAAGATGATACTGTGACAGACTATATGGATTAAGCTTATATATTTTAAAATGAAAAGATACATGATTTCTGTGCATTCTTAGTAATATCATTTTCTTACTATAGTTATTGCCTGTATAAACCAGTGGCTACTTGTTACTTTTCCTTTTGGCTCAAAAGTTCCAAGATGACCATTTCATCAAGTGTGATCAAACACGCTTGCTGGGCACAATGGTGCACACCTGAAATCTCAGGAGCTCAGGAAGCTCAGGTAGGAGGACCAAAAGTTCAAAGTCATCCTCAGCAACTCAGTGAGGCCCTAAAGCAACTCAGACCCTATCTCTAAATAAAATATAACAATAAAATATAACAAAGGGATGGGGGTGTGGCTTAATCCCTGGTATCAAAAAATAACAACAAGAAGAACAAAAAAACCCTCAAATATGCTTGATTTTACTTTCTATGTTCTCAAGAGAACTCCTAAGGCCCCAGATATATTACAAAGGCTTGAAAGTGAGTTGCAGTTAGATTTTCAAACTTACTTTCTATATGTTCTCAGAATTCAACTAGTGTCTGATAATACAATCCAGAACCAAATAAAAGAAAGCAACATTGTACTACTGGAGAGTATGCCAGTTTTTAATGCCAATTGTAGAGTAAAGTAAGTGAAATGTCAAAGAAATTATGATCATGTCAAATATTTTAAAGAATACTTTTTAATAGATCACAGCACATTTAAGCACAGCGGTTTGGCTTTATTTTTCTATCTATAAAATTTATTAACTTTATACTTTATTTTCTAACCTTACATCAACAAATACATTTTAATATATTTGTAAATGCATGACGACTTACCCCTTTGACTCCTTTTTTCAGCTTATCATCAATAAATAATGAGAGGTATTCGGGAGACCTGGAGTTGAGGTTAAGGAAATACTCAAAATCACCAGCAATAGTCTGTTTAAAGAGCCGGTCATTATTGAATGATTCCTGAAGGAAGCGATCAAATCTACTCTTCAGGTCCAATAAGCCCTTATAAATAAAAACAAATTTAGGACACATTATAAAAATTTTGTACAAATATACTTACAATCATTTATGTTTATCTTAACTTCGTTTGTAATAAATATATACATTCACAGTTAAACTTATAGGATCTATATAATTTTCAAGTCTGTATGTATCCGGTATTCAAAATGTCAGTGATGAGAAAGCATGTTATCTTCCACATACATATACTATATTAGAGAATAATCAATGATCTGCCTCACTGCTTTGACCTACCAGGTTAGCCAGAGAGAAGCTTCAAAATGAATGAAGAAGAGGGGATTATATTAAAACATGAACAATCTGGAGTATAATTTACTTAACAATTCTGCTTGCAAGCAAAACATTTTGGAACAAAAAAGCATTTAACTTAAAAAATGTTCTTCCCTCCAACACATTAAAGCGTACATAAAATAGAATTCATATTCATTATTGAGACCATTAAACAAGGTCTTGATCAGGTTAATGAATGAAGAGTTGCATTCGAGTCTGGCTCCCTGATATAAATATGTACAACTTGCAAAACTCTAAAGTTTAGGATAATTACACATTAATAAAAGTTATCTTTTTTGGCACTTGTCAAATGACTTAATAAAAACTTGAAGAGAATTTTCTGTAACTCACTTGAATATAGTCAACTGGATTCTTTCCTTCTCCTTCCTCAGAAACAAGGGCTTTACCTTGCTCCCGTAAATAAGAACTCATACATTCACACATTGTCTTCAAACCATTTGGCACACGACTAAATAACTTGTACATGCAAGCAAGGTCTGCAATTAGAAAGAAAACACAAATTGGCTACATTAAAAATTATAGAAAAAATGTAGGTCTGTGTTTAAGGGAAGTTTATTTTTCCATTACCACCATCTGCTGACCACTAGGACTATTAAAGAACAGCAAAATCAGGGGGCTGGGGTTGTGGCTCAGTGGTAGAGCACTTGCCTCGCATGTGTGGGACCCTGGGTTCGATCCTCAGCACCACATAAAAATAAATGAGTGAAATAAAGGCATTTAAAAATAAATAGCAAAATCAAAAAGAATTTAAAAAGCCTACTTGTTATTATGATTTATGAACAGCTTTTAAATGAGATGCTTTGAAAGCATCAATAAAATATCTTAGGAAACTTTAATTTTAATTTACATGGAATAGAAGCTGCCCTCACAGCATAGTAAAAAATGTCATTAAAAATGAAAACTTTTGGGGGCCTGGGTTGTGTCTCAGTGGTGGAGCACATGCCTGACATGCATAAGGCACTGGGTTCAATCCCTGGCACCAGACAAAAATAAAAACAAATAAAATAAAGGTATTGTGTCCATCCTACAACTAAAAAAAAAAAATTTAAAAAAATGAAAACTTTCAACATAATTTATCATCTGTAACTCTAACATAGAATCTATAAACATGCATCAAATGATAATTCTAATTATGGTATAGCTGGCAGATACTTCATAAAAAAAAAACTTTAAAAACCAATTAAAATTTTATCACTCAATTGACAAGGATTACAATAAATAAAGTGAAGTGTAATAGGATTTACTTCATTACATGTTAAGTTTAAATTTATGATATAAAAATCTATTCTTTAGTATTCTCCTCACAGCAATTCTTAAATCTCCCAGTGGTATCCTAAGTAAACATCTATATTTTATAAATTAGCCTGACTGTATATTTTTTTTTAATTTAGAATGGAAACTCTGGTCTCCATCATTTTTCACAAGCCCATAATGTAGATCTGAAATACCGTTTTTTCCATGGGTGAAGTATTTCTATGAAATAACAACTTACTGGGAGACTATGATATCAGAAATTTATGTCCTAAGAATTTTTACTATCAGTAATGTTTCAAAATAGTTTTAGAACAGCAGTTTCTAGATCAAGGGTTGGCCAATTTTTTTTTCTGTACAGCACCAGATACTAAATGTTTTAGGCCTGTAGGTCATCTAGTCTCAGATGCTACTACTCAGTTTTGCTACTGTAACAAGAAGGCAGTCACAGATACTACAACTGTTTCAAAACAAACTTTATGGGCACTGAAAATTCATATAAATTTTCATGTGTAATGAAATATTTGATGTTTCTTCAAATAGGTGTTGGGCCAGATTTGGCAGACAAGCCATAATTTGCCTCTAAAACTAAAGTTATATGTATTTTTTAAAAACTTAGAAGCAAATCTTATAAAAGACCTATCTTATAGCTTTCCATACATTTGGCATAAATCATCACAAATTTCCCACATCAAAAACAGGTATTTCAAAATGTAACAGCAATTTATATACCCAAACTATAACAAATTTGGTACATCAAATACCTCTAGCAAAATTATTCTTGACTTGTCTAATCTGTTCCTATGTTATTATAAGTTTTGCTTAGATATATTATATATTTAATGGTATGTAAACTAATATATGTTCATTGTATTAACTGTCTGATAAAGTAGTTAGTGAATGAAAGAGTAAATGAAAAATAGTGGCATTCAAAAAATTAAATATCATTAGTTCTTCACATACCTAATAAAACAATAAAAATGAAATAACATTTAAGCAATTTCATACAGCTATGGTGCATCTAATAACCAATGAGAATTTATCCTCCATTCATAGAGAAAATTGTTTTTCACTTTCTGATTCATGAGAATTTGGCTTCATAATGGTGAATGTGACTCTGACATATTCTCAATAAACTGCTCAAGAGCAGGGCCTACCACAACTGAGACATTTTGCGATTAGGTTTCTCGTGGTAGGTCAGGAAAAACGGTAGTCAAGTGACTCAAGAGGCAGAGGCAGGAGGATCGTAAGTTCAAGGGCAGCCTCAGCAACCTAACAAGACCCTAGTTCAAAACTAAACAAAAAAGAAGGGCTGGGATACAGCTTAGTGGTAGAGCACCCCTGGGTTCAGTTGCCACAATCCCCCTACAGACAGACAGACAGACAGACAGACACAGACACACAGACACACACAAAAATAATAATAATTTACAATCAACTACTTGATGAAAACATTGAAATACTTATAACAGGAAAAACTAGTAAATAACTATTCTGCTATTGCTTTAGTCATATATTTATTAAGTTCTTGTCTTGTTGGGCAAATCTAATAAATACCTTCAACACATGTCTCCACGCAGGTTACAGAAATGCTGTAATTCAAGCACATCCAGAAACTTCAAACATTTTCCAGTCCCTAATCTCCACTTTAGTCTGCAGGGGCCATTTAGATCAAGACTCAAAGCTCATGGGCCAAATACATACTGCTATCTTTTTTTTTGTCCAACTCATAAACTAAGAATAGTTTTCACACTTTTTATAAGTTGGGGGGGAGGGAGAATGTAAAATATGTGCCATCTGGACCTTTACAAAAAAGTTTGCCAACCCCTGATACAGACAATTATCCAAGAGTATCTCATTTTAGAAAACATGACAAATATACTAGAAGACTATTTTTGTTTTGTTATTTGGTTTTATCAAAAACAGGTTGGCCAGAAAAATACTTAAAAAAAGAAATTTCTCGGAATGAGGTTGTAGCTCAGTGGTAGAGCACTTGCCTAGCACGCATGATGCACTGGGTTCAATCCCCAGCACCACATTATAAAATAAAAGTACTAAAAATTTTTTTTTTTAAATGGGAATGTCTCCGGTTTAAAAGAACAAATTTATAATCAACTTTCCATTACCTTCTCACATAAACACAAAAGGAAGGATTCTATCAGATGAGGATGGACAAACCTTTCTTCCCCTCTTCTCTTAGATCCTTGTCTCTTTATAATTCTCCTTTTAAAAAAACTTTACTCATTCCTTACCCAGGGGAAAAAAGACTCAATTCACTGAAAATACCCCAAATCTTCATTTACTAAACATTGTAACGTATTATCATTAAATCCCATTAAAACGAGAAGTGATAAATTACATATACAAATTAAAAAATTATTCGCAATAACGTAGAAAAAGGATTTAATTATTTTTCAATTGGTAATGCTCACCTTCTGTCTTTCCATTTTTTAACATATGTACTAGCCCAGAATTCTCCATTTCTACTATAGTCTTCATGTGCTTGGAAATAAGTTCTCTCTCAACTACCTTTACAATGGGCTCTTCGGTTGATTTGTCAAGGCAGTGCATCACCCGTTCTATTTCTTCATTAATTCTAGCTTCTACTTTCTTTATATATACTGAAGCACTGTTTTCTGCTAAAAATTTCTGGCTTTCCATCTGCAATTAAAAAGCATGATATTGATATATATAGATATATATGTATATATATTTTTAAATTGTATTTAAATATAGAAGGAAAACATGTTTCTGCTTTTAACTTGGTTTCAACACTGTTTATAAATAAGGACCATTAACATTTCCTCATTACATATTCATATAGTCTGAATTATAGTCTTCAAAAGCATTTATTTAAGTAAACCTAAATTAATACATTATCTGTAAACACTGTTCTTTAAACTTTGCCAGTGAACTCCAAATGGAAGCCTTTCACCCTAAATGGGAATTGAAAATTCTTCTTTGATGTGTTTGTTATAAAATTATAACTACAAAGATTAATCATGTTTATCATAAGCTTTGCTGGCATACTAAAGTTCTCCTGCCACTTCATTCCCAGGTTCAGAGGAATATAAAGTTTAAGAAACAGAGCTTCTAAACAACTATTGATCTTGACCTGCTAACATTAGCCTTACATAAGTTCCACTAAATTATAAATGGTATCCCAATTAATTTTAACTGATTTGATACTAGCATTAATGTATGTGCATCTAAGAATTACATAATAGAAGACACACTGACATAAACTTTAAGTACAAAATTTAATAACATTTCCCACTTTCTTTACAAAAAAGTAGTTCTAATCCTTAAAAACAATCAAATCCTTAGAACAAACATTAAAACACTGAACAAAAATCTTAGTAAGACTATCTCCACTTACTATTGAAAACAGTACATATTAATATTTATACACATTTACACATGTACCCCTGTAGTAAATTTTAGTAATGAAGGAAATTAAAACTATGAAAAAGTAAAAAATACATAGAATTAGTGGACATACTACTAGAAAATAAAGACTGCTTTCTACATTTTAAGTCAATAGTTCATAAAGCATTGTCTGAGCTCACCAGTGTGGCCACAACAGTATTCCTGAAGGACTACAAATGGATTTGGAAAAAAGAAAACAGGAAGTCTATACTTTTGTTTCTTAATGGGTAAATGACAGGAAAATTCACTCAATTCTTTTCTATGTATACATCTAATGCTCTTATGGAAAATTCACTCAATTCTTTTCTATGTATACATCTAATGCTCTTATAAATGAACTGCTGAATTATTAAAAGGTATTATAATTTTGTATTCATTTGCTTACTGAAGTAAAAACTTTCAATCAATATTCCACTAAGGCATCCTTTTTGGCAATATTACAAAATTTCTACAAATACTCAGTTGCAACATTTTAAGGCAGGATGTTTGTTAACGTTACCTTACAAATATTTTCATGTTTATCAGTGCTCAATTATTGTTATTACCATGATATCATTACAAATTAGTACTAGTTTAGCTTCACCATTAACAATTTAGTTGGTTTGGGGTTGGCCTATAATTTCCTGATCAATAACCTTTAGAGCAAATATGCAGTTTAGGATTATGCATATCCCCATGTTTATTTCAATAGTAACTGATATTACTAACAGCCAATGTGGCAAGAATCCATTGGTGATATGTAGCCTGTGAATTTATGGTACTTATAAAAACTGTAACATATAAATGCGATATAAAATATTAAGGATATTTCTAAGTTTATATGTGTACAGGTTTAAATTCTTCAACTTTTTTATCCATGAACTCCTTTACTGGAATATGAGAATGTGGAGTAGTTGTGCTTTGTGGCAGTTGTTTGCACTATCCCCTTCTCCAATGGACCAAAATGTCAAAAAAAAAAAAAAAAAAAAAAGTTCAAAATGTTAAAACTAATAACTACATTCAATCATGTTAAAAACATTTTAAGATCATTTATTTACATTTTCACTAATTACCTGAAAAAATTCTGCAGACATTTCCAAAAAAGGAGCTTCAAAATCTTCTTCATAGACAGATCTTCCTTCGAGACCTAAAATCATTAACATCTGGCAAGCATTCCTTATTGCGCCTCTGTCAAAAGAATTTACATCACTTGATAATCCAATTACATTAGAGATTCATAAAGATTCTGAACAATAGTTAGAAATATTTTCAGGAACATTTTCTTTTTATCAAATTGACCAATCTCTAATAAGTTAGTCCTTTATAACAGAAATTTAGAGTAACTTTAATTGAAAAACATCCTGATTCCAGTTACTTAAGTTGTTCTTACTTACCTTTTTCTAACTTAAAATTTTTAAAGAAAAGATGCTTAACTATTTCCATGGTACTTAAAAAACATAGGCTGTGGAAGTAGGAATGAAGGCAGACAGGCGAATAAGGTTATACTACCAGAGATGAATACAGCTACTCCTAGGCAAAATAGTTTTTTGTAGTAAATGGCATTTGGGTAATCCTAAGCAAGCATCAAAGCTGACAACAACTTCACAAATTTTCAGCAAAGAGCTGCTCTTACATAATTCAAACCACTCTAGCAGTACCACCACAAAAGTGGTATTACACTCATATCAGGAAAGGGAACAGAACATATAACTTAGTAGTTCTTAGTTAATTTAGAGTATGTTAAACAGTTCATTCAAAAATATTAAAAATGAAGGTTAGACAAAAGCCCAGCTGGGTGCAATAGTAGCATGTGCCTATAGTCCCAGCTATTCAGGAGGTTTAGACAGGAAGATCACTTGAGCCTGGAGAAGAAATAAAAATTCTAGGGAGGGAAGAAAACAGAGACAGAGAAACAAAATGCCAGCATGAAAAATATATGAAAAACCAAAACACCAGTGGCTAATTTGTTTCGAAAAATTGTTTGTTCTTTTTTTTTTTTCTTCAAAGCCTAGTATGGTCTCTTTTAAAAATATAGATGTATGTTGAAATTCTAAGTAGCTGTGATAGTATTTTGAAGATTTTAATATGAAAGTGAGTCACTTCTTAAAACACAAGCACTAAAACCCCAAAGCACATGGGGTGGTGGGAGCACAAGAGGAAAAGATAAATGATATACCTGTCTACAACTTCTCCTTTCCGCTCTCTTGCAATCATATCCAATAGAGTTTGCCGAAGATGATCCCTAATACACCCATAACGTACAACTTGATCTCGAAAAATAATTAATCCCAAATTGTAGACATTCTCTACGTTATTTTGTTGTACATATACACGGTCCTGGAGTCAAAATAAAATCATGTAAATATAAGCACAATTCTTATAGTCATCAAAACAATTACTATGACCTATAATAAAAAATAGGTAAATAAAATTCCAAAAGCAGTCTTTTTCAGGTGAGAAACATTTCAAACTAACTTAAGCATTATGCAATTTCCTCATACTTCCCAAGTTATATAAAATTGTCTTTAATTTATAATGGTTACTAAAACAAATAACGGCCATACATGACTGCCCCTTTACGCTAAGAAAATAAACGGGAGAAAGCAAGTATTATATCCAGAGAAGTAGGTAAGGAGAGAGCTAAGGAGAAAAGGTAGAAAGCTATACCACGCTCCAACAAAGTTCTTCCTTAAATTCCGTACTGGAAGATCATATTCTCTGAAATAAATCTGAGAACTGAATGAAAAACAGACTGATATGACTTAAGTTGATTGTTACTGGTAGAAATTAAAAAGCTCCAATGCATATTAAAAAAATACCATTAAGTATTACTTTGGGGAAAGAGCCCAAAGCTTTCACCAGATTCTTAGAGGCACCTGTAATTAAAAAACAAAACAAAACAGTGAAGAACTAATAAAACAAACTGAACTTTTTGAAAACCAATATAACCAGAACCAAAAGGTGAAGATGAACAGAGTTTTATTATTAACAATATAACCTGAATGGTAATGATCAACCTTCCAAACAATTTTAATTGAATTCTCTACGTGCAGCCCTCAGTTAATGTACCTTAATTCTTCCAACCTCTCCTTTTGTTTTGTTTTTTTATACTATGGTAGATACCTATTAGCCAAAAGAAAACCATTTCTTTTATTAGCATATTCAGTACTCATTTTTGTATATATTCTATATAATCTTATTATTAGGTCATGTTTTTCCAATCTTGACATCAACTTTAGGGAGGTCAAAATTTCACTGATAACTTCTCTAAGTTCTTGGACTTCACATTTCCATCATGGAGGTCTTAAATTCCAAGCTTCCCTCTGACTATATTCTTCCTTTCTTTTCATGGCTCCTACCCACCAAACTGGCTTCTTATTCCCTCTGTGACCTACAGGTCCAACCCTTCCCTACTATTATCCTGATTTTGACTTGGTTTTTAGCAATAAAATAACACATGAACAGTAAAAACTGGCGTAACTCTAATGATTAAAAAGCAACAAGTATCCTTTTTTTAAAATATTATTTTTTAGTTGCAGTTGGACACAATACCTTTATTTTACTTATTTTTATGTGGTGCTGAGGATCAAATCCAGGACCTCACATGTGCTAGGTGAGGGCTCTACCACTAAGCCACAACCCCAGCCTGTAAATTTTATTTTCATAGTTCCATATACAAATTTCTATGGTAGAAAAAAGCATTATACACAAGAAAATGGAGAAAATGTGTTCTACCCTATTTAATTAAAAAAAAAACAAACCAGTTTAAACTAAAGACTGGTAGTAAAACTGGGAAACTATTAAAATACACACATATTTTATCTTAAACATTTTAATTAAACACATAAATGCTCATTCAGACATCAAGATTTTTTTTTCAGTCCTAGGGATCAAAGCCCAAGTACTTGCACATGTTAAGCACATACATTCTTCCACTGAGCTATATTCCAACCCTCTAGAGATTACGACTTTCTTTGAACACTGCCTTTCTTACATGCAATTATACGTAATAAATTGTCCAACATTCCTAGTTTTAGTTTCATAAAGTTGGAACATAACACTAGAAGAATTTGTGAATATAAAATCCTAGATTTTTTTTTTACAATTTCTATTCCAATGTTTAAAATTATCCACACCAAATCCACATCAATATGTAGTCTTTGTCTTTATCAAGTCTTTCAAAATCATTCAATTCAGTTTGCCAAGGAAAAAAATTCCACACTGCTGCATCAATTTATATATTAAATTATATAATAACAAGAAAAAACCGGTTTAAAAACAAATACAAGTGATATTCAGTAAAGCACAAATCTCAACTGGAAAGAGTAGAACTGAGAAACTTATAAAGTTACCTCAATAGCCATGAAAGCACTTTTTAATCAGTGAGGATGTTTTATAGCTAGAAAAGGAAGAACTGAATTGTGGCAAGTCTTGTAAGTTTCAACTACACAACAGGCCTAGTGGACATTAGGTAAATCTTGTAGGGAGAAAAAAATACGTGTGTGTGTGTGTGTGTGTAAACACTATATTACCAAGTTTAATGTATGCCTATTAAAATTACCCCTTTCTTTTTTGCAATGTCAGATGCTGTAATTTAAATTTTTTTTTTAAATTTGTTCTAATTAGTTACTTGATAGCAGAATGTATTTTGACATGTTACACACGTAAGAAGTATAACTTCTCCTTCTCTGGTTGCACATGATGTACAACAATTACAATGGTCATGTAATCATACATGCACATAGTGGAATGAATCAAGCATTACTGTCCTATCTTTCCTATTCCCATCCTCTCCGTTCATTCCCCTCTGTCTAATCCAAAGTACTTCTGTTCTTCCCTAACCATGCCCCCTTATTGTGAATTAGCATCAGATTTTTGGTATTTGGTTTTTGGGGATTGGCTTATTTCATTTAGCATGATATTCTCCAGTTCCATCCATTTACTGGCAAATGCCATAATTTTGCTCTTCTTTGTGGCTGAGTAATATTCCATTGTCTAACCCCTTTCTCAAGAAAGGCTAAGAGAATCATCCAATACTTCAACTAGATTTTATTACTTTTTGGAGAAAAGAACTACCTTCAAGAATTATAGAAAAAACATCTAAACAATGCAATCTGCAGAGTGAAACAGTGTTTCTATATTTTCTTTTTATACTGTCTTATTGCTGTATAATTTATATGCCAACCTAACTGAGTGGATAGCTAAATAATTTACAGTAAATTTCTAAAGCTGTGCAACTATTTCAATAATCCAGCTACAGAATATTTCCACCACCCAAAACAATCCCTTTAGTTGTTTAGAGTCAATACTCATACCCTCTCCTAGCATCTCTGGATTTCTGTCTTTATAAATTTCCTTCTCTGGACTTTTCACACAATTATCATATATAATCTTTGTCCCTGATCACTTTTATCACTAAGCATAAACTTTACAGTTCACTAATAATATAAGATATATCAATATTTAGTTATTTTTAGTGCTAAACAGTATTTCATTACAGGTATGGAACTTACATATTGACAAATTTGGATATAAAAATCACAATAATGGTAAGAATAGTAGATGTGGAGTACAATTCTGACTCTATTATTAACTATTATGTTACCCTGAGTAAGTCATTTATTCATTCTGACCCCCAGTAAAACAAAAGGAATGGAATCTCTAAAATTTTAATATAATTTCCTATAAAGCTTAATCCTCTAACCAAAAGTTAATGTACACGGGGATCAAGATGTATTTCGCTACTATTTTTTCCTTTTGTATTTATTTTCTGTCAACCCAGGCCTGGGTCTTCCAACACCTAAGCACAATGTATGCTTTCACTAATGAAGTAGATTAAATCTATAACTTTAAGGCCTACAATATTTGCTATCTCAAGCCTGAGCAAGAAGGCAGAAAGGAACAGGCACAGCTGGTACATTCCTTCAGTACACTGTGTACACTGGGGGAGGAGGGCAGGGGAGTGTGGGTGTTACAGGGAGGATGCGTCAGTATAGAAAGTTACGCATGATGACAGCATATAGTTGGGGGTATGGACAAAACACAGAACACTTTAAGCCAAAGACTAAGGGAAATACAGATACTATAGTATCAGTGCCAAACCATTTTGTCTTCCAACTTGATATTATCAAGGTGTATATAATGATTATAACTAAATGACATATAATAAGAAAAACTGTTAAATCTGAAATGTGATCAAAGATATCAGAGCTAATAAATGAAGGGGAAAAAATCCAGAAACTTAAGTGTGATCACATAAAATAAACATATATTTACATTAAATGTTTCATATGACTAATTACCATCAAGTCAAATAAAGGCTAAAATACGCATTAACTCAAATTTTTGTGTGAGCATGTTAAACAAAAATGTATGCACACATTGCAGTAAATTTGTGATCTAAGTATACCTCTAATAATATACATTAAAATAGTTGCTGACTGAGCATACTTAATCTGTTTATTAGTTATCTGCACTATCAAAAGGAATTCAGCCTGGAGGTATACAACAACATTTTCAGATTTTAACACAAACCTTCCTTTGTTTAAAAAAAAAAAAAAAAAACCTTCCTTTTTTTTTTAAAGTGGTTCATTTTATGTAATACCATATTAATTTAGCTCTAATCAATTAGAGTACCATGAGGTTTTTATTTTTGTTTTTCTGTTAATATTTAATTTTTTTAAAAAAATCACTTTTTTTTTTATATTTTTTTTTATTGTTGGTTGTTCAAAACATTACATAGTTCTTGATATATCATATTTCACACTTTGATTCAAGTGGGTTATGAACTCCCATTTTTACTCCGTTTACAAATTGCAGAATCACATCAGTTACACTTCCATTGATTTATATATTGCCTTACTAGGGTCTGTTGTATTCTGCTGCCTTTCCTATCCGTTACTACCCCCCCTCCCCTCCCCTCCCCTCCCCTCTTCTCTCTCTACCCACTCTACTGCAGTTCATATCTCCCCCTTGTATTATTTTTCCCTTTCCCCTCGTTACCTCTTGTATGTAATTTTGTATAACCCTGAGGGTCTCCTTCCATTTCCATGCAATTTCCCTTCTCCCTCCCTTTCCCTCCCACCTCTCGTCCCTGTTTAATGTTAATCTTCTTCTCATGCTCTTCCACCATTTGACCCAGCTATTCCCCTTCTCGGTCTATTCCCTAAAGACCTAAATAGAGCATGCTACAGGGACACTGCTACATCGATGTTCATAGCAGCACAATTCACAATAGCAAGACTGTGGAACCAACCTAGATGCCCTTCAATAGACGAATGGATAAAAAAAATGTGGCATTTATACACAATGGAATATTACTCTGCATTAAGAAATGACAAAATCATAGAATTTGGAGGGAAATGGATGGCATTAGAGCAGATTATGCTGAGTGAAGCCAGCCAATCCCTAAAAAACAAATGGCAAATGTCTTCTTTGATATAAGGAGAGTAACTAAGAACAGAGTAGGGACGAAGAGCATGAGAAGAAGATTAACAAAAAATCACTTTTTTAAAGTCCCAGCTTTACTTAACTTCTAACTAGCTAAGCGAATACTGTCTTAAAGTGTTGACAAGATTAAGAAATCATCTAAAAAGAAAATATATGAAAGACTGAACTCTGAAATATTCTACTCTCAGGCTTAGACCAAAATGTAGTTTTGTGTGAGTTCAACATTAGTCACTTATGTACTGCAGAGAGCTCAGCAGAGATACAAAGTTGGAGGCTGCTTCTATTTGCATTTTTAATGCCAAAATACAGATATTTAAAATATAAAATTTTAAAAGCATTTCTGAAAGATTTACATAAAGTGATATGAGTTTTACCACCACAGAGATAAATTACATTTTAAGTCTCTATTTATAGTTCTCTCTTATTCAATCAAGCCTATAGAGGGCAAGAACCTTCACAGATAGGTGGACCCTTCACAGATAGGTAACAAGCTATGAACCAAAGATAAAGAGACCATATTATGTCCACCTTTTCCTAGAGCTGGGCAGAAATCAGAATGCTCATCTACTATCATTCATACAATTATTCTGATACACCAACTCTTAAGCACATCACATGCAACATAATATTTTACAATGTTCTTCTAGTCTTGAAAGAATAGCTCTTAAGACCGATTTCCCTGCCAAAAACAACTATAAAGTCTAGATTAAAAAACAAAACAAAACAAAAAAAAACTACCTATATAAAAACAATAAGGTCTAAGAGTTGAGGTGGAAAGAGATACAGTTTTTCTTACAAATCAGATTAATAATTTCTCACAGTAAGAGAATTTTAACCATGTTTTCATTCATTTTTCCCCACAAAGGACAAGAAAAGAGGTACACAGATTCAAAAGTCTTTACAAATATAAATATTTGTCGTCCTAATGAGCTAGAAATAATCCTGAAAAGTTAAAGTCACATCAAAAACAAACAAGCAACTCTATAGCAAGCCTGCTAAAACATGTTTGAACCTGCCTTCTCAAGCTTAATCACCAGGCAATCTTTTCTATCTACAAGTAATGAAATATTTTCAAACAGGGTTTGCTTTCAATCACAAAATAAATACAGGTAAAGGAAGGATTAACACAAGCCAGAAACAGAGAAGCCAGAAAAGTACCAAAAAGTTTCGACTACAGAATCACAGTGGAGTGGGAGTTAAGTAAATGAAAGTTTAAAGAACTGTCCCAGTTCCACAATGCTAGTGCCTGACTACATTTTTTTAAAGAACACCAGTAAGACATGAAACAGTAAACTGTTCAGACAGATTAAAATTTCTGGGTTTTACAATATAACTGGTAAATTTAAAGGAGAAAAGCACAGGATACAATATGAAGATTTCAATTGACTTAAAAGCTCAGAGTCATAGTTTTACCACTATAAAACAGGCTCAAAATCTCTCATAGCTATTAAGGTGCTTTTAAACAAACAAAAAATTAGTTGTAAAAAAATTGTATTTAAAAAATAATTTCCAGCACCAAGCATGGTGGTACATGCCCCTAATCCCAGCTACTCAGGAGGCTGAAGCAGGAGGAGCACAAGTTGGAGGCCAGCCTCAGCAACTGAGCAAGACCCAGTTTCAAAATAAAATTGTAACAAGGCTGGGTATGTTAGTTTAGTGCTTGCCTAGCATGTTCGAGACTCTGGGTTAAAATTCCAGTACTGAAAAGGGGGCTGGGTGATTCTATTTAAGAACCATTTACCAAGATACAAGACAAATCAAAACCCTAGACATGTTTCTCCAAAGCTGTACAAATTGTACCAAATCTTAAGATAAAAACACTGTTCTCTATTCCAAAATTTCATAATTTAAGACTGGGTGGAAAAAAAGAAACACTAGAAAATAGTCTCTATTAGAACCATAGGAGTAATTGCCCTTGAAAACTTGGAGCAGTCAACTTAGAAGACTATCTTTTAGAATACAAGACATATATATTAAAAAGCAAAATAATTCAATGATTAAGATCACTAATTCAAGACCTACCCAGCCTCCTCTATTTCAATCCTGTCTTTGCCATTTAATAGGTTTGATTTTCATATTTGTTTCTCAGTTTCCTCATCTGTAAATAACATCTACCTCAAAATGTTATTTCATATGTTTCACTTATAGTCAAGAGACCTTTTGGCTAGTACACGCCTGTAATCCCAGCTACTTGGGAGGTTGAGGCAGATGGATCACAAGTTGGAGGTCAGCCAGCAACTCAGGGAGACCCTGTCTCAAAATAAAAATTAAAAACAAGCTGGAGATGTAGATCTCAGAAGCAGTGCATTGCATGGTATAGCACTTGTGCAACTATTCAAGAGCCTGGCAATTCCCAGTAACACAAAAAAGAAAAGGGGGAGGCGTGTTTATAAGTCCAAATGCTGTGAATAAAACAGTATGGACAGTTCCTCAAAACATTCAAGACAGAATTACCAGGACTGGGGTTGTGGTTCAGTGGTAGAGCACTCACCTAGAACATGCAAGGCCCTGGGGTCAATTCTCAGCACCACATAAAAATAAATAAATAAAATAAAGGTATTGACAACTATAACTTAAAAAAAGATAGAATTACCTCATGATCCACCGATTCTACTTCAGAGTATATGCTGAAAAGAACTTGAAAGCAGGGACTTGGAGAGCTATTTGTATACCCTAATTCACAGTACCATTATTCAGAACAGCCAAAAGATGGAAACACTGTCAACTGATGAATAAATAAATTCACTAATTGTGGCATACACATAAAATGGAATATTATTCAGCCTTAAAAAGGAGAAAAATTTTGACATACTCCATAACATGAATAAGCCTATGTATGCTAAGTGAAATGAGCAAGTCTCAAAAAGAACAGTACTCTATGATTTCACTTATGAAGTACTTACAGAGGTCGAACTCATAGACACAAGGTAGAATGGTGGTGGGCAGGGGGAAATGAGAAGTCATTGTTTAATGGGTACAGAATTTCTGTTTTCTAAGATAAAGGGTTCTGGAGATGGAAGTGGTGATAGCTATACAACAATGTCAATGTGTTTAATAGCATTGAATTAAACAATTAAATAAAAATGATTAAGATAATTTTGCTATGTATATTTCACCACAATTTAAAAGACAACAACAAGGGCCAAAAGCCAACTGTTTAAAGGCATCATAAAGTAACAAAATCAACCTGGACTAGTGGGGCCAAAATTCTGAAGAAAATGTTAATACAGTATATTGAGAATAGTCCCACACTTGCCTTTGCTTATTGCCCTGAGTCAGCTGCTGTCTTTATTTGGAAGAATGAAAATAAGGCCAAGCACAAAGTCTCAGAAGGGGCTGGATATGAAGCTGGCTGGGACATATACAAGAAAAACCAGAAATTCTACAAACAACTTTCCACTGTGAATGTTTACTAAAACATCAAAAACCAAATAAAACAAAACCCTCCCTAGCCCCCAAGATTATCATGAGGCTTATACACTGACAAGAGATTACTGGCAGACTTACAGGAAAGAGAGAAGTAAAAATTCAAGGCACAGTACTGTAGAAAGGGTCCTGGTTAACACCTTAGGCTTTCAGCTGGGGCTAGGCACCTTGCCTAAAGGTATACTCTAGAAATAAATGTAAAGTGAAAACAGACCAATAAGTTACAAAGCCTAAAAACAGCTTCATCTAGATCACAAAGCTCTTCCCATACTTTACATGTCTGCTAGAACAAAATTAAAATTTTATTTGGAGGAAGTATTATCCAGTGCCTCCACTTTTTCGCAGGTAACACTGGCACTCAACCCAAAATTCCTAGGCTTGCCTCCCTCCCCTTTAAGCAAAACAAAAACCAACTCAGGATTAAATATCTAAAATCTTTAGAGGGGAAGGGCAAGTGGAATCCCAGAAAGTTGAAATGTTCTAAGATCCTTATGCTATCCAGACCTTGGTACTAAAAAAAAGGGAAGGAGGGTTGTTAAAAACTGATAATGTACAAGGAAGTTCATTTTAATTTCTAAGCTCTATAAAGTAACCACTAAAATAATAATATATAAATGGTTAGCCAATGAGAGGGGGATGGGAAAACAAAGGCAAAAGAAGTGGAAAAAGCAATAAAGAACAGAAAAATAGGATACTCAATTTAAACCCAAATGTATCAATAATTACATTAAATATAAATAAAATAAATGATTCAATTTAAAAAAAAAACAAAGATTGTCAGATGGGGTTTAAAAGCATATTACTGGCTAGGGATGTGGCTCAAGGGGTAGTGCGCTCACCTGGCATGGGGGCGGGGGGAGCGCTGAGTTCCATCCTCAGCACCACATAAAAATAAAGATGTTGTGTCCACCGAAAACTAAAAAATAAATATTAAAAAAATTCTCTCTCTTAAAAAAAAAAGCATATTACTATGTTACACATATGACACACCTCAAATGAAATACAGAAAGTTTGAACTGAAAGGATGGGAAAAAATTTGCTATGCAAAATATCAACCAAGGAAAGCTAATATAGTAATATCAAACAATAGACTTTATGGCAAGAAGTATTGCTAGAGATCAAGAGGAATATTCCATAAAAATAGAACAGTCAAATTCAACAGAAAGATTAAAAAAAAAATACTAAGCTTATACTTTTGTATATGAGTGTGTGTGGAGTGCTGGGGATTGAACCCACGGTCTTGTGCATGTAAGGCAAGTACTCTGCCAACTGAGCTATACCCCCAGCCCATATACTCATTTTAATACAACCTCAAAATACACAAATTAAAAGCAGAAACAGATAAGTCCATATTGCAATAAGATTTTAATACTTCTCAATAGCTGACAGGATAAACAGACAAAAAGATTTAGTCATGATATGGATCATGTGAACAACATGCCAACCTGATTAATATATCTGATCAAACTGACAATACTCTATCCAACAACTATAGGCTACAAAATTTAACTTCAATTAAAAACTTTTCATTAAAGATACCATTAAAAAAGAGAAGAAAGCCAGAATGAAAGACAATTTTCTTGCAATTCGTGTATTTAACAAAAAACTTTATCTGGAATAAAGAAACTCAAAGAAATTACAAAAACAGATACATCCGATTTTTTAAAAATGGGCAAACTATGCATTTCTATGTTATACAGCAAAAGAGTTTTCTAAAACTATTAAAAGGATTTTCAAATTGGCATAGCATTAGAGGATTATCAAGTAGTATTTAAGGTTTCTGGCAAGTTTCTAAGTATTCCAACAATGGAGCTAATAACTTCTAATGACAATTATTCTAAGAAAGTCACTTCTTCAATGAGAATTGCACTATCAGGTTTCAAAATCAAAAATGAGGAAAAAACTAAGGACTTTCTATATGCTTTAAGAGCTTGAAATAGGATCATAGATAAAGTCATTATTTTCAAGTTAAATATGGGAAATCAGGTTTATCTTCCCAAAAGAATTTCTACATTACCAAATTGTCAATGAAAGAAGAATTTACAAAATGGAATCATAGTCATTTAGAACAGTGTTTGATATATAATACATACTCAGTAAATGCTTGCTGAATAAACATTTACTTATGGCATTAAGGTGAATGTTAACTCAACTCTGGGTTTATCATAAATTCTATCAAACAGAGTCAATTAATTTAATTCTTCTGCACTGAGGTGGTACAACAAAGTGGTGAAGACCATAGGCTTTGAATTAAAAATTTAAGAATGGATTCAGTCCCACTCAGGCTAAACAGTAACTGTATGATCTTTGGCAAGTTAGTTAATTGCTCTAACCTTAGTTGTTATTTTTCTAATCTAAATTTCTTCATCTACAAAATGGAAATTACCGTGACCAACTTGAAAATCGGGTGTTTAAAACAATACAGTGATACAGCTTTGTGATAGAGATACCTACTGCTGCAGACTCAGAATTGTAACTTTTCAAAGAAGCACAATAATAAATTTTAATTTTATCACTTTCCCACACTACTGCTTAAAGATAATAACAAAACTGATATTGTAAGGGCTAAATAAATTCATACACTAAAAGTGCTTAAAGTAGTGTCTCGCACACAATAAGGAGTTAAGTGTTACCTGCTATTATAATAGTACTGCATAGACTCATAGTCAATCAAGGATGTATCAACCCATTTGAAGAGTTCTCAAAGAAACTGTGACATCACATCTAGCTATTCACTTTCAATGTTAAAATGGTTTAAAGCTTTAGAGCCGCTAGACATGGTGGCACATGCCTGAATTCACAGCAACAAGAGGCTGAGGCAAGAAGATCACAGTTCAAAGCCAGCCTCAGCAACTTAGACCCTAAGCAACTTAGAAAAACCCTTTCTCAAAATAAAAAAATAAAAAGGGCTGAAGATGTGGCTCAGTGGTTAAGTGCCCCTAGGTTCAAACCCTAGTACCAAAAAACCAAAACAAACAAAAAGCTTTAAAGCTGAAAGGGCGCTAAAGATCTAAAATAATCTAATCAACAAATCCTTAAATATTCCCAAATCCTCTTGAAACTGAAAATAAAAGTATGGTTGGGTGATATGTAGATGTAAAAATACCTACTAGAGTCAACATATCCTGACCACTCACCAAGACATCTATGACTCTCAAAAAGATAACAACTTGAGTTCTTAACCAATGAATTTGCTTTACTGCTAAGGAAAGCAAGAATCTTAACCAGGGAGGTTAAATGACTTCGGTAAATTAACGACAAAATAGGAACTAAAGCCATGAGTCTCTTAATTCATTATTAAAGATTTTTATCACTACTCCAAATTTCCCATATATATTGGTAGCAATCCACTTTATGTACAAAAGTTTCATTCCATTTACTCCATCAAGACATGTGCGCTCTATTTCTGACTATGTAAGAGGGTCTACTTCATGCTGGACAGTGTAAACACCGAACACTCGTCTCCCTAAACTTAACATTATGAACTGTTCGACTATCACTGCACACGAAAGAAACTAGTTCACAGACCACAGGGAATGTGGTGTTTATGGTTCCATTAATTTATTTCATACAGGAGCTAAAAAATATCCAGTAACAATTAACAAATGGGAAAAAGAATAAAATAACTATGCATAACAAAACCAAAATAAAACAAAAAGGAAACATTGTCCTGGTTTTATTTCACAAAAGGCAAGTAATCAAAATCGAAGTTTTTGACTTAACTATAAAAAATGCTATGGTCTTGGATATCATCAGTCACAGAAAAATTAGAGCATTTATAAGAAAAGCCTGTGTTAAAACAGATCCTTCCTGCAAAAGGCAAGTTGGCAAAAATGTTCAACATGCTTGAAGCTTAGTAGTCCAAAAAAATTTAGTGGATACTACTTTCTTCTAAGATGTCATTTTGAATGCAAAAAAGGTGCCAGGAAAGTCTCTATAGCTATTATCAAACTTCTCCAAAATGTGCAATCTGAATATTATGAAAAAAGGTTTTTTTGGGGAGCTAAAAGCACCAAAATCTACAGGAGAAAATACAGACCCACAGTTTCATCATTTCCATGTTCTCATCCTATCTTTTGACCTTATTCCTCCTTGGTAGCTTCAACAACAGCTTACATTTCAGCTCTTTGCTATGTACTATCTTTCGTAATTACAACATTCATACTAACAAGCAATGTCACTCACTCCTAAATTTTCATTCCCCATCTTATCAAGACTCCTTTCAGTCATTCATGTAGTAAGCAAACCCTGAATCTTACCCCCAGAAGATATCAAATAACTCTGGCACAGAAGATCATCTTTTTTCTTCCCACTCCTGCTACTTAGTTACATTTAAATGAATGTTCTCACCCTCAATGTATCTAATATTTCTATTTCCTGGAACCTTATGATTCACTTGCCTCCTTAAACATCATGAACTCATGATCACCATTTTGACTATGCTATCTTAGAATTCTCCCCCAACCCCAATACGGAAAAATCTATCAACTGGTTTTCCTTATTTTGAGCATTCTTCTGAGGCTGCTACATACTCCTAAAAAAAGTACAGACTACTGATTGGGTCCACTCTACAAAATATGTGCCAAACACACCTGATTATATCCTCACAACTACAGATTATCCATTTATTTACATGTAGTTGACCCTGGACAGCAGGTCTTCCAAACTCTGTTCTTTTATTAAATTCTTAGTGTTGCTGTAAAAATTTATCACAAATGTATTTGCTTATTACTCTCTTAAAATTCTAGAGTTCAGAAAACTGAAATCAGATCAGTAGGCTAAAGCAAGGTGCTGGCAGGGATGGTTCTTTAAGGAGAATCCAAAGGGGAAATCTACTTCCATGCCTTTTTCAGCTTCTAGTGGCCATTTGTTATATTCCCTGGCTAGAGACCCACTGCCCATCTTCAAAGAGGTTATCTCTCCACTCATGATACTACCTTTACCTTCAACTATTGATTCCTCCTGCATCCCTCTTGTGAGGACCACTATGATTACATCAGGCCTAAGAGAATGGTTATGAATAATCTCATCTCAAGATCCTGAAATATGCCTGCAAAATTTCTTTTGATATATAAGATTATCACTCCCCAGTTCCGGAGATTAGTCATGGACATATTAGTGGTGGAGGTCATCATTCAACTTACTACCTTCTGCAGTCTCCCAACAACTCATATGCTCTGTCTCTCTAAACTAACACTCTCATCTTCTTTTTTATAAGCAGGCTAAGCATCAGTAGAGAGTTCCTCAGCTTATCTCCTCTTTACCTCTTTATCCATCCTTGGTAACTTCCAAACAGGCCAAATAAGAAGTGGCCCTCCTTTCCTGTTACTCTCTTCCCTGTGAATTTATCCCCTCTAAATTTTCTTTAAGGATGACGGGCAGTACCACTCCTACTTTTGTTTGTAAAAACACTGGAAATATAAAGTAAAAGCACACACACACACACACACACAAAAAAAAAACTTTGAAATTCACAAGAAAATTTTATGTAGAAAATGTCTCTATTAAGTCTTTTATTAACCCTATATGCCAAGATAAAAAATTATATTTCTTCTCCTTTGGCATTAATTCTAATTGCTCAAGTTGGCCTACAGAGTACTATCCATAAAATTAATTTTCCTTTAATATTGTATTCATTTTCATAATTTAAGGGTAAAATAAATAAATACAAATTATATCAATAACTAATATTATTATGACACTGTCTCTACAAAATACTCAAAAATATTTTCCTAATCATTAGTATTTTGAAAAATTAAAACTGACAATGAAACTTTTAATAACTAAACCCAAACTATCTTAAAAGCTGAACATGTAATCATTTCTTTAAGAAATCAATGATTTTTTTCCTTTAAATTAAGTAAAGCAGAGATTACAAACTTAATGCCTTCAGGGTCTAAACAAGTAGTTCAAGTCTCAAACATTAGGAAGGGTAGAGTGGCAGAAACTAGGTCACATGTTCCATCCAGAGACGTGTATATTTTTCTTTCTGAAAATAATGAGCTTGCCAAATAACAAAGTCACATGGGATAAATTCTGACCCATGCCTGCTTCCATTTAATTCCCAGAGTTAATATATCCATTGGTATATGATACATACACTGAGGTTCATGCATGACATTTTAGGTACACCTCCTTGGTAAGAGTAAAAAAGTCAGTTGAGTGGGTAACAGGGAGATAGATAGTAAAACTTCACCACCTTCTTCTCCTCTCAGCTTGAGATCTAAAATTCCAAAAGGCAGAGCAGGGGATTCACAGAAGAAAATGATATGGGTTCTACGTGGGTATAACTTGAAATACCTGGCTACGAAACATGACCTGAGATGTTTAGTATGAGATAAAAATCTTCAAAGAAAATAATGCAAATACCAACAGAAAAATATTTTTTGATTTTTGGGAAACGAAAAGCCATGTTACTTATCTTGACTGAGATACTGATTGCAGAAGTGCACACATTTTTCAAAAATCATTTTGTACACCTTAGTTAATTCCAATGTATATAATTTTTTTTTTTCCCGGTGGACACAACATCTTTGTTTGTATATGGTGCTGAGGATCGAACCCGGGCCGCACGCATGCCAGGCGAGCATGCCACCGCTTGAGCCACATCCCCAGCCCCTATATAAATTTTTCCTTTGGTTGAAACATTGACTTTTGGATATATCAATTAAGATCAAAACAATATACATTAAAAAGGCAAAATAAGAGAACTGAGGATATGAAATTTTTTAAATTTTATCTTATGGAATGTGAAGATATCAATTTTTTTCTTTCTGAATCTAAAACAGCATGTTTACACAACCATTCTGAAAAAGTATGGTTTACTAATTAAAAAAAAAAAAAAAAAAAGAACACACACACACAATATATAACACCTGTATCAATTCACACAAGATAGTTCCTACAAGGAGCTGTGCTACAATTATGGTTCAAAGGTAACATGTGAAGATTATCAATTTTTTCTTTCTGAATCTAAAATAGTAAGTTTAAACAAGCATTCTGAAAAAGTATGGTCTATTAAAAAAGAACACACAATAAATATATAACACCTGTATCAATTCACACAAGATAGTTCCTACAAGGAGCTGTGATACAATTATGGTCCAAAAATAACAGAAAATGTCAGAAATAAACAATTCATAAGTTTAAAATTATATACTGTTCTAAGTAGCAAGATGAAGTCTTGTACAGTACCACTCTGACATGCCTGATATGAATCAACCCTTTGTCCAGCATTTCAATGCTGTGTTAATCCCACCCAATCCCGTCATTAGTAGTTGTCTCGGTTATGAGATCAAGAGGTCACATTACTACAGTGCTTGTGTTCAAGTAATCCTTATTTTACTTAATGGCCCCAAACTGCAAGAGTAGTGATAAAGGGGCAGAGGGAACAACTTTAACAATTGTTACAAATGCTGAAAAGGAATAGTACCAGGCACAATGAAAGCTAGTGCAGTCAGTGAGGAGTCTGTGGTCAGTGAAAGCTGACAAGAAATTTAAGATTTATAGGACAAAAGCGAGCAAGTGAGATGAAGAAAGGAAAACATTTTAGGAACATTTTAAAACAAATGACATGTGTGAGGATTCCAAGATGAGAAATAAGATTTAAGCAGGGCAAACAAGGATTTAAGCAGGGTAGTTACATGACCACATTTGTGCTTTAAAATAATAACTGGGGTGCTGGGGTTGTGGCTCAGTGGTAGAGTGCTTGCCTGGCATGTGTGAGGCACTGAGTTCTATCCTTGGCATCACATAAAATAAACAAACAAACAAACAAATACATAAATAAGTGTGCCATGTCCATCTGCAAGAAAAAAAAATCTTAAAATAATAAAAATAAGTGATATAAATATGGAAAACTATAGAGTCCAATGAATGTTAAGACTATTTATACTGAAAACTCCAACAAGACAGATATGAAGGTGAATTGGTCTTAGCTAATAGACTTATGAAACCAAGGAAAAATTGTAGATCCTAGTAAGAGATGATATAGATATAGAGGCTGAAGTAACTGATAAGAAAATAATTCCTGGGTTCTGCAATGAACAATTGAAATGATAGTAATTATGATTTGGACATGCCAAGTCCAAAGTAACCTAGAAAACAATGAAGGGAATTATAAACTAGATAGATGAATTTATGAATCTGAATCTCAGAAAGTGAGACTATAAAAATAATTTGGGAATCATCTGCAGAGGCACAAGGATCTATGGTAGCGAATGAGGTGAAGACTGTGCACTGTGAGAAGAAAATCTAGGATTAAGTCTGAAGAATCCAGTTGTTTAGAGGCTGGGGCTGAGGCTCAGTGGTAACGTGCTCACCTAGCATGTGTGAGGGCTTGGATTCGGCGATCCTTAGCACCATGTATAAATAAATAAAATAAAGGTATTGTGTCCACTTACAACTAAAACAAAACAAAACAAAACAAAACAAAAGAATCCAGCTGTTTAAGGAATGGATGAAGAAGCAGCAGCAGAGAAAGACCAGGAGAAGAGGCTAAGAAGAAATAGGCAGAAGGTAAGAAGCATTCCGAGTGTTTTGTCACAGTAATCAACAATCCCACATGGAGAAGAAAAATATGGTCAACTTTGTCAAATGCTATTGGGGGAAAAAAAATTAAAAATGAAGATCAGCAGTGATATTTGCATTCAGAGATGTACAGATTTCATGGTGATCCTAGTAAGGGCAAAACTGAATAGAATATTTGAGGTAGATGCTTAACTGGAACATATACAAAGTGAATGAAGGATGAGAAAAGAAAAGACAGCCAAGTGTCAACATTTGTCATGAAACATTAAGCTGTGAATAACAGATGAATGTCCTTGGGAGATGGCAGTTCATCTGAAAATTAAGTGGAATTTTATTCTGAGGGTATGAATGGCTTGATCATGTCCAATGCTGACGAATAAGATCCAGTAAAAAAGGCAGAACCCCCAAATACTTAAAAGATTCCAAATGACACAAAAACAGGTAAAGGAGAAAACATCCTGTACTAACACAGGAAGAAAAAGAGAAACACAAGAGGAGAGAAAATACATGTAAAGTTGTAGATGTAGTGTCATGAAATAAAGAACTCTATTTTCTCTTAGAGGCAGAAGGCAAGATCATTGAGGGGAGCTAGAGGTTTGCAGAAAAATAACTGGTATAGCAAGGTAACCAGAGAAAATGTGAAACTGCTGGGCAGTGTGGAGGGTTCACTGCAGATCTGTACAATGGACCAACAGTAGCACTGGCCTATATTCCAGAAGAGACATAGGCAAGTCACTAGGTTTATCCAGTGCTATGGAATTACCACAATGGTTTGATTTAAAAAAAAATGATGGAACAAAAAATATTACCATTAGTTAATTTGTATTGAGCTTGTTACCATAGGCCAATCCTTTTAAGTGCTTTACATGAATGGCTTATTTAAGACCCATCATTACCCTATCCCCAATTGGCACAATTTTTTTTTTCATTTTATAAATGAGAAAGCTGAGGCATGAACTAATTAATTGCTTAACCATGGTCAAAAAGAGGTAGAACCAGGACTTAAGGTTTTGAGGTTTCACTGCACAAAAAGGAACTGAAAAGAGATTTTTAAAAACATGAATATATATAATAAAAACCTTAAAATTCTTCATCAATATCAATAGAGCAATAGACCATGAAATCACAAATAGTTTATCTTAGTATTTGATGGTTGGTATGGAATTTAAAGACTTACCAAATCAAAAATTTCAAGATGAAAACAGCAGCAAGTCAACTTATTTATTTCACATTTATATGCCAGTCAGTATGTTTTCACATGCTATCTCATTTATCCTCGAAATGATAACAAAGTGAAACCATAACTTGACAAGCAAAGAAATCCTCAGAAAAGCTAAGTAATTTGTTATACCTTTTATTACATTCCTGAAAAACACAGTGGCCTCTCACTGACCCCTTGCCACTAAGCCCTTACTAAACCACTGGTAAATGGCTTGAGTGAATTCACTCAGCAGACCAAAAAATGTCACAGCTACTGATTCTCATTAGAAATTCTTCCCAAAACATTGCTCTATTTTATTAAGTAAAAGAAACTAAAACAAGCACTTATTTCTACATTGCAACTAAAAATCAAAATTAAAAAAAAAACTGAAAATAAAAAGAGAGTAAAACCTTAGAAGAACGTCATTGTGTTCAAATTCCAAAAATAAACACTGAATAATCAGAAAAGTTATTGGACTTATTAATTCTGCAGTAATATAATAACTAAACTAAAAGAATCTAGATTTATTCTGAAAAATATTTACATTAATATGACTTTTGTGTCACTGAAGACATATACTTGGGTTTTAAAAACTTATAGAAGAATATTCATCATTTAACCATTCTTAAGAGATGTTATATTTTTTGTTTTGTTTTTTACAAGTGCTAAATATTATGAAAAAAAGTTTAAGTCATTCTCCTTCAGTTTTCCATTTTAACAATTCAGTAACTCTGTGAAAATTTAAGATTTTTCACTCACATAGGCTAAGGTTGGTCCTTACAAAAGAAATACTAATTAAGAAACAAACAACAACAACAAAAAACACCTTCTACGCTGAGATGTACCACTCAAACTAAAATTTAACAAAATCACTGTTCTGAAATGTTTTCTTAAATAACAAAAAAGCTGTCCTTACCATATACATTAGTATGTCTCTAATCATCACCATAGCTGTTTGATGATCATTCCAAGCTTGATTTAGTGTTTGAAGAAAGTTGTTATTCAATGAATTTAGTACATCTTCTCGCACCTATTAACAGAATAGTTCATCAGTTTGTTTATGTACACACACACAGATTCTCATAAACATGCACATATATTTGTAAATAATGGAATATAATTCTTAATTTTAAACCAAAGAAATATGTTATAGGCCAGTAGAAATATTTTATACTATCACCTATACAGAGATAATTATCAAGTGTGTATATAGATTCCCACTTTCTCTCTTGACTTCCAGAAGCAACCTCTGGGAATTTCTCAATTCACAAAGGCTTATATGGTCAGAATAAAATCCTAAATTCTTATCATGAACTACAATACAAGGCCCTAGAGCTGGTTCCAACTAAATTTCCTACTATACTTTCTCGTTCCCCACCTCTGAATAATAGCTAAGAGTACTGATTTTGGAATCAAACCATCTGACTTCTAATTTTAGCTCTGACAAGTTGTGTAATTTTGGATAATTTAATCCCTGGACCTTGGTTTCCTTATATGTGAAATAGTATCCTTTTTGTAGGATTGTTATATGGATTTAATTGATGCTAGTAATATATTCAGCACAGTTCTAGCATTCAGTAAACAATCAATAAACATAAACTACAAACAGCAACTGTGTGGTTTGTTTGACATTTTTTTCTGCCTCAATTTGCATGGCTATCTCTCAGGATGATCTCATCCCTGGATGCTCTTTTTCAAATAACTCCTATATACTTCTTTATCCTACACTTCATTTCTCTTCACAGTACACATCATTAACTACTATACTATGCAATGCTGATTCCTGATTATTTTTAAGCCATTGATAACATTCATCCACTAAAATTTGCTTTAGGAGAATAATACCTAGTTGTATCATATTTTCAAAGCACCATAACAATTCAAAGACAATGGTTATGTTATAGTGAAAAAAACAAATCATCTAAAAATTTTAAGCAACTGCCAACCTGACTAGAAAAGCATGATTTGTAAAATAAAATGGTGACACAGACTATCAAAAATCAAAAACTTTTGATCTACAGACACTGTCGACACAGAAAAAGTAAAGCTACAGATGGGATAAATTGGACTTCATCAAAACTACAATCTTTTGTCCAACAGACAATGTAAATACTAAAAAAGAGAAGCTACAGACTGGGTGAAAAATCAACTCACTTGTATTCAGAGTATTTTTTTTTTTAAAGTCTTAAAACTCAGTAAAAAAAAGGAAACAATTAAAAATGGGTAAAAGATTTGAACAGACACTTCACCAAAGAGGATATAGAAAAAGGCAATTTTGTACATGAACAGATGGTTCAAAAACATTAGCCATCAGGAAAATGCAAATTAAAAACATGATGAGACACTACTATACACCCATTAGAAAGGCTACAATAAAGTAAGCTAAACAACATGAAGTGTTGGCAATGATTTGAAGCAAAAAAAAAAAAAAAAACCATCCTGTGTTGCTGATGTAAGCACAAATTGGTACAGTCTTATGAGAAAAGTTTGACAGTTCTTATGAAATTAAATATATACACTTAACCTATGACCCAACATTCTACTTCTATACATTTACTCTGTAAAAACAACTTATATTCACACAAAAACATGTAAACAAATATTTATATCAGATCTATCCACAATCACAAAAAGCTACATATATAAAAAATGATAAGAAAACTGTGGTACGTTCATACAACAGAATGTCATTCAGCCATAAAAAGAAACAAACTAGTGATACAACTTAATCTCAAGGTAATTACGGTGAATGAAAGAAGTCAGTCTCTAACAGTTAAAAAACTATGATTCTACTTATATGATGTTCTGGAAAATACAAAACTTTTATGACAAAGAATAGAGTAGAAGCTGCCAGGAACAATGGAAAGATATCACAGGGAAGTGAGATGAAGGAAATGATCCATATTCAGTGTGATTGTGGTTACATGAATCAATACACAAGCTAAAACTCAAAAGAACTATTCATGAAAATAAAGGATTAATTTTTTTAAAACTTTCAGTAATTATGATTCTCAAGTTGGGCCCTGCTTTGTTATTATCATAATCATTAAACTATGATGCCACATGATTTGTTCATAAAAGAAACTTGAATGTCAATGACAGAATTAAGTAATTTAAGAGTATCAACTCTATGAACTACTCTGCAACAGTTCAAATTTGCATACTACATTCTTCACTTCTGTGAATATAGCTTTTCTTGCATTTTCAAAATTAGGTGCTTAGCAAACATTAAAGTGAAATTATGAAATCAAAAGAAAATTTTTATTCTTTATGGCATAATAAAATCTTGTCCACTGATAAATTAAAGCCCAAGCTATAAGACCCACATCCTCAAAACAAACTACTGGTAAAGGGAAGAGAATGAGAGTTAGCAAGAAGGATGAAAGTAGAGGGAGGACAGAAGGCATGAGCATGACCTGGAACTATAGGTTCCCAGTCTTCGCTTTTAA
Organism: Callospermophilus lateralis; assembly: GCF_048772815.1. Lineage (NCBI taxonomy): Eukaryota > Metazoa > Chordata > Mammalia > Rodentia > Sciuridae > Callospermophilus > Callospermophilus lateralis. Next base: position 13,427,357 of record NC_135313.1, on the reverse strand, counting down.
GTTTTCACATCCAAGCGTATCCATAGACTGAAGCTGACCCTGCACATGCAGCCTTAGGATAGTTGCAAAGCTGAAGGACATAATAACATGCACCATACATTCTACCTTCCAAAACAACTTTAACCATTAACAGAAACATTTTAACACTTTAAGTTTCAGTGCCTAGAGCAAAATCTCAGTGAATTCTAATAAAATGTTGAGGTAAGATGAAAAACTAATTACCTAAAATAAATTATAAAGACTTTTATTCTAAAGTTTACTAAAACTAGAAGAGTCATAAAACCAATGATGATGTGGAATACTGAAAACTGAGGAATTTCTCCTTAAAAAGAATCAAAACTGAAGACAATAGTTAGTGGAAATATAAATCCATCATCAGGCACTAAAATACAGTACTTCTATTTATCATAATGTTGCACTGAAAAATATAAACCATGTATTAAAAACATAAAATGGGGCATTAATAACATAAAACACGTGCTCATTATACAAAGAACATCATTAGAAAGTACAACAGGGGTTGGGAGATATCTTAGTGGTAGAATGCTTGGCTAGCATACCCAAAGCCCTGTGTTTCATCCCCAGCATTAAAAAAAAAAAAAAAAATCATAAAGAAAGAAAAGTACAAAGAGTTACCATAATTCCAAGAGATGTGTCCTTCTAGAAACATACAATGATTTAACATTCACCTAAAAGCTAGAATAATCAATATCAGTATCTGCAGAAAACTGCAACCAGGGCAATTACTAACCAAGACAAAATCACTTAAACCTATCTTATCTGTAGTAATTTTCACCTGTAATATGATTGTGTTTGATTAGATCAATGATGTTCATTTCACATCACGTTCCACTGAGATGCCTCTTTTAACAGACCACAGGGAAGGCTGTTTCTCCTGATTAAATGACTTATATTGGTTTCATAATAAAAAATTTAAAAGGGGGATTTCTGCCGTTTTAAAATAACTGAGAGACACTGGATGCCTGTTAAGTACCTTTCTGGACCTGGCTTCTAAAACATGTTGCCTGTTTCACATATGAAGTCAGTTTAAAACACAAATATGCCATCTTTTTAAGAAGAAAAATTTAGTTACAGATTGACTTGATATCTTTATATTTTATTTATTTTTATGTGGTGCTAAGGACCAAACCCAGTGCCTCACATGTGCTAGGCAAGTACTCCACCATTGGGCTATAACCCCAGCCCCAAATATGCAACATTTACCATGATCTTTCAAAAGAGTATTTGTTTCTACTTACACTTACATTTGAGTCCTGTGTTAATTATGTGGTACAGGGTTTTTGTCACCTTCACAAGTTCTGCTAGCTATGCAAATCTTATTTTTTCAAGGAATGCTATTAAATAATTCTAAAAGATCTCAAAAAGTTATTCACTTTATCACTCCAGGGTGGTATGACACCAACCTAACAATTAAAATGACTTACTATAGAAGTGAATCTTAATGGGAGTCAAGTCCTGGAGTATAGAGGCCATCTCTTCCAATTTGACACAGTTTGAAAACAGGTCCACAGCCCTTCACCTCTCGCTAAGAATTCTTGATTTAAAAGTTGAAAAGAGTGTTGTAATGTTTTGCTACTTATAGAATATAGCATATATGTTTCTATATCAATATTCATACATTGTGAATAATGGCAACACAGGATAATGAATGCTTGTAAAATGTTAAAGAACAGAAATTCATACATGCCTGGAAGGAACTCTTCTACTTCATACTCTGAAAGTTCTTAACGTAGCCAACTTTCAATTAATTATTTGTATATTCAATATAAATGTGGTAAATACTGTCGCTCTCATACTACGTTACTACTTTTAGATTTCTGTATTACAAAGCAAGTTTCTTCCTGTGTTTTGTTAATATTTTAAACTTTCCAAGTATTTACTAATGGTGAGATTCATGAATAATATAAATTTTACTGGTATTTGCTAGATTAACAATATTATTCCAATTATTTTTCACTAGCTTTAACAATAGGGTGGGGGGCTGGGGATGTGGCTCAAGCGGTAGCGTGCTCGCCTGACATGCGTGCGGTCCAGGTTCGATCCTCAGCACCACATACAAACAAAGATGTTGTGCCCGCTGATAACTAAAAAAAATAAATAAATATTAAAATTCTCTCTCTCTACCTCTCTCTCTCTTTAAAAAAAAAAAAAAGAATAGGGTGGGGGACTAAGGTTGTGGCTCAGAAGTAGAGCAGTCGCCTAGCATGTGTGAAGCCCTGGGTTCAATCCTCAGCACCACATAAAAATGAATAAATTAAATAAAGATATTGTGTCCAACTAAAAAAATTAAAAAAAAAAGAATAAGGATGGTAATCAAAGAAATCATACTAGTATCCATAATAAAACAGTAAGAGCTACTACAAGGAAAAATATTTTTTTCCTAACTGCTGTCAGAAGTTTTTTTTTTTATTTAAGTAATTTCACTGATGTACACAGTTAGCAATATAATTTTAAGGACTTTTACAAAAAGTACACCATTTTGAATTTCAAAAACAAATATTCCCCACTTTCACTGTTTGCTCTAAGTGTCCAAATTAATTGCTTCCAACAAGCAAAGCAAGGTGCTAGGCACTATGGAGGATACAAGAGGCATTTAAGCACTTTATCTCCTTTACCAGGAATAGGGGGATCCTAGTATTAGCATTCATATGACCTCAAAAATAGCAAGAGATTGAAAACAGAGGAACAAAAATGGTGTTAGGATAACACATTTTCATAATTCACTACATATGAGGACAAGGAAGAATCAACTTATTTTGATATCATTTTTAAAAATGCATTCTTCCCAGGGTGTGGTGGCACACACCTGTAATACCAGTTACTTCTGGGAGGCTGAGGCAGGAGGATTTCAAGTTCGAGGTCACCCTCTGCAACTCAGCAATTACCAGTCACAAACTAAAAAATAAAAAGAAAGGTCTGGTGATGTTGTTCAGTGGTAGAAGTTTTCTTAAATATAATATTCTTTTATACTTTTAAAAATAACATACCTTAGAAAATGAGGATTTCTCTGAGTACAAAATAATCATCACACACACACAAAATGTAGCTTTTTATTTACTAGGTGGAAAGGAACAAACCTAGAACAAAAGGTGTTTTACACCACAGAAAGATTCCACTATGAATTATCCATTTCCAATGGTTAAGATAAAAAAAAAAAAAATCATTTCACAAAATCACAATCTGATTTCCAATAAACTAATATACTGATTTCAAACAAACAGATGTATACAGCCAAATCACACTGTGTTTAAAATGATGGTTAGATTTAATAAATAACTTAGGCAGGTACAGGAAGAAGATAAAATACAAAATAGATCTCAGCAATCTGTGGCTATATACTATGGTGGTTTCCATTTTTATTGCCCTAGATGCTAGAGATTCATTCTAGAAGAAAAATGAATGCAAACCACAAACAAGCAACAAGAGACACAAAGATGAAAGAAAGGCCCTAGTTCATTCCTTCACATATTTAATAATATGAAAAGAATATCATCAAAAAAACATAAAAACAAGTAAGAGAAGATAACTGCCCTCAAAGAGCTTGCAATCTACTTACATAACAGCTAGTATTCAGTATCAGTAAACATTTGAAACCCTGGCTCTCCTGGCAACATCATCTCTCTCCAACCCTTTCAAAATAGAAGTCATTATCTTCCTAGTCTCTCATATCTCATGGTTACTATCTTCCTGACTTTCTAATAATTCCTTTTCCTTATCTTATCCCAAGTCTCTACTTTTGGGATTATCCTTTTCACATTTAGGACAATCACCCCATATTCAGCCTTTCTTTCTCTGCTTTCTGACTCCTATCATCATATGAAGCAACTGCAATATTCAACATAATACATTCCCACTATCATCCAATTACTTTAAGTTAGGAAAAAAGCACAAGACAAAATAGCAGAATTAAATCATCAATTAAACACTAAAAATGGCACTTATATTAAATATTTTACTCCATTTTCTCCATTACAGTCAGCCTCTTTTTATAGATTAAAAGCAATGGCTTTCCCCCACCAACAGAATAAGACCACCCACAGAAAACTTTTCAAAATCTAATCCAACTCACTTTACCATTTCTGTTTCCTACCCAGGTACCTGAAGATCCTTTATGTCCCAAATGCACTGGATCCACCTCACTGATACTAACTTAGCCTTTTTTCTCATGCAATTTTCCCTATTAACACTCTATCTTGCCTTTGTTCACATGATGAATCTTTAAAAATCCATTAAAGGTCTTGAAAGTGACCTCTTCTTTGTACCTCACCCTGAAATGCTCAGGCAAAAATAATGTCCTTTCAAATCTGATTATCTCACTAAAGCTATGAGTTTCCTGCTGGCAGGTATCATGCCTTACTTATTCTGGGGTGGCCGAAACACAGGAGAAACTTGGTACCTGTGGGCCTCAGAGTAGAATCTGTCTTTGCTAACAAAAGTCTTATTCTTAACTGCTTCCCTTAATATTCTTAATTTACTGCTACCATTTACTTTTATTTTATGCATACAAGCAATTAAAATACCTCTCTACATTCACCACATTTGCCTAGGAAAAAGGGAAAAAGCACTCAAAAAACTTTAATATAAAAGTCAAATCTGCTTAAGTAACTGGTACAGAACTTACCTTATCAACTTCAATCTCATAGGCAACTAATATACTCAGCCTTTATAGTACCCTTACATAAAGATCTTAATTTACCTACAAATAAATATAAAATTTAAAACACTGGCTCTTCTCCTTCCCCATCCAAAGAATAAATAGAAAAACAGTATACTGAAAAAGTAGTTTACATAGAGACTTCATTTGCAGCAAATGACAACCTACATACACAAAATAAACAGAAAGGTGTAGTTATATAAATAAAGCTTTTCCAGTTTAAGAAAAAAAAAAACAAAGAAAGAAAGTCACTTAAAAATTGAAACTATGCTATATCTCCTTCAAAAGTTTCAATTTCTCCATCTGTAAACCAAACACTTAGATCAGGATTATAAAGCACAGATCTGGGGAGGTAAGTTAAAAAACTAAAGTTCCACAAAGATAGTAGTCTTCAATATACTGCAAATGCCTGTCCAGTGCCTGGCATGAAACATCCTCAACAGGAAGCATTCTGAATGAATAGAAAGTGAGCAGGATAAAGCTCCTCTTATTCTGCCACCTTCTAAAAATAGTACTTGCATAACAGAATATATAGATGACTTTGTAAACCACTGAAATAAACCATCTTCTAAGTAACACTGAGTTGTTTCTAGATTTTAAAAGTTAACATCTTTTGTTCAGTTATTTTTCTAAGAGGAAAACAAAATTTCCAAGTACAAGGCTCATTTATAAGACTACCATGCTATTCAATCAGAATATGAATTTGAATGAGAAATTAAGCGTAAGGAAAATGTAAGAAACCTCCAAGACGTTAGCAAATTGAGTTAATAAAGCTCTTGCTACATTAAGTTTTTCCTCTGACTTAAAACAATGTAAAATTGAAATGGTTTTATTCTAAACACATATTATGGCACAATAATGGTAAAGTTCAAAACACTAGAACATTCTTAGGTCTAAATAACCCAAATGTATCGTATTATTACTATATAATGTTAAAATTCTTTTTTAAAAAAAATCTAATTTTTATTGATTAATAATCTGAAAAATCCAGAAAGGCCTAGTAATTTGTTCAAGACTGATAGTGGAAGAATTACTCTTAAAGCTCAGTTCTTATTTTCTACCTAGTACTTTTCCCACTGAAGTGTCATCTTTTGCTTACTTTTAAATATGGAGTGTCTAACATGAGGGAGAAGACAAGACAAAGCTTTGATTACTGTAAGATGACTTTAGACACTTGTCTATCTACCTATGCTCACATCCCCCAAGTAAGAATCTTATAAAAGAAGAATGAAGAGAGATGGCTCTATGTTTACCCTGCGCATAAGAAAACTGTCTTTTAACATTCAAAAGATATGTATGAACATGCGCGCGCACACAGACACACACACACACACACACACACACACACACACAAGCATACCAGCTATGAAAAACCAAAATTCTGGCTAAATAAATGTCCAAATTATTTGAAAATTAAGGTTAGAGCTAATTCTTAAAGTACTACCAACTCTCTGGTAATTTTTAGTTTCCAATACAATCTTTGAGTTAGGGTAAAGGAATGTATTAGTAAATAGAGCACATCTGATCCCTGCACTTGTGAAACAGATAGTAGATGTTTAGTTATAAAATATAATGAACATAGGAGACAATAATAGAGAAAGGAATGATGGGAAGTAACTACATAGGTCAAGAACCTCGCATTTGAGAGGTGTTGATGCTTAAACTGGGTCTTAGGAATGAGAGGTTGCTAATAAAAGAGGGTTGAAGGGCCATTCCAGACAGAGGGAATGGCTGTACAACATATTTCTCTGTAAAGGACCAGATGGATACTATTTTTTTTTTAACTTGTATTGTACCTCCTCAGCTCTGCTACCACAGCACAGAAGGAGAAGTAACCCGTACATAAATGAACAAGGCAGGATTCCAGTAAAACCTCAGGGTTTGATATTAGACCCCTTCTCTCTGTGATTTCATTTACTTCTAGTACTTTAAATATAATCTACCTATGCTCATATCCCCCAAATTACATTTCTAGTCCAAAGTTTTCAGACAACTAGATTTATGTATCAAATTCAATTCCACAGGTATCTAGAAATTAACCTGTTCAAATGGCACGCCATTTCCTACTTAAAATCTACATCATGAAGTCAAACAACAACAAGTGCTGGTGAGGATGTGGGGAAAAGGGTACACTTGTACACTGCTGGTGGGACTGCAAATTGGTGCGGCCAATTTGGAAAGCAGTATGGAGATTCCTGGGAAAGCTGGGAATGGAACCACCATTTGACCCAGCTATTGCCCTTCTCGGACTATTCCTTGAAGACCTTAAAAGAGCATACTATAGGGATACTGCTACATCGATGTTCATAGCAGCACAATTCACAATAGCTATACTGTGAAACCAACTTAGATGCCCTTCAATAGATGAATGGATTAAAAAAATGTGGCATTTATACAAAATTGAGTATTACTCAGCACTAAAAAATGACAAAATCATGGAATTTGCAGGGAAATGGATGGCATTAGAGCAGATTATGCTAAGTGAAGCTAGCCAATCCCTAAAAAACAAATGCCAAATGTCTTCTTTGATATAAGGAGAGCAACTAAAAACAGAGTAGGGAGGAAGAGCATGAGAAAAAGATTAACATTAAACAGGGATGAGAGGTGGGAGGGAAAGGGAGAGAGAAGGGAAATTGCATGGAAATGGAAGGAGACCCTCATTGTTATACAAAATTACATATAAGAGGATGTGAGGAGAAAGGGGAAAAAAAACAAGGGAGAGAAATGAATTACAGTAGATGGGGTAGAGAGAGAAGATGGGAGGGGAGGGGAGGGGGGATAGTAGAAAGATAGCAGAATACAACAGTCACTAGTATGGCAATATGTAAAAACGTGGATGTGTAACCGATGTGATTCTGCAATCTGTATACGGGGTAAAAATGGGAGTTCATAACCCACTTGAATCAAATGTATGAAATATGATATGTCAAGAGCTTTGTAAAGTTTTGAACAACCAATAAAAAAAATCTCCATCAGAAAGTAGAATCACCTCAATTATATTTCAAAAGCCAAAAACCTAGAAATCACCTTAATTTTTCTTTTATTCCCTATAATCAGTCAGCAGGCAACATTCTTTGTACATGTGAAATGAATCTTGAATATGAAAACTCTTCTCAATTACCAATGTCACTAAACCAGTATAAATCATTATTAACACCCATTACTGGATTGCTTCTTTCCAGTCCCCTCAACACTTAAGCCCTCTAATTTATTTTCCACACAGCAGACAAAGTCATAGTTTAAACCTATACCGCAGTTTGTCATTGTCATGCTTCAAATCATTGAGTGGCTTCCTAATATACATAAAACTAAGTACAGAACCCTCTGTCATGACTTTGAAAGTTGGGCTCAATGGCTTCTGGTTCTTTCTCCAATCTTACTTTGTCCCATTCCTCCCCATTACCAACTGAATTTTCCATTCACAACGGGCTTTATGTCAATGTCTCTACTCCAGGAATTGGCAAAGGATGGCTTGCTGCCTTTGTAAAATAAGGTTTTACTGGAATCCTGCCATGTTCATTTACGTACCGGTTACTGCTGCTTCTGTGCTGTGGCAGCAGAGCTGAGGAGGTACAATACAAGTTAAAAAAAAAAAAAAATAGTGAGTATCCATCTGGTCCTTTACAGAGAAATATGTTGTACAGCCATTCCCTCTGTCTGGAATGACCCCTCAACCCTTTTTTATTAGCAACCTCTCATTCCTAAGACCCAGTTTAAGCATCAACACCTCTCAAATGTGAGGTTCTTGACCTATGTAGTTACTTCCCATCATTCCTTTCTCTATTATTGTCTCCTATGTTCATTATATTTTATAACTAAACATCTACTATCTGTTTCACAAGTGCAGGGATCAGATGTGCTCTATTTACTAATACATTCCTTTACCCTAACTCAAAGTCTGAAAAACACTTCTGAATGCTGAATTCTGTGATGAGAAGCCTTATAACGACAGCCTTGAGACTGACAAAATCTTATGAGTCCTTAAATCTAAAGGGTTGCAGAACGTTTTTCTTCTAGTATTAACTTAGATGCTTCCTCTGTTACTTATTTATTTTTTAAGACAAAAGTTATGGGAGGGAAACATTTCTATGAAAACTGAAATATTTTCATACTTACTAAACAAGACACGATAAAAACATATGGAAAGGTACAAAGGTCATATCACATCCTATATTTTGCTTTGTGGTCTTGAGAATTTCACTGAATTCCTAAGTTTCCTCAAAGGAGACATTCTTCTAGGATAGAAAAAAAATTGCACTACCAAAAGTGAACCAGAGGACTAGCACATTTTCTGTCCTGATTCAATTTGGGGAACTTATTTCCAAAGCCAAAAATAAGCTCTTTTCATCCTCAAGAAGTATCCTCTCTGTAACTTCCCCTCATTTGCCTTTTGGTCATTTGTACTCTCTATTTTACCAAAAACATTTGTCAAAATATTCACTATTCTCTCCTTGAAATCAAAGTAACAACAAACTCCATTAAAAAAAAAACAGCTCAGGAGCTAGGGTTGTGGTTCAGTGGTAGAGTCCTTGCCTACCATGTGTGAGGCACTGGGTTCAATTCTTAGCACTGCATATGTAAATAAAATTAAGGTCCACTGACAACTAAAAAGTATTAAAAACAAAAACACCAGCCCAGGACTGGGGTTGTGGCTCAGGGGTTGGGGCTGAGCAGTAAAGCGCATGCAAGACACTGGGTTTGATCCTCATTACCACATAAAAATAAATAAGTGCCCAACTACAACTAAAATAACACACACACACACACACACACACACACACACACCAGTCCTATGTAATTGCATGCAAAAACTGTATTTCCCTTCAATTCTTCAATGTGAAAGGATGGGTCATAGCTATCTATACCACAGAACTAAAAAAATTATATATGTAGATATAAAAAAAAACATGTAACTCAACTCCTTCCATTTACCTCAAATGCCATAATTTTATTCTCTTTTAATGCCGAGTAATATTCCACCATGTATATATACCACAGTTTCTTTATCCATTCATTTACTGAAGGGCATCTACATTGATCCCACAGTTTAGCTATTGTGAACTGAACTGCTTAAACATTGATTTGACTGTGTCACTACTATAGTATGCTGATTTTAAGTCCTTTAGGTATAGACCAAGTATAAAATTATGGCATTTGTAGGTAAATGGATGGAGATGGAGAATATCATACTAAGCGAAGTAAGTCAATCCCCAAAAACCAAAGGCTGAATGGTATGGTAAACAGATGCTGATCCATAATGGGGGGAGGCGACATGGGAAGAATGGAGACACTTTGGATTAGGCAAAGGGCAGGGGGAAGGGTACAGGGTAAGAAAGATGGTGGAATGAGATGGATACCCTAGCTAGGTACATGTATGATTGTACAAAAGGTACAACTCTACATCATGTACAACCAGAGGAATGAAAAGTTGTGCTCCATTTGTGTACAATGAAACAAAATGCATCCTGCTATCATGTATAACTGATTAGGGAAAAAATTTTAAATGTTAATATAAAAAAAGTAGCTCAGCTAATTGCTAAAAACATAATGAACAAAAAAGTGACAAAACAGTAATGTTGCAGAACCACAAAAATGGGTACCTACTGTGACATTAAAGATAGGTAATTTATACCACAGAACCCTAAGCCATTCCCTTACCTTCAAATCAAAATGGGAAATGCAGGAGGTAATATGGATGTTCATGCAAACTATATTTTTGCTCATTATATTATACTTGGCATCCCTAAGTTTATTTAGTAAAACACTGACATTTTCTATATTAGAAGGCAAACATTTAGAGCTACTTTATATTGGCCCTATCAGTTAACAGTTCTCTTTTGGTACCAGAACTATATTTGTATGGCTATTACAAGTTTTTCATAAAATAAGGTGAAATAAGAAAAATGGAAAAGAATGTGGGTGTGGTGGCACATGTCTGTAATCCCAGTGGCTTGGGAGCTGAGGCAGGAGGATCACAAGTTCAAAACTAGTCTCCACACTTAGAGAGGTCCAAAGAAACTCAGTGAGACCCTGTCTCTAAATAAAATACAAAAAAGGGCTGGGAATGAGGCTCAGTGGTTAAGTGCCCCTGGGTTCAAGTCTCAGTACGCCTCCCTCAAAAAAAGATAAAAATGAAAGTATGGATACAGGCAGAAGTTTCAAGAACTTAATTACCATACGTCTATCAACAATCAGATATGCTGAAATTGATACATTTCCTAGACAAAAACTGGTCCAATGGTTTTTGTGGGAAAAAAAGGAAAAAAAATTAAAGACATATTATTAATGATCATGCATAAGAGAAAAAAATTCATTCAGCATATATGCTTTTTCATTTATTTAGTATAATCAACTTGAATACACATTTAGGAAATGTACTAGAAGAAACAGCTTTATATTTTGAAACAACAGTTGCTGTGGACTGAACATTTATATCACCCTTGAATTCATATGTGGAAGTTCTAATCCTCAATGAAAGTAGAGTTTTTACCATCTGACCATGTTTTAGAGTCCAAAAACCATTCACTTAAAACACTTGACTTCACATTATGGCCTCCCCTCTGCTCCTCACTTTTCTAAGAGCCGATTCTCAACCACAACACATGAGTATAAAGATGCTTTTCCTGCATCTATGCCCAAGCTACAAAACACTGCTTAAAAAAAAAAAAAAAAAAAAAAATCACATTCAGATCAACCCCTACTAAACCATCATTTTCTTCACTTGTCAATTCCTTAGTACATACCGTACAAGGGCTACTCCAAGTTTCTTCATCTCATTTTCAGAAGATGGATGGTTTGATTACTAGATTCATGATGGTTTTAAAAATAAAGAATTTCAGATATTACACCCAACTCCCTCCTTTTACATAAGTGGAATTTATAACTGAAAGAACTGTAGCTGTTTGAACTGACTCAACTAATTTGAAGCTTCTCAATCACCTCAATTTTAGCATATTTAGTGCATTCTGATCAATCCATTCTGCTTCAAAAGCAGATTTACAGAGAAGTTAAGGGGTCAGCCTGAAGCCAGACTGCCTAAATTCAGTTCCAGCTAGACTGATTACTCACTACATGCATATGAGCAAATTATCAATTCTCTGTGCCTCAGTTTCTTCCTTTATAAAACAGATATTATCTGATCCATTGGCTTGAGGCCATCAGTTAAATTAATACACATAATAGCACTAGAATTGAGATTAACATACAGTAAATGTTAGTTATCATCAATATTAACATTCCCTATAGAATTTCTGGCAAATGTGAGCATGCCTGTAATTTGATTTTCCATTATTCTTTTTATTTATCCATATGGCATTACTGAGGGTTGAATGCAGGGTACATACCAGGCAAACACTCTATCCCTAAGCTATATACCCAACCCTTTTTATTTTGAGACATTGTCTGGCTAAGTTGCCCTAGCTGGATTCAAACTTGTGATCCTTCTGATTCAGCCTCCCTAGTGGCTGGGATTATAGGTAGGTGCTACCATGCTACTTCTTTATTCTTAATCTCATACTCTTAACCATATCAAACACTCCAATCTTCCACCCTTCAGTAGTTTTACTAAACAAGTTTTCCACTCTCCTTTCCTTCTTTGTTTTGATGCCAAACTTCTTAGATTAATCTTCTTTTTTTACCCACAACAACTTAACTATAGTTTGCTACTGAACATTTATCCCTTGGCTCTTCACTCTCTAAATCTAACACTTACTCACCAGTATATGCTATCAAATGCCAAATCCCCTTATCTAGTTTTAAGTTCTTGCCTTAGTTCTAAACATATCTACAAATATACATTTTTTTACTTGAGCAATTTATGACCTCACACTGATTCTTAAGGTACTTACCAACTATAAAAATTGTCAATTTAATCTAAAACAAAACCTACCCTTTCCTCATTCCAAGTCAGATTTCCACTATAACTTCATAACATTCCTATTTGTGGTACGATAAGTCCTCCTAATAAGCAAATTATGCCTAATCTTACTTAAAAATTTCTGGCCTAGGAAATACATTAATTTCCAGTCTATGATTTTACCCAGACTTTTCCAGGTCATCTCCTGATTCTAGTGAAAGTCCTTGAAATTCTACATTTACATCTTTCTTATACTAACCTTCAAACAGTTTATCACCTTATCACCCATTTTTAAAACTACCTAAACTCTGAACTGTTTGGTCCAAATCCCTTAGTCTCACATTCAAATTTTTCTATAATCAGTTCCTATATAAACTCTCAAACACTGTAATTAAACTAATTCCCACAACTATTATAAATCTCAATCAAACTTCATCTGCCACCTAAATGTAATCAGATCAACTCTTTATAATCACATGCTATTTTGCCACCCTGCAGTGCATTCCACATTTTCATATGTATCTCTGATTTTTTAAAGTCTCAGTTAAATTTCACCCTTTCCCATGAAATCTTATAGTCCAGGATAATCTTTTCTTCATTTTGTTCCTAAACTATTTATCACTCACTTGCCACTCAATTATCTAGGGCTTCATACTGTTATTTAAATGTATTTCATTTCTCACATCAGAGTAAAAACAACCCCTAAAAGGGACAATATAATGTCTCTTCACATTTACTATATCTTCATTGAAAGCTGTGCACAGGAGGAACCTAAACAAAAACTGTTGATTGTATGAAGAACACGATCACCTTCATGAAATAATAAACTACCTCATTCGTGTAATCTTCTTCAAAGTAAGTATAAAAGGAAGAACAGAAATAGAAAGGTGCTAATTTGCCAACACTATAGTAATTAATGATTCACTCAAGAATCATGAATGAATGCAAAAACCATCAAATGGGCATTTCTGGTGAAACAGATAGTTACACAGTCTCAAAATATAACTGAACAGATTACTTATGAATTACAAAGGGAAAAAAATGGTACCTTCACAGTGGAGAAATCTGGCGGACACCAAGGGATCAAAGTTAACATCACCAATAATGGGTTAAACTGACATCATGTGCCTCCTGAAGTGATGAACTGAGGACACAACATCACTTATGTATTATTCCTGCCAAAAATGCATAACCTGAAACTAGTCATGAGGAAACAATCAGAAAAATCAAAAACTGTGGGGAAGTCTAAAAAACAACTGACCTATACTCTTCAAAAACGTCAATGTGTCAAAAGATAAGTACAGGGTGAGGAACTTGAATATATGATCCTAGATTGGATCTTCGATCATAAAACAAATTATTTAGAGGACATCACTTGTACACAGGACAGGACAATTGGTGATATATCAGTATGAACTGTATAACATATTTTGTTGATGTTAAACTGCCTAATTTTGATCAAAGTTCTTTGGTTACGTAAGAGAATTTCCTCATTCTTGGAAGAAACATTACTAGGTATTTTAGGGTAAATAAAATCTAAAACCTATTTTCTAATTGTTCCATAATAAAAATATTAATAATAGCAGTAAATAACAAGTATCAATAGAAAGATTTACAAAATGCTAACAACTGGTAAAGGGTACACAGGAATTCATAGTACCACATTTATGAAATTTTTATGGCTTTTTTTCCCCCAAAGTAAAATTTTAAAAATGAATACCTTCGTGCCATACAAAAAAATATGGAAAGTGTTTTATGAATCTGTGATATTTTATGTTTTGTTGAACAATCTTAAAGCAAGACATTGTGGTGAAGTTATTTCACAAAGGAGATTACATTTTATTTGCAGTGTGTTTCTGTTAAAACACTTGTTCTAAAACATATATAGCTTTTTGGAATCACAGAACCATTTTATATTGTTAGCACACCATTATTTTTTATAAATTCATGTTTACCACACAACTCAATTAAAATGTGTAAGATTAATTACAATTAGTGAAAAGTCTTGGAGAATATTTTTAAACAATATAATTTTATTATTTTCAAATATACAGGAAAAAGGAAAAAGCTAAAATGGGGTGATTAAAGCATTTTCAGAAAAAAATATTATCTCTAATGGTAAATAAATATTTGCCAACTACTAAGTCTTTGTTTCATTAATTACGATTATAGAGAACATACTTATAAGTTCACAAACTTTAACTTCTCTCAATTATCAAAAATCCTGAGTTAGCTGTGATTATAACTTTTGAATGAGGCTTTTGTAATATATGAATTAAAAATTTCTATAGGCTTTCTGGAGCCTTTAAAAAGAATACTTCTGATCAAAGTACAATATGGTATAAAAGATTCTCTACATTCAATACTGCATTAGCAACAGTCCTTTAAAGTCGGATACCTTATTTATGAGATGTTCGGTAACAACTTCTCTTAGTCCAGTGTAGAGCTTTTCTCCATGTTTATGCAAAACCATTGTATATGCATTTCTATAGAGCTCCTCAAAACTAAGACCACTGTTATTCTTACGCTGGATTTCTTGAATTGCATTTTTCAGAAGGTCCCAAATGCTGTTTACGTATTTTTCATCCATGGTCATCTGTAATATCCAAGAAAGAGAAGAGACAAAAAAAAAACCAATGGTTGAAAATCTTTCTTCTGTATTTGTCCATACAGTAAATTATTTTATTATATGACTATGATTATAAACCTGCATGATTTACAAGGATGTTAACCTGTCTTAACAGAAATAAAGGAATACATTTTTAAAAAGTCTCTGGAACTGAAAAAAGTAATTTTTTTTTAATCCTTTAAGACATGCCTCCTACATTCTTAACCTATGGCAGAATTCTCCACTTTAAATAAAACCATAATGATTTATATATCCAGAAATCACTTAACCCTCCCCTCTCCCCCACCCTTCTTCCAAAACACTTATCATGGAGTATCCCAACAGCCAACCTATTCCTGACAAGAACCTATGTAGTTTGAAAATAAATGGAGGATAACATTTACCTACCAACACTGATTCACCTCCATTTAGGTTCTTAGCCATAAACTACAAGTGTACCCCGCTCCTGCAACACCACAACCCTGCTTTTTTCTAGTCTGATTTTACTCTCCTAGATGATTTTAAATCACCTCCTATATCCTCAATCTAAAATGACTATTTCTTGTTCCACTCAGAAAACAGAAACAATCTGAAGAGATACTGCGTTAACTGACCATATCCACTGCACTTTATGCAAATACAATCTGCTAGTTCTTGTGTTCAAAGTATTGAGTTCTTTCACTCACAATTACAGGAATCAGAAATACACAAATCATATAAGAACTTGTTGGAAACATAGAATTTCAGACAAAAACAAGAGCCTACATTTGAATAAAAACTCTAGGTGATACATAATATACAATAAAATCTGATGAAGTACTTCCATCCCAAATCACGTATTCGAAGACCCCTTTTTTGGAAATCACCCTTAACACCATCAATTTTTTTTCCTCTACCAAAGAATTCACATTCACATGTCAGCAGTTTCATGTCTTAAGAAAAAAATCCTCACAATCCCTCTATTACTCAAGTACCACCTAATTTCTTACCAGGTACAGTGAAATCACAGGCAGGGAGAGAGAGATTTCTACCTTTACTGTTCCCAAGTCCTATTTTTTCCATTATATCTTGAACCCACTCCAATAAAGCTTTCATCTTTACCATTTCACTTAAAACTACTCCCCACTGATTTCTACAGTGCTATATCTAATGGTTAACATCTTAAATCTCCTCTTACTTGACTAATCTGGCTGCACTGAACAGACCTACTTCTTGAAACTGATTTTTCTTGTACCTTCCAAGCACCATAATCTCATCTTGCTTCCTACTTTACTGGTTCCTAGCTGTCAGTCTTCTTTACTTTCTTACTCATTACCAAATCTCCATACCAAAAGGCTCTGGTTACAGACTGCTTGTCTATCCACATTAAGTTTCTAAGTGTTGATCATCTATTCTCCTCACTTCCAATCAATCTCGGAATTTATATATCCTATTTAGCCCTCTCCCTTGCATACCCAAGTCATTTATCTGACTACTTGAATGCCTATGAGGCATCTAAGCCTAGCAGGCATCTTCAAAGTCTCAACCTTCTAAGCCCCCACCCCCAGCTTCCCTGCAGTCTTTGATCTGATAACCTCTCAACTTCATCTTTTTCTATATTGCTCACTCTACTCTATGCAGACTAGCCTCCTTAGCTGGAATACATAAATCAGCTCATTTCAATGTCTTTGTATTTGCTACTTTCTGTCTATAATGTTCTTCCCTCAGATATCTATCTGCACAGCTCAAACCTCTGCTCAACTGTCAACAGTGGAGTTTTAAATGGCCATTCTATTTATAGTAACAGACTCCCCTAACTACTGATCCTAAATTCAACCCCACATTCTTTATTTCTTGCTTTGATTTCTCATCCCTCAGCCAAATGTCAGCTCCATGAAGGCAGGGATTTTTTGTTGTTGTTGTTAATGATTTTGTACAATTATTTAATTAAGGAACCATCTTTATGCCACAAAAATCTACCCAGTTCTGCATTTTTACAACCTAGGTAACATGAGTCACTGTCACACATACTTTTGACCTGAACTAGATAAAAATTAGTTAGTGGAATCCTTTCCAAATCACATATGATGGATGTAAATATGAAAAAGGAAAGAGTAGGCAAGACAGATCATTCAGTCAGCCTAGCTGTAAAATACAAGTTCAACCCTATATCAAGATGCTCCTTAAGCAGATGACTCAAAATGAATCTTACTTCAATCTTTTTTGGAGAGTTTAAAAAAGGAATATTTTAACAGAGCCATTTTCTTTGCTTTTACCCAAAGTCTATTCAAATTTTAGGTCTATCAGAGACTTCTTATCAAATGACTTTAAGAGAATCTATCCCTATGCCTACACTGCTTTCTAGTTTTATCAAATATATTGATACATAAAATGTCATCAATAGGAAAAAAGTTACATGGATAATATATTCTAAATAAGTTTTTACACATAAAAGATATCAGCCCAAGTCATAAATGATGGCCTCAACTCCTTTGTGTGGAATGTGGTTTTAGTTTGATGAAGCATATGTTGAGGTTATAACAAAGCAAACAAAAACATTGTCTTGTGACATCATATAACGCTGAATATTCGATATAATTTCAATGAAAGACTAAAGTGAATGTGGAGCATCAACTCCGGAGACAATGTGTGTTGCTAACAGTTGAGCAAGACATCAAATAATCTTTTCAAAATTATTGAAAAGATCCAATATTAGCTAGAAAAAGTATTTAAATATCTCTACCAATTTCTATCAGAAAATAAAGAATTTTAAATATATAAGCCAAGAGGCTTCAAATATTATACAATTATGTTATAATACAAGAACTATTTTTCACCTATAAAAGGTGCTTTATAATTCAAGACTTATGTAGTATTTTTTGCACTGTTTATGCCTTACAAATAGAACACTAATGGGGCCAGAAGACAACTTATGTTCCTGCTGTGTGATTGTTAAGGTAAAAATATACTCAAATGAATGAGAAGAAAATAGATCCAAAGAGATTAAATGACTTACTCAAAATTAGAGCTAGATCTAAAATTCAAGTATCCCAAAATCCAAACCACTGGACTCATATTTCACTATGCTAACATGAAATAATAATAACTCATATTTCACTATGCTAATTATCAAAGTGTGAGTCACTGATTATCTGGGTAAACACAGTATGTACATTAGAGAATATACGTTTTGTCAGACAGGCATGGAAATGTATTATATGTTTCTTACAAACCAGATGATCTTGAGCAAACTATTTAACTCCTGTAAGTCGTCTGAGTTCCTCACTTGCAAGGTGTGTTTAATAACTCTATCTCAAAATACTGTCATGGAAATTAAATGAGAATGTCAGTGAACAGCCTAGCCTAGTCCAGGGCACAATATAATCAATCCCCTTACAACAGATACAATCTCTTGAACTCAAGATAAACTCAACAAACAACAAACAACATAAAGAAAGACAGGTTTTCAAGCTTTGCAAATAAACAAATATATTAAAACAAAAGCACATCAAGAGCACAACTATGACAAATACAAATCAAAATAAGTCATTAATGTAGCTTTCTTTCAGAAATATTATTCCCCATACCTTATGTCTCCTAACTTTTCCAGAGCCATTTAAATCATTCTCAGCCCAATAACTCTATGACTTTTTTCATACTACTCTGAGTCCCTGGTGTATTTTCATTCATGATCAAAGTTACAACTACTATTCATACATGTAGGATTCTACAACTTAAGAAACACTATATAGTTTGCAAGAAATTCTAGAAGTTTCTAAAACTATTCACAAATTTTTGCAAACGTGTGTATTTCTTTTCTGGAAATTTAGATTTCCCAAAAAGTTTAGCTCACATCTTAAAGAAGAAACATCATTACTGGCTTTATGTTAATGGCTTCCAAATATATATTGCCAGCCCAGATATTTGCCTGAACTCCTCTATTGAACACCCTGCTGGGTTATTTCCAAATCAATGCTCCTGACACAGATCAAACTCAACTTGTCCTCATCATTCAAACCTGCGCAAACCTTTCTCCTGTATTCTCTTATTCAGTCATGGGAATACAGATCACTTAATTTCACAAACCAAAAGCATTATCTGACATTCTTCCATCCTTGAAAAGTCTTCTAAAGGGATGGGGAGGAGCACCTTAAAGGAAAACACACCCCTCAAGATGTTAGAAAAAGAACACTCTTATATTGTTGGTATTGTAAATTAGTACAACCATTATGGAAATCTGCATGCAGGTTCCTCAAAAGACTAGACATGAAACCAACATACGACCCAACTATACTACTCCTCATACATATCCTAAAGACTTCAAGTCACCATATCCAGAGCAATACATGCATACCCATGTTCAGAGCAGCACAATTCACAAGAGCTGAACTATGGAACCAATCTAGATGTCCATCAGTGGATGAATCAATACAGAAAATGTGATGTGTGTACATATGTGTATACAAACACTGGAGTTTTATTCAGCCATAAAGAAGAATAAAATTATGTCATTTGCATGTCATGGATGGAACTGGAGAGAATCATGTTAAGTGAATAAGCCAGACTCAAAGTCAAGGGTCATATGTTTTTTCTCATACATGGAAGCTAGAGAGACGAAAGAAAAAGAAAAAGGTGGGGGAGGGGATCTCATAAAAACTAAAGGGAGATCAGTAGAGGAAAGAAACCCAGGGAAAGAAAGGGGGAAATACTGGGGAATGATATTGGCAAAATTATATTGTCATATTGTATGCATGGATATGTAACAATTAATAGCAACATTAGTACAACTATAATGCACCAATTTTAAAAAATAGAAAAAATAAACAGTTAAAAAAAAAAAACTCCCTGCATTTTATAGAGACATCCCCAGCCCTATTTTGTATTTTATTTAGAGACAGGGTCTAACTTAGTTGCTTAGTGCCTTGCTTTTTGCTGAGGCTGGCTTTGAACTTGCAATCCTGCTGTCTCAGACTCCAGAGCTGCTTCGATTACAGGCAGGTGTGCACCACCACACCCAGTTTTATCCAATTCTTTACATTTCCTCTGAACATAGCTCAGGTGACGTATTCTCCAGAAATGCTTACTAGACCTCCTCAAAGTTAATGTTCCTCAGCTCTTCCATAATGCTCAAGTTATAATTATTACCATGTTCTCCTACTGCTTCATAACTATCAGTTTATGTATCTTCTTCTAAGAGATCGTGAGATTCTCTCAAAGGATTATGCATTTTTTTCAATGTCACTTAGATGGCAGAAAACAAATGTCTGTTGAATGAATACTATTTTACCTACATATACCAACATAATTTAAAATGTGAACATTTTAATAACCAGGCACGATACTGAAAAACATGTGAATGTGTTGGTCTGCAGTAACTAATCTAATTTTAAAATAACCACATATTTTTCAAATAAAATACACAAGCAAGACTCAAATTTTTTTATCAAGTAGTGTTTTTCAGATTTTTCTCCATTTACCTTACTAAGGAACTCAGAAGGCTGCTTAATGTATGTGTATGTGTGTGTGTGTGTTGTGTGTGTGTGTGTATCTCCTTGATATAGAAACAATATTAAGCACCACGGAAACTTTATTTTAAAAGGACTAAATGTTCAACTCTCAATCTCATCAATACATTAACTATAAAACCATCAGTCAGTACATTCAGGAAATGATAAAATCTAGAGGTTCTAAATTTATGTATATTTTTAAGAGTAATAACATTCTTTTAAAGTACCAATCTAAATCAAGCAGGACTTTAATCCCATTCATGACTCTGATTTACTTAGGTTGTAATAAATGCAAATGCACTAAGGAAGGAATCTGGTAAACAAGGTTTAAGCAAAACAATAAAAAATAAAATGAAATGCACATACATTCACACAAAACTTTTAATGTTTATTATGTAATATGAGATGCGTACAGTACAGTTCCTAAAGAAGCTTAAGTTACAAAGTGATCATCAGTAAACAAGTAATATAGCAGGAAAAAAAACACAAGAGCTCTTTCAAGACTTCTAATTTTTAGAAGTGGCCTTTGCCCCTTACCTCCCCCAATCCAAGATAGTATTAATAACAAAAATAACTCTAACACACTTTGTTCTTTCAAAAACATCTAATTGTTTATCACTTCAAATAACAACATAACCTTCAAAATGCCTGAATTTGAAAGGATGAGTCTATTATATACTTACACATCTTGAATGTTCTGTATTATTAAAAGTTGAACAGAACTACATCATGAGATAAATTAAAACTAAAACGAAGAGAACTATACGTTTCACATCCATTATATACAAAGGACAAGAAGTCTTCAGTCCCCTGTGAATAATCTACAGGAAGAAATCTGAAACAGGGTGGGTGGGGGAAAAGGGTGCAACTTTGAAATTCCAGGCAATTCAGAATGACACAGCTAGAAAAAAATAAACAAGGAAAAATGCTGGATCTTATTTTTAAACAACAGCTTCAAAATAGCTTCTGTGATGCAAACATCTGAGAAATGGCAGTATTCTGATCAAACATAACTACCAGTGATTATATTAAAAAGCTCCCTTCCAAACTATAGGCACTTCAGAATAGATAAGTTCTCTCTTCCTTCATACAATACATTCAAAATTATTATTTGAATATAATCCACTTACAGTTAACAATAAGAAATCTTGATGACAAATGACTATGCAATGATGTATGTATGATATCTGCAACACTCCCATTTATCTATCAGCGATTCCTTAAGCAATGTCAATCATCAAAGACATAGCCAAAGATCCAGATGATGTATGAGGCAAACAGCCCAATGGGGCACATTCAAACAAATTTTCAGTTATTAAACTTTCCAAACTTCATTTTCCTCATTTATTCATAGCCTGAAAAATGGAAGGTGTGGACTGTGTGGCAATCAAGAAAGTCTATGGAAGCATCTGGCATATATTTGCTTAGTTAATATATACTTGTTCCTTTTTTTTCCACAGAAGAGCCTCTAAATGACTTAAAAGAGAATGTAAAGAATACTGATGTTTGGTTAACTGGTTACGAAGAATGGAAGTATGCTGCCCAAGGGGAAAAAAATTTGTCAAGAAAAGGGAGAAAAAGATTATCAATTAGAAAAGCACAGCAGTCTGGGATAATTCCATGAAATCACAAACTAAACCTGATCTACATTAACTTGACCTCTAATACCATTACAGGACAGTAACATTCCTAATAAGAAAGTGAAATCATCAACAGAAAGTTCAATTATAATCTGCATTTCAGTCCTCAACACAAGAAGAATATCCAAAAATCAATTTGTAAATTTGGAACTTTTTTCAAATACACAAAGTCAAGCTTCTAGGATAGTCTTTAAGATCCATTTAAAACCCAGAACAATTAAGAGTACTAGAAACTCTACTTCAACTATATTCTGTGAAGGATTTTTATATGAATAAAATATGAAAATATATACACGTAACACTTCTTAATCTGATGATGACCACAACAAAAAAAGGCAATCAAATAAGTACAGTCATTACTCAGTATCTGCAGGGGATTGCTTCCAGGACACCCATGAATACCAAATCCAAAAATGCTCAAGTCCTTTACATAAAATAGTATAATATTTACATATAACCTACCCACATACTTCCATATAATTTAAATCATCTCTGGATTACTTATGGTATCTAATGCAGTATAAATGTTATATAAATAGTTGTTGTATTGTTTAGGGAATGTCAAGGCAAAAAGTCTGTACATGCTCAAAATAGATGCAATTTTTTCCCCAAATATTTTTGATCCACTATAGGTTGGTCAGACTATACTCCTATTCAGGCACAGTGTCCTGTCACTGTTCTACTATTGGTGCTGTTTTCATCACTGATGAAAAATAGAGATGTTATTAGTAGGCTCCCTGAAACATACTGTGAGCAAATGAGTTTGTTTGGCTAGAGAGGATATCTTTACTAGAACTTTATGGAAATGTTCAAACACTATTCTTTTCAGATCTTCCCTATCAAGAAAATTAGCTATCATATTTAAGATGTCAAATACCAAAATCTGCTGTACTTCCCAACATAGTCTTAAATCCAAAACACTACTATTAAAGGGCTATGAATATAAAACTACTCTTTTAAGTGCTTATCTGGCAGATAGACATAATGAAAAAGCAGAAATCACGTATTTTGTATTTCAAAGCAGTCTGTAGTATTTTTTTAAAAAATACTCTATTTAAATGCATAATTCAATTCCATAATGCTAGTCTATACTCTAAAATTAATTTTAATAATATTACTATTATTACTGTGTTTAGCTCAAGTCACTTAAGTTTTTTTTAATGAGTCAATTTATCAGCTTTCCCTTTTTTTAAAAAAATTATAAACAAGGGAATGGTAATATTCTAATCAGAAACAATTAAAGCAGTAAACTGTAAGACAACACCAAACTGTGTCACACCCAAATCAATTACATATAACTCAGTAAGGGAAAAAAAAACATAAAACAGGGTAAACTGCCATAGTTACTTTGTCTTTGAATAAATGCAACTGCAATAAAATGTGATGAGAGCAAAAGGCCCATATATAAAATTATAAAAATATACCATCAAGTCTGCTTAAAACTTCTCTGAAACTAATAATTTACCACAAACATGAAAAAACACAGCTAACTTTCCCACTGTTTCTTATTAGGATTTAACCATCATCACTGAAATAGATCATTGCCATTTTAAAGATAATCTAAGACTGAAAAGCTAAGTCATTTTTGCAGCATCACATAAAGGCCAAGAACAACACACCAGATTCAGTTCCTAGACTTAGGTATAACTACACTGCTTTTCACAAACATTTTTAGAGCTAGAATGACCCTATGGCACACCCAAATTAAAAGCTCCTCATTTTACAAAAGAGAGTAATAATTTCTCAAGATCACACAGCAAGATCGAGCACTAAAGTTCAAATGTCTGAAGCCAAGTGCCCTTCCATTTTACCACATGAACCCAAAACATCAAAATGCTCAATATTGAGAAATTACCCTATAATTAAAAAGACCAGTGTTAACATGAAGTTACTATGTCTATAGACTTATTTCAGTCCAGTTGAGAAGTGTTTTTAACCAGAAATGTGGCTTTAATTGTAGTTCTTCCATAAATTCACATCAGGTACATATCCTACTTCGTTAAATTACCCTATGTGGTCCTCCATTTCCTCATCTATTAAAAAGGAACAGATTCTTTCTCAAGTACCTGTTAGGGTTTGAATATCTGTGTATCTTTCAAAACCCATGTTGAAAATAACCACCAATGTATCAGTATTAAAAGGTGGGGCCTCCAGGAGGTGATTAAGCCACTAGGTAGAAGCCATCATGAATGGGATCTGGTGGCCTTATAAAAGGGCTTCATGAAGGAAGTACATTCCTCTTTGCTCTCAGCATTCTGCCATAAGAGGACTCAGCATTCTTCCCTCCAGAGCCCACAGCATCAAAGCACCATCCGGTAGTAGAGAACAGCCCCCAACAAACAACAGCACCTGTAAGCACCCAGGATCTTGGACTCCCCATCCTTCATAAAGGTGAGAAAATAAATTTCTGTTCTTTATAAATTCCCCCATCTGTGGTATTCTGTTATAGCAGACTAAGATAGTCCTATTTAGCTATTAAAAATTAGGAGCAAATGAGTTTATTTGGCTAGAGATGATATACATAAAAAAAAGAAAACTTCCATCATGTCTTATTTTTACCATGAATACCATTAATTTGAAGTATCTAATCTTTTGTGCTTTAATTCATTTTATTATTTATTTTCTGTTTTAATATATTCTTAAAGAAATTCAAAACTAAAGATTTAAACGTTACGTCAAGGAAACTTTTCTCTAAATACACACTTAAAAACTGAAAAAAAAAAGCTTAAAATTTGTGCTGTCAGCCTTATAATTTAAAATAGAAATGTGTTATTTCACAAATAATGTCAATGTCTTTTCTTTTTTACAGGTTTGAATTTGACTGCTTTATTCAAGTCAATCACACTAATGCCTTCTTAAGCCATATATATATATATATACATATCCAATATTCCTGAACAATATATATTTCAATTGGTTAAAGTTTTTAGAACTTTCATTCCCTTATACTAAGGCTATTCAGGGCTGGGGTTGTAGCTCAGTGGTAGAGTGCTTGCCTTGCATGTGGAAGGCACTGGGTTCCTTCCTCAGCACCACATAAAAATAAAACAAAGGTACTGTGTCCATCTACACCCAAAAACATATTAAAAAAAAAAAAAAAAGAAGCCAATTCATGAGGCTGAGGTTGTGGCTCAGTGGTAGAGTGTGAGGCCCTGGGTTCAATCCTCAGCACCACATAAAAATGAATAAATAAAATAAAGGTATTGTGTCCAACAACTAAAAAATAAATATTAAAAAAAAAAAAAAAAGAAGCAGCCAATTTGCCTTGAAACCTGTGAAGTTCAAGCCTGCAAAACTTCCTTCCAGGTCCTATAACTTATTTTTTCCCTCCAAAGACAGGGATCTTACTATTTTACCTAAGCTGGGCTTAAACCTTCAATCCTCCAACCTAAGCCTCCAAAGTAACTGGGATTATAGGCAGATGCCACAACAACCTTGATTTCTTTCTGCAAAGAGAGTACTATATACTGCACCGTCTAAGCCTAGAACCCTTGACTAACAATGAATTTTCTAATTCCTATTAAGAAAGCAAATATTTCAAATTTCAGAAAATGGTTAACAATATAATTAGGTAGTATGGTGTAATGGAAAGAATGTGGACTTTTAAGTCAGTCTAGGTGGAATCTGAATCCCAGCTCTGCTCTTTCCTAAGTGTATATGTGTGACTACACACATTTTACTAGGTGTCTCTAAGCACCAGTTAAATTTAAAAAAGGAACGACATCATCTCAACTTACAATCGTTTTAAAGATTTAAGATAATTAGTCAAACAGAACATAACACAAGGCAAAAACCTCAATAAGTTGTAATTACTAAACTTATAAAGTAACAACTCTGTTGAAAATGAAAAAGGAATTTTTATCATTACTTTGAAGAAGATAAGCAAACAGAAAAGGCTAAGCATTGCTCAGTTAAGAACTGTTTCAGGTAAGAATAATTTGTAAGCATTGCTAACTCCTCTTAGCAATGATGGCTTGCTTTTACAGAAAAAAATTATAGCTATACTTATCCACAAGAGCTAGGTGTGATGGTACATCCATGTAATCTGGCAATTCAGGAGATTGAGGCAGGAGGATTGAAAGTTCAAAGCCAGCCTTGCCAGCAAGGTCCTAAACAACTTAATGAGACTCATCTCAAAAATAAATAAGTAGGCTGGGAATGTGGCCCAGTGGTTAAGCACCCCTGACTGCTACAGTTCCCATTTTAAAGATGAAGAAACAAACTTATGGTATCATATTACATTAGTTTAGTCACTGAATATTGCATACTATATGAATACTATTACGTTGCATTCATTAAGATCAATACAAGAGAGATTCAATGTCTCCTCTAAAGAAAATTATGTTTTTAAAAAGCAGACAGAGACTATTGTCTCAGGAATCTTGGCTGTGAAGGGAGATACTATGATAGTGACTATAATGAGGATGATAAGAAAAAGAAAACCTTCCTTAGGAGACCAAAGAGAGAACTGGGAGTGTGTAAAAATCACAGACTAAAGAATATAATTCAAAGAAAAGATCACTGAAGAACTTTCATCTGCTAACATTAGTTTTCATGATGAAGCTGTAGTTAGGTTTCTAGAGATAAGAGAATTCTCAATAAACAGCTTCAGGACAGTGATTAAAGTCTGGAATTACTAGGCAGAAAATGGGAGAGGGAATTTACCAGGAACACATACACACAACTGCCCTGAGGCATTGAGAGTCTAGCTAAATTAAGAACCACTGTCTTACAATTTTCTCTAGGAGTCCATAATGGTCTAGAAAATATGAGCCTTAAAAGCAAGATACTTTTTGATGATTTTTGTTGATACTTCTGGCCTTGTTCTGGAGAGGTAGGGAAAGAGGCAACTGCTAACATAGGAAGACGCAAATCACCATGGCTCAAGAGAATGGAAATAGTCTTTTCTTGAGATCCACTAACACATTAATATGAGTAGGAAGCAAACAGCAAGTAGGATAGAACAACTAAATAATAACAGGTTGCATTTATTTACAATGCATAGTATGTGCTAGTCTCTACTGAAAGTTTTATATGCATCAGCTACTTTTAAAACAGTCTGAAAGGTAGGTACTATTGTTTTCTCCTTCTTACAAAAGAGAAACAGGAAAAACTAAGTGATTTGCTCAAAGTTCTGTATCTTACAAATGGAGGAGTCAGGAATTGGAGTCTTTAAGATTTCTAAAGTAATGGGATGACATGCTCCAAGACACAGTAAAGATCATTCTAATATATATAAGAATCCTGGACTATTTGATCAGCATTGTAGGAACATGCTAGATTCACAATAGGAACACACAATAAACACATTTTAAATTAAATAAATAAATACCTACTCTCACATACAATGAATAAAATTAAGATCCAGACTAGAGGTAATGTTTGTGAAGAAAACATTCAATGTACTAAAATCTTCAATGATTAAGGCAATGTAAGAAGTTAGTACACAGTGAAAAAGAATTCAAGAGTTGAGCCACAAAGGATAAATGATGGATGTGGCAATACATGGCATCTGGGCTCAATGACTTAAGAATTATAAGGGAAATAAGGAACTCAACTAAAGGAGATGAGTCTGTATATAGGAGTGGAATCTGCAGTGGAAGTAGAGATCAGAGTGTAAAGTATAGCAAGAAAGAAGGGATGAGATGCAAAGAGTCATGGTGGAAGAAGTGAAATGCTGAGAACTGCTAGTATACAGAAAGGACTGGACCAGAGATTAAGTTGTCTCATGTTTAATCCAGGGTTAATGCCAACACAACATACTACATTTACTTTCAGGCCATTATTGTTTCAGAGACTAAAGAGACTACCCTCCTAAGAAAAATGCATAAAATCATTAATGACCTGCTACTACATCTAAAAAATTAACTCACTATAGCCACAAAAATAGTTTAAGTACTTCAGAGCACCACTTGCATTGACTTAATTAATCAATTACTATGGCTTGGCTTAGAGAACTAGTTTCTCATTAAATCAATCATCCACTAACCACCCACACTATGCTAAGTATTCTGTGGTTCAAAAGGGTGTGCAGTATAAGCTTTGAGCAGAAACCACAACCTAGTTCAGAAGTGATATTAAGGGGGGGAGTGCGGGGGAGAAGGAAGAAAATAAAAACAAAATGTGTTTTTTAGATGAATATTCAATGTACATACTAGGATGTACATTGCAAACAGATGTCCAGAAAAGTAAAATAATAGCTAACACTTATTGAATGCTTATCTCATATATTTACATGAGAATTATTGGAAATTCTTTCTTGAAGACATCCTCCCAAAGCCAACAGCATTCCTTTACAGTGCCAGAGGTACCATACGTATATCTTTCAAGACTAATTTCTTGTAGTGGTTCACAAATGGATCCTGTGGCTTTTCAAAACACTAATTCTAGAATTTGTACCCCCCTCCAAAAAAGTAGCATCATTAAAATAAGTACACAGCATTTCAATACAACTACTTGCAAAAACATTCAATTTTAATATTTAAATTTCAGCATACTCATGCCTCAAAGTTGACATAACAACTAACTGTGCTAGATACAATTTTGAAGCTTTATTTTCTTTATTGCATGACAATCCTGTAAGGTAAGGCCTTTCAGTATTCTCGTTTTGCATAGGAAACAACTAAGGCTAGAGAAGATGAAAAAGATAAAGATATGGGCTGGGGTTGTGGCTCAGTGGTAGAGCACTTGCCTAGTATGTGTGAAGTCTGATCCTCAGCACCACTAAATATAAATAAAGGTATTGTTGTCCATCTACAACTAAAAAAAAAATTTTAAATAAATAATTTGCTAAATACAGTATAGCTACAAAGAGGTAGAGCTGTATTCAAATCCTGACAGTACAGAACTCACTCTTTATTTTGTTTTCAGTCTCCTTACCTTTTAGTCATACTTCTAATAGACACATTGAAAACTCAAGTGCAAAAACTGAATAAAAAATTCCTGGATACCACATAGTTTTATTCTTAAAAAGTTAAAAAAATGCAAAATAAAATACTGTTTTTTCACCTATAACATTAAAGATATATTGGCTAAGATTCTGCTACAAAGTTAAACTGATACAAATTTTGGCATGTTTAATTTTAAAAACCTTGTAGAGCCAAATTGCCTAGATTACAGTCCTAGTTCTGCCACTTGCACTGAAAAATAACTTTAAGCAAATTATTTAACCTCTCAAGGTCTCATTTGTAAAACAGATGACATTAGTATTCCAGAGAGTTGTGTGAACTAAATAAATTTAGACATGCAAAGCACAGAGAACAGTGTCTGGCACATGATAAGCATTCAATAAGTTTTAGATATTAATTCTATCTTTCTGAACATGGATTAGAGAATTTATAGCAACTACTTTAAGCTCAATAATTTCATAATCATAAATGGGCTCAAACAACAGGATAATGCCACAGCTGTATTCTGTATGCAAGAGAAAATAAGGACTCCCTAGAATCAATCAAAATACTTAGCAGTAGAGAAATGGGTAAGCAAATTCGGGTATTGTAAAGTAATCAAAAAGCCATTAAAGATCATGTTTTCAAAAATATTTTAAAATTTCAATTTTACTTATTCACACATGCATATTAAAGATTAAAAGAAACATCAAAATGTCGATATAATTTATTTCCAAGTGATAGGATTACAATTTTTTTTCCTTTTTTTTTAAAGCTTGTAAGTGAATTATTTCCTTTGACAGACATGATTCAAGAGTTTTCACCATTACTGATAATAACTGCAATTCATATTTTATCTCATAGTTTTCTCTGGTAACACCTTTACTTTTTGGATGACTTTACAATGGATGAACATGAATTATTTTGAAAAGTTGCATTATATAAAACTACAAAACATCCAGTGACTGATATATAAATCTAACAAAACTGCTGAAGATCAACCATACAAGCTGGAATGAAAATAACAAAATATTACCTCTAAGGCCTCCCAATTTGTAACACAAAGAGAAGGCATACTACTTCTTCAAGTCTTAATCATATAACTAACTAGACACTTAACTAGACACTAACCTAACTAGACACTTAACTACATTTAATGGATAAATGACATGCAAACAAATAACACTTTATATTGTATGAATCAATGTTGTAATTACTGTACAAAAGATTGTATTTTCAAATTATGTCCAATACTACTAAAATAGTTTGAAATTCAACATTAGTACTAACCATTTTCCAAATTCCTCTGAAATGTTCCCAAAATAAACACTTTATTGATAACAACTTCATGCTTTTTATTTTTCTAACTTCTGATTCCCAAAAGGAACTAATGCCTATAACACAGATGGCTATCCCAAAACTTACTAAACAGAAAGAGAATCAGTCTAAGTGTAAGCAATACTTTCACAAATTACACCTTACTCCATAATTTCTGTAAGAAAAATACAAAGAATGAAAAACAAATTTATGACTAAATTCCAACTCTATGTGATTTGCAAAGCTATTACTCAATTCCCACATATACATTTCAAGTACTTCTATGCAATAATTATCTTCCTTAAGAAAGCGAAAACTATTATGAAGATCAAAGTTGTTTCCCAAATCTGGGAGGAAAAAAGGAAAAGGAAAAATCATCAACTCTCCCTATTTGTCTTTATCTCTGTGCTCTTAAGTACATCAAAAACGATCTTAAAACTCATCTCATTCTCTAGTGTCAGTAACTATGTGAGTTTCACCTCTGTACGTGATCCATGCTTCTTGGGCAGAATTCATCTAGAATTATAGAGTGAACGCTATATCCAGAAAATCTATCTTCCCTTGATGTAGTATGCTTCATAAACCAATAACTAAAGTTATTTCAGGTAGAGATCCGATCATATATTAGAGAAGGTCACTTTTACAATAGGTCTCCTAAACTCTGAAGGCTAAAAGCCAGGAAAGACAAAGAAGAGGACAGCATTTACAAATTATTTCCCCTCCAATTTCAATCATGCTTAACAAGCTTACACAGACAAAACCCTGGACATTAGAGATGATGAGGAATGGCTTTTCAAAGATAAGGACAAAAGTTTACCTGACAGCAATTAATCCCACATAATGCAACAAAAACAGACACAAGACACATGGTAAACGCAAGGAAGAGAGAAACTATTTTGATCCAAACCCATGTGTCCAAGAGTTTCATTAAGGATAGCCTCCTTTCTTTAAAAATTAAAAAAAAGAAAAGAAAGACCCTGCGACTTTGTGAACCAAAAAAAAAAAAAGAAAATACAAGTAAAACATTATTGACAAAAAGATGTGAAATGAGATGGTATTTTGCACAATGCAGGAAAACCTAAAAATTGGAATAAACTTTCCTCTGGCAACAATTTATAAGTACACAAAGTTCCTTATTGTTTTCCATTTTAAAAAGAATCTCACAAAAAGTTCTACTTAAAAAACTAAATTGTGCATTAAACTATGATGTGGTATAACTCTTGCTTAATAATGATAAAGGCATACTTAAAATATGCACTCAAAACACTAAAAAGAATCTGATTTTACTAGATGGGACTATATCTGAAGTAGTCTTACATAATATTCTTTAAGTTCACTTAGCACTATTCTTCAATAAAAACAAAACCACAAAACACATTTTCATGCTTTTTTACATACCAATTTTTGTAAAAGGCATTCTGAAATAAACACTTGAAATTTTTGGTTAAACTACAGTTTCCCACAAATTATAATGACTATATATCCAAATGATATACATAAAATACAACAGTTCTAAATATACATATATGTACAATCAGAAATAATATCTATTTCTTTATGGAGTACTACACATTTATGACTTTTGACTAGCAAGACACACAGACTATGGTAATGTACAAGGCTGATAACCTGAAGGAAAGGATTCTGAAGGTCTGTAAATACTCATACATTTACCAAAGGCTAAGTCAGTGAAATGCTGTTATCACTAAGGCATACATCTATCCTTAATGAAGACTGAATCAACTTGACTACTTGTCAAAGATGTTATGAAATAGTAATGAAAAATTATTGGGCATTTAAAAGCAAGCAGGTATTAAACACTGAATATGAAAACATCAGGTTATTTACAAACTTTACTAAGAATTCTGGAAAAGCTTTGAGCAACAAGTTATAGTCAGAAAGGATCCAAACTAGCTCACAGCCATAATGCTACTTGGAAAAAAAAAAATTAGTTCCAGTACGGTGTATTTACCTATCATAAAATATTTTACTCTTAAGCTAAAAGAATAATGAAATTCTCTCCTGCTGCTTCTCTAGTTCCAGAAAGCAGAAATCTTGGTCTTTTAAGATATACTGACAAATACCAAACTCCTAGATCAGTGCCTGGTACTAGTCCTCAGTATTTCTTGAACAAAGGAATGACTGGGAGTAGAGAACAGGTTAAGAGCAGGCAAACCTAAAACTATCAAAGAATTGATCACAAACAATGATAGAACTGATTAATGGGAATCATAACAACCTAAGTGTGTTGAGGTCAAATATGAATTGTTCCATATTTTAGCAAAAAAACCTGAATGACCTGTGTAAGACAATGAACATAACCTGTTATATAAAACTAATGACTTGACAAAATTGTGAATAAACTCACTTCTGCTAAAAAAAAAAAATGGACTTGATGGTCAACTGGACGAATTAGTTGATTTCATAAACCCAGTTTTTTGCGAAAATGTGCTAGTGAACTTATTAATGCTCTTTTGTCAATACTTCTCAGTTTCTGATGTAGTTTCTCACAAATATTTAGAAAATATTTCAAGCATCCAACCCTCCTTAATATAACGTAAAAATACATATCCTACTTATCTACATAAAGCCAGAAGTTTCCACACATTGACACTAATTAGTACTTATGTGCAGGCAATTTCAAAATTCTTCACCAAGTACATTCTTTTGTTTTAAATTTTATGAATTTAAAGTGATCCTCAGTTCTCTAGGACCAAGCTACTCACTCAATTAGGACAATTCCATTAAAAGGTGGGTCACTCTCCTCATCACAACTAAACTTGAGAAAAAGTATGCTTTAAAAAGTGAATACAAATCCGCCATTTCACACCTGATATAATGTATTTATGAATCTAAGGCAAAATTAAAATATTTCTCTAGTTCTACATTCAAAAACTTGTTTGATTGCTAGTTTGTCTATCTTGACTTATACCTGTTACTGTAGCGACGTGAGCAAGTACGTCCAGTTTCTGTTACAACAATATATTTTAATTGCTTGCCATTGGCTGTTTGAATCAAGTGTGACATCCAGAGTTATACCCTATACACTAAAGAGTGTATGACTCCATGTAATGACAAAAGAGAAAGTTTTTAAACAGAATACGTTTGTTGTCGCTAAAAGTGACAGCAGAAAAGTAAAGCAGCTCTGCGTGGTGACCAGACTCGTTCTTTGAGGCTTCCAAGGCTAAGAAACGGAAAACTAATTGTCCAATTTGTTGGGTCTCGCTTCCTTCCCGCCGGCCCTGCTACGAGTGGCGAGACAGTTCCTGAACCAGAGTTTGTGAAGTGCTTAGGAGGCTTGTGGGATGAAAGATGCTATAAATACGCTTCATGTTAGGAGTATATTGCCACTGAGCATTTCGTGGAACCACTGTCACTGCGTCGGGGACAGGTTGGTGGCACAACCCTTGCCGAGGAGGGGGGAGAAGGCGGGCACAGCCCCCTTGGTCGCCGTAAAGCGAGGCTGGGTCATGTTTTAAGCCGCAGCTAGACCACATGTGAAAAGTTACACACACGCCCCACACCGAGGACTCCGGTCGGTCTCCATCCCCGAGGGCTGGAGTGCTTGAGCCGGGCGGCAGGAGAAGCGCGGGGGCCCGGGCCTACACCCCACAGACGCAGGGAGGGCCGGGCGGCGCGGGCCCCGCGCAGCGACGCCCGGGGCGGCGGGGGCCGGGCGCGGGGAACGGCCCGGGAGGGCGGCCGCGCCGGGCCCCGCGCAGCCCCGTTGCCGGGAAGGCTCGCGCCCCGCGGCCGGCGGCGTGGGGGAGGGGAGGCGGGCCTGCGGCCTGTTGGGGGAGTTCAGCCCGGGCCTAGCGTGCGGCTCTCGGCCGGGGCCCCGGCCCCGGGGTCCCGGGCGCCGAGGAGGGACTCACCGGAAAGGCCCGGATCCGCATCTTGGTGTCCTTCCGGCTGCCCGTGCCTTTGCTCAGATTCGACATGGTGCTCGTCCCCTACCCGGCGGCGGCTTCGGGTCGCACTCCGAGGCGCCGGTGTCACATTTAAGGCGGGCGGGCGGGCGAGGGGCGACGCTGGGGGCGGCGGCGGCGCGGCCCCCGGGCTGGGCTGGAGAGCGGGCCGGCCCCTGAGCGGTCGCGGCGGCGGCGGCGACGGCTCGGGCTCCGGCGACTCGGACTCGGCTGGGGGCTGCGCTGGCGCGGCGGCTCCACAGGGTCCCCCTCACGCCCGGCTCGGCTCCCTTTATCGCGCTCCTCCGCGATGGCGGCGGCGACGGCGACGGACAAACATCTCACTGCGCAGGCCGAACGTCCTCCTCCTCCTCCTTCTCCTCCTCCGCCTCAGCGAGACGAGATCCGGCCCAGAGGGTGGAGGGGGGAGGAGGGAGGGAGGAGAGCCGGAGAGTGGAGAGAGAGATTGGGGGGAGGGGGGTGGGAGGACGGGAGGGGAGGCGGGCGGCCGCGGCGGGGACGCTCAGATCTCGCGAGAAGAGGGCGAGCTCGTAGCCCCGGGCTGGGTGGGGCGAAACTGGGGAGCAGGAGGGCAAGAGAGGAAGTGGGAGGGGCCGACGGGGCGGGGAGGAGGGAAAAGGGCGGGGCTGAAGGCAGAAGGAGTAAAAGCTTTTTTGAAAGAGGAGCGTCGAAGACTCGGTTCTGAGCAGAAATGGTTGCTGATTGGTGGAGCGCGAAGTGGGGTTGAGGGATTCTGGTCACGTGGACAGTGGGCGGGGGAAGTTCGCAGGACCAGAGTAAGACTGTGTAGTGGGCCGGATTGGCTGGACTGGGCTGGGCTACAGCGGGCGGAGGGTAGACCTGCAATGAGCGTGGGGTGCTAGATGGATCACTACGTCCTAGAACTGGTTCCTGTGTTTTTCTAGGGCATCTTGAACTAGGGATGGGCACTTGAGCAGAAGCCAGAGACTCGAAAGAAGAGTTACCTGCACTGTTGGAAATTAGTGTCTCGTATTCTTGACAAGAATTTCACCTCAGCGCTCAGGTCTGAGGGGTGGAGATGTTATTCTACAGAGTTTCCTTAAATTGGACAAGCACCAGGACCTCTTGATTCACTGATATTTTATGAGGAACCCAGGGCTTACTATTGAAATCTGACTTTTGTTTCCATTGAAGTAAAATGACAGCCCTTAATGTAGTGCAATATTTGGTAAATTATGTTAAATAGAATGATAGAAACCTATCTATAACCTGCCAAATAAGTCATTTTTACCATTATCAAGAGCACGGTAGATATTTAAAACCAAAGTAACTGTTGGATTCAGTTTGCTGTGAATTTGGGAGAATTTTTTTTTTAATCATCATATAGTCAAAATGTCCAGTTTGTTTGACTTTCATTTATTATGCATTTTACTTCCTGATTTACCTGTTTGTGCAACTGCTGCTATACTTGGGTTTTCAAGTCTGCTGGAGAATGTGTGAGTTCCTACTAAAGTTTCTGATTTTCCCATTTTAAATAAGAAGCTGTTGTTCTGGTGAATATCTACGTTTAAAACCTGGACTTTTGATATGTTTTTTTAATAGCAAACTTTAATAAGTAAACTGAGAGGTACTTTTTATTAGTGACTATCAGGCTGAATTTGCCCTAAATTAACTGAATCCTGATGTCTAAGCTTTTTAGATTATAAAGAAATTCAGCTATGTGACAGGAAAAACCAATGAAAAAACACCATTATTATGATAGTGCTTTCAGCCCCTCTTGGTAAAAATGCCCCCGTGGAATTTATTTTTTCCTTCTGTGTATTTGCTAATCAAAACAGGAATTTAAGGAGAATGTTATTTAAGGCACTATCTGTAAATACTGGAGCTAAAAATAGGTCATCAAAAATAGGTTGATAATGTAAAATTGGGAGGGTCTCTGACTTGTATATAAGATAATAAGTCTGGGATGGGAGTTTATAATATGTATACTAATCGAACATCATAATGGTGTTTTTTTCATTGGTCCTCTTGACTTTTAACTCAATTTCTTTGTAATATAAGAATCTATGTTATAGAACCATTGGTTTGAATCTCAGCCTTACTGCTTTACTAGCTGTGTTATATTTCTTCTGGGCTAAACACCTGACTGTCCCCAGAGTTCTTCAAAGGTGAAATAGAGACAATACCAATAACTTCTCCTTGGATGACTGTGAAATTTAAATGAGAGAATATATTTTAAAAGCCCTTAGAGCAATGCTCAGCATAGAGCATCCACTCAACCTCTGATGAGGATTACGGGGCTTTAAGGTCAAAGTTATACTATTGTCCTTTACTCAATATGTAGATTTCTTTTTTTTTTTTTTTTTTTAGAATTTTTGTATTTATTTTTTAGTTTTTGGAGGACACAACATCTTTGTATGTGGTGCTGAGGATCCAACCCTGACCGCCGGCATGCCAGGCGAGCGCTACCGCTTGAGCCACATCCCCAGCCCCTCAATATGTAGATTTCTAAAAGAAGTATTTATATACTTATATAAAATGGATTATATCTGAAAGCCAGTCTCCATTTGAATTTTACAAAGCAAAGAAGATAAGCTAGGGAGTCAATAGAGAGTTGATAATTTTACTTTGGCAAGTAAGGACATTAAAGAAGAATAAGGAGGGATTGGGGATGTGTCTTGGTGGTGGTATACTTGCCTCACATGCCCAAGGCCCTGCGCATCTCAAAAAAATTAAAAATGAAGTGGGTGCTGTGTGATGGTACATTCTTGTGATCTCAGCTTCTGGAGAGACTGAGGCAGGAGGATTGCAAGTCAAGAGCAGCCTGGGCAACTTAGGGAGACCCTGTCTCAAAAATTTAAAAATAAATAAAAAAAAGGGCCAGGTATGTAGTTCAGGCATGTAACTCCATGTTACATCCCCAGTAATGAGAAAAGGAAGGGAAAAAAAACCATCGTAGATCATCCCCATCATTTAATGAAAGAAAAAATAATATGTCAACCTCAAAAGTATATTTTTAATAAAGGGCAGTTCTTTAAATTGATAATTCAGCCTTATGATAAACAACACATTGCACTGATTATTCTTGTTTCACTATGAACCTAAGAAGACACCCTGGACCAGCATTTAAGAACCAACTACATTTAGGTATGTTTCTTTTTAATTGTAAATCAATATAATCACCATTTAATTCATTTTGTTTTACAAGCACACATTTCCATGTTTGTGTTGCCTAAGCAAAATTTGGCTGCATTTAAAAGAATCACTATCAACTGTTTATTTTCTATGCTTTTAACAAAAAAAGAAGTAGGAAAATGCTTCAAGATGAACTCTTCATTCAAAAATCTACTGTTAACTTAATTATTCATATATTCAAGAAACATTTACTGAATGTCACTACATGTGTGAGACACTAGGGTGAATAAGGCAGATGAGACCTGCCATCACAGAACATGTAGTCCTTTTTTACATCTCAAAATTTGGAAACCACAATAGAGTTAGCAAACAATTTTTCATATATTTCTGTCCAGAAACCAGGAATTTTCCATTCTAGAGAAGCATCATTCTCAAATGTACATGAAATTACCCTCTAAAGCAAAGGTGAACCTATTTTTCTACGCCCAGTGGTTTTCCCTGACTTGCAAACAACAAATGAACTTTCAGAATGTTAGCTTCTCTGCAGACTGCCAACTGACAGCAGAGAAAGCAGCCCTGGAATAGGAACTCACTAGATCTTGCATGCCTGACAGTTGGTATTCCTACTCATGCTGACATTGTCCTGACACAGGAAAACAG
This sequence comes from Callospermophilus lateralis, assembly GCF_048772815.1. Classification (NCBI taxonomy): domain Eukaryota; kingdom Metazoa; phylum Chordata; class Mammalia; order Rodentia; family Sciuridae; genus Callospermophilus; species Callospermophilus lateralis. The sequence continues at coordinate 13,389,204 of NC_135313.1, read as the reverse complement.
TAGCCCCATTTTCATTTATCTACATGGAGCACGTGCAGTCAGACAGGTCAGGTGGTGTTCTTTCCTTCTGCCCCTTCTGTAAAGGGGCACAATGAGGTATGAGGAGACTGCAAAAGGGAATAATAGCCTCTTCTTGGCCATGAATTTCTAGGTATCCAGGATACCAAGTCACTTTAATCACTGTTTCAGACCCACCAATTTGATTGTGAAGATATTAGTTATTAAATCAGCTCACAGCCTACCAATTCAATTAGAAAGACTTGTTCAATAGTTTTGAATAGATTAAGACTGTGTTAGGGAAAACTGGCTGTTTTTCAGATGGAAGACAAAAAATATAGTGATATTACCAGCTCCTTGAATGGAAAGACTGGATCTACTATTTTCTTTATTGTTCCTACCAGGCAACTGGTAAATATTATAGGACATTAGATGTGGAATTATATATGTGTGGGGTAGTAGGACACATATATGCACTATAAGATGATGTTATTTGAGGAAAGTAAGTGGACCATTGAGAACTTAACTATAAACATTTAAACATATGAAAACTTTAGGCCTTTTCTGTGTGCTGTGTCTACTTTGTTCTTGCCATTTCCTTATGTCACTGAGAACAAAAACATATGAGGGGCTGGGGATGTGGCTCAAGCGGTAGCATGCTCGCCTGGCTGCGCGAGGCACTGGATTCGATCCTCAGCACCACGTAAATCTAAATAAATCTAAAATAAAGATGTTGTGTCCACCAATAAAAAATAAAAAATAAATATTAAAAAAAGCATATGAAGTGTATGAGACAGTTGCATCTTTAAAAATCTTAAATGTCTGATTATATTATAAATTCCTCCTTTCAATTTTTCATCAACTACCATGCCAGATAAAATCATCTCACTGACAGCTCTTGACACTTCCCAGTTGACTTGGGTAGTTCTGTTTATTCCACATGTACTCATTAAATTAAATATTTTGAAAAAAAAAATATATATATATATACACAACCAACTAGCTTAACAGAATATAAATTCTCAATTAAAAATTATAGGCATCGTTGCATGTAATTTTATTTTCAAGGAAAAGAATTTCCCTTTATTCATAGCATTATAACACTAACTGTATCAAGAAGCCTCCAGGGGACAATTATGAACATGTACCGCTTTCATTTGTGACAAGTAAAGTATACATTGAAATTTGTAATTCACCAACTCTGTCTTTGTGAATTAAGTTAATTTTGGAGTTGAAATAAAGCATGGGATCAAAGAGTCATAAAAGTAAATGGTCTAAATTTTATAAGAAATTTAGTAATTGTATGAATTATAACTACAACCATCAACAAATGTAATAAAATAGTATTATGCTTAAACTTCTTCAATTAGCTGTTTGTCTTGAGTTCATAATAAAGCCTTATATTTAAATCTTAGATCTTGAACTGGTAGACATCATAATCTTGAAAGATAAAGGAACTCTGATAAAAGACAAGAATAATCTTTAAGACAATAAAAGATATAAAAATTGTTAGGACCTATTTCTAGCCACAAATTGATATGATGAATTAAGTTCTAGAGATAAGTTGATTCTTAGTCACTATTTTCCGAATCCTCTAATTCTTACGTGGTTGGCTATTGAGCAGTGTACCCTTTAAATGGTGAGTTCTTAGACAGTAGCACCATGAACACCTTATGAAGATGAAACTGGCAACTTTAAATTTAACCCAGTTAAAGACTTCTTAAATTTTTTTCATTTATGAAACTATTAGAAATAGTATTTCTCTGTTACTGAAATTCTTATTAAGCATCTCCTATCTCCATATGAATCTTCATTTTTTTTAAACAACTAATTTAGGTGCTTGGATTATTAAGGCATTTTCACATTTTTTATTAGAGCAGTGCTTGTCCTTTTAGAGGTAGAGAAGTGTTTCCTGTTAGCACCCCGACCCTTATTTTCAAAGAGTCCCCCACTGAGTGAGGTCTTGGTTTCTACTTCCAAGCACATACTCAAGGGGGCCTGATCCTCTCTCTCCACTTCGCAGCTTGCTCTGTGAGTAGCTGTATAGTGAAGACACAGGCAATCAAATTGTCTAGAAACTGACTCGAGGAGGTGATGGATCTGGGTCAGCTGAGCATTCAGAGGCAGTGGCAGTAGGTGGCCTGGACTCTTTCCACTGAATGATTTTCACTGCTGCTCCTCAGCCTGTAAACTGTCCTCTAATCCCTGTTTGTTTTCCACCCATTGCCTTCCCTTCTCCCCTTGTTTCTGGGACCCCAAATGTTTCTTCCCCAAATTCTATTTTTGCTTAAAAATAGTCAAAGTTTGTTTGTGCTGTGTATCTGTCAGGGTCCTGGCAGGAAACAGATGGTTCACTGTAAGAGGGACATTGAAGGCAGTGTAATTAAGGGACTATCTACAGAAAAAGCAGCAGAGTTAGGCAGTGATCAAGGGATGATTAAGCATCTCAGGACTAGCAAAAGCAGGACACATCTAGGCTCCAGGGACTAAGGAGAAGAGTGACCGCCAGAAATTCTTGCTGTCTCCGGGCAAGAGGGTGCCTGACAATCTGAGGCCTTAGGAGAGAACTTACTGACAAGCTCTGTGGAAGTAGGAAGACAGGCAGGAACAAAATACCTTGAACTCACATTCCTTCTTCCTTTGGACCTCTGGCTGATGCCTCTCATTGGATGAATTAAAGGGTAAGGGAGTCATTGATGGAGGCCATAAAAATCCAAGCAGGGCACTGGATGGAGAAGGGTGGAGACTAGATCCTAAGAGGATAGCAAGGATTATCCAAGTAGAGTGCTTGCAAACAAGACCTTTGACTGATAAAAGTGTGTGTGTATGTGTGTATACCCGCGCACACACATATGCACACAAATGTATAAATTATTTTAAAGCCCTCATACAGTTGTAGGGTCTGTGCAGTATAATAAGGTGTCTAGCTAGGAGGTAACTAGGAGAGCAGAGGCTGTTGCTCAAGGCATGTGCCCTGCAAGTGCTATTGTCGCACATAGGAAGGAGCTCCTATTTCCTTGATCAAAAATGCCAACTGTGTTATATGCTGCAGGGCTGCATTTGTTTGGGTGGAGGGAATCTTTTTCTAATTTGCACAAAGCCACCATATAAACTGACAGTAGCTGTGCACAACTAATATTAGTGGCCAGCACACTATTATTTTAAACTACGAAATACTATAGCACCATGGTTTAGAGGGTCAGTCCTGAAGTCATATAGCTTGGGTTTTGGTTTTGGTTTTTTATTTTATTTTATTTTTATTTTTATTTTTTTGGTGCCAGGAATTGAACCAGTGGTGCTTAGCCACTGAGCCACATCCCTCTTTTTACATTTTATTTTGAGATAGATCTCGCTAAGTTGCTTAGCACCTCACTAAATTGCTGAGGCTGGCTTTAAACTTGCAATTCTACTGCCTCATTCTCCTGAGCTTCTGGAATTACAGGCATGTGACATCACACCCTGGCCTGGGTTCTAACCTGGACTCCTCAATGTATTGAATGAACCCCATTTATTCTCATCAGTTAAAACCAAGTTAATAATAGTACCAGCTTCACAAGGCTAGTGTGAAGATTAAATAAAATAATGTAGATAAAGTATTTAGCCCAACACCTGGCACATAGTTTGAACTCAAACTGTTGCTTACCATGATTATTCTTTTATTCTTCCCTAAACATAAAAACTATAAACTTTGGGGTATGTATATTATACATGATACAATGCATGGTCATTAGTGCTCCTGCATTTCTGTCCCCGATGTAATGGCACTTTTATCATGCACAAGAGGCCAACAAAGCTGGGCTTCATATCATGACAAGAACAGAAAAGTTACAAGTCTCACTTCAAATGTTAAGTACATGGCAAATTAAATTCTTTAAGAATTTGATCAAAAGTATGATGTTTTTCATCTCTATTGAGAGGAAGGCTTTTAGAAGTAATTAATAGAACAATCCATGTCACTCTTGTTTGGTCAATTTATTCACCATTGTTTTTGGTGAAATTCCACAGCTACCACCTAATGTTACACATTACAGTACTGCATCATAAGGAGTTGCCATGGGTAAGGATAGGGAAGGATTACAAATTAATTGAATACAGGAAATATTGCTTTTTAAAACAAGCTATGAGACTTTCTTCTATATCAATACTGGCATTCTTTGAATTTAAAGAATATTAGCAATTATTATAGAGTTATATCAAAGCCATAGGGTAGCTGAATGACTGGAGAAATATAAAAGAAATTTGATGACCATTAACATTTAAGTTTGGCCTCAAAATTATGGTGCATCCAAATCAGCCAAATTGCTTTTCACTGCAGGTAACAAAAAAAAACAAATACAATTGGAATTAGCAGTAATCAAATGTATTATCTCAAATAACAAGAAGTCCAGAATTAAGATAGGATCCAGGCATGTTACATCTAGGCTTCAGCCCAACTTGGTGACAATTTTCTTAGCCATTTTTTCCTATGGAAAGTTAGGCTTATTTTTTATTTACTTTTTAAACAGGCAGAATGCATACATACTTCAAAAATCAAAATTATGTACAAAAGTATATTTAGAGAAGTTTCCATGCCTGTCTTCACCATGACATCATCACCTTCTTCCTCACATGATCCTGAGCAACTAAATATTGCTAGCATCATGATGAACAGCACTGGGTTCAAGTCAGATTCTGTTACTAATTAGCTAAATGACCCTGGATGTGCCTACAGAAAAAAGAGATAATAACAATACCCATCTTGTGAGAAAGTTGTGAGGATTAAATGAGCCAAGAAACATTATGTGCTCTTAGATCAGCACCTCGCAAATACTAGGCACTTAGCAAACGTCTACTCTTGTTTCATTATTATCTTCATTTTATACACACCAAAATCACTTCAGACAGATTAAAAAACATAACTGAGAAAGATTAAGTATATTGCTGAAGAGCTCTATCTAAGAGGGATTTGAACCCTTTTATTTAATATTGGGTCTTCCAATTCTAGAGTCTGTGTGTTTCACAATTATGTCATTTTTCATTTCAGTCATCCATTTCAGACACAGTATTCCAATTATACAAGACAATGGAATGAAGCTCCTAAAAGTGGGTATCAAAAAAATTTTTTTTGGTGTCATTTTTAGTGTTCTGCACCTATAAATCACTAAGTGGTTGTTAACTGAATGAACAACAAATGGGATATCTATGTTTAAGATCCTAACAAACTTGCTACAATTTTGAGTGATGGACTGAAAACAGTAATACGTTTGAGGGCTTGATTTGGGTTGGGGCAGGGGTCTTGTAGTCAGTCAATTTTCATGCTATCTGCAGCTTCTCTATTTCTACCCACATTACATCATCTTTACTAATGAAGACCCTATTTTTGTAGTTTAAGACATAAGTTAGCCAGGCGTGGTGGCACGTACCTGTCACACCAGCCGTTCGAGAGTCTGAGACAGGAGAGTTGCAGGTTCAAAGCCAGCCTCAGCAACAGTGAGGCACTAAGCAACTCAATGAGACAGGGTCTAAATAAAATACAAAATAGGGCTGGGAAAGTGGCTCAGTGGTTGAGTGCCCTGAATTCAATCCCTGGTACCAAAAAAAAAAAAAAAAAAAAAAAAAAGACATAAGTTAGCAAAGAAAGATTCAGTTTTGTTGAATGTATTCTTACTATTTTAGAGAGAGGAACTAAACTTTCAACATAAGTTTTGGAGTAAAATACGTTTCCTTAATTTGCCAGACAATTTAAACATATCTGAATGTCCCAGCTAAACTTAACTAATCTTCAGTAACTACAGCAGAGCTTCTTTTGTACTGCAATTTATTATTTTTATTAAATTTTATTATTTATGGATTTGGATATACTCTGGGTCAAATTGCACATGCTCAGATTGGACAACCATCAAAGAGGAACTTGATGTTCTCTCGGCTGACATTTGTAATAAGGCCTCGGTTACATAATTTGCAGGATGGTGTGCAACGAGAGACACACCTGAGATTGATACCATATCGGTTAGAGTACACAGCCAATTCTGTTAGCCACTGCACTCTAGAAAAGAGAAATTTGAACTGGGGACCTTAAGAGAGTTTATGGTTTAGTTTTCCCAACCCTTATTGCAAATGACAGGTCGGCCTCCACTGACCTAGTAGAGTAAGGTTGTCCTTCAACATCAGAATCTTAAAAGTATTCCAATGCATTGTTATATTAAATATAATTTTGATTACATTTTAATATTTAAATAAATTCCAAAATGCAAAAATAAATGCACTATTTTATTGTATTTTAGATTTTAGCTCCAAAGGCAAAAAAAAAAAAAAAAGCCACAAAAAATTGTGAAATCTATTTAACAATACACAGGGTAGTGTGGTCAGGAGTGAAGTGCACTGACCTATTCAATTAAACATGAATTGCATCAGAGAAAGGAGGATTATTGGGTGGATATAAGAATGGGTAGACAAATGAGCTAACACAAATAGGTTAAAATGTAAATTACAGAATCTTTGTGGTGGGTATATGAGTGTTCATTGAACAGTTCTCTTAACTTTATGGGTAGATTTGAAATTCTTCAGTACTATGCTAGAGAAAACATGAATACCTAAGTAAATTCCTTAGAGTCAGATTTTAAGAGTTCAGAATATGCTTATTATAAAAATATCACATTAAATGAAATCAGTATATTAAAATATAGAATTAGCTACAATTTATCCAGCATCTAGGGTATGCCAGAAACTGTGCATAAGTGTTATCTAATTTAATTTAATACAAGTATCACCTGAAGTATTATTTTTCTTATTTTATAAGTTTGGAAATGAGCATAAGAAGGTTACATAATTTGCAGGATGGTGTGCATCAAGAGGCACACCTGAGATTGAAACCATACCATTCTTAGTGTACAGCCAATACTGTTAACCACTGCACTCTAGAAAAGAGAAATTTGAATTAAGGAACTTAGATTTTTCTGGTTCTGTTTCCCCAACTCTTATTACAAATCACATAACGTTTCAGTAGCAATAGAATCCTGGATTTCTACTCTGACCAAGACTCTTCCCACTAATTATGGTGTTTCTTTAAGTAAAGTTGTTTTTAGAAAATGAATTTACTTTAGGATTCTTTTAAGCAAATCATTTCCATAAAGCACTTTATAGAATATAGAATTTGATCTATATTCTTTTTTAAGGTATGAAATATGCCACAAATGTGGGCACCCTGATGCTATAAACAGTAGGTCCATAAGTGTAACAGTAGCTTATGCTTTCAAATGCACTCATTGTGCACATTTTCCTACTGGAAAAAAAATGCATGAAATGCTGAAATAAATACATATTACACCCATTTGTGTGAAAATATTATAATTCAGATAATTCTGATTTTTTTTTCATAGCTCAATTACAGTCCTGTGACTTTTCATTGTTGTTTAATTTTAGCAGTGACTGACTTACATGGTATAAACCACCTTAAACACAAGGGGGCTGGGGTTGTGGCTCAGTGTTAGAGTGTTAGCCTAGCATGCATGAAGCACTGGGTTAAATCCTGAGCACTACATTAAAACAAAACTAAACAGAATAAAGGTATTGTGTCCATCTACAACTGAAAATATTTTAAAAAGGCACATGGGTAGAGGAAAGGAAAGTTGAGCATTAAAAAATAAAAAGAACATTTCTGAGCAATTTTCCCATCAACTATAAAGTTCTGACCTGATAGCATAGTTAATAGTAGGTTTATCATGAATATCACAGGCAAATGTGTCTTTGTTTTGAAAACAAAAAGTAAAAGCATAAAAAGTAAGAACCAATACAATAAACACTTAAAATCTTAACATATGTTTATCTTTACCATTTTCTGTCAAGCACAGTGATATAGTTTTAATGTGTAATGAGGCTATGAACAACATCTTTCTTGATTTCAGAACATAGATGGATTGGAAGACAATTTTCCATGAGCTTGTGAGGCACCCATTATTTTTATTATGGACTATCTTTTCAAGGATTTTTGAATAAGAATAGCCTTGAATGATAGAGGTAGGGTCTTTCTCTGGAGCAAAGAGCAGATATGCTATTGTCTGTTTAAAAGATTTGGGTTCCCTAACTCAGGGTTTCTCTACTAAACACAAGCCATTGTACGTGCAGCTATCTATCTGATCCCCTCAGCATCACTCTATGGGAAATGGGCCTTGGAATACCAGTCCAAATGCTGATACTTCAACTATAGAGTGTGACAAAGCCTTTTGTCTCTGTCACAGGAGTCTCATGTCTTCTAACAGCCTTTATTGAACTGCACCAGGCTAATTTGTTAACCTGCCAAGAAGTAAAAACTCTACTCCTCACAGTTCTTTACAGGAAATTCAGATATAATATGGAGATAAGATCCTTCCTCCTATTATTTCTTGAGACAATTTTTGGAAAATCTGCATCAGCTTTTGGGGAGAATGGGCAGTACATTTTAGTAATTAAGCACCTACACTCTGCAGCCAGGTTCTCTAGGTTCTTCTGGCTAGAGGTCTCTTTTAGTTTGGATTCCCCTGAGACAAGGATAGGAGTGAAGAGATCTTAGCACTCATTGGTAGAGAATGAGAAAGTGAGACAGAAAAGGGAAGGTAGACAATAAATGATGGATTTTCAAGTAAGTTATGACTGTGGGCATTTAAAGTTTAATTCTTCTCGGGAACTGTTGGTAGCCAATAGGGAATGTGAGCCTCAGAGTTATCCTACTTGAGTGGGTAGGGAGTTAGCATACTATACCCCAAATACCATCTGTCATTTGTTGAGGGTTCCTGGGGTGGGGCAGGTGCTGATTCAGGTCCTAGATTTTCTGGCCTGTTCTTCATGCAAAAGTTGGCTGCAATAGGCTCTGGCAGTTTGAAATGAGGTCTGGTTGTACCTGGCATTGTTAAGTCCCAAGGGAATATAGTTGGCACACACATACCCTTTGCTACAGACACCCTTCAGGAGTATATTCCTAACAAGTTACTCAAACCTGGCTTTTACCCTCTGTTTCTTCATCTGTAAAATGGGAACAAAAATTGTACCAGTTACCAGATGTGGTGGTACATGTTTGTAATCCCAGCTATTTAGGAAGCTGGAACAGGAGAATCACAAGTTTGAGGACAGCCTAGACAATTTTGGGAGACCCTGTCTCAAAAAAAAAAAGAAAAAGACAGAAAATAAAAAGAAAAAAGAAAAGAAAACTGCTGGAGATGTAGTTCAGTGGCAGAGCACTTACTTAGAATGTGCTTAAGCCCTGGGTTCAATCCCCAGTGCCACAAATGAATAATAATAACAACAACAGCAGCAGCAGCAGCACTACCACCAATCGTATAGGGTTGGTAGAAGGATTAAAGATTCAGTCCATGTACAACACTTAAAACAGATCACAGCAGTTCATAAGCACTTAGTAAATGTCAGCTATTGTTCTGGAAGAACATAAAGCTTATTCGTTGGTTGATATTTCCTTAACATTGTGAAGTTTTATTTTACTAAATGCCTGGGATGATCTCATATATTCAAGGTGTATTCAAGGTGTATTTATGTCTGACATTTGTCAAGGGACAACATTGATGCCACACGGGAAGCATCAAGAAAGATGTATTTAAAACTTATTCCTATTTAAATTTCCTTAGAGAATTTATGGGGCTAAGTACTCCTGAACTCTTTAATTTAAAGATTTACTGCTCTGTCAGAGAAACTAATTAAATCTTATTTGAAGTGTCACTAACACAGCAGCATTAGATTCAGTTTTTTGTTCTTCTATTATGGGAATGAGAATATAAAAGAGAAGTGTGTTTTAAACTCAATTTTCTAACATTATGTATCATCTGTGTCAGACTCCTCTGAATCAACATCATGGTAACAATGGGATTCACCATCAAAAATTCTAGTAAGCCTATTTCACTTTTTTTAAAAAATATTTTTTAGTTGTTAGACCTTTATTTTATTTATTTGTATGTGGTGCTGAGAATTGAACCCAGCGCCTCACCCATATGAGGCAAGCACTCTTCCACTGAGCCATAACTGCAGCCCCCTAGTTCACTTTTGATTTAGATAAAATTCCTCTGTTAAACAAACATCAGTAGAAAACCACAACCTACTAGCAAGACCTGTATTATGGAAACTAACTCTACAGAGACCTATAGGTTTGACTGTTTCCCACCCTAATAACATCCCTTCTATTCCCTCTCCTCCTTTTCTTTAATTTTAATAACCCAACAGCCTTTCCTGGCTTGCTCTGCCTTGCCTCTTGACCCCTAACCTAAAGATGTCAGTCAGGACCAGGTGCAGTGGTGCACATCTGTAATTTCAGCAGCTTGGCAGGCTGAGGTTGGAGGATCTGAGTTCAAAGTCAGCCTCAGCAAAATTGAGACTCTAAGCAACTCAGTGAGACCCTGTCTCTAAATAAAATACAAAATAGGACTGGAGATGTGGCTCAGTGGTTGAGTGCCCCTCATATATTATATATATAAATATTATATATAGACATAAATGAGAAAGTAAGGAAGAGAATAATCTTTTTATAAATATTTTATAAGAATACATGCTAGAAGCAATTTATCCATAATTTTCCACACTAAAAATCTGACAGTTTTAACAAACATTTCTTTCTAGCTACTATTTTTTCTATATTAAATGTCTTACAATTGAACTCTATTAAATGGTGCTTGATTTTTATTACAGACTAAGAAGAGTTGGAAAACCTGTAAAGTTTCTTTCCATCCATTAGTCAACTTTCTTTTCAAACTTTTGATGTCTTATTGACCTATATAAGTTTTCTAAGTAGAAGGTAGGATAGTTTTCTACAATTTCTATCCATATGACACTATTTTTATTTCTTAAAATTTCCTAGTCATTTCCCTCCATGCTGAATACCAGTTTAATAAAACATATTTTAAGTGTATGATTGATACACACACAAGTATATATATATATATATATATATATATATATATATATATATGTGTGTGTGTGTGTGTGTGTGTGTGTGTGTGTGTGTGTATACACATACATGTATATTTAGATAATGATGAATTAAGTGATTTTGTCTTAGAATATTCAGGTTGTTAGGCTTGTTGTTATTGCAGTATTGGAGATTGAACCCAGGGCCTCATACTTGCTAGGCAAGTGCTCTACCACTGAGCTACATCCCCAGCCCTATTCAGGTATTAGAGAGGAAAACAAGCAAAATTCAGCATATTTTAACCTATGCTTTTATAAATAAAACATATAATAAATCAATATTTTAAAATAAGTTCAAATTGAATTACAAATTCATGGTTATTAAGAAACATTTTACTGTTTTAAAATATTTTAAATAGTCTTTTATGTATTTATGTAATTATAAAAATAATGTATCAGTAATAACTGATTGAATTCTGTCTCTTTCCTCATTGTCACCTCATTTCTAGAAGATCATTCATTTGATGAGGTCAGCCCAAAAGAACCTTAGGAACTTTGGAGTCTCCTAATGACTTGAAGACCAAAGCCTCAAGGCAGGGTTATGAAAGTGGACTAGCAGAGAACAGTATCACTGTCAATACTCAAGTTCTCCTTTTTGTGCACCATTTCTTACCTCATTTCCCTCCCAGATACCAAGGGTTCCAGTCCAGATCCTAATTGTCCTATATTTTACTGTAAGTTTCCACTAAAGCTCATCTTTCCTAGACAAGTCTGTAACAAACCAAATCCTTTCTTTCAACAAAAGTTACTACCTTTTATTCCATTCCTTATGGACCCCATTTTTGTTCTGTCTTTTTTGGGGGTGAAAGATAACAAAATATCTATTTCTAGCTAGGATGGTAGAGCATGTCTGTAATCCAGCTGTTCAGGGGACTGAGGCAGAAGGATGGCAAGTTCAAGGCCAGCCAAGATAACTTAGTGAGCTCCTGTCTCAAAATAAAATTTAAAATGTGCTGGGGAGGTAGTTCAGAAGGAATGTGCTCCCAGTTTTATCCCCAATACCTCAGAATGATTTATTTATGATAAACAATTAATTGTGATAATAGATTTAGCACAATGTCTACCACATAAATTCTTCCTGAGAATATAAGACATCTGGTGATCCCTAAGACACTTAAATACATTCTAACTGGGGCTACTTTGACTCATTTCTTAAACTACAAAGAATAGCAATAAAATGTAAAAGCTCCAAACCATCAAGATAGTCAGATTTGAGGGTACACTACCCACTTATTTACTTTTTATAATTGATGCATGTGGTTTGATGAACCCTGTCTTATGGGTTGAATCTGATGTTATATGAGTTGCATTGAACCCAACATGCAGGGTTGGAAAGTCAAGGCGTGTCAATGACGTTGACTATTTCTGGGCACTGGTACAAGCCCCAGAAAGAAAGATTAGTTGCATGTTTTCTTTTATGATGACATGAGTTAAATAATATACCTACAGATTAAATATATCATCTATTTGACACAATGTTCTTACACAAGAACTGAAAGCAAATATAGATTATTAAGTGTAAAAGCTGGGGAATGTTGACAGCGGCCAAACCCATACAGTGTTTACAAGTTTTACATGCTGAGCAAATATGTCAGTCAGTTTGTCTGACCTGCCCTTGCTCCCTTCTTGAGAACCTGTTTCCATTGTTTCTGGTGAATGGACAGCAAGCCATAGGACCCTACCCTTCTGACCACAGCTGATTGGAATAGAGAAGAAAGAGAGACAAGAGACAGACAAGAAAGAGAGAGAGAAAAGGAAGGCTAAATGAAGCCAATATGTAGCAAGACAGAAAACAGTGACCATGTGACTCCAGTGAGGGAGGAAGAAAGAAAAAGAGAGAACACATATCTTGATTCCAAAGAGCTTCCCTATTCTTTCTTCCAGGTCTGTGAGTGGCCCAGATGCACTTTCTACCTGTGTGATAGATAATCTGTATAACAGAGAAGGTTAACTTCCATAGCAGTATATGTAATTTAAAATTTTCTAGTAATCACCTTAAAAAACGAAATAGATGAAATAAATCGCAATATATTTCACTTAGTTCAATACATCCACAGTATTGCTGTTTCAACATTGTAATCAATATAAAAATTATCAATGAGACATTTGCATTCTTATTTTTATATGCTAAGTCATTACATTCTGCAGTATGTTTTATACTTACAGTGCATCTTATTTGGGACAAGGCACATTCCAACTGCTCAACAGCCACCTGTGGCTAGTAGCTACCATATTGCACAGTACAGGGAAAGAGCAGTCATTGGAAAACAACCATGCTTTCAGGGACCACATTTCCTGTCTGTTTTGCATCTAGGAATGGTGAGGTGACTAGTTATTGCCAAAGATTTGGGAGTGGAAGCTATGTGTGTCACTTCCAAAACCAGGTGGTGAAGAAGCAGATACAACTTCTCTACTCTCCCTAGTCCCTTGCACCGGCTTGTGGGAAAAGGCATGGCATCCTTTAAAGCCCTGTGATAAAGATAGCCCAGAGAGAAAGATGTGTGTCTCTAAATCAGTGTTTGAGAACAGCCTACTACTATTCATTTTGGACATGAAGCAAGAAATAACTTTTTTTTTGTTTGAACCACTATATATTTTTAGGTTTTTAAATTAGTCTAGCCAAATAATATACCTGTATTTCTCTATACTGCTATTAAAAGCTTTTTCTGGCAGCAAGTGATACCCTAAAACATGCACGTGTGTATACAAGAGTGCACACTGTGTGCACACACACCCACATACACAATCACTACCTTTGGGTTTTGTCAACATATAATATATCTGTGAATATTTTTACCCAGGGCATGTTTAAGCTGCAGACTTTACCTCAAAAAATGAAGCTCTAAAACAAATCAAGAGGAGAATGATAATGAATTATTAAACTCTCAGATGAAAACAAAGGATGAAAACGTCACAGTATTGATTTGGCAATGAGTAGAAAAACTAGACTTTATGGAGAACATTTGTGCACCAAAAGACATTCTCAACAGGGTTCAAAGCGATGCATAGAATGGGAGAAAATATTTGCAACTCATATAGTTGATAAAAGATTAATATCCAAAATATGTGGAGAACTCTTAAAACTCAACAACCAAAAAATCAAACAACCTAATTCAAAAATAAGCAAAGGACTTGAACAGACAGAGAAGCAAATGGCCAATGAGCACAGAAAAAGATGTTCAACATCACTAGTCCTCAGGGAAATGCAAAAACCAAAACCACAGGCAGATAATCATTTCACACCCATTAGGATGGCTACGATAAACAAACAAAACAGAAAATAACAACTATTGGAGAGGATATGAAAAAAATTGGAGCCCTTGTGCATTGTTTATAGGAATGTAAAATGACATAGCAACTGTTCCTCAAAAAATTAAAAATAGAATTACAATATGATCCAACAATTGCACATTTGAGGATGTACCCTAAAGAATTGAGCAGAGTCTTGAAGAGATGTTTGTACATCCATGTTCCTGGAACCATTATTCACAATGGCTAAAACATGGAAGTAACCAAGCATCCATTGCAGGTGAATGGATGAACAAAATGTGATTTGTATGAAATAATACTCAGCTGTAAAAAGGAAGGCAATTCTGACATATGCTGCAACGTCAATGAAACTTGAGGATATTCTTCTAATACATCAAATAAGCCAGTCACAACAGGACAAATGCTACATGATTCTGTGTATGTGAGTACTAGGTCAAATTCATATAGACAGAAAATAGAATTGATTACCAGGAGTTTGGGAGGGCAGGAATTAGGCAGCGTGGAACTTCAGTTTTGCAAGATGAGGCTAATTCTGGAGGTGGATAGTGGTGATGGGTGCTCAATAATATAAATGCTCTTAATACCACTGAACTGTACATTTAGATATCACGAAGATGGCAACTTTTATATTATGTGTATTTTATCACAATAAAATATTTTATTTAAAAATGATTTAAAAATTCAAGTGAATGTGATCAAAGCCTTCAGAATCCTGAAACTTTAGATTAGAAAACACGTAATTCATCACTGTCAAGAATATTTTCAGCTGGGCATGATGGAACAGCCCCTGTAATCCTAGCAACTTGGGATGCTCAGGCAGCAGGATCCCAAGTTTGAGGCCAATGTGGGCAATTTAGCAAGATTGTGTCTCAAAATATTTTTTTTTTCAATCCTAAGATATAGCTAAAATAAGGAAAGAATAGTTCCATAACAGCACAGTAGTTCAACAAGTTTTTTTTTTTCCATTGTGCTAACAATTATGGCAGAGCACTAAAAGCTATACAGACATTACAAGTACTATGACATCCCTAGGGGAAATATGCCTATATTTTTATGGAAGGAGATTCTGAAGCATAAAGTTAAACAACTTGCTCAAGGTCATTTGTCTAGTACTCTAATAGGATTTCTTGACTTTTGCAGTATGGTCATTTGGTGCTGGATACTTCTCTGTTGTGCAGTGTAGGATGTTTTGTGGCAATCGTGATCTCTACCCACTACGTGTGAGTAGTACATCTCCACCATCTGACTGTGACAACAGACATTGCCAAATATGCCTTGGAGGCAGAATCACTCCAGGCTGAGAACCACTGCTCTATGGCTAGCAGGCTATTAAGTCTCTATGTAAGGCAGGGACTACAAGACCATAAGAATAGGAAGATCACATTTGATTGAATATATTTAAGAAATATTGTACTTGCATATACATAAAATGCAGAAGAGTTTTGGAAGAATGCACATAACATTGTGAATGCATATGCAGGGTAAGTAATGGTAGGTAGGAGTAAGAGGGATTTTTACCCTTTTTCTCAATGTATTGTTAGAATCTATAGTTTTTACAATGTATTTATTAATGTAATTTAGAAAAATTAAAATTAAAAATGAGGTAAAATACATGAAGTTCAGTAGCAGTTATCTCTAGGAAGTAAGATTTTGGAAGTCTCTATTATTTATCTTTTAAATTAAATATTTTAAAATAATTCTTTTGTATTATTTGTTATACTTCATAATAGATATTGAAGAAAGTTGATATTTGTTTCTCATCTTTGGAGATAAGAAACAAATTATCCTCTCCTGAACTGTGTTGATTGAAGGCTATGATCATGGGGATATCCTTTCTTGTTTCTTACATTTTGAGAATGAATTTTTGTGCTTCGATTTTAAGATTACACGTTTTCTCTTTCATTAATATGATCACCCAGTAGGGGGTAAGAGGAGGTGTTTCAGATACAATTTGTTTGATTTTAATGTTCATGGAAGAATTATTTTCAGTATTGCCTTTTCCCCTCCTTTCTTCTTATTGGAATTCTGTGTGACAATTCATTGTAAAAAAAATAGAGTTTTTCAGCTCAAAAAAAAAAAAAAATAGGAAAGCAGGTGGGTCATAATGAAGTAGCATCACAAATTTTCAGGGTAGTCCCAGGAAACTCCTCTGAGTCTCAACTCATACCAAAATCTCAGTTCTATCTGACAGATGTAATCATACCAAGCCTCAAGGGTCTTTCCAACACTGGTTTAGTCACAGTTCTGGAAGCAATGATTGAATATGCTCATGACTACATTTGAACTCTATACTTTTCCTTCCTTAACCTAAATAAGCTCAGCCTCAAAGTCTCTATTCTTCTGCCACTCAGTCTGGGTCAGAGTACCCCCTAAACTTACATGTTAGATTCCTAGCAGTTATCAGAGTCTTCCTGGTAACTAGCCATCCACCTAGATCTTAGCAGATTCCAGATGATACAGCCTTCTGAGCCTGAGGACTAGACCTGCAGAGCTGTATACAGAGGTGTAGTTGACTTGGAGAATGTATTTTTGGCCTGAGAGTCCACATTAGAATATCAAAGTGTTTTGTAAACTACATGTCTCTGAGGAGAATAAAAATCCACTCTAGGATTTAATAAGCCTGCCTCTTGCTTCAAATTTAATGCTAATGGTAAACTGAAAAAGATTTCTAGTGACAGATAATTAGTGATAATGGTGATTACCGGCCTTTATATAGTCTTTCACCCAAACAGATGGCAGAGAGCTTAAAAAGTGAATGCTTTAAGGCTTAATTTCTCCCTCTTCCTAAATAAAAGTTCCTCTAGGGTCAGCAATAGTTTGTATTTAACACACTGCATTATGTTACCCATAACTAAATAACAATTTCTTGGCAATTCAGTTAGTCTGTTAATTTGCTTAGCAATTAGCATTGAATGGATTTCCACCCTGAATACATTATAAATGTATGAATGCGTGTATGCCTAGTTTATTTTTCTTATTTCTTTACTTAACTTTTATAAGCCACTGTAGTCACTACCACATGGATGACTTTCAGAGCACGGGAGGTTCGCATCATTATCTGGCCACTCTCTAGTGGCCCACAACAGCCCTCCACACATCTTTACCTCCATGAACACAGGCCAGCTTCTTGTAATACACAGGAGTGGAGCCAGCTTTGAGATGTCTGTGTATTTCTAGATTGCCAGGATTTTATTTCAGGATGCATTTCCCTTTTTTTCAGGTGTCTTTCCCTCTTATATGTAGAGATGTAAAGACATAATATTATAAAGACATAAAAGGTTAATCAAAATGTATCATACATTTAAACTATTAAAGGGAACATTGAGACTACTCCCTCCTTCTGTTTTCCCTTTCTCTACATTCTTTGTTGGGAAAGGTGATTTGAGCCTTGTATTATGGGACACTTCATAATGTAATCCATAGAAAAAGTCAGGGCAATGTTCTCAAGGCAGAAGACTAGGGTAAGAATTTGTAGAAAAAAGTCAAATTTTTGATAATGGGAAGAACATGAATTTCCATGCTAGACCATCAGACCCAGTTTCAGAAGGAAATGAGCCTTTATGTTACTGATGTATTTGGTTTTGCAGAGGAGATGTGGAGAAGTAGGTAGAGGGGTTTTATCCTGGAAGACAGACCCTTGCCTCCCCGTCCTCTGTCTGTTC
Organism: Callospermophilus lateralis; assembly: GCF_048772815.1. Lineage (NCBI taxonomy): Eukaryota > Metazoa > Chordata > Mammalia > Rodentia > Sciuridae > Callospermophilus > Callospermophilus lateralis. The sequence goes on along the minus strand of NC_135313.1, from coordinate 13,371,352 downwards.
TCCTCCCTGATTCTTCCTTCCTTGCCTCAGAGTCTAGCCCTATTTCCTCAAAAGAAGGACATCAGGTAGAGGTTGTGCTGTGGGTGAGATCCTGGGACATGACAAGAGGTCTGGATTGGAATCCCATAGCCTGGTGGCACCAATAATGTCATTCTGTGCCTGGAACTTCAACTTTTTCATACATAAAATAGAGTGAATAATTCCCCTGAGCATCAGACAACGTGCTGAAGGACTTAGCACATGGTGCCTGGCACACAGTATAAACCCTATCCATGCAAACGGTTGTCATGGTCATTGGCAGTCTGTATCTAGGATTGTAGAATTGGCTATTGCTTTAGGGAGGGGTGCAAAATCCTGGGGAAAGTTTAGGGAATGGGATATTGTAGTGGAAGGGGTTAAAGGGAGTGAGAGAGGAGATAAGAAAGCAGGCAGGGCACCCTCTGAAAGCTTCCCTCCTGGGAAAGTGAGACGTGAAATCTTAACCATAGTGAGGTGATGAGAACTGAGCCCTTGGATGCAGTGTTTGATCCTCCTTCCTGCCCCTCACCCCGTGTCCCTGCACCTCCATTCAGTGCAGCTTTGGAATAACCTACCCCTCTGGTGGTACAGACCTGTTTCTGGAGCTACAAATTGAAATGCCTTTAGAGGCCCTAGAATTAGCTCAAATGTCAGAGGCATCCAATTGTATGTACCTAAAGAACTTCAGACTCAAATTTAAAAAAAAAAAATAGAAGGAAAGAAAAGGAAAAAGAAAAGTTGCTTTTCCTACCAGATGATTTGGAATGCCTTTGGTTTTGGTTGCAAGCTTTGCTTGGCCTTTCAAGTAGTCCTATGTATGGCCCCTTCAGCCATAGGGCCCCAGAACGTGTCTATATGAGGCAGAGACACAGCTCCTGATTCTTCCCTAGCTGCTTCCTACCCACATGGGGCCCTCACCAGGTGCTCCTGAAGTTCAGAAGAAGCACCTTGCGGACAACGAATACCTCATGGGACAAAAAGAGAGGGCAAGTTCACTCTACAGGTTACATAACAATTCACTTATATTGGGAAAACCACAATTTCTATTGTCTTGGAACTGTGTAGAGAGCAATGAACATAAGAAAAGCAGAACACACAAGAAATGTGGATAAAAGGAAGCATTTGCCCTGATTTGTAGTCTTATATTATAAAATTAATAAAGCCTCCAAGCCCATAACGTTTCTTGTTTGTAAAACAGGACCATTACTGTCATTCAGATGTTTTACCAATCAAATGAGGCTGCATATATGAATGCATTGTTATGATTTTTTTACATTTCCACTGTCCATTTATTAGCCTATGTACTCTGTTTGCATATATTCTCTTAGAATTTATTGCCAAATTGTTTCTTCCCTGCAAGTTTAAGTTCAACTCTTAATGTTCTCTTCAAAAAATTGCTTATTTCCCAGATATTTATGATGCCTTTGATTTCCCTCATAAGTGATAAGATTAATTATTTTTGTTAACATCCTTCTGTTTTCTTACTCAGAAGTCAAGAGCACATATACATTCTGAGGCTTATTAAAATCCTTCCTTTCTCAATTGCAATTGAATTAAGCAAAAACAATTCCCAGGCCTGGAACATCTACCCCAACTACAGTTATCTGCCATTTACCTGCAGAATGCATTCATAATGCATCATGGTTACAGATACTGCAAAGCTAGAAAGATATGCAAAAATCCATCTCTTCACATGGTCTAGCAGATCTGCTTACTTATAAGCAGTCCTTTGTATACAATTCACATATATCCATATACACCGAAGGGAAGGAAATCGAGTAAAGACTAGCTGCTGTTTTCCATGACAAATTGGAGGTTCACTTAAGAATATGCGAAACAAAGAGGAAAAGCTAGCATAGTCAGATTTCTTGAGTAATGTTAAGGTGGGGAGTGTATGTCTAAATCATTTTCCCAGCCTTGATACACTTGTCAAGAGTGGTTACTTCTAAGAATGGATAATAATAGCATGATCTGGGGTTCCAGCTCGGCTGGGATCATATTTCCTTGACTCCTCTATATATTAGGATTCTCCAGAGAAATAGAACCAACAGTACACACCTGCACATGCCCACATATGGGTGCGCGCGCACACACATACACACACACACACACATACATACACACACCCCTGAAGAGATTTGTTATGAGGAATTGGCTCACATGGTCGTGGAGGCTGAGAAGTTCTAAGATCTGCAGGGTGAGTCCACAATTGGAGACCCAGGAAAAGCAATGTTGCAGTGTTAGTCTGAAGACCCGGAGACTGGAGACCAAGAAGAGTCGATGTTTCAGTTTGAGTCCAAAATGCAGGAAGAAATCTTATGTGCCAGTTCAAAGCCTTCCAGGTAGGAGAAATTCTTTTTTACTCCAGGGAGGATTGGCTTGATATAGGTAAGAATCAGATGCAGTTACTATATTTGCACAGTTTGCACTTTTTTACTTTTGTGCTTTCTATGAGAATAGATTTTCCTAATGCAAATAATTGTGTAAACAAAAATATTCTACCTTCTTAAGGAAAAAAAAACTTGAAGTCATCTGCTGTTTGCAGGCAATGTCCTAATTACAAATTATTTTTGAAATCTCATTATAAAATGAAAAAAGCGTTTCTCTAAAAGCATTCAGTAATTTAGGCTGAGTCCCTAATGAAAACTAAAAAGCTGAAAAAGGAAAAACTCTAGTCAAACAGTATAAACGACTTAACAAACTTCTACGTTCCAAAGGACTTGCTTTGAGCCATCGCCATCCTTATTTTAGCCTGTTTTTATATCAGTCTTTCTAAAACCGTAGAGAAGCTAGTCTTATTTAAGTGGACTTTTTTTTTTTTTTTTTTTTTTTTGATAAGTGTGAGTTAACAATGACAGTGTTCTTATTTGCAATCAACTTTTTTTTTTTTCTGATTGTAAAAAGATCCTTTTTGCAAGACAGTTCCCAGACACAGATGAGTCTACACAGCTAAGATGGCCCATCACCCACTATTTTACAGACACCTATAAATTATCCTCCACAGCTTCTTCTTTTCCTGTTTTCATATTAAAAACAGAAATGTATCATATGTGTTTGTTGCTTTTTAATCTGTTTTTACTTTTATATCTGTTTTTAAATATGCTTCAGCTACTTTCACTTTAAAAAGCTCTTTATTCATTTATTTCTTCAATAACGATTTAATTCTCTATAAAAACTCACGTTGTAATTTTTACCAAATATATTTTTGGATTGATCGATATTGTTTATTTGTTCTTCCAATTGACCCAACTAAATAAAATTATGTTCCATTTTGTTTAAAAATAGTTTGTGAATAGCCTGGTGTGGAATCTCCAGGTATTTAAAAAGAGATTTTTTTTTTCTTTTTGAAAACAGAAGAACTGTATCATATTCTCAGGAAAAAAACCTCAAAGCTAGAAGTCAAAACTCATAAATCATGACAGCAATAATAAAATATTTGTTTACTGTATTTGTATCACATAAATTTAAAATTGAGACATGTCATATACTATAGTTGATTCCTTAATGGGTACAGCTCAGTGGTGTCTGGTAGAGTCATAGAGTTGTGCAGCCACATCACTGTCTCATTTTAAAACCTTTCTATCCCCTGACCCCATTGGTAGTCACTTTCTGATCATCCCACCAGCCCCTGACAACCCTTAAACTACTTCCCTTTTGTATGGATTATCCCACTTTGAGCAGTTGATATAAATGGAATTACATGAATGTGGCTTTTGGGGTCTGGTTCTTTTGCTTAGCAACATGTGTTTTCAGGCTTCACCACATGATAATGTGTATCAGTACTTCATTCTTCTTCTTTTTTTTTTTTTTTTTCCTAGTCAGATGCTATTCCTTTGTATGGGTATAACACATTTTGCTTATCCGTTCATCCATTGATGGACATTTGAGTTATTTCTACTTTTTGACTATGATGAATAATGCTGCTGAAAACATTAATATACAAGTTGTTGTTTTCATATAATATTTTAATATTTTGAATGTACTTTCAGATCTGATGTCTCATTGGGTCTCATGAATATTTTTTGAGATAAGACAAGTCTTCTTATTCCATTTTACAGGGAGGAAAATGGGCTCCTAGACATAATTGCCTGATTCCTGCTAGAATCAGCACCCTAATCCAGTTCTATTTTTTAAAATGGCCTAAAGAAAGTCAAAATGAGTACACAATTCCTCCCTAAGAAAAGGTGAAATTGCTTGTATATTTTTGGTTTTTAAATGTGAATACATTTGCCCATGACTGTTAGAAAAGCAATGTCTAGACTAATTTACAGATACCAAAAGAAAATGTTGCCACAACAAGTGGTCAAATTTTCCTAAAACAGAGTTAAAACAGAATTATTCCTGGACTGTTGCATAGGAACAGGCATTTTTGTTCTTTGTTGTTTGATGACTTTACTTTCAAGGAAAATGCAAGGACAGATTGTCGCTGTTCACAGTTCTAATGCCTCGCAGAAAGAAATGGCTTCAGATTATTTTTTTCTCCTAATTAGCATGCATCTTGGAGACATGTGTATGACTAGATTTAAATCTTAACACAGTCTATTAATATTTCAGTTTTGGCATTGGACACATGAAATAGTATTATTCATGCAAACCTTGCCAAACCATTCTGAGTCAAAACTCGACTAAATTAATACAGTCCTTGTTTTTGATCATTTGAGTCATCATGCATCAACATTTTACAGGGGATTTTGGAAATGGTTTAACCCAAATTCTCACATAGTGTGTGTACTTTAGGCCATAAATTGAATATTCCCTCTTCAGGTTCCCTCTTAGGGCCAATAGCAGTATCACATATCAAAAGACAGAAGTTTAACAATAATAAAAAAAGATTTTTCCAGTTTTTCCCTGCTGGGAATGTCTTTCCCCCAGGTTATACTCTCTATAAACTCTGACTTGTTCTGACCCTTTGCTGATTGGCAGAGTTAATTGCTCTCACTGTGTATCAATACTTATATTCCATTTATTACACAATATTAAAAGATGTGTGTCCTCTGTTAGATGATGAATATCTTGAGACTTGTGTATTTGGTTCATCTTCAGTATTCAGTATAATTCCTAGTGTCATTGTACAATAAATGTGGATTGATTTTTTTTTAATAGGATCTCAGGAACTCTGAGTTCTGATGTTGCTGATTGTGAAATCCCTATCTGCATTACCATCAACCAATACTTACTGAGCCCTCAGAACTGAGAGGACTAAAGTGGACCTGAAAGATGTGTAAACTATTTTGTACATAGTCCTAGTACTTAGGAAGTTAATGAATTCTAAACAAAGTGGAAGTCAAGCTAGACAAATGTAGATTTAATATTAAGCAAGACTACCAATACATATGCATATGATTAATGGGGTGACCAAAAAAGAATTTATAAAAGAATTAGAGGTAGTGAGATTAGGTCATGTTATTAGCTAACCTCACATGGATCCATCAGTCCTTCCTTCGGCATACAATTATTGAACAATTATTTTGAAGGTGGAGCCGATAGGACTTCCTGATTGGATGTAGGTGTAAGAGATAAGGAGTTAGGGATGCCAACAGTGTTTGGGAACACTAGAAGGGTGGAGTTGCTGTTGAATGAGATGGGAGGATCTGTGGTGGACAGGTTGTGGGAAGTGATCAGGAAGCAGTCACTCTGCTCTGGAGAGATACTTGGGACATTTTAGTGAACAAAATAAAGATCGATTTCTTGCCATTATATTCTTGTGGAGGTTGAGGACAAAAATGTAATGCATGAGAAAAGTAAATAAATGTCAGAAGGGGTAGAAACTAGGAAAAAGCACAGGGCAGGGGGAGGGGCTCAGGAGGGTTGGGGTGGGAGGTTTTTGGACAAAGTGTGTTTTAAGCAGAGGACACTGTCAGCTGAGATGCTCTGAGCCTGACAATGCATTCTAGATCCTCCCGGGAACACAGGGGAATGCGGTGGCTAGGAGAGAATACCAGGGAGAGTAAAAGAAAGCATCTGTGGGCCAAGGGGCAAGATCACAGAGAGCCTGGCAGGCCATTGTAAGGACTTTGGCCTGAATTACTCTGGTTCCAACAGGGAGTGTTTGGAAGATTTGCATGAGTGGTGACATGGTCTAATTTATGTAATCAAAACTCACTCTGACTGCTGGGTGGAGAATAGACTTTGGGAAGGTAGAAAAGACTCTTGTAGAAGCAGGGAGACTTAAAGATACCATTGTGGTCATCCAGGCCTGGATGGAAGTGGTCATTGAGGTGAGATGCCAGGAACAAGAAACTGGATTCTAGATATATTTTTTAAAGTAGAACCAACAGGATTTCTTTACCGATTGAATGTAGAGTGTGAGAGAAAAAGGGGATCAAGGATGACTCCAAGTTTTCTGACCTGAGCAATTAGAAGGATGGAGCGGCCGCTAATAAAATAGGGAAGTCTGTGGTGAAGGAGTGTGAGCAAGGAGGATCAGGAGTGCATTCAGACACCTTACAGTTGAGGTGTCTTCTAGGCACCAAGTGATACAAGACTGTGGCAGAAAAAAAGGCCATCGGCTGAGAGGCTGCAGGGGAAACAGTGTCCCCAGGGAACAGCCAGGTTACACTTAGAGCAAGAAAAAGAAGGGGACATTTAGAGACAGCTCGAGGATATCAGGATTTTATAAAGGATGGAAAAGGGGCCCCAAAGGTGGGACGGAGTAGAAGATGGGGCTGAATAGAGGCCACGTGGAACTTGACAGCAGTGAGAGTGAGGAAGCTTCCAGCTGAGATTCTGGGTCTTTTTAATGTGGTTGACATGCATAAAATATGGGTCCTAATGAGATTTTCCTGGGGCATTCACGGCCGTGGTGGTGAGCCTTTGAATGTCCGGGTTGCTGAACTGTTGTACCTGGGCCTCCAATTTGGGATATGTTTGGAAGAAAAGCTGATAAGGCAAAAAAGACTCTGGGGAGTTTTGGGCTGAGCATTTGTTGGTAGGAAAATCTAGGACTCTCTCTAGTGCTGGGGATTGAACTCAGGGCCTCAGCATGCTAAGTAAGCACTCTACCACTGAGCCACATCCCAAGCCCTTTTCCTGGCTTGGTGAGTACACAGTGCCTTCCTGGTGTGCTGATTCTGACCAGGGAAACAGGGCTTGGGAGCAGGAGCAGAGTAGGCCCTGCTTATGTCTCTTTTAGTTTTGGGTGTTGGGGTAAACAAAACGGTGGCCCAGGTTGTTCATGGTACTGAAAGCCCAGCCCTGCTGCTTTGGGCTGATTTTGTGGGAAGCTAGTACAACTCTGTGTAGACAGTTTCTTATCTGCAGTGCATTGACAGGTACTTTTAGAAGAATTTCTTAACTTCTCTGTTCTTCAGTTTCCTCATCCATAAGATGGGGATAGTAGTAATAATTGCTACTCAGAGTTATTATGACTTAACTTGAAAGGCAGTCAAGAACCCAGGGAATTTGGCTTCCAGTCTGGAGTCAGCTCCCTGGCTTTCCTTAAAATCTGAATATTTGGTTGTGGGACATTGGCACACGTTTCTTAACCTCTCTGTACCCAGATTCCATAATAATGGAAGGATAATAATGGTTCCTACTTCATAGAGTTATTGTGAGAATTAGATAAAATAATGCATGGAAAGTGCTTCAGACTCTACCTGGCACTTGACTATGGTACTCAAAAACAACACCAGATTAGAGGCACTTGATGCATATCTAATAAGAAAAATGATGTCTATGAAAAGTGCTGTAATACCATTAAAAAGTTAGTTATCATTTAAAATTTTATTACATCCTCCATTATCTATGCTGATTTTGTTTTCCAGAAGTAATTACCACTTTATCATGTGAATTGCTGGGATCCAAATGAGAGATCACAAACTCAGATGCCTACCGGGGCTGGGCAGGTCACTTAAGCAGACCAGGGAAGCAGCTCTGGGCTAAGCCAGGGAGCACACAATCTGATCTGCCAGGTCACTGAGTCTCAGCCACAGCTCCCAGTTTCATGCCAACAGTGGCACATGCAAATTCTTCAAGAGAAGCTGGAAATCTGGAATTTATAGATAAACTTTCTGGGGTTATAAATATCAGCATTTAAACCAAAGATTTAAAATCCTTTGCCTCTAATGAAATGTATATTTTAGGGAGGTGACCCTGGACCACCAGTTTAGAAATGCTGATCTAGATTCTTGTGAGATCAGCCAGAAATGGGATCCAGGAAAGGTCAGTATAGATGGAAGGATGGTTTAAGCACCAGATGCCCTAGGGCAGATAGGACCAGGGAGGTGGTGCTCAGAACCTGCTCTGGTGCAGGAGAAAAACTGGACTTGGGAGTGAGGAAGGCACTGAAGGTGAAGCATATGACCCATGGTGACCAGGGCATACTTCACAACCCAATCTAGGGCTGGCCCCAGTGTCACAGATGTCTGCACCTTGAATATACAGGTTGTTTACACTTCCTGGGTAATCAGGTTACACAGAGGCAGCATTGTTCAATTCCCACTGCTTCCTGGGGCCTGAACTGCACCTGCTGTGCGCAGCTATGGCATCATCCACAGTTAGGCAACTGCTTGCTTTTGTCTGCGGTCTCCTAGGGGCTTACCTGATGCAGGCATTTTGAAGTTCAGGAGTGTAAGCAGGAAGACTTCACCAGAGCCAGATAATGGGAGCCAGTAAGTGGAACTGAATGACAGAACAGGTGCACAGACGATGCTGTGGCCCCTTAATGGACTACCTGGCTTATCACACAGCTATTTGTTTATAGTTTTCATAGCTCAACAAGGCCTAATTAAGGCTTTATGATATTTATATAATAGCCTTCCATCCACTGGCAGAGAAAAAGCAAAGGAGAGAGAGAGAGAGAGAGAGAGAGAGAGAGAGAGAGAGAGAGAGAGAGAGAGAGAAAGCTTAATATTCTTTAGCTAATATTAAAATGAGACCCACACATTGAATGTTCTCTACAAGTTTTAGGACAATATCAGTTGAACCACTGAGCCACATCCCCAGCTCTATTTTGTATTTTATAGAGAGACAGGGTCTCACTGAGTTTTTTAGTGCCTCCCCGTTGCTGAGGGTGGCTTTGAATTCACAGTTCTCCTCCCAAGCTGCTGGGATTACAAACGTGTGCTCTGTAATCACACCCAGCAATGAGTAGTACTTATTAGGGGACTGTTTTGTCCTGCCAGAGGACATTTAGTAATGTTTGGCCAGGGATGCTTCAAGACATCCCTCCACCCAAGAATTACAGGTCTGACATGCCAACAATGGCAAGGCTGAGAAACCCACCGTAGTTCGAAAGATTAAAATCGCATATGAGTGTCAATATAAGAAGATAACTTTAGAAATGAAATGAGGGGCATAAATTAAAGACTGCCATGTACTAGGTTACAGGTGTGTATATGTGTGATTATAGGAAACTACCATCCATTTAGGATATTTTAGCTGGTTCAAACTAATTATGTAGGCAGAAAGCAACCCACCTGGCTCTTATAACAAGAATCTATTTTCAGTAGCTGCATGCGGGGATGTACAGCCATAATCCCAGTGACTCAGGAGGATCATGAGTTCAAAGTCAGCCTCAGCAGCTTGGCAAGGCCTTAAGAAAATCAGCAAGATCCTGTCTCAAAATATGAAAAAGAGATGGGGATATGGCTCAGTGGTTAAACACCCCTGGGTTCAATCCTCGTTCCTTCCCCCTCCCTCTCAAAAAATCTATTTTCATTACAAAGGGGATATTTAGAGCTGTGCATGGAAGCCCCTCTTCAAAAGGCTAATGTGGTGATACACACAAAGCAATAATCATACAAATAGGTAGAACTTGAAGAGCAAAACCAAGAGTCCCTCATCCTTCCAAGTGGACCCACCAATTACGTCCTGTAGTAGTGTGTTGTGGACTCTGTGTGTGTCAAGGATACTGTTTGCTGGGAGGTCCCCCTGAACTGAAGATGTGGGTCATTATTTCCAAAGGAGAGGCTTTACCCTGAAGTTCAGATTAAGCTGCTAAGGAGAGAGGGTGACTGAAAGAGCCTGGTGAGTCAGAGCTATTGAAATGAAATTCTGGATTTCATGAAATGTTTAAGAGGAAGGAAGCAAGGTAGGTGGATAGATTTCTTTCTTTTTCCACAAAGACAGTTTGGGTTTTTCTGAAGTATTTTTAAAGGAATGGGCATTTTGGTTTCACTACAAGGAGACAGGAATGGGGCCTGGCTTCTGAATGAAATCTGTACATAGGCTAATAAATGACATAGACTTTTTTCTGTGTCTAGAAACTATCCCATTATATACCCATGGAAGTCATATCACTCAGAAGAACCCAGCAGAAACCAAAACAGACTGGAATATTGACATGAGATCTTTAAAGAGTCTTAATTGTGAGATTGATTGATGTACATAACCTTTTTTTTTTTTTTTTCCCAAGTTGGGTGTCCCACTCTTGAAGTTCTGGTTATTAAAACTCTCTCTCCTTTGACCTCAACAAAAAATGCAAAGAATTTGTATTTACCAAGTACTTACCAATGTGTTGTAAGCACTTCACATTTAGTTATTTATACAAATCTCGCCTGCAAAGTAATTCAACAGGAAAGTGAAGAACTGAAATTTTAATCCAGGTGATCTAGCTGCACAACCTGTAACTTAAACTAGACTGTAGTTAGTATAGACTGAAATCAGAATTTAGAATTTTTCAAAGTCATCTGAATCCATTTTTCCAGGGGGGATATTGAAATAAATGTAATCCTTGTTTTTCCTGAGATTTCTTTGAATTTCCTTATTATCCTTGAAAGAAAGGACAATAAATACCTACAAATTTAGAGGTTTGGAGATATTTTAGGGCAGTCTTCATAGGAAAATGAAGTAGCAGTAGGTAAGAAAACAGGTTTTGTGTTTATTAAACCTGCTAGCTGAGTGATATTGAGCAAATTACTTAACATCCTTGAAACTCAGATTTCCTCGTTTGTGAAGTAAACAATAACATATCTTTGAGATGTTGTAAGGATCAGAGGATGTATTTTGGGTAAAGTACCTCCTAGGGCCTGGTCTGTAGAAAGTGCTTAGTAACTCTGTGTGTGTGTGTGTGTGTGTGTGTGTGTGTGTGTGTGTTTAGGGAGCCTAGTGGTGGAATTATAAAGATGGTGCATTAGCAAGCCAATCTCTGATAAACATTTTAAAACTGTGAGATTAAATTCTGTCTCTGCCAAGGGGAATTAAGGTGGCCCTTGGGAAAAATGATTTGAGATTTTGCAAATTCTTTTATAAAGGACAGATATTATAAACTGTAGAAGTCCACAACATATGGCTATCTGTATAATTTATTAGTTAGCATGTTTCTTGCTAGTAACATTTTTGTGTTGTTGTTGTTCCATGCAGCAAAACCCCTGTGTTTAAAAACAATAGAACAAACAAAAAACAAAACAAAACAAAACAACAAAACCTGGAAGAGGAAGCTAGAGATGGGACACCTAATTAATTATTTAAAAAAAAAAAAATATATATATATATATATATATATATTTCAGTTGTAGTTGGACATAATACCTTTATTTATTTATTTTTACGTGGTGCTGAAGATGGAACCCAGGGCCTCACATGTGCTAGGCGAGTGCTCTACCGCTAAGTCACAACTCCAGCCCCTAATTAGTTAATTTTTAATAGAGAGCAAACAGCATTTACTATTCTGGTTCCGGGAAACAAAATCATATAAAGAATGTAGTAGGATTCCATATTTAGCTGGAAGGGACTTTCAGAGATTACTTAACCAAGATAATTTAAGGTGATTCATCATTTTATGGATGAAATAAAAACAAAAAGTCCTAGTGCGAGAAACGAAGATTTGATCGATGGCAAGTCATAGGGAACGTGGAAGCAGTAATACTAGTTTTCTCTTCCCCCGTATCTTTGCAAGAGATTTCTTTCCAGTTTGGGATTCAGGTAACTCCCAGTCTCTTTTCTGCAGAATCAGATCCTATTAAAATTAGGAAGGATCGCCCTCTAGAGGTCAAGCTAAGAGAGCATAACTGCAAAAGACTATATTTGGGCATTTGAGATTTCCCTTCATGAGGATTTTGGAGCTGAAAGAAACTGCTAATTGGAGAGAATGTGAATTGAAGGGTGTCAAGGGGGAAGGGACTTTACCACGTGGTGCTATTTAGTATAATTGGAATAATCAGGCAATCCAGTTTACCTCCCTTCTGAAGCTTTCTCATCACACTAATTAAATAAAGCAGCAAATCTTTAATGACAAATCCCTTTCACAAGTAAGGAAATTCAAGAACAGTAAATGAAAAAAAAAAAAATAGTTAATTAGTAACTGGTGGCCCAATTATGTTTTCTCCCCTCACTGCTACGGAAGTGATGACTTTAGCTCCATTTTTTTTTTTTTGATTTGATTATTTTCAACACTGGACAGTGTACTGAAATACCAGGTCCACTTAATTTTACCTGTAGTCTGTCTATACTGCTTTTGAAAGTCTCAGAGTCAATTAATGAAGTGTGTGTGGTTAAGGGCGATCAAGGTGAAGTCACAGTGTGGGGATTTGGACAGAGGCAGGAGAAGTCTTTTTGAAGATACACTCTTGACATTAATTAATCAAACATTTATGAATGTCCAAACTGGGTTAAAACTGGCATTCAAATTTAAGCAGCATATTTTCACTCAGAATTTACTTCATTAAAAAAATAGCACACACCAAAGATATTTACATGAGTCCAATTTGATCCCTAAAGATCAATGCATTCATTTCAATATTCATAAGTTTTCAGCACTGGAAACTCATTTTCTGAGTAACATGATTTATTTTTAGTGAACAAGCTGGTAAGTAAACATTGCAGTTATTTGATCTTTTGTCTCCATGTAGATCCTTAATAAAGTGAAAATAGGCAAGTTATGGAGATTTCTAGGCTGGGTCACTTCTTTCTCTACTATTTACCCTCAGTATGTTTAGAAAATGCATTTAAGAGACAAGATGAGATGTCGTATTTCTGAATGGCTTTTTGGTTCTTCATTGAAAGTGAGCTGAGAGTGGATTGGATCTTAGCTGGCAACTCTTGCAAGACCATAAATTCTAGGAGTCAGGCATAAAATCAGTAAACAAGAGTTATAGCATCAGGGAAGCACAAGTCTGAGAGCCCCAAGGAAGGATGTGAAATGGACTTGAAAGATGCAGCACTTAAAACTCAGGATACAGATGTATATAACCAGGAGGAAAAGAGTCTTCTTTGGCTAAGCACAGAAATGTTGGACCAATGCCTTGAATTTAACAAGACAGATGGAAAAAGTACTTTTTGTATCAAGGATCCGGACCTGAGAACACTAACAGGAGGATTAGGTGTCATTACCTAAAATATATGTTGGCAAATGAGTTTTCCCCTTTATACTTATTAAAGGGGCTGTGTAAATAGAGAAAACTATTACTCAAATAATGACATAGAATAGTCTATGCTGATCCAAAAGAAAGTTGGATGAAATAATTATTAACCTGAAATTCATAAATATTATCTTTTGGTGTTGAAATGACTTGACACTGATTAAGCATTTAAAATTATGAAAAGTATAACAGGTCATGTTTGATGTGGTTACTTTTACAAAAGAAGGGACAATCATTACATATTTAGTTTAGGCATTGAGTACTTATGAAAGGACTAGGGCACATTTGGTGATAAATTGTGCCTAAGATTAAAAGGCACACATGCAAACACACTACCCCTCATGTAACAAACTGTAACTTATTTTTCTTTATGACTGACTCGACTAGTTTAGGTAGCACAGGTGAAATTAATAGGCCAACTGAACAACGGCTTAAGGTCCAATGTGATAAATGTGCACTCTCTGAACTTCTTTTTGTATCTAACTTATTCTATAGTTTCCACCCTTGGAAGAAAATTGTAAGGTGTGGAAGTCAATAACAAGCACATTCTTATGATTAAAGTAATAAGTCAATCATGGTGGATGGCAGCATTTGCATCAAGCTAGTATGCTTTGTCAAAAAGACCTGGTTTCAGAGAGCAGAGTAGGATAGGATCCAAAGTTCCATGGAGTTTGGGTTTCCTTGCTTCTGGCATTGAACCTAATAATCAACCAGATGCATGTTTTCCTGAGATTTGTATTCTGCCACAGTTTGACTGGCAAATTATGTTCTTGTGGATGTGGTTTTAGAGGACACTCATAGAGCATCCTGACAGCTTTTAACTTGAGGAGGACATTGTAATGTCCTTACATTTTGAGGAATGAATGTAGTTCCTTCAGTGATGGAAACAATTCAGCACCCTGCTCAGAACAGCTCCTAAATGCTTAGGTGCAATTGAAATCTGCTGGTCATTCTGGTTTGTACCAGGAAAACACATGTACGCCTAGTGACATTTTGTGTTGATCAGCAATCAGAGGGATGTATATAAAATATTTACGAAAACATAAAATAACACACTTGAATATAAAATTATGTTATGATTATATTTATAATTTTATACATTATAATTTATAATATTATTTATGCTTTTAATAAATTTAATATTACCTATAGTTTTATTAATGTATAATAATGTACAATATGTATGTATTATAATTTTAACAGAAAATTATGTTAATGTGCATTTTTTTAATACAACAGAGTAGTGAGAAAAACATTTAAAATTTCTTCTGTGTTCTGAAAAATCTGTTGGTCAGTATTGGGGTGGAGTTACAAGGTTAAGAAGGAGGGGTGAATGAGTACTAAAAGAATCAAGAAATCTGGAAAACTGACTTTTGCAGCATGGGCTTCTTATTGTTCACAAGCACTGATTTTATTAGCATTTTTTGTTGTTGTGTTAGGGGAGGAATGCCTACCTATTATTTCCTGACATTGAAGTGTTGTGACAGGTTTGTCGTATACTAGTACTTGGGAGTAACTAGAGAGAATGTAAGAAAGAGCCAATATTTAAATGTTATGTGTTGAGAAAGCTGAAAAACTAGATAAATCATCCAGTCAATAAAAATTCATTGAATGTAGATGATTATCATATGACAGTTATATTTATATATAAATCAGGATTGAAGGTTGATAATACAGAGAGAAATATTCCCTATTCATACGATAGGTGGGAACCTTCTAAGGCCACCAAGCAGTCTATGGATTGAAACCAAGGAACCAGGGGGACTTCATATAGCTTTTTAGATTTCCTGACCTATATAGCCCAAGGAGCAAGGAAATGGAGCAAGGAATTCTTTTTTTTTCCTTTAAGATTTTTTTTTTTTTTAAATTTCTGAAGGCCAACTGACAAATTTTGGTGAGTTTGCACAACAAACTTTTTAGAATTGATGAAGAATAGACATTAAACTGATTATAGAAAACGAAGAACAATAATTGAAAAGTCCGGGTGACGTTCTCTCCATATTATTTCAAGTATGAACTGATAAAAACCTGCAAAGAGTCCCTGGACGTAGAACAGTGTGGCTGGTCTATGTATTCCTTTGTACTATTTCTGAATCCTCTCCTTCCTCGATGTGCTTTTGCTTCCAACAGAGTTAGGCTTTTCATTGGTTAACCTGAGGCTAAAGAATGCCTTTGTCTGCGCACAGCATTTATATACCAGTGGCTGATGAGCAGGAATACAACAGCCCTAAGTCCCCTGCCTACAATGGGAACAGCTCAGCTGTGACTGACACTCCCAGCTCTCCAGCAGAATCAGACTAAGATCCCCCACCTTGCCTGGACCTCTGCCTAGGATTGTACCCTGCTTGGTTTTCTTGGTTTCATCCTTTCTCTCACAGTTTTCTTCACTTCCTAAATCAATCTATGAATCCCCATCTCAAGGTCACCTTGTGGGGAACCAGACTTGAGACATGAAACAAAGTTAAGGAGACAAGCTGATTTATAAAAACACATGGATTATCCGAGCATGGTTATTTCAGACACTTGCTAGCATTTCATCAAATCATTGTGCATCCACAGCAATGGAGACCATTTCAAAAGGCTATTACAATTCGATGTCTCTGATGCCTGATGCCTAAGAGCATACTTATTAATTCCCACTAATTAAAATGTTAATCAGTATAGTGGATATGTGGGATGATTAGTTTTTTTTTCTTAAACTACACATTGAAAAGAAGTTAAATAAAATTTAAAAAAGTAAAACAGACATATTTAAGATACAACTACATTGCCCTAACACATGTATGTTTGTGTGTATGTTGTGGGCATGGACACATATACATGTTAGCATCAATTAAATTGCTCAGGATGGGCTGGGATTATGGCTCAATGGTAAAGCACTGGCCCAGCATGTGTGAGGCACTGGGTTCAATTCTCAGCACCGCATATAAATAAATGAATAAGATAATGGTCCATCATGTATGAAGACACAAATTGTGTGACTCTACTTTGTGTACAATCAGAGACATGAAAAATTGTGCTCTATATGTGTACTATGAATTGAAATGCATTCTGCTGCCATGTATAACAAATTAGAATAAATAAATAAATTTAAAAAGGTCCATCAACAACTAGAAAGATATATAATTAATTAAAAAATAAATTGCTAAATTGCTCAGAATGATGTGGGGCCACAGATCATTGCTCATGTATTTGAGAAAGTCAAGCAGTGGTGTTGCAGAAAAAGCTGACTCTAGGGGCCCAGTAACCCCATTTATAATCCATCTTTCTCAGTGTCTGGTTCTGTTTTTCTTCATGCTGACTTCTTCTTGGAGTTCTTCCTTGTGGTACTCAAGATGATATCCAGCTAATTTCATGCCTTCTGCAAAACAGCTCTTCTTTACCTGGAGTTCTAATAAAAGGACTAGAGCCAATTCTCTTTGAAATATCTTGGATTATAGATTCATCCCTGAATTAGTAATGATACCCAGGGAAATAGGATGCTCCTATTGGCTAAATGCTCAAGTTTAGAGAAAAGGAGATGGTGAGGGATGGGGTCAGCTCATCTGGTCACATGACCTAAGTCATGAAAAGGAACAGTACCTCGAGAGAGGACCAGGTGATAACTCTGGAGAGTAGGAGTGAGGATATGAGTCAGGTCAAGACAACAGATGATCTCCTGCAAAACCACAAAATCTAATGGGTTTTAGAATCTACCTTTTAAAGTGGGGAAAATAAAATGTGCCTTACCTTACCTCATAGGATCAAATTCAATCCCTTAAATGAACTTTAAAAATTATAAAGAATTTTACAAAGAGAAAATAATACTCTAACTTATCTGTTTTTGATTCATTTGACAAAGAAATTATATAGGATATTACAAAGGTACAAATCATACCAATTTTATTATCTCATCAAATATGAATTCTAGCATAACATTGAAGTTTGGCAAATATGTATGTACACTGACCATATTCAGATAGTCTTAGCTGTAAGTTTCTATAACTTTATGGAGAACTTAGATGCATTACATTTATTAAGGATTCTCCAGTGAAACTGGACCAGTAAAATATATATGAAAATTTATGGTGAGAAATTGGCTCATACAGTTATGGAGACTGAGAAGTCCCCTGATCTGCCATCTGTTAGCTGCAGGCCCAGCAAACCCGGCTGTTCAATCCACTCAGGAAACCAGGGGATCAGGGGAGCTAACTGGTGTAAATTCCAGTAGAAGAACTGGAGTGGATGAGATGAGATATCCCAGTTTAAGCAGGAAGGCAGGGGGAAAATGAGCAAATTCCTTCTTCCCATACCTTTTGTACCATTCCCTTTTAATGGTTATATGAAGCCAATCCATATAAATCTGCATAGAGTCTATTGATTCAAATGTTAATCTCATCCAGAAATACCCTCACAGAGGCACCCAGCATTAATTTTTTTTTTTTTTGACACTAGGTATTAAACCCAGGGCCTCAAATGAAGTGGCAGAGTGCATGCTTAGCACTCTCCAGCTATACTCCCAGCCCAATAGTAATCTTTAATCTGGGCTCCCCATGGTCAGTCAAGTTTACATCTAAAGTTAGCCATCATACCTCTCCCTGTCATATCCAACTGACTAGACAGCCAAGGAATGGTGTAGTCTGAGAATTTTCAGACCTGGAAAAAGTCAGTTGAGGGTTAATGGCAAAGCCATTATCTTAGCTCTCACTTTCTTTCCTAAGGGTTTAAGTTTTCAGCAGATAATCTGCAAAGTGGATAATTTGCTGGGGGAAAATGAGAATAGACACTTTTCCCTTTGAGAATTGCTCTTACACAATTGTACTTACTTTTTAATGGTGGGACTTTTCTTTGTAAGGAGTGCTATATTATGGGAGGACCTGGGGAATTTAATTATTAAGTTAAACAATAAACTCTTTAAATTACCTTAATTTCCAAGGGATTCAACAATTCTATTAGTTGAATTATAAATAAGTAAATAAAACCTTAAAACAATTGGAAACCCCCCATACAAAAGGCAAAAGATTAGAAAAGACTTAGTACCCTGGGGCCTAAGCAATATAATTAAATGCAGGATTTAAAAAGTAAGTTGCCTTATAAAGAAGAGGAAATCACCAAGCAATGCTCTGATTCCCAAAAGCTTTCAGACTCTGAGTGCGTTAGTAGGGTTTGCATAATTATTATATTTTATTATATTTTTAAAATTTGAAAAACAGATAGTTTAGCTTTCTAGTATATAAAAACATTTTGAAAGGACCAATACTTTTGTTTAAGTGATATTTGTATGTCATAAGCTATCTAAAAAGTAGAAAGGAGACATACACTTCCAATGTTGTGGGAGACATGAAATATAATAATAGCCAGCAGCTATCAGTTATTAGGGCTTTTTGTTTTGTTTTGTTTATTTTGTGTTTGGGAGAGAACCCAGGGTCTTTTGCATGCTCGATAGGCACTTTACCACTGAACTACACCCTCAGCCTTATTAAGCCTATACATGCCAGACACATTGCTAAATGAATTGCACATATTATTTCCTTAAAGTCCTAGAGCAACCTTGAAAGGTAGGAATGTGTTATGGTTTGAATTGTGTATATCCAAAAGTCATATGTTGCAATCTTAGCCCCCACTACCTCTGAATGTGCCCTTATTTGGAAGTAGAAGTATTACAGTTGTAATTAGTTAAGATGAGGTCATACTGGGGCAGGGTGCGTCCCTAAACAAATATGATTGTTCTCAACAAGGAGAAAAGATTTGAACATAGTTGCATAGGAGGAACATGATGTGAAGGTGAAGGCAGAGATCCACAAACCAAGGAAGGCCAAAGATTGCTTGTAAGCCATCAGAATGAGGAGACAGAGGCAGGAAGAGACTCTACCTTCCAGCCATGAGAAAGAGTCCACCCAGCTGATGCCTTGACCTCAGACTTCCAGAAAGGTGATACCCAGACTGTGGTACTTTGTTCTGGCAGCCAGAGCAAACTACTACCATGCTACAATGGTCCGCATATTATAGATGAAGATTCTGAGGCCAGGAGAGAGAAACTGGTTCCAAGTCAAATAGCCACTAAGGGTCCGAGAGGGGCTAGATTCAGCTCACTCCAAACACTGTGTCTTTAAATCCCTCCATCATTTCCCCAAAACTAATCCAAGGACAACTTGCAAAAGAATCACTTGGGAAGCTTGTTAACAGTAGGAATCCAGGGACTCGCCCCAGACCCACTGACTATGAAACTGAGGAAAATAGGGCAAAACCTGAACTCTAAATGAACACCTTTTGCTATTGAAATTAGAATCCCTGAACCTCCTTTCTATTGAAATTGGGGTGATTTATAACTTAGATGTTAGGTAAGTTTTTATCCAGTTTTAAATTCTGATTTAAATTTAAATTTTTTTCTCTAATTGAGGATAATAAAATGTATCCTATTTGACCCCTGAGGATCAAGTCAAATCCCTTAAAACTGAAAACTTAAAATGAAAAAGGTAATTAATACTCTAAGTTATCTTTATTGGATCTATGGAGGAAGGTATTCAATGCAATTGCTATTCATTTCTCTGAAAGAGTAACTGCTAAGTTACAAGGGGTTGAGCTCTGGAAATCTTTGCTCTGTTCTACCATAGTGCTCTATTAACTGTGTGGGGGAATTCCCAGCATCCTCTTTGTTGGTATATCCTCTGCTCCCACTTGGTCATCTTCTCTACATCTATGCAAATTTTGTTATCAGGAGGCGTTCCTCAAAGTCTGAGGTATGGAGAGTTGAGAATTCTCATTTTCATAATACATGGAGTGTCTTACTCAATTTTTGGTTCTTTTGTTTTTATTGAGTTTCAGGCAGTACAATTACATACACTTTTAGCCATTCTGCTACCATAATCAGTGTTGACCTGGAAAAGAAACACTGTCTTAAGACTCTCATTTACACAGAAGACAATTTCGAAGAGAAGGAACAATTCCTCCTGTCCCAGATAGAACAGATGACTTCAATTGGCTCAGCAGGGGGACTCTGGTGGCATCTCTGACTTCAAAAGCAATACATCTGCATTCTTTGCACTTCAAAATGCTTTATGGGTACTAACTATAAGAGATAATGACAGATGACAGCGAAGGCTGAGAACTCGTAGACCTGGATTCAAATCCCAACTCTGTCTCTATGGTTGCATGGTTATTTTGGTTTTTCTTATAGATCTCAGGATCTATCCTTACCAAGATTCACTGAAACATGAAGGATGGTTGTGTCAGCTAACTACTGCTGCTCAACAAAACACCCTCAAACTTTGGAGCTTAAAAACAACGATTTATTATTTCTCATGCTGACTTGGCAGATCATCTGCTGGTTTTGCTTGGGCTCGTTCACGGAACATCATTCGACTGCAGATCAGTTGGGCTCAAAGTCCAAGATGGCCTCACTCATACATCTGGTAGTTGGTGCTGCTTATTGACTGCATGGGGTGGCTGGTTCTTTTCCATGGCTTCTCCTCCTCAGTTAGGCTAACTCAGTTTCTTCAGCAATTTCAGGACAGTATTTTTTTTTTTTTTTTAAAGCAAATGCAGACACTGCAAATCTTTGAGCTCTTGAGGGCATGGGACTTCTATAATACCATCAGCATATTCTATTGGGTAAAGCAAGTTGCAAAGTCAGATTCCAGGAGTTTGAAAATTAAAGTCCAATTCTGAATGGGAGAATCAGGAAAGTCACACTGTGAAGGAAGAAGCTGAGAATAACTGCTTTCAGCAATCTACCGCAATGATAGTTTGACACGTTGCCATTATTCTTTAGATAATCTGGGTGTTTTAATGCCCAAGATCTTTGCTAGAACTGTATGAAAGGTTTACTTGGAACAACAAACTAACAACAACAACAAAAAAAATCAAATCTGAATAACAACTAGTTAAACAACTTTTTATTTGATTATTTTCTGCAGTACTAGGGGATTGGATTGACTCAAGGCCTTGCATTTTTATGCAAGAACTCTTCCACTGAGTTACATCCCAGCCTTTTTACTTTTACTTTATTTTGAGACAGAGTCTTGCTGAGTTACCAAGTCTGGCCTTGAATTTGTGACCCACCTGCCTGCCTTCAGAGTATCTGGGAATATAGACCAGTACCACAGCACTGAGCTTTGTGTTTGTTTGTTTGTTTGTTTTGTACCAGGATTGAACACAGAGGCACATCATCACTGAGTTATATGTCCAGTCCTTTTTATATTTTATTTTGAGTCAGAATCTCATTAAGTTGCTTAGGATCTGACCTGGATGTTACTGAAGCTGACTTTCAAATTGTGATTTTTCTGCCTTAGCTTCCCAAGCTGCTGGGATTACATGTGTGTACCACCATGCCCAGCCAGCACCAAGTTTGAATTTCCTCATGCAACAAGAAAAAGAGGATTCAGAGGTTATTGTATTTGAATGATATGATCAGGGCCTATATGTCATCTGTGAACAAAGGTGAAAGGGTTTTTTTTTCAAAGAATATTCTCATGCAGATTCTTTTCACACCTAATGTAGATGAAGACAGTCTCATTCAAGGCGCTAGCCACATCAGCTTCACCTCTCCTTCTGAGACCTGTTGTGTTAAAATTTCTGGAATGGTGCCTAGGAGTCTGTATTTTAGCAAACTTTCCAGGTGATTTTATGCACACTGCAATTTGAGAAGTACTGATTCAAGATCAAACTGTCTTTCTCCTTAGATAAAAGTACTAGATTAGAGGTACTTTTCCCACATCTCCTTTTTCCACATACTTAGGGTTAAGCCAGTGAGCGATAAGGCTCAATTCACTTAATAAAATCATAAACTCAGTTTCTCAAAAGATTTGAATCCAAATAACATTGGGTAATTATTATTATTTTTTTTATTTCAACTACATATTTAAGAAACCAATAACTAGGGATGACATATTGTTTTTCACTGGTTTGGAATCTGAGAATCCCACAGGATTGTTCCAGGAACACAATTCAAAAACAAGCCAGTGCACTGAGCTTTGGGAACATATGTAGCACTCATCTGACTGAAAGGCAGAACAAATAGAAGCTGGCCAAGCTCAGCAAGGAGTGATATGCTTTTGAAAGCAACCTCTTGGCAAAAAATGTTTGCATTCATTTTTTTTTTAAGGTAGGGATTTAGGCTCACTTGCACAAATAAACATGGTATTAGTAGCCAGAGTCTGTGTTTTCTTTTTTAAGCTATGAAGAGTTTATTTATGAAAGTAGGAGAGACCCATCGTATGTTGCCAATAATCTTTCTAGAAAGAATACTTGGCAAAGAGACATAACTTTAAATAGTATTAATAGTCATGGAGAATTTCACCTGAAAATTCTTGAAAGAATTTTTATTGATTCAGAGATGAGAAGTCCCATTTAAAATCAGGAAGTTTTCTTAGATTTATACTGAAGTTCTCAGAAATCACTGTAAGTTCCTGAGATGTTCATTATGTTTTCAGCTCTGTCACTAGCTTGATCACATCTTTTCTCCATAATCATCCAAATATTTGTCGGTTGCCCCGACTCAAACTTGGAATCATGGAGAATTCTAGGAGGAAGAATAGAATTTCCATTTAGTGAACAAATAAGTTTTGAAATTTTTTTTGGTGGGGACGGTAGGGATTGAACCCAGAGGTGCTTCATCACTGAGCTACATCCCCCAGTCCTTATTATTATTATTATTTAAATTTTGAGACAGGAACTCGCTATGTTGCTGAGACTGGGCTCAAACTTATGATCCTCCTGCCCCAGCCTTCCAAGTCACTGGGATTATAAGCAAAGGCCATCATGCCCAGCTAAAAATATTTTTGATTGCGACAAAGGAGAGAACTGAAATGTTAGACTATGGGACTATGGCAAACTGAAAAGCCGAGATACTGCAGCTTTTCCTCTCAAAAGGTAGAGTTTATTTCTCCTCCCCTGGATTCTGCACAGGCTTTGTAACTTGCTTTTTTTAAAAAAATTTTTTAGTTGTCATTGGATCTTTTATTTTATTTGTTTATTTATATGCAGCACTGAGGATCTAACCCAGGGTCTCACACATGCCAGGCAAGCACTGTACCACTCAGCCACAACTCCAGCCCTAGAACTTGCTTTGACCACTGACATGTGGCAGAGTGACATTATATGTATTCTGATGCCTAAACCACAAGAGGCCTTGGAACTTCTTTCTTACCTGCTCTGATACCGTCCTGAGATCACTACACAGGAAAGCAGTTCTCATCCACTCAAGCATGAGAGGCCAAATGGAAGAGAAGTACTTTTCAAACAGCCACACCAGGTATGGAATGAGGTCCTCTTCCAGCCCAGCCAGCTTCAGCTGAGTGCATAGCATGACAGAACCCAGGCAAAAGCTCAAAAGAATCATCCAGTTATCTTACAGCGTGGTAAGAAATAATATATTGTTGTTATTTTAAGCTACATAATTTTGGGATAGTTTGTTATCCAGCAACAGATAACTAAGGCAGAGTCTTAAAAACAAAACTCTAGTACTAATATAAAATGTACCATGTTAATTATTTTGAGTTGTACAGTGTGGCAGAGGTGAACACACATTATTGTGAAACATCTCCAGAATGTTTCCATCTTGTAGAACTCAAATGCTATACAAATAACTCAAATGCTAATTCCCCTGGGCGTCCTCTTTCAGCCCTTGGTAAGCGCCATCTTGCTTTCTCTGTCTATGCATTTGACTTTACATATCGCATATAGTATTTGTTCTTTTGTGCTTACTTAGTTTATGTAGAACTCCAAGGTTCATCCATGTTGTAGAATGTGATGGGATTTTCTGTTATTTATTTATTGTTTTGTGGACTGAATAAGATTCTGAAAAGAAAAAAGATCAGGGAAAAATAAACATACTTTATTTATGTAGCTCAAAATCTTATTCTTTCTATCAGAAGAAAATAAAAAATACCTTGTCTATCACAATATCTCATTGGGGTTAAATTGAATTATTTTCTTTCCTTATCATTATCCTTGTCTATTATGAAACCAGTAAAGTCTATGTTTCCTTTAAGTTTTTAAACATCTACAATGTTAGAAAGTTGAAATTGAGAGGGAGGCTAAAGATCACCTATCATAAGCCTAGTTTCGTAGATAAGGAAGCAGAAACCTAGAGGTTAGCTAACGTTGTAGGGCAGTAGAGTTGTTGGCAACCTTTGTGCCTGATTGCAACTTCATTGAGCTGTGAGCTCATCTGGGGCTTCTGTGTCCAATGTGGTCTCTCCTTCTCTGGGACTCTTTTCCATGGATCTCTTCTGGGCTTCTTGGTAGCATGGTGATTTATAAAACTAACAGATCTTGAAGCTCCTCCTTACTTTCTTGGAATACTGTACTGCTTGCTGGCTTCCAAGGAGGAACATTCTAAGAGGTCAAGCTGCAGTGTCAAAACTGCTAACATCACACTTGATAATTGCTCTTTGGTCATAGCAAGTGGTATGACCAAGCCTGTTTTTTTTTTTTTAAGATTTTTAAAAGATGGACACAATATCTTTAATTTGTTTATTTTATTTATTTTTATGTGGTGCTGAGGATTGAACCCAGTGTCTCACATGTGTGAGGCAAGCACTCTACCACTGAGCTATAACCCCAGTTCCCTAAGGCTGTTTTGAATTAATGCAAATTGGAAAAGATCATAAGACTGATATAAAATAAGAATGAGAAAAATTCACTCACAACTTTATAGAATTTTTTGTATGAATACTCATAACTATATAAAAATTGTGAGCTGAATATGGAGTTAATTTTCCCTGACATTGCATAGTAACAATTTCCCAGTATAAATCATGCATTCTTTATCCATCTAGGATTTGTTGAGAGCTACTGTGCTCCAGGAAGCAGAAAAACAGTGGAGAACAAGAAGGCAGATTAAATAAGTGACTATGAACTAGGGTGATTGTTATAAGCAAATAAAGGGCTGAGACCAATTGTGGGAGAGGCCAACTTGTTTGATAGAAAGGCACTTACACTGAGATCTGCACTGAAAGTGAAGGGAGAGTGTGCCCAGCAGAGGAAAGCAAGTGAAGATAGAGGGCAGGAAAAACTTGGCACTGTTAGTAGGGAATGAGGTGTGCTGGCTCTCCAGAGTTCCAGTCCTGCCTCTGTCACTCACAAGCTGTGCCACCCTGGCAGTGAGTTTCTTAACCTCTTGGTGTCTTCAGTTTCCTTATCTGTTAAAGATTGTAATACGTGGAACTGAGAATAGGTGGAAGTTTTATATCTTGTGTGGAACTTTATGGACCACAGCAAGGAGTTTGGAGATTTTCCCCAAGGATAATAAAAGTCATGCAAGGGTGTTTAGGAGAATTAGCATCATTTACTTTATATTTTGGGAGTTTTTTTTTTTTTTTTTTTTTGCTGCTGTATAACAAGAGACAGGAAGAGGCAAGTATGGAGACATGTAGATCAGGTGGGGAGGAGTTTAGGTAAGACTTGGACATACCATTGACATATTGCCAAAAACTGGGTGGGTAAGGGAGGGAAACAGGGTTCTACAGTGACTCTTAGGTTTCTGACTTTTACAATGGGATGAATGATGGGGACGTTTAACTGGTTCAGGGACCCATGGGGCCAGGAAGGCAGGATCTGTGCCCTCTGCCCATTTTAGACCAGGAACCTTATGTCTAAGGTTTCATTCTTTAAATCTGGTGCTAATTATAGCCCTCTTTTGCCTATATAAGAAATAATATTTTTATTGGTTCTTTAGAGTTATAGATGACAGAAGAATCCATTTAACATAATTATAAAAGCACAGAGAGAAATTATATTTAAATACTACCCTCAATGGGCCTGGCAGTATTTAAGGGATTTATAGACAATAATTTTTTTACTCTTCAGAACAACTCTCTGAGCTAGGTACTATCATCATTACCATTTTAAGGACAAGGAAAGCCATTGAGCTATAAAACAGAGGAACCCAGATTAGACTCCAGGGAGTCTAGCTCCAGCGGCTGCCCTCTTAACTCCTGAAGCAAGAGTTGGCTGTGATACTGAATAAAGTAGGGGAGTAGTTTTGACTTTTTAAAATTGATAAGTTTCAAATTAAATGATAACACGAACACAAGACAGTGTAAAAGTCATGTGTGCAACTTGGTGAGTCATCAAAGGAGACAAGCCCACAAATACTGCTCTGATGGAATGATAGTGTTTTTGGTACCCAGGAGGCCACCTCATGCCCCTCCCATTTGCTGTCCCTTTCTCTGGCTCAGAGACTGTCACTCTCTTGACTTCCAACATGATGTACAGTTTCATCTGTTTTTGATTTAGTATAAGTGATGAAATAAAATTTGCCTTTTTAAGGACAAAACTGTGCCTTGTTTTTAAACCCTTTGGTCATTCAGTGGGAATTTGGAAAGCTTACTAGAAACTGACACCAAAATTGGAGGAGAAACCACTGTGCTCCGGCAGCATACTGTGGGGCCAGGCCTGGAATCAACTTACCCTGTGCTTGCCAGTGACAGGTGGCATTGAATGCTCAAGAGAAATAAAAATGATGCAAAGTTGAAATTTTAAAGGAGACATGTTGCGCATGCATGGAGAGAACTGGGGAAAAAATCAGGTGGAATTAATGTAGAAAAATGAGAGGTTAATTTATCATAGAGGACAGATTACTACAGGCAGGTGTAAAGCAGGACATCTATGGAAAAATAAAATCCATTTGCTTAGTTGGGATGCTTTGGATGAGAAACCATTTGTAATGATTCCCTATTTCATCCATGTTGCCCACAAGGACAAGCTCTTAAAACCAAATAGTATGGAATAGGAACTATATAATACAGTATGGTTTATGTGATGCAATAAAAAAAGATTAGGGTGTTGTACAGCTTGGAATTGTCAGTTAATCAAAGCTTCATGAGTGATGAAAGGAACTTTATGATCCAATGCCTACAGTTTATAGAAGCCCAGCCTGGCTGAGTGACTGGAGGCACACTTACCCAGGGCCCACCCTGAGAAGGGGCAGCACTAGGGTCAGGGCATGGATTTTGGGAAGGCTCAGTTTTTCACCAGTCCTGAACTTTCTCTCCGCTGAGATCCAGAAGGCTGTGGTTAGAATCTTATAGAGGGGAGCTACAATCATCTGCAAGGGTATTTGGCATCCTACTTATTCTCCCTTCATTAAAGACCAAAGGACATTGTTGGTGGGAAAATGGTTCCTGTGGATTTGGGGGAAGGTGACCACCTGCACCAAGAATAGAAACGATTCTTCCCTCTCTCTGGATGTTGTCCTCCTAGTTCTTTGAAGCCTGGCTTTACTGCAAACTCCAATTTCAGTATCTGAAAATGTACGGAATTTCTTTCTATTTAACTCTCAGTGGGTCTTCTTTTCAACACTTATTTCAGTAAGTATTTTTTTTTTAATATTTATTTTTTAGTTGTAGTGGGACACAATAACTTTATTTGTTTATTTATTTTTATGCAGTGCTGAGGATCGAACCCAGGGCCCCGCACATGCGAGGCAAGCATTCTACTGCTGAGCCACCACCCCAGCCCCTCAGTAAGTATTTTTTTTTTTAATGTACTTTTTGGGTAATATCTTGGTTGGTAAATCTCTTTGTCTGCTTTCTGTAAACTCCAGTCATCCAGGGACCTCTGTTTGGTTCACTGCAGTAACCACAGCACATGTGCAGTACTTCACCCATAGTGAGTACCAAGTTAAGATTTCCTGAATAAAGGAACAAATTTTCTGGATAGCCTAAGTGATGACTGCATGTTCTTGAATGACAGCTGCAGCAGAGGCAAATTGATGTCGATGGGAGGTTATACACACCTTTGGGCTTTTGAAAGCTATTCTTCTATCAGAGGGCTTGGATACACTTGGTACTTTTAACTGTTTGTCTATGGCTCCTGGGCATGGATGGCAAAGAATTTATGGCAGATGACACAGCTCAGTCCTGTCACTGAATTTTTCTTAAAGTCTGTCTAGTACAAAAAGGGTGGGTTCTTCAATGTGTTTAACATCTAGGATATTTTCCCAGGTGGCTCACCAAGGCCTTGGGGCCTGAGGCAGGAGGATCACAAGTTTGAGGCAAGCCTCAGCTCGTTAGCAATGCCCTCTGCTACTTAGCGAGACCCTGTCTCAAAATAAAAAAAAAAATAAAACAGGCTGGAGATATGGCATAGTGGTTAAGTGTCCCTGGATTCAATCCCTAGTTACAAAACAACAACAACAACAACAACAACAACAACAACAACTCCATGTGAGTTTGGGAAGAGGACTTTCGATGTGATCAGATCATGAGTGTAGACCTCCTGAATGAGACTGTGCCCTCACGAAAGACTACAGAGATCCCCTTGCCTCTTCTGCCATGTGAAGACACAGCAAGAAAGCACCGTGATCAAAGGGCAAGTCTTCACCAGGCTCTTAATTTGCCTTTATTGTGGACTTCCCTAGAACTATAAGAAATAATTTCTGTTGTTTATAAGCCACTCAATTTATGGTATTTTGTTATAGCAGCCCCCATGGACTAAGGTAGTGATTTTTCCTATTTAAGAGATGTCTTACGAGTATTGGTGCCTGGATTTTTACTTTCGGGCCAAATTCCATGCCCTTATGGGCCAAATTCCAGTCCCTTTCTCCCCAAATTTATAAGACAAAAAGGCATTTCCTGGGCTCAGACATGGTGAGAAGTTACCTGGCAAGTGGTACATGTGGGTAGTCTCTTTATGTGAAGAACCCCAATGTGTTGGCTTAACATCGTTTACATTCAGCAGAGAAACAGTGCCACTTCTAGTGAAAGATATTTGGCATCCCATCCAGGCGCATGGCATTCGAGAACCAAGATGGCCCCCATCTCTAGCAGGGCAGCAGATGCACCTGTGGGAAAGCAGGTTTGGACGGGAACAGAGCCAGAGGTAGGGCCTTTCATTTTATACACATATTTTTAGCTTAAATTCACAGAGTTATTTTCCTCAAGGAAATGTTGGCAAAATAGTGCAAGTGTAACTGAGACCATATGGTGTAGTATTTGTTTTCTTATTAGGCAAAGACTATTAATTTGTATAGCAAGTATCTTTTGTTAATATATTTTAATGTGAACAAAGAGCAATCCTTAAACTGCCTTTAAAAAGTAAGGCTAATACCGTTCTTTCACATCTATTTTAATTTATCTAACTACCATCCAATGTTTCTGCATTTAAAAAACATTTAAATTTAACGAGCTTGAGCTTCTCAATTCAATTGCAAATTGCAGTAGGAAGCTGAAAATAAAAATCTACAGGATTGGGATAATGATTTATCTTTTGGCTTGTTTATCCAGTTAAAAGTCAGAGTGAACTTACAAATTAAATGATCCATATCATCAAATAACAGTCAACATTTTCTTGGGTAAGACAGTGTAAACACAGATGAATTGGTTCTTAGGCTTTACATTTTTACATTTTGTATTATGCTTTATGTAGATTTTTCCATATGTCCTTTGGCTAAACCAAAACAGAACTTGGGTATTTGATTTACTCCTAAATTGAACTGATGATTTATGTTGGGCTAACAAGCAGGCTGTGAATTAATTTTTAGAAGTTTGAATTCTGTTTGGCTTTGGTACTAAATTTTGATAAATCATTTAAAGTGGTTTGTCATTCTCAGGTCTTTTCCCAAAATTTCTGTCATATATATATATATATATATATATATATATATATATATATATATATATATATGCCTGTCTGATATATATATATATCATATATATTATATATGAATATATATGACATATATATATATATATATACACACATATTTATAGACATGCACACATGCAATTTTTTCATTCTTGAAAGGTTTTATCTATTTTTTGTTGAGATATAATTTATACACAGTAAAATTCATGCGTATTCAGTGCTATGGTAGACAGAATAACGGGCTTCCAAAGATGTTAGCATTCTAATCCCTGAAAACTGTGAATATGTGTCCTTATATAAAAAAGGGAATTTTCCAGATGTGTTTAAATGGAGTACCCCAACATGGGGAAATTATTCTGGATCTTCATTGTGACCAAATATAATTGCAAAGGTTCTTAAAAGAGGGAGGCAGAAGGGAAGATGATGTGAAAACTCCATGTCCATTATTCACTTTGAAGATGGGGAAAATAAACCTTGAGTCAAATGTTGTGAGTGACCTCTAGAAACAGAAAAAGCAAGAAAATGGATCCTCCAGTGCCATTCAGAAAGGAACTCAACCCTGCCAATCTTGATTTAGTCTAGGGTGACCTTTGTTGAATTTCTGACCTACAGAATAATCAGAATAGTCTAATTTTGTGTTGTTTTAAGCTAATAAGTTTGTGGTAATTTGTTATATCAGCAATAGAAACCTAATGTAACAACTAAATGCATTTTTGCACTTGTGTAAATCTGTGTGCCACCACCCACAACAAGATAAAGAACATTCCCACCATTATGGACAGTCTTCTCATGTCCTCCCCAATTGATATCATTCATGAGAAGTAACCATTAATCCAACTTCTGTCTGCATGGGTTGGTTTTGCCTGTTCTTGTCATTTTTATAGATGGAATCATATAATGTGCTTTTTGTGTGTGTCTGGACCCTTTTTATAGCATGTTTTTGAAGTTCATCTGTCAACACCATTTATTTTTTATTGCTATGTGGTATTCAACTGTATTAATTTGCTCTTTTTCTTCGTAGCATTAATAATAATGCTCCTTGAATATCCTTATGCAGGGATTTTTATGGACACATGAACTTATTTCTCTTGGAGATGTACTAGGAGTAGAATTGCTGGGCATAAATAGGTATATAACTCTGGTAAAAACTGCCAGTAATTCTCCCAAGTGGTTATACTATTGCAGAGTAATTTTGCAAAGATTTGAACCAGAGGTACAAAATCTTTCTGGAAGGACATTAAAAACCCTGCATAGGGTCCCCTTTTATTGAAGTTATTGATGGAAAGGTGTTTGAAGGAGAGCAAAGAGCAAGCTGGGAAGGTGACTGGAATTCTGGGCATGAAATTTTTAGCTGCCACTTCAAATACATGTTTAACTCTGTTCAGGGTACATGTCAGAATCAAAGATGATAATATAGAACTTACCTTAGCACTATGATGTGCTAATCATTATTTAGGAAACATCAAATGACAATTGTGAAAAAAAAAAAAAAGAAGAAGCAGAAAAGTTCAGAAAGAGTTAGGGATGGGATTCTATCTTCCAGATAGAATAACATGAACATGGCAATCTCCAGAGCTGGAGGCTGAGGCAAGAGAATAATGAGGTCAAAGTCAGCCTCAGCAACTTTGAAAGGCCCTAACTAACTCAGCAAGACCCTGTCTCTAAATAAAATACAAAAGGGCTGGGGATGTGGCTCAGCAGTTAAGTGCCCCTGGGTTTAATCCCTGGTACCAAAAACAACAACAAAAATATATTGTATATATTTATGGTGCACCAAGTAATGCTTGGATGTGTGTGTACACTGTGGAATGGCTAAGTCAAGCTGATTAATATATATATTGCCTTATATACTTGTTTTTTTGGGGGGTGGTATGTGGTAAGAACACTTAAAATCAACTCCCCCAGCAATCTTGTTTCACCTTTCATGCTGCAAACAAGTGTGTCTTCCACAATCAGTTAGTGCCACGTTTGTCACATGTTGTTTCTGGTTGGTGATTTTGATGTTTAAAATGGCCCTCAAGCCTAGGGTGACAAGCTTTCTGA
This sequence comes from Callospermophilus lateralis, assembly GCF_048772815.1. NCBI lineage: Eukaryota > Metazoa > Chordata > Mammalia > Rodentia > Sciuridae > Callospermophilus > Callospermophilus lateralis. The sequence continues at coordinate 13,339,424 of NC_135313.1, read as the reverse complement.
AGCTTCTAAGTGCAAGAAGGTATCAGGCCTTCTGGAGAAAATTAAGCTCGCAGTTAAGAGCTGCGAGCTATGAGTTCAATGTTAATGAATCCCAAATATGTTAAACAAAGTGTCTTTAACAGAAACACACATGAAACAGATCGTTGATGAAGCTGTTGAGTCAGAGGCTCTGAGGGCCCTAACCTTGTCCTTATCCAGCACAGTGGTTGAGTGTTCACTCATCCATGTTCATAGTGATGTTCTAGAACCTAAGTACTGTGAATAATGAAAATTGGTTGTTGGTCGGACACCGTTTCTCAGTTCCACTGACATCTCTGAGAAATTTCCAATGATGAAATGCTTTCAGCTAGCATAGAAACTAGAGGACATGTAGAGTTCTCACTAGCATACTAAGGGAATTTGAGAGTGAGTTGATAGTCAAATTTTATGTGAGCCTGTCTTACACTCTTTCAGATTCTGGGGATACAGCTTCATATTTATTCATGTGTCTGCTTTGTTAAAAAAATCTAAAACAGATGATAAGCTTGTGGCAATATTCAAAGAATCATAGAAATGTCAGTGGTAGGAAGACCTCAAATACATCAATCCAACTGCCCTTTTCATAGATGGGAAATTTGAGGCCAAGCTGGGTGGAGGGATTGCCATGATTTGAAATTCCATTCCTTTTGATGCCTTCTATTTAAGAAATACATTTCAAGCTGAGGAAAGGAAATGACAATAATAACAGTATATGAAACTTGTTTAAAAAGAGATATGATAAGAATACATTGTGTATTATTAGTTTCATATACTCTTTTTTAAAATTATTTTTTAGTTGTAGTTGGACACAATACCTTTATTTTATTTATTTATTTTTATGTAGTGTTGAGGATTGAACCCAGGGCCTCGAACATCCTAGGCGTGTGCTCTGCTGCTGAGCCACAACCCCAGCCTGAGTTTCATATGTTCTTTAGTGATGGCCCATAAATAAAGATTAGATTCTCAGATAATTTAGAATTCTGTCATTGCAAGTCCAGGTCTAGCTGATTGACATAATGCTAGAGAGATCTTCTTAACTAGAGGACTGTCAGATCACTTCATCTCTGTGTGATGGAATGCATTTTTGAAGAATTATTATATCCAGTTTTGCTAAAGGAACACTGTGGGAACCCTGATTACTGACGTCACCAACATGGAACTGAATCCTTTGTTCCCCTGTTCAGACTGAGGTAGACATGGTGACGTAATTTATGATATCTCCATGATTCATGTTTATTAATAATCAATATTTAAATATGATTATATGTGATAAAATTATAAACTGTTTATTTTTTCTGTTTTGGACTGAGAGGACATTGTCATGGTCTAAAGAGAAGAAATCAAGCCAGAAGTGAGAGACCATGAGGTGTTTGGATTCTGGTGATCATGCACAAGGGTGATACTCCCAGCTCCGCGCCATCACTCCCTCTGAGTAGCTTTTCTGTGTGATCAACAGCCTTGCCTCCTGATTATAAAAGTTAACTGTAGAATGTTTGGAAAATAAAGAAGAGTATGAAGAATAAAATACTTTACCATGCAGAGATGAGCACTTGAGGGGTTGGATCCATTTTATTGATTCTTCATGTGTATCTATCTACTATCGTGTTTGTTTGGGTTGTATGCTCTGTTGTGTACCATAGAAGTGTAATATATCATTTGTACATTTACATGTCATGAAAAACTCTCTATCATATATAAAATTATATCCCAAATTTTATCAATTTTTGAACATGAGAGATACATACACACTCTTTTTTTTACACTCTTTTGTAAAACAATATCACAATGAGTGGCTTTGTACTCTTTTCTTCTTTTTTTTTTTTGCATAGCTTTGGATCATCTCATCAGGAAAAACTGCTAGACCTGTAATTACTGGGTTAAGGGGCATAGGGAATTTTCCTAGGATCAGCCCAGGTTTTCCTGAACCCATTAATTATAACAGTAGGGCCTTTTGATGTGGTGGCAGGAGGGGAAAGAGGTTTTCCTTGTGGTGGTAGCAAATCCATTAATGGCTCCAACTCTGTAACTAGAGTAGAGTCCTGTTTGGATAGAATAGCTTCTCCCTCTAACCATTTTCCTGGAGGATGGTACCTGTGGTTAAACTGTTTTAATTTTTAAAAAAGTTAAATTTGCATATCATGACTAACTAAAGCTGGTATACTGATGAAAATATGACATTGTACAGAAAACTTCTTTGAATATTTAAAAGAACAAATATTTTTGAGGTGGTTACTCTTGAAATTTTCTTGAACCCGGAAAATTCAAGCATATAGAGAACGTGACTCAGTTTCTTTTTAGTTATTCTTAAAAGCATTTATAAGAGAATTAGGTACATTGGTCTTAGAAGACCTTTAATAACAGTAATTCCTCCCACCTAAAGATACATACATACATACATATATATATATGTGTGTGTGTATGTATATATATGATATATATTTATATATACAATGTAGAAAAGAGATATGGATTGTCTTTGTGTATGTGTAGCTTCCAAGTAAACCTTTCACACATTTGAAATGATGATTGTGAGCTTAAAAACACCCAAATTGAGTTAAAAATAACATTTGAGTGAAATCATTCTGACCTGGGCAGTGCCGTTTACTCTGTATATACCTATTTTATTCCTCAAACAGCATTTTTTTTGGGGGGGGGTCAGCATTTATTTAATAGAGGAGAAAACTGAGCCTCAGAGAAGTGAAGATCCTATCCTCAAATTTGACTTGATATAAAAAGCTTGGTCTGTCCAATTTCTTCCTTTTTTAAAAAAAATATTTATTTTTCAGTTATAGGTGAACACAATATCTTTATTTTTATGTGGTGCTGAGGATCAAAACCAGTGTCTCATGTATGGTAAGCGAGTGCTCTACCTCTGAGCCACAACCCCAGCCCCAGTTTCTATTTCTTATGACACTCTGCCTCTCAGGGAGGCCTGGCAATTTTTTTAAAAAAATTCCTGAGTAAATTCTCTGTAATCCCACCACTATTTCTTTCTCTTTTTAAAAATATTTATTTATTTATTTTTTAGGTGTAGACGGATACAACACAATGCCTTTATTTTTATTTGGTGCTGAGGATCGAACCTGGGTCCCGCCCGTGTTAGGCGAACGCTCTACCACTGAGCCACAATCCCAGCACCCCCACCACTATTTCAAATATTTATTCAGTCATTCATTAACACTTTTTGAGCAAATGTCCCGAGCAAGATTTTAGAAATAGAAGAATTACAAAAATACCCAGATATTCTTCATCTTTGATGGCTTTGGCAGGAAGTTATGGGAGTAAAGACTATAATATGCTGTGATGGTTATAAGAGAGTGGAATTATGAGATTTTATAGAGTGTGTGACATTGACTAGGGGCCGATGAACTTGAGGCTCACCCCTACTGATTTCACTCACTTCTCTAAACACTCTCCTACTCAGATTCACCCTCACACGTGTTTATATACTCTCAAATATTCCCTTCTTCACTCTCCTACAACCCACTCAGGTTTGAATGTTCTCCAAAAGACAATGTGGAATTTAAAATACAAAATGCATTTTGTTTATGTCAAGAAACAAAAATATGCACATTGTTTTATTGTAAATATTGTCGGTTAATGGGTCACTTGGAAGACTCAGAGATGGTAAAATATCCCCAGATTATGTACTGTGAACTTGCCAATCAAAGACTATTCAGACAACATCCAATACATGTTAGACACTGTGCTAGTTAGGGTAGAGATTGAAAGTGATAATGATGCGAAAATAATTCCTTCCACCAACAGTAAACTACTGAACAATAACCCAGGCAATGGGTGCTGAAGGTAATCAGAGGGGGTGGAGATGACTTCTGAGATGGAGGGGACTGTGGGACTTATGGTTGTTGGTGGTTATGTCTCCCTGGCTTGGGATTGTGAATAAGCATAGTCATCCTAGACTGAGTGGGATATGATTGCTGGGGCTTCCCACCCTTCATGATGAGTCTGGGTCACACCACTAAGTAAACTACTAAGGTAGGCGAAGGTGGTGTAGGAGAGCAAGGGATTTATGTTGGACAGTGGAGGAGTTCATGATTTAGATTTGAGGGGTCCCCCAAATGCTCACGTATAAGACCATGCAAGAACATTCAGGGGTGAAAAGACTAGATTTATGAGAGTGTAAACTGATCAGTAGATTAATCCACTACTGTGGGTTAATGGGTGGTGACTGTAGGCTGGTAGGGTGTGTCTGGAGGAGGTGGGTCACTGGGGGGCGCCCTTGGGGTTTTTATTTTGTCCCTGGTGAGTGGAGCTCTCTTTTGCCTTCCTTGTTGCCATGCCCTGAGCTGCTCTCCTCTCCGTGCCCATCTGCCATGATCTTGGACCCAGAGTTACAGAGTCAACCATCTATGGACTGAGACCTCTGAAACCATGAGGCAAAATCAACTTTTCCTCCTCTAGGTTGTCCTTGTCAGCTCTTTTCTCACAGCAGCAAAAAGAAAATCTGACTGAAACAAGAAGGGAGGCGGTGAAGAGCTGTGCCTGAGGGCGGCTGCCAGGACGGGACTGTAGGTCATCCCACAAACCTGCTCCTCGTTTACCTTGAGGAAGAGAAGCTCTTGGGACTCACAGAGGAGCTGCTCTCTGAATGTGGGTCACCTGAGACATAGGCTCCCTGTGGCACAAGGGGTGGACCACCACGGCAGCCATGGAGATGCACAGTTGGGATGCCTCCTGCCCCTGCAACCCTGGGTTCTGTGGGGATAGAGACTTTGATACCCAAAGTGGGTGCCCTCTTTCAGGGATACAGTGAGGGTTCTGCTGCATCATGAGTCCCTGCTTTTGCCTGGACACTTTAAGGTCCTTGTGTTTAGTGATTAGTAGCCTTGAAGAGGAATCATTGTCACACCAAGCCATTGGCCTTGGCCTTCTGGACATGCAGCAGGGACAGACCTGTGTGTGCCTCAGGTCATTCACTGGGTGCCTCCAGGTACTCGCACATTTTCTGGTTCTACCTCAACTTGACTGTAGTTCCCAGGAATGTATTTGTTAAAAGCTCCTCACAGGATTCTAACTGGGCAGATAGAAGTGAAATTACTGAGTAATCTCTTTTCTCCCATTTCCTTTCTCAGATCTGTTGTACACACAGGAGATAGATAACAGGGTGTTGTCACTCACAAACATGGGAGATTCAAGATGATTTCTGCACTGCAGGAAACAAAAACCCAAGCACTTTATTTAACCTGGATAATAACAAATAACACATAATAAAGCCTAGTAAATAAAAGTGCAGGTAGTTCTTCATTTTCCTATATCTCTAGACTTGTATTTTTTTATTTTATTCTTCTTATTACTATTTTTTTTTCTTTTGAGGTTGTCTCTTTTCACGTGAGGGATTTCTGTATATTCTGTAAACAGCAATATCTCACAAAGGCTCTATATTTTATTTTCTTCTTTTTAATGTTACTATTTTCTCCTGTTTAAATGTATCCTCACATTGAATCCATGGCCTGTTGAAGTAAGATCTAGCCAGGGTGAAGAAAGTCAAGTGGAAGGCTCTGAAACTCTTATTCAATCCTTGAACAAGATAGTAAATCAAAACCAGTATGGCATCCTAAGGGGCATGGAGAGATTAGGGACACCCCTAAAGCCGAAGGGATACAGAGTTGGTGGCCCCCATCACGTCTCCATTCAGTTAATCAGTAGAGATTCAGTGAAAGTTGGCAGATCTGGAGCATGGCTAGAGGTGATAGAAAACAAGACCAGATTAACCCAACCTCAGATTATAGAGAGGGGCCACGGACGTGGCAAATGCATTCTTTTGTAACCTAACTGGACGAAGATCAAAAGCACTTTTCATTCATGTGGCAGAGACAGCAATATAGGTTTATAGTTTTGCACCAGAGCAAGGTCGTCTCTTTTGCTCTTTATCATAATACAATCTGAAAAAAACCTGCCTTGCCTCCATGCCTGTGGGAGCCTGAAAAATGACACCTCACCCCACCCAAAGTCCATGTCCTAAACTCCCCAAACTGAAACAGTCATGTCCCAAGAACATGCCCCAAGAACTTTGCAGATGTGATTCAGGTAAGGCCCCTGAGATGAAAAGATTATCCTGGTTATCTGGGTGGGGAGCTTCATGTGACCACAAGAGTCCTTACAGGTGGAAGAAGGAGCCAGGAGATTCGCAGCTGGGGAAGCAAATGTAATGTTGGAAGCAGAAGCCCATGACAGACAGACAGACAGAAAAGACAGAAAGAGAACAAATACAGAAGGTAGAAAGGTAGAAGATAGAAAGAAGATAGAAAGAAGACAGAAAACAGAAGACAGAAGAAGAAAAAGAGAAGATAGTAAAGATAGAAGAGAGATAGGGAGCAGAGGCGGGGGTCGGGGAGAGAGAGGGAGAAGGAGAGAGAGAGGGAAGTGTGGTAACTCTGTGCTGCTGACCCGAAGGCAGATATAGGGACCATGAGCCGAGGACACAGACCACCTCTGATGGCTGGAAAGGCAAGGACGTGGCATCTTCTCTAGAACCTTCAGAAGCAACTGCTCTGCTGATATCTTGGATTTTGGACATCTGACCTCCAGAACTGTAAGATGATTTTACAGTTCCTTTTAAGCCATTAGGTTTGTGGTAATTCATCACAATAACAAAGGAACAATAATAGGAAACTAATAAAGATTTTCCAGAGAACATTGGAGTGATGGTATGAAGGAAGATGTTTTTGGGGATGGTGAATTCAGCAGCTTCCTGATATGTTCAAAGTCCCAGGTTCTGATAAATTTTCTCTGTGACATCCCCAGTGTGGTTTTTGCTCTTGTTTTCCAGCCAATCTCCTCATGGTGACAAGATTGATGCTTTGGTTCAAAGAATCACATCTCACACATCACTCTTCAGGAAGGGAGAGTAATGATTGTATTTGCTCTAAGAGTAAATGCTACTTTCTCGTAATAGTAGATTATTACTTTGCCTGTGTCTGCCGTTCTTTGTGTTAATCTTCAAGTCATGGTAGCTAAGGGAGACATTGCAAAGAACCTTGCAGAGGTTGTTGGGCAGATAAAGCACCTGTGGATTTTTGAATGTTCTTGTCATTTCTGATAAAGATGAGAGATGAGAGTGACATACAACAAAGCCTATCCTAGTTAGAATTTTTTGTTTATTGATTGTTTTATTGACTGTTTCAGAAACAGTTAATGATGCATATTGCATAAAGGGTCATAGGATTCCAAACACAATTTAACTCAATCCAAGTACTTACCAATGAGTAGCTATGGAAATGCCCATCACCTTAAAGCTCTGAATGCAGACTTTCTTCTAAGTGGTTATTTGACAGTAACCAATACTGAGGCAGAGTTATTTCTTTTTCTCCAAAACAGATTAGCTTATTCAGTTCATCACACGCCCCTGCCCCAGCCCCGTTTTGCTCTGAGGTCCAGCCAGCAGCAGAATGATGTCAGGCTTCACTGGCACAAGGCAGTTGGTGTAGAAATGAATTGGAAATGTTCACAGGGTGACTGCAGCTTTGTCAAGGTTTCCCCTGCAGGTCAGTGGCTCTGTAATTGACAGTCACTATGGGAAGCAGGTGCTTTGTGGCAGGAAGGCAAATGACGAGAAATGGTTCAGAGTACATTGAAACCTTTTGAAGTTGCTACCATCTTCAGACAAACAAAAAACACTTCAAGTGTGTTATATTAAAAAAGTGGATTTATAACATACTATTTCATATGGGAAAGTTCATTTCAGCGTCATTGACTGTACACATTCTCTGCAGCCACTGAACAACGAACGACAGGAGGGCTGGACTCATCTTGGGTGGAAGCATGAAGCTATAGAAATGCATTGGACCAGAAATTCAGAGGTGGGTTTCTGAGGTGCAGACTGTCACTCCTGGGCAGGACATGGAGTTAGAATGAGACTCCACTTGAATTTTCCTTGGAGGTGAAAACCATGCTTTATGCATGATGGTAATTTTACTACTACTATTATTTCTTGTGTGCTTCCTGGGAATTAGGTAGCATAGCAGGTGCTTTACATTGTTATTTTTTCTCATTAAATTTCTATGAGCCAGAGAATGCCAATATACCCTCACTTTCCAGATGAGGGAACTGAGGCTTATGAAACCTAGTCATGTTGCCTAAGAGGAATTAGAGTCAGGGCTGTGTGATTTCAATTCTAGGCACTTTTTTTCTTTAAGACCCATGATGAACAGAGCTGGTCTTAGCAACCTCTCACTTTTCCAACAGTAATTCCCAACATGCTTGTACACAGCCACAGGAGCGGGTAGAGAGGGATTTTAAAGATTCTGAATGCCAAGATCACTTCTAAAGAGGCTGATGTAATTTGTCTGGGGCGGGGCCTGGGCAATGAGATTTTGAAGTGTTTCTCAGTTCATTTGGGTTTACATCCAGGTTAAGAACTGCTTCCCTACGTGAAGTTTCCGGATCAATGAGAGAAGTCTAAGAGGGCTGATATTCCTTTTTGGCCTTGGAATCTAGTTTTTGGAGAGCTGGCTTTTCTTGTTATAGCCCCTTCTAGAGGTTCCTTAAATGCTAAGTTTCTGGGACTGGGACTAAACTTAACTGTAGCTTTAGAAAAGCAAGATACCAGTACTTGGGAAGAACACTTGCCTGAGCTGGCTTAGGACAGGGCATATGTGGTGCCAGGGGCTCCTTTCTCTAGAGAGGAAGAAGATTTTGTGTGTGAGGATATAGTGATAGGTCCCCACACAATCCATCCAGGACCATAAACAAAGGGCATGCCAGAGGAACAAGGTCACAGTTTCGGTGGGCAATATAAAATCATCCTCCTAAGAGCTAAGGTAACATAGTCAGGGAGTAATTGACTTATTTCTTAGATGCCCATTTAACTGTTACCCAAAACCATGGACCATATAGCAAATTACTTTTTCTAGTGCATTAAAACGTATACCACTGGACCAAAGAGTGTCTTGCTCCTGTGCTATGCATTCAGTCTCCTCTGTGATGCTCTTATTATATTAGAGAACAGGGTTAGTTCGATCAAATGGCATTTCAAAATCGAGTCTTTTGGGAATTTTAGAATGAAATTTTCTCCAAGATAGAAAGTCTTGCTGTCTCCTCCATTTTCCCAACAGAAATAATGAATTCCTGGTCTGGAATAAGTGTGTGAACTAAGCATAGAAAATTTATTTATTTATTTATTGAGAATCTTTTAGGAAAAGCTGGACAGGAGCAAACTTAATCTCTCTCTGTATTCAAGTTGAATGATGTCTCAAGCACAGATTTTCAAGGTAAAAGTTTTGCAGTGCCAAATTATTCTTTACATATAATAAAAAATATAACTATATATATACACACACATATCTATATATGAAAATGGATAAAGTTAGTCTTTCTTTTCTCACCTTTTAGAAAACCAATTGTGAGCAGATTATTGTAGTCAGAGATATCATTAGTAGCACTAATGATAAAGACAGAAACCACAGAAGAATTAAAGCTACAAGTCTTTTATTCATTCCTATACAAGAAAGAATATTCTCTGTAATTTTTTTTTCCAAATACAGCTTGAACAAATGAACATTCATTTTCCTGTACTGATGTTTAAAAATTAAGTCTTACTGCAGGCAGTGGAACTCAGTCTCTTCTGGAAGAAATAGAACTGAACATTTTACATTGGCTTCAATAATATATTTTTATTTCCCAGAGTGTTTGATCATATCCTTTAAATTCTATGGATGGTGCTTTCCATAATCAGCAGGTGCTAGTGTATTTTGCCTTTTATTTTGGTGACAAAAGCTATCAGCCTCAATTCATGTGCTGCCAGGGTTCTTAGGCATTCTTAAGATTTGTTTCCTAGAGGGTAAAATGAATTTGTACTAAGGAATAACATGCACTCAATAGAGTTTCATATTATCCCTGCACACAGATATCGCTCTGGTTCAGTTTATTCTAGATTCACAGCCCAGAGGGTAGAACAGCTCAAGGCAGTGGGCTTGAAAGAATTAGGGTGCTAGAAAAATGGCCAGAGCTTGAACACATTTAGCCTTCCTTTGTTTTAATATGCTCATTTGTTCAAGGAAATTTGCAGGAGGCCATGCTTGAGAAAGCAAATGTCCGGCAGACCTTGGTGCACTTCGATAACAGAAGCATGCAGTTATTAGCCTTCCACTTTCATCACCCACAGGATTATTAATTTGTGCCATTACTGGTAGTGTGGTGACCATTAAGAACCATTCATGGGGCCTCCTCCTCCTCCTCCTCCTCCTCTTCCTCCTCCTCCTCCTTTCCTTGTCACTCTATAGCTCATTACAAGAGAAGTGAATCGCTCTCCATCTATTAGCTGACTCTTAAATTTAACCAAGTGATAATTAAAATCTGGAAAAAACAACAGCTAGAGATTTCATTCTAACTTTTATTGATTTAACCTCTTGACTACAATTAAGCATATTTTGGGAATTCATGTTTTGGATGAAACCAGATAATAGTATCTTGTGTTTGTTAAGGGCCTTGCACGATACACCCTTATACATGATCTCATTTGATCCTTAAGGACTCTGGACCTTGAGAACATTGGGGTCACTGTCACTTGTTGAGAAAGCCTCAAATTACAAACACTAAAACTTGATGTCTGACTTAGTGTCACATATTTCAGAGATAGCACAGAACTCTTGCAGGAGTCAGGAGAAATGGAGGTCTGATTTTGGCTCTGCTACAAAATAACCATGTCAGTTCTAAATAGTGGAATGACCCCTGCAGACTATATCTACTTTACAAAATTATGATTTGGAATTAGAGTTTTACTGGCATATTTTATTATGACTTAAAAAAATCTTTCCTCACCAAAAATAAGAATACTCAGCCAGGATGATTATTTTTGTTTATATATTATTTTCTGTAAAAATAAAAAAATCTAAAATAAAGATTGATAATGAAAAAAAAATTAAAACAAAACTTGTGCATTGCTTTCTCTCATCGTGTTCCAGTTCTACCAGCTATGTCTTGACCTTGAAGTAGGCTGTGAAGATCTAGAACTTCACCCACTTCATCTAAGCAGACGTTACTTCTTACCCCTCACCCTCTTACCTTCTCTTTCAACCTCACACTTACTTCTCCCTTTCACTTTCTCCAAAGTGTAAATTTACAGATCCACTTTCTTGTTTTGGATCTCCAATTTGGGTAATTCACATTTAAGTCAGAGATTGCAATTTGGCATCCTAGGTATAAGATCTGACTCCTGGATGTATTGTGTTTGATTTTCATGATGTTAAAAAATTGTACTTGCTGCCAATATTTGTCAATCTGGAGATTTTGCATAAAACCCCAGAATTTAATATCTTTGAAAACTGGGTAAATAGCAGTACTGGGTCTGCTTTCCCATGCTGCGCCACAAAGGTGGGATCTGTGGCTCCCTTTAGATTGGGCATGCACAGGGAATCCACACTCATTTCTGCTACTTGCTTTTCCCGGTGGGTGTTTGAGTTTCTGACTTACTTGCAGATAGCTGGGGGTTTAGGGCACGTAAGAATTCAAGTGCAATGTAATTGGTTGATCAGAGTATGCCTGAGATGCTTTTTGTGTTCTTTGTGATTCACTATATTTAAAAATATGTCAGAGGGCTTGGTGTCAAACACTATAGAAAGTCCGGGAACAGAAATGGAACTTTGTTTCTTTAATCATAACACTTAATGATTTAATTTCAAAGTTTAAAATTTGATGGTGCAATATATTTTACTGGACAATGTTAGGCCCATGTAATTCAGTTCAGTTCATCAAACATAGATGAAATATCATCACATACTATTCACTGAGCTTGGCATTGGGGATAATTTGTTGTTATAACCTTGCCAGGTATGGCATTATAACTTGGATGGCTGTCATATATTGTTTTTTTTTAAATATAATATTTGGGCAATTTTTTTTAAACCAATAGTAAAGTCAAATTCTCAATTTTATAGATATACAAAGAATATAATTGTGCATGAACTAAAAGTATCAGCTACCTCATTGGTTAATACCTTAAGTTATCTACTCTGTGTGTCTTTATTCCTAGGTGAATGTGTTTCTGCATCTCATTTGTATCTTTCGCCTCTGGTTGTAAACTTGCCCCACTGTACATCTGTTACAATGTTGAGAATATTGTTAATCTTACTGCATATCATAAATAAAAGAAGCAGTTGATCCCATCATGTGGTTTTGCCTTAGGGTGTTTGTTCCTTCATCTGTCTCCTTTCCAGGAGTCTGCCTGCTACTATTAAAACCCCTTCATAGATGTGGTGTGGACCATTCCTACCCTTTCTTCTTTACAACGTCCACTTCAACTCGGTTCCAGATTTGGAGAATCCTGATCCATATTTTTAGTATTTACAATAGTGGATAAATAAATAATGAAGTATAACTGTTCATCTTGGAATTCTTGTTTAAAAGGTGAATTTCTGGCCTTGTCCCTGCCTTTTACCAATTCAGTAATTCTAGAGTAGGGACTAAGATTCTGCATTTTAAGACTATGGAGTTATTTATTTATTTATTTTTAACAGTATTGGTATTACCATGTTTACAGCAGCACAGTTCACAATAGTTCAGTTATGGAACCAGCCTATAGGTGTTTGTCAGTGGTGAGTAGATCAAGAAAATGTGGTCTATATACATAATGAAGTTTTAGTCAGCCATAAAGAAGAATGAAATTATGTCATTTGCAAAAATTGGATAGAACTTGAGAGCATTATGTTAAGTGAAGTAAGTCAAACTCAGAAAGTTTTTCTCTTGTATGTGGAAGCTAAAAAGAATAAAGGAGAAATGGGGATGGAGTGGATCTCACAAAAATCAAAGGGAGACCAATAGAGAGTAGAGGAAAGCGACCAGGGGAGGGCATAAGGAGCGGAGAAAAAGGGGAGGTCTTGGGGAATGAAATTAACCAAATTATATTGTTATATTGTGTGCAGGTACAAATATGTAATAGTGAATTCCATCAGCATGTATAATTATATGTGCCAGTTTTAAAAAAGATATTGGTATTAGAAACACAATCACTGTATACAGGAAGGGGGGGATTATATTGATTAGAAGATCAGGGATGGGGGACATTCTGAGAATTTCGAGCCCCTGACACATGATGATTTGAATGATTTTTTTTTTTTCTCTTCTCAATCAGGTGTAGTGTCTTTGCCTTTAACCAGCCCATGGTGGCTCTGAATCCATCATGTATGCAATGGGCATTCATGTGTTGGGGCTCTTGAGCCTGTGACTCAGCTAGCAGTGGTGAAATATCAGCACACCATGGACTATAAAGATAGACATTATTGCTTTTGTGCCATTAACAAAACCCAATTTTTTTCTAAGCTCATTATAGCTTTATCTGGAAAGTGACACTTACAATGTGGACAGCAGCATTTCCTGATGGCAGAGTGCAGAGATGGGATACTTAGCACAGGCTCAATTTAATTGTTCACATGCTGCATGACAAGCAGTGGCCACTGCACACGCATAGGTCCTTAGTATTTAATAAAAACAAAAGGCCATCACTTGCATTCCTAGGCTGAGCAAGTCCATTGTCCAGACACTTGGCATTCCATGTGTCTACTGCTCATCTTGCCAGAGTTCTGGGCAGGGAAAGGCACAGGTCCAGCTAGGCCTTGATGCTCGCATCTTGATGTTCTTGTTACATCTACTGCCTTGAGTGTCCTATTCTGCAATAGCACTTAGCTGGTTGGAGGTCTGATTTGGTGAGCATTTCAAAGAACTTGAATTTTTGGAACATGAAGACATGCTCCTGGGTAACAGGAAGCTGACCGTCTTGATCTTGTCCCTACAGAAAGCAGAAGAAGGGCTTTTACTGAGACTTAATATATTACATTTGCTATTTTTGCCCAGCACCAAATACTGTCTTCAATATTTATTTACTGTATTATGATAGTTTTTTTGTTTAGTTATTCAATAATAATGATATATTGGGACTGATCTGTGCAGGGTCCAGTCTCACAGTAGGCCCAGGTCCATCCTGCCAGCTGCTGATACCTGTCGGAGCACAAGCACAGGGCCAGCAGACCCCTGCCAGAGCTCAGGCCTGGCCCAGATCCACCCACACCAACATATGTGGGACCCAGGCCTAGGACATGTCAGGGTTCGCCACCCCTCCACCACCTGGGAGCCTAAGCCTAATCCACTTCCATCTTGGGACACTGCAGTCATCGCCATAGCCTTCCCCAGCAGTAGCCCCTACCTTTTTGACAACAGACCAGGCCTAGAAGCAGCTGCATCTCAGAGCAGGCATCCCAAAGACAGTGTGAGGCCCACCTTTTTAGCCCCATCTCTATAAGACATTGTTTTCATCTTGGGGCACCTCCACTATCATCTCAAGTTATCTCAGCTATTGCCGCCACCACCTTTAGTTGTAGTAGCATCCATTGGGGACACCACAGGTTCTGGAAGCCCAACATCAAGGTGAGGTACAGACAATCTGCATGGCTACTACAAGAATACAGAGAAAAAATTGTAATATCTCAGATCCACACTGCAAGAAAGGAAGACACATAGACAACATAAAAAAAACAAGGGATGAAAGTGCCCCAAACAGACCAGGATGCTACAATAACAAAACCCATGGACTGCAAAGTTGATGAGATGTCAGAGAAGGGTTCACAAGGTTCATAACTAAAATGATCTGTGAATTAAGGAGTGATCTAAATGAGCAAATATAGGCAAAAATTGATCAAAGAAATAAGAGAACAAATACAGGTAGCAAAAGATTACTTCAAGAAAGAGAAAGAGACTCTGAAAAAAAAAGTCAGAATTCCTTGAAATGAAGGAAACAATAAACCAAATAAAAAATTCAAGAGAAAGCATAACCAACAGACTAGATCACTTGGAAGAAAAAAATGTCAGATAATGAAGACAAAGTATACAATCTGGAAAATAAAGTTGACCACACAGTGAAGATAGTAAGAAACCACAAACAGAACATCCAAGAATTATGGGGCACATCAAAAGACAAAATCTAAGAGTTATTGGGATAGAGGAAGGCACAGTGTTTCAAACCAAAGGAATGTACAATCTCTTCAATGAGATAATATCAGAAAACTTCCCAAGCATGAAGAATTAATTGGAAAACCAAATACAAGAGGCTTATAGGACACCAAATGTACAAAATTACAACAGATCTACACCAAGGTACATTATAATGAAAATGCCTAACATACAGAATAAGGGTAGAATCTTTTTTTTTTTTTTTTTTTTTTTTTGACATTCTTAACAGATTTTATTGTACTGGTTGGAATGCTCTAAATTCACGAAAGCTTGAGAAAATCTTCAATTCCCAATCCCTTAAAAAAGTGTGTTCAAAGGAAAAAAAATAGTAATGATCTGGACAGATACAAAACAGCATGCTCATCTCTTCCCACGTCCCCACTGCCATCTGCTGATAAGATTCTCAGAAAGCAGAACATTCTTAAAATTCACCAGGTAGGATGTCTCCAGTATAAAGAACCAACATTGATCTGGTGCCTCTGCTTTGCAGACCATTTTTTAATTCCTAAGGTGTAATTATACATTTCACATGCATTTGTGAGACAAGATAAACATTATGTTTATATCTCACATGAGTCAGGCTTAAAGGTTTTCTAAATACTGTGTGTGGCACTAGAAATTTCATGCTGTATCAAGTCCATATCAATATTAAGCTACTGGACTCTATAATGAAATATTATAGATATTTACTGAAAACCAATATAAAACACTGGCCCAGAAAGACCAGTCTGGGAAATATGCAATTTTCTTGATTTAAGATGGTCGTGTGTGTGTGTGTGTGTGTGTGTGTGTGTGTGTATGTGTGTGTGTGTGTGTTTAAAAAGCTCTACACACTGTTTAAGACAATTATGTGTGAGAAGCCTTTTCATGTATGCCGACTTTATCATGACAACTCTAGCTGATTCTTTATGAAGGATTAGGGATACGCATCTTCAGCAGTGCACATGAGAAATAAACTCTGAAAAAGGCAATTTCTTGGGTTTAGGAAGGACTGTATTCTGGGAAGTACTTCAGAGGAACGGACAATAATTCTAGGATTATAGCCAAGAAGGACTGGAAGACTTCAGGAGATGTTTCAGCTTCTTCTAGATTTTGAATGTTGAATAAGCCACTGAAGTGTGATATCTATATTATCCTTTTCTTTGCAAGAAATTGAATAGCAGCAAATTTCTCTATCCTGAATAGCAGACAGGTTCATTTTTTCGATTAGCTGTTTCTCATCCAAGGCATTTGGAAGATCTCTCTTGTTTCCAAGTACTAGTACTGGAATTCCTTGTAACTGTGGTTTATCTAGAAGATTATGTAGTTCATTTCGAGAGGCTTCTATCTTATCACGATCTGCAGCATCTATCATGTAAACGATGGCATTGACTCCTCTGCAATACCGTTCCCACATGCTCCGGAATCGGGGTTGTCCTCCTATGTCCCAGATCTTTATTGTGACGTTACCTTTAGTCACTTTCCTCATGTTGAAGCCCACTGTGGGTATCATATCTTCACTGAATTGACCTGATGACAGAAGTCTTGCAGCGCAAGAAGAGTCCCGATAACATATTTTCTCCCAAGGGTAGAATCTTAATAGCCACAGAAAGGAATCAGATCACATATAGTGGGAGACTAATTCGTATCTCATCAGATTTTTCAACTCAGACTCTCAAAGCCAGGAGAACATATACCAAGCTCTGAAAGAAAATGGATGCCAACCAAGAATCTTATATGCAGCAAAATTAAGCTTTAGATTTGATGATGAAATCAAAACTTCCTGTCATAAACAAAAGTTAAAAGAATTTACAACTAGAAAGCCTGTACTGCAGATCATCCTCAGCAAAATATTCCACAAAGAGGAAATGAAAAACAATGATGAAAAACAGCAAAGGAAGCTATTACACTAAAGGAAAAACTAATCAGAGAAAAAACCAAGTCAAGTTAAATACCAAAAATAAACAAAAATGACTGGGATTACAAATCATGTCTCAATAGTAACCCTGAAAGTTAATGGCCTAAACTCATCAGTCAAAAGACATAGACTAGCAGATTGGATTAAAAACAACAACAACAACAACAACAATATGTTGCCTCCAAGAGACTCATTACATAGGAAAAGATATCCACAGACTGAAGGTGAAAGTTTGGGAAAAACCATACCACTCATATGGACTGCAGGAGCAAGCAGGGGTTTCCATCTTTATATCAAATAGACTTCAAGCTAAAGTTAATCAAAAGAGATAAAGAAGGACATTACATACTGCTCAAGGGAACTATACACCCACAAGACATAACGATTATAAATATATATGCTCATAACAATGGAGCATCTATGTTCATCAAACAAACTCTTCTCAAGTTCAAGAGTCAAATAGACCACAACACAATAATTTTGGGTGACTTTAACACACCTCTTTCACCACTGTATATATCTTCCAAATAAAAGCTGAACAAAGAAACTATAGAACTCAATAACACAATCAATAACTTAGACTTAACTGATATATATAGAATATTTCACCCTTCAACAAGTGAATACACTTTCTTCTCAGCAGCACATGGATCCTTCTCTAAAATAGACCATATATTATGCCACAAAGCAACTCTTAGCAAATATAAAAAAGTAGAGATACTACTTGCATTCTATCAGATCATAATGAAATGAAATTAGAAATCAATGAGAAAATAAAAAATAAAAGCCACTCTAACACCTGGAGACTAAATAATATGCTACTGAATGATCAATGGCTTGCAGAAGACATCAAGGAGGAGATTAAAACATTTTTAGAGGTAAATGAGAACACAGATACAACATATTGAAATCTCTGGGACACTATGAAGGAAATTCTAAGAGGAAAGCTCATTGCATGAAGTTCATTCCTTAAAAGATGAAAAAGTCAACAAAAAAATGACTTAACATTACATCTCAAAGCCCTAGAAAAAGAACAAATCTACATCAAAAACAGTAGAAAACAGGATATAATTAAAATCAGAGCTGAAATCAATGAAATTTAAACAAACAATTGAAAAACTTGACAAAACAAAAAGTTGGTTCTTTGAAAAAATAAGTAGAATTGACAGACCCTTAGCCATTCCAACAAAGAGAAGGAGAGAGAAAACTCAAATTACTAACATACATGATGAAAAAAGTAATATCACAACGGACACTACAGAAATACAGAAGATAACTAGAAATAACTAGAAATTATTTTGAAAACTTGTACTCCAATAAGATAGAAAATATTGAAGGCATTGAAAATTTTCTAGAGTCATATGATTTGCCCAAATTGAATCAGAACGATATACACAATTTAAACAGATCAATTTCAAGCGACGAAATAGAAGACGCCATCAGAAGCCTACCAAACAAGAAAAGTCCAGGACTGGTGAATAAATAGTCAAGTTCTACAAGACCTTTAAAGAAGAATTAATACCAATACTCTTCAACTTATTTCAGGAAACAGAAAAAGAGGGAGCACTTCCAAACTCATTCTATGAGGACAATATCACCCTGATTCCAAAACCAGGCAAAGACACATCAAAAAAAGAAAAAAATTAGATATCATTAATATCATTAATGAACATAGATGCAAAAATTCTCAATAAAATTCTGGCAAATCAAATATAAAAACATATCAAAAATATAGTACACCATGATCAAGTGGGGTTCATTCCAGTGATGCAAGGTTGGTTCAACATACGGAAATCAATAAATGTAATTCATCTCATCAATAGACTTAAAGATAAGAACCATATGATCATCTCAATAGATGCAAAAAAAGCATTCAACAAAAATATAGTACCCCTTCATGTTCAAAACACTAGAAAACTAGGGATAGTAGGAACATACCTCAACATTGTAAAAGCTATCTATGCAAAACCCAAGGCCAACATCATTCTAAATGGAGAAAAATTGAAAGCATTCTCTCTAAAAACTGGAATAAGACAGGGATGCCCTCTTTCACCCCTTATATTTAGCATAGTTCTTGAAATGCTGGCCAGAGCAATCAGACAGACCAAAGAAATTAAAGGAATATGGATAGGTAAAGAAGAACTCAAACAAGCACTATTTGCCAAGAATATGATTCTGTACCTAGAAGACCCAAAAAATTCCACCAGAAAAATTCTAGAACTAGAAAATGAATTCAGCAAAGCAGCGGGATAAAAAATCAGCACCCATAAATCAAAGGCATTTCTGTATGTAAGTGACAAATCCTCAGAAACGGAAATGAGGAAAACTATCCCATTTACAATAGCCTCAAAATAAAACAAAAACAAAAACAAAAACACCTGGGAATCCATGAAAGAGATGAAAGATCTCTACAATGAAAACTATAGAATGCCAAAGAAAGAAATTAAAGAAGACCTTAGAAGATGAAAAAATCTCCCTTATTCTTGGATAGGCAGAATAATATTATCAAAATTACCATACTATACAGATTTAATGCAATTCCAATCAAAATCCCAATGACATTCCTCATAGAAATAGAAAAAGCCGTCATGAAATTCATCTGGAAAAGTAAGAGACCCAGAATAGCTAAAGCAATCCTTAGCAAGAAGAGTGAAGCAGGTGGCATCACTGTATCAGAGCTTAAATTATACTACTGAGCAATAGTAACAAAAGAAGCATGGTATTGGCACCAAAGTAGACTCATAGACCAATGGTACAGAATAGAGGACACAGAAACTAACCCACATAATTATAGTTATCTTGTATTTGAAAAGGTGTCAAAATATACATTGGAGAAAAGATACCCTCTTCAACAAATGGTGCTGGGAAAATTGGAAATCCATATGCAACAAAATGAAATTAAACCCCTATCTTTCACCATGCACAAAACTCAACTCAAAGTGGATTAAGGGCCTAAGAATTAAACCAGAGACACAGCATCTATTAGAAAAAAATTAGGCCCAAATTTCCATAATGTCAGATTAGATCCCAACTTCCTTAATAAGACTCATATAGCACAAGAATTAATATCAAGAATGAATAAATGGATGGATTCAAACTAAAAAGCTTCTTCTCAGCAAAATGAACAATTAGTGAGGTGACTAGAGAATCTACTAATTGGGAACAAATTTTTACCACATACAGGTCAGATAGAGTACTAATCTCTAGAATAAAGAACTCAAAAATCTTAACACCAAAAAAACAAATAACCCAATCAATAAATGGGTCAAGGAACTGAACTGACACTTCTCAGAAGAAGATATATAATCAATCAACAAATATATGAGAAAACGTTCAATATCTCTAGCAGTTAGAGAAATGCAAATCAAAACTAATCTTAGATTTCATCTCACTTCAGTCAGAATGGCAGCTATTGTGAAGACAAACAACAATAAGTGTTGGTGAAGATGTGGGGGAAAAAGCACACTCATACATTGCTGGTGGGACTGCAAATTGGTGCAGCCAATATGGAAAGCAGTATGGAGAGTCCTTGGAAAACTGGGAATGAAACCACCATTGACCCAGCTATCCCTCTCCTTGGTCTATACCCAAAGGACTTAAAAACAGCATACTACAGGGACACAGCCACATCAATGTTTATAGCAGCACAATTCACAATAGCTAAACTGTGGAGCCAACCTAGATGCCCGTCAGTAGATGAATGGATAAAGAAAATGTGGTATATATACACAATTGAGTATTATTCAGCATTAAAAGAGAATAAAATCATGGCATTTGCAGGCAAATGGATGGACCTGGAGTATATAATGCTAAGTGAAATTAGCCAATCCCCCAAAACCAAATGCTGAATTATTTCTCTGATTTAAGGAGGTGATCCATAATATGCTGCGGGTGGGGGGGATGTGAGGATTAAATGAACTCTAGATAGAGCAAAGGGGAAAAGGGGAGGGAGGAGGAGGGAGGGGGTATAGGTATAGATGGTAGAATGCAATGGTCATCGTTACCCTAAGCACATATATGAAGACACGAAGGATGTGACTCTACTTTGTGCACAACCAGAGACAAGAAAAATTGTGCCCTATATGTGTAATATGAATTGTAATGCATTCTGTTGTCATATATAGCAAATTAAAAAAATGTCATGAGAAAAAAATATATTGCAATTGGCTTTTAATTAAGCCCAGTGAATAGTGCATTTGAAACTATCGAAGGAGGGTCTGCACCTCAGAGGACTGGTTATTAGCTTGATGTAAGTGGAATATCACACTGACTTAAGCAAACAGTCTTGTAACAAAATCTCTTCAGTTGAAATGAAGCAGAAATTTTGCAGCAATTATCTTATAATCCAGACCCACCTGCTGATTTTCAACTCTGAGTTCACTGACTATCCATCATGCCTCAACAACAAATGGAACAAGGGGAAACAGCAATTGCTCAGTGTAACCTGGGCAATCTCTTTTCATTTTCCTTACTTCTTCTTTTATCTCTAAAGCGTTATATTGAATTTTGATGTAAACCAGGACAAATGGCTCTTAAGAATAAGTCTAAAGAGCTGTGTTTAAAAATGAGTGCTTTTTTTCCCCCAGCATTGTCCTCTTTATGGGTAGATAAGGTTATAACTTCACAGAATGGCATTTGTGGCCCAGGCCTCAGGAAACACATCTGCACCGGATTCCCCTGGGGAAGAAGGCTGGCCAGGCGTTCATATGTTGGAATCAATAACATAATGATGACCATGGCCAATTATGGAGCATTCACTGGACTATTTCACTTATTCCTCACTAAGTCTATGAGGTAACTGCTGTTATGATTCCCTTTTCACAGAAGAGTGATTCGTGTGGCAAACAACACTCATAACTCTTTCCAAGGCCACGTTGTTTGTCAGTGATGGAGTTGGGAATTTAGCCATCTGATTCCAGAGACCATCTTCTTAACCACTTCCATTTGGAAAAGGAGAGAATACACTTATTGGAATGCAACTAGCTTCTTTCTTTAATTAGAAAATGAAATAAACAGCATTTTAACTTTCAACTGTGTGTCTGGACCCTTTCCTTGTTAACAGCTTGGGATTGCTCTCCCCACCACCTCTGAAACCCAGGAAGAAAAGATTGTATTTCTTTGTTGAAATTAAATGAAAATTAAAATCCTATCTCTAGTTTCTGGAAAGCTTTGGTTCTTAAAAATATTGACATTGGCATTATTCTAAAAAAAAATGCTTTCAAGGTAGAATAACAGAAAAGTTCACAAGCAAATTAGGCATGATGTCTGATATGATTCAAAATCTATTTCCAACAAATTGGTTCTCCATAAACCTTTGTAAAATTATTTGAAAGTTATTAGGAGGTAAATGAATTTCCCAAACAATCAGAAAAATAATGTAATGACATGTCACTTTACTAGTTAATTCCTGATAATGTAAGGGACAAAATAGAAAAGGACTACAATAAAAAATATACTTAAATCATACACTAAAGTTCTGTATCTAGTGGATTTTATACCAATTCTGATGTTGATTTTAAGCCAATACTGACTTTGTTCTTTTAATATAATCCTACAATTGTCTCAGTCATTCAAATTAAACTAACTTCTAAATTAGAAATGGATTGTGTTATACCTACCTATTTGTGAGTTGGCAGCCTGGAAGTTGGAAAACAATTTACTTCAGAAAAATAATACTTTATGAACATTGGTTATGTTCTCAAACTATCATAGAAAAAATAAAAATTCAAATGGTAATATCAATAGTACAATAATTCTTAGTTAGCATTTATAGTCTGGTTAAGTATAAACAATAAGACACTTTAATACATGTTCATTCTTCAATTTCAAAATGTATGAAAATCTAAAGAGTAGGCATTTGGTAGTGGGATTATGGAGGATTTTCCTTTTTTGTGTGTTTTTTCTTTGTATATTGCATTTATATTTTGCAATTTGCAAGGTGTGTGTGTGTGTGTGTGTGTGTGTGTGTTGTGTATTTTTCCTTCCTTTTCTAGAGAAAACAAATTAAAAACAAAAACAAAAACAAAAAACAAAACCTCTGCTTTTCTTCTTCCCTCTCTGAAGAAACATGGCCATTGAAATCCAGTGGCTCTGCATATACTTCTTGTTTCCATATCCCATATCTCATCTGTCAACAAATCTGTTTGGCACCATCTTCTAAACATATTCAGAAAATGCATCCAATGTTCCTACTGTGGCAGAGAAATGATCACCCTGTGCCTACAGGACTTTCGAGCCTGGTCTAAATCTGGTCTCCTTGTTTTAGGTGTTGTTCTTTCATAGCCTTTTCACAACAAGGCTCCCAACATGATCCTTTTTTTTTTTTTTTTTTAAATGAAAAGAGCAGGTGACGCACCCCAATTCCCTGGAATAAATCCAGAGTTGTTGGAGGTGGGGAAACCGCCCTTGGCTCTTTGCCTTCCCGTCTTTCTGCTCCAGGCTGCTTGCTCCCTTGCTGGCAGCCCGGCCTCCTGGCCTGTCCTTGAACACATCAGTCATGCTCCTGCCTGGTGTTTCACATGTGCTGTTTGCAAGGCCTGCCGAGTTCTTCCCTGGGGTACTATCCCTTGCTCCTTCGGTTCTTAAGTGGTGAGGCCCTTTTTGGCTGTGGCATCAAATATTCTAACAATGCTGGCTCCTCTCACCCTTGCCCTCTATTTTGCTTTGTTTCTCCTCACAGCATCTGACATAATGTACCCTTTCTCAATTTTCATGTTCACTGATTATCATGTTACAAAGAAACAAGGTCCAGGAGGGCTGGGATCCTTGGCAGTTGTTCCCTGCTGTATGCTAGGGCCTTGAATCTTGCCCAGCAGGAAGAACACACTCAGGACATAATTATTGAATAGATGACTATATGTAATTCAAGCAGAAAAACAGGTTGGAAGGATCGAAACCAAACTTGTGATGACATTTGCCCCTGAGAAGTTTGGGGGAAGAGAGAGATAAGGCCTTCCTCTTAGTCACATTTCATTTCTCCTATACAAAAAATATCTGAAGCAAATGCAACAGAACTTTTGTAGAAGTCTACATCACTGTTTGTAAGATTTCTGAATAATCCTGTGCATTGAAAGATTTCAAATGACAATTGTTCACTAGTCTTCCAATAGTTACAGGATGTAGCCCGTATTCCTTAGCATGCCACAGAAGGCCCCTGATGACAGATTCTGCTCATCTCTCCATCCTCATTCACATCACGACTTTTGGTTTCTGTTAATGTCATGATTTCTTTTTTTTTGCCTTCACGTCTTTTTTTGTTTTACTTATGATAACGTTTCCATTTTTCTTTGCCTAACTAAATCCAGCCTTCCTTTATGATTCAGGCTACTCTCTGTTCCTAGGATGGAACTTTCTACAAAGGACACACAATTTTCTTTCTGTCTTTTGAAATCCAAATAAAACTGGCTCAACTTCTGAATCCCACATCCTGTGGGAGGTCTGTGCTCTTTGCAATACTTATGAGAATTCCTGCAGCGCTATTACTTATGGTTATCCCTTGATTGGATATTCTGTCACCACCAAAGGAGATGATTCACTTACTCTCTCAACATTTGTATTTTCTACTTTCTCTTTTCTCTGATAAGCTAATCATGAAGCTCTGGTTTTCTTTTCTTGATTTTCCTCCTTTTATTCACACAAGACAGATGTGTGGAGACTTTGCTGGAGTCAGGGCCTCACTGGGGGTGGAAGGTGGGGAGGCAGAGTGTGGGGGAAAGGAGGCCACACTCCAGCGTGGTAGGGCGATCAATTATGCTTAATATGACACTTTTGTTCTAGAAGACTCCTTGACTCTCCCTGCTGCAGGGGTCACTGGCTGAGATTTCTCTTGAAGACCCCAAACCTGTCTCTCAAACATTCTGTCAAATTCCTCTCATTCTTAGGCTATGTCTAACTCTGCAAATATCAATTTTTAAAATTTGGAGACAGTTTGGCTTTTCCTTTGACTCTTGGCCCTTTTGCGTTTTGTCTGAAGAGTGCTTCAAAGACCCTAAGGCCCATCCAGCCCATTAAGTCATGTGCCTCCACAGGAAGAGTTCTCTCTGAGAGCAACTGTCTGCTCAGCTCCTAACGTGCCCAGGCCTTCTCCCTAGAAACACTTTGTTGTGTGGGCAGTTTGCTGTGTGTCTCTAGGATTAAATGAGAGTTTTGAACATAATGGCTTACTTTTGCTGAGTCTTGGTCTCTAGGATTAAATGAGAGTTTTGGACATAATGGCTTACTTTTGCTGAGTCTTGTGTTGTTGGTGCCTATCTCAGAACATCATTGCCAAGGCCTGATGAACAATTGCAGGCTTATGTTTTATGTTTACTTGAAGTATCAGAGTGTGTTTGTAAGATTTGACCTAAAATTTTTTTTTGTTCCTATGGATTCCCCAAATGGATATATATCAGATGGAAATAATTTTGATCCAATCTTAAGCATGTGCCTAGCACAGTGAACATTACCTGCACCTGAAAGCATGCTCAGGAGAAGCTCTTTGGCTGGAACTGCTGTTGCTAAAAGAATCTGCGGCCAACATCCTGTCTTGGTTGTCCTGCTTTGTAACTGAAGAACTTGTCAGTGACTTAACTGGTCCCTGAGCTTCCACGATTCCACCATTTGGATGTCTTTTCCTAGTTTTCCAGGGATCATTTGCAGTAAATGAATGAACTGATGAAGAAATGGAATAGCGTCTAACGATCATGACATTGCCTGCAGGGGAGACAAAAAATTCAAGTTAAACATGATGTTACTCTTAATGACATCCACATGTGGAAAATTATGTCAATCACACTTTATTGACTCTAACTAAACAAAATCATTATTTTTGTTTCATTTCTTGCACAAAAGACATCTATTTTATTTTATTTTACAAATGTCAGTTGAGGGCCAACCATGTAGCAGTCACTTTTTCTAAAACGAGGGTGTGATGATGAATATAAAGAGAGCTTGCAGAGAGCTTATAGTCGTTTGTGGAAGACAGATAATAACCAAAAATACACGACTTGATTCATACAGAGAAAGATGGGGCTGATAGGGGCAGGGGGAGAGACCAATGAAGGAGGTGACTGGAAGCTGTTTAAGTTTTTATTTTATTTTATTTTTGTGGTGATGGGGATTGAACCCAGGGCCTTGTGCATGCAAGGTAAGTACTCTACCAACTGAGCTATATCCCCAGCCCTGTTTAAGTTTTTGCTTATAAAAAATCATTGTGAGAATGCAGCATCTGTTCATAATAGCTTACGGATAAGCTGTTATTATGGATAATGAGAAAAGAGGCACTCAAAGGTTCCAGTCACAAAGTAACGTTCAGGAGAGAGAAATGTTCATGATCCTGATTTGAGCCATGTACATAATATACACATGTTGAAATATTACATTATACTCTATTAATATGAACAAATAAAATGTACTGGTCAAAAATGGAAAAAAAAAATGTTTAAGATGGAGATGCTAATTCCTTGAGCATTAGACATTGCATACTTATATCAAATTATCACACTATACCCCATAAATATATACAATTAAAACAGTACCAACTAATTTTAAAAATTTAAAATCAAAAAATCAAAAAATTTAAATTAAAATTTTAAAATTAGTTGGTACTGTTTTAATTGTATGTATTTATGGGGTATAGTGTGGGACTTCTCGAGATGCCAGTTCTTGATGGCCTCCTCACCCTCACTCTAGAACTGGCTCATCCACCATCCCCGACCTGAATGGTCACCTGGATGGCCACTTGAACGCCCCAGTGATCCAGTGGTTGCTCTAACTGGCCTGTTATTGCATGTTTTGGTTCCATGGTAAAGTTATTATGAGGAAACCCGTTGAAGGAGAGATGAGAGCAAAGAAGACCTGTGGAAAGAAGAGAAGATGCACAGGCAGCTGGAGTGACCCTGGCTGAGGTGGAGAGAGAGCCCTGGCCTTAGCTCCGGAGGGCTTTCAGTGCAATTTCTACCTGATTTTTTTTTTTTTGTAATACAATTCTTTCTTGAGGTAAATAAAATCTTCTCTGTTCCTTGAAACTAAAATGAAAAGAGTTTCATTTTAGGGGATCTTTGTCAAATCCCAACTCTCACACTGTACTAACTGCTACTTGGAACTTGTCACTTGACTGCTTTTTTTTTTTTTTTTTTGGCACTAAGGATTGAATTCAGGGGCAGTTTATCACTGAGCCACATTCCTTTTTATTTTGAGATGAATTCTTGCTAAGTTGTTGAGGGTCTCACTAAGCTGTAGAGGCTGGCCTTGAACTTGTGATCCTTCTGCCTCAGCCTCCTGAGTTGCTAGAATTACAGGTGTGCACCACAGCACCCTGCTTCTCTTTTGACTTCTCCTTGGACATCCACTTATTATCGAGGAGGCCAACAACACTGACCTCATGGTTTGGTTTTCATCTTTTGGACCCTTTTCTCTTTCTCACCATAGCTTTGCTAATAACTCTCATGGGAGTGTAACAACATGAAACATTGTGTCATGCATTAGAATCTCAGAAGTACAATTATTTCTTAAATTTGCTTCCTGCCTCTGCAGAAAGCAGACATAAAATTATTATGGCAAATGCATGAAGTGAAGATTTCCTTGGCTTTGTGTAGTTTGCAAGAGCAGAAGACCAAGTTTAGAGAAGATTCTGGGGAGAGTTAAGTTCAAATCTATCTGAAGTGATTAACTGCAAATTCTGTTCATAAGTTAACTTGAAATACTTTCTTTGGCCATGATACATAAGTTTCATAATTATGTAAAACAGATTTGCCACTACTGGCAAATGTGAACATTTCTGTTTAAATGGGTTAGACGACACATTCTGAATTGCAGGAAACAACAGGGGAAACCATGCTGTGATAGTGAAGCTGAGTTTATTTTTATTTGGGCCCTACACTCAATGTGGAACTGATTAGCAATAAGCTCTTTGTTCATCTCCCTGGGTCACAAATAGTGTGTGTCCTTTAGTTTCTCATCAACACAAGGGAAGAGATAGTCAACACAGCATCCCAACATCCTTAGCACAATTTCAAAGATCATTTCCAAATGCAGTTTATGTGCTAGTAAAGGAGATGAGCAAATTGAAAAAAAGAGGCCTGGCGATGCGGCGAGTTCCCTGTAATACATTGTTTCTTTTACCTTCTCTGAAGCAAATTACCTCTTCCCTAATAGTCCCAAGGCCAAGGTGGCACAGGGTAGAAGGGGAGAGGGACCATTCCTGAAATCACTGGCTAGATTTCATCTCTGCCAAATATTTAGGCACATACTGAGGTTTCCTTGAGCATTTATCCAACAAGGACTCATTCTGAGCGGGCACCCTCCATTCTTATATATGTATGTGTGTTTACATATGTATACATACACATGTTAATTATGCAGAATAATGGGTTTCATTGGGACATATTTGTATAATGTTTTAGTCAGTTTTCTTTTTCTGCGGTGATGAAAAGATCTGACCCAGAACAATTTTAGGGGAGGAAAAGTTTATTTGGGGGCTCACGGTTTCAAAGGTCTCAGTCCATGGGCAGCAGTCTCCATTCGTTGGGCCATGAGATGAGGCAGAACATCATGGCAGAGTGTGTGGCAGAGGGAAACAGCTCACATGAACATCATGAAGCAGAGAGAGACTCCACTCCAGATACAAATATATACCCCAAAGCCACACCCTCCCCAGCCACACCCCACCTGCGTCCAGTTACTGCTCAATTAATCCCTATCAGGTGATTAATTCACAGACTGGGTTAAGGCTCTTACAACCCAATCATTTCTCCTCTGAACCTCCTTGCATTGTCTCACATGTGAGCTTTTGGGGGACATCTCACATCCAAACCATAACATACATACATATAGAATAATCTGATCAATTTCATCCCCAATACCCTCCCTTACTCCACCCCCTCCTCCCTTTCCTCTACACTAATGGTCTCCCTTCTACTTTCATGATATCCCTCTTTTCTTTTTTCCCCTCTGGCTTCCACGTATGAGAGAAAACCTATGACGTATGTCTTTGGGTGTCTGGCTTATTTCACTTAACATGATGCTTTTCAGTTCCATCCATTTTTCCTGCAAAGGACATAATTTCATTCTTCTTTAGGGCAAAATAAGACTCCATTGTGTATATATGCCACATTTTATTCCATACATTTGTTTACAGACATCAAGGCTGATTCTATAAATTGGCTACTGTGAATTGTGCAGGTATATTTAAAGTGTGATGACTTTAATTCTTTTTGATAAATACAAAAGAGTAGTACAGCTGGATCACACGTTAGTTTAATTTTTAGTGTTTGGGGAACCTCCATACTGATTTCCATAGCAGCCATATTAATTTACATTCCCACCAACAGCACATAAGGGTCCCCCCCACCCCGCATCCTCACCACCATTGATTGTTTTTTGTAATCTTGATGATTGCCATTCTGACTGGAATGAGATGGAATCTCAGTGTAGTTATGATTTGCATTTTACTGATGGATAGACATATAGCTATATTTATAACATCCATATTAATATGTAAAATACCCTGAGCTATATCAGAGCTATATCAGTGTTCTGTGTCCTCAGGTGACTACAGGGAAACAGGATCTTCCACTCACAAAGACTTACTGTTTCTTACTACATATATCACAGAGCAAAGAGACAAACTTTCAGTTCCAACTGACTTGCTTTCAGGTTTTTTTGTTACACACACACTCTCTCTTTCTCTGTCTCCCTGTCTCTTTCTCTCTACTCTTTTGGTACTTGGGATTGAACCCAGGGATGTTCTACTACTACTAAGCCCTCTTCTGTTTTGAGACACAATCTTGCTAAGTTGCCGAGTCTGGCCTTAAACTTGTAATCCTCCTGTCTCAGCCTATCTAGTAACTGGGATCATAGGCCTGTACCACCATGCCTGCTCAGGTGTTCCCTTTTTTAAAGTGAGACTCATACTTCTGATTTTATATCATTCTTCCTCAAAAACCAGGTTTATATAATTTCATTATCAAAAAGGGTAAGATAAATCACTTAATCTCTCTGGATTTTATATTCTCAAAAAAAAAAAAATAGGGCGTTTCTATTGGAAGATCTTTGGAAATTCCTGTCTGGTAGATTTCTATGATTCAATTGCAAGTATGAATTTCAATTGATGTTGGCAAAATATTACTGAAAATACTAATAAAAACTTATACTCAAGTCAACCACTATTTTTCTGATACATCCACTTATATGACAACCGTGAATAATTCATGCTGAGTCTTATTTGTGTTATTTCATTTAATCCTCTTGACAGTCCCGAGACCGGTTTTACCACTATTCCTGTTGTACAGGCAAAGAGACGGATCATAAAAGCACATTGCACTTATGGAATTAAGAAAGCTTACAGTTGGAAGAGGCCTTGGAAGATGTCTAGCCCAATCCATTCATTTTTATGTGATGATGTTACAATCAGCAATTTGATATGACCTGCCCAGTCTTGTACAACTAGCACAAAACTGGGGCTATCACCCAGCTGTCTTTAGGCTCAAGCCAATCAATATTCATTCTCCTTACTCTACAGTACTACATCACATATAATAAACAAATGCATATTTAAAGTAACACAACCGGGCTCTCAAGCAAAATGTGAATCACACTTCTATCTGTGTTTTGTTGATGCACCTAGCAAGAGTTCCCAATCTCTCATTGGACATTATTGTTAATGTGCTGAAGGAGTGTGACACCCATCATGTGTTTAATTCTTACAAATATTTTAACCTCCACTAAGCCTGATGATCTTCAGACCCTGAGAGTTGAAAGGGTTCTACTCTTTGCTCTTTGAACCATGCAATATTTGTTTTAAGATAGGACAAAGATACACAAAGACCCAACTTTCTTATTAGGACAAGTGTGCTAGAAAATAGATCTGAATAAGTGTTGTTTGCTTTTGGAGCAAGGCAGTGGCTTTCAGTTGCAGGTGTGGGGTGTAAATTTTGCTGGCAGCTGACATTCGACAGTGTCTGAAGGCATTTTTGACGATCATAACTGGTGTAAGGGTGGGAACTATAGTAGTTAGTAGTTAGAAGCCAGGGGAGTCACTAAACATCCTGCAGTACCCAGGATAATGGGAATGCCCATTATCCTGACCTCCAAAATGAAGTATTATTCAGTCCAAAACACCAATGCAGAGGTTGAGAAACCCTGGAGTAAGGATATATTACCAATGACAATATATTTTTATTTATCATTAAAAGTTCTGATCTCCTTATGCCATTTTATTACATAATCAGCAGACAGAGCTACTCAAGTCCATAACTGTACTTGACAAAAAGGGAAAGATCCTGATTAGAGTCTGTTTTCAGCTTTGAAACGTAGGGTCTAGTGTGTCATACTAGAGAGAGAAACTCTAATAGAGAGAAGCACATTGTCAATCTGCTCAGAAACTCCAAATGGCATTGCCTGAAGCCTTGACAGATGACACGAAGAACTTTGAGTGGTTAATTATGTATGTCAATTTTACTTGGATATGTTGTTGAATATATCACTGACAATTTAAATGCAGAACATATTTCTTGCTCTGCTGGTTTCTGACCTTATGTATAATCTTCAGAATCAAAAGTCTTAACTAACCCTTAGATGCTGTTGTTGGGAATGTAAATTAGTATGGCCACTATGGGAAAAAGCATAAAGGCTCCTCAAATAATTAAAAATAGAACTATCATATGATTCAGCTATACCATTCCTAGGACATGTATTTAGAGTGGTGATGTCCATCTCATTCCACTGTCTTTCCATTCCTAGGTATTTATCTGAAGGAAATGAAGTCAGCATACAAAAGAGATACTTGTGTACTCATGTTTATTTTAGCAGTACTATTCATAATAGCCAAGATGTGGAATTAGCCTATCAACAGATGGATGGATAAAGATACACACAAACACACACACACACACACAAACACAGTGGATTATTACACAGTCATAAAGAAGAATGAAATCCTGTCATTTGCAGGAAGTTGGATGAATCTAGAGAACATGATGTTAAGGAAATAAGCAGATACAGAAAGATTAGTATTTAATGTTTTATATGTGGAAACTAAAACTGAAAAAGAAAGGTAAGACAGATGATATGGAAATAGACAAGGGACTATTAGAGAAGAATAAGGGGATATTAGGGAGAAGGATGAATGAGAGGAGGGGGCAAGAAATGAAAGAAGGAAAGGTAGGCATCATCAAAGCATGGTATATACATGTATAGAAATACCACAGTGAAGCTCATCAGTTTTCACAAGTACTATGCATTAATAATTATAATTTAAAAAATCTTTTCTATAAAAGGTGAAGTTTGATTTCTAGACTATATCTAACATTGATCTTACTCTGGAAGCCTTCACTCTGTGCAGTAGGTGGGGTCATGTGCAACATGCCTCATGTAAGACAGTAAAGCTCTTTGTAAATGTGGTTAAGAACCACTGTCTGCCATATGATGTGTGTTTGCCAGGTGCCATATGGAGCCTTAAGTCCATACAATTGCAGGTGACCCTCACAAACACAAGCTGGGTACCATAATGCTTTTGGATCTAGAAAATGAAGATTAAAGAAGTTTTATAACTAGCTCACAGTCAAGTGGTTGAGTAACAAATCATTGACAACATACTTGTCTGATTTTGATATCCATACAGTTACCTATTCTGCAACACTGTCCCAGCTCAAGAGAACATGCCATTTGAGAGATACACATTCAGTGTTCTTTATGCAGCATTTAAGTGGTTCTTAACGTGATTAATTTCCACAAACCTGGTGTTTCTTCCCAACATATCCAGAAATTGTTTTAGTGCTGCTAAAATAGTTTGCTTGAAAATGCTAATGATTTTTTTTGTCTTGGGAACCCATCACTGGGAATTACTGAACAATGCAGTTATGTGATAGCACCGTAGACCCACTGTTGAGGACATATGCAAAGACCAGTATAGCCCAGGAGAGTGGTACAAGCCCAGTACCTTGGTGTTCCAGCGTGGTTGGTGTTGCATCAGTGGGAGTATCACCATGAGGGGCTGCTGAAGACTGTCCGTGCACTTCTTCTTCCCCTTTGTCTCCTGATTCTCCCCCAGAGCCCACGGCTCTTGGACTACCTGAAGCCAGTTTCATGCGGAGGGCTTGGTTCTCCTTCTCCAGTTTGCTGATCTCTGCCCGCATTTCCTGGATGACTCTGAGCAGCTGGGTGTTAGCTTCCATTGCTTCCTTCCCTGGTTCTCTGGTTTGTACCTCTGGGGAAGACAGGCCAACTGTTACTCAGTGGGACAGTTTGGTCCTCCAGTGAACCTTCCCGAACAATGCATGTCTCTCTTCCCTGTGCCATCTTTCAGCACCTGGGGGGTTAGGCTGCCCCGGGAGGTGAAGGATCTCCATGACTTATTCATTCTGGGTTTTGTTTTTCAGAACAGTGCTTTTCTTTCTTTAATTTCATATCAATCTACAGTTCTAGACATGGCTTTGTGTTCGAGCAGAAGAGAATACTCCAAAAAATTTCCAGTGAGGACAGAGTTTCTTGTTCCCATCTTGAAATAATAGCCACAACAGCCATTCAATCTTTCCTCTGTGGCCACCTTTGGGATCAAATGTTTTGAAGGCTCACCAACTGGCACATGTAGAACACTGACCTAAAAATTATGCCTTATCTTTTCTGTTAAATATGCCATAGTTCTGTAGTTTTTATGGAAAATTATTAATTTTGATACCTTTTGATTAAGGACCCAGGTGACATTAATCACAAGGGAGTCATCTGAACTGCAGGACTATTATTTAAATTTGATATTGGTAATTATACATAAATCCCTCAGGACAGACCAAGGAAGCACCACATGCAGGATGTCTCTGCAGGTTTGTAACTTATGAGCATCTTGTTGCTAGTTTGTTTTAGGATGTTTGCCTGGGCACAGGTTGCCCAGGGATATTTTGGGAATGTAAGAAGATAAGGGCAGAACATTAATCTTGAATGAAAAAAACAAGGGACGGTTACAGCTTTCATTACCTATTTCCTGAAGAGGTTTCTTTGTTGGGAATGAAAAGTACGAATCTTAAATAATATACACTCTGATAGCAGTCTCTGGAAATTCAATTAATGTTTAAACATAACTGATCTTTTGCAATAGGTGAAAACCATTGGAAAACTTTCCATGTAGATCATTTTCCCCACCCATTTGTTGACTCCTATTTCCTATGTATATTGATGTTTTTGCCTATCCTAATGGATATTTATTGACTGTTTCAAGGCCAAAGATGGAAGGAGAGATTGGAGAAAGTATTGTACCTTTACATGTTCAAACTTTACAATATGCTTATGAAAAAGTCAGTCTGTAAAAATAACTGGGATATTTGGAGATGCTATTTCTGTTTAAATGATTTTCAATAAACACTTTGATGCTGGGAATTCTGAGGGTATAGAAATGAGTGTGGAAGTATGGAATACGGAGCAAGATGGACTTGGAATGGTCGCCCAGTCTAACCACCTATTGGATGTTCTAATCTGTTCCACGATATCTTTGTAATGGATCACTGACCCTATATTTTGAATACTTCGATTGTAAGAGAGTCTTCTTCCTACCAAAGTTTGCTATTTGCTTTTTAAAAATATTTTCAATTAATTTTTATTGGTGCATTACAATTAAACATAATAATAGAATTTTTTGTTACATAATTGTACATGCATGTAACATAAATCAGTCAATTTTATTCCCCAGTGCCACAGCTGTATTACGGATCATGCAGACTGATATCAGCTGAGAACATCCTGATTGTGGAGAGATGGCAAATTGTAGGTTAAGGGACAAAATTAGCTTGGGCTACATTGGGGCCTTTAGAGAAAAAGTCATTTACTTTAACTTTTGTATCTAACCTAACGTTCTCCTATTAGGTAAACCTCTTGGACCTCTAGCCTCCACCAACCCTAAAGCTAAGAAGGCTGTAACAGTCAATACCTATAGGAAAAACTCTCCCTCTTTGCTACAGCTCACCTACCTACTGGCCCCACCAATTTATTTCTTAAACATATTGATTGATGACTTTTGTTCTTTGGCTATAAAATAGTTCATATAACCTCTTCCACATCAGAACAAGTTATTCAGCAACTTGAATCCATGTTCCTGTGCCACTCATACTTGGTTCTGAGTAAGTTATCTTATTTTCCTTAAAGTCAAGTTGTTGTTTTATGTCATCATTGACAATGGAGATGGATAGCAATGATGGTTCCTTAACAAGATGAATGTACACACTTAAGATGCCACTGAACTATACCCTCAAAAATGGTTAAAATTATACAGTATGTACATTTTAGCATTAACTCTATAGGATTTTTTGTTTGTTTGTTTTTTGTGGTCCTGGGGATCAAACCCAGAGCCTTGTGCATGCAAGGCAAGCACTCAACCAACTGAGCCATATCCTCAGGCCCCAGTATGTACATTTTAGAATAAAAATTTAAAAAGATAAAATACATATACGTATGCACATAAATAAAAGAACATAGAAAAGGATTCTTATGGATATGAACCAAAGAGCTGTCAATGGTTATCTCTAGATGTTGAAGAAAGTGATTTTGCTCTCTTTTTTATAAATGTGATATTGTGAAATAAACATTTGGTCTTCATCTCATTTCCTGGCACATATTTCCTAAAATCCACAGAATCTTCAAATTGATAAATGACAAGTGACTTTTTATATGCTAAGAATTGACAAAGGCTAGGGCCTGATGGTGAAGTTGGCCAAAGATTTCATATATCGTGCCTGTGTTAGCGGAGCCTCCATAAGAACTTGAAAAGAAAAAAAAGGATTTGGAGAGTCTGAGAGCTGAACGCATGAGGTTTTTGGAGGGTGGCACACCCATACCTCATTCTATGCACTTCTTTATCTGGATCTTTTCTGATAATTTATTTTTTATTGTTTGGTGGTAACTTTTATTATAAACTGGTGAATGTTTCCCTTAATTTTGTGAACTGCTCTACCAAATTGATAAAGGTTGGTCATAACTGGCTTAAACTGCTGTCTGAATTGGGGGAAAGTCTTGAGAGACTAAGCCCTCAAACTATGGGACCTATTGTTACCCCCAAGAAGGCAGTGTCAAAAATAAATTGAATTAAAGGACACCCAGCCAGTGTCTGGTTCTGCAGCATTACTTGCTTGGTGGGTGAGGAATCTCCCTGCCCCCAACTCCTAGTATCATAAGAATGTTGTGAGAGTACAGTGGAAAAAACTGACTTTTACTATTTATATGCTTTTATTATTCTCTGAAATTTCTACCATGAGCATGCAATATATGACAAGAAAAATAACTTATTGACATATGGAAGAAATACAAGAAATGATCTTTGCCCTCAAAGAATTTACAATGCAAATAGCACACAAGGAAAATGCATTAAATCATTTGAACGATGAAAGGCAGCTGTGTAGGGGTTGTGGGTATAGCTCAGCCGCTGAATGTTTGTCTGGCATACAAGAGCCCTGGGTTCGATCTCCAGCACTGCAACAAAACAAAACTGGCAGGACAGGCTTGAGCAAAATGCCATCTTCTAGTTCAGTCTTTATTTCAGAGAAAAGGAAAATAAGGTCAAGTGCAACCAAGACCTAAGATTACATGCTTTACCGGTGGCAGCAGCAAGACCATAACTTAAGTATTCCGGTTGTGAATCCAGCACTCTGTCTGGTCCTAAACTTCCTGTCACTGAGTTTTACATACCACATCACCCGGTATTAACCCACGGGCAGCAGGTGAGGATAGGGGGATGCAGTAGGGGTTGACTTAGATGCAGAGATAAAGAAGGTTCTGGGCAGGAGAGCAACTTGGGCCAGAGGAGTGGCTGGTCCAAGCATGGATTGAAAGTCAGATGTACCTGGGACCTTGCTTCCCTTTGCTCAGAAGCCATGTGCTTTTTCTGGGTTCTTCCCCCCAGAGTGGTGCAGTGTGCTGGAGGCCTATCTCTCTGGTGAGACAGGTCAAGAGTCTGTCTTCTCACGCCTTCCCCTGAGGCTGACAGCAAACCAAACAGCAGCAGGGCAGAGCAGGCAGGGCAGGGAAGGTACTGTGGACAGGCCTCCCCAGGCTCGGGCTACCGCAGCCAGGCCTTGCCAGGCCGCGCTCCGCAGTCCAGAGGCTCCAGAAACACTTGGCCTGCCAGCAGCCTGGCGTCAGAACCCTGCCCGCAAGTGACCTCAGGCTCCAGAGTCACGCACCCAGCAGCAGACCAGCCGCAAAGGTCCAGGAGTCCTGGGCTGGGTGGAACAGGATTTGCTATTTGCTTTTTAACAAAAATGACTTACATTGACCAAAAATTGGCATGTAGTTTGTTCTTATAACTTCTTTTTTTGAGATGTTATATAGTATATCCAATCTTTGTTTTAATGAATTTCTGTTCTATCATATTCCATTGAGTCTCTACTCTCCAGAATAAATATTTCCAATTTTTTAGCTGTCCATCACCTACTGTGGGCTCAAGGGTCTTGAGTCCATCAATGACATTCATTATGGACATGCTCCCATTTATCAGTAGGCCTTTTGAACTAGGCTCTCCAGGTGTCTTGAAGGCATTGAGAGGCATAGCATAAATTGACACAGAATCTGGAGAGCATAGTAGGAAATATTCCACAAAGTGGCAGTGAAAATCATTCCTAAAATTATATTCGATACTGAAGTTGCATTTTATTCTTGTAACTGTATTTAGAAATTAAACAGCACATAAAAATAACTTGTATAATTATTGGGAATTGAAAAGATAATCATCATTATTTATAAACAATTTAATGGTATGTCTAGGAAACCCAAGAAAATGAATCCAAAATATTATTTTGTGATCAAGCCATGCCACAAAATGAGCACCTAAAAGCCAATAGTTTATTTTATTGATTATTATTGTTTTTTGGCACTGGAGAACGAATTCACAGGTGTTCTCCCTCTGAGCTACATCCCCAGTCCTTTTTATTTTTTATTTTAAGACATGGTCTTACTAAACTGTTGAGGGTCTCACTAAATTGATAGGGGCTAGTGTTGAACTTGGGATCCTCCTGCTTGAGTCTCCAGAGTCACTGGGATTATAGATGTGTGTCATTATGCCCTGTTCATAAACTAATAGTTTTTCAAAATACTATCAATAACTCTATAGAGAAAACTGATTGGAAAGTATTCCAGTGACGCTAGCCTTCCACATATAAAGTGACAAGGAATTTCCTTTTTAAAAAGTTTGTAACGTTTACCATGAAGAAAACCAGCACTTTACTGAGATACAAAATAAAACTTAAGAAAATGGAAGCTACATTCCTGGTAAGAGAACCATGTATTTTAAGTGATTTATAGGTTTAGTGGAAGACCAGTCAGAATCTCAATGGGACTTTAACAAAAGAGAAATCTATTAAATCAATCTAAGGGTTAGCCGGAGACAATCATTTTGAAGTATTTTAAAGTGAAGAGTAATGAACTTGCCTAATTAGATTGTTCAACATAGTGTAAAGCTATGGTAAGGAAAAGAGCAAATATTGGTAAATTTTTAGGCAAGATGAAGTTACAAAACAATTCCTGGAAGAAATACAAGTGGTAAAAATTTGAAAAAAGTCCAACCTCATCAGTAATTTTTATATTAAAATAAATATTTTTTTGAGGCTCCTAAGTAGTTAGCAAAGATGTTGAAAAAGGAAAAAAATCAAAATTAATAAGTGGAAGTTTTTTTCAGAGTTTTATTTTATTTTTATATCTTTATTTTTATGTGGTGCTGAGAATCGAACCCAGTGCCTCACGCATGCTAGGCGAGCGGGCTACCACTTGAGCCACATCCCCAGTCCCAGAAGTTTTTTTGATAAGCAATTGAACAATAAGCATCAAATATATTTGAAAAGTTCTTATCTGCAAACTTTAAGATTCTAGACTCTTCTAGACTCTATCTAAGAAAGTAATTGCATTTAGAAATTTTTTGTAAAAGGATGCACTGCACATTAATAGCAGAACGTTGGAAATAACGTAGTGTTCAAAAGAGGAGAATGAATACATAAAATGTTGTACAGACATAAAACAGTAATATTCTGAACCTGAAAAATGTAGAGGGAAAAAACTAACATACCCAACTATACATAGAATAAAATCTAAACTATGTACAAAGGATTGAAAAGATGTACTCCAAAAGGAAAAGAATTCTTACCTGTGTAGTAAGATTTTGGGTGATTTTTATTTACCCATATATGTCATCTGAATTTAAAAAATACTATAGTTATGTTAAGGACTTTGACAAGGAAAATGTCAAGTAAGTTAAATGGAATAGTTAAAATGAAATAAATTTAATAAAATGAATCATCATTACATTTTCTCTGGACTTTTTTGGAAGAGTTTTGCTGAGATCGAATGGTGATTAAGTCTCACAATGACTTGTGAGAACTGGAATTTCCTTACCAGGGTGGTTTTAGTCTGCAATGATTGTCATCATAGTTTTAAAATTTGATATAGAACAAAAGCTGGTTAAAATTAGTAATTTTTGTGTAAATGTGAGGACTGATGGTTCTGTAATTTCTTGTGATTTATTTTAAGCATGTGGGTGTCTTCTGGAGTAGAAGGCCACTGTCCCCCTGGACATCTACGTGGTTGACCTCCTGAGTCAGCTAATAATCCTCATGTCTCCCACCTCCAGGGTGAGTCAGTCTGGTGGGGACTAGGGAGGACTTCAGCTCTTTTCAGATCTGAGGGTGATATTTTAAATGTGGAGACTAGCTACCTTAGGATGTCCACTTTCCAGACAATGGAGAGTTGGCATCAAATGCCTTCTTTCCTCCTCAAATAAATAATTCTTGGGCATAAAATCATGCCTCATTGGAATATGAGGTGTAGGGTCAACTTGTGTCTTCCTTATCTGTCAGAACCTTCCATTTTAGTCAATGACAGAGGATGAGCAAGGTCAGCACAGAACGCTGGAATTCTGGCTGGCTCTTCACCACTTGATTGCATTTCCTTCTGGTGCAGAGATATCCAATTGCCTTACCCGCTGTGACATAATAGGAAAGTGTCACTTACATGAAATCTTATGTCTTACTTTTCTAGCAGACATCTATCCTGCTGTTATAAATTATTTAAACAGCTCCTGAGAAATTCTACTTTTGCAGCATTTGCTGAGAATTCTTACTGACCTTCAACTTGATATGCAGCCATTGTCGCAGTGATTTCCCAGGTGACCAGAAGCATCTGGTGTTGCGATGAGCCCAGACTCAGGACTGTATTTGACAGTCTGCCATCTTGCTATTGTTTTGACACTTGATTACCACACAGTGGCAGAGCAATCATGTAGAAAGGAAGGAGATGACAGCAGTTTTTGACAGGCACATCATCCATAAAATGCTGATAAGTCTGTGAGAGGGATATTTAAGGTTTCCCTGGGTCAATTCACATGAAAGAGATTAGCCACTTCCTGGTGTAGCCAGATGTGAGATGATCTTGGCTTGGTTAGTTATGCATAAAGGAGCTTCTTTGGAGCCAGGTTTGGGAAGGAACAACCACCATTTGATAGGCTTCCGTGGCCTGTGGTAAGTTTCTAATGAGAATAAGAATGTCAGGTCCACTCTGAGTGCAAAAAACCTGAAGTGATATAATGGAAAGGTAAAGAGATCCGAGGTCCTAACTTGTCTTCTGTTACTAACTCATTTTTAAATATTACTTGTAAAACGGAGACATTGCAAAAATTATAAATCAATTGACTTGAGCAGAGATGCAAGCAAAATAATGAATGAAGATGCTAAGTTGGGCAGCCTTGCGTTGCTTTGAAGGAATGCAGTTATAGTGTTTCCATTTCTTTAACTTCCTAAAAGAAACTGGGAATCCAGATCCCATAGGAGATCTCCAAGTTTGAAAAATGGGCAGCTGATTCCATCTTTTACAATATACTATGCAAGTCCAGCAAAACAAGTCAGGGGGGGTGGTTTGAGTCTCTTGGTTCCAATGTGGGTGGCTTCCAGGAGGCAGAAGCCTTCATTTTTCCCATGAGAAATGTCGTGGACAAAATGTCCATGTGTCCCCCTCCCCCAAATTCATATATAGAAATTCTAACTGAATTATGACACTATTAGGAGAAAGGCCTTTGGGAGAGAAAGGACTAACTTCTTCCATTAGAAGCATGAAGGAGGATAGTGTCACTTCCATAGTGTGTGTCTGTCGGCAGTCCCCACAGGTAATCTTGCTTATGAGCTTGTCCTTTAATAAAAATGTTGACCTATTTCCCGCTAAGTGCTATCATTATGTTTCTCATTCGCCAGCACCTTGCACAGGAATACAGAGAATTAGGTCTGAAATAGAAGAGGAAAAAAAGAGAAGGAATTAAAAAAAGAAAGAGAGAAGGAAGAAGCCAATGTTATAACTTCTGATTGGCCGGCAAATACTCTGATTGTTTTTTAAAGTTGATTAATTTTATCAGAATCACTTTGTACAGACACAGAGTTCCCTGTGCTGCAGGCGTTATTGTTGTGTTGATTCTTTAGCTCCTCTTTCTTTTTAAAAATAATTCTTACATTTAAAAATGCAATCGACACATAATAATTATATATACTTGTAGGGTACAGTGTGACATTTCAATACACACTACGATGTGTAATGGTCACATTAGAGTAATTGGCATGTCTGTAGTTTCAAATATCATTTCTTTGTTTTGAGAACATTCAAAATCCTCTCTACTAGCTGATTTGAAATATACAATTAATTGTCAGTCAACTACTATGCTATAGAACATCCAAAATCCTACTGTGCTACAGAGGTTATCCTTCCCATCCAACTCCACTCCTTCATCCTTCTATTTTTCTCCCGTGCCTCCCTTTATCAACCTCTGGTAACCAATACTCTGTTCTGCTTCTGTGAACTTCTTTTTGTTTTAAACTCTTCTTGATTACATATTTATCATACTGATAGTAAACACTGAAATAAAACTTCAGTGTAGTAAAATATTTTTAAGTGGTAGGGACCAGGAGTATTCTTGGGAGTAACAATAATATTTTTTATTTGTGTAGTACATTAATAGTTACAAAGCATTTTTATATTTATTTCCCTACTTTGTCCTCAGAGCATCTTGTTCTTTGGGAGCGATTCTAGGCTATGATAGACAGTGAGTGAGCCTTGCAGCTAACTGGCCTTGGGTTAAAATTCCATTTCTGGGACAGAGAACACTTTCTAGATGGAGAACTCGAATTGGCTGATTGTCTTTAAAATATGTGTGTTGAAGCCTTAACCCCAGTGTGGCAGTATTTGGAGATGGGCCTAAAAGGAAGTAATTAAGTTTAATTGAGGTCCTGAGGATGGAGACCCAATGTAATATTACTAGTGTCCATTGTAGAAGAGACACCAGAGAGCTTGAGCTTTCTCTATGACAAGCGGGGGAGAGCCCTGTGAGGACACATCAAGAAAGCGGCTGTGTAGGAGCCAAGGAGCTCACCAGAAACCAAATTTTCCAACACCTTAATCATGTTCCTGTAGCTTCCAGAACTGTGAGAAATATTTCTGTTGGTTAAGCCACCCAGTCTGTGGTATTTTGTTATGGCAACCTGTGCTGACTAACACAAGGACCCTGGCCACATCATTGTCTCTCAGAGCCACATCTTACCACAGGGATCCAAAGACCCAGGCTATGTTGCTCACTTCTTCCTTCAGGGATCTGTTCAGTGGTCAGCTCCTCCGAGAGAACTTCACTATCAAATGCAGCTACCCTGTCACACCCTGTTTTCTTACCTTGTTTTAATTTTTTTCCTCATATGCATCCACTTGACATTATATATATATATATTAAATTGTGTGCTTCTCCATTCTTAATGAATGGAGGCTTGGTCTGTTTGCTTTATCTCCATACCAAGAAAAGTACATCCAGTAAATGTTTGTTGAATAAATGGGTCATGAGGGGATTTAAGGGGATGTATATTCATAGAATCTTGGAGATGGTTTCTTTTGTGCTAGTCCTCAAATTATGGAGGCAGGATGAAATGTATGGCATACTAATACAAATTTTGTTCATGTATTTTTAAACAACAAGCATTTATTTAATTCCTCCCTACATGCTAATTGCTAAACTAGGCACATGAAAGTATGCCCAAGGACTTAGAATTAATTAGAAGCTGGGTAGAATCTATCATTTGAGAGAACCCTGATCTGGAAGTCTGACTGATCTTTACATGAATAATTTGTCAGGTCCTTCTGCCATCCAAGTTGAAAATACATCTAAATTATTTTATTTTACTACTAATTACCACCTGTGGAGTAAAAGGGACTAGCCAGAGAAAACACTCAAGTCAATCAGAAAAGCATTTTAGGTATGTTTGAAGGTTTATGTTTGTTACAAAAGCAATGTAATTACTTGAAAGACACCAAATGAACTAGTAAGCAGATGTATTTTTTTCTTTAATAAACAAGCATGTGGAAATGTGTCGAGGTGGTTACTCAAAGGAGAATGTTGATGCTCCTAAAAACTAGGTAAGGGATTCTCAGTCTCTGAAGTTCCATAAGGACATGAAGCTGCTAATGCGCCCTGCCCAGGATCAGTGGTGTCATCTTGAGAATCAGGGCTCCACTATTCCCTTAGGGATCAAGGTGTGTTTCATACTTTAGGGACCCCCATCATCCATCCATTCCCCATTTCCTGCTATCTGACTTTTCCAGAAGTGCTGGCTGCAGGTCAGCCTGTTCAGAAGGAGGGAATAATGATGATCTCAACTCCAGTGCATTCTTGAGGGTTGACTACATGACCACATAACAGGGGAATCCAACATCCATTTTCTAGGCCAACGAACAGTTTGGAGACATGGGGAGTTAATGCAGAGAGTTCTAATAGTTTCCAAAGGGGTCAAGGGCAATTATAGTGGATTCCTTGTGCCCACAGGTTCTTTGCAGCTCCTCCTATATCAAGGCATGGAGTCTTTCCCCTTATTCTTGAATCCAGGTTGTCCTGAGACTTGATTTCACCAATAGGAAATGGTGGAAATGGTATGTGACTTCCAAAGTTAGCTCTTAAGAGGCATTGAAGTTTCTACTTTTGCTCTCTGCTGTGGTTTGGATCTGGGATTTTCCACCAGAG
Organism: Callospermophilus lateralis; assembly: GCF_048772815.1. Lineage (NCBI taxonomy): Eukaryota > Metazoa > Chordata > Mammalia > Rodentia > Sciuridae > Callospermophilus > Callospermophilus lateralis. Next base: position 13,295,571 of record NC_135313.1, on the reverse strand, counting down.
GCCCATGTGTTGAAGGCTTGGTCCCTGGTGGCATTACTGGAAGGCGGTGGAAACTGTAGGAGGTGGGGCCTAGTTGCCCAGCACAAGGAGAGGAGCACACTTAAAGTTCTCAACTCAGTGATGCAATAGCTTGAAAAGGTTTATTTACTGTAAGCCTAAAACACTGTGTGTGTGTGTGTGTGTGTGTGTGTGTGTGTGTGTGAGAGAGAGAGAGAGAGAGAGAGAGAGAGAGAGAGAGAGAGATTCTTTTTGAGAGGAATTCTTTTTATTCATTTGTTTTATTTATTTATGGATATATTCATCAATACCTACTAAGCCTCAATCTAAGGTACCAGTAGGGCACTGGAGACAGTTAGGTTTTGTGCCTGGAATAAACAAGATGGCCAAATAAAAACATAAAATAATCATAACCAAAATGTAGGTTGTGATTAGTATTATGATTAACACTGGATGGGAATCACCAAGAACAGTCTTAAGGAAGAAATCCAGGGCAGATCTCTGTGGCAGAAGGATGGGAGTACCTTAGCTTTCAGAAGCTCAGCTGGATTACAAAAGGCTTTGCAGACAGCACCGAGGAGTTTGGCTTGTAAGTTTTAAAGTTTTAGAAGGACCCTTTGAGCTATGGATGATAGATTAGAGCAGATAATAAGTAATGGGTAATAAACGGCAGGAGACAGGATGATTTGGGGATAATTTTGTAACGCATTATTAATATGCAATGTCATATAAGGAATTTCTCCTACAGATACTATTTCACTAGAATAATCTTCAGTCTCAAACTTGACAACAATGATCTGATTCTGATCTCTGCAAGGGTCCTGCTTTCTGAGTGACTGTGTTGCCTGTGGTAGGAAAAAACATTTTATTTTTAAAAACTACTTAACCACATCTGATTATTTTAAGTGGCAGAACATCTTGAATTTATCTGAGACTGACTTGCCTAACTGAAATTGGTGATTGAACTTTTGTGGTAGAGGGGAATTCTGACTCTAAAGAGGAGAAAAGATGAGATATTACTGTTAGTTCTTTTATTAGTTTATAGTAGAGACTGTTCAAAATGAACTGAGTTATTTTGACTATGGTCATTGTATTAAAACAAAGAGCATTCTTTGTTCCTTAGGCGACTGGGGTGTGTTTGGTAAAGGAAGAAATGAATAGTAGTTTTCTCCGAATATATTTAGAATATGAATAGAAGACACTGCCAACACAGAGAGAACTAAGAGTGCTTGCTCATTTAGTTCTTCAAAGAGATGGCCAGCATGCTTACAAATAAGCCCTATGTCTGTTTCTTCACAGCGGTAATAATGCAAATGATGGGATGATTTGACTTTCATGCACTCTGGTTGGGTTGGAGGTCCTGAAATAGTTCCTGTGCTCTCCTCTACTATCCCGATCTACTGCCTTATTGGTGGACTGAGATGGACCATATTCATAGCAGTGACTCACACTGTGTCAGAAACAAGCCAACTCATGGCATTGTTTTCACAGGGCAGTGGGGCTATCTGAGCATGAGGCTCTCCAACACATTGATGAGGAGGGGTTGGGTTTTCTTTCTGAGCTAGGCAGGATTACAACTCAAAGAAAATAGGTTGGATTTTGGTTCACTATTGGTGCCCTCTTTATATGAGATTTGTACTAATTTTGGTTCAGTGAATTTTATTTTATTTTTTTTTAGAAAGAGAGAGAGAGAGGATTTTTTTAATATTTATTTTTTAGTTTTCGGCAGACACAACATCTTTGTTTGTATGTGGTGCTGAGGCTCCAACCCAGGCCATATGCATGCCAGGCGAGCACGCTACCTCCTGAGCCACATCCCCAGTCCTTCAATGAATTTTATATGCAACTTTGTTAGTGAGACTAATAGAACATATAAATTGAAGTTAATATAAAGGCTTTGGATGCACTTGTGATGTTGCTAAAAATGTATTTTCCATCCATTATTTAACATTTTGCTCTTGTTTGTGTTCAATTCAAAAGCTTGGTCTCTAGAAATGCTTATAAATTAAGCAAGCAGCCGTCTGTTTTTTGTAGATAGCCCTTTGTCTGCTGAAAGCATTGAGGTCATCTCTAGCTCCAGGCTTCTGTGATTGAAAACGCGTTATTCTTTTTAGGGACTGGTCATCATCTGTGATTTTTTGATATGTTGCTATATAAAGAATGGCAATTTATCAGAGAGGTGGGTTTTAAAAAGTATCAGAAGGGCTACAGGATATGAATTTTATTTTTTAAAATTAGGATTTTTATGTTCTTGTTGCCATTACCAATTGTTTTCTGGAAATTTATTTCAAACTAAATAGTCAAATTACTTCTTTGGAACTGAGTTTTTGGTTCTATATTCTTCCCTTTTTAATACTCTTGACAGTGAAGTGTTATCCTGGGTTTTTAAACTTTGTTTTTTAAATGTGACTCAGGTAAAATGCTTAACCTAAAAAGCAATGGTTTAGAGATAATAGACTGTAATGAAGTACACAGAAATAGGGAATTTTGCTGGCCTATTATTATTTCTTTTTCTTTTTTTAAAGTAAATGTAGAGAGCAATTAAATACAGAGACACATTTAGCTGTAATTGTAAATGCAAATAAATAGCAGATACCAACCTTTGAAATGTATTCTTTTCTAACCATTAGGAAAACTCTGCTATGTTTCATTACTGGGAAGTTACTTTCATAATTTTTTTTCTTATTAGTCCCTTTTCTAACCATTATTAGGTTTATATGACGATTTTATGTCTATTGGTGTATTTGTCAGGTTTTTCAGGGGGCGGGGATACACACACATTTATACACACGCATATACATACATAAATATATGTATTTCTACATATATGTGTATAGTGAGAAAGAGAAAAAACCAAGAAGATACACACACACACATATTGAGAGAGGGAGGGAGGCAGGAAGGGGAAGAAGGATTTATTGTGAGGAATTGGTTCATGCAGTTGTGGAGGCGGAGAATCTCGTGATCTGCCATCTGTAGGCTGGAGACCCAAATGAGTCTGAAGACCTGAGAACCAGGGAACCTAATGGTGTAAATCCAGGAACAGAAGAACAACGTTCCAGTTTACACAGGCAAGCAGAAAGCAAAAGAGATAAATGTCTTACTCTGCCTTTTTATTCTATTGAAGTGCTCAGTGGACTGGATGATACCGCCCACTTTGGGGAGGGCATCTACTTGACTGAGTCCACCAATTCAAATGCCAATCTCATCTAGAAATACCACCTAGAAATAATATTTAATCTGGCACCCCATGGCACAATCAACTTGACACATGAATAGTGTCAAGCAATAATAGCTTCCAGAAGGTGGTTGTGAAGTGAGTGCTCAGAACAGTGTGGGGCACATAGTAAGTCTTCAAATAATGGAAGTGATTATCACTCTTCTTGGTCCTGGTGTTTATACCAATGACAGTGTCTACTTGTATGTGTCATAAGTTTGTGGAATGAGAAGTATTGTGGTAATAATTATATTGAATGAAACAGAAAAGGTCTTTCTTAATTCTTTGTCTTAGACACTGGAATTCTGCATATTTGTCCATTGAGTTTAAACTTGGGACATTTATTCCTGGTGAGCAAAAGAAAATAATGGAAATACAGACTTTGAACAAGCTGAAGCTATTGAAATCAAATAAACATAATTCAATTCAGCTTTCCCTTTTCTTTTTTTCACTAAGTATTATTTGTGTTACAGTATTATTATTAAAGAAGGTGGGAAGAACTTCAGATTAATGTCAATAACCAGATTTTTTTTTTTGTGTGTGTGGTACTGGGGATTGAACCCAGGGGTGCTTTTACAATTGTTGAAATGAGTAAAGGCAAGAGTGGCTTAATACAAAAGGATGACATTTTGAATTATTTTATCTAATATTGAAATTATAAAAATAATTACATGAAAGATTTAGGTATTTACCGATTTTTCTAACCTTTGTTAACTGATCAGCTCAAATACAAATTTATAATCTATCAAGACCTTGAGTATTAGAATTAGTGTACAAAAAATGTTATGGGACAGGTATTGTCTGAGATTCTCAAGTTATACTAAACAAGATACACAGCCCCTGTGAAGTGTAAACTCTAGCAAAATAATTAACATAAATAAATTACACATCAATAAACAGCTAATTTATTGTGAAATGCCAAAGGGTGATACATTCTAGGGATAAGACAGAGTAGGAAGAAGAGAGCCACCAGAAGGAAGGGATGGGTCCCTGCTGTGGGTGGGGTTTTGCCCTGAATGTCAGGGCAGGGCTCTTTGGAGAGGAAACATGGGAACAGGGTCTTGAATGGAGTGAAGGAGTTAGACTTGCAGATACCTGGGAAGATCTTTCTAGGCCAATGGGAGGATGACTGCAAAAGTCTCGAGTTAATAGTGAGCTTGCTGTGTGTGAGGACTGCACACCACTGTGGCTACCTCAGAGTGGATGGAGGACACACAAGGAGTCCTGGGCCCTTCCTGTCAGCCTGCAGCCCATGGCAGGACTTCGGGCTGCATTCTATATCTATATGTGGCTACTGGAGGGTTTGGGTGGGAATGGAAAGATCAGACTTAAATTCACAGATCTTAATGCTCCTCTTACTTTTTAGAAATAAGGGAAGAAAATCGCATGGGGGCCTCATGGCCTGCTCAGTCCTGGGGCTGGGTAGTGGAAGAGAGGTGTAATGGATCTGGGATATCCAGATGTGTTGCCCACATCCCTGCGGGGGCGTTCTTTGCAAGGAAGTTTTTTCAAGGGTAAGAATTAATCCGGGGTGCTCATTTAGGAATAAAACAGACTGATTTTGGGGCTTCATTTCACTGAGTCTGAATGTGCAGAGTGGAAGCTGTCTTTGTAGTGGCAATCTTATCACAAAACAAAGTTGAGAAGCCCTAAAATACTAGGATGGGTAATTTGCTCTTCCCAGAATGGGAGTCCTTTTTCAAATTAGAGATACTATACTAAAATCCGAGAAAAATACAACTGTTAAAAAAAAAAAGTTTTCTTAGAAAAATCACCAGTATCAAGAAAATAGAGCCATTTTTTTCTAGGTTAACTCTGCATTATTAGAGAATTCCTTACCTGCATTTGTCTAGGATGAAAAGAAAAAAAAAGACTGTTTACCCAGAACATAATGATTATCATCATGCATTCTTGTTTACTTTATTTCAATAGAAAAGTAGAATAAAAATTCAGTTCAATTGTATATTTTGTCATTTTGCTGAATTTTAAAACTTTGACAAAATGGTTGCATAAAATATAAAAAAGTAATGATTCCTAGTGACTGAATCTCATTTTTGTTTTTCCACAGCTCTCTGCTGAGATGCAATTTTGTAAACAGTCCTTTACAAAGGTCTCTCCGGCCTTTTGTTTTGAAGCAAAAAAATACAAATTATGGGACTGAGTATTTCTATGACATGCCTTCCCCAGCATCCTCTCAAAAACAAGTATAAGTTTAACGGGTATCTGTAGAAGCTTTATAGCGCAAAATCTAATTTAAAAACAAACTGCGAAGACTTGTCATACACCATCATCTGGTTTTATTCTTTCTGTATTCTCTCTTTTAAATGAGGTGCTGGTATAAGCTGTAAAGTTATTTCCCTTTCTCCTTATTTTTGGTCCCAGAATCTAGGAACATCATTAAGAAGAAAGAAAAAAACAAAAAAGAAGCCCAAACCAAAACAAACATCCACAGGATACTAAGTTGCAAAAAACTGATAACTCCAAATGTTGGTGAATGTTTTAGTCAGCTTTTTCATTGTTGTGACCAAAGAACTGACAAGAACAATATGAGGAGGGAAAGATAACTTGGGGCTCATGGTTTCAGAGATCTCAGTCCATAGATGGCCAACTCCATCTGAGCCCAAATGAGTCAGCACATCATGGCAATCAGGAAGCAGAGCGCTCTGTTCACCAGGGACAAAATATAAACCCAAAGGCAAACCTCTAGCCACCTATCTCTTCCGGACACACCCTGCCTGCCTACAGGTACCACCCAGTTAATCCATATCAGTGGATTAATTCACCAATTACGTTAAGGCTCTCATAACATAATCATTTCAGCTCTGAAAATTCTCACATGGTCCCATGCATGAGCCTTTGGGGGACACCTCATATTTAAACCCTAACAGTGAGGGTGTAAAAAAGATATAACTTTCCTGCACTGTTAGTGGGAGTGTAAGATAGAACAATCAATTAGGATACAGGTCTGTCAGTTTCTTATAAAATGAAGATATATGTATAATCTACTCTGACCCAGTAACCTGCTCCTCAGTGCTTACATAAGGGAAATGATAAGATGCATATACAAATATTTACAGATATTTTGTTCATAATATCCCCACCTTGGAAGCCACCCAGGTGATTATCATCATAAGAACATATAAGTAAAATATGGTGTATTTATCCAGTGGAATACCACCCAGCACTAAAAAGAAAGGAACTACTGGTTCATGAAAAACTTGAATGAATGTCAAAAACCATGTTGAATTTAAAAAAACCTCACTCTGAAGAATCTTTGTCAGTCCATTTATATGATGCTGTACAATAGGCAAAACTAATTTGTGGATAAAAATTTAAAGCAGTGGTCCCCTGAAGGGGACAATTCACAGCAAAGGAGCAAAAGCACTTTCTGGGTCGATTGTAGTGATATATTGAAAGGGTGGGGGTTGCATTACACAGGAACCAGCATTTGTCAAAACTTCCTAGAGCACACCCAAGGTTTGTCCATTTCCTTTCATGTAACTTTTCCCCTCAAAATTGTGAACATATTAAACTCCAGTTTGTGGTATTCGTATTGGAGATTTTTAGGGGTGAAATATTGTCAGTCATTTATCTTAAATATACTTTTAAAAACAAGATGGATTGGTGGATGGTTACAGGAAGGATAGGTATTTGATAAAGACCATATAGGAAATACTAATTGTAGAATCCAGGCTGGAGGGTGTGGGTGGTCCACTCTCTTTTGTGTATCATATTCCATCTTTTTTTCAAGGTCCATGGAGAACCATATCAAGTTCATGAAACAAATCCTCCTCGACAGCCTTGATCTTTTCCTTCTTTAAATTCTCTTAATAAATAGAGCAGACGCCACAAAATTTGACACTTGACTATATACTGTCACATATTTTCTGGAATCATGTAAATAGCATTTATCTTCTTGACTACATTATAAGTTTCTTGAAAGCAAAGAATGGCCTCATTGTTTTCAATTCCTCTCCCTCAACCCCGCCGTGCAACACTCACAAGAGTATTGACATCATGATGATTCTTGTTGGTGCAACTTAGCTTCAACGCAGGGATGACAATGGGGCTCCCTCCTTAGGCTCAAACAGGTCTGTAGTTTGCATTTCAGGGATGGCCTCCCCTGGAGTACTAGGCTAATCTGTTTCCTGGATAGCTTCCAGTTTCCATTTCATAGGACTGAACATTTACTATTTATAGCTCAAGAGCATCCACAGTGAAGAGAGGCTGTGAGCGACACTCACAGAGTGGAGCCAAGTGAAACTTCTCCAGCCAACCAAACTCAGGCGAGGAGTTCCATTTGGAGGACTTGGCAGAGTGGATCCTTCCTTGGCAGTCTTCAGAGAACCAAGACAGGGTGGGAAGCTGGTGAGGCAAAGCAATAACCACACTAGTGGCATGCAGATTGTTTTATGCAGCAGAAGAAAATAAGCCAACCCTTGCAAAACCATCGGAGGACGGTCTGCATTGGGACTGCCTTCTGGGGCATTGACACTGTTCTTGCCTTTTCTCAGTGATGGAGACCCTGTGGAGACAAAACAGTTACAATACCAGCTAATTCCAGGAGTAACGATCTCTAGGATTTGTAAACAGGAGGAATTAATCTATACCAAGAAGATTATTAAAATCCAGAAGGTAGATCAGGAATCCCAAAGATATGGATGTGTGAAGTATCATAAAATGTCCTTCGTAATCTTTCCATAGTTGACTTTTATTAATTATAACAATCAAACATCCCTATCAACATGTTATTTTTAGAATACGTTTGAAAAACATTAAATGCAATAATTTTTGTTGTAGTTTTAGAAGTGAGATAAAGGGCTTATCCAAAAATTTATCAGTTCCAGCTCTAGAGAGCATTTCATTATTTGTTGCTCCAAGAGGAATTAAAATTAATTTTTTAAAAAATTAATTAATCAACTCAATGGTGTTAAATATATTCACACTGTTATACAACCTATCTCCAAAACTTATTTGTCTTACAAAACTGAAACTCTATACCCATTAAACAATAACTCCCCATTTACTCTTCCCCCAGGCCCATGGTAACCACAGTTTTATTTTCTGTTTCTGTGAGTTTGACTATTCTAAATACCTCACAGAAATGGAATCGTTAGGTATGTGTCATTTATTACTGGCTTATTTCACTTAATATTATGTACTCATGGTTTATCTATGCTGTGAAATGTATCAAACGTTCCTTCCTCTTTAATGCTGAATAATTTCACACACACACACACATACACACACATACACACACCACACCACACCACATTTGAAAACCCACTTGCCTGTTACTGGGCATTTAGATTTCTATGTCTTGGCTACTATGACTAGTAAGCACCTGAACCCAATTGGGACAATATTCTGCTTTTAATTCTAGAATATATAACTAGAATTCTATGTATTACCTATATTACCTGGATCATGTGGTAATCCTTTTTTTTTTTAAACTTTTTGAGCAACTCCCATACTGTTTTATATAGTGGCTATACCATTTTACATTCCCACCAACAGTGCACAATGATTCCAAGTTCTCTATCCCTTTTCTAATACTTATTTTCTGTCTTTGTGATAGTAATCATTCTACTAGGTATAAGGTGTAACAAATTCCTTTTTATGAAAACATCACTTTGTAGCCAGAGGAGTTGAAAAATATCTAGAGTACATAATTCAAATAAGATTTATCTCACATTAAACTTGTTTTCTGTCATTGCTTACATTCTGCATGGATTTATTCTTGAGGTTGCTGAGATTGCTCATATACTGATGTTATTGCTACCTCGGTATTGACTAAGCAGAATTCCAATGGCAAACTTTCACCATCCCCTTTTCCATGGTGAATGAACATCTCTAGGAGAAAATTACATTCTAGAACCATGAAAGTCCAACAACACCAGCTTGGTCTGCACTACCAAGATGATGTGAATTAAAGTTGTCACCACTGGGGACCTCAGTGTTCTCATTGACAGAACAAAGGAGTTGGTTGAGATGAGGGTTGACGAACCCAAATGCCTGCAGGACCCAGGTGGGCCCTGGAAAAGAGTAAAGAGGGAGGCCTGTCAAATTGGGGTAGGGGGTAGGGATATTGATAAACCCAGCTTAATTCCCTCTTAAGATTGGGAGCCATCTCACCACAAAGGCATGAAAAGCTAATTTCGGCTTTACTATAAATTACTGCAATTTCTAAACTTTGCTTGGAATGCCTGCCCGTGCCTTGAACTCACCCATGCCTGGCTTTCCCTGACCAGATAACAACCCTCTCTGAAGCTCTAATGACCCTCATAAATTCTGATTTCGGGGCCAGCTAAAATATTAACTAGCCTTTGTGTTATGCTTTTCAAAATTTTGTTATTTGTAAGTTCTCAAACCCCTCTTTGTATAACTTTCTGTGCTTTAAAGCTGTGCTCCTAGAGAGCTGCGGGGCTGTCTTCTGTTCCCGCGGTTTTTGGGAAAGACAGCCTGGCGGGTCGAAGCTTGCTTTAATTTGATTTCAATTGGAGTTGGTGGTCTTTTCTTTGCGTCATGGTCTAAAAATATCTGCCTATTTCCCGGTAGTGGTCACTCATCTCTGACTGCCTGTGAGGGAACATAGACTTTTATCCACATCATGTGTTGCTAGATCTTCAAACTCATTAGGAAAAATTGAAAAATTTTAAATATGGTGATAATTTTAACTGAAAAGAAAAGTTTCATAAGAATAAGACATATTTCTGGGTGGAATGTGGCCTGTTGTCAGGCAGTTCACCATATCTGAGCTAGGTGAACTCTAAGCTCCTCTGAGGTCTCAAATGCTTTGATTTTCAGACTTCAAAAATAGATTTAAAATAATGTGTCAATAATCAGGGGTTGTGGTTCTATTTCTTATCTTGGATCACTCAAAACTATAGGTTGCTGTCTTGGTTCACTAGACTGAATCAGAATGATTCAATTGTGTGATACATAGACACTGTCTTAAATACTATATTTATCTCCAGCGAATTGTGCTAAGAAAGATTAGTGTGACAGCTCACATCACATTTGAAAATGATACATGGCTTTCTATAGCAAAAACTGCTGTCTTTTATTTGATTCCTCAGATCTGTATTGAATTTTGGTAAAATTGAAGAGATGAAAGAATCAGTTTGTGTCTCAATCAATTTCATGAACTGAATGACAGATGAGATTTCTCTTTTCACTTCATATTTTCCTGTCCCTGCAGAATTGCTGGAGACTGTTGATGGTTGTTTGATCTCTTCCATTAGAATTTTTTTCTCTCAATAGGAATGATTGACAGCAGCGACAGATATTTGTTCCTTGTCCAGAATCTTACTTATTTTGTTTCCTTCTTTTATCAATAGGATGTTGATTTCCAAATGGGGAAACACTCTTGTCAGTTAACCTAGATGGTGGTTCTGAAAGTATAGTCAGAGCAGCAACATCAACATCACCTGGGAACTTGTTAGAAGTGTACATTCTTGGGTTCTTCCCCAGTAGATTAAATCATTTTGATGTTGCTGAGCTATTCCAAAGCACCAGGCCAGGCTATTCAGCTACTGCAATTTTAAGAATGGGTATATAATCTAGGTCTATGTTTTTCAAATTTTACAGTGAACCAAAACCACTTGAAGGCTTATTAAGACAAAAGTTGCTTGTATTTCCCTTGAAGTTTATGGCTTTGTAGGTCTGGGCTGGGACCTGATCATTTTTAACAGGTTATAGGTGATGCTGCTTTTGTTTTTAGGTGATGCCAATGAACACACTGAGAAAACCACTGACTGGAGCTAATGGCATTGAAGCCTGAGAAATTTGACCATTGGTTAGCTGTTGGTCATGTATACTCTATGAGAAACTACCCTAGTTGCAGACAGTGGTTGGTATTTATCTCTGTTTCATACATTCTAAGATTGGCTGGGATGTGGTTGTTAGCGTCTGAGTTTGGCTGGGTCTGGCCCCAGCTCTGCTCTAGGTATCTTCTAGCCTTCCCAGGCTAGTGGCTACTCGACTCAAACATAGTCCTCTAATGATGAAAGCAAAGCATAAGAGATAAATCTCATAAGGGATTTCAGCTCTAACTCAGGTCCTGTCTAATAATCCATTGGCCCATGCAAATCACATGGCCAATTCTAACATCAAAAGTTTTCATGAAAGTTGAAGGAGAGAGAATGAATATTTACTGAATAATAATATAACATCACATCTTCGAGAGGTGTATTCTTTCAAGTAGTTTTTTAAGCTGGTAAACTAGTCTTATATCTTCTAATGGTGAACTTTGCAGCTGGATTGAAAGAGTGCCTCAGAATACAGTCAATTTTAAAAAATTCAGAGCTGAAAACCGAAGACAGACAGATTCTTGAAGGACCAGTGATGTTAGAAATTAGATCTACCATTGAACTATTTTTCTTAGGTATACCGGTACTTCTGTTTTTCCTAAGCTAGTTCTTGCAACCCAAAGTCCCTAAGTCCATAGCCATGGCCAAATACTTGGTAACTGTTTCTCAAGAAATGTGTCAATAATCAGGGGTATTTAAGTGGTTGTGCAAAAATGTTTATTTACCAACTGTTATAATTTAGCTCTATTCTAGAAGCTTGATTCAAAGTTAATGTCACTATAATTAAATTAATACAATTAATTATTATACTAATGTAAACTAAAATTGTAATATAATTGCAATATAATTTCACCGAAGACTTTTAATACCTTACAATAGTTTTACTTGCTCTCGATGTATTAGATAAAAGTTAATTATCTACATGTCACAGGTGATAAAAAGGGACTCTACATCTTCAGGGAAATCTAGAAAGATTGTGTTGACTTGAAATTGCATAATGATGGTGGTAACCATACTAGTCACAACACTGGGTTAAATGAGATGAGTTCATTAATTTCTTTTCTTCTCCAGAAAACAGGTATCTATATCACTGGTGTGACACTGGTCATCATCTTGGACCTCACATCTTTTTGCTCTGCTGTCTCCATTGTGTGGCCATCATTCTTGCCCCACTGTCCAAGATACTGCTAGAACTCAGTCTTTCATTCCAGGCAGGAGGGAGGAAGTGAGGAACTGCAAAAAGGCTCAGTCAGGCCAGCTATGTGCTGCTTTGAAAGAGTGTTTTTAGGAATGTGACCTGATACATCCATTTACATGCTATTGATCAGATTTTAATCACATAGATAGAGAGCGATTGGCTGGGAAACATAGTCTTGGTCTTGGTACCTTCATCCCTTACATAAAATCATGATTGTGTTACTGAGAAAGAAGGTAGCCATCTCTACCACCAATGCAAATTTCAGAAATTGAGAAGGAAGCTTTTTTAATGAAAGTAAATGCAAAACCAAAGATCACCAGGAGGCAAACTGAAACAGCTACAGAAATGAATGTGAACACATCTCAAATGAGAATTATAAAATAAAATGTAAGTAGCATTGAGATGGGAGTAGAAATTACAATGGTTTAGAGAACCCCAAGAAAAAGGAAATTGGAGAAAAAATGTTTTCTCAGGGCTTAATGCATGCAGTTCTTGGAACAGAGATAAATGTTGTGAATAAGTTAATTTACAGAAAGATGCACAACTAAGAGGAAAACAATTTTTATTTTCAAATAAAACAAGTCAAAGTGCTTTTCAACAGGCTTTATTAGACTCAGCTTGAGTGAAATGTCTTTTAAAATGTCCATTTCTGGTACACTACACTCCATATTCCCATTATGCAGCTGTCTGGTGAGAGATTTGGTCCTTACAGTAGATTTCCTAAACTGAAGTATATAATAAAGACAACACAAACATTCAAGCTTACTCAGAAGGTATTTCTCATTGTCTAAACTGGTAGTTGTTAGGTTGAAAAATATTACGTGACATTCTGTAGAGTAAGAGGTACGGGAAAATATTATGTGACAGTCTCTAGAGTAAGAGGTACAGGCAACAGCATCTCTAACCTCATGGCATCAAGCACTGTCATCCTTCAGGAAACTGGGGATACTTTGAGAAAGGATGGCTGGTGACATGATGGGCAATGGCTGTGTGAGGTCAGTGCAGGAGGGTCCTTTGATCTCCTGAGGATTCTGGTTTGGTGCTACGAGCTATCCATGGACTGTGTGTATAAGCTATATGCATTTGAGCGTATGAGGGGACTGGCCTGATGTTACTGCCCCATTGGGCTGTGCAACATATGTGTGCCTTTCCTCTCACTCTGCCTGTGATCCCACAAATCACCTGAGATGGGTGTGGCTTTCCAAGATGTCAGTCAATCTGCTGACCACAAGACATCCCCAAGCAAGATTCCACTCTCTGAAACCCAAACCCTTGCCTTATTTGGGTGGAACTTTCTCAAATGTTTTTTCCCCAATAAATAGAAGGTTTCTGATGTGCTCTCTCTATTGCTTCTTCTAGTGCTGGAGCTGACCCTTGGGGTCACTGAGACGTCCTGCCTTAGAAATTTATGTTGGTGTGCTGCGTGGTTTCTTCACTGTTTTCTTAGTTATTGATACAGCCAGCTCCTTTGAACTCAGCTCATATTGTCAGTCTGATCAGCTGCTGATAGTTGGGCTTCAACCAAGTTCAAGCAAACTGGTAAGTGGCAGAAAAACAGTAGGCAGATAGCCCGATCTGAGAACCACCCAGTCCTGCCACTAATTATACTGTGATGTTGGACAGTTCCTTCACGTCTCTGGACCCCCGTTTTCTTATCCATGAAATGAAGAGAGGGATCAATATTCATAGTGGTGCTGAGAGGATAAAAACACCCTGTATGTAAAACAATTTAGCACAGGGCAAATACTGGACGCTCACCTGATTCACTCTTCCTCTGTCTTCTTGCTTTCCTCTTCTTTTTCTTTTCCTCTCCATTGGGGTTTCTCCAAATACATCGAAATCTTCAAACACCATAAGAGGGCACCACCTAGATATCAGACTTGTGTTCAAGTAGGGTCCATGCAGCTCAGAGTCCTTAGAGGTGGTCCCTGAGTTCTGCAGGAATCTGGTAAACAGCTTCCTGGATGGAAGTTCTGCCATTGTGCTGTATAGATTGGGTATATGCAGAACTACATGGTATCGATTTATGTACTCCAATTTCTTTACTCTAAAATTCAAAGTGTGCAATGTGACTAGGTTTGAGCAGTTTGTCATTTTTTCCCATTAATTTCTTTCTTCTGTTTTCCATTTACTGTGATGAATGTGAAGTTTTGCTCTTTTGTCAGAATTATCCTATTTGTGTGTGTGTGTGTTTGTGTGTGTGTGTACCTGTTAGTTTTTGGAATAAATTATTAATGATATATATATTTTAGATTTCTTCTATACTTCCTTATGTCCTTACCTTCTTCATTTGACTATTGCTCCACATTTCTTTCACAGTTATATGTGTATGTACATCTCTATTTAGTTATTTCACAGCATTGCTCTGAAAGCTATGAATTCTACATTTGAACCATTTTGGGAGTAAGGATAGTAAATGATTGCTGAAGGCATCAGTCAATTTAATAGGTCTCCAATCTCAACTTCTGAAACATGCTGCAGGTCATGATAATATATCAATCTTTTTGTTTTTACACAGCTTCCAGGCACTTTTTAATGCCATCAAATCTCATATAGTTCTAATTTATTTTTGTTACTAAGGAAGATCAAGTTGACTTCCTAAGATAGAAGGCAAATCCTATGCCAAATTATTTTTGACATTATTGGCTAAAAATAAGAAACATCTTTACGCAAATTAACTGCTGGATCCAGCTGGATCTTAGAAAGTGTGCATTTTCTGTATTCATTTTTTTTTGTCAATGATTATTCTAATTTCACTTTCATCTTTTATGGGGAATTTCGGAGCCTTTATTCAAAGCCGAGTGTGTGATTTAGCTTTCCATCACTGATACTGGAGAAAATTAACTTAGAGGAGGAAAGATTTATTCTGGCCCTTAGTTTCAGAGGTGCATAGTCACTTGTCCTCATCACTGTGGTGAGGCAGAACATCATGGCAGATTCATTGGAACAAAGCTACTCACCTCATGGAGGTCAGGAAGGAGAGAGAGAAGGGGGTGGGGAATGAGAATGAGAAAGTGGTAGGGGACATGATATATCTTTCAAGGACATGCCCCCAAAGACATATTTCCTGCAGTAGGCCCCACTCCTTAAAGTTTCTGCTACCTCCCAATAATGCAATCAAGTTGGAAATCTGTTAATGGATTAATCCACTGATAAGGTCAGAACCCGCATGATCTAATCACTTCCCCAAAGCCCCACTTCTGGATATTGCTACACTGGGGAGAAAGCCTTCAACACAAGAACCTTTGAGGACTTTCCAAAACCAAAATATAACACTGAGCCAACAGGTATCATCCTTTCTTAGGGATACATGCTGTTAATAAGTAGTATTTATGCACTTGTAAAGACATTTTCAGAATGTTTACAGTTTGACATATATTATGCCTGCAGTCTCTGGAGCTCTCACACCTGGACTTCCAATTGGCCTGAGGTGTTCATCAGTGACTATGTAAGAAAAGAACAAGAATCACCTTTTTCCTAAACTTACATATGCACTAACTATTCATTTATCTCATCATTATCTTAATAAATTTTAGATTAATAAAGTTGTGATCCCAACTTATCACCTGGATTCTGTTTGGTACCATCTTCATAATTATAGCTGACAGGCAATGGATGTTTATTGTTGCCAGATCTTGTGCTGAGGGTTTTATGTTCTTTATTTCACTTACTCCTCTAATTGTGGTAAAATCTATATACTTATCATTACCATTTTACAGATGTTGAGGCCGAGGCTCAGTGAGGAAACTCACTTGAGGTCACCTAGACAAAATGGCAGCGGACCTGGCGTTTTGTATCTGGGCACACTTGCTCCAGAATCAGAGTGATGTCCCATGCTACCACGCATTGTAATGTCATACTTCCACTTGAGTAGGGAAACCCCAAAGAGTCATTAGAAGTGGGCAATTACTTGAGGAAGTCTGATTTCCTTTCTTTTTGATTCATTCATTCATCTATCACCCATGTCCTCAGCAACCATTGACAGGCCAACACTCTAGCAGGCCTCCAGAAAATAAAGGCAACCAAAATGTAATCTTTAGCTGCAAGGAGTTACATGCTTGGATTCAAGCGTTCATTTTTGGTCTTCCTCTATGTATTTCTCTTTCATTTCTCTGTCAGGGACCATCATAGCTGTGTGAGATCAGGGAAGTGTCTGTTATCCACTCTTGGAAACAGGAGTCTTTCATATCAGATATCAAATGTCCATTCTAATGTCAAGATACTACATTTCAGAAAATATAAGGGGGGGGTTATTCTGCCATGAAAAATGTTACTTACTAATTTTTCAAAGAGAAGATATGCTAGTGTTTATAATTCAGAGGGCAAATACCATCTGATATGATACACAGGAAACCCAAGAAGCTGCTCATTCCATTAAAGAGATGATTGATCCAAGGTCAGGAGTGGTTTTCACTGGAGATGAGTGCTGAGGGGAAAGGATGGAGCAATTATCCATAATTCCAGCCAGAAGCTATTTCTGTGGGGTCTCAAAGAAAGAGCTAAATTTCAGCTCCAGTTCTCTAGAAACTGGCCAATGTTTCTCTTATTCAGTTTTTGTTGAAAGGAAAACAAAATAAAACAAAACAAAAACACCTACACATTCAGTGAGAGAGGAAAAAAAAGGGTAATAACTAAAAGCAATGTTGAAACCCGTTATTCAGATTTAAGGAATCCTATAATCTGATGGACAACTTGATTTGAAGTCCAACTTTTAATGATATATGTATGAATAAGGCCAAATGAAGACTATTAGGAGAGGTGTAAGATAACGTCACCATGACATCTCTCAGAAACAAACAGATGCCTCTTTGTGTGAGAGCTTTTGCAGATGGGAAACCTTGGGGTCCCCAGGGCCTGTGATCTGCCCTGGAGTCAGGAAAGTGTTGACTTGCTTTGTTGGGCTAGATTTATTTGTGTTTCGTGCATTTTTGGAACATCTTGTTTCATTCGTGCCAAATGTATGATGTTAGGAAATCCCCATTTCTGGGGTGTGGTACCTATCCCTCTTGGGATTCTGACTCATTCCAAGCAGGAGCAGTAGTAAAATGGAGAAGGGAAATCAGGGAAAGGAGCAGAGAGTCTGTTACACAGCTATGTGTCCAAGTTATCCCACAGAAGGCAATGAATATGGTTTAGAAATAGTTCATGCTCAATTATTCACAGTCACACTTGTCACAGGCATAATATTTGAGCCTGGGTCCTTGGAGGGAAGGATAAAGATGGTTTTCCATAATCATCTGCAACATTTGGGCTTACAATCCCAATGGAAATAGTTTATTTTTAGAAAGACTTTTATATTCAGCTCTTCTAAATGTTAAAGGGAAAGTAAGGGGCCATATTTCCCAAATTCTTCAGTCAGTTCAAGGTACCCTGGGAAGTCAAAGTCTTTTTGCTCTGAAGAAGTGTGTGGGGGTGGGGGTGCTATAGATTTGAATCTTTGTAAAGATGGGCTACTTTGACTTGAAGCGTCTGAAAGAATGGTTTTGAATTGAGACACCAAAAGTCCTCCCCAATGGGCTTGGATTGTTTCTTGGAAATGTTTTCATAGAATGATCCATTCTTTCAGGCTAGATTTATAGGTTTATTTTTATTTTTTTTACTTTTGTTAAAAAAATGAAAATTCTTAATTTTTGTTCTTAGGATTTCAAGAACTTTCCTACAATTCCTCATTTCTTTAAAAATTTGCTCATCTAAAAGGAAAATTCACAAGGCAGAAGATTGGTCCTTTGGATCATTAACCTTCAAGTCTTATGAAACAAACTTTCTCAGTTCATAAGCCACTGTCTTTCAAAACATCCTACAAACACCACTGTTTGATTCACAACAAATAAACAATACAAAACAAAAATCCCACCCACCATACAGGTAGAAGTTATTCTTGTATTACTTTTGATGAAATATAAGAAATGTCATCTGCTTCAGAAGTAAATATCCTTTATATATTAGGAATATGTCCAAGAAACAATGATGTTGTAGCTAGAACATTAATGTCAAGTGATGCAAGAAAATTACAAGCAGATTCCCTGGAGAATCCTCTACATTAGTGATAAAAGTTATTTTCTGTAATCTTTGCTCAATCATTCAGGCTCAATCACCATTATCATCTCCAAATGATTTTCATATGGTAATATTTTGATCTCTCTCACTTTTTATCATATTAAGACCAACCCAGTATATTTGCTGTAGTGTCTCTTGGGTTTTGTGACTAATGATCTCTCCACCAAGCTATTCTTCTCTGAACCCCCAGAACATCTGACATGTGTTCTATTACAGGAATATCTAGGGGTAATGAGAAGTCAAAGGAGGTTAAGAGATTTCATGGGAATTTTTTTCTTTGCTGACATCTCCATAATTCACCTGGAACCCTTCAATCACCATGTTCTGAATTCAAACATGCTTACCTGTCCTCAAGTAAACACAGCTCCTCTTGTGTGCCCACAGGTTCATCAAACCTTATCAAACTTCATCTCAGGCAAATGAACTCATGGCAAGGAGGGGACTGTTTTTTAAAGAAGATCAAGGGTCTTCTAGTTATGGTCACCCCTGGGCTGGAGGTGCAGAGATTGGCTCTCAGATGACAGTTTTGGTATTCCTCAAGCTACCCCTCACTCTTTTGAAAAATTCAGGATTCCTACATAGACTGTTTAATGTTTTTAAACTTCCTTCATCGGCATTTTTCACATTCTGCTCTCCTAGTAGTTCTCAGACCTTGAGAACTGTTGGAGAATCAGTTTGCATCTTTGCCCATAGCCTTTGGAATAGTGTCAAAAAAAAAAAAAAAAAAGAGTTGCTGGGATTACTAATGGGAACTTTGTAACCTGTGACCAAAATATGACATACCCACACACCACTCTGCAAGGAACCCACATATGCCTCTCTTTTTCCAAAAATTAGCCTTGGCTAAGAAGGATTCAGTCACTAGCCTTCATCTGCTAGAAGCTCTACAGATGAAGCAACAGGAGCCCCAGTCCCATTGGGTGGTTCTAGGTGTGGTATTAAGCTGGGTCCTATTATGTATGGGTTCCATTTATGTGGTTGGAGGAAAGGGAAAGGGAGCTTCCTGTTGGAAGAAGCAGCAAGATGGGTATTTTAACAGAATGTTGTGGCTGTAATGGAGGATACATGTAGGCAAGTAGAGTGGAGGGAAGTTAAAAGAAAGGGATGGGGCTTCCTGCAGAGTTGCAATGCTAATTTTGCCTGTACTTCATCGTTTTCTAGACAAAACATATTGTCAGCATGCTATATGTGCATATACATATATATCAGATATTATATATCATTCTTTTTTAAAAACATTTTTTTTAGTTGTAGTTGGACATAATATCTTTCTTTTATTTACATATTTTTATGTGGTGCTGAGGATTGAACCCAGGTCCTCTCATGTGCTATGAGAGTGCTCTACCACGGAGCCATGACCCCAGCCCTATATATCATTCTTTACTGATGCAAGTGTGGTGCTGTAGGGACTGCTTGTAATCTGAGAGACTACTAATTGCTTTAGGATCATTTTGCTATGTTTGCTTTCGAATGCGTTTCATTTTCTGGTACTCATAGGAGTACTGGAATTTTATAATATGTATATAATTTTTAGGTTTCTGGAGTTTGATTATTAAGGTGGTAAATCATCAGCCTGAAAATATGGTGAAATCCTTTACTGAGCGACATTCAGAGGTCTGAAAGCCGACTTTCCAGTAAAACGCTCTGTCTGTTATGACAGCATCCCTCAGAGAGCTGTACTTCATTATGGAGGAAATGTGCTGATTGGCCTACTGGTATTTGGCTTCTAAATGAGTGCAGACACAGAATAGGGATGCACAGAGGTATGGATAATGAACCTAAAATAAAAGCTAATGAAAACGAAGGGGCATGTTAATTTCTTTGCAGTCTGGGCATTCTGTTCTTTAATCTGAGAATGGACAGGTAGGTGTGGAGTGGGATTCTGAATGGATGAGGGCCCAGAGGCACACCTGACATCCCTGCATTAGATCCACTTATTCTGTTTTTGATACCTGTGTCTTATTTTCAGTCTTTCCATCTGTAGAACCTGGAGATTTATCACCATTTGTTTTTAAATGAGCTTATTTTAAAGAGCATTAATTTAAGAAAATTTGTGTAAAGATGAAAAAGAATATAAAATAAGGATTCAATGTCTTGGTAATTCAAAATCAGGTCACTGTCTTAGAAAACATCATCTTCTGCAAAGAAATGTTTTGGAGTCAATAATTAACAGAGGACTCAGTGGCATTTTTATACCTGAGTATGTCTGAGAATCCTGTGGGCCTGGATGCTGGACTCTACTCCTGGGGTTTCCATTTCAGAAGGTTTGATGGAAATAGGCTACACATGTCCTGCCTGATTCTGCAGCAGGTGGTCTGCTGTTCATAATCAGCTTAGCATGAATTGTTGTCTGACCTGGCGTCTACCCAGACCCCCAGCAGAAGTGTAAGGATGGCCTACGGGGTATAGGTTGATTCGAGCGTGGGGCAAAGATAACTTCATCAAGGGAGGGATTAGGCAGGTTAACTTAGTGGCTTGCAAATCTTCCTCCTGAGAGTGGCACAGGGTACACGGTTCACATTTCACTGGCTAAAGCAAGTTCCATGCTCATGTTGACTTCAAAAGAGGGAGCAAAGTGCTATCCTATGGCAAATTCGTAGGGTGTATAAAAGGAGTATTCGTGAATCATCCCAATAGCTACCACAACCTCCCAGCTACCTAAGGATTCTGATTCATTATGTTTTCTTCAAATCATTCTAGTACTTTCCTAGGTATGGAAGCCCTTGACTTACTTACTTAGTTCATCTCTGGAGGAAGTCTCAATTGGGTTTAGGTCCTTTTCTGACTTCTGGCAAGATATCATAAGTACTGTGTATGGGATTCCATTCAACAGACATCTATTAACCCTTTTACCAGTGACTCACCAGCCCATCAAGAGGAAATCGAATGCAAAGTAACTTTTTTTTATTTCTATTAACAACAACAAAATACTTCTATAATTTCATATCCCACTGCTTTTAAGAGCACATATATTACAAATAAAGGAACTCCACAAACTTTAAAGATTAGTATTTATCAACACTTTTTTACACATACACAAATAGTTTAATATAATGGTATCTGAAATGGTATTCATATAATTTTAGTACTGTCATAAGTAATAACTAAAAATGTTCTTTTAAATTTGGTAAAAACCATATATTTTACAATCTTCTATTTACACCTGAAATATGCTTAAATGTTACAAAAACATTCACTTTGACCTTTAAAATATGTGTACTAGGACCACGTATTGAACACGTAACCGACAGCAAACTCAAGAGTTTGCTTTTTAGCTACACATTCATTGGAATTTTATGGCAAATATTCAGCTTGGCTTGATCGACACCACTCAGTGAAAAAAACAAATTATAGGAAATGTGCAAATTCAGAGGCTGGCAAAATTCTCAAGCTAGCGAGGTAAACAAAAATATTAACACCATAAAAACTTCAAATAAATTAAAATCTATTGTTCTCTTCCCCGAGATGAGCTGCAGATTCTGAAAGTCCTCCGAGAGGCGAGAGGCGTGTCGGGGCTCCTTACGCTTCAGCACCCTGCGAGATGAAGACCAGGGGTGGCGCCGGAGGGGCCTTGCTAGTGACACGCGTGTAGGTTCGCTCCACTCCGCGCTTTGCCGGGTCGTCCCTGCCCGTAATCTTCAGACAGGAGCAACGCAACACGAGACAGCCATAATAGAGAGGTTAGCTTTTGTGTCCCGAGATACAAAATTAAAAATCAGAACAGTGATTTTTATTAACCATGGATCTATCTCTAAATTTTGGAGAAAAAAAAAAAAAGAATTATCAAAGGAGTTATGAAGGACTTTTTCCCCTCCGAGATAGTCAGTATGTTGATATTTAAAGTAGATTCACAACACTCTGATTCTCAGATATAAATTAATAAATGTCTGAATGACACAAATGCATCTGAGTAATTTCAGAATTTTATTCTAATCTACGAGCTTTTTTTTTTTTTTTTTTCCAAATCTACCAAGAAGGTGGGGAGGAGATTGGAAACCGCATTTAAATATTTGCATTAATAGAAATATAAGAAAAAAATTAATCTTGACCTGATTTTACTTGAAAATAATGTAGGTCTCAATGATACTTTCTTAGACTCTGACCTATTCAAATAATGATATGTAAATACAATAATAACAGCAGCCACAGAAACCCCAGGTATCTGTAAAATGTATCTTTGAACAGAACAGACTTAAGGAATCTTTTGAATTTCTAGGTATGATGATTTTCCCATTACCACCTTACCACCCTGTGCCATGACCTGCGGCTTCTCCCTCTTCCAGGAGAGAATTGCTGCTTCTGTCCCCTAAAGAGCACTTGGCATCTGAGTTTCCCATACTACCAATGAATTCTACTCATGATCAGTGCCACCAAGCTCTGCATGCATAATTTGGTTGATAATGTGTTCAAAGAGCACCCAGGGCTCTCGCAGCAATCTGCTTTCATCTCCTGCATGCGTGGCCCTGGAACAGAACAGGTCTGTTTCTTTCTCTGTTTTTTATATTTGATACTCATTACTGCAGCTGACTTTTCTCTGCTGTCGTTCTCACTGAATGTTGAAACACACTCCAAATGAGCATCTTATATTTATATTTCATCTGCATACTTATATGCATTACTTTAGCCTCAGCCAAAAGAATTATTATTTTTTTGTCTGTTTATAAAACACTGTGAAATTCTGGCTGCCTATAAAAGCAATTATTGCCTGTCACTACCAATTCAAATGACTCCATCTCAGCTTCTCCATTTTACACACCAGCATCCTCTTTATTCTGCTCCATCTCTTTCCCTGTATGGAAGGTTCTTTAATTAACTAGAAGATTTCAGAAGATTCTTCTAGCCAAGGCTTTTCTGGAGACTCTTGGAGTGAACTACATAACTTATTCTATTTTTTTTTCTGTTTCCATTTCTGTATTTCTATGTCTTGATTCTATTTGTTTCTAATTTTCAAAGTTAAATGGTAGAATTTTTCTCTCCATTGTAAACACACACACACACACACACACACACACACACACACACACACCTGTGCCCAAGCACAGAGGCATATGCAGGCATTCCCATATATAATCACCTATTAAATGCCTCATCAAAGCACAGGACCAGGAGAAAGTTTATCTTTCCTACTGACAGATCTATTTCTTTTACTGAACAGCAAGACCTGTGCAATCCATAAGGTTCTTTGTGTCAGTTTCTAGGAAGCCCAGAGGCAAATTTTCCTTCTTTTAGCAAAGGTTCCTATAAAAGAAGTTATTTTTCTCTCTCCTTAATCACCTGGCCACCTGATCTTTGATTTTTGCTTTGGCATTTGGGGTGCAGTGCATCTTTGTTTTGGAGACAGGTGGGCTGAAATATATTCTAGAAGCTGATGGAGTATGAATTTTCTGTTTAAAAACTAAGGTTTTTATACTTTAGTTTTAAATCACCAGGATCCGTCCCCTCACCCCCCACTGACCTATCTTGAAATGGAAATGAAGTTGTTTTAATTAAATAAAAACCTTAGAGAACACTAGCCACTTTGAAGGTGACTGGGGAAAATGCACGGCTAGGATAGGTGATAGGAGAGGCCACAAAGGACGAAGGAGACATAAGGAAAGAAAAACATACCAATTTTGCCCACAGTACTGAGGGAAACACTAGACACAGAGGAACAGAAGCTGTATAAACACGGACCTCGGCAGAGCTGCCAGGAGAAAAGAGAAGAGCGTTTGTGCCAGTTTGAAAGCCAGACCAAGAGTTGGAGACAAGCATTCCTTCGTCTTTCCCAGCTTTTACGGCCATTGTTTGTTCTTTTTGTTTCTCTCCCAGATTTATAATTTCTCCCATGCTTTCAAGGCATCTGCCAAGAACTTAATTCCCATCACCTCTCACAAAGCCCATACCAGTTCTACTTCCATTAGGAATCCTGTCCAGAGAGTTCATTCTTCTTTACCTAAGTCAATCAAACATTTCTTTCTTTTCTTCAGCTAATATACAGAGTTAAAGATGTGGGTACGAGAAGATAGAAAAAAAGGAAAAACTAATACATAAGGTAATTAAAATTAGAATGAAAGATGGAATACTTTTCATTTTTTTGCAAGTAGTGTTGATAATGCTAGGTCATACGGAAAGGAAGGATCACTAATATTAACTGAGAGACTATTATGTGTGAGGTATCATCATCATGAGACTAGTCAAGTTCTGTCCTGCATGTATTCTACGAAGAGCACAGAAAATGCAATATCCAGGTAGAGTGTGAAGGCTGCTGGATGCTAGAAGCCCGCTAATAAAGCAGTGCTTGGTTTTGAACGACTCGATTTTTTGCACCCCATATTATCGAATAGCCACGCTTTGTGCGTTCTTATAGAACATGCTGCATACATGTCTGAAAACATGAACAACTTACTTGTGGGGTGAGGGTTGATTTTTATCCAATTGAGGCCCAGTCTCTGCAGGAAGTCTTGGAAGTAAAAGCCCATGGCTAGTCCTGAGGTTCTTTTTGGGCATGGTGCAGAGACCTCTAGTGGTGAAGTGTGGAACTCCAGACCACATTCTGGCTCTTGTGAGGTCCCCAACCAGGGGTGGCAGAGAGTGGCACCAAGTTCTAATGGGAATTGACCACAATGGACCTCAATGTTGCATCAGACCCACTTATTATAGAAAACCAACAGTTCATGTGGATTGGATAATCATCTTTAAAAACTGGAAAGCATCTGGGTTCTCACATTCTTTTCCTACAGATTTTTCATTTATCTCTGCTTTAAGCCAAATGCTGCTGTGCATGGTGAAGACAGCATGATGCTGATGGAAAGTACAGTGACTTCAGATAAAGAAAAGAGAATCTCTCCAGCCTTGGCAATGGGTACAACTTTCTGCTCACAGTGCCCATTCAACAGGGAACACTCACCTGCTCATTCATGATTGCAGAGAGTTCGCTCAACATGTCCTTATAATGGGACCGCAGTTCTTCTTGGTACTCCAGCTGGTCCTCCTTGATGAGGCGCTCATTCACATCGAGGGCCTGCCCACACGCATCTGCAAATTGTCTTTAGCAAGAGCATGAAGCAGATTAAAAACTATCCATAGGAAGTGACCTTGGGTTCAGTAACTTTGGGTTCAGAGTTGGGATGCTGGGGGACTCTGCCACCTTGAACAGGGATGGTTGGGCGAATTCATGCCTCTTGTCGGAAGGAGTTCAAGGAAGAGTATTCCAATAAAGAGAATCTTACCTGAATATTTCCTTCAAAAGTTTTACTTGGTTGTCAGGGTATTTCTTTGCATTAGTTTCTTCAAGAAAAGCTCGTGCATAGGCCATTGGCCCAGCATTGACCTAGGAAAAGAGAATTGGCTGAGGTTGACCCCACCTCCTCCATGGAACCTTCTCCACACATGGAAGGAATGGCAACTGTGAGTGCCACTCATGTGGCATCCTGATTCTCTCTTCCTGCCTTGTGACACACTAATTTGTAATCCTGTTATATCTAACCACTCATGAAACCACTAATGAGTGTGTCAGAGTTTTGTCCTTTCCCACCACTTTTCTCAGACTCCATTACTTGCCAGCTCTTTCACATTTTGCCATATCTTCAATGTCTGATCTGCTTTTCCTAATAGCTTTGAAAACTAATTACTTCTATCAACTTAAATACATTCACTGTACTTAAATTTGATATTTTTAATATCAAATGTTCGATGAGCTATTTTTTTTTCTATTAAGCACCCAGCTAGTAGGAAAAGCCATTCCACAGTGATTGTGGTGGGTGCCCTGTTCCGAAAACCCCTCTTTCCCTGTGTTCCACTTGACAGTCTATCTTAGATCATGGTCCAAGGAGGCATCTGTCTGAGCTGCTGGATGAATGCACAGGGCCAGTGTGTTCATCAGTCTATCAGCGCTGACACAGAGTAGCAAGTCCACACTAGTGGAGGGCTTCATTTTCCTCAGGGCATACTATCTGTTAATGGGGCTTCAAAAGGATCCAGGTACACCAAGGACAATACTACTGAGCAGACTTCAGATGCTGTGACCACTGGGCATTGGCCATTAGTAGACATGCAGAAGTCAGCACCACATGTTTTCCTTTTCTTCTCCAGGTCCATCCTCTCTTCCTCTACTCAGCCAGGAGCCTAGGGAAGCCATCTCCTCTGCAGTAGGACAATGGATCCCTTGCCTTCTGGCTACCTTTCTTTCTGAGCTAGCCAGTGGGGGACCAGACAAGTGGGACAGAGCAAGGACAGTGCACTCAATATGAGAATCAGCAGCATCACACATTTTTTTTCCCTTTGCTTCAGGCTCCAGTACAGCTCAGCAGGGCACTGGTACCTGCCAACCTTTATTTGAAAAATCAATATTTTATTTGTTATGGATTTTAGCATTTTGATTTTTAAAAACACTGTATTAAGATCTTGATTACTGATTACATTTTGTGCTTCACTCTCCTCACCCTAGCAGAAGCCCACTTGGGATAGAGCATTGGGTTTTTTGCAGTCCTCTAGCAGAGCCACACCTGTCCGTCATCAGGGGCTCACTGTTTCCCCCTGTTTCTCTGGGTTTGGGGTGGTAACACTCTGAGTACTCCTAGACCATGCACCAGCCCTTGCTGGTTTCTTCAATGCTGCCCACAACTTTTGCAAATAGTTTGTTTATTCTTTTTCCCTTAATCAACCACTGTGAGCTTTCCATCTGCTTCCTGTCACAACCCTGACAGTCAGATAAACACTACTGCACATTTTATGAACTAGTAATTAAGCATTCTATTTCTGGATTTGTTTTGGAACAATTTTATAAGGCTCTTAATAACAGATATGTAGAAGAGTGATGTGCTTATTCATTAGTTGATTCATTCATTAGGATGCAGATTCAGAACAAAGTTTATCGAGAGAAGATGGAATGGGAGGTTTGAAGGAGAAATGTTATTTCAGTTCAACTTAAAGGTGTGACTACAGGTGTTTGGCACCATCGATGTGCATTTACAGCTAGACATCATTCTAAAGACTCAGATGAAAATAGCAAAATATTTCTATTTCACAAATAGCAAAAATATTTCTTATATCCTTTGTAAAAACAATTTTCAGGTATTTTATACCAAGTTTCATTGGCTGTGTGCATCTCAGCTCTGGGCAATGCATACTAACCTTCACACTGACACTTCCTTGCAGTTTGAGCTGTAGTCTGATCATGTCCACCTCATCCATCGTGCAAAGCTGATTAAGCTCAGAGACCTTCCTGGACATCTCATCAATCGCCACTTCAATAGGATTCAGTTCTGTGCTCGACTGGCTGACGACCTGGATCCTCTTCTTCACATAGGGGAACAAATGACTCGCTGCACAAAAGCCACACAGAGGGATTTAAGGGTTAGTGGGAAGTCCAGGATTCCCCCGGGGGTTTAGAAGATCTTGTGTTATTTCACAGCACGTTCCATCTGCTTGTTTCTGTGTGTGTCTGTTTTTCTTCTAGATGCCAGCATCTCTCATACTCTTACCTTTTGCTCCAGCTGCCCCACCAGGCATGGTCTTCTCCCCTCACCAACTAACGGGAATGCAATCTTAGGGATGGGTAAGATCTTTAGAATAGTTAAACACTAAAATGATTATGGCTTTCGATGCAACTTCAAAGAAGATCTACACTAGCCCACAATAAAGAAAGTTCAAATTAATACTGCAGAGTATATAGAGTTCTAGTTATTATTATGATTTTTTTAAATTACAAAATCCCTGCACAAGTTTTCTAAAAGTGAATGCATCTTGTAGTTTGGACACTGGTGCTAGTAACCTGTCAACTGTACAGTCCAGGACCACAAGTCTGCCAAGGTGGCTGGGAGATCTCCCTCCAAACTGCCTTTGCTCACCTTCCCTCTCAGTTGCCTTCAGGAGCTCCTCTTAGCTCTTCCATCTCTATTTCATGTGGTGTTGACCTGAAATTCTTGCATTACTTGGTTCTTTCTCCTACCTGACTGTGAGCATCTTTAGGGCAATATTCTGTGTTTAATTTAATTGCCAGGAAACAGAGCCCAACACCTAGCAGGAACTCATTAAGTGTCAGCTGAATAAATGAAAGACAGAATAGATCTAGATAGCGCTGGGAGGGGGCTGCAGATCAACGCCTGCTTTCGTTTTAGAGGAAGACTCTGATTCCCACAGTGGTTTAAAATCTTGCCCTAAACCACCCAAGGATGAGAGCCACTAACCCTGAAGCGGCTGGGTATAGATTCAGGGAGAGGAGAGAGGAAAGTTCAGTGCCTTGTGCTTTCCCATTGTCGCTGACGCCACTGACTTTCGCGACTGCAAATTCTGCAGGGAACAATGACTAAGTGCAAAGTAACTCTAGTGACAATTCTCCTCTGGCTCCCTTCTCAAGCCTCTTTCTCCTAATGAAAGATAAAGGGGGGAATCAGGTCTTCCTGGCAAGTATCTCCAAGTCGCGACACTCTGGGTGCTTATCTGCAGGGCTGAAATGACTCTTGATTTCCACTCATCGCCTAGTGAGGGACTGCAGCTCCCTGGCGGAGTGCGCCTGCGCGAGGCGGTGGCTCAGGCCGCGGCACCTACTTGTCAGCACCGTCCTCCGCTTGCACTGCTCGGCCACTCCGCCGTGCTTCTTGCCCGACAGGGTAAAGGGCGTCTCGAAGACAAAGCGGTTGATGTTGTGGTGCATTTCAAAGTCTGTCTTCCTGTCCTCTATTTCCTTTTCTTCAAAGAACGGGGTGACATAAGTCACCTGGATGTAGGCGTATTTGGGGTCCAAATCCTTGGGGTTTACCTGTGTTAACACATTAGGGGCCAATAAAGAGGGGTGAGTCGCAAGGTGTGTTTGAAAGAAAGCCCAAAGCTCTTTTCTCTGGGCTGGCATCCTAAGGAGGCTGTCCCTCTTCCCTTGGAGGAAAATGGCCAATTATCATTTCAGAGCTGGTGAGACCACAAAGGAACTGGCCAACAGTGGTTCAGCAACCAGCTGTGGAAGCAGCAGGACTGGAGCCAGTTTAAGGACTGAGACTCTTTACCACTTAGCTGCCTGCTGAGCCATATTATTTAATCCTTTATTTATTTCTCTTCTGTGATGAACCTCCATGCACCTTTGTGTGCAAGTCTTTTGGAAGCGGAGATGCATCTCTTTGTTCCTCTGTGACTTAGCCATACACCTAGACAGGGGGTAATGTGGAGGGAGGTCCTTTGTCTACTTAGGGGATTAGCTGATTAACCTATGAGATGACTGCAAATTTTTGTATTTTTCATGTCTCTTACCTTCTCTTACTGCAAGAGGATATTTTATTCCATGTCCTTTCTAACTTTGCTTTGGTGAGTGGGCTTGACAAATCGTAAGGAGGACAATTTGGAGGTCCCAAGACAATCGGAGAAATTGCTTTGGCTCTCCTTGGAGGCTGGAAGTGATGTTTCTCAGCCTCTTTTCTAACGATATCTTGAAGAATTTTAAAACTTCTAATTTTCTCCATGGGTCCACCCATCCACTCCCTATCCAATTCCAGAGATTTGAGGAACCTCATGAACTTTTTTGTAATGCTACTAATAATTACACTGTAAGGTGGGAAGAATTGTGACCATTTTATGGATTTTAATACTTTTAAGTGGAGGTTCAGAGTGGCCAGCTACTTTATCTATGATCACCAGTGGATAAGTATGGCTTGGTGGAATGAAGACCCAAGTCCCTCTCACATCACAGTGGCATTTTTCTCCATCCTACTAAAGCTCTCTTGATGCTTGCACTCAAAGAGTGTCGATACTGCAATCCTCTGTCTGCCTGAATAGGTAAGGTGACTGTACTGTTCAAGCCAAGAGGAATAATGAGCACATTTTAAACAATTTCTGCCCAGAAAAGTGATCTTGTGCCTAAACCCCTACAAATGCCAGCAGAGACATCATCATCATCATCGTCATCATCAATCTCTTTCATGTCCCAATAGAGCTCTACACCATTGCAATCATGTAATAGGTCATTTAGCTTACCTGCTAAAAAGACAAGAAACCTCCCTGCTGCACTCCTTTACCCAATCTGTTTTTAAAGCCTTGCCATTCTCTAAACACATATTCCCTTTTCCTTCCTTCATTTCATTGCATGTGCTGGGCTTCCTAGAATGTGCATTGCTTCTAGGAAACACTACTCACCTGCTATTCAATGATCACCTCCTCTGGGTAGCAATGCCAGGCAAGAGTGAGTTGTTCAGAGTCCCCTGCCCTGAGCTTTCCCTTGCTACTGGGCCATGTCTCACTGGGGGCACCTCATGGCATTCTAGTGACTGTTCACACAAGTCTTTTTCCTCTTGGCCCTGCGTGGACAGGGAGGTCTGGGAGGAATATGCTCTGCACACAATAGCTCCTAGTTTGGCCCTGGGATACAGTAGGTGCTTACTAGAGTTTGGCTAAATGAATGAGAATATACAAGAGAATTCTGGTCATCTAATGAGAGGATGTAATCATTTGCTTTTTGGAACCAAGAGGTTGAGTAGATTCTCACAGGCTAATACAATGTAATAGCAAGTCTGGTCCTAACACAGGGGACAACTTTCAAAATTGGAATGACCCAGGAAGACGTCCTTGATGGAATCAATATTTTCGACCTATTTTTTCCTCTAGTCCCACCTTTGGGTGCAATCACTTTAACACTGAAATTGCTATTTGAACAAAATAACCCATGGGAGAAGTAGAGGACTTAGTTGGCTATATAGAAGATGACCATCAGCCAATCAACAAGCAAAACATCCAACATAATTTTGGTACTTTACTTTGCAGAGTCAGACGGAAAATTAAAACAATATAGTTAAAAAACAAATGACAATAAAAAATCTACGTTGAGTCTTAGAACTTGCATAAATATTTATTTTTCCTACCTTATTGGAATCTTGGATTATCTTCACGTTATCTGCTCCAAATTTGTCTGCATAGAGTTTGAGTAGTCTTTGGGAAATCTCAGAGAGACCCGTCAGCTTAGGCTCTTTGTAAATATACTCTTTACCCTCTTCTTCTTCAAAAAAACCCTATGGAAGATATACAAGGAACCATTGATTTTATCAGAAAATTCCAGTTGCAAATCACAAACAAAACAAATGTCCATTTATTGAAAAAAAAAAATCCAGTCTTTTGGCTGCCATCCAAGCTATTTATTAGCACCCTATGAAATTCAAAATTAGAAAAAACAAATAAAGAATATAAAAAATATATTATAAACAGACATTAATATAAATATTTCCTAGCCAGGTCAAAGAGCCTCATTAAATATATTTTCTCTTTTTGTAGAAATCAATGTTAATAGCTGCCTGCATATATTTTGGGGGAAGAATGCCCTCTTGTGGCAGCCTGGGGTAGAACACAAAAATTGGGGGCATTATTCAGAGTACTGGGTATGGTTTTTAATAAGGTCTTCTACAAGTCTTTGAAACTAGCACAGTAACACTGTGCTGCATGAAAAGGCATCTGGATTCGTTGAAATCCATCCCACATTGTCTTAGTTGAAAAATCATGACACTTTTTATTGTTGCAGAAGAATTACATGTGGTATGATTCCAATTACTGTTATCTAAAAAGTAACTTTATAGCTGCCTATATGACTTCAGGGACCTGATGCAATTTAGCTTATATGTAATTCAATTATTCGATTTGCTTTTCTAATATAATTTTTCCCCTCTTAAAAGTCGTGACCTTATAAGATTAATAATAGCAACCAAGTCATCAAATAGGGGTTAGCTTCTATTATTTGGTTTGGTTTGAAGCAGGGGTGAAGGAAGATTCCACTATCTGCAGATAACTAAGTGAGGAAATATTTATAATTCCTCTTCTTTGAAGAGATAGAAACATTTTTCCTGTGGCATACATGTGGCCTCAAAATATGTCATGAAGCTCACAGCGAAGAAACCTCATTATCTGGTTTCTTCTGACAACAGAGTTTCCCTGCAAAGAAACAGCTTTTGAGGTTGGCTAAAGATACTGGGGCTCAAAAAGAAACATAGCTATGTTTAAAAAATCATTTTTGACTAAAAGCATTCATTTTATGTAAAATAAACATGGACAAATCCTCCTAATGCTGTATTTTTTTTTTTTTCATGGCTGATGTGAGGCAATCTGAGAGTAATTATAGAATTTGCATTATTAACTTCGTATGGTGCTGTACACCTGTATTTTCACATATGTAAATGTGATAAAATTAAAAGGATACTTTCTATCCTAAGAGGCTGGGCTGTAGCTGTCATTTGCAGAAGTGTCCCCTCCTCAGCACTGTTCTTGTCAAGCAGGTAATTATCTGTAGCCTTGTCCAGCTTCCTAATTGAATTTGGGCTTTCAGCAAATGTGTCTTGTTCAACAAATGCATATGCCTAGTGTTTAGCATACTTCGTGGCATTTCAAAGGAGGGAGGGTCACTCTGTCTTTTTTTGAGGAGATGAATGAAATTGTTCTTAGAGGACCTAAATCTCAAAAAGGCATATTTGCTCCAGAGATAACTGGAAAAGACCTCACTGTTTTTAGTAAAGAGATGTTTATTGCATAAACATCGGATTATGAGTGCCTGATCCTAAAGTGCCAGAAGGTGGTTGATGGTTCTGAAATCCTGAAGAGCAGCTCCCTACCATTCATCTGGGCTTTGCAGGGCAGCGAGGCCTGACCCCATCCCCATCTGGCTTCCCGCCTGCTATGTTTTTCCACTGCTCACTTTGAGGACTTTTGTCTGATTTCAGGTCAGAAGTTAGTGGCTAAAATTGACAGACTAACACATCAGAGAAATAAGACTTCTGAGGCCATCAACCAGCATCCCTGCAGGGCCACAGCAAAAACAGCATTTACAACTTCAATTTCAAAGAGGAAAAGGCCTCCAAGTTTTAGAAAAAGATTCTTTCACCCCAGCATGAAACTAGTTCACAGAGACATTTTCACTGTGAATTTTTCCCTTGACAAATTTCTGAATCTGGAGTTAGCAGAAAATGAGTGGCAGGAAATAGGTATTTATTGCTGTTATCATGACCTTGGTGGCCTTGGTCATGACCTGTGACTTTCTTTCACCCCTAATCCTTCGTCTGTAGGATGGGAAAAGTGCAGACTCTGCATTTTGTTGGGAAGTCCTACTAAGTACGGTGCCTGGTGCACAGTAGACCTTTGATGAGTGTTGGCTACGACAATGACAATGCCAGCAATGAAGAAAAATTCCAAATCCATGAAGCAATTTAAGTTCTGACTTGGATGCAGAGAAACAGCTTAACTCAGCGTCTGATGCTTAAAATACGTACCTTCAGCTTATCTTGCATCAGAACTACAATTTCCCTTATTACAAAAAGTCTATTGATACTCTCAATATTTTGGTAAGTGACTGGTCAGAAAGAAGCAGTGATTATAACTTTTCCTGAAAAGTACAGGAATGTAAACCTTTTAGACTGTTTTACAAAATGGGTAAGAAGGAGTAGGAATAGCAGAATAAAGAATTTAACTTGCTGTCTACCACGGTTTGGGTAAAGTGCTTTTGGAGCCAGACAAATGGCAGCCATATAAATGTTTGAGATGTATATTTACTTTCACCAGGGAAATGATTAAGGAAGAGTCTACTGAGCTACAGGGCACCATCTGAAGGAAGGTTTCAACTTTTGCCCTGTCTATAGAATAAATGATTTATAAATGGGATACAGGTGATGACAGACCAGAGGCAGATTCCCATTTGCTTTGGCCCCAAGGTTATGAATCGACTGCCTTATGAGGCACCAGGAAATGTGGTCTTTGCATTTCCATTGTTAGTTTGATTTTTTTAAAATGTCATTTTACATTGCAGTAAGTGCCTTAATTTGTTGTGGTTGGGAAAGAGCATGTTTGAGTTAAAGAAGGACCTTGCGTCAGTAGCATCAACATGCGTGGATAATGAAACTTCAAGGCAATGCATCAGGATAAAAATGTACTGACAGGTAAAATCACTGACTCAGATGTTTTCGTAGGTACTTCAGAATCTTGCAATGCCCCTGGATCATCACTGGGATGTCATATATAAGTGACCCTGCTATTATAATTGTCAGATCCAAAATTTACCATTAAAAGCATGCATTCCAAGAGGAATCTAGTGTACAAAAGATAGGTCAGAAAATGGGGATAATAGGCTAAATTCTTCCAGAAGAGGAGCTACAAGAATGCAGAGAAAGGATTCCATATACATAGGAACTTAAATATGATGCCTGGCTATACGTGTGTGTATATATGTATGTTTTACATATGCATACATGTGTGTCTAGATCATTGATCTTCATACAGGTGAGGAGTTGGAAGGGGGGATCACATCCTAAGTGGAGACGGGGGTTTTCACACTATACATGTGCCTTCCCTAAGTTTTTTTCTATTAAGATTCTGAGATACATCTACACTCAAGTAAGCATGATTGAGAATCATGGAATTTAAATTCTTTAGTGCATAGAATAAAATTCCCCCAGGTCTTCCAGTTCATTAATTCCAGGGGCATCTGATCTTTTAAGTTATGCAAAAGGCATCTACTTGCTTGCTTTTGTGCTAAACACCAGGACCTAAGGTGTGTGTTGGTGGTGTTTGATCACTACTGCTGTTTCATTATTCTGGAAATGAGCACTTCATGGAACTTGGGGGGATACATTATGTAGGCTTCTGTGTGTAAAATTTCCATAGCCAATGATGCCAGGTGCTGGGTTAGAGATTTCACGCTATGCAAGACTTGCATTTTTGAAAATCTCTGCTGTGGTAGAACAGTTTTCAACTTGTTTCCTAACGTCTGGCTCATTGCAGACACGATTAATATTAAATACCACAGCCAATATGATAAAAGGAAAGCACCAGTCCAGATGGGACATGACAATACATCCTCAAAGGTCTTTTGGAGGTGAAGAGCCTATTGCATAGTATATTCCCATAATTTTTTAAATGTTATTGTAAGACGCACATCCATGTGGATGTTAAAAGGTGGGTTTTACGGGGACATAGAACACTATTACGGATAAGAAATTATTTCAGACCATAGCAATTATGCTAATCAAGTAGTCGAGGTTTCATCTCAGACCTTCAGAACTTCTATTCTGCACACGTTTCAGGAGATGTTCACATCTATTTTGTGTGTATTTATCAAGAGTGGAGGGCTGGGAGCTTCCTGCTCTTGTTGAATACAACTCTGGTATTCCCTCTGGCCATTTGGTGTCTTGGGATGGGCGTTCAAAAGCCCTCTGCACAGTGCAGATGGAGGTTCTAGGCTCTGCTTCTCAGGGCCACCTCCACTAGTTCTCCTTTTTTCAAGGGCTGGGGTTTCAGCTTGGAGGGCCATGCTTAGGCATGTTAGGCATGTTCTCACGTCTGCACATTTGACAAAACATTGTGCCTTTTAAGCTTGGAATGGAATTTTTTATAAAAGACAATTGAGATTACTGACAGCATTTAGAAAAGAAGTCAGGCGAACAACCAGCATGCTTTACTAAGGAATCTGAAAAAAGAACAAAGTTAGGTCATTTGAAAGTAGCTTTCCCAGTCCTTCCCCATGGCCCACTCTATTTAGTACAGGGATTTTCAAGTATCTTTTTAGTAGGTGAGTTAAAGACTCATGGCCCCCAATTTATAAATGAAGGTAGAAAATACCCATATGGTGCGGAGGTAGGAAGGAATTTAAAGAATTACAAAAAAGTATGTGCTGGACAAGTGAGCTGAATGGGAACAATGTATGGATAGTGAAAGAATCTTTCTTTTCAGCTCAATGGACAATACCATGGCAAACCGTAGAAGGTGCTATTTTTGTAGATGGAAAATGGTTCAAAATAGGTGACTTCATGTGGCTCAAAATCACACAAATTCTCCTAGAGATCTCTAGGAACTGGGAGGAGATTTCTGCCTTTGTTTGTTTTTCAAATTGCTTACCTTACTTTTTTCTGCATCTCTGGAGACTTTACGTATTAGGTAAAGATTTATTTCCCTGTTCAATTTCTGTGTTGGAAACCGATACCACTGAAAATGCTCAGATCTTGCCACCGAAAGAGCCCCATCTCTCCAAGATTCCCTTTGGAAAACGGCAAAGTTTCCTTCAGGACTTTAGGAAGGTGCCCATAATTATCCACCACTCCAACTTCTGAAATTCTGACCACCTTCATCTTAATTAGCTGTAATTCATGGTGGCCTGAAATAAACAGGCAACCTCCAATACTAAGTCAACTCTATGACAGCTTACAATATGTGGTTCACATTTGTGAGTGTGTGTGTGTGTGTGTGTGTGTGTGTATAATGCTTTCAGAACACAATCTATACATATAAAAGTATACATTTTTGTAATTCAGGTAACCAGAATAAACACAATTTAGTTAAAGAAATTTGGGATGACTCCAAAATGAATGGGAGCAGGATTATCTCACCCTTTGCACCAAATATGAATTTGCACAAAAAAGTTAAGTTTCAGTAAAACCAGACAGAGGGAAGTGTGAGGATTATTAGAGCATGCAAATGTGGAGAGAGAGGAGGCGAACTTACCACAGCCTGGAACAATCAAGACCAAAAGAAGAAAAAGAGTAAACATCTGCATTAAAAACTAATTGGAAGGCAGCATGATTTTTTCTACCTGTTCAACAGCCCATGTCTTAGACAGTGGTTGGAGAAGCCAACAGGTAGCAATATGGTTGTCACAACAGGGTAGCAGTGGTGGTTCTCTACTCTTTCATTGCCAAGGTCACAGAAAGACAGTAGTTGTGTTTTGGTTAGCCAAACACATGTCCTGCATGTCACTTCTGCACTGCTCAGTTAGCCTGTGGCCATCTCCTTTGAAACCCTATGTTTCCCCTTCAATTCCCCAACTCCCACATCCTCATTGGGCTTTCCGCCATTTTTCTTGCTCATGATTTGCCAAGGCCACACATGGCATATTTTCTTCATGGCTTCCTAGGTACTGTTTTCTCTCCTCTCCCTAAGAGTCTCAGGCTTCTTCTCTCTCCTCCAAAAGACAATTGCACTGCAGATAGTTCACATTTCTTCCCATAGACTCCCCGCAACTATCTGAATTTTGCTATTTCCTGTGGACCATGTTCTCAACCATTAGGTCCCTCCATCTCCACAGTCCTGATGCTGCTGGGAAATGAGAGCATCCAGGTGAGATGAAGCTGGTGAGATGATTAAGTGGCCACTAATTGATACTTTTCACCAGGTGGGGAAAATCTGTTTTCATTAACTCAGATGTCAGTTTGGTGGTGAGGAAAACAGACACTTTTCAGAAGACTTCCATGGGCGACGATTTAGAATGACCATGCTGGATTTAACTCCAGCTGTGGCCTTAAAAGGTTCTGAAGAGAACAAGACATACGGGCAGAAGCACTTCACATGGCAGGTGTAGTGGGAAGAAAGCGAGAGGTCTGAAAGTCACTGCCATTGTGAGAGCCAAAGAATGGCATGTGTGTCCCAGGACAGCATGGAGAAACGCTTCTGCTGAAACAGAAGAGTGTCATGGTCCTTCCTGGAAAGAAGCAGCATGGTGCCTGGGTTTGTCCCACCTAAAGCACTGCCACGAGGAGACAGGTATTTATGATTAATATATGATGCATTCGCTTTAGGCCAATGCTATGGCTGGCTGATATTTCCAATCGTGTCATTACTTATGCAATAAACTGAGAAAAGACAATCTTCAAATTACGTTGACCTCCAACATAGAACAAAGGAGCCATAGGATGTCCTGCTTTGAAACACTGGTAATATGAAAGCAGGAGAAAAGAATTCACATGGTTGTGAAGTTGAAGGTTTGGTAGGGTAGGGACCCTAGGGAGCCTTTTATTTCCTAGAATGCCACGACGAAGTTCATTTATTCAATCATGTTCAATTTGATTTCACTTTAATCGACATAAACCTATAGTTAGATATTCTGGGGTGAACTGGAAGGAAGAGAATGCTGGACAAGTCAACATCCTTTATTTCCAAGAAGTTAGAAATCACTACTTTTAGCTCAGTTGTTATTAAATCTTGTGGATTTCTCTGTTCGTTTGTTCCCCAATTAGTCCCTATCTATGGGTAAGCAGGTAGAGGCTCCCATCTGGAGAAACACTCAGGTACCCTCAGCACCCCACACCCCCAACGCACTGCACATATAGTCAGATGTCATATAAAAATGACATCCCACTACTCAACAGAATTCAGAGACCATGTCACCTCTAGTGAACTTACCTGTCCATAAAATGCCACACGATAGTAGCGACCGAACAGCCGCTTCTCTGAGTTCACCACCTCTGCCACCTTTAGGTATGACCGGTGGATGTCATAGTAGAGATCGGACAATTTCTGAAACCATAAATCAAAGGGTTTCCTGAAGATGAGGCTGACATAAAAAGAGGGGAGTTCTTACTTTTGAAAACGGTAAGGAATCTGCCAACTTGAAGTAGGATATTTTAACTAGCTTCTAAAATGCGTACCTTGAAGTCTCGCTGTTTTTCAAAGACAGCAATGATGGGCTTGTTGACGTCAGCAATGAGTTCATATCGCTCCGACTTCCAAAGAAACTCCACACACATGTACAGCTGCTCCACCAGGATATTCTGCAATCCCCCCCAGGCAGGATGAGAATTTCCATGATTAAGGTTGTGGCTCATCCCTGACTCTTGGTTTCAAAATGGCTGCGTTATCAAGTTTTTTTTTTACTAGTGGGATTCCTGATGGTTGTTCAATATCGACAGTTGTAACCCAGCAAAACATCACAGTCATCTCAGAGTCTTCCCTTCTCTCACTGTGACCATCTAACTTGTGCATCAGATGTGCTAATTTTAATCTACGAAATGCCTTTGTCTTTTCTAAGTTCTGTCCATTGTCACTGTCGCTGACTTAGGTCACATTACTGTTACTTCATGGCCAGACTCCTGCAGTAGTTTTCCAGTTGTCAATATTCAACGTGAAAATATCCAGAACTTTTATTTATGTCCCATTCATCTGTGTTCTGACCACTTTCATGTCAAAAATTGTTCTCTTTTTCCTTGCAACCAGTTAAGATGTCTACATTTATCATTTGTTTCCAACTGGCCACTCTCCATCCTGAAGGATGCTATCAGCAAGATTCTAAATTCTTCAAGAGCAGGAATTGTGCCTTATTTATCTTTGTTTCCCAGTCCTTAACTCAATGTCTCATAAGAGCAATGGTTATTAATTAATAAATGACCAACTAAATCAAATTACATAAGCTCTAAAACAAATGCATAATATTGTTGGAATGTTTCCAACATGTCTTAAGAAAAGATTTGTAAGCATTATTTGAAATGCTTAATATAAAATATGCAATTGCATTTACTATTTATTTGCAATATATACTAAATCAATATAGAACCATATGTAAAATTTAGTTAAAATCCACCCCCCTGAATTTACATTTCGTACCCTTTCTTCTCACCCATGTAGTAGTAAGATTAAAAAAAATTAGCTTATGGAACATTTTATTACTTGATAGGGAAAACTCTATTTTAGTTATCAAATTAAGTAATTCCTAGTAATTTCATTTGTTAATGAAAAGTAACTCACAATTTGCATGTCTGGAGGTTTTTCTGAAGAAACCAGTGAGGCTTTTGATGAACTGCATTTGTAAATAATCTTTTTAGTGCATAAAAAAAGCTTTCACCAGCTCATAAAATTTTTAGTGTCCCTTCCTACCTTTACCAAAAGACTACAGATTGCATGCCTTACAGAAGAGCTGATCATGTTCATCCTAGAGAAATAACTAAGGCTTAGCTTAAATTTTCATTGAAAATTATGCATAATCAATGGAATCTGATAGCTTTTAATCTTGACTTACATTAGCCTAATTTCATTTTGTTTAATGAAGTCATAATATACCGTAACTTTATCTGACTTCTGAATAAGCTCTTTTTCCTCTATTTGCTTAACATTACAATTCAGAGCATCTTTTTATTTAATTATTATGCATTAATCATGATAGTCTAACCTCATTGTATGGAGTATCTTGCATTCCTGAATCTTCTTTCATTGCTCCTTCTTCTTTAATATTTGGTGTAATGCTCAGGAAAGCTGGCCATCCCATAGAGAACATGCCTTGGGAGAAACACACAAGACATTATTATTTGAATCAAATGTTTGGGAAAGACAATGACTTTGTTTAGGATGTTAAAAGTGGTAGTATTATTCAATTCACATAATCAACAAGATGGTTATATTGTGACTTTTGATAAATACTGCCTGCCAGTCAACCAGCATTTCCCCTTTATACTTTTTGTATCATTTTCTGGTGGCATTGTGTGTAAAGAGCTAGCGTGGGGTTTTCAAGAGAGCATATAATTTGTAGGTAGATGTAGTTGCAATGCTCTGGTTCATTTAACCTCTCTGAGTCTGTTCCATCTTTTGTTCAACTGGAGACATCAATATCTATTTCAAAGGATGTTGCAAGGATTAAAAACATAATATTTGAGAAAACACCTGGTGTATTCTGTGAATTGTAAAGACAATGCTCAAGACTCACTAGGTTTCACTCTTGCATTATCTAGAAACCTTCCTACATCTTCCTACTATCCTGGCCACTAACTTTTAAAAAGTCCTAAATAAGATTAAAAGACTCTACAGGTATATGTGATATCTAGATGATAATGAGAAATGTTCCCAGAGGAGAAATCAGGTGTAAATGATGGGGAATGTGATTGGTGAGGGTCACAGGCTGCAGTGACAGAACAGTCTTTGAACGTTGGTTCCATGGCAAGCTAAACTGCAAGCACTGTTTCTCTCGGTTTTCTCATCCATGAATACGAAGTGATAAAGGCACCCGAGTCATAGATGTTACTGATGATGAATGGAGACATTGCCAGGATGTTGCTTAGCACACAGCCTTCTATGGAGCAAGCGCTTTCCAAGCTCCAGGTCACATTCTGGGAAATGATTCCACTGTTACCACTTTAGACATGTAACAAAATTCATTCCCCAAACATGCTAGAAATCATCACCATCAGCAGCAGCAGCAGCAGCATTTCGATCCAAACCTTGGTTTTAAAAATTAGACTTTCCTACATTTTAGAATGATTGTACATGTGCTAAAATACAAGAGAATTGATGGTAGAAGGAAACACCACAACACAATTCTCACAGGACCATGATCCTTTAATACACCTGAGGCAGTTGCGCTTTCTTCAGTTGCCTGTCTTCACCATGTCTTTACCATGTGCACACTGCAGGGAGGGCACAGTTTATTCTGCTGACTTGGAAACATCACAACATAAAAGCACATTAGAAATTTCAAATACAAGTCTGTGAGTTTCAGAAACCTGGTGGATATGAATATATGCTCGTGCATCTCAAGTGATCCCTTTCCCTGAAGTTTACTAATAAATATATCCTTTTTTCCCAGTGGGTATATTATATTTTAATATCACCACAGGTCTAAAGCTGAGCATTTTAAAATGTTTTAAAATTAAAAATGCATACAGCTTTTGGGCACATAAATTTCCACAACTTCTCAAACTAATACTTGGTTTTATCAGTTTTCTTCAATTCATTTTTAGTTATAATTTGAAGCAGTTTTTCTGGAACTATATGGTATCTGATTATGATATAAATAGATGGGCAGGAAGTCCATGTTAAATAAAAAGATGCTATTTTTTAATGATTTGCATATAAAGTGAGGCTAAATAGAAAACATGGAAGTAAGCAAGAAGATGCCTGGATTTCAGGGTGAATATGCGCTAAGATGCCAATTGTCTTCTTCAAGGACTGTAAAGAAGTTATCTTATTGTTCCACAGTTCATTCTGGTCATTTGGTTCAAATATCTTCTATGCAAAATCTACTGTGACCTTTTAGAAAATATACACATATTTAAATGGGATGAAGTAGATTTCTGAAATACTGCAACTAAAGTTCATTTACATGTTTAGGTATTTTGATATTAATGTTTACAAATATATTTCTGGTGTCCATACGCTGAGTTTTTCCACTCAAAATTGCAAGTTAAGATAGTGTTATCAAGTAGATTTTAGTTCATAAATTTTGTGTTTAAACAAACTTTTCTGAGAGGATATAGATTACATGTGTTAACTATTCTTTAAAAAAAACCAGTAACTTTAATTTTTGTTATATTTTATTAGACATTAATAATGGAATATCTTTAATTA
The DNA here is from genome assembly GCF_048772815.1 of Callospermophilus lateralis. Classification (NCBI taxonomy): domain Eukaryota; kingdom Metazoa; phylum Chordata; class Mammalia; order Rodentia; family Sciuridae; genus Callospermophilus; species Callospermophilus lateralis. Next base: position 13,253,264 of record NC_135313.1, on the reverse strand, counting down.
AAGGAAATCCATGCTGCAAATTATGTGTTATAAATTGACAGTTTATGCTTTTAAAAATGAATTGGAACATGCTGATTATAAAATCCTCCATATATAGTATATGTACATATCTCTGTTGTTGTGTCTCTTAGTTGAAATAGAGTATTTATTACATTTACAAATTAAAATAGATTCTTTTCACATATTAGTCAATTCATAAATTTCTAAATAAAATTCCAATGGCCAACCCAAATGCAGATTGGTACCCAAATATGACCACAGCTCACAATCCTGAATGTTGGCTAACAGTTCTGTTTGCTGAGAATTTTTTTTCTAGAAATCTAACTTCCTATATTGTGAATAGGATTTCTGAACATTACTAACTTAACGGTTTTTGCAGAGTAAATTCTGCAGGTCTGAGATAGTTTTTGCTTTGGGAATACATCTAAAATGTTTCCAATGAAATAAAATTTAGGCAGCAGCTTGATTTCCTCTGCATGGGGGTGAATAAGCACAGTTAGATCACTCACTTCCTCCACCTGGAGTTGTTAGTAATGGATTACTATCGCAGGGATGGGTATCCTCTGGGAGCAGGGATGATGTGCAAATCTTTTCCATTTTCCAGTAACCTATGGTAGTGCAAGATGAAGTCAGACCATGTTTTTGTTAATCCAAGCTTATGAAACTACAAACCATTAATCAATGAAATAGTCTCATTTTGGACAAAGAAGCTGACCATTCAGTTAGCTTTGCTGTACATAAAATAGATCAACTAGTGGAACAATAGTTAAAATTTTCGAGGGCATCATAATAAGAAACATCTGTGAAAGTGACTGTTAATAAAACATAACTGAGATTAATATAATACAAAATTAATAAATTAATTTTTAGCTAGGTTTCAATGTGTGTGGACTCCCCCCTCCTCGTGGCCATCTTACCCTTCCTTTTCAGGTACTCTGCGATGAGGGCAGCGATATGGATGTAACACATAGCAGCCTGTGACAAGAAAGAAAACAAGGATTCCGAGGATGGATTTTACTCTTTATCTTGCTAGGACTAATCTTCCATATTCCACATCAGAATATGTTAGGTAGAAGAATACTATGTAATGACAGCATTGAAAGTAAGAATCAATTGGATTTCTGAAAATTTCACCATCAAGAATAAAATGAATATTTGGGATTTTCTGTTTGTATTTCCTGATATGATTTTGAAATGTGTAAATAAACTGGTCTGAACAATTTTCCTACAGCATTACTTTCCTTCCTTAAGATCTAAGCTTGGCTTTTAAAAAATCTGTAGGTCCTTTTCTTACTAAAACTATAAACTGTAGTAACTGGTCATAAATTGAAAATAAAAATAATCAGCCTTCTAAGTTTTTCTACCTTCAGTGATGGCTTCTCTTCTGATTTCTATTGCCTTTGAAATGGCTGTCTCATGGGTTAGTACTTGGTTAAACAGTGTGACCTGGTGTCACAGGTCAGTTACCCTCAGACCAGAATTACGTGGGTAACACTGTATTTTTCCACGGCCAGTGTGGACTAGCTGTAACAAGGACTTATTTCCTCCGCCTGAGCTCACTCACCATAGTAGCAAGATTCCCCCTTCAAACCCAATTGCAGGGGAGGAATTTTAAAACAGAACATTAATTTTTATGACTCTTAATTTCCAGACCGCCTCACCACCACCCTCCATGCCTCAGGGTATAAGCATTCAGCTCTGCACTGCTTTTCATACATGGCTGTCACCCCCGCTTATTAGATGTCATCTACTTGGAGTTAGGTGTCCTTGAGTTCTACATGCTAGCTTGTCGGACACCATATATAGTGGAGTCATGGTGGCAATGTACGGTGACACTTTGTGATTCATATTGTACATGAAAATTCAGTCATCCCGATAACAGGATGTGACCGATAGCGAGTGAATGAGCCTTTGCCCGTCACCTCGGACAGGTCTCCATTCCTTGCGTGAATCTTGGCCATGCTTTCTAGCCAGGTCCTTCGTAGTTCAGGGGTGCTTGCGTAGGAATTCGCCAGGCTGTATTGGAGGTCCACCAGCATCTCAGGGTCCTTCTCGTGTTCCTTCATCTGAGCCGTGGCCATCAAAACTGTCCGGATTCGCTTAGTTAGGTCTTTCACCTCCGCTGGGAAATTGCTGTTCTTTGGAAAAGAGAGCACCTGGGTCATTACCTGTTCAGAGTTCCGAAGTGAACTTCCTTCAAGTCAGCTATTAGCTATGGCTTGGCATCACCGTTTGGTGTAGCCTACATGTTGCTCGTAAATGTTTGCATTCTATATATGCAAATTCTATGTGTTCTGATTATGGTAATACACATACATTTGAAGACGAGAATTATAGGAGACTCTCCTTTGGCTTTCTAGCTTACCTCTTTCTGGAATAGCATCTGATAGCCTTTGAGATTCTGTCCTCCCTGACTCTAGTTCACATGATTTGAAATTGTCTGATTTCATTCATAGGCACCACAGGCGGCACAGAGCACTGGTCTGGCCAATCATATTCTCTCCCAGGCCACTGTATTTGGCTTATGATAGAAGATTGGATCAAAGAGATTCAGTGCTGGGTCTTTAATTGGTATTATCAAATGAGGAGCCTTTCCCACTCATAAGCACTATCAATGTGCTCATGACTTCTGAGAGCAATCCCCTGGGGAGATCCTACCTGTAATAAAGTGAACAAAGACGACCTGAACATAGAGATCAAGAAAGAGGCAAAAGAGAAACAGTAGGGGAGAAGTGTCTAAAAGCATTATTTTAATCCAAGAGTCTAGTCATGATGGAAGCTTGGCTCTACCCCTAGAATTTTCAATATAATAATTAAAGGAAAAAGTCTTTTGAACGTGCTAACAGAAAGATAAGATGTATTTGCCCAAGAATGGGGTGTGAGTGAATCACTTCATTTCAAGATATTTCTGGTAACTATTCTTGTAATATACCTTTCAATATATCTTGGAAATTCTACCCAACAGACTGTGTGCTGAAAACATAGGAGCTATCAATGCCATCAAGAAAACTCAAATATTCAGTCTCAGTAAACAAAATACAGAATTAACTTGTTTATGATTCTGCTATCCCATGAAAAGAATCCTCTTCAGCTTATTCTTGATTCTTTAGAAAAAAGTCCACGAAGCATTTCTTACTTTCATTTGCTTGTCTCCATTGGCAAAGTTATTGGTGATTGCGAGGGAATGTTGAAACCGAGAGCCTCCAATCCCTGCATCAGCTATTAACTGGCTTACTGCTTTGATGAGCTGGAAGGCAAATGAAAAATGAGCCCCTGAAGCAAAATAGTATTTTTAAAGAAATTCACTGGATTGGATTTATGTGTCAGTCTCTCCCTGTAGGTCCAATGCCCCATAAGTCACTATGGCATCTTCAGAAGGCTACGTGATCCAGGGCATTTCCTTCCAAACATGAGTGCCTGGAGAAAGCTGCAGCAATCTTGGATACCTCAAAGAAAGACATTTATGCATTTAGAATTTGGTGTGTTTGGTCTTCCAGCACTGGCAATGGTTACCTGAGTTGTCTACCCTATGTGATTCTATTTCCCGGAAGAAGAAAGGAAAGCACAATGCATAAGTGGAGATATGGGCTGTGGGGATTTCTGCCCAGCTGTGCTCCTCCTATAAAGCAGAACCCAGTGTAATGTGCTCTGTAAGGAGAATCTGGTGGAGGAGTTGTTGACTGGTTTCCTGGGGACAAGAGGCTTCAGTTACTGCTGAAACACATCAGTGTGTGTGTGTGTGTGTGTGTGTGTGTCTGTGTGTGTGTGTGTGTGTGTGTGTGTGTGTGTCTGTGTGTCTGTGTATGTGTGTGTTCTGGTACTGGAATTGAACCCAGGGCCTCGTGCATGGCAGGCAAGTGCTCCATCCCCAATCTGTGGCTTTACCAGTGGCATTAATGAAAACTGGCGGTGTTTACCTGTAAATGGGAACGGACAATTGACTTCTGCTTGTTAAATTCAAAATTCTTCCTCATGAAGAAGTACAGAAGTGCCGAGGCTTCCATCTGAGTTGACCGTGACCTGTGGTTACAGCATTTTAGGACTTCATAGCAGAACGATCCACAGAGGTCAGCAGGCCCTTGAAAGAATGCTGAGGGAAACTAGAGAAATGGAGAATGGATGGAGTAGGCAACAGTCCTTCATTTAGCTCTGATTTTTCTCATATGTTTAAACTCCCTAGAACAAAACTCCTATTTTTTTTAACTTACTCCTTTTTTTTTTCCATTTGCAAGTATTAAAAATATATTTTCATTTAAAAAAATCTGTGTAATTATTCTCCACATCAGTAGCTGATGACAACCCAAAATAACCAAATGAAGCTCTGAAATGTCCTCTATTCACCAGGCATCTTTAAAATCACAGGTGTCAGTTATGTGCCCTTGAAGACAGTGGCTATATCTACTTCAATGTGGGATCTTGAACTTGACATGGATGGATATGGCACTTGAAGGAATGCATTTATCCAAAGTCTGTTACAGCCACCGAGAGCCCAAAGCGCTGGTGATTGGAGGCAATTTTATTTTCTTTTAGTATTCAATCAGGCAGAATATCAACTCATTGTGAGACCAGGAATCAATGTCTAGTCAAACCAAAAGAGAAGGAAACAAAGCTTCTTCCTGCCACACTGAGGGATGCCAGGATTATTATGTGTTTATTATCATCCTGAACTGAGCGTTCCCTGGAACCTGGCAGATGCTTACCTTGCATACAAACAGTCTCAAAGAGGCAAACACATGCTTCAGTGCTGTGGCTGACTGGTTGACTTGGAAAAAGAGCATGTAGGTGTCAAAGACCCTTTTCATCAATGAATTTTGACAGTCAGCTTGTTGGAGTTGTCTCTGGAAATTCAGCACAGATGTTATTTAGTATAAGTGAAAGAACACTTGCATTTCTTAAAAATATTTACTGTGAACCTACCATATGGTAGACACGATTCTGGGTGCTAGAAAAAAAAAACACTGAGTAAGAAGACATGGTTCCTATTCTCAGGGAAACTTATGAAGCAGTGATGGAAAAACTGAGTGAGATGAGACAGCAGGATGCTTTGACAGATTTGCTTTGAGGGTGGGATTATATTGATAGGGTGATCAGTGAGGACTTTTTTAATGGGTGAATGGATACATGAGCCGAAAGAACAGTGCCTCAGAGATCTGAGAGGACCTTCCCAGGAGGGACAAACAGCTGGCACAAGACCTGGAGTTGCAGGGGAGCTTCTGAGTTCAAGACTGAGAAAGAAAAACAGAATAACTGGTGCATAGTAAATGGGGAAGGATCAGGGGAGAGATAAAAGGTGAGTCACAGATAGGCAGGTCCTGTGGGCACAGGGAAAGCCTTTCAATGTGAGATTTGAGAAACATTTACACTGAGTTATAAACGTTCAGAACAGACTTGTTCATCTAAAAGCAGGGCTTTCTTGGTGTAATGGTGCTATTGGATGTAGACAGTTTATTCAACAGATGCAACTTCTGGATCAATCCTTAATGTGCTAGCCCGGGTCTGTAGCTCATATGGTTATGTTACAAATATTTTTAATATCATTATGGAAGTATAATTGACATACAATAAATTGCACATATTCAAAGTGTGCAATTGGGTGAGTTTGACATTGGTATACACCCATGAAACTGTCACCACAATAAAGATAATGCACATCTCCATTACTCCCCAAAGTTTTTTTTTTAAAACCTTCATTTTATTTATTTATTTTTATGTGGTGCTGAGGATTGAACCCAGAGCCTCACATGTGCTAGGCAAGTCCTCTACCACTGAGCCACACGCCCAACCTCCCAAAGGTTTAAAACATCTTTTTTTGTAATCCTTCTTTCCTGTCTCCTCCATATCCCTGGGCAATCACTGATCTGCTGTTTCTATTGTGTGCATTTTCTAAAATTTTATATAAATTGAACAATATAGTATATACCCTTTTTTTTTTGGTTTGGCTTCTTAAACTTAATCCACGTTGCATCCTGTAGTGGTAGTTTCTTGTTTTTACTGATTTTTATCAGAGTAGTCTGTTGTATAAATAGAAATTCATCTAGCTGTTGATATATAATTGGGTCCTTTACCCTACACAAAACTCAAAGTGAATCAAAGACCTAGGAATTAGTCAGAAAGTTTGCAACTGCTAGAAGAAGTCACAGGCTCAACCTTCCAACATATTGGTGCAAGCACCCACTTCCTTAATAAGATCCCTGAAGCTCAAGAAATAAAGTCAAGAATCAAGAAGTGGGATGATGTCAAATTAGAAAAGGCTTCAACACAGCAAAGAAAACAAGAGCATGAAGAGAGAACCTACAGAAGGGAGAAAATCTTGCCAGTTATTCCTTATACAGGGCATTAATATCCAGACTATATAAAGAACTCAAAAAACTTAATACACATATACAAAATAACTAAATCAGCAAATGGGCAAAAGAACTAAAGAAACATTCTCAAAAGAAGAAATACAAATGGCCAACACATATATGAAAAAATATTTTACAACCCTAGCAATGAGGGGAATGCAAATCAAAATTACGTTGAGATTTCATCTCACTCCAGTTAGTAAGGCAATCATCAAGAATACAAATAATAATAAATGTTGGCTAGGATGTGGGGAAAAAGTTATACTTGTACATTGTTGCTGGGACTAAGAATTAGTACAACCACTTTGGAAGCAGGATGGAGATTTGAAAAGACTAGGAATGGAATCACTATATGACCTAGGTATCCTACTCCTTGGTACCAATCCAAAAGAACTAAAATCAGCTTACTACAGTGACACAGCCACATCAATGTTTGTAGCAGCTCAAGTCACAATAACTAAGCTATGGAACTGACCTAGATGACCTTCAACAGATGCATGGATAAAGAAAACATGGCACATATCCATAATGAAGTCTTACTCAGCCATAAAGAAGAATGGAATTTTGGCATGTGCTGGTAAACGGACAGAAATGAGAACATCATGATAAGGGACATAAGCCAGACTCAGAAAGTCAAGGGTGGAATCTTTTCTCTTATATGTGGAAGCCAGAGTGAAAAGAGAAAAGAAAATAAAGGGTAGGGGATCCTGTGAAAATAGAAGGGAGATCAGTACAATAGAAGAAGGAGAGGGAGGAGGGACTGAAAAAGGGAGGAACTGTGAAATGAAATTGACCAAATTATGCTACGTTCATACATGAATATCCCACTGTGAATTCCATCTTTATGTATATTTTTAAAGCACCAATTTAAAAAGCAACAATTAAGTAGAAGTAAGACCAGTAAAATAGAGGAAGGGGAGGTAGGTGGAGAAAGAAAGCGGAAGTAGTGGGGACTGAAATGGAGCAAATTATATTCCATGAATGTCAAAATGAACCCCACTATTAAGTATGATTATAATGCACTAATAAAAATGTTCAAAATGGGCTGAGGCTGTAGCTCAGTGGCAGAGCACTTGCCTAGTATGCATGAGGCACTAGGGTTGATCCTTAGCACCACATAAAAATAAAAACAAATAAAATAAAGGCACTCTGTCCATCTCTAAATACAAAAATATTGTAAAAAAGGACACTTTAAAAATAAAGCTATTGTGTGCTGGGTGCAGTGGTGCACACCTGTAATCCCAGTGGCTCAGGAGGCTGAGGCAGGAGGATCACAAGTTGAAAGCTACCCTCAGCACCTCAGGTGAGGTGCTAAGCAACTCAGTGAGACTCTGTCTCTAAATAAAATACAAAACAGGGCTGGGGATGTGGCTCAGTGGTTGAGTGGCCCTGAGTTCAATCCCCAGTACCCCTGTCCCCGCCTCCAAAAAGCTTCCATGTTTATCTGTATACAAATCTTTGTGTAGACTTATGATTTTATTTAACCTGGTAATCTAGGAGGAGTATCTGGCATTAGAACAGCTGGTCACATGAAAGGTATATGATTAACTTTACAAAACCACTGCATTGGTTTTCAAAGTGTCTTTACCATTTGCATTCCCACAATCAGTGAATGACAGTTTCTCTACATCTTTGTCAAAACCTGACAAGGTCAGTCTTTTTAACTTTAGCAATTTAAATAGGTACATAGTAATTTCATTGCATCAAAGATGAACAAATAAGAACAAATAAGAACACAAAATATGCTCAAAATTAGTAAGTCTTTTTTTTAATCTAGTTGTAAATTTAATACAAAGTATCATTTGTCTCTCCCATTTCTGTTGAAAAAGTAGATAAAGTGCCATTCTCATTTAGCCTAGACTACCTGACAGCAAACTAAGAGAAACTAGAAAGAAAGACTGTTATTGGACAAAAGTCTGGATCACAAGCCAGCATTGACCAGCTTGTGATAAAATCTGAATTTCATAGTTAATATGCTTTCCCCTCACATGAAAATTGATTCATGTAAGATCAATTGATTTCATAAATCATCTAAAAACACGTCCTTGACCTTGAATGACTTCTCTACCTCCTGTTTAATTATTCTGTGGAAAATGCTGTGCATGTGTTCACCTGATGTACGTGCGTGAAGAGGGACAGCAGGTCGAGGATAGTGAGGCAGACCTCTGTAGCCACGTTGGCTTCTGTGTCCACGTGGTGCACAATGTCTATTTCATTGGAGTTGCCTACAAAATAAAACCACATATGGAGGTCTAAAACAATTCTTTGTATCTAATGAAGGATTTTCTTCCATTACAATGTATCCAGTGTTTATTGGTATCTTTATTAATAATTTATTAAATGAAAGTGCTTTTGTTTGTTCATTTTCTTTAATGGCTGAATTAGGAAACAGCAGATGGAGGCTTTAGTTTTTGTGCCCTTTGCATATGTAAGCTGTAGGGTTTCCATCCTTTCTTAGTTCTTTTCTATCGATTCAGCTCCTGACAGGGTCATATTTCTTTGGTAATCAGGCTGTTTTAAGGTTTAGGCTTTTGGGCTGACAGATCCACTATTAAGTATGGTCTCAGGGGACAGTCTGCACAGACAGCCCCCTCAGAAAGGCACACAGTGTATTCACAGGTTAAGATTAAGACATACAGCTTGACAAAAGCAATGGTGGGTGCATGCCCATAATCGCTACCGTTTATGTGCCACAAAACACCAGGCTGTTTCTTTCTCACTGACATTGGAGTGTGTGCATCTCTGGGTTCAAGATATCATATCTCTTGCTCTACACATTGACAATGTCATCCTCTTCTTCCAGAATCTTCAGTAACAATCTGGTTGAGAGAGGTCCTGCAACCCTCAAAATACCAAAAGTCACTTGTATCCGGAAAACCTGCCCTGAGCATATCATGTTAAGAGTTTCACTTTCTCCTTTCTTTCCCATAAGGGCACTACATTTTAAAAACCATTCCTGGTGCTTCTTTTCTCCAAGTAAAATTTCCAAGGGTGCCACAGATCTTAAAGTGTGGATTCCCTGGCACAACAACATCCCTTCCATTTCTCAAACATTATCATTCCAGAGAACAGTCAGTAACCATCTTGTTCCTATCACTTCTGGTTTACTTACTGGACATGGTGTTGTCTAACATCTGTAAGAGTTTAGGGTTAGAAAGTGCATTTTTGCCTCGAATTATAGGTAAAGTTTGTGATCTGTGCTGCTTATGTCCTTCATGACCAGAGTTGGTGTGCATCCTGAAAAGGAAATGAGAAAGTGGTTAATATTGAGTGGGGATGTTCCATCCAAATATTCCAGATTGAGTCAAATATATAAAAAGAAGTCTTTTTATTTAAAAAATATTAATTAAAAGCCACACAATGAATGTGACTTCTAAATACTTTTGGAGAAATTTATTTAATTCAAAACAGTATTTAGAATGATAATGCATAGAATAACAGATGCTCAAATCTGTTCAGGCACATTCCTTGTTATTTTGTAAAAATTGTGGGATTCCATGAATGTTGAGTTGGCTACTGGTTGATAAGGAAGGCATAGTGGTGGACATTAGAAGCCACAATACTATGTATCTCAGGATCATTGCATTGTTTTTAAAGAAGTGTAAAATCTCCTCTAAAACCCTTATGTTCCTCTGTTTTTATATTTGGAAATTCCTCATGACTTATCATCTGCTGGTTCACATCCATAGGTCGGGGGGAGGGAGCTGATGTGTATCCATTGTGGGGGAGGTAGACATCTGAGGGTCCTTTGTGCTTGAAGGGAAGGGGTAACAGTGGTCTACAGTGCTATTCCTCCACTGCCCCAGGGCACTTCCAAATGGAAAACTCAGGTGGTGTTTTTGTGGAATTAGGAACACCTCCTGCTTATGACTGTATGATTTGGCCAAAGAATAAGCTAATAATGCTTGGGATGTTTGCTGTCACATAAGCTACTCATAAACACTTACATGAGAGAAGCAGACAACGGCAGATGTCCTTAAAATCTACAAAAGAGGCTATGGTTTTCTGTGTCACATTCTTCAAGGCTATTTGATTCTGGCTAAATCAAAGGGTCTGGATGGTTCAAGGTTCAGGAGACCTAACTCTGGCTTTCAGTAGCCCAGGAAACCTGAGTTGTTCCTGAATCTACAAGGAATAATTTGTTCTGTGCTATATGGCTTGAACCTTCATGACTGTTTTCCTCCAGGTCTTGAGTCTACTTCATTCTGAACTTGTAAGGGAGAAGTCCTGGTATCCAGATAAGGGGCAGCAGGGGGTGGGCTCTGTCCAGCTGTTTCAGGAGGAGCCTGAAATCTAGCCCACCAAACATCTTTAGATTTGCAGCAGCCTCAAGTGGATTACTATTTTTATTAAGCCTGGAAAGCAATTTTTTACTGTTCTATCAACATTTGCAAACACACCCATTACATTTTTAAAATTTACTTTCTTACCAGAGGCCAATTTAAGGGTCCCCATGGATGGAGGCAAAATTTATTCTATGATTTATTGACTATCTACCAGTCTCACATTTCCTTCTAATACTCTTTCTAAAATATTCATATTATATATTATTATGCCACCTCTGGGAAAAACAAATCAAACTGGGGAAATTTTAGGAAGCAATTCTTATTTATTAGACCTAAAGGAGCTCTAAGGTAGAATTTCAGGGCAAATGCCTCCCATCAGGTATGCTAATGAAGGGTGACTGCAGGTCCTATATGCCAGAAAAAAATCTGTCTAATGACTAGGAAGTCTAAGGGGAGTTAATGGGTTCTGAATACTTTCTTTCAGCTTTGACCCTTTAAAAAACAACACTGGTTTTAATAACATTGCTAAAATAATATAATTGCTGAAAAGAGTAGGAAAACATGATCTCAAATTTTGCTTTGTCACTAGGAGATTAACAAGTGTTAAAAGAAGCACTCATTGGAATTGTGTGTATCTTTCAGGTCCAATTAAATTGAAATTCTCATTAAAGCTCATTCTATTCAAGGCATTGTGCTCTAAGTGCACACAAATAAAGCATAATCCTTAGCTCTTTGATTGTATAAGCTAGTGGGCCAGATAAGGTGCTTCTTTATATAAATATACAGAGTAACTTACAGATCTGCATTTGGCCTGAAATATATAGATGTGTGTATCCACACCTCACATAGGCATTCATCCACAAATATACACAGATATACACATGTGAGTAATTTTAATACCAATGTGATGTTACCATTGTGACAAGAGCCCTGATGTCTGGCAGGAAGGATTGGATCCTTTGAGGGTTCCATTGTTCTGGGTGGATTGCACAAATTTAAATGCAGCAGCAATTTTTCTGCAAGAAAAACTGAAATTTTAATAATGGCTCAACTTTTATAACTTATATAAAAACATGATGACAACTGACAAAGTGATTACTAACAAAATTTGATATGCTTTGAACTAGTGGAAAGTAAAATTTGAGTTTATAGGAATAAATAGGAAACTGTGGATATTTTTTTTGTCACTCATGAGAAAATGACAACAGTCATAAGCTATTTCAGATTAATTTTTGTTTTTAGTTTATTGGAATTATTTTCCTAAATAGGTATTTTCTAAATTTTACTATGTAATTATAGATTAATTAGTTCAGAAGATACATGAAATAAAGTATCTACTGATAAATGTGTGGTTTCATGCTTTTCTCCTTAGAAAACTTTATTCTTAGACGTACTATGAAGGGAAATCTTCAAACTTGTATGTCTGTTGTGAAGTTAATCTAACAATCCTTATTTGCATTTTATAATTTCTAACATATATTTATAAGCGTAACCTGGCATGTTAATATATGTCATAATGCTTTTTCAAAAACCATATTAACCTGATGGGGTTTAAAATCATTACCTTATTATATTGCGTTTTCCAAGGTATCTGAAATTTTGAAGACAAACACTGGAAAGAAAAGTTGCATTCTCATTATTCACACTCTTTTATCTATACCTAACTATTCACCTTAGTATACTGAAATAAAAATCTTACATTTTCTTTAAATATTCTATGTAGTATTATTGATAGATAATTTACCATAAAAGTTCTTGGAATAAAGGGTGGGATGGTGAGCTATTTTTAAAGTTCTAGAAGAAAGTGTTATCTAATGAACTCGAAAACTTACTCCAAGATGCTGAAGAAGTCAGACACCTCTGGACTGGGTGCTCTCTGCCAATAGGCAATTAGAGTCTCTAGAGGGGAAAGTGCATAGTGTGAACCTCTTTGCAATAAAAGTTTTCTTTCTTTTTCTTTTTTAACTTAATTTGAAAGAGTTCTCTTTACCATCTGAAATTGTTTTCATGATGTGAAGAAAGCACATAAGGAGACTCCGGGTTTCCGCTTGATCTAACTTGTCAAATCGAAGAGTGGACCCAATCAAAGACAAGGGTCTTGGAATCTAGGAGTAAAGGAACCAATAAGGATGGAGCACAGGGAAGCCACCTCTGCCTCACAGCTATGGTGGCTGAGAAGTCGGGGAGGGGAGCCGTACCTTTTCACAGTTGTCAGTCTTCTCACTGCTCTTCTCCGCGGTACTTGGGTTGGAGTCGAGACTTGCTAAGGATGCTCTGGAATCAGCATGGTTTACTGTAGAAATAGCTATTGATGAAAATGCTGTAAACATAAGCCACAGCACACGTATGGGAATGAGATGGATGGGTACAAAAAGACAAAGATTTAAAAAAAGAAAAGAAAAAGTAAAAGCAAAAAAACCCCCAAAACAAAAACAAAGAACCAAACCACGCTGAGTGCTGAGGTGGCTGCTGTGTTGGGAAACAGAGTCTGGATTGGCATTAAAGATATGGAACATTTTAATTCTTATTAAAATGGTTATTGAGAAAAATTTGAACCATTATAAATGGAAAGAAATAAAAGAACGCTTGTTCTTTTGATCTCTTAAAATGCTTTTTAAAGAAATATAGCTCGCGTTTTAAAAATGTTTTAGTAAAAGCTCATAAAGAGAATTTGGGGAAAGGAGCTTTCAACTTTTGACAGTTTATGAAAAATTAAAAATGACATTTCCAAGATAGTTCTTAAAAATAATCTTTGAAGTTGAAGAGCTATTATATTTTAAAAGGGTCTGCAATGAAAACTTAAAGACTTTCCAGAATGAAGTAATTGGATAACAACTGATCAGATTGCTCCTTAAACCAAATAAAAATGAACACTTAGTAGAAGTGGAAGTCACTGAATGGTATTCAAAGAAATATGTAAAAAGGTCTTTGATTGTACAAATGCAATATACTTTGTCATAGATACAATGCACATGAATTATGGATTGGGTACAAAGCACAATGATATACAATATAAGTGTGGATGAGTGTTAAACACAAGTGTTCTCAGGCTTCGAGTACCTGCTATGGAATTTAGAACATCTTTAGAAAACGATGTATCCACAGAGGTTGCGTGTTTCATAGATGTCTGAGTTTGAAATCCTCCGTTGGTGCTCAAGTCATCTCTAGACCCCTGTTTTTAAAATGCAAAAGAGAGTAATGGCAATTGAGATAATTTCCACATTGTCAACCCATAGGTATCTTCTCCATTTTACTTCCAGCTAATTTTATTTAACTTGATCTTTTATGTTCTAACAAAAGTTTTCTACCAAAGTCGGCAGTGAGAATGAATATGTCAAAAGCATACTCTTAGAGACAATTTAATTTTCTTATGTGAGTTTTTTTTTTAAGTTTGGTCAAAACAATGTTTTAGATATGGACAAAATGGCTGAGTAATTATGGGTTATATTATAGATTACATGGCATTATTATCATGGGTTAATTTTCATGTAAGTTGCTATTATTAACAACTAACTTTTTTTCCCTTTATTTTTACTTATTTATATGTGGTGCTAAGAATCAAACCCAGTGCCTCACACATGCTAGGCAAGAGCTCTACCACTGGCTATGGCCTCAGGCCACAATAACTAGCTTTTAAATAAGTATAAGGTTGTGTTCAGTGGCCTGATGAGACTTGTGCTTTATAACAAATGTTTTTTATTGTGTAACTTAATCCTCATAAGGATACATAAGGTATGTATTTTATCCTATTTACAAATAGGAAATGGGGGCTCAAAATAGCTGGATAACTGATAATAACTGGTACTGCTGGGATTTGAACAAGGTTCCCTGACAAAAACTTTTCTCCAGGCCTGTGGCCATCTAAATGGGAATATCCTCCACTGTTACTGGATCCAGCAGTGTGTTAATCATCTGGACTTAACCCAGGCAGTGAGTCTCATGTGGGTGGTTGAGAAGTCACAATAATGGTTCAGTGGAGGAAGCACTGTGATGGGCCACTCAGGCTGTCCCTATGGATAAGGCACTTGGCCACACTGAAGCCAGGAAGAATAAAGACAATGTGGAAGTTAATGGGGGAAAGGTGTGCACTGAGGACAGACCATGGAGGCAACCCAGGAGCTATAAAAACTGGGGAAAAAATGCAAAATAATGCAGAGAACAGAGGAAAAATGCTATGCTAAAGGGATGGACCACGTGGAAGCCTAAAGTGGCCAATCTGGAACAAATGACATGGATGTGATTTCCTTGCATGGACTGTTTAATTGCTAATCTACTCACAGGTGGAACGAAATTATCCATGGTATAAAGAGGAAAAGGACAAATCTCTGTTAATACAGAAATTAATACAGAAATGCTATGCAAACTTACCTGGTTAGATGTATTGACAGTAAAAGGGTACAGGTCCTTCAGGTAAATCCTTGGCATATTGTCCAGAAGCATGCCATACAGGGGCATGTATAAACTTGCTATCTGGGCCTGCTTTCTCTAGGTGAAAAGGTAGCCAGAAGAGATGATTCACATAAAAATCAATAGGCTTGAAGGTCTGATGTGCATTTAATGCAGTGAGCCATTAAATGGTGTTTAGAGAAGGGAGAAAGGAAGACCACTTACTGGTTCTCTGTATCGATCATCAAATGAATGCTTAGCCATTAGATTTTTTAGGACAGCTAAAGCTAAGTGCCTGATATCTTGGTCTTCCTGCAGGGCAAAGCCAACTTCTCGGAGCAGAATCCCGATTAAGAAGTGTTTGCGGCAAAATTCATTCGTGACTGAATATTCAGGCATGTCTTCATTAGGAAAGAAAACAAAACATGTTTTTGAAAATCAAATAGTCACTCTATAATTGCAAAAGATAGATCAGACAACTACTTTCATTGCTTGCCACTGGTAGGTGGTATTGGGGAATATACAGTCTGGCTACAGAGATGTGTGTTCTGTCATCCAGAGGCATTCAGTGAGATGGGGCACGTTCTGTGCCCAGAAACACAAATGCAAACACAAACGAACACACCATGTCAACTGTTACATGTGATTAAAATGGCATGTTTACAGTACTACTCGAGTTGCATGAGAAAAAAATATTTTCTATAAGAATCAGGGAATGTAGAAATGGATATGCTGAGGTGGGCCTTTGAGGATGCTTCAGAGTTTGGAAGTACAGGTGGAGGCAGGGGAGGTCAGATAGGAGGTTGGGAGAAGCAGGGGGTAGGGTTTTTGTTGGCATAAAATTCTGCAGGCACAGGTGTTTGGAGGGCACAGGTATATGAAGTCCAGTTGGCACAGCCACCAAAAGAGACCTGAGAGAAGGGTTGGGGTTAGGTGACTGAGGAACTTAAGTTCAAATCCCTTGGCCGGCATTTAGGCCCCTTTGCCATTTGCATTCCTGCAGGAAAGGTTAACCCACTAAAGTCTGGCTTGAAGTTCTGTGGCCTGGTGAGACCTGCACTCTGTTGACTAATTGAGATAGTGGCAGGGTGTAAATGAATTAGACAAAAGGGGGACGTGGGGTGACAGACCCAACACAAAGAAGGAGGGACAGGAGAGGGGATGGAGCCTGGGCTGGGGCAGTAGGAATTGAGTAGCAGAAGCAAAATCAGGACAAGTCTGCTGAAGGATGTGAGGGGCAAGGAGAGAGCAAAGCCAAAGGGGGCTACAAAATTATAAGAATGAACTACGAGAAAAGATGTGAAAATTTCCAGAAATAACAGATTTTTTAGAATCATCCATCTCACTTCATAAGTGCAACTATTAATAGTAGTTCCAGCCCCTCCTGTAAGAAAACACGGGGAAAAAAGCTCCTTCATGCTGATATGGGTGATAATTTTACGAATATGACCCAAAAGCACAGGGAACAAAAGCCAAAATAAATAGGTGAAACTACATCAAGCTAAAAGGTTTCTCAGAAGCAAAGGAAACAAAGTGAAAAGATAACTATAGATTGTGAGATAACACTTTTGCAAAATGTAAGCCTGAGCAGGGGTCGATACAGTAGGAACTCACCCAACCCAAGAGCAAAAGAACAACCCGATTAAAAACTGGGCAGGGGACCCGAACAGGTATTTTCCTAAAGGAGACATAAACAGGGAAGGAAAAACCTGCTCGATCATGCTTTCTTTATCCACTCATCAGTTGATGGACACAGGTTGTCTCCCTTCTCTTGTTGCAGTTAATACGGGAGTGCAGAAGGCTCTTTGGCATACAGATTTTATTTTATTTAGACATATACCCAGTTAGGGAATTGCTAAATCATATAGCAGATTTATTTATTTAGTATCAGGGTACTAGAGATTGTACCCAGAGGTAATTAGCCACTGAGTTACTAAGTTGCTTAGGGCCTAAGGTTAAATCCCTTAGCAGGCATATAGGTCCCTTTGTCATTTGCATTCCAGGCTTTGAACTTGCCATCCTCCTGCCTCAGCCTCCTGAGCTGCTGGGATGACAGGTCGTGCCACTGGGTCCAGCTTATTTTTAATTTTTTGAGTAATATCTGTGCTGTTATCCATAGTGGCTGTACTAATTTACATACCCACCACCTTTTCTCTATGCATTCTCACCAGCACCTGCCATCTTTAGTCTTTTTGATATGAAATCAGCATTTTGAAGAAATATCTGCACTCCCATGTTTATCTAAGAGTTCTTCAAGGTAGTCAGGATATGAAAACAACTGAAGTGTCCATGTGTGGATGGGGAGATAAAGAAAATAAAAGGTAGTATTATTCACTCTTTAAAAAAAGGAGGGAACATTCTGTCATTTGTAACAACATGGAAGGAGTTGCTAAGTGAACTGAGCCAGACCTGGAAATACACTGCATGATCTCACTTAGATGTGGATTCTTCAAAAGTTGAACTCATAGAAACAGAGGGTAGGAAAGCAGTTACAGGAGGTGGGATTGAGAGAAACAGGATTTTGGTCAAAGGATGTAAACTTTTAGTTATAAGATAAATTGTGGACATCAAATGTATGGCATGGTGACTATAGTTAATAATAGGTAGTGTATAATATTATATAAAATAGGTTACATTGAACAAGTATATATGATATACATATGTAAAATATATGAATTTTATTTATAATACACACTACAAAGATTTCTGATGCTTTGGGAAATTGAAAAATATCAACTTCTGGAGAGTACAATATGAAAGAAATATATTAGTGAGTCATTAAATTATCTGTGAGACAATTTATTTTGATTATATGATATTAAATACAAGACTACTTATTAGCACCATGAAAGCTGGAGATTTATGGTATCTCTACTCATCAATATTATTAGATACCTGGATATTGATTAGGTAGGTAGTATAAGCTATATTTACCTGAGGCGTGTAGCTCTTGAGTTGATTCTGAAGGTGTCAAAGGATCTAAATTTAATACAAATGAACAGAAAGTACATATATACATATATACATATATATACATATATACACATACACTTTCAGTTACACACATATTCATTAACTATGTGTAATTTATAAATGGAAAATTAAAATATATTTTTTTAAATTATAACTGAATCTCTTCTATATTTTTATTTTTCAGGAGGATTACCTTCGGTTGTTAATTGGTTTCCCTAAGGGAAAATGTCTTGAACAGAATTATTTTAATAGCTCCTACAAAGGTTCTATTTTTCTATAAAATGAAACCAGCCTGTTTTGAAACACACTTTTATGTTCACTGTTTATAATATCAGACCTATCAAGAAATGGTCAGGCCTTTTTCTGAGGTATTAATAATGAACAAATGGAAATAAAATGACCAAATAAGAATTTGGTGCTCCTAAAAATCAACTTAGTTAACCAATAATAACTTGACCCTAACTTGTAAAAAAAATTCAGAACCCTAAAAATATTATGGTCTAAAATATTATTTCTACCTTTTTTTCTTTGGAAAGTGCTTTATGGGGGTAACATACATGGATTATGTTTAAGATTAAAATGCCACAACTTTTATAGGCTTGATACTATAATTTTCCCTCTAAAATAATGGTGCAAGCTATCGTAGGCTTAAGGAGCCTCTTTACCATCTTTGTTTCTGCTTTCGTCATCTCAATGCTGTTGTATTTCATTCACTACTTACATGTAAAGCATTTCAAGTTCCTAAATTATTATAGTATTTTCTTTGCATCTTGGTGTCTAGATGGGTAATTTTCTATCAGGAACCTCCTACAGCTCCCCCAATATACACTTTTTAGTTTTCAAAATAATAAAGAAAAATATTTCCTACAGACTCTTTGTGCTTAAGTGCAGTCAACAAAAGACCCAGAATCTCCTCCTGAGGCGGGTGCCCTCTCCCTCTCTGGTCTGGGAGAGTCAAGTGTTTATGATGCTGTGCTCTTTCCTCCCTCCTAACCATTCCCTCCTGTTCTTCCACTTTTCTTTGTACAATTCTTTGAAGTTCATTTTGACATAATTATATACACATTAATTGAAACTCCTAAATGATATTTTACTCACAAAGTATAACTTTCTTCCTGCAATTATTTTGATATCTCAAAATCAATGGAAAGCTCTCTTTTGGAGCCAGTAAAGTAAAGCACAGGAAGATTACAGGTTACAATTCTTTGTTATAATCACCAGGTTTAAAATTGTGTTCATCTTTAGTGAAAATGGACAGACACAAACATTGAGAAACATAGAGTTGTATTCTTTAACCATATACAATCAACTTCTTTTGAACTTTAATGATCAGATTATCTGGCTCTGAGATTCATGTTACAATTGCAGATAACACTATGATTGAGAAGGTAAGAAAACAATAACTAAAGGCAAAATAAATAAAAGTGTGGGAATTATTAATCAAATGATAATTAAAATTATTATTATTATTAGGCACCAGGGATTGAACTCAGGGACACTCAGCCACTGAGCCACATCCCAGGCCTATTTTGTATTTTTATTTAGAGTCACCATTGCTGAGGCTGTCTTTGGACTCGAGATCCTCCTGCCTCAGCCACTGGGATTAGAATTGTATGCCACCAAAGCTGGCTAATTAAATTATTAATTAAATAAAACTCAGGGAATTATTACCTGGAATGTTTGCTGATCTTATGGGAAGACACAATGGAATAAAATGCTCATGTTGACATACTTCTTGTAGAAAATCAAATTTATATTGGCACAGTGTCTGAAAAAGAGTCAAACTGAATGACTATGATTTATACAACAAGGAAGTCAATAGAAACAAACTAAATCTGCACTGGAATCTTATTCATAAAAAGAGGAGTTGCTATTGTGTGGTCAGCAAATAACTGAGTTTAAAGGATTCTGTGCCCTCTGAAGTGGTACTTGCGTGAAGCTCCCTGTCTTTGGAGACTGCTCAGGGTTCTTTCCTCAAGAAAGATCCCATTTGTAACCTACATGAGGCTTCTATGAGACAAGGTCCTGAGTCATGTTTTGTGCTTCTTTTAGTTTATGTCATAACAAGTTTATTGTGATAAAAATCCTGCTGCACCCTAGGAACACTGTTCTCTCAAAAACTACACTTAAGTCATAAACAGACTCCTACAATCAGCAACTGAGATCCAGAGCTAAGGAAGTTAAGGAAGTCGGTGGTGCAGATCTCTTATAAGAGTGAAATGCTGTATGATACTTCTTAGGGATGTTATTTAATTCTGCTTTCTTCCTTGCCCTATCAAAAAGGTCTAAGGTTTCAATAATGGTTGAATGTGGACAATGACAGTGTAGTCTAGATATGGTCTATGATGAATGACTGTGGCACATGTGTTAAGAACAACTGCATCCCAAGGACCACTAGCACATTCATAAGTGCTCTACTTTTACCTCATGCAGGCTAAGTAACCATTCTTTAAGACCAAATTAGATCACCATTATTATATTCACTAATATCAGCTCACACACACAAAAATATATCCCATGTACTCAGATGCCCTAGGATTGTAGTTTGGGGTATCATCAATTAATAATTTAAAATACTACCATTTTAAATAAGTACAGTATTTCACATATCCTCTTATACAACATAGTGAACAGGAGTGTAAATTAATCACGTTAATTCTTTTTCATGGAGAACTTCACTCATTCTCTTTTGTTTTTGGAAATATATATAATTTGGTTCTACTGCAATTTTATCTCAGCCAATATTCTGCAAATTTCATGAATAATGGAGCACAAATATACACTTTCAAGAAATGTTTAGAGAGAAATTGAATTTTCAAACCAAATTACATTTCATCATGTAATACCCCCGATCAAAAGTAAATTTTTACTGTTGCAAAACTATTGTTCAGACTCCTAAGCATGACATAAAAGGCTTAAAAATGCCATTATTTACTTTTGGTCTTTATATATATATATTTTTAAACAATTATTTCCCCTTGGAGAATTACTTCCTTCCCAATTCGAAAATAAAGCTGAATGGGAAACTATTATTTCAGGTGACTCATCTTCCCTCCTTTAGAGTCAGGTGTATGACACAAAGCAGGTTGATCACTTATTTCCTCTACAGAATGTATATGAGAAGCAGGAGCAGCAGCAGCTGCAGCCACAGTGCCCTGGCAAATGATCCCTCATTTGTGATTATTCTGAAAGTGCCCTCACTGGTCCTTGCTCTTCTCAATACCTAGTTCTCTAGCTGTTTACTCAATGCCATCACTCCTAACCTCCTTCCAATATCTTCCCTTTGGATGGAACTGGAGTCTGCTTCTGTTTCTTGCCACTGGAAGAAACTTAACTGATCTAACTTTGTTGATCTGCCAATTTCAGTCTTAGATTCCTCCAGCATGTGCCATATGATAGCTCAGTGGTCTGAACTTGAGAGTGCATAAGAATTACCCCACTTGAAAATGTGTAAGAATCACCCGAATGTCCCATTAAACCAGACTTCTGGGCTTTTCTGATGTTCCCTGACTGGTCTGGGAATCACACCTGAAGAACTACTACTGCTCAGGAGTCCCTTCCTCACCTCCTGGCTCATGCCCCTGTTTGGGTAGGGTGATTGGCCCAAATAGATTGTTCTTTTTGCATAGGACTTAAGGGTGACAGGGAAGTAAGACTTCCAGTGATAAAACCAACACAGCCCAGGATAAACCCGACTATGGAAACTGCAGCTGGAAAAAGCCAGCGGCTGCACCTCCCACAGGAAGTAGCAATGGAGGCAAACACTTTCCTCCACTCCTTTGTCCTTCATTAAGGAAGGACCTGGGAGACTTGCTCAGTAGATGGACCACTTAAAAGGCTGCCTCTCCTTAGCATAGACATTATTTTCTGATGTAGAAAATACCTTACATTTTAAGGTAGATCTACATGGAGACCAATTTACTTATTTACAATGCCAGAGCTTAGCAAGCAGTCACTCCAGC
Organism: Callospermophilus lateralis; assembly: GCF_048772815.1. NCBI lineage: Eukaryota > Metazoa > Chordata > Mammalia > Rodentia > Sciuridae > Callospermophilus > Callospermophilus lateralis. Next base: position 13,231,313 of record NC_135313.1, on the reverse strand, counting down.
CCATGGTTCTTACCTTGAGGTCCCCAGAGGAGAACATGCTGATGTAATTGTTAACCATCCGAAACACAAACCCTCGGTCCATAAACGTAAAGCAGCGCTAAAAGGGATAAAAGTCTACTTTCAAACATCTTTACTAGAGGAATCATCAAAGATTTTAGGAAAGATGATGATATATTTTGAAGCAAAATAACATTTAATTAAGTGGGTTAATTAAAAACGCAGCTTCATAACTGTACCTTATATGTGTTTTTTAAAAAAATCTTTAAAATGTGCTTAAGCATTCTTCCACATATGGCAACTAATTGAAATACTCGATATAGTATATACGTCAGAAAGTTACAAATCTGTATTTATCAACTATATAAAACATCACTTACTATTTTCAATGAAATATTAATAGCAATGAAATATTAATGATTTTCCCAAATATTTTATTCTGTGAAGCGCTTCAAATAAACTACCAGTATAACAATAAATTTTATGTCCATAGGTCTTAAAATGTGGTAAATAACTAAAGTAATATTTTTTTCTCCTTTACCCTCTTCCCCTTTAACCCTGACCATCCTTTTCTCTCACTGGAAGCAAAGGAAGAGAAAAGAAAAAATGAGAGGCAAAACATTGAAAAATAAATAAGGTAAGAAAAAAATAGGTAAGAAAAAACTACAGTGTATAATTTTGAGTGATTTTTAACACATTAGAAAATAATTTAGACCAAATTAAAGCACAACAAAGACGATCCAGGTTAATTTCTCATCTACTGCCATAGCTTCTTAATGTTATATTACTAGCATTTATTTATGAATTCTCACAGCACCCCAGCATGTTCTTGCATCTAACATAAAGAAACAACTAAAGTGGCTTCATCAAGGTTACTGTAGTCATCTGCTGAATAACAGAAGGAAGAGAAGAAAAACACTGTCTTTCTAATTAAGTTCATTGTCTGCTACATGATGTACCATAATTCTGCATGTTGACTTTTTTTTGACTTTGAATTTTCATCTTTTCAATTCAATATGAATCCCTGTAACCCAGAGAAACATAACTGGCCTCCCTATATATCCAGATTCAGAAAGTTGTTGCTGCATATTTAAATTGATAATTTTCTTTTCATATGATCCTTGAGTAATCTTTACATCATCTAAAGCCTCCAGGTAATATACCCAAAGTGATCAATTCCCAAAGGTTTTTCCAAAGTGGCTATTTGATATGATTGTTACAACCATCACAATCTGCAGTGCCATTTCAAGGGCAGAAATGCTTCAGAGAATAATGCAGCTTCTCCTGCAAACATTTCATTTTTCTCTTTAAAATTATTTAGAAATACCATGATTTGACAACATTCAAATGGATACTTTTATCCATTTCAAATATCTCCTTAATATTTCCTCAAGGAGAGACTCCAAATTGTAAAAAAAAATGAAGAAGTATTTAAAGCAGGAAAAATGTGTAATGAGAACATGCATCTCCCTGTGTTAGTTTTGACTCTTTATCACAGAGATGCGAGTCCATGAACATTTAGCCAACTTGCACTTGCTGCCATGGGGTGTGAGCAGAAACGCTGACTCATAATTGTACCTTAAGAAATCTGGCCACGCTGTGGTTCGCCCGTTTGGTTTCTTCAAGTGCATCTTTGTATTTCCAAATCACATGGTCGGACAGGACCATCACAAGATTGTCCAATTCACTTTGGTAAGATTCAGGAAATCTTTGAGCCCGGGAAAGCTGTGGAAAGAATGGATTATTCATAATGTAGCATGTGAAATACTAAGTGGGGAGGAAATAAAGAGACTTACTTTATAGATTGACAAATAAAGAGCCCTTTTGCAAACTTGAAGGCAATAATAAATAGAAGACTTATATTTCAAGGTCATGACTTCCACCATTTTCATTTAATGTTCCTTTCTATTTTGGTCAATAAATTTTTACCTTTGCATTAAAATTTGAATTATTACATGTTAACTGCAAACTATTCAAACAATAAAGAAATGTACAAAGTAAAATGCAAACTTTTAAAAAGCTCTCTCTCATCTTAATTACCTTCTCTTGCTTCTTGGGGAGTATCTACTGTTAAAAATTTAATGAATATTATCCCAACAGTTTTTGGATGTATAGCTCCATTTAACTCAATTTTAAATTTTAAACTCATATTTTGATTCTTTTAGAACTAGGAGTCCCCTAATCAACAGCTACTAGAAATCAGTGAACGAGATGAGTACAGATATTGGTTTGAAATGTTCCCTAATAACGGATGAGCTTTAGCTAACCTTAACATCCTGGTCCCAGTATGTGCCACAAGGAAGGTTAAGATGCTTGTGACACAAGGCACAGAAGGGCTTGGCAGTGAGATTACATAACACCGAATAAAACTTTGTGAGTCCTGTTTGGACTTCTGTACATTAGGGGGAAATTTGAGATGGCTGAATTGTCTCCACAACTTAAATTTATATAGACCCTTTCTACAGGATCAGTAAGATTCATTCATTTTTACAAGCTGCATTTAAATATTAGACCCAGACACATTTTCACTACACACAGAAACAGAATTTAGAATTAGACGGCAGCATATATGAAAGCAACAATCACTTTTTAAGTCATCAAAGCACATTTGTAGTTTCCTCTTTTCATTTGTGATTTTCTAAGATCCAATAATTATGTCAATGCCTATGTTTTCTCCACAATGCCCTGGGCTTTGCTATCGCCTTTCTTCTTCCTTTTTTCATCCCTATCTTTCAAAGACATTCTGTGGTCTACCTCTACTCTTAAACCAAAGACTTTCAGCCTGTTCTCTGGAAGAACATCAGGAAGGCTTGAGGTGGAAGAATTCCTGTACCAGAGATGGTGGCATCCTGTCTCAGGACAGGAGAAGGAAGTGAGTTGACAGCAGGCTTCCTGAGCTGCAGAGCTGGAACAAGCTGGGCTATGGGAGGGCCAAGAAGATGAGGAGTAGGCCCTGGAGGCAAGGGCTGAACATCAGGCATTTGGGAGCTCTTAGGAGTAAGGAGAGCAATGGGGAGCGAAAATCTGAGCAGTTCAATGGACCTTTGGGGTAAGAGATGAGTGTGAGAAGCTGTTCAGTAGCTCCCAGGAAACAGGGACTCACCTTAGTCTGAAGGCAGGGGGCGCTATTGGCCTAACCATATTGGGTCTCTCAGAGGACCAGCACCTTTTTATACTCCCTAAATCTCCTGAAATTAGTGACTGAAATTTCTCTAACGGTGAAGAAGGCCATTCACTTCATAATTTATAAAGAAAAAAAAAAAGAACAGCTTGGGAGAAGTTTACTATAATTGTCTTTATGCAAAATGATGATTTCAGGTCTTTTCCTATTGTGATCAGTAGAGATGGTGAGAAAATTGTCAGTGTTGGGCCCCTGAAAGAACTCTGGAGGGTGGGGTTATCAGGGAAGCTGGTAATGAGAAGCAAGCCTGCGTCATGGAAGGTGGACTGGTGGACAGTGTTGTGTGTGATCATTTATTCCTAGGCTGCTTATGGGTGTGCTCTGTGACCTACTTATGTGAGAAGATGCACAGTGGTGATAACTGGAGGAGAACTTTCCCCTAATCCATTCTTTTACAGATGAGAAAATCAATTCTGAGATGTTAAGTGTCATTTTTTATCATCTAACAAGTTGGTGACAGGGGAGGGATTACGATGGTGAGGATTTCCAGTCTGGCTTAATGATAGAGATAGGAATCATTCTAATCTTTATTTTAGATTTTTCTCTTCCTTCCAGGCAGGAGGCTCTTATCTCTGGAAGTGGAAGAACAGATGCAGCCAAAAAGCAAACATAGGACTTAAGGTGAAGAGTTGGGAACAGCAGAGATTAAAGGTGCAGCCAACACATTTGTTATGCTAAGGTCAAGGCCCCGGTGGGAAAGGCCTAGGGCCTGGAAGCCTCTGGATGGAGCTTCTGGGTGGGTGACCTTAAGGAAGTAGCACAGTGCCCTTAACCCTTAATGTTGGTAGAAATGTCCTACCCTCCCCACTAACAGCCAGTACTTCTCCCATGTGAGAGACACCCCAAAGGCCTTGCCCTGCAAGGAAACAGGCAAACTCCTGGGAGCTGAACCCCCTCCTGTCCTGGGACTGAGGACTTCTTGGGATGAATAAAGTGGGAAAGACAATGTACTACAAGGGGCTGTAAAAATTAGCTAGTGTGTATGAGCAGGAGCCAGGGGAGTACCTTTGAGACTGGACACTAAGGGGTTTCTAAGAGGCCAGAATGTTAAAGGGGTAAATTAGAATTTAAAGGCAAGGGGGTGCTTTTTTGGGGCACAGGATCAATTAAAGCCTCAGAGATAGGCAGGTTCTCAGAATCAAGGAGATGGGCCACTTAAGGGAAAGTTGGAAATGTCTGAGTTACCTTGGCAGAGGAGGGAGGACAGAGTAAAAGATGGAGGAAATGGACATGTGGGAATGGCCATGAGACCAGAAGAGCCACCAGAGTATCAGGTTCCACAGGTAGGTCCAGGAAACACCCTCCACACCCAGGTCATCAAGAAGGTGCTAGAGACAAGCCTCACTCTGATGTTCAGTGGTGCCTCCTTGTCTGCAGGTAGGAGAAGCAACAGCTATGGGGACCATGGGCCACCATAATTGCAGAGGCCCTGTGTGGTACTTAATCTCCATCAGCCAGGAGGCTGTAGCTATTATAAATAGCAAGGTTGGAGGAAAGCAAAGGGGGCTTGACTCTCAGGACCTGTGGAGCTGGCTAGCGCTGTGCAGAAACCCTATAGACAAAACAAAGCAACCAGCAATGGTGGCAATTTGCATCCATTAAGTAGGAAAGAAGGAACATCTGGAAGATTAAGATGCTCACTCCAATAAATAGTCGTTATTTTTCTCTCCCGGACCTGAGTCAATGTTCACATCTGGTACACATCAAGTGAAGAGGTGGCAGGGTCCCTAAAGAGAAACCCGTAAAATAGTACTAAGTATACACTCTAATGATTCTACTACTTTTATTTTATTTTTCCACAAATGCCCTACAATCATTTGTTCAGGCTACTGTCCACTGGGGAGAGGGGAATAATAACACATTTCAAGGACATTTGGATACAGATCCAAGTTGAAATCGGTATCTGGAAACCAAACACATCTCCATGTCTGCACTGTTAGAGTGAGGACTTGCAGGGATTAAAAACGGAGTCTTGACTAAATTTCTGTTAACAATAGGTCCACTGGGCTCAAAGATCCAGCTAGGAGTCAGTTAACTGGTCACAACTGTACAGTGGGAATTGACAAAACTGACATTTGGAGCAACATTACACTGACTGCGTGCGGGTCCTGTGGTACCACCCTAGCGGGGAAGCCAAATGGACGCTCTGACGCTGCTTCTCCCCCACAAAAAGAGTAAATCAGAACAGCAGCCCTAATCCCTGCCACGCCCCCTCATGCAATGTTATTCTGTTCTGATTTACCCTCCTGGAGGGGAGGAGACAGTGCCAGAGTCTTGTCCTTGGTCTCACCCAAATGAGAGCTGAGAGAAATAAGTGTGAAACTGAGGTGACGCCTCTGGATGTGTCTTGGTCTTTGTCCAGTTGTGATTGTGAGTTGTCATACGCAGCAACCTGCCCCAAGTGGAGGGTGAGTACTGAGGCTGAGAGCACTGTGGAATTAGGGTTTGGGTCCCACTAACAGGTAAGTTAACGAGAATTTCAGAGCCCCGAGCTAGGGTGAGGGGATTGAGAATGGATTGTAGTGCAGGTAAGTGATGACTACATGGTGGCCCCTAAGGAGACCTGCTGCCATGATAGGAGCTGTAGTTAATCCTCTCAGGTAAAGAGTCTCAGTGGAGCTGAGGAAGAGCAAATTCAAGAATGCGTGCAGTGTGCTATGCAGACTGCAGACTGTGGAAGCCATAGCCATGCAGAGCTCAGATGCTCCTGCAAGACAATCTACTGGGAAGAATGTAAAAAGACAATGCATCAAGCACACACCACGGCCACACTCTCCCCATGCTGCTCCTATTCAAAGACTGAGCTTGCTGAGGTCCTAGAGCTAGATGATCTGCAGAATCCTATAGTGAGCCTTCTTTGTTCTCAGACTACCCACTGGCCTGGCCAAAACTTTCTCATTGAATGGCCCTTTCCAGCCAATCCTCCTTCCTTCTTCATTTTCTTTTACACACATCAGAACTTCCTATTTCTTTTTTCCTGTCCCTTTTTCCTTTATAGCTATTTTTGCCCAAGAAATTTTTTGTGCTTGTAATTCTTCCCTGGCGTGTGCTTTTGGATGGGTCTGTACTGACATACATGATCATTTCCTCCACTTAAAGAAAACAATTAACATAAATTGCTAAGGTTTCCAAAGCCAATAAAAATGGAAATAAGGAGAGCCTGTTCATCAGTGTGATTGCTGGCTGACATTATATGACTATATTATACATGATCTTACCTGGATTTTATTTGTGTCAATCAAGTGCTGTGCCATTGATTTGAGGATAATTGCAAAGAAGAACCAGGAATGCTGTTAGGAAAAGGAAGAGACAATAACAACTTATTGTCCTATGGTAAAATAATGATAATTCTGTTCTTCACAATATGTAATATTGTCCCACCTTTATCTTAATTGTGTATTCTTTGAAAATAAATGAACCAGGGCAATAATATATTTCTATTATTTCAGGATGATCTTTACAAAGATACAATGGTAAAAGTACATGTCAGATATTTTGGTTCTCAATTGTCTCAAAAAACCTTTAGACTAAAATAAGTTATTCGTTTACTTGACATGACTGATAAATAATTATTATTTATTCATAGGATGCTCTATTTTTTTTCACTTAGTTAAGAAAATGATAACTTTTCACAGCAAGTCAATCCCTAAAATTTCCAGGGATATTGGGGAGTGTAAAAATAAATGGTTATATGTTTAAATAGAAGTTAGAAGTCAAGATGACAAAGTGCTAAATAAAATGCTTGCTCATCCTACCTTGAAAAATATAACTTCATAACACTCTGGACTGCCACACCCAATGTGGGACCTGGGCAGAGCAGGACCCTTGCCCCTCCTGCACCTTGAGGGGCCTGGGGCCCAAGTATGGCTGTCCTTCCTGCATATCAAGAGCTGTCCATGATCCTGCTTTTCCTCTCTGCTAGTAAGGGCTCCTTCTTGGGGTCTGGCATTGCACCTAGGCAACTAGATCCACACTCCGGAGGAAGGACATAAGGAAAAGTCTAAGCAGCCCTGGAACCAGGTGGAGGCTCCTGGGCCTCTCCAGGTCTAGAAGGGAGGTGGGTCTCCCACTGGGCATGTTTTCTTAGTCACTCTATATGTTGGCCTTGAGAATGGGTGCATGTTCTAAGGCATGAGGTGGAGGGGGTGCCATACATTGTTACCACATCACATAAATGATCACCATTTACTTATTTGCTCTAGTGTAAATGAACATTGAATTATATAGCCACTTTTAGGGTGATACAATGTTGTCAAAAATTTTTGAGCACACAGTCCTAATTCCAGAGGGTTGACTGAGATGAGAAGGAGCAGAGGCAGTTGTAGCTTAATGAGGGGATCAATTCTTAGTTAAAAAAAAAAAAAATAGAAGTAAAATTCACATGGTCAGGAACATTGAATGAATCCAAGGCCTACTGCAATAATATCCCGTCTCCTATCTTGCCCAGAATGGCTTTTTTTTTTTTTTTTTTTTTTGGTGTGAGTGTGGTGCTGGGGATTGAACCCAGGGCTCTGTGCATGCAAGGAAGGTACTCTATCAACTGAGCAATGTCCCCAGTCACCAGAATGGCATTTTTAACCTTCAAACTGTCCCAACATTTGTCTCTGAATTCAATCACTCTCACAATGGCCGTCGGGCATACCAAACAACCCACGCTTCTCCGACTTCATCTCACCAGCTAACCTTCCCCTAGCCTCCACTCCACATGCTGTACTGCTGCCCTGTGACTTATCAAAGGTCCTTCCCTCCAACATGCCACTGGATGATCCCCAAGGCAAGCTCCCTCCCTCCGTCAGGACAATTTCTGCTCCGCTATTGCCTTCGTCATGGGCTCCAACCTGCCCACCCTAGTCGAGACTTCCAATCAAACTTTGTCCTCAGGACTCCCAGTTCCTCCGCTGTTGCACATTTTCTTTACCAATCTGATTTCTCACCTTTAACATATGATATAATTTATTCATAAATTACATGTGTAATTTTATTTTCATTCCCCAGTAGAACATAAGCTCCTCCAGGGCAGAAATTTTCATTCTGTTCTCTGATGCATCCCAAGTGTTAGGAGTGTGCCTGCTGCAAGAGGAGCCCTTGGGATACATGGGGTGGACAAATGGAATGAATACCCTCATAGGCTTAATTCAAGAAAATGAACCGCTTCACCCAGGATAATTTGATTTTAGTGAACTCCTGGTGATGCTTGTTGATCCTGACTTCCTTTTTCAGCTATACCCTATCAATGGTTCATTCCTCAAGTCCCAGTAGATAATTAAATTTAGCTTAGGCCTAAAATCAGGATTCCATAATAGTTTAGAGTTACTGCTTTATAAGCTTCTCACATGATCCAGCTGTGTTTTAACTCTTGGAGACCTAAAAGTGGCTGCTGCTCAGTTTTGCTGTCTTTGGTGTGCTCATTCACATAGCATAGTTGATCTTTTTCAAGGTATTTTTTTCTCTTAACAGTGATTAAAAGTCTCCAAATGCTTTATTGCGTTTCATGGAGAATTTTGAACGTTTTAGATAATTTTCAATGGTTAATGATTGTGCCTTTAGCCCAAAGCTCTTAAAAGATTGAGTCCAATCTACTTTTCTCTTGACACAGATCTCCTTTGCTTAATATTTTTATATGCTACAGTTTCATTATGAATCTTCTGTCAGGAACCAGAAGAAAAATGACCCATGAAATTCAGTGAGTTCTATCACTTTCCAGGTCACAGGAGAGATCCACCCCTTGTACCAACAACTGATCAGCTGTCTCTAAACTTTTTACCTTCAGGACATGCTTTACTGTTGTTGAGTCATTTGATTTCAAAAGACCAGTCACATTTTTCGCCAGCTCCTCATGTATCGTTCTCTCCTTGCATATGCTGGCCTTGAACACGAACTGAAGAAAATCCAAAAAGGAAACAAAGTTAATGACTTTTTAAAAAAAGCCTCAAAAATTAGGCCACATGAATAACTCATTACTCAGAATTATCTGCTCATGCCAGATTTTGTCATGAAATAAATGAAGGCCCACTGGTAAGAGTGGTACACACCTGTTCCTACTTAGGGCTTTGCACGGTAGGGCCTTGCTCACCTAGGCTCTCCTTCAAAGTCTTTTGGTAGAAATGGAGAGAAAGAGCCAGAGAGCCATTTAGCAAGTTCAAGGAAACATGGAGGGCTTTGACCCACCTACGTAGGACACATTCCCCTTCTCCTTCCTTCCACTGGCAACGGATGTCATGGTAGCAATTCTTCATCCTGAAAGGGTAGAGCACCCACTCAAATAGCCAAGTGGGGAAGCGGGTGCCTTCCAGAGGCCGATGGGCTAGGTCCCCCCAAGCCCAGGCTATCTACCATCCCAAGCTCAGATGCAGCTAGGGAGAGGTTCCTGAGAATCGGCTGGCAGTCAAATGACATGTACTGTTTATTATATATATTTTTTTTCATAAAAGATTGGTTTGGAGCTGATTTTCAGTATTTTTTTCATATCTTTAAAGAATATTCATATCCATTTATGGACATAAATCTGTTTCCAATGTAAAATGCTTTTCACTGTATTATAATATTTTACATATGAGTTGGGTTTGCCTCAAGAAGGGTATTTCTTCATAATTTTCACAATTCAGACTTCACTATGATTCAGAGGGAAGGTACACAAGAAAAGGGCTCAAAGCAGAGGCATAGTCACTTCCGAATTTATCGCCATTTCTTTGAACTTCGTAGCATATCAGCACCATGGCGGAGCCTGAGTTTTGCAAGCTCATCTTGAAGGAGAAAGACAAAACTGATAGGTGCATGAAACTAGCTAAAGTTAAGAGCAACACAAATTTTCCCCTTAGAGATTATGCCTCGTCAGGGTAAAGTCATCAGCGACTTTCTAATGCCAAGCAGTTATCTAGCCAGAAGGGCTTTCTACTAGAGCTGAAATTTAAAATTGTGACTACTAGAGCCGGTCAGTGCCAGAAATCACTGGGAACCATGGCATTTAGCTAGATTGACTTTAAACACACATTTTTGAAACAGACATGGTGTTTGTGTGCAGTCTGGATATTGTCGATGGAGTGAGGTAGCAGCATTTAGCACCACTGAACTTGAAATGGTGTTTTTGTTTACTTCTGAATAAATATAAAATTACACTGAATAGCACATGTTTCAAGGGCCTCCAAGCACTTTTTGGAAACAGCCCATCAGTTTTCAATATGATTCTTGCTGTGGGATTTAACATCCACCTGTATGTTAAATAATTTTTCCCACCTGGAGTAAAGATTCAGACTCTTTGATCAAGGGCAGGCTGTCAACAGTGTGGTGTGATGGGAGGCCAGTCACAGAATCAGAGCTGGATGTTCACTTGGTCTCTCTCCCTCATCTTAGGTGACAGAGGAGAACCCTGAGGGTGAGTGAGGCTGACTGCTCAAGTTGACGGTTAAACCTTTAGGGCCCTCTCCCGAGTAGAGTAAAAGTTGTTTACCTTATTAGTAAGCATATGTTTAGATATTTGAATATATATTCTAAAATATCCTTAGGAATTGTTAGTAATCTGAAATTCCACATCAGTGTATTTCCAGATTTGAAGCACTTCAAAACAAACTCAACAAGCAATGGATCTCCTTTATTATACAGTGAAATGGTCTTGTCAGGATATTTCAGATATTCTGGTTAAAAATCAAGACCATGCATAAAGTAAGTAGCATCACAGATGAAGAGTCTGAGAGCTGAGGAACTTAGAAGGAACTAGCCTTGACTTGTCCCCAAAATAGCCAGACTACCAGTGGGTCCTCAGCGTGATTTTCAACTATTCACTGGAATGAAGAATATAACACTGTGTTGAAATGAAGTTGTGTGTACAGAGGATCAAGGGATGACTGTTTTCTTCTTAGTCTCTTTGGGGATTGAAATAGAAAACTGGAATACATAGAGAGGGTGAAATGTATCCAGATTCTGTTGAACAGTACACTCATCAATACCTATAAGAGTAACCTGTGATACTCTCTTAAGCAGAGCATAAGCTAAAAAGGTATCTGTACGTGGAACTGGTTTTTTGTAATTGAAATGTGGGTTTTAGCCAGGCACAGTGGTGCATGCCTACAATCCCAGCTACTCAGGAGGCTGAGGGAGGAGATGGCAAGTTGGAAGCCAGCCTGGACAGCTTAGTGAGACCTTGTTTCAGAGTAAAAAATAAAAAGGGCTGAAGCTGTGACTCAGTGATAGAGTATCCTGGGGTTCCATCCTCCAACCCCCAAAAAAGAAAGAAAGAAAGAATGAAAGGAGGGTCTTATCAGGTAAAATCACAGGGCAGGGAAATCACCATGGAGTCACAAAGTATTGCCAGTATTCTTGCTGTTTTCAGGAAGGGCACATGCTTGTGCCCTCATGTTTTGGGAAGACAGCCAGCATTTCTGGCAGGTAGGAAATATATAGCATAAAACTATAGTGAGAACATACCATCTGAATACCTATGGATGGTATCACAAGGGGCTTATTCCAGAATGCAATTCCTAGTTATTTCCTTTACAGGTGCATTGATAACTGTGATTATTAGTATTATTTTAAAGATCAAGATTCTAACATCAAAAGCCTAAATTCTTCTCTAGTTACATTTCAAGACATCTAGAATGTCTGAGTGTATGTCTGTCCATATATAGTATGAAGTATATTCTCTTAATTTAAAAGTCAGTGTCTCAAAAGATTTAATTTATACATAGACAAAAATTGCAATGCAGATCCTCTGCATATTATAAATCAGATTAAGGTATTTATCTCTGGGTAGTTCTTTCTTTGTATTCAAGGAGAAGAAATGAGGTATCGGGTGTGAAAGTGCAAACATCATCACAAGTTCACTGGCATTAATTCACAGGCCAACTGGAAATGAGAATAGAAACATCTCTGGGTGAGTGCTTCACACAGGACACTGAAGAAAGCAGTGCATATTGATGGGATGGGCAAGTGGTTCATGCCAGAAGATAAAGGACTTAACATACCAGAAGCAGGTACAAATATACAGTAACTGGGAAAATGAAATAACGCCTGAGAAAACAATAAAAAGAGCTAAGAAAATATTACAGAAGAAACACAGAGCATTCAACATACCTTGCGGAACAGTCTTCCCTATATTAACATTAGAATTTCATGTATTTGTAATCTTGACTTCAAGAGAAAAGTCCTTCCATCTTTTCTTCTATCCTTTTACTTTCCTCTCTCCCCATACAAATTTTGTTTGGACATACACACAGTAGATATACATTTAAACATAAACAATACATCTAGCTCATTAATGCAAAAAGATGGAGTTTTGCTACAGGGAATTTAAAAATGGCGGGCACCTGGATCCAACTAAGGAAGAGAGCTTTTCACTTATTGTAGACAGGGAATGCGACAAGCCACACAGCATGAAGGGCTAAGACCAATGTCCCAGTGGCAATTTCATACCTTAATGTATGACTGGACAGAGTGGTCGAGCTGCTCCTCATGGCACTTGGCCACAATGTCGGTCAGCACCCTGGAAAAGCAAAGCTCATCAGTGGTCTTTTGCAGAAGGGAGAGAAACACCACTTTAATTTGTCATTTGATGCTTGGTAAACTGGGTGTTAATCATTGTTGGAAGAATGAATGAACCAGGTTCACACTTTTCTCTTGCTTTCCTCACTCAAATACCTGTGAATCATTTCCAACTTGGAACCTGGAACCACTAAGCTATACACAGTGTCTTACGGCTGCTGTGTCCCACTGGAGACTTTCTGACCAGGTTGAATTGCCAGTTGTAGTCTTTGCATTTGCTGATATTGTCTTCTTGGAAAACAGATCATTTTTTAGGATAAAATTAAAACCGAAGCCTTTAAAAAGAGCTTGGCTTCCAACCTATAGACACACTCTATACTTAGGAAAAATAAATTAGGTTAAGATACAGTTGGGTTTCTTTTCCTGCCTTGACTGGGTTAGGGGTCCAAATAGCAGTAGTGGTGTGAGTGAATTTTTATACTAATACTACTGGTTGCTTCATGTAGTGGTTAGAAATATCTTTGAATTTCAATAGACCTGTCAGCCCAGTATTTAAAAGGCTTTTCAACATAGACATACATAGCTGAATCGGGCATTAGATGAAGGTAGAGTTGGTTACTTTTCACATGAGCCCCAAACTGGCTGATATGGAACCATTACAGATTCTAAAATTGTCAGAACTTCAGGGCTCTATTTAAGAAACTAAAAATCCCCACTCTGGACAAGAGAAGTAATATGCTGTAAACATTTACCAATAGAAATTTCCAGAATGCTGAAACTAATTTTTTAAAAAATGAATAGTAGGAATACATGATTAAATGATTAATTCAAATCATTATTTCTATAAATGCATAACTGATTTTGTCAGTAGCCAGATTAGTGATGTTGAAAGAGTATAACATAACCAAATTTAAAATAATGTTAGTTAAAGAAAAAAATTTAATGTTTTGAAAAAAGTTCTTGTGAGAATATGAAGTGACACAGATACTCTGAGTTTGGCAGTTTCTTACGTATTTAAAACTCAACTACCATACCACCCAGCCATTGCACTCTTGGGCACTCATCTCAGAGAAATAAAGAATTAGAATTATATTTATGTAAAATGTGTACATGAGTTTCTATAGTGGCTTTATTCTTAATATTCCAAACTGGAAACAATTCAGATGTCTTTTTAAGAAGCGAATTGCTAAAACATACTATGGTATGTCCATATCATGGAATACTAACCAAAAGGACAAACTACTAATAGATGAATGAGCTGGATGCATCTTCAGAGAATTATGCTGAGTGTTAGAGCCAATACCACAAGGTTTCATATGTATAATGTAACCTTTTTCCTTTTCTTTTTTTTTTTGTGTGTATGAGCGAATCTTTTACACTGAAAGATGTTGCCATTGGGGGAAACTGGGTAAGGGGTACACTGGTTCTCTCCACATTATTTCTTTAAATTATTTTAATTACATACAACTCTAACATCATCTCAAAATTAAATGTTTCAAAAACATAAAGGAAAACTTAGAAAAAGAAATCTCGTACTTCACTAATGATCATAATAGGTGATTAGAAAGTAAGGATTCAAGAGTGAGAAATACTTATATTTGAGACATGTTCAAATGCAATGTAAACATCATTCAGTTAAAATCAAGCAATCAAGGTTTTGTGTAACCACAGATATGACATCTCTTCTCCCAAGGTTGTGCTATGGATACCTGGTGATAGTTGTACAGATTTCATCTTCCTCATTCTGTACCAGAACTTTGAAGAGCTGATTCAAAATTATAGGCAGAAAACTCATGATTGCTTGAATCTTTTCCACATTCAGTAAATTCTGTAGAAAATTGGCAGGAAAAAAAATATAGTTTAAATTTTAAAGCATGCTCTGGATTAAAGACTTAAATGTAAGACATGAGACTCTAAAATTTCTAGAAAACTTTTGCAACACTGATGGAGGTAATAATTTTTTGGACATGATCACAAAAATACTGGTGACAAAAGTGAAAATAGACAAAGGGAATTACATTTAACTAAAACCTTCTACCCAGCCTGTGATACCATCAACAGAGTGATGAGACAACCTGCGGAAGGGAATAAAATATGTGCAAACCATACATCGAATGAGAGTTGCATAGCTAAAGTATATAAGGGACACAACAAAATATCAACAGCAATTAAACACGCAACACAATTAAAAACCAGACGAGGATCTGTAAAGACATTTCTCAAAAGGCATAGAAACAGTCAACAGGTATATGAAAAAGTGCTTTGCATCATTCACCATAAGAGAAAGGCAAGTTAAAACCACATTAAAATATTCTCACACCATGAGAATGCTGTTATTAAAAAGGTGAAAATTAAGAAGTATTGGTGATGATGTGGAATAAGAAATCCTGTTACATTGTTGGTAGGAACGTAAATTAGACAGCCATCATGGCAAACAGCATGGAGTTCTCAAAAAAGTTTAAAGCAGAACTACAATAGGACCCTGCAATCCCATTACATATTCAAAGAAAACTGAATCAGAATATTAAAGAGACATCTGCTCTTCCAGGCCCATTAAGCATTATTCATAATAGGAAGGAACATGGAATCAACTTGTGTCCATTAACAGGCAAATTAAGAAAATGTGGTAAACAGAATACTATACAGCCTTAAGAAAGGAAATCCTGTCACCTGCAGCAACATGGATGAACTTGGTGGACATTATGAAATAATGTGAAATAGGCCAAGCACACAGAAATACAAATGCCACATGGTCTCAGTTATATGTGGAATCTAAAAAAAACTGAATGCATAGAAGCAGAGAGTGGAAGGGTGGTTACTGGGGACAGGGGAATGGGTATTGGTGACATGGTGGTGAAAGCCTACATTTCCAGTAGACCAGAGGAGTAAGTTCAAGAGATCAATTGTATGGCATGGTGATGGTAGTTAATAACAATGTATTTTATGTTTGACCATTTCTAAGAGAGTGGATTTTAAATTTTTCCACAACAAAATATAATAAGTATGTGAGGTTGTGCATTTGCTTGATTTAGTCTTTGCACAATGTATACTTATTTTAAATTGTGTTGTACCCGATAAATATATGCATATAGTTTGTGTAATTTTAATTAGTCAAATATGTAAATAAATAAATAAGGAAAATATAATAGATCATATTCTGCTGGTGTTTTTCAGAACTTGAATGTGAATATCGTGGCTCACCTTTCCCTGGCTCCATTCTTCACTGAGCTCAGCAGAGTGTGAAGATAATTAAATGTCTCCATTTAATTAACTACAGCAAATCCATTCTGATTTTTCAATCATTTTTGTTTTGGAGAACAATGATCTTTACTTTGTTTTATTCAACAGATAGAACTACTTAGATATCATGAAATAAAGTCATTTACTCTCTGAATTAATATCTCATTTTAAAATCATCAGGGCTAGTCACCTCTTTGTTTGCTCCTCAGTGGACAGTGTGAGGTCTCTTTGGTCTGTTTTACCCTGGAGACCACTGGAGTTACTGGAGCTACTGGCACGTTGCCTTACCTTACAAGAGCGGACGAAATTCGAGGTAGGTGACTGGGACATGTCTTTCTCTCGTTTTTGGCACTCTTGGAAAAATGCGTTTACGTGCGGATCCTGCAACAGCAACAGATGTTTATTTCTGACGATGCACATGAGCTGGTGTCCCACATTCAATGTGGTGTGAGATGAGCATTTCTGCAGGGCAGAGGCCTGGATGTACTGTACTGTGTCACGAAGCCTGAGTGACAAAGTTCCACCTTCGATGGGCCTTGGGGTCTATCGAAGGCTCCACCTGCACTGTAAAGCTCAGGTGCTTTCCATCTCAGTTTCACAGGCTTTGCTGTCCTTCTTGGCCACGTGACAATGGGTGGAGAACTACTTCCTGGGACTGAACTCCTTTTATTGTAAAGGTCCTTTGTTTATTCTTCCCGCTCCTGCTTTTTTCATAGAATTCCACCAATTTCCCTTCCGTACACAGGAAAGTATACTTTTTAATGGGCAGAGGGGTATTGGGTGTTGTCCATGGAGGAAATCATACTGCAAAGGTGATATCATTCTGTTAAATGCTCTCCTGGTGTTTTGGTCTCAAATTTTATGGCAGCTGGGCTTATAGGGTTGGGACATTCTATTTATCTTAAAAGAGACATAAAGTTGTGCCCCAAATATCCTTCTTTGCAGTATTCAGTCACCTACCTCTGACTCGTTTTATCCTGTATGTACAGGAGACACCTTATGATCTGGCATGTTAGAGAGGATGCTAATATCGCAGGACAATGTACCCACCTGAGTATTCACAGTGGATACTACGAATGTTGACACCTTGAAAAGTGGTTTGCCACCATCTACCCACTTGATGTCGCTCCCTCCATGCTGCAAAAAAAAAGTTTGTCATTGTCACTATAATAATCCAAGGGAAAAAATAGGTTATTTAATTTATGCTAATTGACCATCCTGATCCATTACTTGTACATTACTACAGATACGGAAAAGATGCAAATATATTAGGCCATATTGGCAGATGAGACCAATATGATATGAGGGTATTATGTTTAGTTTTATTTTTTCAAACATGTACTCAAATCTCTTTTCCAAATATTTATCTATCTATTTCTTTATTTATGGGTACTGGGGATTGAACCCAGGGGCATTTTATCACTGAGCTACATCCCCAGTCCTTTCTCTTTTTTAGAGACAGCCTCTTGCTAAGTTGCTGAGGCTGCCCTTGAACCTGCAATCCTTCTTCCTCAGCCTCCCGAGTTGCTGCGATGGCAGGCGTGCACTGTGCCAGGCTGAAGGAATCACTTTTAATAGTTCACTTCTAGTAGGCATACACTAAACAAGAGCTTTGGAATACTGCTGGTGTATTTTGTTCATAAATATAATGGACACATACACTATGGTCTTCCTCTTCTCAGCAGAGAAAGAAAGATAACCTCATGCCATTTAGCTGAAGTGTTTTTATTTTCTCTTAAATTATACATTACTCAATACCTTTCCACTTGCAGAATCTTGAATGCTTAAATAATCAGGAGGCAGACTTGTTGCTATCGGGATATTATACTCTTGAGAAGCTATCTGATCATGTTTCATCAGAGGAAGCCAAGCATAGCCCACTGTGCCAGAAAAAAAGAAAGAACAAAAATTTGGAACACAAACCTCCATGGTAATAAGGGGGAAATAAAGCTATTTATCACTTATGAACCCTAACTTCACTAAAAAAATTCAATAAATCAGAGCTTTTTAAAACACTCTCCAACTCAGATCAAACAGATGACATGCAAAGCCACTTGGATGGCTTCTGTCAGTTACCTGATGTTTCCAGAGCCTCTTTCTTTTTGGCATTAGCTTTGGCATTGATGTCACATGTGACATGATGAAAAGAAAACAAAATATGGTGTTTCTCATGGAGCTGTGTTGGTAGCTCAATTTTCACCTGCAATGAAAGACATCATAGTTGGACTGAGATTAAAATGATTTGTACAGAGTCAAAGCAAGATGAAGAATAGCCATTTAAAAAAATTAACTTAAATCTAGCTCCATACTTAATAGAATTTTTGGGAGTACTGATTTAATTCTCAATAGATATCCATGTTGCTAGCAGTAATGTAGCTATTTTTACTTCTTCACTGTGGTGAATGATGATAATTTAGACTATTTAGTGTTTCTCATTAGATAATTTATGGTACTAGAATATGGATTAAACACACACATGCATAAGCACACACAAATATACAACTATAGAACTTAAAGAGGCAAATTAGGGAACTATTAGTAAGAAACAAATTGAATAAATAGTAAGCCCTTGCTTCATGTGCAGCTGGACTAGTTGCACCAGCATCACTTGGAAGCTCACTAGAGATTCAGAATCTCAGACTCCACCCCAGGTGCACTGACTCAGAACCTGCATTTAATACCTCCCAGGAAATTCATGTGCACATTGTTGAGAAACATGGCAGCAGTAAGTGGTGTAACTTACGCATGGAATCTATTCCTTTTAAAAAAATGGTTACAAAAGCATATGAAATGAGTTATTGTGGCAGCTAAATAATGAGCCATTTTATGATGTGGTCATGCTTCTGCTGAATAAGTGCCTCTGAATAAACAGATGTAAAACATAACATTAATATAGGTTGCTCCATACTTCTGGAAAGAGGTGCTATGAAATAATTCTCTATATTTTATGGCGTCTTTCAGATTTCAGAGCCTGTTGCTATTTAACAGCCCCCCTCCCAAAGGTCTTGTGAAGAAGACTGTACAGAGGTGGGAACCAAGGCCAGAGACACTAGGGGGCTCTGGGTGACTAAGAGTGTGGTACAGTGGGCACTAGGATCTTCCAGGACAAGGATCCACAACTTTTGATGACCACTTAACTTTGAAATTCCAAGATCTGTTTAGGCAAGCAGTAAGGCAACAGCCACATCAACTATCTATCAGCGTGTTTATTAGATGGTCTGTGCGTCTAGCTAAATTTATTTTCACATTGTTCTAGAAAAGATGTTAGAACAGACTTTTCAAAGTGTGGTCCCTTGAATAGCAGTGTCACCTGGAAACTTGTTTTAGAAATGCAAATTCTTAGGCCCTACCCAGACCTATTGAATACCAAAATCCAGCGTAAACCCTGCTTCAACAAGTCTACCAGGTAATTCTGATATGTGGTGAAGACTGAGGATCCCTAGGTTTGGATCACTCACAAGCTTACCTCTGCTTTATATACCAGCATGCTCATCTCATTATAAAAGCCAACATACTTTCAAAATATGCAATAATAATGCAATAGAAAGACATTTTCTTTTTTAGACAATAGTAAGAGCACATGAGAAGCAATTAAGAATTTCAGTTAACTAAATGTTAATGAAAATGCTCTTCACTTAAGAAATATTGAAAATATATTTTGTTATAACAGGTGCTTTGAAAGAATTAATGCAATAACATTTTTTTTGCCATAATGAAGAAATTAGTTTTAAATCTGCCCCATAGAGATCACCAAGTTGTTTATTACATACCGACTCTCATGTGGAAATAGGAAACATGTGAATGAGAAAGAGTAAAAGCCAGTGTTACCAACAGTCAGAACAGTAATGAAATAAAAAATACAGACCTCATCTATCTACCGAGAATACAACTTTCAGAGGGGCTCTGTCAAAGGGCCAATGAATACAATAAATATTCTGTAATGTGATGATAGCTGTTTCCCTTAACTTTTCTTGCCCTCTGTCCTGAATTTATGGAAGAAAATTAAGAGCATTAAGTGAATATGGAGGTAGGAGATAGGTCATACAGGTTGGCTCGTGGGTGTTCCTTTAATTAGTTTTAAAATGATTAATGTGAAGCAAGATATGGGGACAGAAAAATAGCTCCACAAACATATCCTCCATGTTCTGATACCCAGAACCTTGACTGGTGCCTTATGAGGTAAAAGGGATTTTGCAGATGGTTGAAGTCGAGGCCCAGGAGATGGGGCGATCATCCTGGGTTTTTAAAAGAAAAATGGTATAATGACAAAGGTCCCTTCAGGAGGAAGGCAGGAGAGTTAGAGTCAGAGATTGAGGGCAGAAGCAGAAGTCAGTGATGAGATGGCTAGAAAGGAGTCACAAGCCAAGGCGTGTCGGCAGCCTCCAGCAGGTGGGGTGGAAAGGCGAGGAAATAGTGCTCCTCTAGAACTTTCAGGAGGCCTGCAGCCCTGCTGAGGCCTCCATTCCAGCCCTGGGGCAACGTTTCATACCTCTGACCTGCAGAACTAGGAAAAGTCAAATGCATGCCACTAAATGTCAGCAATGACTTGTAGCATCCAACAGGAGCCACATGTATGAGGTGTGATATTTTGAATCCCAAATATTATATTAGCGGGTTGCATTGGTTCAGCTTTAGGGTTAGAAATTCTATTTAATCCCTGAAACTCATCTGTCTGAAGCTGTTTAAAACAGAAGCCAACCTGAGTACAGTAGTTACTTTTCACCCAGTGATGTTTTCTTTATGCGTTATGCAGCGTGGTGAAGCTGCTGTATCTGGAGGCACATGGCCTGGTTTGAATACTGACTGTCACTTTACTGTGTGCCCTTGGCAAGTCACTTGACTCCTCTGAGAATCACTTTCCTCATTCATAAAACAGGAAGGTCACGCTAGTGCCTTCTTCTCAGATGGCTGTTGGAATGAAGTGAGGTGCCCTGTGGGGGAATGTAGCCTGGTGCCTGGCACACAGCAGGAGCCTTGAGTTAGCCAGGGCAGGACATTTTTCTGCCATGCTGAGATGAGGGGCTCCAAGGTCATGCAGGTCATAAGCAATGATGCTGGCTCCTACTCTGGTCCTTTGTTCTTTCCATTATATGAAATGCTGCCAATGGTTGGCAAAGCTATCTAACATAATTTTTTTTATACTGACTAATGCAATAAAAGAAAAAAAAATTAGTCTCCTTAAAAAAATGATACAATAAAAACATCACATTTTCAAGGTCATTCCTATGCTGAAATACTTGAATTTGCAAAATACTCCAGGAACAACTGTCCATTAAGTAGGTTATAAATCTTGGTGAGTAAGACCCTGCCAAAGCAGGTCTTAGTTTTACTGTGGTCTAGAGACAGTGTTTATCTGACCCACTCATCCAACCTTTTTAGGAGTTGCTGGGGGCAATGGAGGCCTGGTTCTTACCTCATCAGAGAAATCCGGATTCTGGGAGTGGTGCAGAACGGCAGTGTAGGCAGCTGAGGTAAAGAGGGGCCCTCCAGGTTTTCCATAAATACACTGTTTTAAAAAGTTATGAGTTGAAAAAAAGTAAGTGTCTGAAATTATCCCTAAGTGAAAAAAAAATTTCACGACTCTTCAGTTATCAATCTCAGGACAAAGACACACTTTGTAATAACTTGCCAGGCTCACCCGGCATCCAGTTAACTTTGAAAATCTTTGGTGGACTACCCACATTTATCATACAATGGGATGGTGATTGTAAAATATGAAAGCTTGTATTCATCTTTTAGATATTTCATGAGGGTCAAATACTTGGACCAATTTACTAACTAACTGGGTTGTTGTTGTTTTTTTAACTTTTTTTTTTTTTTTTTTTGCTGGAGATTGAACCCAGAGTGTTGTGCATGCTAGGTAAGCACTCTACTCCTGAGCCACATTCTCTATCTAGCTTTGGATTACCATGAGCTTGGTGCTAACTTGTTCAAGATCCCTGCAGAGTGGTTTCTTGAAGGAGCCGATGGAACCAGCTGTGGTCCAGGTTAAGGTCCTGGGTGACCACAAGCTGGGCTGGACCCTAATCCCGGGCATGCCAGCTGGCAGGATAGATCTAGCTCTAGGCTTTAACACATTGTACTGTTATGGTATCCCAGCCCCAAATCAAGCCAGAGGAAGAGATCTGGCACTTCCTAGTAGTATAGCTTATAAGCCTCGTTAGCCCAAAGCTGAGGGCCCTTCTTGTGGAGTCTGACAGCCGGCCTTGCTGTATCTTTGTATGATGTTCAGAATGCACTGAAGCAGAGAACCCACACACCTCTGACTTTCTTTCCTACAATTTTCCTGGTAAAAACGCTGCTGCAATAGGCCGTGTGTGTTTGCTGCCTGGTCACTGTCTTTGTTTGCTTCACAATTATGTTGTCAAATATTAAAATATTCATTTTAATATTTCTTTCCTAATGTGAACGCTGCTGTGGAGCCTGTTACTGTGACTATTGAAAGTGGTTCAAGATTATTTTGAAGAATTCTTCCTCTCTACTCTAAATGACTTATTCATCCTCAAATTGATCATCCTTCTTCTGAACAGTGCCACCAACCTTCTTGGTAGCATAAATTAGAGGATTTGATTTGTACCTGACAAAGTGTTTTAAAAGATTATCACAAATAATGATGGGGTTAGTTAGAAGTTAGCTCTGTTCTCATTGCACTGATTCACTGAAATGGGTAAGTTCTCAAAGAAGGCCCACTAAAAATAATTTCCCCCTCCGTCTTTCATAAGTTACTTTATGTTGTTTGAAGCCTCTAAGATAAAAACAGTATATATCAAACAGAAATTCTAAAAAAAATAATAAAAAGCTATCTGGTTGCAGTTTTATAGGTTATAATAAATCAGTTCATACAAACCTCACAGCTTTTATTTGATCTTATTAAATCATATGATTAACAACCAGCATTGACTTTCCAGAGCCATTTTCCAGGCCCACAAACCCTTGGCCACAGCCCTGCTCTTAAATGTGAGCATCTCTAGGCCCACTGTATTGGTTATCAGGCCAGCGTGCAGCACAGATCACTGGAAGCCAGCCAAGGTGCGCCATTTTAAATAAAGCTCTCTGAGTTCAGAGCTGGGCTAATCTTTGAAAAGGGCAGATTCTGCCAGATGGGAATCTTTGCATTTATTTTACATTAAAACGGTTTCCTTTATACCAATCATGAAAAGCTAAGAGAGCTATAAGATTGACATTTCTAAAAGATTGAGTTAACAATGGCTATTAAATCAGGGGCATTTCAGAAAATCTAAAACAAATGTATTGAAATGCTCTTCTTTCAACCACACTCACATAAAAAGCCCCTCAATGGCACAAAGAACAGAAGCACTCCCTCCCTCTTTACGCTGTGTCCCCTGGCGGAGTTGGCTCACCTTCATGGGCTTGGCTCCTTCTGCATCAGAATTTTTGAATTCAATGCACACGGTTATATTTCGTGCCTGAAATCACAGTGAGGAAAATGGAAATCGCAATTTCCTCTTAAATAACACCCCAAAACAATCTAAGTGCCTAAAATAAGTAGCTTCTAATTAAATCTGAAAAATGTAGAATACCCAGCATTTTCTTGTGACATTATCCACAGTGCTCAGAAATAGCAAAAAATTTGGAAAGATTTAAAAGGAAAGAAAGAGTTCCTATTGAAAGGGGCAGGCGTGCTATTTTGAGAGGATTGTAAGAAATAAAACAAAAAGAAAAGTCTAGATCAAATTTATATAGGGCCAATTTCAGAAGAGATTATTAATATATTATAAAAACTATGCAAATTTAAACTTTTCTAAAATTAACCTCTCACTGCCTCTTACTGAGCATTTTCTCCAAATGTTTTTTAATCGCAAAGTTTTGGCCCACCACAATTTGCAGTTGCCTTTTCAAGAAACCATCTTGTATGGTACAAGTGTGGTGAAGAGAAATGACATCACAGAAATTCGGGTCATACGTACCTTGTTGAAGCATTTCTGGCTGTCATATTTGAGGTGTTTGGGGTAAATGTAAATTTGATTTTTGTATACTCTATAAGGACGACAATGCTTTGTTGAGTCATATATAAATTCTTCCACCTCCACTGTGGGCTCTGAGTCAGCCATCACGTTGAAAGGCTTGACAGGGATAAAGGACGATGTTACACAGTCTTAAAAAATCAGAAAATAAGAGTTTGTCATTTAATATGGTTCTTTTTTTTAAGTGAACAATATTTAACATATTTTCAAATGAACCCACTTGAACTACAAATTCCAGACTTGTGTACCAATTGATGTTAAGTGACACTAATCATGAAAAATTTGTAGTGTGTACATATGTTACATGTTTCATATCAAAACTCAAGTTCTAAAAACTGGTAAATCTTTGAGATGGATGTATAACTATTTTCTTTTTGTCATATTTTCTAATTTAAAAAGTAAATTTTAGCTAATGATCCTCTGAATATGCTAACTAGATATTATAAGGGGCAATCCACTGAGCTTTGCTACACTACTGGAAAAATAATAGAGAAATTGATATATGACAGAATAAACCCTTTTCCAATGGGTTTGCTACTGCTAATACCAGGTGGATTAATACTAATTTCTCCCTGAAGGATGATTTCACAGCAAGGGCCTGAAGGTCTCTCTCTACATTATTTGTTATGTGACATTTTATTTTTTGCTTTAATTTTTACAAACTTTTAAAATGTAACTTTGTAGGAATGGCCTAAGAAAGAAGAGAGAAGAGACCATTAGGAACTTATAAATGAAAACTTCTGTCACTAAATAATTTGGGGGCTGAAGTTGTGCTACTGAGTAAGGCCTTCCTCCTTCCTTTACCTGGAAGGAATCCTCCTGTGTTCAGATAAAGCACAATGACTAGCTGTGTGTGCTTGGGAATCAGGTTACAATTTTTTTCCAAAAATCAATTATAATATTTTTATTGTATGCTCAAATTTCTTTAATTTCCCACAATTCTTTGTGAAAGAATACTTAGTTTCCTCTTTTCTTGTTTTATTTTACCGTGGGCAATAATAATCCTGTTTCCCAAATCAAGAAGAAATGGCTAGTTTATCCTCTGTTTTCTGGTACCAATCAATATAAAAGTGATTTGGAGTCAGGGCTCATGTTAGAGGGTTCATTATGTTCCATATGAGGATGATTTATGGAAAATTACAAGAACAGAAAACTTAATAGTGCAAACGGTAATCCAGATATCCTGCGGTAATAACCCTCTCTGGTTGTGGTTCAGTATAGGAAGCCTTAATTCATTCTAAATTCTAAAACTCATTTGCAGGCTAATAGCAACCCCTGAAATTCTACTTTATTCTAAGCAAAGCAGGATTATTTTTTTATCATATTCTGAAAAACACAGATTCTGAGTAGTAGCAGAGTCTTTAACGATATTTCAGTTCTAATCACTGCCCATTCACTTGGGTGGCTGCACGTGGTGTTTGGAGGAACCCTTTGGTAACACAGTATGGCAGAACCTGCTTCTATTATGAGTGAGAGGAACTGGATAGAATATAAATCTCCGTAGGTTATCAGTTTATCCATATCTGAACTTGACTTTCCTCATTTGCAACCCTCCAGGGTTTTTAGGATTAAATGATATAATCTTGCTGGGTATTAAACAAAATGTTATACTGCTCAGAATATAGCCTTGTGATATTCATTGTCTGTCTTAATGGAGAAATAAGAAGCCCTACATTTCTTTCTTTCTTTCTTTTTTTGTGGTGGTGCTGGGGATTGAACCCAGGGCCTTGTTTGTACGAGGCAAGCATTCTACCAACTGAGCTATATCCCCAGCCCAAGAAGCCCTATGTTTCTATAGCATAAAAATTTGCATTTCCATGAGTTTTCACTTTGGAAAAAACAACAACAATAAAAAGCCCTCACAATCTGATAAGCGGCCAGTTAAACAACCGTCCAGCCAACCCACAAAACAAACAAAAATAACCCCACTAAATATTCAGAACTCTACAACTGAACTGTGATGTCATCGTCATACTTGGATGCTCCAGAGGAATGTTGTCAACAGTGATATCCAGGCTTCCTGGGATGGTCTGCATTTTGCTTATTCGGTCAGCCCTGTGAAAGTACACACACACACACACACACACACACAAACACACACACAGTATTATTTTCAGTTTCAAGAAAAAAAGTAATCTGCTAAAATTCTAAGGTTTGAAAAGGTCAACAACGGTAGACCCTAAATAACATTGTGATGATTTCTTTTAGCTAGTTTTACATTGAAAACTAAAAATTTATGTGCTATTGCATATTAAAAAAAAAACAGTGGGGAGTAAAGCCACACATATTCTGAAGAGTATTTTGAATTTATTTTTACTCAACTTCAGATAACACTTATAAAAATGATCAAACAAGTACAATAGTAAGTCACATAGTTTTGTTACTGAAGCATTTGAATCTGCTTAAGCAACTCTCTTTTATGCTGAGGGTCAAGGTCTGAGAACAAGGCTGGCTCTGCCACAGTTGCTAAGAGTTTGCAGTCTTCCTCTACCCTCACCAAGCAGGACTTCCCCAACTTTGGTCTTCTGTGACTATGTCTCCTTCCCTACCCACATCATTCCCTCCCTCTCCTACAATGACTGTCTCACTAACTTTCCATTACCGTAGCATGGGACTTACTGATGACAATTTCAAGCATCATGCCCCTCCGGACATGATTCCACTTTGAAAGGTGGAATAATTACATTATTGAATCAGAGCCAGCTCTTCCCAGCTTGGGAGAGCGGATTGTAATAATTATTTTTTTTAGGAATTTTGCCTGCCAGTGGTTAAACTCAGCTGGTATTAAAATTGAATCATATTAACTTAACATTAATCAGTTGTATTAACACAAGGTGTTAATATATTCAAAAGATGTTGAACATTCAAAACTTATCACTACCTAATGACCATATTACGTGATAAGATTGTCTGTGCCCTTGAGTTTGTTCACATCAATCTGCAGGGTCCGCATCTCTTCCTAACCCCATGTTCAGTGACGTCCCAGGGGTAGCTTGAAATCATCAATGGCAGGAGAATTTATACCAGAGGAATTGGCCATTGGCACACATCAGTTTTTTCTCTAGAAAGTCTGTTGTTCCACATTTATCAGCCTACCACTGAGAATAAATGTCATAAATTGTGAGACTTCGATGAAATAATTTGATGTTGGCTCTGCATTGTGTATTATAGCTGTCCCCTTAACCAACACAGTGATATCTCTTCTTGCTAATCACTGACAGCATGGGTTTTGTGAGAATTCGGGTTCTTCCCATTTATATGAGAACACCCCGAAACATTTTGCCTGTTCCTTTTGTTGGCTTGGCATTACCACCTTCCATACTTTAGTGTGCTGGCAAAAAAGCAAAGAGGAAAAGCACTCTTAAGTGTCACATGGTGGCTGGGTAGCCTTGCAAGATCATGGTTTGGTTCTGGTGAGGAGGTTTGATGAGCAAAGGAAGGAAGGTCTCCTCGGGTCAGGGGGCCCTCATAGGATGGCAAAGAAGTTACACTGCTTCAGGGTCTCCTCTGAGATTTCACTTCTCATCTTTATTTTCCTTTCTTAAGTTTATGTTCTTCCAGAATAAAAAAGAACACTGGATAAACTTCCCCTCTAGTTAAATGGAAATATATCATCTACTGATGCTGCAGAAAAAAATCATGCTTGTTTTATAATCTCATATTATTTTGTTGAGGATAAAATTAATTGATAGGAGATTGCTGATTCTTAAGTGAGAGACACAGAGAGGTAATATTTAAGAAAGGGTATGAGAATACTGTGTAATTTAGAGGGCTAACAGTTTTAGATAAGTAGCTTAATGAAAGACCTTATCATCTTCAGATGTTGGGAATATGGGTAATTCACTTAAAATAATGTTGTGGCTTTTATAGTTTCCTTCTCTTAGCTTTCAGCTATCTTTTCTGAAAGTATTTGACCAAAATATTAAGAGTGATTATATTTATAGCAATATAATTGGCAACGCCAGCACCAGGTACTTTGGAAGAGGATCCTCTGACCCCAGCTGACTTCTCCAAGTCCATCCCACATATGGGAAAGACAAGCTCTCCTGCCCAGCAGAGCTCAACTTTTGGACTCATGAATAAAATATGTGGTATTATTTCAAGCCACTAAATTTTGGGGTGGTTCTTACACAACTGAAGATAACAGACATAGCTCCACATTTCATAATCCTTCCATATAATTCTGGCAAACAGACACCTGTGCACCATTTGGACATGAAATCATCTGACAAGCATCTGCCTCGGGATGGGTTGCACATCTGAGACTCAGATAATCATTAAAGTGAGAGAACAAATCAATGGTGGCAATATGGCTAATGTTAATTTCAAGAGCAACCGAAAAATCATACCTTCTATAATCAGACACCAGTTTAAGGAGGTCCTCTGTTGAAATCTTGCTACTTTCTTGTCTATACAGGGGTGAAAATCTTGAGTCTCTATCCACATTTCCCTGGTTGTCCTTAAATACAGATCTGAAAGAAAATAATATTTATTTAGGTTGGTATTTGGTTACTGCTGATAGAGTTGTGATTTTAAGGTGAGTAAAGAAATATTTGATTTGTAACGGAAGAAACTATAAAGCAAGAAAAGAAAATTTAGATAGAAGTTTCATTTAGACTGTATTTTGTTATGTTTAATTTTGTATTTCAACTTTATGTCTAAAGTGATAGGAGTCAATATTACAACTTTTTTTTAATGATATCTCACATGTAGTAATTTCAATCAAAACTCTGGAATGTTTGTGGAATGGGACATGCTATTCTTCTTCATTATTTCTCCAAGATATCCTAAACCTGGACCAGGCAGGGCCACTTCACTTTGGGTGGAACCATTAGGATTTACAAGTAGACAAGAGTGGGATTGTATCTGAATGTAGAAGGTGAGACATTTTTGTGGAGATAAATGGGCCTTGGCTGAATTTTGAGAACAGATATACAGATAAAATGGAAGCAACCTGAATCAGATTTTTGTATTAAATGAGAATAAGATGACCTGAGTATTAAATGAGAATAAGATGACTAAATCTCAACGTTTCCATTTTATTGGAAACGTTGAGATTTAGTTAAAATGCATAAATTATTTTTGTGCAGATAATACAATGTCAGGCAGGGCTTGCTTCAGGTGCACGGTATTCTTAGTCTCAGTGTTTTCTTTATTACACTTTATACTTTATCACACAATGTGTTGGCCAAAGAAAAATTAGATCCACACATAACTGCTTCGTCTTCAATGTTAGAGAAATACTGAATGTTTACTTCTTTTAACTTAATAATCTTCACCAGGATATTTTATCTTTCTTTAAATTATCCAACTATGTCAATCCACGGACTGAAATGGCCATTACAATGGATATTAGGTCATAGAGTTTGACTGTAAAGTAACAGAAAATGGACCAGGAATTGATTGGAATGATATTTTTAGACTCGTTCAAATTGTCTCCTCATTTTTCTCTATTAAGTAGTGACTGAGAGAAAATGGAAGTCCCTCTATAAAATCACATTGGGAAGCCAGGATGAAAATATATAAAATTATTTTCAATTAAATGTAATATATGCCTTTTGTTCAAGTGTGTAAGATGTTGAAACCAACATCATGTATTTCAAACAGACACGAGAGGAAGTTCGACTTTATTTGTGTAACACTGTTTTAAATGAACTAGCCATAATTTAAAAAAAAATGAACTTCAAGTACTTTCATGTATGTGAGTTATATAACTCAGTTTTGCTCTTATCCACTCTCTATCATGGAAATCACTTGGGTACACAGGAAATGGAGGGTACTGCACCAGGGGAGAAATTTTGCTTATGGTGACATACAACTTGCCATTACTCACTAAATACACTAACTGGCAAGAGTTGAAAGAAATGACTCATTTACACAGATTGTGGTTTCAGGATAGCTGGAACATGGTGCCTAGTTTCAGCTGCCACAGTTGAGCAATGATTAGTACATTTTGACAGTTTTGGGATCAGGATATTTTGTGTATGATTGAAGAGAATGTGGTATTTAGCCAAAGGAAAAGAAACTTAGGTGTCTGATAGCTTCATTCATAAGCAGGATGAGTAGCTGGGAAGTATAGAAAGAATTAGGCATATTTTTTTGTGGCTATAGAAGATAAAACATAAAAGTGGTTGTTAGGCAGTTTAAAGTTATTTTAAAATATGAATTATCTAATTATTAGAGCTAAGAAGGACAGACAGAAGGAGCCACTGTCAGATGTGCTTGGGTCTTTTGGCACTGGAAGGATTCAAGTGGAGGCTGGACAAATATCTGTTGGCGATTTTGTCAGCCTGGGAGACTTAGATAAGAGCTGCACTGGGCACCTTCTTCAAATGTGCAGATACAGAATAGATTTTTATTCTAGTCTCGATCAATTTTAAAGAAAATTCAGAATTGCCTGGTAGTCTATTTGGAATGTCAAATGAGATAGAAGAAAAGAAATCATAAAAGAATCTTGGCATGGATTTAGGCACCAATGATCCAGGAACTGCCATGAATGGACAGAGTTCCATTTTACCACAGGGCACACTTGTGAAGGTCAACCTTTCCTTCATAGTAAGTATAAAACATCCTGCATAGCTATTATGTCTCCATCAACTTCAAGGACAACCTTTTTGCTACAAAATGACAGTACAGTTGGTGCCAAGTATAAGAACACCCACCAAATTGATTCCAAATAAAACACTGTTTACGGTGCTAAGCATCTGTGTGTACTGCAGAATGTGGGAACATTACATCTGGGTGAAAATATGGTCTTAAGCAACTTCATCAATTGTACTCTTAATGGCAGTTGATTTTTAAGGACTGAAATATTTAATAGTATACTCAAAACTGTGTAGTAGACCACATTCTAAAAAATATAATAGAAAGGAAAATTATCCAGAGAAACAACAGCATCAATAAGATACTGAGTATGTCAGGAAGCTAGCTCATGTCAAAATGACATGAACAACCCCAGCCTTCTGCTGATCCTGTCAACATCTATTTGAAATAGTTTCACATTGTGAAGGGGCAATTAAAATCTTTTTTGGCTGAAACTTGAACATTTTTGTGGTTAGATAATCCAAGTTTTTAAACAAATGCTCATTTTAGGTTGAATAATTATTTTGATTTTAACATTTTATTGGTGCATAATAATTAAATACTGCGGTATATTTGTACATGCACATAACATAACTTGGTTTATTTAATTCCCTGGTATGTTCCCTTACCCTCCCCTCTTCCTTGCCCGGCCCACTTCCTCAAACCTACTGGCCTACTTTCTATTTTCATGAGATCCCTTTTCCTTTTCTCTCTTCAGCTTTCACACACGAGAGATAACATAACCCTTGACTTTCTAAATATGACTTATTTCACTTAACATGATACTCTCCAGTTATATCTTATTTTATTTAACATGATGCTCTCCAGTTACATCTTCTTTCTGGCTGAATAGAATTCCATTTTGTGTATATATACACCACATTTTTTTTTTTTTTATCCATTTACCTGTTGATAGACTCCTAGGCTGGTTCCACAACTTGGCTATTGTGAGTTGCACTATCACTGACACAAGTCTGCATGTATCACTGTAGTAGATAACTAATTCTTTTGGACAAATACTGAGGAGTGGTATAGCTGGGTCATATGGTGGTTTCATTCCTAGTCTTTTGAGGAAGCTCCATACTGATTTCCATAGTAGCTGCACTAGTATATATTCCTACCAACAGTGTTTAAGACTAACATACAATCATTAAAATGATACTACTAACCATTTTTCTCACTTCACAGAGGAGGTTATAAAAACATAAATCATATTTTTATACATGGATTGGAGGTTTACACTACTACCCAACCTACAACTCAGCCATTCACTAGTATTAAAAAAATTTTTATAACTATATTTATTTGTTCATTTTTTTATGTGCCTTACATGTTCTAGGGAAGCACTCTACCACTGAGCCACAATCCCAGTCCTCATATAGCATGAGCTTGTGGTTTTGCTGGCTTTTCTTTCCCAGGACTAATTACTTCAACAGTTGGCAGTATGGTCAGCCACTCCAGAAACTTCTTCTGTCCTCCTTACAGTTTATTTTACCAGACACTTTCAAAGTTGGTGCTTCTTCTAATTTCTCAGCTTCTTTGAATAATATATAATAATTTTATTTCCTTACTCCACATTATTCTTCACTGACCCAAATTTACCAGAAACAGAGACTTATCAGGTGAGTGTTATCTCTACAGGTGACTTTTAGTAAAAAAGTTATGGGGAGTTATGCCACCTAATCACTACTCCCTTTTATGGGGTACATATCTATTCTCATTAATCCTTGCAACAGTAAATTATTCATCTGCAATCTTTTTTCTAGATTGAAAAACTGAACAATGGAAGTAAAGACAGACCATAAGTAATTGGCTAAGTTTACTTGGCTTACACAGAATAGGGCTAGGATTTTCAGTCCAGCTCTGTTAGGCTCTAAAATGCTTGCTTCTAAAATCTGTGAACAATGTCTTCATGATTATCAGTTTGCTGTGTAGGAATATTTTACTTTGTCAAGGGCTATTTTGCCTCCACTTTACCCAATAGGTGAGGTTAGAGAATACTTAGCAACTTGAAAATGTTTGATCAGTGAATTATAACTAGTTATCCTTTCTATGAAAGCTTATGAGAAATAAAAATAATTAAGTGCATCATGAAAGTTTCAGTGTATAATATCTTCTCATGTGGAATATGCTGGCATTAGCTGTCGCTGTAAGGGAAGATAGTAAGCAGAGATGAAGTAACACTCATGATCGGCTTCTTGGCAAATACTTTTGCATCTGAGACCATGTGCACTTCCTTTGGGCATGCACTATCATCTCCGTTCTGGAGATGAAGACCCTGAGCCTTGGAGAGGAAACACACCCAGAGTTACAGCAAGTGCTGATCTGGACCATGCTTGTCAGGCTCTTGGGCCTAGCCTCTTCCTCCCTTGCTTTGGGTTGCTTTAGGGAAAATTAGTTCTTGGAGACTGCATTAGTCTATTTTAGTTTACTGCAGCCCATACTTAGACATTTTTTCTTCCTTCATCCAGGGTTCCCTGATTTTAAATAATGACCTCACAACAATGACAAATACTGATGAGGTTTCACATGAATATACTCACCATTTTAGATCAACTGTGTGACCTATAAATGCCATAACAGGTTAAAGAACCTTTTGGATTTTAAATTTATTGCCACTGTAAAACTGTTACTGATATTCAAATGAATACTTACAAGGCTGTCTTGTTTTGTAACTCTAATTAACATCTTCTAGTTCATTCAGTTTGTACATTGTTGACTTTTACCTTTTAATCTTTGTTACTGCATGCCAGGCTGTAATTCTTATACTAATAAGGACATAAAGAGATGGAGGAGGTCAATGTAACTGATGTTAAAGCAGATCTGAACAGCAGGTTTTGTTCTTCACACAGAGGATGTGTCCAGGTGGATGATTCCACCATCAATGTCCATAGGACTCAAAATTTTTATCAGAATCAATTGGCACAGATAAATTTGGTTCTGCTAATCTGTACCAAAATCAAAGACAGATTAAAAAATTGATCTGATGTTTGCATTTGGACATCCAGATACAGACCTGAGCTCTATTCACAGATGAAAACATGCAACTGCTTAGGAAATCAGTGTATCCCTCTGAATTTTATGCATATCAGACTCAGGGCTGACATAATATTAAGGGTTTTTTGAACCAAGTATACACAGTAAACAAGTTATGACTTTGATTTGACATCTACAAATAATTCACAGCACTATTGGTCACGCCCACAATTGTACACATATCAGGACCTTCTATAATGAGCTGTCTTGATAAAATACCTTGTGAAATGTGTCTCTGGGAAGCTGGAAATGTTTATGAAAATGACTACATTAGCATTCTTGTAGGTGTTGGTATATTAAAAATAGCAACTAAAACAATGGTGTCCAAAACAGAAGCTTCTAACTAGGCAGACTATAAATGAACTTCTCTTCTGTTGGTTGAAATGATCAACTTACCTCACTGCCCAAGCAAATGGCATGCGGTATTTCCCCAATTTGCTGCAGAACTGCCTGTTGGATTTTAGTATCTTTTGTGCATACTAAAGAAAAAAATAAAAATATTGTTTAGGAATGATACTTTATGAAATGCATATGTACTAAATAGTTCATATTATCTTGTAGCGAATTTGAGTGGAACTTTGTCTTACTGGTCCACGGATTCTACTTTAAAAAGATCTAAATGATAGCCTCTGTGTTCAAATTGTTATAGAGCATTTTTTTCTCTTTTATTTGGAAATTCCAAGCAGAGGAAATTCCAAATGTAAAAAGTACCCTTGTCTTATAATACTGTTTTCTTTTCTTGACTTAAAAGACATAAAACGTTGAATGAAAAGTGTATCAAATTTAGATTCCCATCCCGAACTCTATCTTCTTTGATTCATACAATAGAGGTCAGAAGACTTGTTCTGTAAAGGGCTTCATGGACCACATGATCTCTATCACAACTTCCTGACTCTGTTGCTACGGGACAGAAGCAACCATTGGCCGTTCATAATAAATGTGACTGTGTTTCAATAAAACATTATATAAAAAAAAGCAAATGGCAGCCGGGGCTGTAGCTCAGTGGCAGAGCATTTGCCTAGCTTGTGTGAGGCACTGGGTTCGATCCTTAGCCCCACATAAAGATAAACAAATAAAATAAAGGCATGCTGTCCATCTACAACTACAAAAAAAAAAAAAAAAAAAAAAAAGTAAATGGCAGGCTGGATTTAGCTTGAAGATCTTAGTTTGCCAAATCCTGAATTAGGGGAATCTCACAAATACATTAAACTCTGTCCTTATTGTTACACTTGCTCAAATTCAATTCTTATGAGTTATTTCCTTAATATCTTTCCTTTGCAGGGAAAATAGCTGTTTATTTTTTTATTAGACAGTAACATTTGATTATTTTAATAGAAAAGAAGAAAGTAGAAAAATATTACCTGTAGGTCCATTACTCAAAGCACTTGCTGTATTTCTTTTGTTCTTTCCTACTTCACTTAGGTGTTGGCAAAATTTGATGTATAATTGTCTATCTTAGTTATTCACTTAGTTTATCATCTGCATTGCTGATATTTTAGCAAACTGTATTCACTTGTTTGTACTTAGATTATCTTAATTTTTCATTATTGTAAATATTTTGCTCCTTGGGGCTAAAACTTTATTCACACTTAAATTTGCTTTTACCCATAAATTCTCCGAAGTCAGAAACTGTTGAGTCCAAAAGATGTAGATCAAAGATATATACATTAAAAATTTCTTGGTGAATACTAATTTCATTGAAAAGAGAATACTTAAAGTCATACATTTATCATACATAATAAATTCATCAAGGGAGTGTGACTTTATTTCTTGATAGTAATATAAATTACATATAAGAAAATGATGCATTACCTTGTTGGAGTCTGGATTCTTAATATAAGGTTCAGCACCGCTTGCAATATTTCCCATCAGGACTTTTTCGATTTTGGCCACCAAAACTATTTCAGAATGTGGATCACTTACAGAAAATATAGCCTATGTACAAAGAAAGCAGCTCATAAGCATCTAAGAAATTTGAACCGAAGAATCTGCAAAATGCCATTTAAAAAAAGAGACAGTTTTAAGGTATTTTTAATTGGGATATTGCCCATCTTATGTGATCTAAGGGTAAGAACAATGGAACAAATATTTTCTGCTCCAAGTAAACAAAAGTGCAACCTGCTTTGGAAATTTAAGCCATTCCTCAGGAAATCCCTTGATGTGAGGTTCTTCTGATTGTCTTGGAGTGACTGTGTCGATGTTACCATTTTCCAAAGCCACGGAAGCCCCTGAGAGCATCTGTCTGACAATAGTGTGGTTT
Organism: Callospermophilus lateralis; assembly: GCF_048772815.1. Lineage (NCBI taxonomy): Eukaryota > Metazoa > Chordata > Mammalia > Rodentia > Sciuridae > Callospermophilus > Callospermophilus lateralis. Next base: position 13,195,558 of record NC_135313.1, on the reverse strand, counting down.
AGATCCACATGAAAATCGGCAGAAATCTTTCTGCTGTCTCTGAGGTCATAAAGTGCCACACTCACAAAGAAAGGCTCAATCTGCATGAAAAAGAAAGAACAGATGGTTTTGACAGAAAATCATTACCCAGGCAACAGCCTCTCTGGCACATCCATTAACAATGCCATAGATAAAACATGTGCAGACAGCAAGTTCCCCTTGACTCCGTGAGAAGTACCCAGGGTCCTTGCTTTCAGCTGCAGCCTAAGACCCTAGGACTGTATTTCACTCATCTCTCCACTCTAGTATTCCCACCTACTATTTTCTGCCACATACTGAACTACATGCATGGTTTGGCTTACAAATCCTTCCAGTTATTTTCCCTACACTCTCAGGAAATACCCATTGCCTCAGTTACCCCAGGATTTTGGTAATCTGCAAAGGAATCTTAGGAGTTAGACTGCATTGAGAAACATTTCACTAGTCCAACCACTTCTCATAAATTTTTATAACAGCTTGATAGGTTAGTAATAATAGCTAGCTGTTGAATGTGAGGTCCCCCCCCCCCAAAAAAAAGCTCATGTTAGGCAATGGAGCAATGTTCAGAGGCAAAATGATCAGATCATGAGATTTGCAACCTAATCACGTCCCATTTGATAGATTAGTAATTTGAGTGGATTACTGGGTGATAACTATAGGTAGGTGGGACATGGCTGGAGGAAGCAGGTCACTGGGGCTCGGATCTTGGGGATTATATTTCATCCTTCGTTCCTATACTCTTTCTGCATCCTGTCAAGTGCTGAGCAGCCTTCCTCTGCCATGCCTTCCCACCATGATGTTTGGCCACATCTCAGGCTCAGAGCAATGGAGCTGACCAACTATGCACCAAAGCTCTGCAACCATGAGCCCAAATAAACATTCCCCGCTCCGAGTTGTTCTTGTTGGGTATTTTGGTCACAGTGATGAAGAGCTGACAAACACATGAACCTTTATTGAGCATCTACTATCTGCTTGCTACTCTTCCAGGAACTTCCCACACACTGGTTAACAAGCTATATATTAAAATTCAGTGTGATAAATAGTTAGGTGAGCCTCAGGTTGTGAAGGAAGAAGCCTGTTGTCAGAGAAGACAGAAGGTTTCCTCAGAGGAGCTATTTTTGTTGAGTTTTTAAAAACAGACATTGACGATTTTTTTCCTTTATGTTAAAAATTTATTGAGTAAAGCACATATAGTGCCAAACTTGATCTGCTGGTTATGCTGATATCTGCTAGTTTTCTCCATTATAAAGTCACCATTTTTCCTTTTGTTACTGATTGGCGTTTGTGGAAATATAGTCTGAGATGACTCCCAAGGTCTCATCAAACCTTAACCCACCAGTCTCAACCTCTACTGGTAACTCTTACTAGAATCAACAGCCACCAAGTTGGCTACCAATGGTGATCTTCTAGCGCCATCTTTCTTTCTACATGTGTTCAACAATGATAAAGGTGAGCTTGCCCTTCTCTCTCATTTTTTAAAAATTCATTTATTTATTTATACAAGTATAGACTCATGGATTAATATTTTATTAAACACATTTTAACCTCTAATAATCATTATTTATAGTGGTGTTCAAATTGCCCCAGATTTGATTACCAATACCCTTCAAAGTAGCCCCTAAGAATTTTGGCAGGTCCACATAAGGTTTTTAGGACCTTTATACCCAACAAATTGCTCCAGACTTTTCTCATACTTTCCACACCTGAGACATTTCTATAATTTTGTCAGGGTGATATTTAGAAACCAATATCATAATGTCACTGGGACATTATGACTTCAGGCCCTCTCCTTACATGAAGGTGACACACACAAACACATAATTAACAATACTACATCTCTATTTCTTTATTTGTGTTGAAAATTAGTGCATTCATATTGATGCATTCGTTTCTATTTCAAATGCTCCAGAGTTCCTTTTAACCTTCCTATTTTCTGCATCTATACTTATATCCTTCAATAGTGAGAAATATGGATCTTTATGTTATTAATCTATTTATTTATTTGTTTAGTCACCTTATGGCTTTGGAGTAACCACTGCCAAACACACTAGCCACCTGTTCTTGTTGCCTCTTCCAGAGTTCCCTAACCCATATCCTGGCAGACCCAGGGACATGCTACCTTGTGTGCTTTTACATGACTTTCTTCTTCCTGCCCTCTGGAATTCTTGAAAGTTTACCCATGTCCAAGCCTCTGTGTAGCATCCCTTAACCTCTTCCTGGGTGCCAGAAAGAAAGTTGAAGATGGGAAATAAATGGGAAATGAATGGAAGATGAGAAGAAACAATGAAATTTATTGGTTGAGTTAAAAAGTAGGAATTAGGAAAAGAGTTGGTTAGAAGGGACTTTTAAATAGGTGGATGACCTATGCAAAGAAATAATAGCATGAGAAGACAAAGGAAAAAAATATTAGAATGAGATCAGAATGCACGTGAAAATTAGGAGGTGCTCATAAAAGAGGCATTTGAGAAACTCTAAGGATGTTTAACCAAAACACTGCACGCATGTGTATTTGTTGATTAGGAAAACGGATACACAGGGGCAGGAAGAAGAAAATTCCCAGCTTTGGTCATAAGTGGATGCTAATTCCATTCCCTGACATATGGGAGAGAGATACAAGCACAATTTCTGAATGGGACCCAGAAGGTCACTGGTGAGACATCCCAGCAGCAGTGAATATGGGCCTGTATTTTGAGTCCAGTAAAGGAAACTGGCCTGGAGATCTGGCTGTGGGAGGTTTTGTTTGTGACCCCTCAATAAGCCATGAGTTAAAGAGAAGGGAATCAGAATAAAATCCCAGAAAACATCAACAGTAAAAGATAGAAATGGGAGTAGGGAAAACTACTCATAAAAGTGATTGAGAAATGAAGAGAAGTAAGAAAAAAAAATTAAAAAATGGTTTAAATGGGACCTGGGTATCATAGGAAAGAAGAACCAGTCAAAAAAGAAGAAATGGTCAACTAAAAAAAATGTCAAATGCAACAGAGATGGAAATAAATAAATCAAAGAATAAACACACGTATATACAACTGTACACATATTATATATATGTGCATGTGCATATCTAAAGTGACATACATTATATACATGCACATATATGTAATTACTTAGATATGTAATTAGCAATAGGCTCTAAAGATGAACTATGTCTACAAAAACAACATTTTGACTTTTGTTTTTGCTACTTAATTTTTAATTGACACTTGTCATTTGCCAGTATTCTGACAACAAGTAGGTTATATATAAAGACCATCTTATGATACAGTTCATCATTGTACAGACTAACTCATGCTGTGGACTTTGTTAAATGCTTAATGAGTATCTTATAAGAGGGATACTGGTTCAATTCCTAAATGATAGCAGTATTTTCCAGTTCCCTTACTGTAAGAAATATAATTGCACATATGAAATAAAATTCAACAAATTATTTTAAAAACAATTATAAAGTAAATGTTTCATATACTGCTAATTTAATTTAAAAATCCCCTTGGTTTGTGGTGGTGATAGTCTGCTAAGAGATGAAAAAAAAATGCAAAACTTAAAGTAACTCAGGTAGGTAAGAACTCAAAACACTTTAAAGGTCAAAGAATAAAATCCTTATTATTTTTCCTAAATGGTTGCATTTTGATTTTCATTTCTTTAAGTGAATGGGAATAAATTACCTACTTTGATAACCCCTCAGAAATTAAAGTTCATGTGATGATTCATTTATTTCTCCCAATTCACTTTTTCAATGTAAATGTCAAATTTTCTTTTCTGAATCACTGGCTTTTCAATTCAGTTTTGTTTAACAAAGTACCTTTAAAGCCTAAAAAAATTAAGTCATAGGTTGCTTAGATTTAGAATTCTCTGCTCTTCTTAAAAATTCAAAACCCTAGAATTTTAAATGTAGCTTTGTTGTGAAGCACCTCTATTAGTCCAGATTTTTGGAACCAGTTCCTATTTTCAAAGAAATATTTTACACCATAAAACCGTCAAGTTGAATTTGGTTTTCACTTTACTGAATACAAAATTACATGATGTCAAATATTGTTTCCTCTTCATGATAATGTTCTTTCAGGGAATCTTTAGATGCTCATTCATTAAATGTAGTAGTTGGCTCTTCAGCAAAATGGAGAAATGTTTCCATTAATTTAAAACATTTTCATTGAAATAAGAACAATGGGTTTAAAAAACAGTTACATTAATAAAAGAGTATTGAATTTAAAAGATTTTAAAAACAATATCATTAAATGACAAACATGGTTTTAGAGTGAGACTGTTGTATTATTGTTTTCTGTGTCACTGCTTAGTAGCACAATGAAATTTTTAAAAAGTAATTTCCTAGTTTTTTTTGACACTTGTATCAACTGTAACATAAATGAAAAACATAATTGAAAAACAAACATACAAAATAGTCCAAATCAACTTAACCCCTTGGCCTGGCAGATATGAAAGGGCACAATAAAATCATTCCCTGAACTTGGGTCTCATCCTTGCCTGGTGGGTCTGGCCCAGATATAAACACTTAGCTTTGAATAGGAGTCTTAGCGTAGAAAGGAATCCTCGTGGAAGGAGTCATATACCCTTGGCAGTGGAAAGAAAAGCCCATTAGCTTTGATTCTAAATTGGATTTTGAAATTGCACTTAGAGATGTGCTGGGTCAAAACCCCATCTATTTTTATTTAATACAGTAAATAGGTGACATTATGATTGGGGTTAGATTTTCTTGAGATTTCCAAATAATTTCAAGGACCAAGTTTCTAGGCTTTAAAAAACCCTGCATGAAATCAAGGTCTGATTATTTCTCCTAACACTTTTCACTACAAAATTGGAAATAAATTGTGCTTACCACTGTCCCCCCACCCCCAGCCCCATTTTGTGCCATTATTTAATCAGACTCCTGTTTGACCTCATGAACACAACTTCAGTACCCTTCAATATCACTGACTCATTCTTTCTACAAGACATTAGTCAGATGAGCCCATCTCTCTCCTTCCTTGCCAGCCCTCATTCGGATCATACCATAAACCTTGGTAGTGGTCTTCATGCTCATCTCCCTGGACAACTCCTATTTCCTCCAATCCATTTTTCTGACGCGGGCTTTTAAAATTGCAATCAGACCCCACCATTTTAAAGTGCTATAACCCTGGGACAGTCTCCACTTTTGCTTAGGATACACCTGAATTCAACTGACTTAATCTAAACCTATTTCTTACTGTTTCTCACTTTTCATCTTGGTTAGCCTCCACCAGCCCCATCTGCGTTCAGTTCCTTGAACCTGTCAGCATCTCCCTGTCTCAGGGCATTTACACTTGCTCTTTTTCCTGCCTAGAATGTTCTCCTCAACCTGCATTTTTATCCTTCTCGAACTTGAGACGCTGTTCAGATGCCACTTCCCGAGAGAGGCCTTCCATGACCACCCTATCTACAGAACCCCTGCTCCTGATACAAAATTTTTCACAGGGTACTTATATTCTTAATTTGTTTCTTCTTTACTTTATATGAGTTTTCAAAAAGAATATGATCTTCAGGAGACTGGGAGCCTGCATTACTATTTATTGAATATTTATCTTCTTCACTGTTATCTTCTTAGTAGTTAGAATAAGTCTGGCTCATGGTTGGCACATCTAGTATTTTTTGAGAGGTGAATAAACCTGACTTGAACTACTTCATTTTAAATCATGCCTAGCATTCAGTTAAATTCATAAATTATGAAGAAGCTTCATTTTGGGGCTAGATTTTTGCTGATGATACAATTTCATTTTAGCTTACTCATCAACAATCTCATATGTAATGTGAAAAGATCACTGTCTTGCATGCAAAGTTTTGTAAATTTCAAAGACATTTGAAATCAGTGCCTGAATTAGTGTGAGTAGAAACATTTTGACTCGGGGTGAGGTATAACGTTGGCTGACTGGCATATGAGGTAACAGAAGAGAAACTTACATTTGTTATTGGATCGTTTTCATTCTCTGTAACACAACCCTGAAGATTTAAGTTGAGGGCTTTACAAATGATCATGATTCTCTTGGCAGCTTTCTCTTCGAAGGGTTTGATCACATACTCAGGTTCTAAAAGATCCTTTTTTTGAAGTTTCAAGCTCTGAAAAATTTGTCAGAAATTGTATTTACCACTCATCATAAAAAAATAAATTCTACATTCAAATCCCCAGTTGTATTCAAACAGCCAAGTTTATGTCCGCTCAGAAAGAATTCCAACTTACATCTATATCTGGATCCAGTGAAAACAGACTCAGTCTCTCTAAGTTCCGGGTGGTTTTGACAGACTCTTCAGTTTCTGTGAGGTACTGTGGAGAAAACTACATTAGCCCTTAGCATCCGTGTGACCAGATGCATCCCCAGACACATCCGCTCAGTCAGCTAGCATCCCTGGGTGTTATCACTGTTTTAATGTCATCCACTAATACAAAATAAGTCTTATAAAAACATGCTTTTGTTTTTGAGAGCTGTGTTCCCATTAAGTGAAACACTTAGGTTAATGGAAAGTTCTGAATTCCTTCCTTAGTCTGAATCTTAAGAGAGCATTTCCATCTGTCCTGTGAAAGCCATAAATGATAAGTAGCAAACACAATGATAACTTCATTACCTTAGTGAAATCTGGGTGTAGGCTGTTCTCTGAAGACCCCGTTTCCTCTGGTGTACATTCACAGGTTGTAGAATTATCCAGTGGATCTTGAAAAGACACACGGAAACAGGTTTTTAAATAGCATTCACAATGATAGCTTTTTATACCCTTGACATACGAAACTGGGTTAGACTCAAGAGCTTAGAGAGAGACCTTGGTGAGCTAAGACTTAATTTTCTTCTCTGCACTCCATCCATACTCTGTTAGGCCATCAGGGGCTGGAAATTAGACTCCCTGATGATCATTTTGGGATTCTTGCCAGACATCTTCCTGTGCTGGTAAGAACTTTGGGTCCTTATGATACACATATACCTTTGGAGTGTTCTTGATTTGCTTCAACAATGCATACTAGAGTTTTCTTTTATATATCTATATTTTTCTTTTTTGTATATATGTGTATATATATATATATTGATATATTGTATATTTATATATGTATATATGTTTAACATATGTTTTTGTAAATATTCTTGATAATTCTCACTCTCAATACATCAATCTAGATCCCATTTGCTAGCTTCAGTTACTTTAGTTCTGTGGGACGCTGTAAACATTAGTACTCTAGTTAATTATTATTAAGTAAGTAATACTCTGGCGTAGAGAAGCTGTGTTAAATAGACATTATTATTGCTGTGTGTATATACGTGACTGCATGACCAATGTGATTCCACAACCTGTACACTCAGAAAAATGAGAAATTATATCCCATCTGATTTAAATGTATGACATGTCAAGATCATTGTCCTGTCATGTGTAACTAATTAAAACAATAAACAAATAAATAAATAAATAAGATCACCAACAATGTTCTTCCTCATTATTTCACGAGGTTTTCAATTTACAGCATGTGATACTTAGACTACTAGAATTTATGAACGGTTTGGTTTCTAATCTACCAAGGTGCTTTGTGAAATGTCTTGAAATCATTTTCTATTGGGAGCAGTAACTGACTCTGTGGGTCAAAAACTAGCCTCTCATATAGCTGTGAGTTTATTCTCTATCCTTTTACCTTTCTCTCCTCTTTCTAGTTTCCTTCTCTTTGCCTACAACAAATTAGAATCTTATGAGGGGACTAGGTTGGTCAGAAGAATTTTTTTTTTTTTTTTTATCATAGAGATTTCTTATTACCACACATAGCACTGAAACTTTCACATAAAAGCTGATCTCAATATGGTCAAAAAACCATAAATGAAAATACATTTTAACTAAGAGGGAGTAATACATATTTGCCCTTTCAAAGAATAAGGTCTACTAGTTCAATGGAATGAAGGGTCAAAACTCATAAATGACCTCCTATAAGATAACCTTCCATCAGACGTGGGTACATTTTTGATGCTGCTGACAAATGACTCCCAACGTTATTTTCAGGATGACAGCCTCAAATCATTGCCAGTCAACTCAAAATCATCCCTATGAGAGGTGACCCTAAGAATCAGGTGACTTCTTAGAGCAAATAGCTCAGGGATGTATGGGTCAGAACTGACGGCTACCACCACTGCCCCAGCTTTAAAAGAACTGAAATCACAGGTCAGAGGAAGGAAGATGGTTTCCTGAGCTCTCACCTAGGCCCAGGTCCGTGAGCTCTGTGCTCCTCCTTCCCTGCAGGGGCCCCTCAGGGCTGATCTGCAGGATGCGGTTGAGGGTGTGGATCCACTCATCCATGTCCAACTCAGTTTCAGCGGCCAGCACAAAATAGGTCAGATCGTTCATTTTCAGTTCAAAGGCATATTTTCTTAGTCGGTTATTCTGTGGTACACAAAGAAATAAAGGCCCATTGAGAAGTCTTAGAGATCGAGAGGCATTTTCTGTGGGGTTGGGATTTCCAAGTCTTTCTGTAAGGTGGGCAACATAGAGAAAACCTTCAAGACGGGACAGAATTTCAGAGTCCCAACTTACTTTGGTTTCTTTCACATATATTTGTACTAAGAAACATTTCATTCACATTTTGTTGATGGGTTGAGTATGTGCACCCAAACATTTTGTCTTCAGGCACCAGGGGGACTATGTTCCAGCCTTTGAAGAACTGCCCTGAGCTTCTGCTGTCCTGCTCAGCGTGGGTTCTGTCTGCAACTCACCACAGCTGGGCGTCCGGCCTCATCACATCCAGAGGCACCTGCCAAGTCACTGACAAGCTCTTTGCTGCCACACAAATCTAAGGGACATTTCTTTCTTTCTGTCTTCCATGACTTTAAACGGAATTGGCATGGTGGCTAGCCCCTCCTCCTTGAAGTTCACTGTCCCTGGCCTCCATGCTCACACTCTTTCCACCTCATCAGTCGCCACTGTCCACTCTGTGCTGCGGGCTCTTCCTTCTCTTCATGGCTTCTAATGGTAGTCCTGGCTCTGCCTGACTCTGTCTATCTCAGTCCAGTGGATCTGAAGGGCTTCCATAGGCAACAACACCTCAGTTCTACCCCTGGCTCTGGCTTGGCCATCAGTCCCCAGAATCTCTGTAACTTGACATCTCTACTTGGCTTTTTGTGACTAATCCAGAAAGCCTTGGTCTAGTTCCCAGAATGTGCTCCTGATACATTCTTGGTTTAGCCACAGGATCTGAAAATGTTCCCCCTCCCTGAAAATTCCCCTAAACACAGAGAGCACTGTGCTTCCCTCATGTACTTAACATGACTTCAATCCACTCTTCAAACCTAAACTAAAGACCACCCTCAATTCCCCAGTTTCAGACAAGGGGACAAAGGTCATTGTCCTCCATAACACTTACATTAATTCCAAATTATATGCTTTTTCAATTTTCTTTGTTTGCTTGTCTCCTTCAAAGCTACCTCCACAAGGGCTTTGTCAGTTTTGTTTGCCACTGTATCTTGTGATGGTGTGAATACATACAAGGGTTTAGGAGTGGGGTTCAACACAGGTCATATTTTATGAATGAAAAAAAAGTGCCTATTCTTAGGAACTAAAATTCTAGAGGGGACATGGTGAGTGAATGGATAACGAACTGGCCAGACAATTGAAAAACAAAGCTGCATTGCATTAGAATGGAATGATGTGATGAGCAGCTACTTTAGAAAGAGTGGTGAAGGCAGGGCTTTACAGAAGGTGATGTCTAAGTCAAAATCTGTAAAAGAAGGAGCCGGCTATTTAAATACCAGAAAAGGGCACTGAGAGTAGGGGATGGAGGCAAGACCAATTCTTCTCTTGCAGTTTTATATATTTCTGCCATAAGATTAGAAACGTGAATTCAAAGTGTAAACTTCTCCCACTAAGTTCACGATAATCCTGTGAGCAGAACTATACGATTCTATTTAACATGTGATGAAGTTGAGTTTGGGGGGATTAATGAAAACATGCTAGAGTTTGTAGCAGCAGCAAGTGGCAGAGAAGGGAAAACCACTTGAGGTCCAGTGCTCTGAATCCACCGCCTGAGCTGCCCAGAGCCAGGCTTGCAGAAGATGCCCAGTCTATGCTGCTCTTCCTTGCTACTGCCCCGGCACCATCACACAGCAAAGAGATGGCTGTGACCTGTGGTCTCTGTTGATCTAAGTTCAAGAGAATGCACAACAGAGCAACATCTAAGTCCTGACAAAAAGTACAATTCAAGAATTGAAGGAGAAAGAAGACTAAGTGAAAAAACTATGCTTCTCACTGTGGAATGTCCCTGTTTAAATGTCACTTTGTATATTCTTCCAAGGACAAGCTATTTGCTCCTGTCCATACCTTTGTATTATTGTCAAGTGTTATACATGTCTTGCTTTGTAACGATTCAATCACAGGTCCGGCTCTTTAATAATTCACAAGTCTCATATGAGAAGAAGCTAACTTTTTAGCCTCAGTGCTAAAAAGAGACCACAAATGTGGTCTCTGCCCTTGTAGAATAGGGGAGACAGGCATTAACTAACTAATCACACCAATATAAAATTGGAGAATAGGTGTATTTAGATTTTGTATAAATGCTTTGATGAGGATCTGTGAGAATATGGAATAGGATGATTCTGGCAAGAGTTGAATTTTGAGATCTTACTGGCTGTAATGGAAATAGTGGGATGCAGTCAGACTTGGTGTACAAAGCACATAGCTAGACAGCATGTTTGAGTGAAACTCCTAGATGTCATGCCCTCCCCAGGGAGAGTGGGGAAGGCTCCCTCCATATGCCCTCACATGTCTTTATGGGAAATTATGATGAAGGAGAAAGTACGTTGACCTTCACTGACACAGAGGGCCTAAGGTAAAGACCACATGGCTGGAGAGCAGGTGAGAGAGGTCTCCTACCATGGCCATGGTAGAGGCCATGAACAATAGGAAAAGAAGTAGATTCTCTGAAAAGAAGGAGAGATGGCCAGAATTTGAGGAATAACTTTTGCTAGGATATTGTTAAGTGCCTGAGTATGGTGACATGCAAGCAAATCTTACTGTTGTCTTAAAAACGAACCTATATAAAGAAAATCTGCTTGATTACTCTGATGCTGCAAATAATATGGGAGCGAGACACAGAGCCCAGTAAATGTCATGCTAGGTCAGAAAAAGTGGATCAAGTTGCAACTTTCTTTCAAACACAAAGGCCAAACCTAATGGAATTTTCAGAAATAAAATACTTTAAAATATAAATAAAAGTTGATTTTCTAAATTGCATTCTGTACTTCAAATGAATTGAGTATGGTTACCAACTTCAATATTATGATATCTTTTAAAAACCCGAGTGAAGTATATATAACAAGTTCCTACTTCTCAAAAAAGGACACTTATAAGTGCAAAAGGCATTCTGTTGGCAATTTCTCAAAATGTAAATTATCTTTTTTGAGAGAAACAGAAGTACTTGCAGTATATAGAAGCTTATGCTGGGAACACTTAAGATGGCTGGGTTTCTATCACGCTATAATCTCAAAGGCAATAGTACATGAAATAGCAAAAAAGGAAGGACAAAGATCAAAAGTCAGTGGGATGTTTTAATGATCTTAGAGTGTAATTGATAAGTCATTGAAATGGTCATGTAATCAAGAAGTAATCATGGTCTTCCTCTTGGTCCCCCAATTTTACTTTATTTCCCTTAAATTGGTGTCCAGTGCAAAGTAGCCAAAGTAGCCAATGCAGCTACTGTGTCCAGTCAAGCTCACTGCCCTCCCCCTACATGATTTCATAAATAAGAAAGAAGATGTGAGCATGTCCTGCTGCTACACAATGTGCTTAATGAATCGAGGCATGCGAGTTTGCTTCCGCAGTGTTCACATGGAGAGTCCCACATCTCCAAGAAAACCACTAAAGCTGGCGGAAGACTGAATGGCAAAGAGCGAAGTCATCCAAACAACATATTCCATTGTGCCAATTATGTTTCTAGCACTTTCTACAGAATTTTTCAGGAAAAATAGAGGAGTTTTAAAAAGAAACATTACAACATCAAATCCAGGTTACTGGTGTTGGTGGCTCCCTTCCATGTTAGTTATCCTTTCCATTCTCTGTAGCTTTATTTGTCCACTTATACAACAAAAATTTATTGAGAGCCTTTTCTGTGCACACACAGATTTGCTTACATGTCACCATACTCAGGCACTTAACAATATCCTAGCACACAGAACTGAAAAAATATTTAAAAAGTGCTTTCTCTTGAACTTATAGTATAATGGAGTGTCAGTAAATTGATATGTAGAAATAGAATTAAATGTATGTAATCCACGTGGAGCGTAACAGTATAGCATCATGCAGTGATACATTTGATTTCATTCTTACATAGGCTATTGGGACTTATTATCTGAGGTATGTCACTCATGTCTTATTTGCTTATGTCACTTCTGTTTTGTTTCATTTTTCTGTGTACCCTTCCATAGACTGGAAGCTCTTTGAAGACAGGAGTCACAACTGTTTTCAGACTTTGTGTCTTTCACAATGCTTTGCACATAACAAGTTTCCCAATATATATTTTCTGACGTGAATCCAGTGTTAAACACTCATGGCTTAAAACTGCACACGAGGGCATCTTTGCAATGTTCCTTTAGCCTCATAGCTTATGTAGGGTAAATGTACGTATGTGGATACATACTTATGCTGTCTGAGGTGAAGTCTTTGTTCTTCTTCTTGTTTGTTTGTTTTATTCAAGGGGAACTGGCAATGTTTCTTAACCAAATAGGTCTGACTCATTCTAGTTATTCATTTGTTCTCTGCTTTTGTGTGTATGTGATTCATCTTCAAGCACATTTTGTGCCTGAGAACTTGAAAGCGTAACGGTTAAACTTTGTACTATCTCACTTGAAATCTTTCCAGATGAACACATTTGCAAGCCAGAAAGGGCTGTAATTAAAGAGGCAGGAACTGGGACCCACATCTCTGGTGACCAGTAGCACCGACGTCTGTCTCCCCAAGTGATCTCAAGAACCTGGAGGTCCCTACTGGCATAAAAGGTGTAAGGGGACTGGTTAAAGGTTCTTCATCAAGGGTCTCTAGAGTGCAGGGACACAGAGTTGAAATCTTCAAAGTCTACAGACAGGCTTAGCCTTTCTGTGCAGAGATGCAGCCTCCCTAAAAGAGTTCACCCGATCTGTGCTGCCAAACTGCTCCATGAGCACTGTCATTCACACCTCTATTATAGCTCTTGTGACAGGGAATAGTGGTGAGCAGGTGGCTCTGTCCTTCTCTGACTTTGAAAGAAAACTGAATCCCCCACACCTAAACAGAGTTCTGAACACATCACAGGCACTAAACAAGCTGTGGAATGAGAGAAAGAATGAAGGAACAAAAAAAGAAATGGATTTGTTAGTACACTTAGGTAGAAGTTTCAGGAAGGTAAATCAAGATTTGTATGGCTTTACCACATAGAGTGTCCATCTCCCAAGGTTGTGAACTTTGTAATTAAAAGAAAATTAGAGGAGAAAGGCTGAAGACACAATGTCTTCCAGGCTGATACATTTATTTTACTTTCACAGGCAAGAAATCTTGAGATCAAAGAGGCTGAGTCATTTATTCAAAGCCTTCAGGAAGTAAAAACTAGAATTTGAATACTGACCTGCACCAATCCCAAGCTTGGGTTTCCCCTCACAAGATTCTTTCTAAGGCGATGCTTAAACCCATCATGTACCATCCTTCTATGCATGACATCTAAAAACCTAAAACATGACATCTAAAAACATAAAACCTAAATTTTAGGGTTTTATAGGTGTCCTATCTGTAGGACATAGGTGGGACATAACAGGTTAAGCTGATACTGAAACACAGTCTGACTCAGAGGTTCTTGGAGCAGAAAGTCAGACCAGAGACCTAAGGTGTATGTCCGACATCGTCTATGATTCTTTCTTTCTTAGTTTACTTTTTAAAATATTTTTAATTTTTTTTTACTTGTAGATGGACACAATACCTCAGTTAATTAATTTATTTTTTATAAATAAAAATAGGATGGAACCCAGTGCCTCACACAGGGTCGGCAAGGACTCTACCACTGAACTATACCCCCAGTCCAGTTATAGTCTTTGAAGAAAGACACTGCATAACCACTGTGTCTCTGCAAACTTAATAAGTAAAAAAGACCACAATTATACTTTAAAAAAATGATGAGTCATTTGACAAAGCAAGCTTTGAAGTACAAGTGGAAAAGAACATATGTAAAATTTTCAGCTCCAAGTCTGCAAAAGGTAGTTATTGATCTCTAAACTATTGCTAAAGAATTATTTCATATTGCTAAGACCAAAGAGCCTCTTTTATACCCAACAATAGATAACTATCTCCACCCTCCATTAAGATCCTTATAGCCCTTTCCATAAGGAAAAGCTGACGTCTGTGTTAAAACGCAATTAGCTTTCACTTCCAGTGGAATGCTCAGCTACACTTAATTAATTCTTTCCTTTTAAAGTTCAGCCTTATTAATTTCTGGAGGAATTCCAGATTTTCACTGTCCAGACACAGGTCAGGACTAAGAGGCTGGAGAGAGCTCCATTTTGCATCCATATATCTAAGTGACCCCAGTAGTTGTCCAAGATGCAATCTCAGCTACAAGGTAACCAGTGAGTGCCTGCGGCTTGCTGATAACAGAAAGTACAGCTCTAGTGGCCTGTGATCAGAAACAAAATCCCTCACCTCAAGCAGCCAGAACTTTATTGGGAAATTTGAGGGGAGATTGCTAAAACACTCAAGTGCTTCCATTTTTACCTAAGAAGAAATAAGGTGAGACAATGCATCTGAGCAGAGAATAAATGTTTTGAATGCACAGACCTCCAGTGTCCATGGAAAAGGAGAGGTCTCTGGAATTACCCTGTTTCCCTTTGCCATGGTGCTTCATGCCAGATTTAATGCTAAGAACAATAATTTGAAGGTCAAGAACTTGCAGAGCAGCAGTACCTGTTAAGAGCACTAGCTGTTTCTGAAATTAAAACCTCGGGAATCAATGTGATTCTTGCCTTTGGAGGAGACCCCCTCACAGAGGAAAGAGGGGTGTGTGCACACACTGTGAATTTACATGGTTACGTCAAGATGACAATTATGAAGTGTATGCTGTGAGCTGTGATTTGCTTATTATCTTACTGAATTTCCTTGGCTCCGTGGTTCTCCCCACGGAAGGAAGCCATCTATGCAGTGGCCATTCTCCTCTTTTCCTTGAATACATAGCTCAGCTTATATCAGCTTGCTCCTCCTCAGGACCTTTGCACCTGCTGTCCCTGCTCATTTTTTAGTCCATGAACCATATGGTGTCTCTTCCAAAATGCTTTTCTCACATCTTGAGCACTAACATTCCTCTCTCTCCTCTGTGACCTTGTTTATTTCCTTTAACGAAAAACTTACCAGCTGACTTCATCCTGTTTATTTATTTCTTTGCTTATTTCCTGTTTTTCTTTGAAATAAGTTTGGTGGAAGTAGAGACGTAAGCCACTTTGGTTTTCACTGAAGGCCTAGAGTCTAGAACACTTGTGGGCTCACATCATGTAATTAAAAAATATTTGCTGAATGCATTTTGCCATGAAAATAACCCCCAAAGGGGAAAAAGGATTTCCACTCACCTGTACCACACCTGTACAGGAATCCAGAAAGATGCAGCCTTTGGGTTCTTTGGATATTTTTTCATCTTTGTAAAAGTTCATAATGTAGGAATTATCGGGCAACTGAGTCAGCTGGAAGTAGCGCTTTTTGAATGACTAAATAAAAGATAGAAGAAGTTAAACTGCAGTGAGCTGTTACTCATGGAGATTAGAAATATTGTAATTCCTTCAGAAAGGCATGGTTCTACAGAAGAGTATCCTACTTCCTCATAAATAAAATATGATATGAAACATAAATTCAATGCAAATGGCTCTCCTCTGTGCTCTGACCCAAGGAGGGAGTATCAAGAAAGGTGACAGAAATGAAGATGAGTCTTGGTGTCCCCTTACCCGAACAGTAACGGTATTGTTCACGGTGCTGTTAAAATTCCCCTTGTAGAGCCAGCCAGACTTGAAAACTCCTGATCCTCCGGCTCCCCCACCGCCCTTGGAGGAGGAGTGGGAAGTGGTATCCTGCAGAAAGGTATCATTAGCATGGCACTGTGCATCCAGGGCTCAGACGCGGCACTTAAAAACCAGCCTCCTTTTCCTGTCTTTGACTCATCTGCAAAATCATGTTCAATGTCAAAACAAACATGATTCATTCTGACTAAGAGCCCCAACACCATCAGCTACTGCTGCTCATGAAAAACTGGCCAGAAGGTGAAATCTCCAAGGCAAGACAGGAGCTAACCGCCCTCATGTTTAAACATTTCACTTTCAACAACTCACTTACTTCATCCTTATCAGCATCTTCATGGTCAACCTCAAAGGAATGTGAAGGAAGTTTCTCTGGTTTGTATTCTGCTCTGATATGTTAAAAAAAAAAAAAAAGAAAGAAAGAAAGAAGAAAAAAAGGATTCTGATTTGTCGTTTAGGACATGGCTCTGATTTTCAGCTGTTCCCAAGGTAACAACTATGCCAGCACTCTTAGAAATTCTTAAGATCTGTAATCTTGAAAACTGTGGGGGTCCCATTTCCTTCAGAAGTATTAACCTTGCCCATGCCATTATATCTTACCTCCAGCAAATAAACGATTTAAGCAATGGAGTTAACTATTCACACAGATGTATTAAAAAGATGAATTAAAAGAAAGCAAACAAGATGCCATTAAAGGTTTGGAAGTTTCCTACCTCCACCTTCTGAAGTCTTAAGCAGTGACATTTCCATTACCTTTCCTGGCTCACCTCTGTGTGACATGATTGAGGCTACAGGGAGGTCACCTGAAGAGCCTCAGCTCTGAGGAACCCTGATCTGAGAAGCAGCCTGTGCCACGTCACTGGGCTGTGCAGCTTCTCTACCCGAGGGCTCCTCAGAAGGCCACTGGAAGGGACCGAGTGGCAGCTGTGCTTCCTTTGTGCGTTCCCAGGGCAGCTGAGAAATGCCTCCTGGGCCATGGCATCGTTAACTGCCCAGAGGAGCATGAGGGCACAGCTGGTTCTGTAAGTAGGTCAGAATGATAGGCTTTCATTGGCTTGGCGCCATCTCACAAGAAAGGGTTGGATGGAAACCAGAAAATCCCTTCCAACGCTCACACACACTCACACACTCCTGATATCCAGCTTTTTTTTTTTTTTTGGTAACAGAGATTGAACCCAGGGGCCTTAACCACTCAGCCACATCCCCAGCCCTTTTGAATATTTTATTTAGAGATAGGGTCTTGCTGAGTTGCTTAGGGCCTTGCTAAGTTGCTGAGGCTGGCTTTGAACTTGAGATCTTCCTGCCTCAGCCTGCAGAGCTGCTGGGATTACAGGTGTGTGCCACCATGCTCTTTAGCACCTCTATTGCAAAAACTTCTATATGTAGAAATTTCATGGAATGTTTGTGTTTTCTCTCAGATGATTTACATTGTGCAGAAATAATCTCTGAATCTGACTATTGAGGAAAAAAAAAAAAAAGATCAGAGGCAAATTGGTATTCCCATCACACACATTTCCTATGCTGACGGTATTCCAGAGAGGAAGGAAAATGACCAAGAACACACATACTTATATGTAAGTATGCATAAATTTTCCCTACTGTGTGTTCACACAGGGTGCTAACTAATGACTTTAAAATATCCCATCACCCTCCTAGGGACATGAAAATGTTAATTCCCAGCTTACAACAGTGGAAGAGATGACACAAAAAGAACATTGTTCTTGTGCTCTGCTCAACCAGGCAAAGTCTGAAATCAGAACCACACTCCATTCCTGTTAAGAAGGTTTTTGAAAATTGTGGTGAAATATACCCAAGAATTACCGTTTAACCATGTTGAACTACACAGTTGGGTGGCATGAGGCAGATTCGTATTGGGGTGCAGCCACCACCATCTCCAACTCCAGGTCTTTTCATCCTCCCATTCTGAAATTCTGTGCCCATTAAAATAATTCTCCACCTCTTCCCCTCTCCACACCCCTGCTTACTGCCACTATCCGACCTTCTCTGCCATGCGCTTGACTATTCTAAGCACCTCATATGAGTGGCATCAGGTATTTCTCTTTCTGTGTCTGGTTTATTCACTTAATATAATGTCTTCAAGGCTCATCTGTGTCATAGCATGGGCCAGAATTTCATTCATTTTTAAGCCTGAATACAATGACAATTGTCATTGTAACCTGGCAAAAGTTTGTGCCCTAAGATCATTTCCATTAAGTCATCCTGGACTCTTCGAATTGGGGCTCTCTTCCTGTGGACTCTGAGCATTAGTCTCTCAACAAAGCACACCTGCTCCTGTTAGCTATGCCCTGTTCTAAGCCTTCATCAGATTATACCTTTCTTAAAGGCAGGAACTCTAATGAATGCCCACCCGCATCTTACTCAGCTGTTCTTTCCTATTGCTTTAGATGCTCAAAACACGATTGCTGGCTGGATTCAATTAAAGGGCATGGTGAGCAAGAAGAGCAGAAGTGAAATGATGTAAAATGGTAAAATTTCACATTCTCTTGTGGCAGGCATCTTGGTGATGATTATTATAGCTGGGGAATGTATTTTTGGTGATCAAAATCTAAAGATGTACCTCTGACATGTTCATGGTGTTTTAAAAGTATTTTACTATTGTGTTTTTACCTGATAAATTCATTTTAATGAGATTTACTGGTGACTCAAACAATAGGAACAGTAAAGCTGTTCTGAGGATAATAGTACTTGAGATTGAGTGCTAGGGTTGGTGTAGGGAGTATTGCATCAGTCCTATTTCCAATTTCCATCCAGTTTTGTTTTATCTGTGATCTGAACAAAACCTCAAGACCTACATAAAAGTAGTTACTAATGGTAAACGTTTTATTTAACAGTCAGAGGCTTGATAGAAAAGTGGTGGGAAATGTGTATCTCATGTTCAGCTCCACTTCCAGGTCTAGCATATAGTACATACTCAATAAATATTTTTAATAGATATATAAGACATGTATGGACATTTCAAAGACATTAGTGCATAATATGATCTTCCTCAACCATGCTTATTTACAAGTCCAAAGATGTTCCAAAATATATACTGAAGTCTAAATGTTCATTAAATGGTCTATTGCTTTTTAGTAAATTACATGTGTGTGCAATCAGACATTTGTAATGATGCTAGGTTCTATAGTCTTGATTAATCTTACCATTTTATAGGAATAAAAATAAAGACTGTAACAATCATTTATATAAAACACACAGTGGAAGAGATGGGTTTAGGAGGTTTATCTCTGAAATCATTCTTGCTTTTAGAAAAGGTGAGTTTGAACCATCTTTCATAAGAATGTTAATCACAAATGAAGGCTCCCTGCCCCCCAAGGGACCTGGGTACTTGTGGGGTGTTAACATGGTCCACCCCTTTTGATCAGGCTCAACTTTTTGAGAAGGCCAAGAAAGTAGAGGTTCCACAGTATTCTTTCTGAAAGATGAAAATTCTTCCCACTCATCAAAAAATAGTCCCTTTCTCTTTAATATCATCTGATACTCCTTGAGAGAAAAACAGCTCCTTTTACCTCTTCATTTGATTGACAAAGCCCTTCAATACAACCTTTCCTCCTCTCCCCCTCCTGTGAGAGATGACATGTCACCCCAGGTTCAGGGCAGGTTCCAACAGCTGATTTCAAGGTGACTTGAAGCATTTCTTCTGCAGAAGAGGAAACACCAGTGTTCCAGCATCTGAACATAGTGGCCCAGCCTTAAAGGGAGGACTGAGGACACAGCCCAAGTGCACGGCAAAGGGGTGAGGAGGGAAAACCGAGGAGGCAGAGGCAGAGCCAAATTTGAACGTGGGATGTCAACCCTGGCTCTGTGCTCATCATTTGCCCTCCGTCTGCCTTAGGCACAACACAAAGCTGTTCATTTCTGAACTCCTTATCCTGTCCCCTAGTGCCGGCATGGCAGGTCCTTCCTCTTCTTTCTCACAGAAGAATGATTTTGTGGGTGTTTGTTCTCGTCACCTGTGGATTGCAGTATTGCTCACTTTCTCATTAGGGCTGATTTCCAGGACTCACTTACAAACAAGCAAGAGAAGGAAGAGTTTTTCAAACTTGTGAAGGACAAGGGGACAACATAAGGTTTTCGTGATCATCAATGTATAAGGCTCAGTACTCTTGAGGGGTTTTCACGATCTCCCAGGTGAGAAATGACAATGACAATGGAGATAGTCTAAAACGTGTGGCCAAAGAATCACAAAATCCTGTGCATCAAAACTGTGAATACTATGGGACAAAACACTAAGGAACCCATCAACAGAGAATGGCTAAACAAATTATAGTAGACCCTTGGGAAGAGAGTTACTCAAAATGGAAAAGGAGCTATGGATCCATGGGACAACAGGGACATCACTTGAAAGCACTGTGCCGTATGAAAGAAACCAGAAGCACAAGAATATACTTGGCATCATTCTACTGTTATGATGATCTTGGTAATGGCTGTCTCTAGGGTAGCAGTGAGCACTGAGCAGGAAATCAGATTACCATCACCTGGGGGGTGATGGTACTCTGTGTCTCAAAGGAAGTGTGAGTTGCAGGTGAACTCTTCCTCAAAAGGATTATCCAATGGTTCACTCAAAATTTGCCTATTTCCTTGTATGTGAATTTTACTTGAAACACGCCCCCCCAATAGACTGCACATACATAAATCCCTACCTGATGACTTGTTCTTCTTGGCACACAAGTCTTTTCCTATGTTCCAAAATTTGCATGACACTTTTAAAGTGTTGAGGGAACGATATAAAGAGTAACCCAAAATGATACCTTCTGAACAGACTCTCTCCTTTTTATACTACTAATAATCAAAACTTCATGCAAATGTCAAAAAAACCCAATTTCCCAAATGTTACATTTATTACTTAGATAGTCTCTATTATGCTATGTTACAATTTACATCTCTACCCTCATTTATAAAATAAAATTTCCTTTAAACATTCCCCTTACGTCCACTTTAACTGTTCAAAAATAACTCAGAAGATATGAGACAACAGGAATGAGGTCAATAGCAAAACAACCAAATGCAGTCGCCTTTGTGTCCATGCTGACTTCATTTCTCAATTAAAAAAAATATACACACATATATGTATATATGTGTGTGTGTGTGTGTGTGTGTGTGTGTGTGTGTGTATATATATATATATATATATATATATATATATATATATATCAGTGAGTTCCAGTTAGGGTTGATGTGGGCATGTCCTTTCAGTGCCAGCTTTTCCCAATTCTAAGTTTCCCAAATCCAGTTCGTACCTGATAACTAGAAGAACCACAAGAATGCCAGCCACATATCAGAAAACAAGTCCCTAAACTGAAGAAGCTCCCATTCTAGGGGAGGAGGGAATCCAGAATAAATTGGACATAAGTCAGCACAAGTTGCCTGCGTGAAATAGTTGTTGGAAAAATCAAAGGGTTTCAAGAGATTCATTGCACAGCAGGGTGACCAACGTTAATGACCAACATCCCATTCTTGCAAACTGCAGAAGGAGTCATGTGAAGTGCTCTCACTGCAAAAACGATGACAACTAGGAGGATTTTTTAATTAGCTCGATTTGACCAGTCCAGTGTTTGTGGACTTCAGAGAACGTCTTGCCACACATGTAAAGATGCACGATGCTATCTGGCAACTTAAAATAAATGATGAAAAAAAAAAAAAAAAGAATCAGAGAGAAGAGAGTGATTGGGTAGGAGAAGCAGAGATCAAGATTAGTAAGGGTGGGCACAGAAGGCCTTTCTAGGCAGGTGTCGTTTAGGTTGAGCATGAGAAGCAGCCAGTTTGAGCCACTTTAGAGAAACATCATTCCCGCATAAGAGTGAAGGTGCTGAGGAGGACAAGTTCAGAGCACCCAGGAGTGAAAGGCAGTGAGACTGGGCATGGGGAGGAAGGACAGTGGGAGGAGGTGAGCTCAGCTGCGCAGGGCACAGCTCTGGGCCCTGATGGCGGACAGTGTTTCCACTACCTCTGAGGTTCAAGGGCTCCTGGGCTGTTCTTAGTCTTGGTCCCAGTGGTCCCCAGGGCACAACTTCTCTGTCTTTAAAGAAAACCAGCCATCACTCTCACATCAGTCCTGGGGGCTACTGTGCAAGACTACCTTGTCTTTTAAAGATCATGGGAAAGTCAGCACTTCAGGCTCTTTTTTTTTTTTTTTTTTTAATTTAAAGAGGGTGGGGGGGGAGAGAGAGAGAGAGAGAGAGAGAGAGAGAGAATTTTTAATATTCACTTTCTAGTTTTCGGCAGACACAACGTCTCTGTACGTATGTGGTGCTGAGGATGGAACCCGGGCCGCACGCATGCCAGGCGAGCACGCTACCGCTTGAGCCACATCCCCAGCCCCCAGGCTCTTTAAATTCCCTGGGCCCCAAGGAGCATTCTGTGATTTCTCAGAGCCTTTGGGATCTTAGGTAAGGGCCAGTCAGGGATCTTACCCTCGGAGTTTGATTCCAACTGAGTCATGATTTATTGTCAGTCTCATTTATCAGTTTTTCACTCAAATTTCCTTCATCACCTCAAAAGAATGGTGGCACCTCTCGGTGCCCAAGTTTCCTCTATAAAATGTGGAAGAGTTTCTAGCCGATGGTTATTAAATGAGATAACATACTTATGACATCTAGCACATTCTAACTCATTCACTGTAGACATTCAAGAAACATTCTTTTGTCCTTTACAAAATTATTCTGTCCTAACTCAATGCAGCTAGGCTGGCCATACCTTATTTGATCTTTAATCAAAAAATATAAGTTTAGGAAGTTTCCTTTTCTATATCAAATCTACTATGGTTAAAAAGAATTTCATGTGTCACAGATCTCTGTATTACCTAGGGCATAAATGAAGTCAGTGGTATAACCTTTTTATGCTGCTCTGATCACCTGGGAACTCCAAGTTCAGTGTTGATATTTATTTATGTTTATATTTTACCTTTTATGGATTATATTTTGCTTTTTAGCTAGAAATACTGATTCTTTCTAGTTTCTTCTTATGAACAATTTATTTTTAAAGAAGCAGGGTTCTTAAAAGACAAAAAATTGCATTTTTAAATTTAAAATATATCCACCTCTTTTTTCACTTTTTTTTATGATTGCACATTGGTATTTTGCAGCCTCAGCAACCCATAAAAAGAAATGATCAGTTTAAATTAGTAGCAGACATATGGAAATTCTAATCCAGGAGGTATGAAAATGATTTACCTCTACTAGCCTCGGAAGGCCCAAGTAAATGAATCTGTTTCCACCACTGACCTAAATATGCACAGTCTTTAGGAGGGAGTGCTTAGCTTGGCAAAACCTTGTAAAAACAGAATTCTTCTGTTCAATGTTACAGTCTTCATTATTCTTGGGTGCATACTACAGGATTGTCTTCTGGAACCTCTTATTTTCATTTTGAATATATACAGTTAATTCATGTTTCTAACTTGTGGCAGCCTTACTCTTCCCCTTCTTGGTATCAATTTCCACTTCCTTCAGCTAAAGTCAGGGAAATTCTCGAGAATATTTGTTCTCACGAGAAGAATCTGCATGCTCTATGAGAATCCCAGTTCGACAATGAGGGCCCGTACCTGCTCCTAGTGGACAAGCTTCCTCTGTGATTTCAGTAGAGGAAGACTCCTGGAAATGTACATTATTTTACTTTCTCCTTTTCTTTATTACATCATGGATGTAAGAAAGTATAAATGGTGTTTGGGAACAAAGTCACTGAAGTGACCTTGGGAAGACATTTTTTGGGGGAGGGAGCTCAATGCAGCTATGATACCTCTCCTCACTTGATGCACAGTCTTCCAATTGGTTGGACATGATTTCCAAGTTGTAACCACTTCTCAGAACTATTCTCAGAAAGAGGAAGTCTGGGTGGTAAAAAAATGCTTTGCTTTTCAATGGTATCTACAAAAAGCATGTGACTAACACTGAGAGGTTTTGAAAGTCAAAATTACTTAGGAAGGCCCAGAGTGTGGCAGGACCTTCCCAACAGGAAGTTCCCAGAATTACCCATCTGGAATGGCTGAGTCTAGAAGAACGTCTAGAAATTTGGTAGAAGTCAATGTCCGGTGTTGGGAAAAAAGATTCGCTGTTTCAGAGGAACACTGCTTTGCTCTTCATAGTAAGGCAACTCCAAAATAACCAGCCTCTGTCTCTTGCTTCTGTGGCTTCCCCTGCAATCCGTTTGCAGTGGACCAAGCAAATTGTTAAAGAGGTAAAACCAGGAGATGTCACCCCTGCTGAAATTTCCCACAGTCCTTATCACAGGTTCTTACCGGGGCAGCTGTCGAATGTCTCCAGAATATTGTTCATATTTGTAGTTTACCACGTACCATTGGGAACTATAAAATTTACAAGCCTGAAAGGGAGAAAAAGACAATTACAAAAATTATCATTTAAAAAAAAAAATCAGCTGTTCTGGCACAATGGACCATGAAGACAGTTCTAATCCCCAGGTGGCATTATGGTGGCTGCTAGTGATTCTAAGTTGGGTGAGGAACATTGGGGTTTCTCTAAGACCATATAAATCTTTTGCCTTTTTAAAGGTAGATAAGGGGCTTTCTCTCTATAGTCACTTTACATTTTCCAATGAAATGGAAATTTATCCTTTTCCAGATGCATGGAAGAGGAATCATTTAACATATTTATTCTATTTTACTCCATCAGGAAAACCCTAATCCAATCACCATTGACTCAGACCGGATACGTTGCTAACTTGGGGAGCATCATTCTCCCGGCTTCCTTGGCAACACTTCCGTTATCTACTGGTCTCAGTGGTGAAGGATGCTGCTATTGATGTGCAATTCTTTTGTCATAATTTTAGCCTAATTTCTTCTTGCTCTTGCTTGAGTAACTGTTCTTTTTCTTTTTTGCATCCGTGCCCTTGTCAGCCTGAAATGGGTTTTCCATTGGCCCTGGTTGCCTTCTGAGCCCACAGCCTTCTCTATAATGATTCATAGATTTTATAATAGATGTGAAAAAAAGATAACTGAAAACTGTTTCAAAACCCAAGCGAATAGCCCAAAGTAACTTTCCTATGGTGGTACACAATGGCTGAGTTTATAGTACTTATTGAGAGCAAATACTTTATTGCTTTAATGACCAGGGCTTTATAATGGAGATTTCACTAGGTGGCTTTTAAGACTCCTTTCAGTTCTAACATCCTATGATTCTGGGGGTTAAAAAGCTGTCAATTAGGACAAAAGGACACCCTATATTCTTGCACTAGTGGAAGACAATAAATTCTTTGCACTGTGAGGAATGAGGGCTACGAGGGTCTCTGTCATGAATCAGGAGGAGGGAAGGAGGGGCCCGCTGGGCACTGTGGACAGTGGTAGGCAGCACAGGTTCCCCAGCACGCAGCTCCAGATGCTCAGAGAAGGCAGGAAAAGAGGATGGTGGTTGGGAAGGCCTTTGCTGTTCTGGATCTTGCTGGCCTTGAATTCTCTCCACACCATAGCTTTATTTGTTCAGGGAAGTGCCCACGCACAAACTGGGGAGTAGGAGGAGAGAGGCATGAGTACAGGACAAACCAAGGCTTTGAAAACAAGTGGAGGCGGAGAGGACTACGGTGGTTACTGGGGGTGAGGGGTAGAGCAGGGAGAGAGAGAGCAGGGGGCACTAGTGGGGACGGACGTGAGCCAGACTTTCTGGTGTGTACTGGACCACGGGGTCACCACAGTGATTATGGGCTGCATATTTCCAAAAGCTGAAAGAAAGCATTTTGAATGCTTTTGCCATAAATGATAAATGTTGGAGGAGGAAGACCTGTCCACCCTGACCTAAACGTTGCACAGTGTACGGCTACTCCTAACGTCACGTCGTGTTTTTATTGATCCATTTCAAAAATTAAATAAATTAATTAACAAATGAGAAAAAGAACAGGGACGCTTCTCCTCCCCTCAATAAAAGTACAGCAACAAGACAGATGAGCCTGGAGAGGAGGAAAAGGACATCCAGGAGTCTACAAAGATGGGGAATGTGAGCAAAGCAGTGTAGTTAGACAAAACTCAATGCATTAACTTTCAATCCTGCAAAGCACATGTTTCTGGAAATAGGAGGAAAACTGAGCCTTCCTAGGCTCTTGGCTAAAATGTTTTATCTTCATTTTAGACAAAGATGACGAGGATTCAGACAAGGAGCAGAGGGGCTCATGGCGTCCCAAGTAAGGGGGCCAGAAATTCCCTGACTGAGGTTCTCACCTCTCCCCTACTTTCCTTTCTCTTCACCTTGCTTTAATGAAACAAAATATGTTTGAAAATGGAAAACAAAAACACCTAAAGCTCACCCCTTCCTCCTTTTACGATCTTTTTTTTCTGGTACGTTGTTGTACCCAGTTCCCCTTTACGTATGCATTTCTCTGTGCGTCTTGTTTTTCTGTCACCGAGCATATTCTCAAGAGATTTACATTTGCTTTCTAAATTTTACTTTAAATCAGTAGAACATAAAGGTCACACCTTAATTCAATACCCTAGTCTGCTCGTTTTGAGGCTCATTCATCTACTAATTTGTTCAGTGAGCATTACTAAGCCCTTAATATGTACCTAGAGTTGTTCTAGGTGATGGGAATGCAGTAAGGAACAGGGAACAAAAATCCACGCCCTCTAGAATTCAGGAAACCCAAGTGAACTGTGCCATGTGTTAGAAAATTGTAGCCTCCTAATATAACAGGAGAAGGGGGATGGGAGATTTGGGGCAAGGGAGCCAATTTAAATAGGATGGTTAGGTCAGGTCTTAAAGAAAATGTGATGTTGGAGCAAAGACTTAAAGGACAAGACAAAGAGGTTTTTTTTTTTTTTTTTTTTTTAATGGTTACTTTAAATCTTGTGCCATTGTGAGAGAAAAATAAAGACAACAACAACAAAATGCCTCAGACTTATCTTTTCCAATACGACCTTCTCATCCTCCCCCAGGATCAACCAGGTTGGATAATTTTCTTGAGATAGGTTGCTCAAAGTAGCCCAAGATTCTTTTATAAACAAACAAACAAAGAAACAAAAACCCTGCCAAACCAGTACAGAGGCTTTATGAGCTACATGCACATGGACAGAACAGGGCCCAGAAGCTACAAAGCTTTATTCTTGTCCCAGGACTAGTGTTGACTCCTCAAGTAATCTTGGTAAAATCATTTTCTTTATTTGGATCTCAGATTTAGCTATTGAACATTGAGAATACTGAATGGGATTTGAGGTTACTGCCACATAATTTCTATCTGCAAACTCCCTGATCTGCAGTTTTTAGTGGAACACAGATTCAGTAATTCATGATTCACTCATTGTCTATTCCTGCTATGGGTAGTCCTCTGCTTAACCATGATAAGTGTGTATCCTCACACACATTATTCACGCCATTCACAATAGGCCACAGGCTCAACTGAATCTGAGATATGTTAATCCTCAAATTTGCTGACCAAAACCAAATATGGCATTTTCTTATATTGGTAAAGAACTACTCCTCTCCTCCCCTCCCTTCTCCTCTACTCCCCTCCCTTCCCTTCCTTTGCCTTTCTCCCTCCCTCCCTCCACCTCCCTCTTCTTTCCTTCCTTCCTGTTGTATATATCTGTCAGATTTTGCAAAGAGATGTTCAGCTTCTGACCTAGATTCCACACGTGGTACAAGGAAGATTTCAAACTGAATATGCCCGAGTTGAAAAGTCCATCCAGCTAATTTGTGAATTGTTTAATGATTGCAGACTTTTTTCCCCCTCTCTTGGCACTGGAGATTGAACCCATGGGTGCTTTACCATTGAGCAATATCCTCAGTCCTTTCTATTTTTGAGAGAGGATCTCACTAAGTTTCCCAGGCTGGCCTTGAACTTGTGATCCTTCTGTCTCAGCCTGCCAAATTGCTGGGATTATAAGTGTGTGCCACATCCTCAGCACATATATTTTTAAAAACACATCTGATCATCGTTCTGGATATATTGATGGTGTTTTTGTTTCTGTTCATGAGTCAGATCTGGTTTTGAATTTTTTTCTGCCACGTGTTAGCTGTGGCATCTCAACTGAATAATATAATACTTTTAAATTTCTCCCACTATCTAACTAATACCAAGTTCACTAGACTCAAATAGATAATTTCTGTGAAGAACCTAGTGTAGAGCAAGAACTCAATAAATGTTTGCTTTAAATATCAGCAATCTCAGAAAGTTTGATTCCATGCTTAATTTACATTCACAACAATTGCTAATAACAACTTGTTTTCCTTGATTTATAAAAATAGAGTTTTGGAGAAATATATTAGGTTTTATTATCAAAAACTCATTTTATTCAAATTAATTCTGAATTTATTTGCTAAGTTTCCTGTATCTGGTGGTGGGTAGGTAAGAATTAGGATTGGACTAAATGACTCTAAAGAACCCTTGTAAATATGCAATTTTTCTGCTTCTGAGAAAGCCAGTACATTTTACAAGCATAACCATTTTTTCTTACAGAGTTATGGCATTTTGGAAATGTTATGCATAGAAATTCATTCTCTATTCTTTGTGCCAGCCCACACAGTCACTCTAAGAAGATTATTAAAAACTACTATAATTATGACTACAGCTCCTCTTTGTCCAGAGACTAAGCTGAAATGATCTGCTGCAAATTCAGTCACCGGCAACAACTCTGCCTAAGTCAGTCAATGGCCCCAGGTCTCCCTAGTGACTTCCTGGCCCACAGCATGTGTTTCACAGTACCAACTCTGGATCCTTTCAGATGGAGACGGTCACAGCATACTTCCAAGTTAAATACTGTCAATCTTGAGCAACTGCTTGCTCAGCTGGTTGATTTTTCCAACGAGCAATCCCTCTCTGATGTGCATTTCACTGCTTATGTGTCTGCTCGAGGAGCGCTGATGCTTGCCCTCTCTGTCTCTACACGTTTCAACATGAGAAAGAGAGCCAAAGCCAACATGGTAAAAGGCTTATGTGCCCATGAGGATAATGTTTCCTAAATGGTGGACAATGTCCTACTACTGGCCATGAATCCTCTGAGGCTGGTCATTAGAATACATGTTCCTCATCATGCTACTGAAATAAGTGAGACCCAGAAAGTCAAGGGTCAGATGTTTTCTCTCCCATGCAGAAGCTAGATCAAATTAAGGGCAAAACACGCGCAGGGAATACCATGAAAATAGATGAGAGATGGATGGAGCAGAAGAAGGGGGTTGAGGGACAGGGAGGAGGAATGAGGGAATGAGCCTGGCCTCACTTTTCTATGTAGGTGTATGAATGCACTATAGTGAGTTTCACCTTTAGGTATATCCAAATTGGACTAATTTCTAAAAACTATAAGTACATAGAGGACAAACTAGTAGGGTATAGAACAGGAAACAGGGGGAGGGAGAAAGGCAGGGAAAGGAGAAGTACTGGGGACTGAATTGGGGCAAATTCGATTCCATGCTTGTATAATTATGTCAGAATTAACCCCAATATAATGCATAGCTATAATGCACTAGTAAAAAATTCAGGTTCCTGGGTGCCATCTGAGATCCACTGAACAAAAATCCCAGGCTGGTGGGCATAATCTGCATTGTAAGAAGTAGCTTGGGTGACTCTGAGAGCTGCACCTCAGATGCAGCTCTATCTTTTCACAAGAGTAATAAGGTGGCCATGTCCTTGTTACAGAGTCTGACCATGAACCAAGAGCTTCAGAGCTCAGCTTCACACCTGGACCCTGGTTATTTACATCAATCAGCCCTTTAAAAGAACATGCCTACTCTGTCAAGGGGCTCTGTCTAGTGAACATTCAATTTTTATTTGTTGAGTGATCTCTTTGTGTCCTTTAGAAATGACTAAAAATGATACTGTGACAATTCTGAAAAATCTAAATACTTTAGAAAAGAGCAGATAATCATAAAAGGTGCCTTACAATACTGTAAAGAAAATATTTCATTTTTCTCCTTTTCTCTCCTCTTCTGAGAATCATTAGAATCAATTCAAATCATGTTCTATCCCTCAAATAGCAATTTGGGGTTGGCAAAACAATGTGTCCTTCTCTTATAGGGGCTGATTATTAGATTCTGGCTGCAGAGTAATAAGCAGGTAACAGATGGCTTTTTAGATGCAAAATTAGTTTTCTTTCTGGCTATAGAGGTTTATTTAATTATATACTAGTTTCTTGCCAGAAAGATTAATGCAACCACAAAAGGTGTCCATTTTGGCCCTTTGTCCCCACTGGGATTAATTCTGTATTTGTAAAATAATGGTGATAATTTTCATGCTCCGACCATTCTTTATATAAAGTTTAGAAGTAATTATGGCTATTGTATAAAAATGTTGAAAATGAGGTATCATGAAATTAAGTGAATTGAGGCAAATTGTGCATTGAAAGGATAGCTGAATAATTTTTCGACTATCCTGAGGCATTTCAGAGAGAACACAAACACTGATGTCCATTCCAACAGTTAATGTAAGAGATGGTATTTCTGCAAACGAGGACATGTGGTCACTCTGTATGCGGACATTGTAGAGAAAAGCAGAAAAGTACACAAAACATTTTCCCCTTCAATTGGATCAAATTATCTGTTTCTTTAAAATACAATAATTTCTACATCATTAAAACAGGTTGAAAACAGTTAATGGGTTCTTAAAACTTATTCTATGCTGTTGTCAGAAGAGAAAAAATAACAAGTTTGGATAACAGAAATAATACAAATACGATTCAGTTTCAGAAATCATGGCACAATCTTATTAATGGGTTTTGTTTCTGATTTGCAAAAATACTACATGTTCTGTAAGCCTGCATGTGCAATGTCAACCAGACTGTCATATCAGATGCCAGCCATAAGTAAAAAGCAATTTAAAGCTTTCTCTTGCTTTGAATTTCTGGGTAGGCTAAGGTGTCATTCAGGATCTTTATTGACTGTAAATTGAAAGTGAACTAAAATATTTGTTTTCTCTTTTCAAAATGTGTTCTGCCATGGCAACTACGTAAACTGTAAAATTAGCCTTTCATCCACCACACCTGTGCAGGACTTGGAATACATACTCCAGTTTCCAGTTGGATTCCACTAGTGGTCACTCAGGACACCAATAGTGGATGGTACTAAAAAACCTTGGCAACATTATGTCTAATCAGTCTCCACAGGTAAGACATATAACCTGGGTTATAATTCAATGTAATTGAAAATTGAAGTTCAAATTTAAAAATGGGTTCTGTTTTATTCTTAAACTCCAAGGTCTCTGAATTGTACAACTGTGTTCACCCACTGCCAAACATTTTAGCATGATTTTTATTGTGGAGAAGGGGAGGCCAATTTAGAATTGGAATGGCTTTTCATATTTGGAAACAAGACTACTGGTCTAGGGATTTTAGTGAATAGAAAATGAATTTCTCCAGGGTTGTTTATGTGCCATACATTACCACTTTGTTTCCAATGGTGTCTTTCCAGGTACATTTCATTCCCAATGCCACCAGAAAATTAAAAATGCATTTGAATCTACTTTAATCTTTACTTTTTAAAAAATGTTTACTACCTTTAGTATTAAACATTTAGTGTAAAAAAAATTCATTTTTTTCAGACCTTGACAAGAATACAGTTATCATTTACAAAAAAAGATGGCCAGATATGGAAAAACAATATATTTTGATATCCTGATTTTTCCATTAAGTTTTTTTTTATATATATTTTTTAGTTGGTGATAGACCTTTATTTTATTTATTTATATGTGGTGCTGAGAATCGAACCCAGTGCCTCACACATGCCGGGCAAGTGTGCTACCACTGAGCCCCTGCCCCAGCTCCTCCATTAAGTTTTTTGAGGTCGAAATAAACACGGCTTTACTTGTAAATCTATCTTTTAAAACTACATGCAAAATGAAATTTTAATAGGAATTGCATTAATTATGCATAGAACTTTTGGTAGTATGGACATTTTGACACTATTAATTCTACCTATCCAGAACATGAGAGATCTTTCCATCTTCTAAGGTCTTCTTCAATTTCTTTATTTAGTGTTCTACAGTTTCATTATAGAGGTCTTTCATCTATTTTGTTAGATTTATTTCCAGGTATTTTATTTATTTTTTGAGGCTATTTTTCTTAACTTCTCTTTCAGCTGATTTACCATTGGTGTATAAGAATATAATTGATTTATGGGTGTCAATTATATCTACTTTGCTGAATTTGTTAATGAGTTCTAGAAGTTTTCTGGTGGAGAATTTTGGGTCTTTTAAATACAGAATCATGTCATTGGCGAGTAGGGGTAGTTTGAGCTCTTCTTTTCCTGTTTGTATTCCATTAATTTCTTTATTTTACCTAATTGCTCTGACTAGAGTTTCAAGGACTATGTTGAATAGAAGTGTTGAAAGAGGGCATCCATGCCTTGTTCCAGTTTTTAGAGGGAGTGCTTTCAGTTTTTCTCCATTTAAAATTTCAGTGACATTCTTTATAGAAATGGAAAAAGCAATCATGAAATTTATTTGGAAAAATAAGAGGCCTAGAAAAGGCAAAGCAAGCCTTAGTGAGAAGAGTGAAGCAGGAGACATCACAATCCCAGACCTTAAGTTACACTATCTGTCGTAACAAAAACAGCCTGGTATTGGGACCAGAACAGACATGGAGACCAGTGAAACAGAAGACACAGAGACAAACCCATATAAATACAGTCACCCCATCCCAGACAAAGGTACCATAAACACATACTACAAAAAAATGGAGGCCAAAGACTCGATCATGTTGGCTTAGGAACCAGCTTCCTCAACAAGATTCCTAAAGCACAAAAAGTAAAACCAAGAATCCATAAATGGGATGGCCTCAAACCAAAAAGCTTCTTCACAGCAAAGGAAACAATCAAGAATGTTAACAGAGAGCCTTCAGAATGGGAGAAAAACCTTTGCCAGCTGCCCCTCAGATAGAGCATTACTCTCCAGGATTCTTTATATAGAACTCAAAAAACTTAACACTGAAAAAAACAAAAAAACAAAAAAACAAAACAACTAACCTGATCAATAAATGGGCAAAGGAACTGAACAGACACGTCACAGAAGAAATACAATATATATGAAAAAATGTTCAACATCTCTAGCAATGAGAGCAATGCAAATTAAAATGACACTGAGATTCTGGGCTGGGGTTGTGGCTCAGCGGTAGAGCATTCACCTGGTGCGTGCGAGGCCATGGGTTCGATTCTCAGCACCACATACAAATAAATAAATGAAAAGAAAGTTATTGTGTCCAACTACAACTAAAAAATAAATATTTGGAAAAAATATTAAAAAAAATACACCAAGATTCCATCTTACTCCAGTCAGAATGGCAATTATCAAGATATAAGCAACAATAAATGTTGGTGAGGATGTGGTGAAAAAGGTACACTCATACATTTCTGGTGGGACTGCAAATTTGTGCAACCACTACGGAAAGCAGCATGGAAATTCCTCAGAAAACTTGCAATGGAGCCGACATTTGACCCAGTCACAGCCCACTCCTCGGTTTATACCCAAAGGCTTAATTAAAATCAGTATATTACTGTGATGCAGCTACATCAATGTTCATAGCAGCTCTATTCACAACAGTTAAGCTATGGAACCAACCTAGGTGCCCTTCAATAGATGAATGGATAAAGAAAATGTGGTATATATACAAAATGGAATATTACTCAGCCTTAAAGAAGAGTAAAATTATGGCATTTGCAGGTAACTGGATGGAGCTAGAGAATGTTTATGTAGCCCTGGTGTCAAACCATGAAACTCAGTTGTAGAGGGAGCAACATCACGCTTTCTGAGTTCTAGTCTAACACTCATGAGTGCACTGAAATCATTCATTTGGTATCCATATTTGAGAATTAGGAAACAATATTCATTTTACTTAATTTATATTTATATATGCAACCCACCCCCTCAAATCATAGATACAGGTTTTTTTTTTTTTTTTTTTTTTTTTTGGGTAACAAAAATGAAAAGCAGTGAATTTGTTTTGTAGCCAGCCCCCTCCTCTGTAACTTTCTTCACTTTTCCTAGGACTCCAGTTGTTTCCTATCTCCTTTACTCCCATGAAGTTGCATGTGGCTTCTTCTTTGAATATTTACATTTTTTTTTTCTGAAGTGGCTGAATGCCTTTTGTTTAAGCCCAAATGGTGAAAGACAGAAAGAGACAAATGATTCATTTGCAATATCTGATCATTCATTGATCATTTTTTTTGTGTATGTGTGTTTGTGAAATTTTTGTCTTTCAATAAATTAACAATATTTTGGCAGGTAACTTAAAGATTAAAAAATGGCCTTTCTTCTGGACACCTTATTTATATCAATGGCCCAACCATCCAGCTTATGTCCAAGCCATAAGTATGGGAGTCACTGTCAACACATTTCTTTCCTGAACTTTCTTTTTTGGTCCCCAAATTCTCCAGTTCTATCTCCTCAATGGCTCTTTATTGTCACCACAATCACCTGCCATTTGTCACCTGGCTGGGCTATTAATCGTCCCCTAACTCTTCAGCTTCTTGACCCTTTCAGCCAACCATTCCACACTTAGTTCTGCTTTTAGTTATTCTTCTTCCTTACAGGTGAGGCTGACCTTGCTTTACCTTACTAATACCTGGTGCACTTGTCAGTCTGTATGTGAAAATCTGATCCCCCATGTTGCCTGGGAGCATGCCCTTCAAGGGCAGGACTGTGCCACGTCCCCCTCACCTGCTTAGGAAGTGATAAATGTTGGATACGGAGCCCTGTCCAATCTTTCCTCCAGTGGTTGATGCCCTTTACTGCATATACTTAAACTTCTGCTATTTGACCCACAAATGGGTAGGAAAGGAGCTTCTATGTAAAGAATTCAATCCTTTGTAAAACAGGGTAGTTAACTCCATCCAACTGCATTGTAAACAGCAGATTCTTCTATACTTAAAAAGGCAATTTGCTTATGCCATCGAATATACATTTCCCCAAGCAAGAGTAATGTGACAGCTAGGTAAAGGATTGAGACACTAACAAAGTGTAACTCTGACCTTCGTGATCATTATTATTTACTTCTAACTTTAAAATCAAACCTTTTCTATTCTTATAATTCTATATATCACAGAACACACATCACTGAGGTTTGTCTGGAATTTTGTTGCAGTATCACAAGACCTCTATGGACAAAGACAGGCATTACTGACATCAATAATAAGAATTAAAAGTGGAGGATAAAAAGAAACAACCAATTTATTTGATCTCTTGGGGGCTTTAACATTTTGTTTTACTTCATTAGCATCTGTTCCAAAGCAATATGTGCAGAGGTTTACCTAATTGCTGATCATATTTTATTTGAACTGTATTATGTCCCTACTTCCTGGTCATCTTCTTGGATCAGATTTATATCAGCATTTCTCCACAGTGTTTCTCAAACATCTAGGGGAAAATGCACAGTCTTTCTCTCTGTGGTCCAATACATGTGGAAAAGGTTTCATGTCATATCCCTTCTAAAACATCCTCAAAACGGATATGTGCTAATTATATGCTGAGAATGAGAGGGAGGAAGAGAAGGAGAGAGAGAGAGAGAGAGAGAGAGAGAGAGAGAGAGAGAGAGAGAGAGAGAGAGAGAGAGACCTGTAGACCTGTTCTTCTGCCTCTGTCAACTGCCTGGCTGCCTTGATTTAAACCATGAAGATGAGGACTTCTGATATTTTTAGTGTGAGTTTTCTGTGGAAGCTTAAAGATTTCAACATTTACTCTGCCTTAAATCTGATTCAAATTTTCTATTTCGGCTTGGACCTTGATTTCATTATTTTATTTCCCAGAGAATCTCATCATTTCTGGCTTGAAACTCCTGCTTAAAATCTGAACTTATCCTTGTCACAGTAATTTAGGAGTCTGATAGAGACAGGACACAATCGTGTGTGAGTGTGTGTGTGTGTGTGAGTGTGTGCAGGTGTGCATATGCAGACACAGACACAGATATCTGCCTCCATTTTGCAGGTGGTTTCCAGGCCTCATCAGTTCCCAAGTGCTTTATACCACAGCCACAGTGAGGCTTGAACGCTTGGATTCATTACTTTCTGCTCCCTTCATGGTTATTCTCCTCCTGCAGGAGCCCTGGCTTCCATGAATTGGAGAGGGCTTTGTGGTTGGAGCAACTTGCTTCTTTAGTGCTTGGTGGGAGTTTCTCCCAGCCAACTCAGCTCAAGTGGTCCCTGGGCTGCTGTTTCCTCTTGAGCCCCATATCTCACAATGCTCCACTCCCTCATCTTCTTTTATTAAGAGACTAAACCAAGGGCTTAGTTTTTGTTGGTGGGCTGAACTTCCAGCTTTATGTTATGCCTTTGTGTGTATTAAAATGGAAACTCTGCTGTAGAAGCTTTGCTCAGGAATTCTGTGCCCTATTTATAGACCCTTTAATTGCCCTCTCCCCCTGTGGGAGCTGAGTGTTTTTTAATCCCGGAAGTGTTTGATTTTGTTCTTTAAATGGTTATAGATGTTGATGTTAAGTCACTTAGAAGGATCAGATAAGGACAATACTCCCAAGTTGTCATTTTCCAAGTTTTTCATACATTGCTATTTTTGTTCTCAGAATCATAGCATTAGAATTATGAATTGTCTAATATAAAAATGGAGAGACTGAGGCAGAATGTGGAAATGTTTTCACCAAGTCAGGCTATGAAGCACATGGTTTTGAATAGTTTATCAAGGGATCAGAGACAATAAGGTGGGTAAGAACATTGAATATGGGGCCTGAAACAGCAGATTTAATCTGGGCTCTCTGTAAACTTAGGCCAGTTAGTTAACCATGTACAGCCTGTTTTCAGGCTGTAAAATGAGCTAATAATACCCACATTACAGTGCTCAAAAATAATTCTATATGTACACTGCTGCCAGACCAAAGCTAGATGTTCACATAGCTGTGAAGTGCTTCACAGGATGTGAAGTATGCCTGGGCTTCTGTGTGGGAAATACTTAACCTTCCTCTTAATAGATAGGGAGGAGAATAACAGATAAAACAGAAAAGACAGACACTTCATCTCATTTAATGTCCATTAAAAATATGAAGCCATTCAAGATTAAAAAAGAAAAGGATGTCTACTGCCTCTCACAAGAGGCTGAGAATTGTCAAAGTGGTGATATGAGAGAGAACTCAAAATTTTTATTGAGCTTGATGTGTTTAAACTAGATTCTTGCCAATTTGCTGCTTAGCAACCATAAAATTTGTCCTTACCACCTTGCAGGGAGCCGCTGGGCAATTTAGCACAGGGTTGCACAAAAAGGTCGATTAGTACAGCAGCCGTGATAAGGCAAACATGTGTTGCCACAAAAACCTTACAAAAGTTTATGAATTCATTTTAATCCTTGCTTAATAGGGTTTCAAAATTTAAGCCACTGTTCTTGGGCTGTAGTCCACTGACTATGTGCATCAGAATCACCTGGCAAAAACTACAGTGCTGTCATTAGGGCAAAGGCTGAGAGAGATGTTCCTCCCAGAAGGCCACTAGCACAAAGCACCATAGTTAGGATTGTGGTCAAGAGTCCAGGACCTTGGACTATGTGGTCTGTGTCCCAGATGTGGATCTGTCTATTCCCAGCTATTTGATCTTGGCTAGGCAACTTTCTTCACTTTTCTATGACACAGTTTCCCCATTATTAAGAGGCAATGATGATAATGATGCAATATCTGTTTGGAATTACTGCATGTAGCTTATCTGGCACAAAATAGGTAGTCCATAAAGGTTTTTCTGCATTAGCAATTGAAGTCAAGACTGTCTGCTAGCATAATTCTCCACCTTAAGCCATTCTCCATCTTGAACCAGTTCACTGGTGATCACTTTTTAAAAATCTGTTGTCTTCAGGCTTGACTACTGATATTACCATTGAGGGATACTTGTAATTAGGGTTTCTCTTCTTCCCATCCTATAAATCACAGATCACACCTTGTCTCCATCCTTAAAACCAAGAAAAAGCATGAGAGGGTTTGAAGCATTTTCATTGATAGTGACACAAAAAAATTAGCAGGGAATAAAACAGTTTCTTCTCAGACTTCTTCCTCCTTCTTCTTCCTTCTCTGCCTTAGATCCATACAGCAAGAAGAGCAGGACAAGAAGATTTGTTTGTGTTACAGAAGAAAACCAAATACGAGTTGGGAAGATCCTGGGGGTCTGTGTGAAAGGCACTCTACTTGGTTTCTCTTTGGAGCAGTTCTTAGGAGAAGTGAGAAGCTGAGGGTGGAAGTGAGAAAAGGAGGCTGCGAGGAGTCGAAAGGAAATCAAGGAACAAAAATGAAGGTAAGAAATGTCCTCCCAGGAGAAATAACAAGAGAAGAGCAAATACTGTGTTCAACCTGTTCTCAGCTGATGGTGGGGTTCTAAACTGGGTCCTTTTGGACATTTGAAGGTGTGGAGCAGAAGCTGTGGAAACACACTAAACTAAAGGCCTCTAAGAACCTAGAATAATACTGTGGATGTGTCTGGGTTTCAAAAAGTCCTTTCCCCTGGGTTCAACCTTTCCCCTGGAAAGTAGTTGAATTGGAACCTGTGGTTGCATCCAGAGATTGCCCTTAGGAGTCTTGAGTCGGTCCTAGGATTAGGGTTTGTGCTGACTGGCCCCACCTCAGAGGGATGCTTGCCAACAACCTGAGGAGGAGGTGTGAGGCCAATGACCAGTCCAAGGGCCCCAAGAGCCTTCTGTACAGAGACCCACAGCAAAGAGCTAAGGGCCCTGGTCCTTGTGAGAGCAACTTTCACAGCCAAAAGGAAATTACTGCAAAACTGGACACAAATACTCCATCCACTAACAAAAAGGTGAAAGCACCATCAGATGACAAGCCTCTGAAGTTAAAGAATCGTATATAAGTCCACAGTAGTTGCATTAAAAATGATCAAGAATTGACAGTCAGATGGATTTAATGGATTTCTATGCCTGACGAACAAGCTCAGCAAGTAGAATCAAAGCAGAGTGCACAGGAGATTTGATGACACCATGGGCCTGAAGTAGTCTCTTAGAGGGCTAACCAATGACATAAAGAATTATCGAATTTTAACTTTTAGAGACAAGTTTAGGTAATAGATTCGGTACACTTCCAATTCTGGCAACATTTGAAAGTCTATTTAAATAATTTCTTCCAAAATATTTTATTACAAAATTCATTCATTTTTTAATACCACAACAGATAGAATTATATAGACTGCAAATCAATCTCTCCCCTTCCCCTTATCATCTCAAACCTCTGAGTAGCCAATGCATGAGTTCGATTTGTATACATTTCCCCTTTTTTTCTGAGCTTATATAAACATATTTGCACATATGCCTATAGGTTTACTATACTTTTAATAACTTTAATATCACACTATGCATTCTGTGACTTGCTTTTTTATATTGACAATATATCATGAACACCCAAATTAAGATATTTAAGTATATATACATATATATATGTGTGTGTGTGTGTATATATATATATATACATATATATATTTATGAACATATGCACACACACACATACATATACACACACACATACAGTTTCTATTGACTGTATGTTTCTATTGACATATGCACACACACACACACACATACATATACACACACACATACAGTTTCTATTGACTGTATGTTGTTACCAAAAACAAATGTGTTGAAATGTTTCAATCCTACCCCTACTTATTGGTATTCCAAATTTCCAAAGCAGCAGTACACAGCACTTTTTTTTTATAAGATGTGTTTGTTTTTATAAGATGCATGTGTATATTTATAGATGCTACTGAAAAGATATTTGTGAACTATATCTCAAAAGTTATAGACCTATTTTGAACACTGTGTGAGAGTATTTCTTTCACTTTATTTCCACCACCATTAAATTATATTCATCTTAAAATTTCTCTCCCTTCAGATATTATGCATACTTTTTGTTTGTATTTCTACTAGTGTGTGTCTCTTGGCCACACCAACTGCATTTTTTTTTGTTTTGAACTTCATTTTGAATATTCAGTATATTAGGCAAAAGATACCATGAGTAATATTTTCTTTGATTAAGTATTCCTTCTGACTTTATAATATCATTCATGATATGAAAATTTAAAATTTTCATTTTGTTAAATCTGTTCATTTCCCCCTAAATTTCCACTTAAAAATGTTTCCCTACATTTATATAACTTTTGCTTTTAAAATTTAGATATTTTCAGGGCCAGGGTTGTGGCTCAGTGGTAGAGTGCTTGCCTAGTATGTGTGAGGCACTGGGTTCGATCCCCAGCACCACATAAAAATAAACAAATAAAATAAAGGTATAAAAAATTTTAGATATTTTCATTCATCTAGGGTTTATTTTTTATGTAATATGAGATATAGACCTAACAATTTTCTTCCAAAAGGGATAGCCAAATGTTATTTGTTGAGTTGTTCACTCTTCCTCAAAGACTTCGTAGAGGCACCTTTACCATCTATTAAATAACACTTTAGTCTTCTGTTAAATATGCACTTGAATATTCTAGACAGTGTTTTGTGTCATTTGATTGTTTATTCCACAGCACAGAAAAAAGTTAGTGCTTCCCTAATTACTTTTTAAAGATAACATTTCCCTAACACAAAGTGGGAAAATAAAGCAAACTACGACCAAGTTTCACTCACGGATATAAATGCAAAATTTTGAAATAAAATAGTAGCAATTCGAATACAATAGCATAATAAGGTGATAATACAACTTGAACATAAAAGTTTATACCAGAAAGGCAAATAAAATGCAGAGAAAAACTCATTAATTCTATTATAATACTAACTTAAAGCAGAAAAGCTGTCCTATTAAAAGACCAAACATGCACATGACAAGAGTGTGACAAGTTTTTATAAACACTCAAAAGAAACCAAGAAAGACACTCTTAAAACATGATTTAGACATCAGAAACCAGTATACAAAACCATATTTCATAAAGCAGCAAAGAAATAGTTTTCTCCCTAAAACAAATATGAAGATAGGATGTGAAATATTAGCATTATCACTCAACATTGTTTTAGGGATATTGGATAAGGCAAAAATTGAAGAAACAGAGGAGAGTGAAGGGAAGGGAGGAAGTACAGGGGTAGGAAGGATAGTAGAATGAATTGGATATCATTATCTATATATGCAAATATGATTACATGACCCATGTGATTCTACATCATGTACACCCAGAAGAATGAGAAGTTATACTCCATTTATGTATGATGGGTCAAATGCATTCTTCTGTCATGTATAAGTAATTAGAACAAATAAAAAAATTTAAAAATTGAAGAAACAATATACTTGGTAGAAAAGATAAAATTTATTTGCAGATGAGATACTATATATCTGATAATCAAATAACTATTGGGATAAGAGTTTAATTACTAGTTATTTTTATTAGAAATCAATAGCTTTTTAAAATATATCAGCAATTAATAATAGGAAAAGAAAATGGATATTAAAAATATCTGGTTTGGATTTGGAATGAAACTATCAGGTAATAGGAAATAAATTGAACAACAAAGTTAAGGGTCTTCATGAAGAAATTGCAATATTTTAGTAAACAACATGACATGCAGGAAGACCTGGTTACATGTTCTTAGCTGGGAATTCAAAATCATGATAATTTCAACTGCTGCCAAAGTTAACATAAATATACTACTGGACTTTTGTAGTGCTGGTCTCAGTGATTCTGGCTTTCTAGTACAGAAAAGGATCTGCAAACATTAAAAAAAACATAATGTACTATTAGACAATAAATTCTTCTAGAACAAAAATACTATGGTCCTGACATCATATATTATTTTTATCAGTAAATATGAAGACAGCATTCTCAGATACCCTGATGGTATCTGAGTGTACACTTTTTTTTTTCTATCTCCTTAGAAGTTCTTGTAATTCAATGTGAACTTTGGAAATAAATGCAGTATAAGCAAATTAGTCAAAACAAGAACAACAACAACAAAAACAACACACACAACCAAAAAAACCAACATGTGAATTCATGCAAATGATGATCTGGACTGTATAATACAACATAAAATATGTACGATTAATGAATCAGATCAGCCTTAATATGTACACTAAAAAGTCCAGCTTGTATTGAGTCAAATATGTTTCAGAACTGTGTGTGGTGTTAATATTAAATGTGGCTTTAATTAATTTCTAATGGGCACACATTGTTTTCTTAGAATTAAAGGCCACATTTAGACACTACTATTTTTAGTTTGACTTGATGGTCTAGATCTTGTCACTGCCTTTTCTATAAAAGGAGGACTAGGACTGGCTTCATTTATTCATTCAATAAATGTCTTCTAAAAACTGCTGTGTCCTGACTCAATCCCTGCCCTAACGTGGCATGGAGTCAGGGAACAAGATGAAGAAACCGATTTGTAGGCCTCTTATATTTCAATTAAATATAAGGAGATGCTCTATCAATATCCCCTTAATGCTATTTCTGTTAGTGGAAATAGTTAAGCATAACTATTTCCATGGCTAGTACTTAAAAGAAAAATATCCCTTAAAATAGAAACTCTATTATCCAAAATTCTCATGCAGTATGGTCTTTCTTACTATGCATTGCAAATAAGTGAAAGTGAAATCTTTCTATTAAATGTACTCAAATACTTCTCAATATGGGGATTTCGACTAAAGGAAAAAAAAAAAAGAAGGAAAAGAAAATCTGAAACTTTAACAGTCACCTATATAATGAAACATGGATAACAGGAAGATGGGAAATTCCTGCTAGGTGACAGTTGAAAACCTGCTGGGAGCATCTGTAGTTGTTCATTGAAGAGAAGTGGGAGATGGTAGGTACTTAACAGTAAATTGCATTCAGTATTCCCTGGGGAAAGGCAAAAGTTTTGTAAAATAACAGACTAGAAGCCTCACATTTACCTCTTTCACCAGCAAATTTTCTGCTTTGTGCTCTGCGTCTTCGGGCACTGTTGAGTATAATGTTCGAATATCCCAAGAAACTGTGGCTGCCTGAGAGGAAAAATGAGAAGAAATTAAGCCCTCATCTTCAAAGGTACCAAGCAGATCACTACATTGAAAACCCCCAAGGGAAGTTGTTCTAGAGCTTAGTGTAGAGATAACAAGACAGAGAAACTTGTGTAGTTCTTCCAACTTCCTCTCTATGAAAGAAGGTCCAAGCATCCCATTCCTTGTCACTACTGCATTGCCACAAGGATTAATGAATCAGATCAGTTTCACTGCTCCTTCAGTGAAACTCATCATTTTAAGCTCTTTCTCCCTTCCTGCAGAAAACAAAAATTTGGGACATTGCATATTTCTACTTTAGCTTAATTTTTATCATAATCTTTTATTTTTCATCATCATTGTTGTTCATGTTAAGATAAATAAAGGTAAAAACTTAC
The DNA here is from genome assembly GCF_048772815.1 of Callospermophilus lateralis. Taxonomy (NCBI): domain Eukaryota; kingdom Metazoa; phylum Chordata; class Mammalia; order Rodentia; family Sciuridae; genus Callospermophilus; species Callospermophilus lateralis. The sequence continues at coordinate 13,152,332 of NC_135313.1, read as the reverse complement.
CAAGCTATTGCTATTTTAATGCTACTTTAAATAATCTCTTAAATATCAACAAGGCAAATGTGGCCCTTTTAGGAACCATGTGCATGTGTGTGTGTGCTTAAGTATGCTCACAGCCATAGTTGGGTGGAAGAGGGTAAATGTTCAGAAAATCTGAACCTTGAAGAAAATACACCATGTTTTTGGTGTCTTTACTTTTGTTTAAATTAGCACAATATTTTTTCATTCTACACAAATAATATCCTATTAAGTGGTTAAACATGATTTGGTATATGAAGTACTTCTTAAAACACCTAAAATGGAAATGTATGAGCTGTTTCCTATTTAAGTGTACTCAAGCAGGGGAGGAGTAGGGTTTGCCCTAAAACAGAAGTTTTGCATCACTAGCCATCAGCTTCCTGTAGTCTGGGCACCTTCGTGGTTAAACAGATGCTGAGAGAATGTGTCTATGAACATCCACAGTACAAATAGCATATTCTCCAAATCACAGTGAGCCATCACGGTTTCTAAAGCACAAACTAAAGTTCACTTAGACCAGTCCAGATGAAGGGCATTATTCTGGACTGATTGTTGATACAGATAAGATTTCAAATTCATGCTTAGTTTTGGACACAGTTAAGGACAGGGGCCCATGAGGTTAGTCTTCTGATTTCACACACACTGCAGAGAGCTCTGCCACCAAAACAGCATTGTTCCTATCACTCCTTTTTTTACCAATTCCAGACTCATATTTTCTTCAAATTCCCCTTTTCTTCATTCCTGGGCATGCAGGCAAGAAATTCTGTCTGTTTCGTTCACTATTATAACTTAAGTGTCAAGTTTGGTGCTTAAATGATTATTTGCCGACTTTATTGAACATGTGAATATATATATTTATGTTCAGTGTGAGATGTGTGAGTGTGTGTGAGCCCATGAGTGTACTCCATGTCTGTGTGGAGTATGTGTGCCTGAGTATAGCATGTGGTTGTGTCTGCATATGTGTGAGAGTGTGAGAGTGTGATTGTGCATGAGGGTGTATTTTATTTGAATGTGTACATGTGTGGTGGTGTAAGTTTATGTAGTGTGCATTTGTGTAGAATGTGAGCATGTTAGCTTATGTGTTTTTATGTGTGATTGTGTGCAATGCGTGTGTGTGCATGCATATGCATTTTAGGAAAGCATGGGTTCTGACATTGTGAAAGAGGAACAAAGTCATGTGAATAACAAGATTAATGGACAAAAAATAATGGGAAAACTTGTTCCAGATATATCATAGAGTAAAATTAACTACTCATCATTTTTTTCCCCTTTTTCCGGAACCCAGGGGCATTCAACCACTTAGTCACATCCCTGGCCCTTGTTTTTAAACATTTATTTAGAAAAGGTCTTGCTGAGCTGCTTAGGGCCTCGCTATGTTGCTGAAGCTGGCATTGAACTCATGATCTTTCCGCCTCAGCCTCCCGAGCAGCTAGGATTACAGGTGTGTGCCACCGCGCCCGGCCCAATAAACACTCATATTAAAACAGCCACAGACGGAATCCCTGGGCCACTGTATGGGTAGTTTGAAAGGGCTGTGGCAACCAATCCAAACTATTCTAGACACAGAGAACCAGTGGATGTATGAGGACAAATCAGGGTGTGGTTGTTTCCCAGGTGGAGTGTGATAGCGTCAACTGAGTTATTATTTAGAGTTTACATTTTGAATTTATTTTGAATTTTCTCTGTCAAGTTGTTGATTTTATATACTTCAATCTGTTAGGAGATAAATAGTAAATAAACTTCTTCGAAAGTCTGGAAAAGATTAAGAGCCCTGGTTAAACTGAGCTTTGGGGATTATTGCTGAATTTCGATTATCTGGGGATGATTTTGTTTCTTGTTTAGACAGGTAATTCACACATATGGTTTGTCACTTGCTTGTTGTCCAGAGAACATTACATTTTACAATCTAATCTACTGGAAATATTAGAGATTCTTTTTTTTCTAATTGAAATTTTTTCTATATTATAGTGATTATGATAAAAATTTTTATACAAAACAAAGTGCCAAGCGTTCCTCGTTCTCATTTTCCCTCTACGTCACTCACTGCATTCTAACTGCAAGTCCATCAGACAGTAGAGAAACGGGACTCCACATTACAGTAAAACTGTAAACCTGTTGTCCCAAGATCACAGCTCTGTGGCACAGTGAAATATAGTGAATACTTACTGAATTAAGTCACTTTCTTTTTTTAAATAAGTTTCAGAAGAGTGGGCTCAGGCTTCTGGGAACAGTAGGCATATGGCCACTGGGTTAATGATGTCATAGAGCAAAGACGGACCCTCATGCCTAAGTTAGTGCTCATGCACAACATACAAGACTGGAAATTCATGCAGGTGGAGTTACTAAAACTGCCTCATCATGCCTTGAGTGATTCCTGATGATGTCAGTCATAAAATGATGTTTTACAACTGTAGCTTAAACATTCTCAAAAAAAATCGTGTGATAAATTGGAAATATTAATTTATAATATCTAGGCACTTGCTGTAATTTAATACCTTATTCCGAGTACATAAGGCTTGCAAAAGGTATATGCCTAGAACATGCCACTGATTTCACTTGTAGTTTGTTTATACTGGAGCATTTGACTGAAAAAGCAAAAGGTCTCCATCACATTTCAGCTTTAAAAACAGTGGCAGTGTTGCACTTATTTTAGATTTCTTTAATGTCTTTTTACTGAAGCAAAAATGAATTGATCAAATAAGAAGTATAAAGATCATATTTGTTAAGGGTATTAATATGGTTACAAAGAATTTCTTTTCTGAGAAATAGATGTTTTCAGACAACTACAAAATGCCTTGGCCACAACAGACTTCCTGTTCTTTTTTATCAAACCTCTGGTCGACAATTAGTATAGTTCAAGAGCATAAAACAGATCTGAGGCTGCACTGGCTCTTAGCCGAGCTCCCCTACTGGTGGTAAGAGTCTCATAAGGAGCTAATTGTCCACAGATCAGGCATCTGGAAATAAAAAGGCCCCTGAAAGGGTGCATGCAGGCTGGTGTTTGCAATGTCACGTCCAGGATGCTCAGACCCCTTCAACTGCAGCCCTGTCACTTTCTGGTTCCTTCTACCCTATTGTGGGTAGTCCTTGTGGTTTTGTTGCAGCCACCATCCATTCTGCTGGCTAAAGCGACCAGGGAGGACTTCATTCCAAGCACAGAGGAGATATTTCTCAGTTGGCCAAAGGCCACTGTCAAAGATTAAAACAGGCTGCTTTTCCTATCCTGGGGCTGAGAAAGCTTCCTCTGACATTAATGCAGTTTCCAGCTGCTCACGAAGGAGGACAGAAATGATGAGTTCAAGGCAATCAATCAATCCTAACAAGAGAATTCAACAGCTTCTCAATGGAAACTGTTAACTCCCAGTTCATGATGAATTCTAGCCTAAGCAAGTGTTTTAAAAGTGAATTTCATCCAAATTTACGTGATTACTGATACTGATATTGCCTTTTATTCTATTAGTGAAGACACCTATAATAATTGCTTAAATAACATTTTTTTGCCACATTTAGAAAAGTGTTAATGTGATTTTATCTTACTTATTTTTAAATAAATGAGAATGTCTCTTCAGTACCTTCACTGTGCTTTACAGGGAAGGCCATTCTTGTGTTGCTGAAAACTATGGAAAATGCACAATTGACAAGCAATTATACATGCTGAATAACTGTCATTGTCATGATCCAGCCAAGTCAAAAATGGGGACTTTTTTTTTTTTTTTAATAAAAACTCTGGTTGACATTTAGTATAGCATCACAGTATTTAAGTATGTGAGTAAGGAAGTGGTTCAAGGAGTTACACTCTTGTACTGACCAATTACTAAACAATTCTTGTCAGTTTTTTTTTTTTTTTGTGTGTGTGTGACTCATTTTCTAGGTTTCAAAATGTGCCTCACCACCTCTAAGGGGGTAAGTACAAAAACATTCTTTATTTGAAAAAAAAATTAATTATTGTTTTAATTTAACAAAGTTATGGATTATAATGTGATAATTTGATACATATACACAGTGCATAGTGATCAAATCAGGGTAACTAACATTTTCATCTCCTTAAACAAATTTGATTTTGATTGACACATAATAATCTTACATTCTACATGTGAAACAATGTGAGCATTAGCAGGAGCAAAGTGCCCAAAAACATAAAGATATGCATTGTACCAGGAGGGTCTCTTGGCCAGGACTCAAAGGCTACAGTCTGAGCTCACTGCTCAGGAGGGCCCTATGAAGAAACCTGTTTGGCTTAGGGCCTACAGATGTGGCCCCAGGAAGAGCACCTTATTTTTCTATGAAGTGAAAGCATTCTGTGTCTGTGTCCAAGACAAGACACAGACCACCACAGCCTGCCCTCCATACCTCTTTCAATATGACTGCCCTTCACGTCTCTCTGCATATGGCTGGCATGTGTGAGGCCCTGGGTTCAATCCTCAGCACCACATATAAATAAGTAAATATGGATCCTGCAATTGTCATTTGCTTCTTCCACGCTGGCCACCAGCCTTCAGAGGGTCTCTGCTCAGACTCTTCTTCCACTTCTCAGAAACTTGTTTTTCTTCCTTATTCTTTCCATATCTTATTTTCTTTTTCATTTTTTATTCTTACCAGCAATGCACAATGATTACAAGTTTTCTTTTTCTTATTTTAGTTGTTGTTGACCTTTATTTCATTTATTTGTTTATATTGGTGCTGAGAATTGACCCCAGTGCCTCACACATGCTAGGTAAGTGCTCTACCATTGAGCCACAACCCAGGCCCTAGTATCTTATTTTCATATAGCTCATCCCACACACATTTCTCTTCTTTGAACTCTATCATTTATTACCTACATCATATGTGAAGTTTAGAGTTTAACTATAGATTCATTTTTAAATAAAAGCATTGTTGAGATGTAATTGATAGATGCCATAAAATTCACCCTTTTACAGTGTAGAATTTAGTAGTTTTGAGTATATTCAGAATTTAGTAGTTTTGAGTATATTCATCTTCACTATTTAATTTTTTAAATATTTTTTTAGCTGTCAATGGACCTTTATTTTATTTATCTGTTTGTGTATTTATTTATTTAATTATTTATATGTGGTGCTGAGGATCGAACCCAGGGCCTCACACATGCCAGGCAAGTGCTCCACCGTGGAGCCACAACCCCAGCCCCATTTTTACTACCCCCCAAAGAAACCTCATATTCCACCAGCAGTTTGCTCCATGCCTTCCCTTTCCCTATTCCCTGGAAACCACTACTCTGCTTTCTGTCTCTATAGATTTGTTCTGGAAATTTTATACATAAGGAATCATAACATATGTGGTCTTTTGTAACTGGATTCCTTTACTCAGCATAATGCATTGAAGGTTCCTGCAAGTAATAACATGTATAAGTATTTCTTCTTATTGATGGAGGAATAATATTATTCCCTTGTATGGATATGCCACATTATGTTTATCCATTCATCAGTTGATGGACATTTGGGCTGTTTCCATTTGGGGCTATGAGTCTCTGAATATTCATGTACAAGGCTTTCTGTGGATACACGTTCCTAGGACAATCAAACACAGGGCAGAGAGTCTGCATATTCTCACTGAAATAAAGTTAACAGCTAAAATTGCTTAACTATACTAGTAATTTTCTAATGGCTTTCACTGTGGGCTTCAGGGAGTTAATATTTCCCTCAAGTTGGGCACCTTATTTTTCTATGAAGGTGAAAGCACACTGTTTAGACAGAAAAGAAAGTCAAAAGTCCAGGTGCTTATGTTTGATTTCTGTCCTCAAAGTTGCTCTATTTCCTTGGTCGAGAGTCCTCCCTAATTTTAGCTTTATTAGCTTGTAAATGAGAGGAATATTATAACTTGGAATCTAATTCAACAGAGACTATTACTTAGCTTTCAAATTGCAATTAAAGTGTTCTTGCAGGAACATTATGAACCATTTAAAGCACGCTTTTCAGGCCTAGAAGCCGCAGATTAAAAAGAAGTTGAGATTCCTATAAAATGTTAAGTGTGTCTCAGAAGAAAACAGTGAAAACTCATGACCTTTCTGCTTTGCAATTTAAAACATATTAATGTCTTTCTGCTTCCTCTCCTAGAATGACCCATGTGGTTAAATCTGGAAGTCCCCAAATATCAGTCGCTTTTTACAGCTAAAAATATACCATGAGAAGAGCAAGCCATTGGTATATTATGAAATCTGTTATTCATTCAGTTTTAGTAGTAAGCAAATGACAATTGCAGGATCCACTGGGGAGCCCTAGAGCCCTGAATCTGGACTCCTGATGTGAAGGTGGGTTTTGAGGAGATACTGTAACTCTCTTGACAGCTTATTCCAGTCAAGTGGCATAGAAAATGGCACTGTCCAGTGTTACAACTTCAACTGTCCAAGTATAAGCCCTATTCTTGTTCATATTGCTGTTCCTGATATATTCACTTAGCTCACCTAAGGTGGCCCATGAAGCTTAGTCGAAAGACAGGAGTTTTATCAGTATGGAAGGTACTGAAAAACAATACATGTGTGCAATAGTCCCAGCTTTCAAACCTCTGATCTTTCTTATTTATGGTTTTGTATGTCCCAGAAATGATTCGGTAACGCTGACTTTCTGCATCTTTCGCTCAGCAAGTAATGCAATTCAGCAAGACTCTATCTCTAAATAAAATATAAAAAAGGGCTGGGGAGGTGGCTCAGTGGTTAAATGCCCCTGAGTTCAATCCCCAGTACCAAAAAAGAAAGAAAGAAATGCATTTCTGGCTTTCTCATTTGGTGCTATTTTGTATCAGTATCTCCTTAAACTGAATCATTCAACAATATGATTCACTGGGTCCTTGAAACTCTGCTTTAGCTCTTGAATTCCTTACTCTCCTCAACAACTTCACTGAGTCACACTTTGATGACTAAGTGCCTAAGTGCTTTTTTTTCTTTTTTTGGTCTAAGTTTCTATTACCACCTACTCAAAAAGAAAGATGAGAAGGACAAGCATAACAACTACAATGACTGAAGTAGTACTGAATGGATTAATAAATGCATATGTACTGCTTATTTCTAGAAATCATTATGATGGAGGTGATGCAAGTTCATACTGCCTGATCCCAGAGTGCACATACCACAAGAACTTCTACCCAGTGTGCCAAGACAAAGGAAAAATGTTTCTACTTCAACCACTTAACCTAAAGAATATTGTAACCCAATATTTAACAATCTCTACTGAATACCCACAAACCAGACAGTGTGTTGGGTCCTTGATGTACAGACATGAACTGATTTCTTCCTTGCCTAGTTACAGAAAGCAAGTGAACAGATAGCAAGTGAGCAAGTACACTGAAGTGTAGAACCAGGAAGCTGATGTCAGCTATGTGCAGGAACAGTGCTCGATGGAAGGAGATGGAAGAGGGGATCATAGTGGTCTCGGAGCTGATTTTTAAGATGCAGTGTTGAATTGTGTCAAGAGGTGAGTAACACATTAACAATCGTTTTATCATCATGAAACAAAGCCAATAACTTTATTCTCTTCATTTTCAAGAGTATTATTTTGGAATGACTTTTTGGTCCTCAAAATACTCAAAGAATCAAAGTTATGTTTGAAAATAATGACCTATGTTTATGAAACGCAATTCATGAAAAAATATGAATTTTCTACCTGCTCCAAGACAAGTGCTGCTGCAGAGGTTAGGGTTATGGTTAAGGTTAGGGATGGGGTTAGAGTTAGTTACTGGACATCTCACAATGATCAAGACAAGATGTTCCTGTCCTGCTGAAGTTACAATCTCGTGATGAGAAACCAGTAACAGAGGAGTGAACAAGCAAATAAAGACCTTCAAAGTAGTCACAAGTGCTACAAAGAGAATCAAGCTTGGTGATGTGATGGAGTAACTCAGGGTAAGTGGGGCTATGCAGGCCAGTATGTGGAATGCTTCTTTGAAGAGGTGCCATTTGGGCTGAGTGGATCCAGCCATGTAGGGAGTATACAGATTTTACAGGGGAGATGAACTTGGCAAGGGCAGAGAACAGAAAGAATTCCAGGTATTCTGTTCCTCCCCAGGGGCACTGCTAGGCAAGAGGGGCTCATAGTTCATCAGGGAGTCAGATAACAGAGACCACCACAGAAGCTGGATTTGACTCCTAGGACAATGGGGAGCCACTGGAATGATTTAAGCAGAGGCATGACATTATCTGATGTGTGTTTCTTAAGTACTGGGTATTAATGAATCAAAGTAAGACAAGGTTTAGAGAAAGCAGTGAGAGTAGGCAGAAAAGAGTGAGGGGAGCTTGATTGGCAGAGGGAGCAGGAACACACTTCTAATGTCTGTACTCAAAATGTAAGCACGGAATAGTGCCTTGGTAAAAGAATAATCTCCTTTTTGGTATAACATGTGCCATATGCATTTCTTGGCATTTCTTAAGCATAGCTTTTCATCAACTTTATCTTTCATCTATAGTAGGGCACAGGCTCCCAAAGCATGGAGCTCCTGCTTTTCCTGTCAGCCCCTCTCTTCTAGGAAGTGCTGTTCCATATTCAGAACCTCATGGGTGCTGAATAAATATTGATTAAACAAACTGAGTGATGAATCATGGCGCTGCAAGTGTGGGTGCTTGGAAACGTGGAAGCAGAAGTGAGCTGGAGTCTCCAATCCACAAGGCAGAAATCGGACGAGTGATGTTTGGATGGATGTGGGATTGGGAAGCACTGTCCCCTCCCAGCATTCAACACCATGGGGTTTATGGGGTTTATATGGTCATTGGTCGCCACCTCCCACTGGCTGAGTGGAGAGTGAATTCCAGAGAATCCCTGCCCATTGCTCAAGGAAAAGTCCAGGAAATGATGCATTTGCCAGGAGCATGGAAACTTGCTCTTGATGACCAACACCCCCAAAATGCAGTCTAGGCTGTGGATGGAGCAGGTAAGGCCAGAGGGAACTTAAGAGAAGTGGCTACACTTCACAAAGAGGGTGAGGGAAGAATTCCAAAATAAATGCAATTGTACTGCATAACATGGACGGGCCATCTTTTTCTGCAAAAAGGTCAGAGAATAAATCTTTTAGGGCTGTGTGTCTCTGCTAAAGTCACTGTAACCCTGTCACAGCAAAGCCTTTACATCAGGAACGCAGCCACTAACAACTGGTAAATATCTGGGTATCCATATTCAAATAAAACATTGCTTATGGATATGTGGATTTCATGATTATTTTCACATGTAACAAAATATTGTTTTTTTTTTCATTCAATTATTTAAAAACATAAAGATGATTCTGAGCTGACAAGACATGCAAAAATAGCCAGTAGGCTACCCACTGTTCTCAGATTACCAAAATGTACTTTATTGGGCAAGAAAGAGGGAGAACAATATATTTAAATATTATTTAAAATAGCAATTTTGTGCAAATATTCCAACCCTCTCCTTAGTTTCTCAATTGCTTAATGTAAATTACAATTTAGCCACTTGTAGAATATGACTTTTTTTGATAGTAAGGATTGAGTACCATCAAATATCTCTTCTCTTGGGCATCTACTGACGAGGAGCTAATCTCCCAGATGGACTCAGGGCTTCCTCTCTGCCCTGTTGTATGTTCCCCACACAGACCAAATGATCTGGAGAACAAGGCCATTTGTTCTCCTTCTTGAAACACTCTGATGGCTTGCCACTTGCATTTAGAGTAAGACATAAATGCCTGATCTTTTTCTTGCCCCACCTTGTTTCTGACTACTCTCAGATGTCCAGCAATCTTGATCCTCCATCTGAGAACTCTCTGGTCCACGGCACCAGCCATTTCCTTAGCCTGAGACAGTCCTTCCCAGTGTTTAGCATGGGGGATCCTCCCGGAGAATATGGCTCTGCTCAGTTGTCACCTCATCAGAGGGGCTGTCCTTGGCACACTCAGTCCAATGTAGCTTTTCTCCAAGTCAGTTTCCATCATTCAGCCCTGGTTTATTCTAGAACTTTATCTGAATTATCTTGTTAATTAATCTTTTTACTTATTTTCCTGACTCCTCCCAGCAAAAGGTAAGCTCTCTTAGGGCAAGTCAATTTTTTTTTTTTTTGCATTCCTAGAATGATGCCCAACATTCAGTATTATACATTTTATATTTGTTGAATGAATGAAGACAAGAATCAGAGGTGGCTTCTAGAATGGCAGTTTTTGGAGTTGTGCTAGTATTTTACTCAAGTGTGGAGTGAGAGTGAATACACAGGACAGGCTGGCATGGGCTAATGGGTAAGACTGACCCTGAGAAAGGACCAAGGTCTAGTTCCTGAGAGGTCACCGGCTATATACTAAGCTCTCTGCACTTCACCAGGAAGTCAATGGGGAGTCACAGAAAGGTTTAAGCAGGCACACACTAAAATAGGTCAGCATATTGATTGGAATGTTTGCATTGGGAAAATAGGTATGTTATTATATCCTGTTTACACCATTCAGGGTATCAAAGGTCAAAGAGTAATCAGAGATAATCCCTAACTTGAATGAGTGTGGAACGATGCCAAAAATGAATTCAAGTTCAGTGCAAATGTTTCATCCATCTATACTTGGCTGTTCTCTTTTGCAGCTGGGAGTCTTGAAAAGATGCCCCTAGTTTCACAATTTTTGGTGTTATTTTACAGAAAAGAAGCTTTTTGGTAGGTCTACCTTAAGTCTGAAAAACGAAAATGAGGATGTGGAATTAAAAAAAAAAAAAAAGGGTGGTTCAACTTTATGTTTGCAGTTCAAGCCCCAGTAGCCTGATCCAACCACAGAACTGAGATTTCTGCATGAGATATAACTTTCTCAAAATATGCCAACATGAGGAGGAAGCCATTTAAAAATTTTAAAAACAAACTGGAAGAATCCTTTTTCTTATATGCAAATCCCCTTTCTTTCTTCCATTATTCTTCATACTTGGAACAGAAGTGCTAACTTCTGTATACTTTCTTTTTCAGGAATACATGGAGGAACCTGAAAAAATTAACCCTTTAGAAGCAAGAAACCAAAGGTCAGAGATGCAACTGAATTTTGAGTTTGAGTAAAGTGTGGGAACTGAGGTCTACACTCACCGACAGAGGTTTCCACAGACAATACCTGTTTTGCAGTGTTACCCTTAAGCTGTCTCTGTACCAGCTCTAAGATGCTGAAATTTCTTTTAGAAAATAAAGGAAAGATTACCAACCACCCATGGGAATCTTTGCATACTTAGATCTTTATAAATAATTTTAAAAAGCTTAAAGTAACCACAAACATCAGTTTTGAATGACAAAAAGGTGCTCATCATCCATAATTTTATTGTTTATCTCCAATGTTACTTTCCTTTTCATTCATTCTCTCTGTTAGCCTCTTGAGCATTCTGTAGATAGTTATGCATGTCCTAAAGGGGCATATCTCAGACCATCTTCTCTGAAGATGTTCTTGCCTACCTTGCTTTGCCTCTAAGCCTCAGCATCTCCTTATTAAAGGCCAAGATGAAAAGTGATTTTTTAGGAATTTCATCTTTTGTGTCAATACATTCCTGTCTTTGCCACTGGCTGGCTTCAGTTGATTGGGAGCTTTTAGAAATGTGAGGGAGAAAGAGCACTGCACCTACAGAGAAGGCAGTGAGAAGCAGCTGGACTAGATGGAGGGAGGTAGCATCTTGTGCTTCTCCTGGCCCCTGTTGTCCCTGCCTGGCTGAGCCTCCACTCTCCCATCTTGAGAAGGCCCTCAGGTACATTCTATGGCCAGATGAGGAGGGTCTTATAGCAATGCAATGTAGGTTGGCCACAGGAAGAAGAAACTCCGAATCTACGGGGAAAGGTGAGACCCAATGTATAGGACCCTCTTGAATTGAGGAGACTTACTGAGAAGTCGTCACGGGGGAAGAATAAGAGATCCTGAAGAGGGTCATTCCGATAGGTCTTTTCAAGTTCTTCAATAACAGTTTCATAATCCAAAGGCTCCAGAAGTCTAGGTTTTTCCTGCTGTGAGAAAAGAAAATACCATGTTAACCACTCACACACATCACTTTGCTTCTTCCCCATGTGTCCTTTGATTTCATTTCTTAGTTGTCACAGAGGTTTTTGGTATCACACTTACAATGTAGTCATAGAGACTCCAGGCATTTAGGATAAAGCCACATGATTACTATTTCCATATCTGAAATAATACGAGAAGATCCTGAAATACCTAACATCTCCTTTAGTAATTTGAGCTGTTGGCACTGATTCCCAAGAGCTCACAGGGGTCTGCCTGGCACATCCATAGCATAGATGTTTCTGTAAACTTGATCTTTGTCAACATGAAGAAAGGGCTTCTGTTGACCTGCTACAGTACTACAATGATCATCATCATTTTTGCTGAATTAGGTACTTCTTTTATGTTCTCCTTGGGTCAGTTTAAAAATGTTGGCATCTTGCTGGCAATCAGAGTATCACAGGTCGTCTTAGTTGTCACTGAAGCATGGATCCTATGTCAGGATTAATTGCTTGGCTCTAAGCCTCTTTGTCTCCACAGAGAGAAGCCTAGTCAGACTCTAATAGAACTGAACAACACAACCATCATGGACACACTGTGGTGAAAACGTGTGAGTCAGGAAAAATAGCCAATCATACTGCATTAACATCCTGAACCCAAGAAGAAAGGCACTCCCTTCAGAAAAGCCTCCCAGAGTGCTAACAAATAAATGCTAGAAGATGTTATTGCCTCACCATAAAACTGATGTTCTTCCTCCAAACTGTAAAACACAGAGAGAGAAAAATGGACCCCTCCAAAATCAAAACAGAACAAAACATTACAAATCCAAAAACCAAAGATACAACCTGAGAACCCCATCCCTTTAATGAAATCTTTATGCAAATTAAATGAACAAGGATAGTCTTTCCTGTGTGTGTGTGGCCGGGGGGGGGGTACTAGAATGTTAGGGGTCACCAAGAAGTTTGGATACTAAAGTGATCTCATAAGTGAAAAAAAAATATTTCTTTTCTTTTTCACATCAGTGATAACAACAGAAAACTCTCCACCAACCTCCTGGCCCCTCACGTGCCACTCATTCCCAAGCTGCAAAGCACATAGGTTTAGCTTTGATGGAGGACGTCTTTAGAAAAAGTTGTCTGCTGCTAAACTCCCCAAACCTTTCATGGATGTTTTAAAAACTGCTAATGGACACCTCAAAGTAGCACTCAATATTTATTTTGATGATTTTCCAAATATAAAAGCAAAACAAAATAAAATAAAATGTGCACATTCTGCATTAAAAGAAAACCCACACATGCTTAGGCAAGCCCAGGGCAGGGCAAGGTGCTTATTCTCCCTGGAGGGGCCCTTCTAGTAAACCGGCTATATTTAGCAAATAAAATGCAGAAGTCTGTAGGACATCTGAAGAAAAGAAGCAATTCAATTGCCAACACAATCTGTTTAGTGAAAGGTCTTTTAAATATTGAGCATTTTGAAGTAGAAGATATTGAATCACATGGCAAGACTCGGGTGATTTTTAAAGAGCCTTTCGAGAATCCCTACATTTTGACATTCCTATTTTATTTAGACTTATTTTAAGTTCCAATTCCTTGTTTCCCAGAAAAAAAAAAAAAGTTAATTCCAAGGATCACAAATTGATGGCTTAAGAGGCAAATGCAAGTCCCCAGATGTTTGGTTGGGCATCAGCATTTATTTTGTTTGGCTTTATTTTATTTTAAACTGACTTTGAATGTCTTCAAGTAGGGTGTTTCACTCCAGTTCAGCTGCAGGCCTCAGGAGCACTTATCCGTCATTACTTCTGACCCTGCAGCATCCCACGTTTATATCACCAACAGCCCTTGCGGGTCTTCAAGTTTAAAACACTTCAGTTATTCTGGAACCTCTTTTTTCCCCCCCAAGATGAATGTGTATGCATGAAATATATCAAACGAAACAAAATGCATAGTAAAGTGCTCTCAGGAAGCTCTTATCTCTCCACAGATTTGATTTGGTCATTTATGTCCCTTTTCTTCATTTAAGTTTCTTTGCTTTAGGTGTACAATGCCCTCAATGAACAGCCCAGGTCATATCTGCCACCACTTTTCTCTTTTTCCCCCTTTTTCACACCAATGTGAGCAAGAGGATATGGCTCTAGTATATGTTGCAACTCACACATTTAAATAAATATGACATAAGCATGTTTTGAGTGGCCTTCTACACTTCAGTTCTCATTATCTTTTACCTAATTTTAAATCTCATTAGTCTCAAACTTGAGCATTAATTAAGAAAGGGGAGACAAGAAGGTCTTTCAAAGATTTCTCACTGGAACCCAAATTTTACCTAAATTTAATCCTATTCAAATTAGTGCAAGAGGCAAAGCAGAGCTTTCAAGTTCAAAGTTATTGACATAATCACAGAGAAACTAAGTCCTAACTGTTCTTGATATTCCCCAAACAAGGCAAGCCCTGCAAACTACTGTGGAAGGGCATATTTGTATGTCTCCATTTCAGGCTATGACATATCAGACAATTAATGAATGATATTTATTAGTCCTTTCCTATTTAGAATATTGCATCACAGTTATTTTGATGGGGGAATCACAAATCCAAGATATCTGCATCATAAATTTTGGCCTGAGGCAGGGTAGATTAGTGAAATGCTATCTTCCCAAGGATTTTATTAATTGGTGTCAAGATACTCAATATATCAGAATTTGGAGGATAAGAAATTTAACAAGTCGACAGCACCTATAGCCTAGGATTTGACAAAGTTTGCCATGAAAGTTTTATACCTCTGGGATGCTGAGAATGCAGACTATTCCACCAGTAGTTCTCTCTAGAGCAAGGGGGCTATCTTCTCAGGGATTCAGTCAAAGATACAGACGCATACAAGGCTGGTGGGACCAGTTAATTTCTCAATCCTGATCCTTGCAGAGACATTGAGTGAAAATGGGAACTGAGCAGCATTGATTTACAGCTTTAACAAGGGTTGAGTTGTCCCTCCTGAATTTAGTGTGTGTGTTTCTTTTGGAAATGCACCAATTGGGATAAGGTATGTGCCAAGATTACCCTGAATTGGATTGGATTTTATAGTGCTTTTTACTCTTACTCTCTTTCTCTCAAATGAGTAATGAATTTCATTAGCTATTTTAAAGTTACTATGCATGGGAAAAGGCACCCACCAGGACCAGTTATTATGCAGCAGGGCGATGTTTCCCCACAGTAGTAACAGGCCCTATTCTTCTTATACAGTATTAAGAGATTTGTTTGATCTAGTTCTCCAAACCCTCAGCTCTTTTCCAAAGCAACTTCACAGCAGAAGAATGGGCCCCTGTCACCAAAACAAATGCTTTCTTCCCCTCATTCTACAACTTCTCATGAACACCAACCCATTCTTAAGCCCTGGAGTGGGGAAGCTGCCATCTTGGTAGAGTCCAGGCTGCCAAGACCATTTCAGCTAGTAGACCGTCTGTGCTTTAACTACAGATCCTGATCTTAAGCACATAGTGCTTCTTCACAAAGATCTGAATCAGTTTCATTATTATAGTTCAAAATCAATTAGGGGAAATAACCAATTGGGTGACACCAAAGAAAAGAAAATACATATTTGAAGCATGTGGCCCTAAAAATTTAATTATTAAATTACCAACATGGACCTTCATCCAGAATAAGTCTAACTAAAAAGTAAACTAAACTACCCAGCCTAGTCGCCTCATATACTCAGGAACCAGAATTTTTGGGAGTCTAGAAAATTGCAGGTATTATGGACTATGGACTATGTAACAGTTGGCATAGTAATTAAAATGCTTATGTCTTAATTTCTGCATCTGTAAAATGGCTTAGTAAGAGATTGTTTCACAGGATGAGATGAGGTAGTACTTCTTAGAAAAGCACCAGACCTCATATATTTACTTTATAGGTATTAAATAAGTTAAGGTTATGAATTTTAAATTTTCACTAGTCATGAACTGAAAGGACCTGTGTTGTGAATTTAATATGTGCAAAGAGCAAAGAGCAAGTAGGCATTCAATAAAAATGTATTGAGTAATTAAATATATATCTTTGCATCCAGATCCAGTAATTCCTTTTTAGGGATCTATCTAAAAGAAATAATATATATATATGTATATATTTTACATATATGTATATATATATATGTATATATTTTACATATATGTATATATATCTATATGCATATATACAAATACATACTTGCATAGCATTTACAAATATTTCTATATTTGTATATATGTATGTGTTTGTATATATACCCATGTATATATGTACGTAAGTATGCATATATGTATATGCACATAAATATGTGTAAAACCATTTATATATTTATGTACAATCATATATATTTATGTATAATCTAAGATATGTGCAAGGATGACTTGGCAATATTATCTTTGTAACAAGGTGGAGAAACATGCTTACCTTCACCCAAGGTGGATAAGAAAGGTGGACAGTCTGGTGGAGGCTATACCCAGTGTAGATACCTGAGTTGCTTTTCAAGAAAAGTGGCTTATAATTGTCAGAAAACCATGTGTAATAGAGAAAGGCTTAATGCAGCAGTGAGTTTTGGGAAGAACATTAAGTCTAGGATAAAGGTTGAAGTAAATAAATAAATAATTGTGTAGCACCTGTCATGAGTTTGCTGAATCCTTCAATACTTCGGTAAAGTTAGTGAACTCACAAAGTTTTGCAAGTGTTGGTGGTGGGGGGGGAACCTAAAGAAGGTGGGGTCCATGATCAAGATAGCTACAAAAGGAGCCACAGGGAAATGGGTTATCTTAGAAGAAAAGCTCAAGGAAATCTTGACAGTGGCTCTAGATTGACACACATGATGACATTAGAGTCTGAATCCAGAATACCTGTCTAGAACTCTAGGTGGTAGTCACGTGGGAAGGGCATAGCCACATAAAAAGGGAGAATAAGAAGTCATTGAGGGTAAGAAATGATTATGAAATTAAGGCACATCAACCCAATAAACTAAGATATGCCCATTAAAACTGTTTTTTTTGAAGTTTATGATGAAAAGCAAAATTGTATATGTATTATTGTTTAATAAAATGCAAATAAATATTGTACAACAGACTAACTGAACACAGTATTGAAAATTACTGAAAATTAAAAATGCTGAGAGATATAGATCCAAATATTATTAGTTATTATGTTTAGATGGGACTGTAATATTTGGGATTTTACTATTTTGACTTTTCTGCATTCTCCACATTTTCTATTAGGAACATATTTTGGTGGAAAACATAAACTTGATTTCTCAAAACTATCATGGCTTCATTGAAACACTGGGGAATTGTTTGATTTTAAAATTGTTTACCCCTTTGAAAATCCACCAGAGAGGGATCCTAGAAATATCACAGCGGGGCTTCATATAGAAATCCAACCACTAAAGTAACAGTTTCAAGTAATTAAAAAAAAAAGATACACAAAACTCTAGGGAAAGGAGACCAGGGAAAATAATTACAGACTAGGAATGAGGTTCTAGAAGCTCATGTCAGCAAAATGGAGAATCACAATTAACAATTTAATAGCGGAAGTATTTTTGGCTTGATAGGGAACCACTGACATCTAATATATTAAGTTATATGTGATGGTCATTGTTGTGAAGAATTAGATGCAGAAACTCCAGGGGGAAATTCAGAATCTTTCCCTACCAGCTACGTGACTTGGGCAAGTCTAGTCTTAGCTGAAGTTGATTTGAGTGGGAATAAGGGCCATGGTGTTGTAAAGATGAAGAAAAATAACCAAGTGCAAGTGGTAAGTGAATCACAAAATGCCAGACAAACACAGATTTGTCTTTATTTAAAAATTATCCACATGGCTTTACCCCAAAACTTTTGAAGTTTATGATAAAAAGCAAAATTGTGTACATATTATTGTTTAATAAAAATGGGAATAAATACTGTACAACAGACTAACTGAAAATTATTGAAAATTTAAAAAGGTGAGAGATATGGATCCAAATATTATTAGTTATTATGTTTGGATGGGACTGTGATTTTTAGGATTTTACTATTTTGACTTTTCTGCATTCTCCAATTTTCTATTAGCAACATATTTTGCTTTCACTGTGGTGGAAAAAATGAACTGGATTTCTCAAAACTATGATAGCAAATCAAGGCAAACCAAACCAAGCACAATCCTACCAACTAAATTCTTCATGTTCCAGAGACAGCCCTATATGATTTTATATTTATTACCAAATTTCCTTAAGAGAAAACCCAGACAGTGAATTATTTGAACAGAGGTTTAAAAAAGGTACTAATATAAGGAAAAGTACTAAAATAGGAAAGGAGCAACTTATTCTCTGTATCTCCTAAATCAAACCAGCTGCTAACTATGTGCAGCAGCCCCAGAACATGTCCCTGAAATTCTACCTTTTGTTTTCCTTGAGAAATAGCCTAGAAAATTCTTTTGTGTATTTATAATTTCAGTTCAAAAGAGAAGGATTAAATTTAGAATGGGTTTGGTATTAATCTTGTTAGCTTTGCAAATAGAAATATCTAGAGGGCAATCCATGTTGCAGATGCTTGGAATTTCTTTCTCTAATGCAAACTTGTACAGATATAAGAGAGACTGTCAGTCCTGGGGAGCTGCTTGGCAAAGAGGCTGATGGAGTCAAGAAGAGAGAACAATCCTCAGAGCAAATCCCTCCTATTTGGGGGCTTCCTATTTGGGTTCTAAACTTTAGGTATAATTAGGGGAGTGAGCCTATTGGGGTCACTCCAATCCTATCGATCTGAATTAGTTATTTTTGATTCTCTGTTTCAAAAATCTGGTCTTTTCAAGAAACACTATGAAAAGAACACCCTTTCCCCACGTTGAGAAGTTGTATGACCTTTCTGTGAGATGCAGTGCAAATCATGATATTATCTGAGACTCCCTTACTCTTCTTCAGTTGCTCCTGTCATTGCTAAATATCTGAATCTTTATTCTGCTTTGGATATTAGTAACAGAATGCCTTCTTCAGTGTTATACTATTAATCCTCGGTTAATGACACACACAAAAAACAATATTTACTTTAGCATCAATAGAGTAGGCTCTATAAGAGGACAACATGCCAATTATTTAAAAATTCTCTTCACATCTTGGCATATAGACAAGCAACTAGCTCACAGTGATGATCTACAGGGTCCTCAGAGAGACCCCCCCAAAATCTCCAACCTTGAGACCTCCACAACAAGTTAGAAGTAACACAACTGTTAACTAAATTCAGTGCTATCAAGATAATAGAATAAATTTATCAAGAGAAATAAAAGATCTAAATGATACATGAATTCTCTAGACCCTAATATAAGCCAGGACCCTTTGGCCTCAATGTAAATGGATGAGAAACAACTTCCACACCATTTGTGTTTAAAACAAATTGAGAAAATTGGAGAGAGTCCATGCAGCTGGATCCATGGCCACAGCTGTGGGCCTGTGGGCCTGTGACAGATTTAATTCAGCCTCTCATCAGAGGGAGTTCCACTGGACAATCTCTCAAATGCCTGAGCTTCAGAAAACAAGACTAGCTTTTCTTACCAAAAGGAAATGATTAAGTAAGGAATAAGCCATTGCCGGCTGACCCTTTAACCTTCTCTCTGTCTTGAATCGCAGTGTCATAAGAACGGAAAAACACTAGCTAAATCAAGGTTAAGAACTGTACAGCTGGGCAAACTCAGATTAAGCTGAGTTTGGAAATGGTTTCCTTGGTAACAACGACACACAGATTGCAGAAGAAATCAACCAGTAGTAACTCATTGTCCATTTCAGTGAAATAAAGCAAGTTAAACTTAGTGAAATGTTAAGTCCTTTGCAATATAAGGGATGATCAGTTCATTATATTCAGTACACAGATTATGGTTAGAAAAATCATAATTATCTGTTTTGTTAACCCTTTATTTCATTAAGAAACCAAAAACAAAAGAGCCTTAGAGACTTTATCCATGATGTAAGATAGACTCTCAAACTGAATTAGGTCTTTTGCTGCCTTGTTTTTAGGGAAATAATCTAACCTTATTTATGTTAGGATCATGTCAAAATTCATACATTTTTGCACAATATATGAAAATAAAAATCAAAGTAGCTGATTCTCTGTATAATATGGATACTTGTAAAGAAGTAGAAAATATCCAAGAAGTTCTAAATCAAATTAAATTACATGTCTCATTTAGTTTTCTAGGAACACTTGAAAGATAATAAATATCATTAAAAATACATCACAACCCAATTACAAGGCTGCTTGACACCAAGGAAATTAATGCCTGAGAGCAAACTGCCGGGAACTTTAGATTAATTTATGTGAAGTCTGTGATGAAAGCTGCCACCCGCTTACACTCTGACACTATTTTAGTACTTTAGCACATAAACTGTCACCCACAGGTCAAGTGGTGTGTGTGTGTGTGTGTGTGTGTGTGTGTGTGTGTGCATGCGCATACGTATTTGTGTGTACATATATGTATGTGTCACACACAAACAAATGTAAATAGTTTTGTCAACACGCATCTTATATTTTCAAAAAGTCTCACCATGATGATAGCCAGTTCTTTTATCCTCTTTCTTATCTGTAGCCACTTGGAAGTGAACATACAAAGTGGACACTTTTGGTTTTTCAGTGCAACACCCATCGTGCCTTCTTTTAGGACTAGCATCTTAATTTCCTTTTGAGGACTTCTCTCCCTATCCCCTAAGACCTGTCCTGATTATTAAAAAGGTCATGCTTTTCTATGGTTTAAGCATGAAGCCCAGCAAGA
Organism: Callospermophilus lateralis; assembly: GCF_048772815.1. Taxonomy (NCBI): domain Eukaryota; kingdom Metazoa; phylum Chordata; class Mammalia; order Rodentia; family Sciuridae; genus Callospermophilus; species Callospermophilus lateralis. Next base: position 13,131,690 of record NC_135313.1, on the reverse strand, counting down.
TCCACTGGATCCTTCCTTCCAAAACATTGACTCTTGAGAGGAGAATTGGAATTTGTTCTTTTCTAAGTTTGCTAGTCCCACAGGACTGACCATTACCTCCAGCCACCAAAATGTGCCTGATTCCAACGTCCTGGCGGCTCCTACTTTAAGCCTAGTTCTTTTCCAAGACTTTCTCTATGTCCTGCCTCCTGCTCTCTTCTCTGGACTGTCCTGGCTTTCTGGAGTAAGATTTTAATGCTTCCAACTAAAGATCCTAACACTTCATAAAACAAGGAGCAACACTTATAATAGAGGACTATCACTTCTTCAATTTATGTTTATTTAGATTTGAATGGTCTTAAAGGACCTCTTGCAGCCAATGACTTTTGCCTTTGCAGTGCAAGAATGTAGGTTTAATAAACTCACTCGTTACTAATGCACTCATGTCATTTCACTCTGAAAATTTATACCAGGCATCGTACCTCCTGGGAATGAGGAACTTAGGTAACTTTGTAACTTTCCAAGGTGATACAAGAAGTGCAGCCCTGGTCTCTAATTTTCTATGAACAGTAACTCATTCTCCTAGGACACCAGAACATCTGGAAGTCAAAACATGAGTTTATGACCACCTTTGCTTTCTTTGCTGACAGTGTCATATGCTGTAATTTTGCTCTCTGTGGACAATGCCTCACTGTGTTGGAAGTGCTGCTAGACCCCTGCAGCAAATGACAGAGCAGGCATCTGGAAGCCTTCCCAGCCTCAAAGAACTTTCCTTCATCCTGCTGTTTTCATCTCAAGAGTCACACTTGCTGAATTTGTAATATGAAAATACATACATGTTTGCTTATAAAAGTGACATAGCCACACCCAAAATTTATTAATATAGTACCAATGGATCTCATAATTTTAAACAACATATCTCATAAATGCTGGTAATATTTTTCTACTATGGTCATTATGATCAATGGCAAGGACCATGATATGTATTTAATATCTCGTCTCACTAAGTAACCATATTAATCATGGAAGAGAACATCATTTCTTTTTTTCTTTTCTTTTTTTTTTTAATAGATGAGAAAACTTAGATTCTGAGGACTTGAATGACTTGGCCAGCAAGCTGAAGGAAGAACCATATTTTAAACCAGCTCATCCTTAAACCTATGACCCACTTCACTCTACATTATCAGCAAAAATCTTGCCTTGCAGAAACAAGAAAAAAAGCATTAAAAACAAAAAATTAAAAAGTTAAAAAAAAACCCTTTTGAGAACCTAGGTGCCCTTCAACAGATGAATGAATAAAGAAAATGTAGTATGTACACACAATGGAATACTACTCAGTCTTAAAGAAGAATGAAATTACAGCATTTTCTGGTAAATGGATGGCACTGGAGAACATCTTGCTAAGCAAAATAAGCCAATCCCCCCAAGCCAAAGACCAAATATTTTCTCTCATAGGTGGGTGCTAATTCAAGATGTAGGGAGGGGCTAGGGAGGAACAGAGTTACTTTGGATTAGGTAGAGGGAAGTAAAGGGAGGAGTGGGGAAGGAGTTAAGAAGGATAATAGAATGAACCTGACATTATTACCCTATGTATACTTATATGACTACACAATTGGTGTGATTCTATGTCATGTACCACCAGAAGAATGAGAAATTATACTCCATTTTTATGTGATGTGTCCAAGTGCATTCTATTGTCATGTGTAACTAATCAGAACAAATTAAAAAGAAAAAAAAAACCTTGGGGGAAGATTCTGGAATAGACCAGTAGTTTGGGAAACTTCCTTCTCCTTTTGTTTAACAGTGAGGGAAGGCCAAGGATTGGCAAGAGGTTAATGAGCATCTCAGAAAAGAAAGTGGTAGAGACAGAGGACAAATGATGTTTATGGACAGGTAAGGAAGGTGAAGAACAGGAATCTAAAAAGTGGATTTAGAAAGCACTTAGTGAATGCCAATAATGTTTGTGTCAGAATTGCCACCAATTGAGAAAATCTTGAAAACCAAAAAGTCTTCCTGCCACCACCAGGAAGTAAAGAGTTGTTGGTGTCTGACCTCACTTCCTGTCCACTGTGACACCCGATTCCCTAGCAGATAGTCCACATCCACACTCAGAGGGTTGGTTCTCCCTTCGTTTCACTCCTCCCTCTGTTGGCAGTCCACCTTGAGCAAAGTTAAGGTCGTTCTTGCTTCAACTACAGGCACTCCCCCAGGTCCATATTGCAGCAAACTGGCTCCTGAGCTGACTGTTCCCCCATGTCAGGGACCACACATACAGTTCTGTATGTATGTTCACCTGGATTCTGAGGCTGGATCAAGTGTCAACGTGTGATTCTCCATTTCCTCCACCTCTCCGTTTATAAATTTCATTCCTGATACCTGTGTATTTCAACCTCAAATCACTCTCTTCTTTCCGAAACCATCACCTGGGACCTCTTATCCCATCCTGTGCTTCTTTTCTATCACTAGCTACCAACAAAATGTTTACAGATCAGATAGTGACAATAAAGAAGCTCACTTGACCAACAGACTATCTTCATATTAAGATACAAGAGTAAAAGATAAAAAACTGACTTGAAAGACAATAGTATGGTATAATACAGCATGATGTATGTGGGAGACATGTCAAAACCATTTGGATGAGATCCTCTGTCTACAGTTTTCAATTTCCTATTAAAGTGATAATAGGTTATTATTAAAAGAAAACACATTTTCATACATATCCAAAGTTTCCTAAATACTTTGAAATCTTGATGATTAATGATCCATCACCCAAGTAACAATTTAAAAACAACAAATCACATTAATTTTGGAAAGTTCAGCATTTTTTTCTGACTGTACAGATAACTGATATAACTCAACTCAATCATATATTTAATCTTTGCAAATTAGGACATGAAAGGTAGAAAGGAAATTGTCTTTTACTAACATCCTATGCACCAGAGATCATGTCACATAATTTTGGTAACAAATAATAAAAGTAGGCAGTTAAAAAGAAAGCCATCAACTACAGAACACTGCACACATTTTCAAAGATTAAGGGAAGTAGTTCACTTGATGATCCAAATAAGTTTCATTTTCCTTGAACAGTTCTCTTAACACAATGGTAATTTCTAACCTGAATGTTGTCTGTGATAAATAGATTAAAATATGTGATGGTGTTTCTTATTCAATACATTGGAAAATTGGATTAATAAAAGAAACCCTCAAATAAATTAAATATTTCAGTAGAGTAAACTCCACAGCTTCAAAGACCACTTGAAAAAAACAGAATCCACAAATTTGTCAAGCTGGATCAGGAGGGTATAAGATTTAGGTGGCACACTTGTTAGGAAGTCAGAGTTCTGGATAAGCATTCTCGATTGCTACAAAATCAAATAACTTCTAAGTTGGCCTTAAAGCAAGCAATGACAGTTCAAAATCCACATGCTCATTAGAAAAACAGATATTCTAGGAAAATCATATCCAGCAATTGTTATTTCTCCTTACATTCAAAGTTTAAAAGAAATTATTGTTTCATTTCTAACTTAACTTAGGGGCTTCCATTCATCTGCCAGGGAATTGTCACTCGAATTCCTTCTTCTCTCCTACCTATTGATGAGGCTCCTCAGCCAATCAAGGGAGGGGTTTAGATTTTAGAAAGCTTAGATCAATGTACTGAGGGAAGATCAATCTGGCTTTGTGTGGGCTTCAGCTGACACTTAGGCAGGGATGGAAAAATGTTTTGTTTTGGGGGCAAACCCCATGGACATGTTGAAGGACGTGGGACCCCAGAGCACAAAGCTCCACGTAGTCTAGAAATGTGTCTACTGAGCAATGCTGTTACCAAAAAAGCAAGATGAAAGTGTCACTTGTAAACCAGTGGCTTTAATTGTTGCAGTCACTGAAAAGACAACCATGCTAGGACGGTGGCCTCTTTCCCCTGGAAATGGAACTATTTTATGTGGTTTAATAATACTACATGACACTTGTAATTTTTTTTTTTTTTTTTTTTTTACCGTTTTCAGGCCATGTTCAGAAAGCATGTTCTCAAATCAAATTCTAATCAGCAGTCTTAAGAACAGACAGGTGCTATTATGAACATTTTGCAGAAGAGCAAACTGAGGCTCAGGACGATGTATGTAATCTAGCCAAGCACTGATAGACTGGGGGTGAGAGGCAGACCGCATGACCCCCATGACAGTGTGTCAAATCTATCCCTCTAATTAATCCATTTTCCTGGATTCTCTTTTCCAAAATGAAAACCACATCTTAGGATAATACTTGAAGATGAACAGAACAATCCCCTACTCAATAGCAGAGACAACCTGTGAAAGCAGATATGCCTATCTTAGGCTGACCAAAAGCAGGCAACTGTAGCAGGAAAGTCCCCAGTGCCTTCCACAGAAAAATAGCTAATCGCTGTATGAATGATCTTAATTAAATTTGAATGCATTGCTACTGAATGCTCTGGGAAAACACTGCATCTTACTGGCTGCTTTCCCCATAGTACTCAGTAGCAATATGTTCAAATTCAATTAAGATAATTCATAGAGTGATTAGCTTCATTATATGTTGAGACACTGGAGGCCGTCCTCTTGCCAACACTGTCAGTGTGGTGTGTATAAGATAGACATGTTCTTCTCCTGTGTGTTGTCTCTTTTAGTGGAAACAAAAAGTAAATCTTAGGGTGCCATATCATAACTCACTGTACTTCTAAATTCCCTGAGAGGAATGCAGCATAGAAATTGAGTTTTTAGAAATGGTCTAAAGGTTAAAATAATCTCAAACCAAGCAAATATTTGAAACAATTATACCATTTAAAAGCAAATATTTGAAACAATTATACCTTAACAATTATACCATTTAAAGCAACTGAAAAGGCTCTTAGGAGCCAGCTGAGAGGATACCACCAGTCTCCTATTTCTGGTCAATGGGGAACAAATGTTGGTCAGGGACTCTGTGCATATTCTGGTTATTAAATGCTGGGTGCAAAAACCCAGGATTCCTCCCATGGCTGGTAGCTTAGTTGTGTATCAGCAATACACAGACAGGCAGTACTGAGACAGAATCTGAACAAATAACAACATGTACCAACCCTGAAAGCCAGACCTCTAACAAATTCTGTTCCTATTAAATTGTCACCATGTATACTTTACATGATTTTGTCTTATCAAGGGGTAAGTGACTATTCTTCAATTTGATTCTTCATATTCATAAATGACAATTCATAAAAGTAGCCACATATGTATTTATATGCAATTTTAAAAAGCCTCTTCTATCTCTAGATTATAGATATTTATATTAAGAAAAAGATTTTTTTTTTTTACCCGTAGAATAGAGATTTTCAACCAGGAAGTCACTCTCTGCCCCGAGAACACATTTTTGTTTGTCACAATTGGGGAGAGGATACCTCCAGCGTTGGGTAGATAAAAGTCTAGGATGTTGCTAAAAATCCTAGAATTCAAAGAATACCACTACCTCCCTCCCTCCGCCCCTATCAAAAAAAAGTTGGATTCCAAGTGATAAAGGTGAAGAGGTTGAGAAAGCCTGCTCTAAAGAAAGCAAGGAAAGGTGGAAGCACCCTGCAAAATGATCTGTCTTAAGATGAGCTCCTCAGTCATGTTGCTGTGCCACGTATCCCACAGAACAATGATGCAAGTAAAAGAAGCTATTTAAGAGCCACACAGAGTGTTCTGTTTTATGCAGGACTTAGCCCAGTAGCCTATGTTAGAATACCACTCTAGGTTCACCCTTGTTAAAAGAAAGTGTTGAAGAAAAGATGGCAGCCACCATGTCACTACTGGGATACCCACATTTCATGGGAGTCACTGAAACAGTCCAGCCAGCAATCTCTAGTAACATGTATCTGTCAGTAGTTCTTCCAGACAGGAATCTAGAATTCTATGATAAGTACCCATTTCCAGAACACTGATGGTAGGTATTCCAACAAGAAGGCAGAAAACATGTTTAACAGTAAAACCAAAACAAATCTTTTTAATCTTTAAGATGAATCAACTTTTATAATCCTGGCTCCATCAATCAAATACTTATTTATTTTTTTCCTTCATGCTTTGGATTGTTGTGGCTAATAATTTTAAGGTAAAGTAGTGGTGCATAATAAAAATGGAGCAGAAACATTTAAAAACCACAACTAGATCTAGGTCATCAACTGGGGTCCTACTTTAGGCAATGGTAGGCTTTTCTTTACTAAAAAAGAAAAGTTGTTCCAGTAATAACATTTTGTATCCTAATATTAAGATAACCTTAGATGAATTCTGAATATTCCAAATATTCTGTTTAAATCTTCTACCCATATTTTCAAAAGAAGTACAGATAGTTTGAAAGCAGCATGACTTTGAAAAAAAAGATGTTAGTAAAAGTAGATATTTATGAACCCAGCTGAATATTCTTATAGAGGACTTTGCCAGTAGTCTATGTTAGAAAGCCACCTTTTAAAAAAGACAGTATTGAAGAAAAGATGGAGAGCAAAATGTTGATATTCAGATACCTACAGAACTAAATCTGTGGATTTCTTCTTGATTTATTCTCCTCAGTGTCCGTCTCTTCTTCCAAAATTCGCTGGGCTCCCGTTTGAACACCTTACTTCGGAAGCTCATTGTGTTTCTGTCATTCAGTCAAGATATGTTTTTAAAATATCGAGGTAGTTAAAACTTTTCTTTCTGAAGCTTCACCAAGCTGAGCAAATCTTTCTGCTTCGGTGAAAAGGGAAATGCTCATGCTACGTTAATAGAACTCAACAGAAAGGAAAGGAAAACCAACAAGTGACCACTTCCTGTGAGCAGCTCTGCTCTGGTGTGTAAGTTCTCCCTCACACCTGCGTGGAAGCAAGACAGAGACACAGAGGGACCCTGGGCACCGAAGAGGATTGCTCAGAGCCATACAAACCCTGTGATGGAAAATCACCCGTGGAACCAAGTCGGGATTGAGTCAGTTTACTACAGGCTTCATATCTGAAGCCACTGTCCACACTTTGTAATGATGGCCAGATCCAAAAGGTAACTGTAATCCCAGAACTGTGGACAGAAAATTCTATTTAAAGCAGTTGCATATGCAAGTATAGACTAAACTAGTGGTCTTCCAGGGTCATTTAGGATATACGAGGAGATATTTACATTGTCTATTTTTATTGGTTGCCTAAATAAATTATGCTATAATACAGTTAAATACAACACCTACAGATGTCTTAGGTCTGCATGTCAAATGGTTACAAACAGCTGAACAGTTAACGCCCTTATCTTTATGTCTTTACTCTCTTATCTGGGGCTATTTAAACAGTGAAAAATGCTGCCCTCCAGTCCACCTTGATGCTTCTTCCTGCTTTATTTTTCTCCACAGCATTTAGTAGCACACAACACTAACATACAGTGTACTCATTTATTTTCCTCATGGTCTATATTCTTCCATTAGGTTCTATGCTGCACAAGAATGGGGATTTATTCTGCCTCATTGACTGTTCTCAGCAATTAAACCAGTGCTTGTACCTTGAACTGCATAATTTACAAATAAATAAAGAACAGGTTGCTTTTTTTAGATTTTTTATTCTAGTTTGTTATATATGACAGCAGAATGCATGATAATTCATATTACATATATAAAGCACAATTTTTCATATCTCTGGTTGTATAAAAGTATATTCACACCAATTCGCGTCTTCATACATGTACTTTGGGTAATGATGTCCATCTCATTCCACCCTCATTTCTACCCTCATGCCTCCTCTCTTCCCCTCCCACCCCTTTACCCTAATCTAGAGTTCGTCTAATCTTCCCATGCTCCCCTTCTCAGCCCCACTATGAATCAGTCTCCTTATATCAGAGAAAACATTCGGCATTTGGTTTTGGGGAATTGGGTAACTTCATTTAGCATATATTCTCCAACTTCATTCATTTACCTACAAATGCCATGATTTTATTCTTTTATTGCTGAGTAAAATTCCATTGTGTATATATATCACATTTTCTTTATCCATTCATCTACTGAAGGGCATCTAGGTTGGTTCCAGTTTAGCTATTGTGAATTGTGCTGCTATAAACATTGATGTGGCTGTGTCCCTGTTGTATGATGTGTTGAAGTTCTTTGGGTGTAGACCGAGGAGAGGGATAGCTAGGTCAAAATGTGGTTCCATTCCCTGTGTTCCAAGCAATCTCCATACTGCTTTCCATATTGGCTGCACCAATTTGCAGTCCCACCAGCAATGTATGAGTGTGTCTTTTCCCCAACATCCTTGCCAACATTTACTGTTGTTTGTATTTATTGTATTCTAATAGCTGCCATTCTGACTGGAGTGAGATGAAATCTTAGTGTGGTTTTGATTTGCATTTCTCTAATTGCTAGTGATGATGAACACTTTTTCATGTATTTGTTGATTGATCATATATCACCTTCTGAGAAGTGTCTGTTCAGTTCCTTCGCCCATTTATTGAATGGGTTATTTGTTTCTTTGGTGTTTAGCTCTTTGACTTCTTTATATACCATAGAAATTAGTGCTCTATCTGATGTGCAAGTGGTAAAAATTTGATACCAACCTGTAGGCTCTCTATTTACCTCATTGATTGTTTCTTTTGCTGAGAAGAAGCTTTTCAGTTTGAATCCATCCTATTTATTAATTCTTTATTTTAATTCTTGCGCTATAGGAATAGGGGCCTAATCCAATGTGATGGAGATTTGGGGATACTTTTTCTTCTATTAGATTCAGGGTCTCTGGTTTTATTCCCAGGTCCTTGATCCACCTTGCGGTGAGTTTTGTGCATGGTGAGAGATAAGGGTTTAATTTCATTTTGTTGCATATGGATTTCCAGTTTTCCCAGCACCATTTGTTGAAGAGGCTATCTTTTCTTCAATGTATGTTTTTGGCACCTTTGTCTAATATAAGATAACTGTAATTATGTGGGTTAGTCTCTGTGTCCTCTATTCTGTACCATTGGTCTACCAGTCTATTTTGGTGCCAATACCATGCTGTTTTTGTTAAGGTTGTTCTGTAGTGTAGTATATAGTTTAAGGTCTGATATAGTGATGCCACCTGCTTCACTCTTTTTGCTAAGGATTGCTTTAGCTATTCTGGGTCTCTTATTTTTCCAGATGAGTTTCATGACTGCTTTTCCTATTTCTATGAGGAATTTCATTGGGATTTTGATTGGAATTGCATTAAATCTGTATAGTGCTTTTGGTAGTATGGTTATTTTGACAATATTAATTCTGTCTATCTAAGAACAGGGAGATATTTCCATATTCTAAAGTCTTCTTTAATTCGTTCTTTAGTGTTCTGTAGTTTTTGTTGTAGAGGCCTTTCACCTGTTTTGTTAGGTTGATTCCCATTTTTTTGAGGCTATTTTAAATGGAGTAGTTTTCCTCATTTCCCTTTCAGAGGATTTGCCACTGATATACAGAAAAGCCTTTGATTTATGGGTGTTGATTTTGTTTCCTGCTACTTTGCATAATTCTTTTACTAGTTCTAGAAGTTTTCTGGTGGAATTTTTTGGGTCTTCTAGAAATAGAATCATATTGTTGGCAAACAGTGCTCATTTGAGTTCTTCTTTTACTATCTGTGTCCCTTTAATTTCTTTCATCTACCTAATTGCTCTGGCCAGTGTTTCAAGAACTATGTTAAATAGAAGTGGTGAAATTGGGCATCCCTGTCTTGTTCCAGTTTTTAGAGGGAATGCTTTCAATTTTTCTCCATTTAGAATGATGCTGGCCTGGGGCTTAGCCATTACAATGTTGAGATATGTTCCTGTTATCCCTAGTTTTTCTAACTTCATGTTAGTGTTTTGAACATGAAGCGGTGCTGTGCTTTGTTGAATGCTTTTTTTCTGCATCTAATGAGATGATCATATGGTTCTTATCTCTAACTCTATTGATGTGATTAATTACATTTATTGATTTCCATATGTTGAACCAACTTTGCATCCCTGGGATGAACCCCACTTGATCGTGGTGCACTATCTAAATACAGAAGATGATTAGAAATTATTTTGAAAACTTGTACTCCAATAAAATAGAAAATATAAAGGCATTGACAAATTTCTAGAGTCATATGATTTGCCCAAATTGAATCAGGATGATATACACAATTTTAACAGATCAATTTCAAGGGATAAAATAGAAGACACCATCAGAAGCCTACCAACAAAGAAAAGCCCAGGACTGGTGGATACACAGCCGAGTTATACAAGACCTTTAAAGAAGAACTAATACCAATACGATTCAATTTATTTCAGGAAATAGAAACAGAGGGAACATTTCCAAACTCATTCTATGAGGCCAATATCACCCTGATTCCAAAACCAGGCAAAGATTGCACATTGAAGAAAGAAAACTTCAGACTAATATCTCTAATGAATATAGATGCAAAAGTTCTCAATAAAATTCCGGCAAATTGAATTAAAAAATGTATCAAAAAGATAGTGCACCATGATCAAGTGGGGTTCGTCACAGGTTGTTTTTCCTAAGTTAAGTGAGATGAGAGATATTTTGAGGCAATAGGACTAGGCTATTTCCTTTTCCCCAGCTGGAACTAGATTTAGTTGAAGCACATGTATGTACCTGGGCTTGGGCCACTTGTACATCCCTACATTGTCACGTAGTGATTCATGCCAGACAGGTGACAGACAAGACAGCTTCAGGATCCCTTATGTAAGCATGGAAACTGAGGTTTCCTTTGAAAACTGTCAGAAAAATAGCAGGTTGCTGTAAAAATGACAATCAGGGAGTTAAACTACATCAATATGGTGTCATTGGCTTAATTAGGCAATCAAGGATTCCATAGAGGACAGCCCCTTTTGACTACGTCCGTATGATGTCATTGCCTTAATCAGGCAATCAAGAATTCCAGAGGGTACAGCTCCTTCTGATCCATGGTCATTGGATATTTAGAAATTCCATTTTGTGGCTCTGGCTCTAAACAGATCACATCCTCTAAGGAACCCCTTGACCTCTGTTAGGTGAGCAGGTACAAGACAGTACCTGCAGACTTTTCAGATGCCATTTTTTCCTTATGATGTTATGGGCCCCTGCCTCTGGGTCACTTGATTTCCTGGTGTCAGACTTATTTTTATTTTAATGACTAGAAAATAGCATTTAACCCCCTTTTTAAATTATGGACTCATTTGCAAATCTACCAAAAACGATGTAACTACTCATAAGAAAAATTGTAAGTATTCAAAACCTGCACATGCACGGGATCACGTGCACGGGTATGGCAAACTTCTGGGCTTCCTCTTACTGATGGAACCCTAAATCCTGACTCGCAGCTTTAGAAGACAAGCAGACTGCCTGCTAACACATCACTTCATAATCTTGAAAAACTTTTCAGTGACTTCCTCCCTTTCTAATCTATTCCTCTTTAGGCATCACGGTTCTTTATCTTGAAGTCCCTCCCACTTCCCAACTTCTGCAATGTGAGATGAACTCATTTCTCATTTCCTTAGCTATTGACAAAAGGAGGCACCACCAGACAGTGTATGAGGACATCAGAGAGGCATGACTTGTGGTCACTGCACAGGAGGAACAATGCCCATGAATGGCACTGCTGGGCCTTCTTCTGGGCATCTGCCTCCTTTGTTTCTACACCAAGTCTGCTTCTCCAACATTTTGTAAAGTACCCCACATCATTCCCAACAAGTTCCTTCCTGCTTAGATTAAAAAATGCGTTTGTAAAAAAAAAAAATCACAATAGTCAATGGGCAAGAACCAGCAACAAAGACAAATCAGAGACTCGTTGGTTCAACCACAAAGAGACACTGTTCAGTTCATTAGAAAAGAATTCTGATAGTAGTAAATGATCAGAATTTATTAAGTGCTGTCTTCAAGGCATTGCTAGACCTTCTGAGAAATGCGTAGCATTCTCCATAGTATTAAGAAGCATATGTCTGATAGAGGAAACCATTAGTGCTAGAAGAAACCTGGGAAAATTAAAAAGAAAAAAAAGAAAGAAAGATTGATTAATCCATGGCTTAGTAGTAAAATGTTTGCCTAGTACGCATGAGACCCTGAGTTTGATCCCTAATACAAAAAAAAAAAAAAAAAGAGGTAATAATAATAAAAGTGATCTAAGGACTCAAGATGTGAAGGGGAAAGACATGGAGAGAGTTAAATTTAATGGTTTAAAAATAAACTGAACTTTTGGAGAACTGAGGAACAGAACTGAAAACACAAGTCTTGAAATTCTTTTACATATGATGGAAAGCAATTTAGGAAACACTGAGATAGCTAAGAGATAATTGGGGGTAGGGGGTGACACGAGGGCAGTGCAGAGCCCAGAGGTCCTGGGGAAGGCTGTTTTAGGAAGATGGTGCATCCTGGCAGAAATAGATGGAGGACCTGAGAAGAGATCTAAAGGGACTTAGCATAAAAGATAGCTGGGAACCAAGGACCCTGTCATCTGTCTCCACAGAAACCTTGGATGACCTCCAGTGAGTTACTTGACCTCTCTCTGCCTGTTTTAATAAATAGAATGGAATAATGAGCATATGGCTTTTAGAATTTTTGTGAAATATGTTAGTCCCTGGAGTTGGGGAATAATAATATATGTACAGGCATATATAATGGCTAAGATTCCTATATGTGCATATATGTAAACTATCATTTGTGGAAAAGGATTGGCATTTGCTAGGTGTTGTATTACTATGCATTTCTGCACATACACACCTGTCTGTGCATATACATGTGCATAGAAAATACACACGCTCACACATTCTGATACATGGATTCAAAATCTGGCCCTATGGTGTTCAGTTGGAGAAAGCAACTGTCAATAGATTTGGAAGTTAGCTAAGATGGGCAGCTTTAACCATGTTTTACAAGAAACAGGAATTTAAATGTTAAGATGTCAGAAGCTCAAGAAAAATGTTTCAACAATCTGTATTAGATGTCTGTTACTGTTGGAAGTAAATTTTTGCACATTTCGAGGCCTAAACCAACCCTCATCTAGCATCTCCCAGTTTTTATGAACCAGAAATCTGAGCACAGCACCTTTCTACAATGCTCTGGTTATATCCTCACAAGGCTAAGGTTCAGGCCTTGAGCAGGGAGGTGGTCCTTCTCAAGGCTTCATGGAACAATCCAGTTCCAGGCTCATGCAAGAGTGTTGGCAAAATCCATTCCTTGTGGTTGTAGGACTGAGGGGGTCATTTTTAGAGGAGACCACTTCTAAGCCTGAAATAACCTCACTCACACTTTGAATCTCTGACTTCAACTGCTTCATGTGTCTCATCCATCTCTTCTTCTGCATCTCTACATTCTAGCCAGAAGAAACCCTGGGTTTTAAGCTTCATGTGATGAGACTGGTTCCACCAGGAAAAGCCACAAAAGTTTATACACTTTAAGGGCCATGGATGAGTAGCCTTTATTTATATCTGCAAAGACCCTTCACAGCAGTACTAAGATTAATGCTTGACTGAACAACCAGGGGGTCTTGAGGGGACATCTTTGGAATGCTGTCTAATTTGGACGCATTCTGAACTTTGTGTGTATGTGTTTATCTTTTAAAAATTATTGTAACATCACGAATGTACTGAGAAGGCGGTACAAGTGAGAAAAACCCTTGGCCTTTACATGTGGTTTCCACTAGGGGCTGTGAGGTGGGATTCAGTTGTGTGGAGTTAAGATCTGAGTGGGAGGAAACAGAAATTCAGTTTATAGATCATTTACTGGAAACAAGTAACAGTGAAATAAAGGTGATAAATAGAATGGGTATAACAGAACCAAAGTTGGAAGGGAGGAAGACAAATAATGGTGGATACATCATCAAGCAGGTAACTAAACACAGAAAACAAAGGCAATAAGTTACAAAAATATCCTTTAAAAACTGTTTAATTATGTTACATTTTAAAACGTGACATCATCATTGAACCTAAGAATCAAGGGGCAGAAATTGGGCTTTCATTGATAATGCATCTAAGTCCACTCCATAAAAATGACCCCCAAGTACCATTAGGAATTCAGAGTCAACTGGAAACTTGGTGGTTGAGATTGAGACAAATACGCATGATGTGGTGCTTGGTTCCTCAAATCCTAATTTGTGCAACTGGTAAAGCACTTCCTATTGGCTTCCACCTGCTTTACTTACCACCCTTCATTCCATCTTTTCTTTATTACAATGCGTCTCTTTCAGCACTTGCTGTGATCGGGTCCTTACTGTTGGGGAAAACGGTACAGGAAACTCCTATTTTTTTCTCTCCTATTCCCAATACATTTCCCTTTTGCAGCCAGTGAGTTTAGTTTGCTGCATAGCCTTGCTCTGGCTGGAGAGCATGTGCAGACTAGGCTCACCACCTTACATCCTGGTTAAAGGAAGCAGAACAGCAAGTAGCTACTTCCTCCTTCACTGTGGCCTCTCTTGAGCCCGGCCCCAGGCACAAGGGCTCTCCGGGTTGGTAGCACTGGGGCTCACTGCTTCCTGTGAGAAAGGTCAAGTCAACCGAACCACTTCGAGTTACCAAAGAGGGAAGAGGTTTCTCTAGGAGAGTTTAAATGAACACAATAAAACCTCATATTTCTATACATAGTTTTCACTGGGTAATATCTGTATCTTTTGTCTACAAAACTCTAATCCAAATAGCATTGATTTTAGTATAAAATATTAAGGAACTTCATGAAAAATAAAGAGTTTTATACAATATGGATAACAGCAAGGGAGAATGTAAGCAAGCCAACAACAGAAGCACACTGCAGTCTGTGTGTGTGTGTGTGTGTGTGTGTGTGGTGTGGTGTGATGTGTGTCTTACATGTGTGGAGGGGTATATGGATTTAGTGTGTGTGTGCATGTGTGTGATCTGTATGTGTATTTGTGGTGTGTGTGTGGTATGCATGTGGTGTGTGTCTTACATGTGTGGAAGGGTATGTGGACTTAGTGTGTGTGTGTGTGTGTGTGTGTGATGTGTGTCTTACATGTGTGGAGGGGTATGTGGACTTAGTGTGTGTGTATGTGATGTGTGTCTTACATGTGTGGAGGGGTATGTGGACTTAGTGTGTGTGTGTGTGTGAGTGTGTGATGTGTGTCTTACATGTGTGGAGGAGTATGTGGATTTAGTGTGTATGTGTGGTGTTGGTTGTATGTGTATGTGTGGGTGTGTGCCTGCATTTCAGGCATACATTCCCTCTATTTCATAATAGTATTCCAACCACATCCCTTCAGACATGTAAGTTGCAGTGATATTTGTTGATATAATTTCATTAGAATTAAAGAGCTGGAAATTCCCCAGCATCACTGGATGAAAGGGCTTAGGACAGGTAAGGAACTCTTTCTTATAGAGTTTAGTGAACCCATCTTAGATAATAGCAAATGAAAAGGAGGCCCACTTTTCCAATAAATAACTTTTAACATTGGTCATAGCCTTCCACCTCCAGAACAGACACCAAGTCTGGATACACTCAGAAAAGACATCATAGTCTGGATATACCAATGAGTATCTTAATGTGTTATTTCAAAATTGGAGAATGTTTATTTTAGAATTTATTCTTTTAAAATTTCCTATTGGGTATTTAAGAACCTAGCATTCATCTTGAAATTTTTGATGCTTCATGATAAAGGGTAAATGCTGATCATCTATAAATATCAACGGTCCTCAAGAAGTCACATATATCTAAAACATTTCCAGTTTGGTCTTGTCTGTTACTGAAAATGGGACATCTCTAAGGGACAAACACTCATTCTTTGGAGACCCTGCTCCAAAGCACACCCTTGCCTCCATCCTCAGAAGTCAGGGCAAAAGAACATTGACAATGGGAAACACCACGGCTATCGCAGGACTCCTAAGTTCCTTTCTTACAACTTTGTACATCTGGGTTGCTGGTGCTTGTTAAAAGGTCATGCAGTGAATTCTTCACCTAGAGTACAGTCTTCTTTTCCCATTAAAAAATTAAACCAAAAGCAAATCATTTTTTATTATAATATCATGCCTTTACTTTTTTGGGGGGGGGGTACCCAGGATTGAACTCAGAGGCACTCGACCAACTGAGCCACAGCCCCAGCCCTATTTTGTATTTTATTTAGAGGCAGGGTCTCACTGAGTTGCTTAGCACTTGCTGTTGCTGAGGCTGGCTTTGAACTCTCGATCCTCCTGCCTTGGCCTCCCACACTGCTGGGAGTACAGGTGTGGGCCACCACATGCAGCCACGCTTTTACTTTTAAAGAAGACTGAAAGGTTTTCTGGGTTTGGCAGATGATTGTGCCACAAATGATCAGGTGAAGACACACAAATACAGCCACAGCTGGGTCTGAGGAACTCTGTATCAATGCTATGGTCATCTAACACACAGAGACGATTGTGCAGCAGCAGTTTCCCACAAAGACCAAGGGATCCTCTCTGCTGGTTCGTTTCTTGTACCACATCCAGGGTCCCTCTTCTGGTGACGTTAACTACAGTTATTTTCTTTAAAATAAAACAAGCACCTAAAATGCTCTCCTGTAGTTATTCCGACTGCTAATTACCTTGCTTTCAATAGGAATGTCACTCACTGTTTAATAATTATTCAGAAAAATCACATTGTACACAGGTTTTATGAAGAGACCAAGGTCTTTTAAATCTGTGAAATTCTAATGGAAAAATTGGTTAATTTCTAGAATATCAGCATTATGAATATTTTATTCTATGCTTTTTTTTTCCTGCAGAGATTTGTTTTCACAAATGGAGGGCAATTAAACATTCTTACCTACACAATTTTGATGTGAAATAAATTACTAAGTAAATGCCAAATTCTGAGCACGCAGGCCACCAGCTATTCTGACCAACAATTGCTTGCTAGCAGATCAGACTGTGAGCATGGGTGTAAGCTGTGCAACCCAGTCCACCCCCAAACTATTTCTTTAATGGTATCATAATGCATTTATCTTTTAAGGCCTCTGTAAGGAGGCTGCAAAGCTAATACAGCATTTATATTTAGGAATTAATGCTTTACATTGTGAAAACAGAATAACCACAGGTCTTGGTTTCTCAGTCAAGAGTTTCTTTGTACTTTGGAGAGCATTAATTGTTGTATTTCCTTTATTTAGCTGTGCACACTGCAGTAAATTTTTGACCTTTGGTGTGCCATACTTAAGGTTTCCAATTAAAGGACAAATTAACCTTTTTGCTATTTGTTCTTCACCTTACCAGGCCAACAAGAAATACTGAAATAGCCAGGAAAGCAGGCCCGGATAGCTGTCACAAGGGCAGTCATCCCACATAATCTGCTCAGGAGACAGGGCGAGGTATGGAGAGGCTCAGACTCTGCCCAACACTTCCTGTGCCTGCCCAGTATCAGATGCCAGTGGTAAAGAGAGGATTGGGTAAAGAGAGGACTGGGGGCTGGGGCTGGGGCTCAGTGGCAGTGCACTTGTCTGGCATGTGTGAGGCACTGAGTTTGATTCTCAGCACCATATATAAATAAATAAAAGAAAGGTCTATCAACAACTTGGAAAAACAAAAAAGCAGATTGGGAAAGAGCATGTCCCACCATTTGTGTGGGGAGTCAATGGCTCATATAAACAATCCATAGAAATACAAAAGGGCAGAAATTAAGTGAAAAATAAAAAAAATATTGGTTGTAGACTTCAAAACCAGAAAACAACATTGTATCGGTCAAGGTTAAAGATGATTTCATACAGGTATTATGACTTGAGCTGGGAGCCGGATAATGATAGGACTTCAAAAGTCATTATTGTAAGAACACCACCAAGAAAAAGAAATTAAAATTAATACACTGTGTCTAAGAATCACATGGAAAGTGTGAAAAATATGGATGCCTAGGCCCTATCCAAGACATCATCAGTAAGTCTGATGGGGGCTCAGTAACCTGGCTTTATAATGAGCATCCAGGTGAAGCTCACTAAAGTTGCCATACAGAGCACACCTTGAGAAACAATGACTGAGAAGTCAGGTCACCTAAGAGTTTAATAATGCCCTCTGGGGCACCATTTCCGAAAACAAAAAAATTTTTTATGCTGGATGGAGGTTTCATTTATAAAATCGAATATTCTCTTTTCCTAATGCATATTCAATCAAGTGGCCATTTGGGACATGCTACACATTTGAGACAGCACAGAGAAAACTGGAGTCAGTCAGCCCTCAAACACTGGGCCTCAGACCTGCTCCCAGCCTCCCTCCTACCTGTCCCACCCACCTTCCACTTTACTTCATTTCCTATTCATGGGCCGTTTCTCTGCTTGGACTTTTGTATGTCTGGTTGTTATGGTTTGTATATGAAGTGCCCCCCCCCCAAAAAAAAAGCTCCTCTCACTTTTGGGAGTATTTAGAGGTGAAATGATTAGATTATGAGAGCTGTAACCAACTCAGTTCATCCTAGCTTGAATGGACTTACTGGGTGGTAGCTCTAGGTAAGTGGGGGGTGGGTGGCTGAAGGAGGTAGATTACTGGGGGCATGCCCTGGAAGGTTCATCTGCCCTGCAGCCCCTTCCCCACTTCCGTCTCTGTTTCCTCATCAGCCATGCAAAGAGCAGCGTTCCTCTGTCATGCCCTTCTGCCAAGATGTTCTGCCTTATACTGGGCCCAGAGCAAAGGACTCAGCCAACCATGGACTTTACCTCTGGAACTATGAGCCACAATCAACTTTCCCTCCTCTAACTTGTTCTTGTCAGGTATTTCGGTCCCAGTGGCACAAAGCTGACCAAAAGACTGGTCATGCTTGTGATATCTCTCATTTATAGTCTGAATCAAGCTTTCTAAAACTCAGCATTATTGGTCTTTTGGAACAGATCATTCATAAATGCCTCTAGCCCCCCACCCACTCCTCCATGCTGACATCACTCCATTCTGTCCCAAATGTGAGAACCAACACTGGCATAGTACATCACCAAAAGCTCCCTGAAGAGGAAGGAGGCCAAGATCCCCATCCCCATCTCAGGTTTTAATCTAAGGTTTCTTTGATGATGGCTTTTAGGTCCAGTGATGTGGAAGATGACAGATGCTTCTATTTGGATGAGGCTTTTCACCTCTTAAAAGCCTGGAAGAACCTCAGGCCTACCTGTCCTTCCAGGCAGCTCCCTCTCTCATCTCTCCATGTGCCTTAAAAATCTTACCATTGAAATTAGTCTCTGAGCCTAGGTTTCTGTTTCTGTTCTGAACTGTTTTCGTGAAAATGCAGATATCACTTGTCTGGAAAAGATTTGAAGCTACTGTAGTCTTCAATAACTAAGACTGTTACCTTGAAAGAAGCAAGCTGGACACTTAGGTGAGGCCCACAGGAATTGGAGATGAAGACACACATTTGGAGACTAAAGCTGGGGAGTGTGGTGTTGGCTACTGTGAGAGAGATCACTGGGCTGAGTCAACCGGCCTGAATTTGATTCCTGGCCTTTGTACTTACTTGTTGGGAGCCTCTGAACAAGTTATCCTGTAAACTGAGGCCAGCCGTGATACCCACCTCATGGATAAGAGAACAGGTATAAAGCATTTAGCACAGTTCCTGCAATGGAGCAGTGCTCAATGGATGCTATCTCTAACCTTGATTATGCAGCAATTCCTTTGAGGAGGTGGTCTTGAGCTGGGCTCCTACAGTGTGTATTTTGGGATTGCAATATGATCTTAGATGTTCATGCATGAAATGCTAGGAAAAGCTGGAACCAGGTACACAGAAAGGGCACCAGCTGCTTTGAAAGTGGCAGGGAAAGGGACAGGACATGCCAAGATGGAAGGGAGTGGGCAGAAGAGCCCCTTGGTTTGAATATGGATAAGTAGCCTCTCTCCCCCGCACACTTGCCCCTTCCACCACGGACCCCTTTGTGCTCGCTGTGTCTTGCAACACTGGTCATTTCATTTTTAAAACCCCACTGTGCACAACTACAAAAGGTTCCAATTATCCTATTTCTGTCATCTGCCTTCATCCCACACAAAAGGCTCAAATGCCAAGGAAGTTAAGAAAGCCACATTTTAACCAATATCATATGCTTTTTTTTTCCCCTTTCTTTTCATGGTTACTTTTATGCCTAAGCAGAACTGTAAATTCCCAGATCAATAAACAGTATGGTCTTTATGTGTCAACTGGGCTGGATTTTTTACTGGCATGTGGCAAATACCAACATTATAATTACCGATCTGATGCTGTGAACAGAAAAGAAAAGGGGGCATTGCACTTTAATTTTCTGTCTTCCTCTTGGCCCTTCCACAACTTTCCAAGGACACTGGAAGGTATTAAAGTACACTGACAAAGAGACATTTAATCTGACTTTGCTTTCTTTTGCAAGGATATCATAGATTGGGAAGGAGATCTGTCACCTCAATTGCATCAAAAGATCTTTGGCTGCATTTAATATTGGTGTTCCTCTTGCTTTGGTTGGTATTAAGAGTCACATTTGCAGAGACCAGTTTTGAATTTGTGTGCACTTTTCTGTTTCAGTGCCCTAACTACTGAGTAATGTCGATCATTGATAACTCATTTATCTTTTCACTTAGGTAAAGTATATCTGTGTGCCCAGTGGAAACAGCATTGGGAGGAAGTTGGGGGGCCGTAAGTTCAAGATTCAGTCTATTTCCTGATGGTCTGAGTGCCCTTGGACTAAACAATAACCTCTATGGACCTCTTTGTCTTAAAGTCTTTTTCATCCTTAATATTCTAGGATTTGTGTTTTTCAATAAAAAAACTTATATCATCCATTTTCAGATAAATCAATGACTGTGTGAAGAAAAGAAGCTTTTGCTTTTTATTTTTAATGGTAAAACAATTTTCCATTCACAGCCCTTTTTCTCCACACTTGGTGCAGATGGTAGGCCTCTAAGATGCTACCTGTCCCCCCTTACTGTCCCCTGCTAGATTCCACTTAAAAAGCTCTCACTAGATAACACCCACCTGATGGGGTTGGCAAATAGAGCATCTGGCACTGTTTGTCCACCTACTACATTTCCTGATATTAACCTGGTTAAATCTCAATATTCAGGTTGTTTCTAAAATACCCCTACTTGTGCCTTGAATATAGCGTCAGAATAGAAGCTAACGCCAGGCAACCAGCCCTTTCAAAAATACCTGATGCTCCGTTTTGCCCCATTCTGCTCTGATTTCATGAGACTGATTTCATGGGGCCACTACCAAGGCCCATTTGTAAGAAAAGCACAGAGTTAAGGAGGGTGTAATAGCTAATCTTGTTCTCTTGTTGGGTCAACTGTGGACTGATTTTCCTGTAGGCAGTATCTCCTCTACCCTCTCACCTTCCAGGGCATATCTAATCAGGTGCCCCAATCCCACCTCAACCAACCCAGCTGCCTTTCTCTGAACTTGAGCCTTAGACGAAATGACATGAAGGCAAACTACAGCCATGATTTACATTAAATACAGTGAGTGGCCTGGGTCTCCATATTATTTTACTTTGTTGTCATTATTGCTGTCATTAATTTCTTTTCTAGGGACCTTCTCCTTCCTATGCTTAATTACTACGGCCCGTTGTTGAGCGCTTTCTTTAGCCTGATGGGTTAACACCCTCCCTTGCTCTTTATTACCCCAGACTTAGCTAAGGTTCTTTTCTTTTGCCACCACAGCTTCATTTACTCCATATATGAGTACAGACCTGGTTCTAAGTATTTAGGACAGTCAGAAAGGTAAGCCTTTACCTGCATTAGAGAAGAGGTTGTGGTGGAAGGTTTGCATTAGAAAGCACTAAAAATCAACCAAACAAAAATCTCATTATCTTTTCTTTAAAATATTCTTCTAAAAACAGAAAAAAAAAACGATAAATATAAAATAACAAACGATAAGTAAACCAAACCAACAAAAATCATTGCTTTTCCTTCTGACCGTATGTTTTCTTTTAATCATCCCTCTCATGACGGCAACTGTCCTTTCTGAATCCAGGCTTGGCCATGTCCTTCCCAACTCAGAAGCCTTGGTTAACATCCTCTCTTGTCCTTAGTGATGTTTCCTTCACTGTGTTCTAGAGCTTCCCACAGATCAGAGATTTACAATGTTGACTAACTAGAAATGCAGGATTGAGCAAAGCTAAACTGGCCTCGCCAAAGAACTCAGAGTCATAAACACAATAGGAAACTTCCAAGTTGCACTAGGCACTACTACCCACACTTATTTTTGCACAGAAGCATTTTCTTATAGAACACTTATAATTCTGGGTCACACTGTTTTGGAAATGGTGTCTGTAAGTGGCATACACGGTGAGAGACCCAGTGAGACTGAATTCAAAATTAGCACATGGGATGATGGGAGTCTCCCTGAGAACTCCCCGGGCCTTTCAAACATGGCGGTGGGCAAATTGCCAGTGGGCGGCTAGAACTCCCTGGGCCTTTCAGATAAGGAGTCCCTAATGCAACATGGTGGCAGGCAAGTTGCCAGTGGGTGGATAACAAGTTGTTTTGAAAATCTTCTAATTGGCCCTCCCATCTTCCGTACTTGTGGACAGCTGGTGCCCCCCCATGAATCTTATGCAGGGTGGACGTGCGTGCACCGTAGGTGATGACCTGACCTTTACTATGATTGGCCCCGGGAGCTTCCTGGTTTAAGATAACTGACTCTCACTTTCTATATAAGCTAGAGCCAGCTTGCAGTAAAGTGCTTCATCTTTGTCACTGTTGTCTGTGTGTGTGCATTTTAATCTCCGACAACGAACTTTGGCCTTTCAAGCACCTTTGCTGGGATGGTCAGGATTTGCAGGAGTTTATATGAAGAAAGGGGGCTGTGACAAATGGCCTGGGTGGTAAAACCAGGAGACAACGGCGTGGTAGCTGGATGATAGGCTTTAGGACCAGAGCACCAGAGCTCGGCACCGTTCTCCATTTCAGCCCATTCCTTTATGCATGATCCAACCCCTCCCCCCGCCCCATCTCTCTCTGGAGTGACTTTTCACAGCAAATGACCAAGATACATCTGCACATCAGTCACGAAAATACATAACCTGAGTAAATACTTAAAGTGATTTATTTGAACCAGTCCAAAGGGGACCTCTATTTGGATATGGGGCTTTGGATTTGTTGGGTCTTGTGACACCTCAGCTTAATAGGATGAGCTCTGGCAAACTGTCATAGGCCTGTAGCACTGAATAAGCACAGAAGATGATTCCTGACCCAGTTAAGGAGATAATGCGGAACACCTGCGTCCACACTCCACCCCTCCTTTCAGGAATAGTTGGTGAAATCTCTGCTCTGGTTTATAAACAGATTTGGGGACATGTTTGTTGCTTTTGATGCATTGCTAGTCACAGCTGCTACATCTACTTCAGCATTATATTGCTGAAAATTAAATTAAGTGTCCGATATTTATGATCACATTCTCTTTGTATTATTTTACAGTCAAGAAAGGATAGTCTGTGTGATTATTCGATTATACCTGTGGAAATCTTTCTGAATTAGGAGCCAGAGTGCACGTTTCTGGAAGTCAAAATAGAATCTTTAGTTCTGCATTTACAGAAACATCAAAATCATTTTCCACTCATATCAGCCAAACAAATTGTAATGTGTCGAAAGCAGTGTCGTTCTGGCTGGCTCCCTGAAGTTGCAACATGGAATTATTGTGAAACTCTAATAACCATTTGTAAGAGAATGACAATCATGTAGCCAGGGACTCAACTTAGTCTCTTAGTTATATTTTTTCCTGCCCAAAGTATCTTTAAATATTTGAATTCACTGCCAAAATATAAATGTTTGGAGATTTTTG
This sequence comes from Callospermophilus lateralis, assembly GCF_048772815.1. Taxonomy (NCBI): domain Eukaryota; kingdom Metazoa; phylum Chordata; class Mammalia; order Rodentia; family Sciuridae; genus Callospermophilus; species Callospermophilus lateralis. The sequence continues at coordinate 13,108,125 of NC_135313.1, read as the reverse complement.
TTTGTTTGTTTTTACATAAAGCTCTGGTTATCAGCTTCTCTTGAAAAATTCAAGAAATGACAGAGTTAAAGAGGGTGTATTAGGACCATCTTGGTCCCCCCTCATGATATGAAAACGAATGCTCAGCCTGAGCAGTGGCCATAGGCTTTGGATGGGCCAATCCTGCTGGAGTCTGCTCTGTTCCCACCATTCCTGTCTGTCTCCCTGTCCAAGCTGCTTCACTCATTCCCTCCATGGCCTGTGGGCAATCAGGTGTGGAGCACTTGATTAAAATCACATTTAAGATCATGTCTGTTGGTAGGACTATGGTGACTGGGAGTCTGGTCTAAGCCTTGCCTGGTTCCTTGACAGGACAACAGTCCCCAAAGACTTCTATTGTTTATATGTCTGCAGTCAATGAGGTCTATAGTACATCAATAATTTATTCAGAAGGGTTTTTCAAATGAGAATAACACGTTGATAATTTGAATGTGGTGATAAAAGTGTGTTTCTATTCCAATCTAACCAACATGTTCCCTCCTTGAATGAATGGCAAAGAGAATATTTCCTGTATTGATTAAACCACAAAAAGCATTAAACAACTAAATTTCTTCTTTAATATTAAAAAAATAAAAACCATTTTAATGCAAAGTCAGTTCACATCAGAAACCAGGGTGGTAATTAATGGCATAGTTTGTCATCTCTTCATGTAAGTGATAGACACCTATTTTTTTTAAAATTTTTAATTATAGATGGACACAATGTCTTTATTTTACTTTATTTGGTGCTGAGGATCAAACCCAGTGCCAGGCAAACACTCTACCTTTGAGTCACAATCCCAGCCTGATAGACATACCTCTTAAAGAGAATATAAATTTCTCATTTCAAGTAATAATTTTATTCTAAGAATAAAAGAAAGTTAAAGTTTAACATAAAAATGTTGCTCAGGATACTAATATTCTATCAATTTAAAATGCTTCTCACATGCATTTTTAGGAACAACACGCATTAGGATAAGGAACTTAGTATTTGGTTATTTTTGTCATTCAATAAAATATGACAACATTATAAATAATCTCAAAGACACTTAGCTCAAACACCATATAATTTAATGTCAGTGAGGCCACAAAGTCTCATTAAATGTTTTCACTTCTCTGCATTTTCCTTTGGAAAGTTAAGGTGATACTATTCTTTGTTTCATATAGAGTCCTCACATTGGTTACAAGATGTGAATCATGATGAAAGACTACAAAAGTCTTCCAAATTATTTAATGACTTTATGGGCTATTTGCAGATATGCTGTGGTTGCATTTTTCTTAGACTTTGAAAGATGGTCAAGAGAGGATTCTGCCATACTTCAGAGTCTAGCAACTGTACAGTTTTATTGGTCATTCTCCTCCTAACACCTGAGGAGATTACTGAGTGATGGGTTTACCCGAGAAGCTTCCAACCAAATCACTAATGCCATTTCTCTGCTAGTCTACCATGTCCACATCATGGTTTCCATGCTAGGATGGCTGAGGTCAGTGTGTCACCCCTCAAAGCACCTGACCAGTCAGTCTCTAGTCAAGTGTCCTTCTGTTCAATTTGTTTTCAACACTAAACCACACAACTTTCAGTTGTCCTAGGGGTATAATACAGATACCATGCTGTCTTAGTTAGGTTTTTTGCTGCTGCAACCAAAAGATTCAACAAGAACAATTTTAGGGGAGGAAAAGTTTATGAGGCTCAAGGTTTCAGAGGTCTCAGTCCACAGACAGTTGGCTCTATTCCTGGGGGCTCAAGGTAAGGTAGGACATATGGGGGAAGAGTGTGGTGGAGGAAAGTAGCTCAGGATATGATCAGGAAGTCCAGAGAAACTCCACTCGCCAGATACAAATTATACCCCAAAGGCATGCCCCCCCCCCCTCCAAATGCCCAGCTTCTCCAGCCAAACCCTACTTGCCTTCAGTTACAACTCAGTTAATCTCCATCAGAGGAATTCATTCACTGATTGGGTTAAGGGTCTCACAACCCCAAACTTGTCACCTCTAAACCTTCTTGCATCATCTCACACATGAACTTCTGCGGGGACACCTAATATGTTTATATAAAGCTCATAACAGATTCCAAGACTTATATATTAAGTGTTTTGTAGTTTGGCTTTATGGTTCCAATAGCTGGGCTATACACCATAGTGTACACCTTGCAAGAAAAAAAATGCATGAAAAATGTAATCAGGAAACACAAAAAGAATGTCAATGAGAATTGGAATTGCCCCCAAGTTTTCTTAAATCCAGAAAGACTACAATATGAGGGGTCAGAAAGGGGAAAGCCAAAGTTAGAATGCATTTCTGAATGAGCAGGTTCAAACACATTTTTCTTAAATTATTTTGTATACCATTAACAATGAACCATTACCACATGTCCAAGCTTGAAGTCAACCCTCTTGGTATAATGGCAATAAGGCTGGCCTTCAGGGAGGAAACACGGGTCACTCTACATGGTTCCATTTGGGAAAGAATTATTTGGATCTATAAGGCATCTCTCCCTCTCCTTTCCCCAAATACTATGTGTTTGAAATGCCTGGGAAGCCTGACTCCATATGTAAACAGTTGTGGGGAATATTCACATCCATTGACGAGCAAAGCAAAACAGGACAGAGAAGGATCAGGAAGGGCAGGAGGCCCTTGGGATGTGTGTGGGGTGGGTGTGGAATCTGATTAGACAGGTCTTGGAAAACTGTTTGGCCTTACACCATCATGCTTTTTCAGTGTGGTCTGAAATTCACCTTTGTAAAAAGAGTTGTTTCTTTTTTTCCCCTGTATATTACATTTTCAATGTATCTATTTAATTTTTTTTTTATATATTTGAAAGGAGAACCAAAATACAAGATACAGAGAGTTAGAACAAGTGAAGCGTCTTGTGTGAGTTTCCTTGGTGACATTAAGAAGATGATAAGTGTTTAGGAAGGTGTAATAAAAATGTGCCATAGAATTTAATGTGAATAAGAAAAACTCTTTAAGAAAGATAAACTGCTAAAACAATAAAAGGCATTGTATAACCAGTCAAAATTCAATGTTTTATTCATTACTTAAATGAAAATGATTGTTTAAAATGTTCTGATCTTCAAAGAGAAACCTCTTTGCAACAGATACCACCAGACTCACACTTCTTTTATTTTTAAAGATGGTCAAGAGAGGATTCTGCCATGCGTCACAGAGTCTAGCAGCTATGCAGTAGTACTGGCATTTCTCCTATTATTGTCAGAGGTGACTATTTATTAAAGGGTTTACCCAGCAAGCTTCCAACCAAGTCAGCATTGCTGTTTTCTCTGCTATGCCACTGAGTCCACAGAGGCTTTTCATGCCACAGCAGCTGAAGTCATCCACTGATTTTAGAAAGCAATTACATCTGCATCGGATAATGCACACTTTCCTCCCACACCCAATCATTCAAGTTTTTAAGTGTATGGAATACATGTCCTATTCAATGGCTTTTTATTGAGGGCTTTTGAAAGTACAAGAACCACGGGGCCAGGAATAAAATCATGACTTTGCCATAGCCCTAAGTCATGGTCTTTAAAAGTTTCTAAGAAAAAGTTATTACTCGCCTTGAATATGGTCAATAAGTTAAAGTTTAAATTTTCCCTTTTGGCATCATGCCCTCCAAAACCATGACTCCCTTCCCTTTCTGTTTCTCTTTCCCTTAAGCCACTGTACTTTTGGAAGTTCAAGGAGAAGCACTCATATTCTAAGGACCCAGGACTAGGAGAGAACAATTCAGAATGATTAAGGGTGGAGACACAGGGCGACTGCTGCCTGCTAGGCTGTCAGGCATGAATATCTACAGCCAAAATACATCTCCCTGATGGTCTAGGTCAACATCACTGCATCAGATAAAAGAAAAACTTTGCATAGGAGGCAAGGACGCTTATTAAAGCAATTTTTGAATTGCCTGCAAAATGTTAGTCTTTGTTTGGATTGATTTTAGAAAACAATTACATTTCTCATCTGATCATACACTTTTTTACCTAAAACACAATCATTCAATCTTTTAAGTATATGGAATGAATGGCTTATTCACTGGCAAGTGCTTTAACTTCAGAATAGGTGCAAACCTCAAGGAGGCTTGGTGATAATCGTAAAGGTGGACGATTTCATGCTGAGTCAGAGTGGGTAGAGCTGGCCTATAGGACACAAATGTTGCTGACTAGATGCTTAACGTCAGGCTCTCTTCTGCACCCTTCCACAATGAGGTTGACGTTTATGCACAAGGTGCTGCCACTGGCCTTTCTGTCCTCATCTGTCTTCTTAGATGGACGGATTCTTGTCTTCTTTGTCCTCTATTAAAACTTCCTGGTGTTTCCTTTATCCTTCTCTTGTGGAAGTTACCAGATTTCTCTTTAGATTTTATTCACTTACTACGGGACAAATGCCCCCTTGCTCTGATATTTTCTTAGATACAGAGCTAATTGCTTAATTTTCTTTCTTCACTTCAGAGAGTTTAATTGCTGCACTTGAATATAGCAGATGCTTCATAATTATTAAGGACTTAAACCAACTTCCCTAAAACTTTTATATAACACATTTAAATCTAAATCCCCAAACACTATTTCTTAAGAATTTATTTGGACATGCTTAAAGCAGGAACTTTCTTGTATTCATTTATATAGAAAGAACCAGAAAGTATCATATAAAATTCTATAGCTTTTGTCTCACAAGATTACTTTTAGGAAAATATATTTTAGTTTAACTATGTGTCTTATATACAAAAAAGTCCTTTTCAAAGAACCATGTTTTAGTGCCAAGTGAAATGCTACTTTTGGAAACTGGGATGTATTATTAATCATACCTTGGTGGCTTCCAGTGAAAATAATTACTTACTATCTATGGCAGAATTGAACTAATTGATTAACATTACCCATAAAAATGACAACAGACTCTCTGACGCCTTCAGATATTTGGCAAAGATTTTCAAGTGCTTGGCCTAAGCATCACCCACTCTCAGGCCTCTTTCCCTCCAAACTGTCCTGAAGGTCATTTCTGAGAGGGTCGGGATCTTTCTGGTGCTGAATAATTATGTGAGCAACTAAAGAAGTCCAGACAGATGGTGCCCTGCCCCCAGACATGGCCCTCAATATTTTTTTTATTCTTACTGTAGAAAGAGCCTTACTTGATAACACACACTGTTTTGAATCTATAAAATAAATACTACCAAATATTCTAGGGAGAGTTAAGCTTTATATAAGTCTGAGTTTCTACTTTAATGTAATTATAAACTCCTGAATGCAAATCTCAAGGCAACAAAAGAGAGATTTTGCAGTACTTCAGTTTTTTTGAAATTGTAAGTTTTTACTTCCTCTTTCTGGAAGTCAGGAAGACTAGTGGTTCTGATAGGAGCACTGTAAAACTGATCACACAGTCTAAGTCTGAGGATTTATCACTCAGCATGCCTGGGACAGAGAAAAATAACTCACCTTTTAAAGATGGAGAAAAATGCTAAGTGTGTCAGAGAGTATAATGGGCCACACAGCAATTTTCTTTGGAACTAGACTTTACCACTTACTGGGTTTATGACCAATTATATTTTATTGAGGCTGTGAACAAACCTGGGTAACCCTTCTGTGCCAGCTAGCTCATGGTTATAAAGTTAAGTAGCTCATCCTGAAGCAGATATTCAGGTAAAAAATACAGAGGCTCCCAGTTAACCGTATCAGTGACAAAGGAGGCAGGAACAATATAAGTCTTTGAAAACTCCTTTGTTTGGTGCTAAAACAACTAAGAGTCCACTGGGCCCAGAACATCAGAACTAAATGGATAAAGTTCAGCCTATCCACTAATCTTATCCAGGGTTAAGAAGTATGTCTTTAGATGGTTTTGTGATCTTCATGGAAAGTAAAAATTTTGCTTCGTGGGTTGGCATTGGATAAGACATTCCACAAGTATTATTTTACAATTGGATATCTGAAGTTGCCACTCTACTTGGTGACTATGATGGAAAGCATATCAGTGATTATAATAGGCCTCCTTACCAAATTACAGTCAGAAGTTAAACCTCAACATGGCTCTATGTCCAAATCAATGCACCATGATCATATTTAATGTGGGATTCAAAAGACATCCTCTTGGTGGGCTGCATGCCAAGTGTCACGTTAGTCTCTTTTGTTAAAAAAAAAAAGAAAAAGCAGAACTATACATGTAGGTGCTAATAATGGTTATTTGCATAAACCTGAGTGGAAGGCAGGTCTACATGTAAGAGGATAGAAGAAAATGCCCCCAGTGTTTTCACTTTACATTGATATGCAGTATTTTCATTTTTCACATAGTATATTCTTCTCTTATAATTTAAAAATATTTTAAAAACCTAAAAATTGGAGAGGCTTTTTGTTGGTTTTTATGTGTTAGCAACTGCAGTTATTAATAAATATTTGGGGAACACATCTAAATGAAAATCACTAGGTGAATTTTTAATTGAGACACTCTCTAAACTTTTGAATGGGGAGTCAGATAACGAGTGGGAAAACAAAACAATGTTAAATGAGGACCGTGATTATGTACAAACTCCAAATACATCTTGCCAGACCCAGGTATCAATCAGGGTTGCAGCGGAGCACAGCATCCTTAGTGGACCCCAGGCAAAGCTGTTCAGCTGTGATTTCTTTACTTGCAGTGCTTGGTGGTCACTTTGCCACTGGGCTCTCTGCTTTTGCCCAGGGGGTTCCAGAAAATTCAGTGGTGCGAAGCAGCAGCCGTCCTTTCAAATGGCAGTAACAGATTTCTTCTTACACTTTTGAACTTATTCTGATAACATCACACCATAACCCTGTTTCTTCTTTCAGTTTCTGTCTTTAAGGAAGTCATCTGAAGTTCTGATGATCTTCAATGACCTTAAGCACGTGTGTACCAAAATACCTTTTCCCTAAGGACAGGTTAGAAAAGCATCTGAAGATGGCAGTGGGTGAGTCCAAAGGGTCTTCATTTCCTGTAATAAACTGTATTTGGTTCACAATTTCTTTCTTTTTAAAAATTTTGTTCTAATTAGTTATATGTGACAGTAGAATGCATATGAACCCGTCATAATTTCTTTCTGTTGTAACAGTGTATATTTGTTATCCCCCCACTTTGTAAATCCGCATTCCACGTGCCCACTGGTTCATATCTGTAGGGCAGGGCGACAGTCTCCAATGCCCTTCACATCAGCCCTTGAAGATGGGATACCACTCCAGCTGTCAAATACAGACTTGTCATGCTGCACCCAGCTTTCAGGGCCAAGAGAAAGAAATGGACGCATGCAGTCTTTACCTCAAAGCCTATCATCCTTCTTTGTTCAACAGCATGAACAAAATGGGACAAGATAGGGCAACTAACGTGAAAGAACAGACATCAAGGAAATAGTAACTGCCACTAATGATGGATGCAGACTGAAGTGCCACACTGCTTTAGGGTGGTACAAAAGCAGGCTGGGTTGAAAGCCAGCCTTTGGCCATGCCCTTTAGCAACCACAGGCACTTTGGTTTCACTCTCTCTGCTCACTGAGCTGCCTCCCTTATCTGCATCTCTCCTTATCCCTCATCTCTCTCTGTCTCTGCTTTTTGGCCCACTACTTTCTTCTAATGGCCTTCATGTGGGAAAGATGGTACCGGGTCCCCTTTTTGAATAACTCATTGCTTGATGAGTCTCCTACTCAATGTTCTAGTTTCCTTGTCTGTGGGGAATAGTTGTGCCTACCAGAATGTCTCCTTAGAACGAATGCAAAAAACCAGAGTATGTTTCTACATACAGGAGTCATTACCTTAATTTCTATAATATAGGCATTTCTCATTTTACAGTTGAAAAGAAAGCACAGTCCCTCATTGATCTGGCCTCTGTGGTATGTGCTTTTCCTCCTTGTCCATACAGATCATCGACAGTACTGTGAGGAATCACCACCATGCCACAGACCAGGACAGTGAGGTTCAGAGAATTGAGGGAATTATCTCAAAGTTCCATATTTCTCAGACAGTAAAAGCCAGGTTTTATCATTATACCATTCTGTCTCTGTTGCAGCACTGTGGAACACAAAAATACAAGTCTGCTCCCCAAACAGAATTATGTAAGCCATTTAATATGAAGAGATTGCAAAGTGATTTCTCTCTTTCTCTTTTTTTCTCTTTGTCAGCTGAGACCCATGGGATCGCCTCAGTTTCTTTCCGTGTATCTGATGCATCTGCTTTTCTCATTGGTACACTCTGCAGATTAACTTGAACTCATTATCTTTGTATTTAATCCTTAAAGAAAACTCAAGGGATTAGTTAGGAGCGGGAGTCCCTTATTTATGGAATGACAGAATTGGCTTTTATTCCCAAATATATTCCTCAAAATAGTCAGAAATTGGATAGGATTCATTATGCTACTGAAATTATTATTGCTACTACATTTTGCTGCTAATATCTGGGTAGTTTCAGGTAAAATTGTACCCAGACTTTGTAGCCCATTGTCCCTGGAATAAAGAGAAGGGAACTGCAAGCCATTATACAGAATGTGGGTCTCTTTGAGAAAGGAGCAAATATTCTTGTTCTGCCATCAGATGTTACAAAGGCTACAGATATATGAATTTATCTCTTTGGCCCTGGGCTTCACCTTCCAAGGAAGTAACTGCAGTCTATAAATCTCAAATTTCTAACATTTTGTTATTGAAAAGCTTTAATTTTTTAAGGAAAACCTTAAATATTGCAAATACCTTGCAATATTGGACACTGAGTCGAAGAATGTCACTGTAAGAAATCCTAGACATAGCAGGAAGGTGTGGAGGGAAAGGTGGGTGGGGTCAGACCTGAGGGAGGAAAAACAGGGGGGCAGAGTAATAGGAGGGGCTGTGGCAATGGCAGTGCTGTGGGAGAGAAGGGATAGGTGGGTGGGCGTGGTTGCACTGCAGCAAGGGAGGGGAGGGGCACGCCCAGAGGAGGTGGGCGTGGTGGGCTGCAGGGAAGGCTGCAGGTTGCTGGCCAAGGGATGCACAGAGGTAGTTCCTGTCTATCTCTAGTCTGAGTAACCCTGTTTTCCTCCTCCTTCTTTTCCTTTCTCTTCTCTCCTTCCTTCCTTCTTTCCTTTTTCTTAGTTTATTTTGGCTCACTTGCCGACTTGATAAAGATGCCACTTATCCACTTTAGAAGAATTGTCCAGGGACAGGAGGAGAGAGAGAGAGAGAGAGAGAGAGAGAGAGAGAGAGAGAGAGAGAGAGAGACTGAGACTTTTCCATTAATAGACATCTTAAGTGTCTCCCTACATAATTAAAAGAAGTTAAATGACCCATTTTTGGTTGTTGTTGTGTCTAGTTTTGTTGTAATCAAAGAAAGATACCTCCACAGGAAGGCAATAGAGGGTACACTCAGGGCACGGGGCACACCGCTGGGTGGTGTGGAGAGAGGCAGTGTAGCATAGTGGTCCCTACCAGATGAGCGAGTCTGGGGTGGTCAGCGACTGCTCTGCCTTCACTGTGCAGCACAGCAGCATGGGCGTGAAACACAGCGGTGAGTGCTTGAAATGTGGTGGGTGCAATGAAGAAACTAAAATTAACATTTCATTTTTTGCTATTTTTTATTTAATATTAAGAGCTGATAATTTTTTCAGTTACTGGGAAAATACTTAACAAGTTCTGGGAAAAAATCATAGATATGTGAATTTACTCTTTCAGTAGTAAAATCTTATGAAATCTAAAAATAAAACAAATATTTGTGATAAAAATTTAGCATCCAAATTGAAATTTACAAGCCTGAATATACACTGTATTTTAAAAGCTTGGTATACGAAAAAGAACGTGAAATATCCTCATAATTTTTATATTAGTTAATGCCCAAAGAATAATACTTTAAACATATAGGGCTAAATGAAAAGTACTATTAAAATTAATTTCATCCATATCATTTTCACTTTTTAAATTATGGCTTCTAGAAAGTTTGAAATTAAATATGTGGCTTACTCACATTCCAGTTGGTCAGATCCACTTTATATGCTTTAATTTCTTCATCAATGTTTTAGGGAATGAAAATATCAATTTCTTCCAGCGGTGGTTGTGGCAACAATACAGAATGACTGCAAACAGCTGGGAATGCTCACCACAGAGCTATGGGTTTGAGGCCTCATTTCCACCTTTACTTTCTCCATCTCAAAACTGAATTTTAAGATAGTCTGTGGATCACTCAATTGATTCTCCTAAAGTTTATGAAAGTAAAGGAGACCACTGATTATACCCCTGGACCATGGCAGGCAGGCATGTCAATGGTTTGCCAAGTCAATCTACATTCTTTCCATCTCACAGATTCCTACTTTATGCCTTTAGGAATGATGTAATTCCATTCATCCATTGAATCTTTTATTGAATACTTATTTGTAGGGAAATCGAGATTGTGTAATTTTGTTTCTTAATGGTTATAAGCTGGTGATAAAAAAATGACTCACATTATATGACAGTGAAATCAGTTTAAAATTTCAAGTAAGATACTATCTATCTCTGAAAATTAGTAATTTCAATTGTACATATGGAATTTAAAATTCTCTCTCATAATTTTTCTACTTTTCTTAATTATTGCAGTAGTTTTAAGGGTTAAACACTTTCTTTATGGTTTTGTGTAGTCTTTCTTTGTTCCTTACAATTTCTAAGTTTCACATGATTTGGAAAACAGGAAGAATGCAATATTCCCTTAATAAAAGAAAAACTAGAGCTGGGGATGTGGCTTAAACGGTGGCGTGCTTGTCTGGCGTGCACGAGGTGCTGAGTTCGATCCTCAGCACCACAGACAAATAAAATAAAGATGTTGTGTCCACTGAAAACTAAAAAATAAATATTGAAAAATTTTCTCTCTCTCTCTCTCTCTCTCTCTCTTTTAAAAATAAAACTATTAGAAATTAACAAGTTAGATTTCAGAAGACTGGCCATTGGCAGATAACACAGAAGAGAAACCACCTTTTCTCTTCTCTAAATAAACTGCATGAATAATCTATTCATTCAGTCTCACAGTACTTTGATAAATAAGCTAACCTTGAATTTCCATTGCTTCATATTATGTGAAGCACAAATTATGCTTCCTTTCAGCAGTTCAATTATTTTCCTAAAATAACTCTTTGAATTTGTGAACTTTTCTTGGTTTCATACAAATAGTCAAAGCAGCTAAAGCTTAGCGAGTTCTTCCTAAGTACCAGGCATTGTTACAGGTCTTTTACTGGCATTCACCCACTGAATCTCTAAAATAACCCCGTGAGATAGCATATAGGCAAATAGCAGTCCCCTAAAGACGTGCACATCGTGATCCCCAGAACCTGTGAAAATACTATTTATGTGGCAAGGTGGCATTAAGGCTGGGGAAAAATGAAGGTTCCTGAGCTGGACAGGGAGAGAGCCAGGATGAACCAGGTGGGCTCAGTGTGATCACAAGGGTCCTGATGAGTGAAAAAGGCAGGCAGGAGAGTCATCAGGAGACTCCATGCTGCTGGCTGGGAGATCCAAGAGGGCCACAAACCAAGGAATGTGGGCAGCCTCCAGAAGCTGGAAAATACCAGGCAAGAGCTTCTTCCCTAGAGCCCCTAGGAAGAAGGCAGCTCTGCCAGTTTAGCACAATGGGATTTGTTTCAGTTTTCTGCTCCAGAAAAGTCAGATAATGCATGGGTGTTGCTTTAACTGTAAGATAATACGTGTGTTGTTTAAAACGACTTTGTGGTAAGTTACCACAGCAGTGATAGGAACCTAACACAGGTAGGCACCTGCCTCATTCCCATTTAGTAGACAGGGATAGGGAAACCAGGGCAGAGAATCTAAATAACTGACCCAGGGACCAAACAGACAGTAGGTGCTTTAGCAAGGGATTTAAACTCATTGACTCCAGTCCTCAACCCTTAGCAACACAGTAGAAAGCAGGAAAGGCAAAAGGCATTTTATCATGTGGATTCTCAGTGCACAGTTTTCTTCTCAGCATCTATTTGTTTTCCAGGTCTCAGTTCCATTGCCGCTTTTTAGGGGATCCGCTCTCTGACTGTTTTGATGAGGCTGGATGCTCAAAGGATGCAGCCTTTGTAGAATACAATTCTCACTACCAAAGTCCTTGTCATGATTATAATTTTACATTTGTTTGAGTTCTAGCTTAGCCATCAAAATGGACACTTCTTGAAGCAAGCCACATACTGTATATTGTTCCGTGTGCCTGTGTGCCTCTCTCGGTTGTCTACTGAATTTCCCATGTTTAGACAATCTGTGTCAAATTCACCAGATGCACATTGAATTTGTTGTATATGATCTTAAAAAAAGAAAACAAATTCCAGGAGAATAAAGTAGACTTTGAGAAATGAACTGGGTCAGTCAGCTTTCTGTGACTGTGACAAAATAGCTGAGATAATAAACATAGAAGAAGAAAACCTTAATTTTAGTTCACGGTTTAGGAGTATTCAGTCCATGGTTATTTGTCTCATAGCTTTTGGGCCTCTGGTGGCATAGTACATCATGGTGAGAGTGCAAGCTCCTTACCTCACAACAGACAGAAAGCAAAACAAGGAAACAGGAAGTATTCCAGTATCTTCTCCAAGGGCAGATCTAAATGATTTTACTCTCTCTAACTAGGTCCTAATACCTTTCTTTTGTTTTGGGTTGGGTGAGGGGTACTTGACCACTGAGCCACATCTCCAGCCCTATTTTGTATTTTATTTAGAGACAGGGTCTCACTGAGTTGCTTAGTGCCTCACTGTTGCTGAGGCTGGTTTTGAACTTGCAAACCTCCTGCCTCAGCCTCCAGAGCTGCTGGGATTACAGGCATGCACCACCTCGCCCAGCCCTACCACCTTTCAATAGTGCCACAAGCTGGGAACCAATCAATAGCATGGGCCAAAGGACAGCATGCATTTCAGATGCTTTAGCCACAAGCAATTCATTTCCATAAAAATAAAATCTGAAAAAATAAATGACTTCTCAGAAGAAAACTTGTTGATACCTTATGGAAATGCTGCACTCACATCTGACTTGTCAGAAGATGCACCTTATCTTTAATCATATTGTTCAGTTTTCACAAGAAGTTATTATATAAAAGTATGTTTGTGAATAAGTCTAAAAATCACTCATCTAGAATGAAAAGAAACAAAATCAAGAATATCAGATTTTTTTTATATTTGATTATATTTTTAAAATAAAGGGCATCTCATTACCAGTGACTAGCATTCATACATTTCTTAGCCATAAAACTAAATACTTCTATATGGTAATAGCATCTTTTTAACATTTACACTATGGCTGCCCCTGAATACTTATATCCACTAAGGTATAATGTTCTCTATTTTTGACATATATTATTTTATATCCATATCTACATATAGGTATGGTGCATTGTTTTTGGTTTAAGTTTCTGTATATCACTCTACAGCACACACACCTGATTTTCTGGTTTTGCATGATCATTATGTTGGTTTTAAAATTGAGCATTTTTCCTTGTTCATTATTATCTCCAAATAATATGGTGTAATTTGGAGAACTATAAATATGCAATATTATTTGAATGAAATCACACCAGAAGTTATTTGAGTTTTGTAAGGCTTTGCCTCAAAGATGTGTGTTGCTAATTACTAAGCTTTCAATCACATTCAATTAATTCTTCCACCCATGGAGAAGACACTTAATTCATCTGTGCATTTTCTGTGGCTTTGGGATTCAGCTGAAATTGAGTTCACACGGAAAAATAACTGCCAAAGATTCTCTGGGCTTTTAAGCTCCCTGTTTCACTTGTCTGTAGCCGACCATTTAAATCACTCTCCATTATAAGGGCTTTTTTTTTTTTTTTCCCTGAGGAAACTTACGTTAGTATATTCTGGATCCACTCTCACTAAAATGAAATTAGAACATTAACTCAGGACCTAGAGAGCTTAGAAGTTTTTCTTCCTCACATGCCCATTCAAAAAGACAAAATCAGGAAAAAGCATGCTAAAAATTCCTTTGCTAAAGTTTCATTAGATTGAAATATTTACTAGAGCAGTAAAAAGAGAGATTGTTTTATTTTTTTGAAGTAGTTCCCATAGTGTATCCATCTCTGGTCCCAATTTTATTCCCTGGATACATATGTAAGCAAATGTATGTTCCAAATATGTGGAATTATTATTATTATTATTATTATTTTACAAATAATTATTTCCTTCATTTATCTTCCTTTCTTATCCCAAGTTTTCAAAGTGTTCGAGCCAGAAGAAAAGATCTCTACTTAAAAAAATAAAAGTAATAAAACCAACCAAATTATGCTGTCTATGTCAATAAATCACAATGCATTTCACTTTTATGTAGAATTATATCAAAAATGAAATAATACATATGTAAATAAATAGAAGATAAAATAAGTAATTCAAGTAGAAGCTTGCTGATGTCCTCACTGGCCGCTGGTGTTTGGCCATACTCTCTGTTCCACCCTTTTAGGGTAAATGTGGAACAACTTCAGTAAAATCCGCAGTGAATGGACCCTGTATGCTGAGTGCATTTCCCAATGGGTATGAATTCTCTTTGGCACAGTGGACTGCAGTGGACCTCTGGAACTGTATGTTAGCCTGCCTTAGAAGACTTTATGGCAGGATAAGAATCATTTGGGGTGTGATTCTATGAAAGTAAACATTCTTGTGCTTCCAACAGACAGAACAGATAGCCATTCCCATTTAGCAAATTTGGAGCAATGAACCAGTATGCCCAGGCTATCTGGGCTTTTACTAAGTGCGAGACTTGAAACTCTGACCCTAGGTCTTCTGACTCCAAATCTAGAATTCATTCTTCAACAACAGCTCTCAGAATCTTATGTAAACAGCAAGCGCCCAGGAGAAAAGTCCAAGTTCTGTTGGCTCTATTTAGGGACAATAACAAAAACACACTGTAGAGTGCACAGTTAAAAACAGGAGATTCCTCTGTGGTTGAGGTCATGCTGTTCACCAGACAGGGGCTGGCAAACGTCTCTGTTAGTGGTCAGACGCTGAATATTTTAGGCTGGGTGGGCGGCACATGGATGGTCTCTTATCTTTTCCCCTACTCTTTCTCCTCTTTATCTTCTTCCTCCTCCTCCTCCTTCCTCTCCTCTTTATACTTAATTTATTGGTTTTGTTTTATGTCATTTGAAAATCGTAAAAACCATTCTTACTTATGGGCTGTAGGGCTACAGGTACAAGTTGGCCTGTACCTAGCGTAGTTTTCAAAGCACTAGACCCAGCAAATTCTAGAGCACCAAAGGAGGACTTGTCATGCAGGTCTTGGGGCATAACCCAAAGTCCCTGGCTCTGGAAGGTCTATAATGAAAGTGCACATCTTTGATCACAGCAATTTCACCTCCTGGACTCACCACACATTTAGGCTATTATTATTTCCCTCTGTCCCTGACTCACATTAAAGACGAAATCATGTCTGGCTTGCACTACATCCTTGACGTCCCCGAATTTAAATCTTTTGGTTTCTATATTTCGGAGATGCCTCAAAATGCTCATGGATTAAAAACAAACAAACAAACAACAACAACAATGACAACAACAACAACAAAGTTCACTCTTGAATGGTGAATCTGTTGTGTGGGAATGGCTTATATAGCCAGAGTGAGACAAATACCCTGCCTGGCAATTGCTTTGCATTCTCCTCTTGCTCCCCCCCTCCAAAGTACCAGCAGATAAGTACTCTTTTTATTGTGGGAGGAAGGGAAAGATTTAAAAAAAAAAAAAAAGCCAACTTCTGGATCTGTGATGAATAAACGATATAAGGAAGCATGGGCATTAACCAGAAAGTAGAGCTCCATAAGTTAGACAATGTCTGTCTGAGAACTTTCACAACACGTGATATAAAGGGAGTAAGAAAAATAATTTGTAAAAATATTTCTGTTAATTCTCTCATCAGGGAGGAAAAAAAAAACTTGTATGAGAGATAAATGAACAAATCAGAGGAACTCTTCATTTTTCCCAGTTCATACTGACTGCATTTCCATAGGCCACTGCAATGCTCTCAGATGCTGAGATGTATAAAGAATTACCATAGTTAACTTTGATGTGTAACAAGTCTCTCCACTTTGGACTCCCAGGTGAACTACTACAACCATGGCAGCCCAAAGCCCATCTCTGAATAAAGATTCAGAACCTGGACGACAGAAATAAGACTCATGAGGACAACCTTCCATGCTAAGGATCTGGGTGCCAAAACCTCGAACCTTATGCAGGGCACCCACATCCACACCTTTGTGTTTACCTAGACAGCTTTCTCTGTTTAACCTGCTCCTGGTAAAGAGTTAAGAGAACAGATTTATCAACTGGGATTTTCATGCTTTAAAAGTCAAATTATCAACAGGTCTATCAATTCAAGGTCCATCTGTGAAAAGCTACCCACCACGGAGGCAAAAAAGCCTCTTTCCCATCTACCAACGAGATAGAAAAAAATATGAATAGTAAAATATATAAGCAATTTAAAGTGAAGTTGCATAGCTGAAGATATGTTAGAAAGACTATATGATTTACTGTCAAAAAGACTTACACACAGTAAATATTACAGGAGATCAGAAGAGAGAGATTATTTATTCATTCATTAAACATTTATTGGCATTTACACTGTGCCAGGTTTTACTCTTCCTTAAATATTTTCTTGAAACTCCAGACTCACGTATGCGACTCCCTCCTTGGCATCTCCATGTACAGACCTAACAGGCATTTCAAACCCAACATCCTGGCAATGAACTTATATTTTCTCTCCAAAGCTCCCTTTCCTGTGCTCTTCCCTCTCTGAAGGACAGACTGGTCCTCCAGACATTCAGTACAAATCAGCACAGTCAACCTGACTCCTTCCCTATTCGCATACCACACTCAACTTCTAAGCAAATCTATTGGTTCTACCTCTGAAATATATTCAAGATCCAACCACTTCCCACAACCTTAAGAAAAACCGTAAAGGAGCACTGCAGCATTGCAATAGCTTCCTTACCAATGGTCTCCCTGCTTCAACTTTTGACCTTTTATAGTCACAGGTCCTGGGACTTCCCTGCTCAGGGCGCTATGAATTCATGAGCACACAGTTCACAGAGCATGGTATTCACGAGCCACACTCCTAAATATTAACTCCTGAATTTCTACAATAACTGTACCTGGTAGGTTCTGTCACTTGCTATGTTTTATCATGGAGAAGTGAAGGCCAAGAGGACAAGTCATTTGTCAAAGAGCACACAGCTCAGGAGTGGCAGAGCAAGGACTCAAACCCTGACGTGCTGGCTCCATGCTCTATCTTCTGTACCTGCTTCCTCCAATGGCTTCCTTTTCCACTCTTGGGAAAAGCCCACACTTGGTGACTACACCCTGACATGGTCTGTCTCCTATCACCTCCCTGACCTCTCCTTGGTCACCTGGACACAGGCCTCTCACTGCCCAGCCGTCCCAGCTTCTGTTCATCTTAGGGTCTTTCGCCCGAGTTGGCCTTCTGCTCAGACATTTCCCCCAGGGGAAGTGGCATGGTTTACTCTCTCACCTCCTTGGTCTTTTCTCAAATGTCATTCCTTCAGTTAGGATGTGGCTTGCCACTGTACCTACCGAACCTCTTATGAGCATATCTAGGCACTGTTCTTAGCTCTCAGCACATATTTATTACACCCACACAAAAGCTCAGGCTTGTTGGGACTACTCTCCCCATTGTACAGTATGGAAAAGAGCCCAGAGGTGTTAAAACAGCACCCCCAAGGTCACACAGGAGACACGTGGCGAAGCTAGGATTCCAACCTAGATGCTCTGGCTCCAGAGCCTGTGACCTTACAAAAAAATCAATACACAGAACGTGGTGACTCATGGGAACGGGAAGGCGAGAAACCAAAACCCAAACCAAACCAGAACAACAGGACCCAAGTTGGAAGGTGAAAGCTGGAGGGAGAAGATAATGAGCAGCCCAGAGGAAATGTTCAAGTGCACAATGACTCTCATGAGCCCATTTTACTCCAGGTGTCCAAGATTTTCTTGTAAAAGCCAGTTTATCTGTTTAACCTTATTTCCTTTGAGACGTGAACAGAGCAGAGAGTAGACTGGCTCTGGAAATCTCTGCTCCAAGTGTGATGTGGAGTGCTGAAATTGGGTATGTGATGTTCAACCTTTCTGAATGTCTGCTTTCTTTCAGAAATCACAGAAAAGAAGAATTTCTGCACATTCCTTTAAACGAATTTAAACTCTCTAATTGACACATAAAAATTATACACACTTAGGTGCTTCCCTGTGAAGTTTCAATATGTGTACGTGTTGCATAATGTTCAAATCAAGGTAAGCATGTTTCTCTCAAACACTTATCATTCCTTTGTAGTGGGGATATTAAAAATCCTCTCTTCTACCTTTTTTGAAATATATAGGACATGATCATTATCTATAGAAAATTCTTCATCACTCCAATTAATGTCAATGAATTGCATAAATCAGAAGGTTCCTTGAAAAACTATTAAGTCATTAAAAGATTCTTAGTTATTTTGAATTATATCTTTTGCATATTTCTAGCTGTAAAGTTCTACAGCCTAACTAGTAAAATTAAAAAAAAAATGATGGCTATAATAAATGAGCATGTCCACATGAGCATTTCACATAGCTACAGAATGTGAATATTACTCACAAGTTACACTTATAAGACAAGTTCTCTTTGACCTTAAAACTATTTCACATCTTTTAAAAATTGAACTTATGAAAACTTAAAGGAGTAATGAGTATGGCATCATTTCTACTTAGTGTTTTTGCTTAGAGATCATCATAGCCCCAAATTCAAAAGCAACAGTGCTTTTGGAAAATCAATATTGATTTGCTGACAGGAATTGACATAAAGTGTTTCAGTTTGGTAATAGAGGCAGAGTCCAAGCAAAATGAGTGTCATTTAAACACCGTTAGTGTAACAGGTATTTTTTTCATTTGTTATTTACTACATCCTTGATGTTGGAACATTGAAATCTAAGAGAGAAAATTTGACTTTGCTGAAATCACCTAGATGTCAACACCTTTCCAACATTGCAAACTTAAGCACACCACCTATGTCCTAACAGGATTTCAGTGACTAAGCAGATCTCTTCCTAAACCTAAAGTAAGGAAGGGCTCTATCCTCTACTTCATTCCTGCTGACCTAGCAGATGCACCATCAGGAGCGACATGTCTGCTACAATTAAAGCATAGGCAAAAATGTAGTTTGACAAGTAGCAAGAAGTAGCTTTCTAATTAAAACACCACACATTCCACAAAGCTCTCAAGACTTCACTCTGATTTTATGCCTCAGTTAAGCATTTTGAAAAGGCATCTCCACTGTAGAATCAGACATAAAAGCCCCAGCTCTCCTGAAGTTAGAGATCTAACTACCTGCCTCTACAAAACTTGATTGGTTCTATGGTACTGAAAATCTACTCTGGGCTCTTCTTTCAAATTAAGAGTTATAAAAATAAAATCCACTTAATTAAACCAAATCCAAACTCATAATTTTTTTTTTTCCTGCAGAAAAGTTAACAGATAAAATGTTAGGCAGCAAAGAATTTCTAATAGACTTACAAACTTCACATGTTTATGACAGATTTAAGAGAAAGAAATCAGCTTTTTGAATAGTAGATATAGTTCTGGGACAAATTCCCCTAATCAGTACAGCAAAGTAGCAAACTCTAGGATATGGTTATCTTGGTCTAAAGCTGAACACCACCTCCAAAAAAAAAAAAAAAAAAAAAAAAAAAAAAAAAAAAAAAACCCAAGATCTTAAATTGCAATGTGTCCATAATAATAGTTCAACCAATGGATTCTGCTTTCGGGGGATACCATACCATTATGATGAGGGTTCTGGGTCTACTCATTTCATCGTCACTCTCCAGAGGCACAGTTTCGTGGGATGTTTCCTCCTGGCGTCGTCTACAAATGTGTGGACAGCTCCTCTGGACCACAGAGCGAAAAGCTTGAAGCAGAACAATGCTGGCAGTGCAGCCCATCGCTGCATCCTGGAGCCTACAGAATAAGTTCTATGTTGATGCTATGTTTGAAAAACAGTGGCTCCTTGTCCCTGCAAACAGCCTACACTTCAGCTGCAGCCAGCTCACCCTCCAATCACTTCCTCCAGCTCTGATCATCTGATCACGGCCAAATAGCTTGGATGCAGAGATGGGAAAGATTTGATCCACGGAAACTGAGCACACTCAAGAATATCAGAGCTTGTTGCCCAGAGTGTATTTCTCAATTCATTTTGAGAGCAGGTTTTATGTTCATTGCAATGACGCTCTTCGATTCCTGTCTCAGAGGTTTGCACAGATGTGTCTTTCCCACCCAGACATGCAAATAATAAATCACTCCTTCAAACAAAACAACTGAAAATCCCGCTTCATCCTGACATCCCTCCCCTCTGCCCCAAGGCAGATAAGCATCATATAAAGAATTGAAAGGATTTTTTGTTTTTAATGCAAACACTTCCTGGAGGAAATTTTGCTGGACACCTCATTAAGTGATTGGAGTTTGACTTTTCATAGTTCGTAAGTTCTAGAAATGAAATTGGCTCATCTGGAATGTAGAGTACACTGAATCAAGATGATTTATAGAAAGCATGCACGCGTTCACTAAGCCCACGTGGGAGACACCAGTGTCACTGTGATTTCCTTTCAATAGCACAGTTGTTCTGTTCCCACACATGCAGTTCTGCAGCCTAATACATTTTTATATTTACATAGGCGGCTTGCAGGACTGAAAATATCTCTATTACTGAGGTCACTCGGAGTGTTCCGCCAGGCTGGCCTCTTAGAAAAGGCAGCTGTGAAGCATTTTAACATCCTATCAATAAGAATTCAAGCCTTGGGGAAGGACTTTGAGGTCTTTGATAGTTAAGAGTCTAGTATTCCCTGACTTCTGCAAGACTAGTCACTTAGGAGGGAACCAAAGAGGGATGCTCAGAAATCATGTGACCCATCTGGAATGGCCTCAAGATGTAATGGTACACTGAAAGAGAATAGGACAGCAGGGGATACTCACACTAAAAATATCTCATGGAAAATGGATTTTGCTTACAAATGAGGAAAGTATGAAATCCCCAGTAGGATTTGCAATGTTGGAATCTTTTCTGCCAAGATAATTCTTTCAGTGTAACTCTTAGAGATTTAAAGGGGGAACAAAAAAAAAAAAAAAAAAGGTTTTCTTTGGTCTCTGTGCTCCTGGATGTGGGGGTCCTGTAGGAAGTTTTGGGCGAGGTTTGTTTTGCCGTAAGGTGTGGTCACACAGCCCCCAGGAAAATTGCTTTCACAGAAGCATCTAGCAAAATGACCAATTAGGCATTAATTGCTCAGTAATCCGTCACAACACAGCGTCCTTTAAACTGGTGTGTTTGCCAAAGAAGTAAAACATGCTCCCACTTTTAAGAAGTACTGGATGCTCAGGAGTTTTTCATCTCTTTCTGTTTTGAGCAAACAAATTTGAGTGCTGTTGGAAAAAGAAGAAAAAAATGCTAATGGTGCTGGCAAGTCCTTGACTTCCTCCGGACCTTTGTCAGAGTGCCAGGATGCTAATCTAAACCATTTTTACTCCAAACAACTGGAGCATTTACTGAAGAGAGGCTACAATTTAGCCTGTCCAGCTAGTATGTATTGAATATCTTTATATAATGGTGTCCACCAGAGACAAAGTAAAGAACGGGATTCCATGTTTATACTCGCTTCAAGTAGAACTGTTCCTCCAGTCTCTCCAAATGTATGTCAGTGCCCAGCCTGCCCACCCAGTCCCATACCTGGTGACAGATCACTCTCCAATCACTTTCGTAGGTTCTGATCATCTGCTCCTGACCACATGGCTCGGATGAACAAGGGGTGTCAGAAATGCTCAGACATGTCACCCCCTCCAGCTGGAAGCTGGAGAGGGAAGGCAGACATGCAGAATGGCCTGTCAGGAAAGACGGGCCCTGCATCTTATAACTCCCTCCCAGCCACCACTTCTCTCTAAATCCGGCCAACTCTCTAGGGTGGCTTTTGGAGTCAGATGTTTTGGCAGATGTCAAAGTCTTTAGGGAAACAAATGAGATGCTTTCTAGCTATTAGAGGCCGGCCCTCATTGATCCTCTCTTTTTCTCTGAGGAATTCACCCCTATTATTCATGGGTTGCCGAGAGACTCAATAGTCTTTTTCTTTCTCCTTCTCCCTGTCTCTTAACCTGTATTATCAAGTGAAGGGAGTCTTCAAGGATGAGTTTTTTGGAATTCAGAGCACACCCGTTACCCAACAGACAAGACAGAAAAAAGATGGAAAGCAGGAAATAAGAGCTGGACAATGTTCTCTAACATTTTGCAAAGGTACAAGAAAAGGGCTGGGTTCTAAGGCTAAAGTTTACAAAGTAAATTAAGCCGCAGGTGGGCGAGGGTGGGGAAGAAGATAGAAATATAACCAAAGAGATGTTCTCCTCAGATATAGTGTGTGTGTTCATACACAAGAAATATTAGAAGATTTGGTATAAACGATTCAGAAGGAGTCTGCTGGTTTTGTCAGAACAATCAATGAATGGATCCTTAATTTGGCCTCCAAATATCAAATGTCTATGGCTTTACCAATAAGTCACTTTGTGAGACCCTCCTTCGCCCTCATCTGCCTCTTTTCCTAGCTGGGTCTTATTTCATGATTCAATCAGTCAGTGATTATTTGTAAAATGCTAGAGATAGGATTTTGAACTTATTATTCTAAATGAGAAAACATTATCATTAACAAGTACGAATGCAAAATTTTTCAAGGAAGTATTGGATAAGAGATTTTACTTTGGGCTATTAAATATGTATTATTATGTGTTATTTCATATTCATGAATTCAGTAGACACTCATGAAGTCTTCAACCCACGTACACAGTGAAAACCTTTCATGTTGGAAATAGAATTGGCCACGCTGTGTAGACACGGAGGAGTCCTGGTGTACACAGGAACGAAGGAAAGCTGTGGGGGAGAAGCTATTGATAAGGGACATCAGGGAGAAAGGGAAAAGGGTGGCATTTAGGATAATAAAGAGAGGGAAGAGAGAAGAAAAAGGGAGAAAGAACGAAAGGACTGAGATTTCTAAAATCTTCAAAACAGCCCTGAACACCAGGAAGGAGGGTTCTCGCTCTGTCTCGGCTGTACACACCTAGATGTAGGCTGCTTATCTCTTGCCAACCAACTCTGACCAATGAATGTCACTTTTAGAGTAGCTGTCTATTATTTTTTTGGCCTATGAATTACTTAACTCTAAATGTAGATCTTTCCACCACCGGGGCAGTGCATCCAAAGATCTTTACACAATGGGCCAGGAACCCATTTTTAATTTCAATAAATAATGCCTATTGAAAGTGTTGGACTTTCTCAGCTTTGTTAAATTATGTAAAAGCTGTATATCTCCATCTATCTATCTAATCTATCTTGCAATCTATCTAAATCTACCCTGATCATCTTGAATTGGACTATGGCTGGGCAAGATGGAGGCAAAGCCCTTTTCCTCCCCTCTCCAAAGACCTAGTGCCTTTGAGTCTCCCCTGACCTGTGGCAGGAAGTCCTCGGCCACATTGTATAAGGTGTCAAGGATACTAAACCTTGTGCTGATAAGGAAAGTTTGTCTTGAAAGAAAAAAGATGACCTGTGTTGTGTGTGTGTGTGTGTGTGTGTGTGTGTGTGTGTGTGTTTGTATATTTTTGTTTTTTGCTGTACTGGGGATTGAACCCAAGGGTCCTTTACTACTGAGTCATGTCCCAAGCCCTTTTTATATTTTATCTTGAGACAGGGTCTCACTAAGTTGCTGAGGGTCTTGCTAAGTTGCTGAGGCTGGCCTTAAATTGCAGGTATCCTGTCTCAGCTCCCATGCACCACCTTGTCATAAAGTATCTTTGAGAAATGAAGCCAAATAACAGCAGCCAGAAGTGCTTCGTGCACACCCCAATACTGGGTGCTCCATTGCTTCACACACTGCAAGGTGCGGGTTACTATCTCAAGACTTTAGTAGAAGCTTCTTATGAAGAGAAATTGGTGGAAAGGCTGAGATTTTGAGAATGGAAGACTTTATGGACTGAACTGTGTGCACTGGAAGCTCTAGTCCCCAACATGATCGTATTTGGAGACAGGGTCTTAAAAGTACTAATATGAAGTCAAATGAGGTCATAATAGTGGGGTCCTAATCCTCTGACATTGGTGTTCTTAGAGGAAACAGGGCAGGCTTGTAGCTTAGTGGTACAGCGCTCGCCTTGCTCATGTGAGGCATTGGGTTTGATCCTCAGCACCATATAAAAATAGATAAATAAATAAAATAAAGGTATTGTATCCATCTACAATGAAGAAGAAGGAGGAGGAAGAGGAGGAGGAAGAGGAGGAGGAGGAGGATGATAATGTAGTAAGGGAACACTAGGTCTCTCTCTCTCTCTGTCTCCACATGCACACAACGAAGGGATCATAGGAGACCCAGGGAGAAGGTGGCTGCACACAACACAAGAATTGTCACCAGACCCAACAACCCCAAAGCCCTCTTAATCTTGAACTTCCAGCCTCTAGAATCCTGAGAATATTAATTTCTGTTGCTTAAACCACCCAGTGTGTAGTGTTCTGTCACCACGGACTGACCCTAAGACCTTTCCAGGGAAACCGTATTCCAACCACGAAGCCTCCAGTGAGCGAACCTTGAGCCTCCACTTCTCAAGAAAGCTTCCCAGGGGCCTTGGGGGCTTTCCTCCCTTTTCCCAAGCACAGAGCGTGGGAGCCTCCGGAAAAGTGCCCCCTCCTGCAGCCGACTCCCTTGGCCCCACCACCTGCAGACTCTGGAAGCCATGGCTTCTAGTTCAGGCAGTGGACGGAGCACATCTGTTTACCTCCCTCCTCCCCAAGACCAAGTGAAATGACCACAGAGCAGAATGAAAGCACTTGGGCCCCATCAGTGGATGAATTTCCAGGTGTTTCTGAAAGATGAAAAGTGAAGACGATCACGATGATCAATAACCAAAAATGAAGGAGTCGGGTGCAGCTCCCACACGCAGCAGGAAGAGAGGTCAGGAGTGGCCTCTTCTCAGCCAGCGTGACCGAGCCCGTGCTGGATGTGGAAAAGCTATCAGAGAACCTCCTCCTGCCCCCTCCGTGGCACAGACAGGACACTGGAGCCCCTGGCTACTGCTAGCCACAGCAGGCGAGTGCCTTCAGAGACCAGCACAGGAGCACTGCAGCAAGAAACCCTGATGACTCTGGCCTTGGCCAGTGGGGTCAGGGGCCTGGATCGGGCCTGTCTGTCAATCTGGCTTCCACATCCTGAAATGAAGACTGCAGCAGGCAGCTGTCGTCCCCGGAGCTCATCCATCAGTGCCAGTCTGACCAAGCAAAGGAGGGGCCTGCAGATGTCCATCCTCTCTCTTCCCAGAGCTGGCTACCCCTACTAAGAAGATCCCTCTCTATATTTTGGCTTATAGAGAAAGTATACCCCATCAGCATTTACTGAGAAACATGGTTCAAGTCCAACTAGCTCCTGTCCCTATGGCAACAGGGTGGAAAAAACAGCCAGCAGAGCAGAGCTGAAAAGCCCACAGTGAGCCTCTGAGTCCAGCATGCTACGATCACAACCACTGTGCACTGAAGGCTCTAACACGTATAAGCTGGGTGTTTTTAAGCAAGTCACTTAACTTCTCTGAGTCTCAACAGCAAATAATATAAAATAGGGATAAATCCTTTATACCTGCAGGGTTTTGATGGGAGGAGAGCAACTGAAAAGGTCCATAATAATCAAATTCAATGAACAAATGTGATATTTCTTGTGTTCATAGGAATGACAGATGCTTGGTCCCCTCACTCTTAGCCTGTGGGCTTAGTTTGAAAATGATACTGCTCTGGAGAAGCTTCTCTGACAGGCCCTTGCCACACAGCCCTTAACTCAGTCCTTATCAGGGCACCCCAGGGGTTTCCTTCCTAACACACAAGCTGTAACATTCCAATTGATTTGATTTTTAAAGACCCAAGATTGTGCTAACATTGTTCATCACATATCTTGTGCCCACCTTGTAGTGGGTTTTCAATGTATTAATAATGGTGATGAAAATCCGTACGAAGAAAGCAAGACCTTGCCCAGCACTTATGATGTGCTGGGCATAGTTCTAGTTAATATTAACACAGAGATTCACTTACACCTCCTTCTGTGAGGTAGTGCTACGATCACCCCCATTTTACAGCTAGAGACACTGAGGCACAGAGAAGTGAAGGGCTTCCTTATAGAACGACAGCTACAGTTAAGTAGCAGAGTCAGAATTTGAAGTTAGTCTGGCTCCACAGTCTGGGCTTACAACATTCATGTTAAATTTGCATCACACAAGCCTTCTATCTTCCAATGACAGATTTATATTAGAAAAATCTTTGATGTCCAGCAAGGTGTAGAGGCGAGCCGGGAAACCACCCTTTGAGCATTGATCTGACCCTCACAGGAAAATCTGTGGTGTTTCCTTGGATGATAATGTCTGAAAGCAGTTAGCAATCTTAAGACTGTTTGGGGGTGATCATTTAAGTTGCATTTTAATGGGGATTTAAGATATCTTTAAATGGAATAAATGTGATGAGAGAATTTTTGAAAAGTGCATAATTTTGACTGTGCAAAAACACTCAGGGGCAGAAACGACTCCAGTGTTCTAATTGGCTACGGAAGCAAACATTTGGAATACAGAAACCTGACTGGCTCCCTTTGTAATGCCTTGTTTATCCTGCATGATAGAAGGTGTTGGTTAATGCCCAAACGTCCCCCGAAAAGAGGCCCTGGAGAGTTGGCTGACACCTTGGACATGTCACTGCTTCAGAGAGAGCCAGCCAGCTGCTTTCTAGGGACAGTGTGAAGGTCTGGCCATGACCGTCACCCTGGTGGGTGCTCGGTGGTCTCCCAAGCCCTGCTGCACCTGCCTTCTCCACCGGGTGCAGCGTTCTCTGTTGAGACCTGTGCTGAGACCCAGGCAGAGGGTCAGAAACCTCCATCTGCCTATTTAGGCCACAGCCCAGGCATTATAGGGAGCTCACTAATGATCTGTGGGACACATGAGTCAATTGGTGGGTAATGAAGGTCAGGTTATTGTCATCACTATCAATACCGCCATCGTCCCCTCAACCATGTTGGGCTTCTCTGTAAATTTCCCAAAAGTACAGCAATTGTTGCCCCCAAAGAGTGGCCCAAAGGAGGAGAAGCCCCCATAGATTAAAGACAATTGGGGATTCAGTCCCAAGTCAAGTAAAACCAGGTCACAGAATTAGCCATTTTCCAGGGCAGGGATTAGTGAGAATCTTCTTCCTTGTCCACTTCCAGATAGGTATGTCCCCTCAGGTAGGAACTGGAAGGGAGGTCTAGGGGGAAGTCCTCCAGGGCCTTCTATCTGAAAAGTGGAAAACAACCCAGCCAAGGGATGAAGGCGCAGTTACCCTCTCATGCCCCTCTTCGCCTCCCCAGCAGCCACTTCTACTCAAGACCTGGGGTACAAGTCTTTACCAATAATAATCCTTGACCTCTTTTTCTGTATCTGTGACTGGCAGTTCTTTTCCTTCACTTTCTCTCTATCCATTTTCACTTAACTGCAGTGGCCTCCTCTTTACAGGTGTCCTTCCCACACGCTGACATTTATTGAGCTGTACAATAAATTATGTTGGAAACAAGCTCACTGTTCTTTTGTTTTAAAAGTATGGGTGTGCTGCCGAGCCCTCCTTTATCTTCATTTCCCTACCTTTGGCTCGGGTGCAGCTCAAAGGTAGATTATTCTTTTGTTGGTACATTTAGATGCATCAGAAAATTATTCTTCATTGCTTTCTAATTGCGCTTCCTGCCGAGTGCATGGATAATTTAAATGTTCCATTAATATCCTGTCTTACATTTCTCAGGTGTCTCTGTTTGACTGAGCTCTCCTCAGCTCATAATAAATCTTATTCATAGTAGAAGTTTGCAATTGTGTAGCAAGTAGGCAAGAAAATCAAGAAGCGGATGCCTAAAGTCAATATCTGTGGAGCTCTTATTGCCCTTGTCACTCTGAGCAAAAATTTCAGCCTCAGTTTTCACATCTGTCAAATGAATGAGTGTTCACAGGACCTAATCTCCACCCCACAGGCTCAGTCCAGTTCCAGAAGCAGGATAAGTGCTCAATACATGTAGTCACACTGAAAAAATAGAACGAAGAATTTTCAAATGAAGAATTTTCAAACAAAAAATTTTCAAACTCTGCTTGTCTTCTCCCCACTTCCCCTACAAGAGGTATTTCTTATTTCCTGCCCCTGCCTTACCCAGGGACACACAAAGCTCTCTGGATGATGGGGGGACTGGGGGTACTGGGTACAGCTCCCTGGGCTTTGAAGTTAGC
This sequence comes from Callospermophilus lateralis, assembly GCF_048772815.1. Taxonomy (NCBI): domain Eukaryota; kingdom Metazoa; phylum Chordata; class Mammalia; order Rodentia; family Sciuridae; genus Callospermophilus; species Callospermophilus lateralis. The sequence continues at coordinate 13,079,896 of NC_135313.1, read as the reverse complement.
TCCCATGGCAATGTGACATGAGTTCCATAACCCTCTTGGCAGTCCTTTCCCATGGTAAACAAATTTGAAATAACATACCAATCCCTCACTTATCCCCAGGTCTCTCATTTTGCAACCTCAACTATTCTGATCACAGCCAAGTCTGGGAAGGAACGTAAGCAACTTTTGCAGAGCCAGAAAGACATGGCGCATGATTCATTCTGTGAAGCTGGTGGCAGTGATGGGGAAGAGGTGCGCATACTGCCACCAATAGCATCACCTCCTTACACAGGGTTCTAAAGAGCTTGCCAGCCCAACATGCAGCAGCTTTGGATCAGAAGCAATGGAATGCTGACCTGCCCAAGCCTGGGGAACAGGAAGCAGGCACTTAGAACTGGAGTCCCTGCTGAAGGCAAGTGTGCCCACAGCCTCTTCAAGGGGTTGTGGCAGGCTGGGCCATTAAGTCACCGGAAAGAGCGTGGAACTGCTCCTGAGGGTGGGATTGAGAGCACTTTATTCCAACTTGGTATCTAATAAGTGATTCAGAGCAGTGAACCTGAGCTTTGGAACTAGAAGTCTGAGGTTGAACCCTAGCTGTATTTCATCACTTTAATTCTCCAAGTTTATTTTTCTCAATGGTCCAATGAGAGTAACATGAACTCCTTTGCAGAGCTGTAACAAAGACACTTAGTATAAAACACTGGCATAAAGAGAGATGTTATCATTCCTTTACTAGTTATTACTAATGCCACTATTGTTTATTAATATCACTATTATTCTAAGTAAATACTAAAGAGGGCAAATAAAAGTCCTCCAGGTCAAGGTTCAAAGCCAGTGCAGTTACGTGCAAGAAGTAACTCAAGCAAGGGGCAGCCTTGGCATTAGGATGAGTGGCAAGGTCTGGGGTGGGGTTGGTGGGCAGGAAACATTATGGGCTCCTTTTCACCAGGCGGCATGTCCCAGTGCACTTACAGGTATGAGCGACCACAAAGGGAAGGCACCCATGATCAACAGTCCAACCAAAGAGAGAGAAGAAATCAATACCCCCAGTATCTGGGACTCATCCATGATGGGAGCCATAAATGAGGTGAAGGTCAATGTGAGTGACAATGTCACAGCTCTATATGATAATGAGCACTTGCAGCCGTGACACGGATGCATCCAGAAAGTCATATGATGTCTGGTGACCATAGTTTAGGGACAGAGAAATCTGTGAAACAGTCTAGATAAGTTTCTACCCATAACTGCTTTTAATTTTTAAAAGTTTAGTGATGAAATTGGATAAACGATGTTATTTTCAAAAGTTATAACATTATGTGAAAATTGTTCTCAGATGATACTAGATAAATGCACTATTGACTGTACTTTCAGTACTTGTTCTGCCTTATTTCTCATGTTTGCTTTTTTCCACTTTGAATTGTGGCAGGAACTAACCACCCACCTCCTAAACATTCCAACTCAAATCTAGTTTACTATAATTACGAGTTGCTTTCCAAACACAAAAACGGCAGTCTTTAAAGTCATTTACAACTGTTCTCTCCAAATCAACTGAAGAGATGAAAAGGAGGATGTCAGTCAGCCCCACGTGCTTTGCCAGAACCCAGGGGAGCAGCCCACCGATCCTTGGAGGGTTGGTACAAAGCGCCCAGCTCTGAGCTTTTGAAAGGAAATGAAGGCAAACCAAGGTTTAAATCCAACAGGAACAGGAAGAATGGGTGATATTCAAAAAACTAACTTGATAAGATAATGTTCAGCTTTTCTTTGAAACCTAAGCTGCAGGATGAGAATACTTAAAGATTTGTTGCTCTTAACTTTCAGTTTCTTCTACTGACAATGGAAGTCTTGCAGTTCTTCAGGAGGACATCTTCACATGGTGGGAACAGTAGTGAACAGGGATGTGATCTGATATCAGGTCTTCCAGCAAGGTCTGCCACCTCTTTCTCTGGGTCTAAGTTTGCTCATAAAACTGAAATTTAGAACAGGTGGTCTCAGGTTCTTTCTTGATCTAGGTTCCTTTAGCTTTATCTAACCTGGAGATTCAGAGAGATGTCCAGACTTGAGAGTAGAGAAGATAGGAGGAGCTCCTGTGTGACCACAGTTCCCTGTGTATACACACGGCTAGGGGATGTGGAGAGCATGATACCAAACCATTATGTATTGTGTCTTACGTTTGTTATAACATTTTTAAAAATATGAACTACAATTTTATTTTGAGGATGAGGATGCTCCTGATATAATTTGGCCTTCTTTGCATTTTTATTTTAAATTGACATGGAGTAATTGCTATGGTTTAGATATGAGGTGTCCTCCAAAGGCTCATGTGTGAGAAGATGCAAAAACATTCAGAGGTGAAATTATTAGACTACAGGTGTAGCCTAATCAGTAGATTAACCCCTGGATGTGGATTAACTGAGTGGTAACTATAGGCAGGTAGGGCGTGGCTGGAGGGTCATTCATGGCATGCCTTTGGTGTTTACATTTTGTCCCTGGTGAGTGGAACTCTCTCTGTGTTTCCTGATGGCCATGTTTCTGGGCTGCTTTCCTTGTCCACACCCTTATGTCATGATGTTCTGCCTCACCTTGGGCCCAGAACTATGGAGTTGGTCATCTAAGAACTGAGACCTCAGAAACCGTGAGCCCAAAATAAACTTTTCTTCCTCTATGCTGTTCTTGTTAGAGATTTTGCTCAAAATATGCATAACAGGAATTATACATATTTGTGGGGTACAGTGTGACATTTTAATATATGTATACAATGTATAGGATTAGGGTAACTGGCACAGTCATCCCCTCGGACATGTATCATTCCTTATATTGGAACATTCAAAATCCTCTCTGCTAGCTATTTTGAAATCTGTGATCAATTGTTAGCAACTATTATACACAGAACATTAAAAGCTACCCCTCCTGTCCAAATGCATCCTGTCCCCAACCTCACTCCATCCCTGCTGTCCTACCTCCCACCAATTTTTAAGAGGCTGCAGTGAATAACAAACAGCATGCGCACAGAGGCCAGAGCATCAGGTGTACTAAGTACTGGGTGCAGTGGTGCACACCTGTAATCCTAGTGGCTCAGGAGGCTGTGGCCATAGGATTGTGAGTTCAAAGCCAGCCTCAGCAACTTAGCAAGGCCCTAAACAACTCAGTGAGACCCTGTGTCTAAATAAAATATAAAAAAGGGATGGAGATGTGGCTCAGTGGTTAATCACCCCTGGGTTCAATCCTCAGTACCAAAAAAAAAAAAAAAAAAAGAAGAAAAAAAAGAGCTGGAGAAGACATGATTAGATATGAGGTAGCAGAAGGAAGTTCCACCAAACCCATTTCTTCAACTTGGAGATGGAATAATTATCAAGTCAGAAACCAGCAGGACCTTATCCTATCTGCTTCTCCTCTTATCAGGAAGTGTCCAGAACAGTCTGTCCAGTTAACTCCCTTGGGAAGACGACCATGCCCTGTTGAGCAGGTTGATGGAGGGGATAATGAGAGGACTCTTCCAAAGCAAGGAAAGTGACCCTGTAATGGACCATTCAAACCATAACCCTTTGAAAGTGAGAGAAGGTCCCATTAAAAATGATGCTAAGGTATAAATAGGGTTATTCATAAATAAAATGGGACACATGGTCAAATTAGCAATGTCTAACCCCTATAATTGCTGTGAAAATCAAACAAGGCATTTATGTGAAATAACTTATCCAGATGTTGGCACAATAGTGTCAATAAATATTAGCAACATGATCAGGGATTAACAGTCAAAGGTTCCAATCTCCAGGTGATAAGAAGCCCTGAGAAGTTTTTGAACTTGTCTCCCACGAGGGTTGGTGGCTTGCAGGAAGACTGCATTTCAGGATGAGAGGGGACATAGTCACCAGACATCAGAGAAGACAATAAGGCCAATTCCCAGCACAGATGGGGTGAGCAAGAAGAAGCAGAGGAGGGTCAGGCTGCAGTTTTGGAAAGATGCTGGCATGAGGACCAGGAACTGTATCTGAAGCTCTTCTAGCCATGCTGGCTTCAATTCAAAGAAGGAAAAGACAAGTCTCCCAGCTCAGGTTCATGTGGTCTCCCAAGGACGTAGCTGCCCTACCCCTGGTACCTCCAGAGCCTCAGCTCCAGCTTCAAAGTCCACCCTATCCCTCAAATGCCTATTTCTGTATTTCCATCCAAATACTCTGCATGCCCAAATCCATATGGCCTCGGGGCCTTGTTTCTTCAACCAGTTCTGCCTCTCGACTGTCCTGCTGCTTTTAAAAGCTGTGCCATGTTCCCTCAGCTGTTACTTGATCCTGGCTGCTTTCCTCTTCATGGCCATCACCTAACATGAGAGGAGCACAGTTCACCTGAACCAGCTGATCTGCAGTAACAGGAGGGGAAGATCAGAACAGTCTGTGCTGGGTCCATATGCAAAAGCCAGTGTTGGATGCTGTACTTGGGTAATTGGAGGAATGGCAAGCACAAGAACTGAGGTCCAGAGCTATAACAAGCTGAGGAGGCCCTAAGCAGAATCCAGTAAGATAACCACCCCCAGACACACAATGGGACCCAAAGCCACAGAGGATGCTAGGTCTGAAGACAGATTCCAGAGGGGAGATTGGTGGCCACAATGGAGTGAAGAACCACAGGGAAAGCAAGCAGGATGTGGTGTGTGGGCACAGAGCTAGGAACACATGCTGTCAAACAAAGATGTGCCAACCCAGCTGCCTCTTGTCTGCTTTTCCCCAGCGCAGGATCCAAAAGCTCTGAAGTTCTGTACCTGCCGATGATCTCCTAGTGATTGTCAAACGTGCTCTCACGTTCCAATTCCTGAGGCCACCACCCTGTTTTAGTTGATTACCTTCAATCTCAAGGGAGCCTGGGGTTTTGGGAGCTAGAGAAATGGAAATCTATTTCCAATTTCCACTTAGAATTATGCCCACTACAAGTTTTTCATGTATTTCCTGCAGAGTATGCCTCTCCCGCCACTGGTCTGTGAGTCAGCTGTTGCAGCTACAGAAAAATGAGTGAACAAGTAGCAAAAGAACACAACTGAAACGTCTTAGAAGCATCTGGGTTTTCTTAGCTCAACAACTTGGTGTTGTTTGTATGAGTGCTGCTCTTTCAAAATATTTACCTACATCCCCCCACGCACTCCTCAGTGTCAGATGTAAGGGAAGTTCTCCCGGTTAGCCCAGCCCTGGGCTCTCACCTTGCCAGGGCCTTGCCCCAGCAGACACCGCTTTCCTCTTGACCACTACTCCCTCCAGCAGCATCAGAGCATCTCCCATATATAAATACTAGGTACACGTATGATTGCATGAATGGTGTGGCCCTACCTCGTGTACAACCAGAGAAGTGAAAAACTGTGCTCCATTGTGTACAATGAATCAAAGTGCATTCCACTGTCAGGTATAACTGATTTGAACAAATTAATTTATTAATTTAAAAAAATAAAACCTCTTCCAACCTTGAAAATCTCCATGGCCTCTCTTGCAAGGTTCAACTCAAGATCCTGTTTTTTCCCTTCTCCTCTCCTGTTCTCTGTTAAGCCCAGTCCTCCATCAGAGGGGCCCTGTTGGCCCCTCCTTTGCAACTTTTTATGTGGAAAAAGGACAGCTGTAGTTCTTAGATGAGTTATTTTCTCTTATAAAAGTGTTGCTCTAGAAATCCCCACTCGCACGCAGTATTAAGCTTCTTTTGAATACCTTCGTTAGGGCGGGTTCGGCCCTGTTATCCCAGGGAGCAAAGATCTGCTGAATGGGATGTCGATGTGCCAGCTTTCCTTCCTCTCTCGCTCTCATCCTTTCTCTCTTCACTTGAAGACTATTAGCCAAATACTGGCCTCTGTCAGGCACTACCCAAGGGGATGGATATAGAGCCATGAGTCGAGAGAGAGACCTTTACTCCCTTGACACTTATATTTTGCTTTAAATAGCAAATAAAATATTAAGCTCTCTTGGGAAATTATTATCCATAAACACTGTAATGGTGGTGGTGTGTGTCTGTATTCTTTAGTCTAAACTGAGCATTGACTGTTGGAATGCCTGTCACTTCAGATAAGAAACATTAAGCCTAAAGAAGCAACTTTTCCAAGTCCCTAACCTGAGAGCTGCAACCCAACAGTCCACAACAGGAAATCCAAGGGCTTGCCAAAGCTCAGCTATGAACTGAAAGTTTTATGACGTGTAATGCAACGGGATCCCTCTGAAGGTTCTTCAAACTGCAGCCTGCTTGACATCACAAAGCATTAAAGCAATCACTGGTGGGTTGGCAAGTGACCTTTAGTTGGAAGAGTACAGTGTATTAAAGAGGAAAAGAATGTGACTTTCATACAACTTTTATGCAAAACTACAGCTGGCCCCAAGGATTCATGATGAGTCTTCCAAAGTCATGCTGGTTGTGTCCAGTCATCTGTAAAACAGAATTGGGGTCACTCTTCTGTCTCTCTCTCCTATACACACACACTAGCTTTACACACCATGGAAAATCAACTTCAGTCCACTGCTTACTTTCGAACAGCTTGTTTGCTCATTTCTAAAAGCACAAGAAAAGAATAGTACCCTCTGAGGTACTTGTAGCCTCTGGATATGGGCGTTTTGTTTATGAGAGTCTTTTGTGGAATTGTGTGCTCCACGTGAGGAAGACCCAATGGCAACTACTTTAATAATAAGGGAAGGTGTAACTATTGTCCTGAACACTTCCAGTCAACAGCTCCTGGAAAGCAAAGCATCCTGTTAGAAGGCCAAGAGAAGTTCAGCAGGCTCCACAGAGCCTTGCCTGCCTTCCCCTCAGAGAAAGGCCCAGGCGCTCAAGCTATCTACAGAAAGAAACCGGGTCCCTAGAAGCTGTTGCATTAATCTGGCTGATAACGTGTTCATGAGAGAGTTAACCTACTAACGAGGTTTAGTGCTACTGTATGTCAACAATGGGCAGTCGAGGGCTGTTAGAGTCAGTGGTGTCTTGTCAGTAACTTAAATTTGTTAGTTAGCTAATAGTAACAGGAGTAACAGAAGCAGACCAGTATTTCAGGGTGTCCCTACCTACCAAGATGTATAAAGGAGTTGGGAGGAGTTGCAAGGGCTTTAGTGAAATATGGTTGGAAAAAGGAACACAGTGGTCTACAACAGAGTCCCGACAAGAGTTTTTCTCAAAGTAGCATGGAAGGACAGTATCTGTTGTGGTTTCCCCCTAAAGCTCATGTGTGAGACAATGCAATAAGGTTTAGAGGAGACATGATTAGGTTCTAAGAATCTTAACCCAATCAGTGAATTAATCCCCTGACAGGGATTAATGAGTGGTAACTGAAGTGGTGGGGTGTGGCTGGAGGAGGTGGGAATTGGGTGTGGCTTGGGGGTATGTATTTGTACTTGGCTAGTGGAGTCTCTTTCTGATCACCATGTGAGCTGCTTCCCTCTGCCACAGTCTTCTACCATGATGTCCTGACTCACCGCCAGCCCCAAGGAATGGAGCCAACCTTCTATGGACAAGGACCTCTGAAACTGTGAGCCCTCAAATAAACTTTTCCTCCTTTAAAATTGTTCTGATCAGATTTTATAGTCACAGCTGTGAAAAAGCTGACTAAAAGAGTGTCTTAGTTCATTTGGGCTGATGCAGCAAACACCAAAAAATGGATGACTTACAAACAATACCAAAAAAAGTGATTTCTTATGATTCTGGAGGTGAGAAGTTCAAAGCCAGACAGATTTGGTGTCTGGGGAGGGACTCGCTTTCTGGTTCACAGATGTTGCCTTGTGGAGACACGTGGCAGAGGGCCCAAAGAGTTCCCGTGGACCTACTTTGTAAGGGCACTAATGTCCCTCATGAGGACTCTGCATTCATGAACAAATCAAGTCCTGAGCTCACTTCCCGATATCAGCCCCTAAGCCTAGAATTTCAACCTGTGAATTTTGAGGGGGTACAAACATTCAGACCACAGCAGATCCAAGGGGGCAGTAATTTTGCCAAGGGCTGCAGTCTTTTACAGGCTAAGATATCTGAGCTAGTCACGAAGGAGGACACAATGGAATCTGGGAGAAGTGAGGAAGAATACTTTCTACACTAGAGGCTATTTTGGGCCCAGGAAGGCATCTGACCTTCTTGACCAAATGCTGACATTTCTCCACACAGACAGCGCCCCCTGCTGTCCACTGTGAGAAGAGGCTGCGCGCACAAACACTCCTTATTTTTGCCATTTAGCCCCATAAGAATGAACAAGCTGCCATCCTCAATATCATTTAATCAAACTGTCTCTTCTCCATGTTTCCATTCCTATAGGGCATGTTCAATAGAAGGGGACACAGACCAGTAGCAATGCAAAACTTTCTCAGCGAATTTGAAGGATAAGGAAGCTGCTTCTGCTTCTTGGGGTCCCTTATGGACAGACATATCATTAATATTCCAGCATTGGTAGCTGGGATTTGTCCAAATGTTCAGCTCTCTTTACCTGATGAAAGCACTGAGTGTCTGCTCACTGCAGGGTGACACAGCCAAGCCAAGCCTCAAGGAGCTGGTCACACACTCAGGTGGACAGACAATCACACCCAAATATACAGAAGGAAGAAAACCAGTAGGTGGTCTCTGGTGAGCCTGGAGTGTCACTTGATGCTTCCAACTTACTCTACTGCAGAATAGGTGTGACCCTCTCAATGTAGTCTGTCCTGGCCTGGACAGGTATGGGCAAATGGACCAGAAAAGTGGTTAGAAGGACAAATCCCATCTCTCTTTGAGAATGGGAAGGAGTTGAAGAAGGGTTCAGTTTTGAGTCCCCATTTGGGGTAAATATACCCAAAGACATGCCCAGCTCCCCGATGGTGTGTGGGAGGGGTCTGTCTCATCATTCCACCAGCACGGTGGATCTAGGGAGCAGAATCGTCCCTAGCAATGTGGCTGACTCAAAGAGGACCAGAGAAAAGATCCAAAATCCTAAAAAAGCTCATTGCTAAGTTTACTGACTTCATGTTTAAACAAGTGAAATTTTGTGTTCAAAACAGACAAGTCTAAAACACAGAAATACACTTCATTTCTTTTAGTTTTAAAGGTCGCATCGAATCATAGTCTTTGTTTTAAATATTCCAGAGTGGCATGGTTGGTACTTCATTAACATCCTTGATCTCTAATGGCCTTCCTGTCTGCTAAAACTACAAAACACACCATCTTCTTAAAGTTCTATAATATAGGTTTACACTAACAAAATAAGGTCAATGACTCCCAGACCACTCTGGAAGAGAGAACTTTTCTCTGCTGGAAGGGTTCAAAGAAACTGGAGTCTCATGTATGCCCATCAGCTTCAATCATGACAGAGCTCAGTGTTATTTGCAGCGAGGTCTACCATGATAAACAGCAAAATGACAAAACCAAGAAGATATTTAACCATCAACAAAAGACGATGACTAATATTTCTTGAGCACATTCTTGGCATTTTCTCATTTAGTCTATGCTATAATCAAAACTGTCCCTGGGTTGAATGTTGGCCTCTCAAAAGATATACCTGCATCCCCATCTCTGGAACACATGAATGTGACTTAATTTGAGAAAAAAAAAAAAAAGAGGTCTTTGGAGATGAGTTAAGGATCTCAAGATGAGATCATCTTGACTTTTCCAGTGGCAAAGAGGGGGAACACAGAATGAAGAGGAAGAGATGCAGAGATGTCATGAGGATGAAGACCAAGATTCGAGCCATGCTGCTACAAACCAAGAAATTCTGCTGGAAGAGGCAGGAAAGAGAGGCCTACTGACTTGATTTCAGACTCTGGGCTGAAAGAGTAAATTCCCCCCATGAGAGAGGAAATGTCTATTGCTGTAAGCTACCTAGTTATGATCATTTGGTGCAGTAGCTCTAGGAAACTTATCCGTTCTTATTTTAAAAGTGCAGAAAGCTGAAGTTCAGAGAGGTTATAAGTAACTTGTCAGGGCTGCACAGTTATCATTAGTCTCTTTCTGACCCCTGAACCTGTGCTCTGAGCATAAAGCCACATGCTGGCTTGGCAGTCTAGAAAGCACCTGTTCTCTGCAGACAGAATCAAGACTGCTGAGCATGTGCTGATACAGGTTCAGAGCAGTCTCTTCTAGCAGCTTCCTGCCTCCAAAATCAATTTTTTGCATTAAAAGAGCCATTAAAGTCTGTCCATCAGCAATTTAGTTCATGTGTAGCCTCGTTTCCCAGCCCAGGGATAAGGTAGTTCTGCACTTGGCCCCGAAAGGCTTTGCTTTATTTCCCCAATCATAAGTATGATCGTTTTTACTCATGCTGGGCAATAATACAATGGAGAATGAACATTAAATTAAATGTATAAAGCATCTGAAATCAATCAAGCCCTTCATGAAACTAATTTTAGAAAAGAGGTCATTAGATATATTACAGTCGATTTGAAAGTGAATTGAGAAAGCAGACCTCGTGTTCTTTTTCTAAAAAATACCCTTTTCTTCATGAGATAGAGTTTTTATTACCTTTCATCAGAGTCCTTCAGCTGCCACAAACACCCCTATAACCTCGAGAAGATAAAATAGTGATTTTTATGCTCCAAGTAGAAGAGGCTACCACTGCAATTTCTCATCTTCTCCATGTTCATGATCAGTACTAGAAAAGGGTAAAGGGAGCCTTCAACGTCCCCAGTTTTAAGAGAGCAAGAGTCGCCCTAGGTTGAGCCCAGAAAGTCACACTGTGTTTTGAGAGAACTCACCTGCCTGCAGGCATGGCTCTGAGGCTGTGTGGGGACTGGCTGGGAGACTCGGGTATGCACCATGTCCCAGAATTTATAAGAGGAGTGTGAGTAGGTTCTGCAATGTGTTTTCTTGCTTTATGTTCGTCTCTGGCAGAGTGAAGATGAATAGGAGGTTTGTTTACTCAGGGAAAGGAAATGGAAGTCAGCAGATACCAGTGGAGATCACTGAGACCAAATCCGGTCATAGTCATTGTGCCATCTTTTTCCTTGTTCTGAGACAGAAAGAATTTCTGAATTTCATGAAGGCATCTGATAAGACCTCCAAGCTGTTTCTGTGGACACTCTTGGAGGGTGGTTTCCAACACTGAGCAGCCAGGATCTCTGATTTGCTAAACACTTGCATGAATGAGTCAAGTGACCCAGCTACAGGGCCATATGGTTGTAAATAACATGAAGCTAGACACAGAATCAGAAGGTTGGCACAACAGAGCCCATGCTGTCCCCATAGGCAAGCTAAGTCTAAGAAGGTGAACTTCAAGTAAAAACAAATCACAAGACATAAAGGAAAGGTGTGATTTAATAGAGTCTTGGTGAAAAAGATGTGGGTTGCAACAGAAACCAGCATGTGGCAAGGAATCCAATATTATGCTGTACTAGCAGGAAAATAATGTTTAGAACAAAGGAGAAGGTGATTCTCCTATCTTGCCATTGATGACATTTTAAATACTGTGTTGAGTTCTTGGTGACAGAGTAGGAAGGAAAGAGAAAAATAAAGGCCTGTTATGAGGGAAATAATGATATTGAAAAAGCTGCATAAGGAAGTTCTGAAAAAGGAAGATTAGCTTTAAAAAGCCTGTAGGGGCATAACAATTGTTTTCAAACACTTACAAATTGTATGTAAAAAGAATTATGCCTAGCCAGGTGTGGTGGCCCACAACTTGGGAGGCTGCAGCAGGAGGATCAAAAGTTCAAGGCCAGCCTTGCAATTTAGCAAGACCCTGTCTAAAAAAAAGGGGGGGGGGAGGCTAAAGATGTGGCTCAGTCATAGAGCGCCCCTGAGCTTAATCCCTAGTACCAAAAGGAAAAAAAGAATTATGCCTAATTATGTACATGCTTGGTGATATGCATCCTGTTCTTTGAGAGACTCTACTATTATAGTAGAGTGGGAAACATAACAAAGTAAAAAAAAAAAAAAGTTTATTCATAGAAAATACAATGTTCTCAATATCACCCAAAGGAGCGGACTTAAAGTGACTGCTGGAAGTTAACAGGAATCAATTCTGACTCAATATAATAAAGAATTTTCTAGAAATACAAGCCACACCCCAAAAGGCATTATTCACTTGGCATTCACTCAACACACCTTTGCGGGGAGACTCTTTGCGTTTTTCTGGATCTTGGGTAGTTGACACTTTCCTCTGAGCAAGTATTATGCCAACATTTATGAGGACTCTGACAATATTCACATTTTAAGATGACACATGGAGGCATGTTTCTTTCTTCTTTGAGAATGTATGATATATATGATTTTCAAAAGTCAATTTTCTTTTCCCTTCAAAATTTAAGACATCTCTTGTGGGCTGGCCAAAATTTCACAGGGTTAACTACCTAAATTTCCTTTGAATGAGCAGTTGGGAGCACTAGTCCCACTTCCTCTCCCAGATTGCAGAACTGCTCTTATATACCAAGGATCATGAATCCCTGAGTTGATGGAAGTGTGACAGGAGTCAAGACTGGCTTTCTAACCTTACAAATCAGAACAGCGAAGTCAAATGGGCCAAAGAGGTGACATGTTCTACCACAGAGCACAGGTCCACTGAATTGCTGAGGGTGCTCCCAGCACTCCACTCCCTGCTGGTACTATTCCTCAGGCTGCTCTGAATCGATGCCACCAAGGACTTGAACTGAACTGAACAACTAACCACAACCACTGGACCACATCGTCTCATTTGCTATAAATCTTAAACAAAGTGTACCTATTAAGTCACGCATTTATCATGCTCTAATGAAGCCTCCGCTACTGATGGATTTACCAAAATATTCCCCTCTTGCACTCTAACCCCTTCAGCCTCCCAACACTTAAAGATCATCAAGAAGTGAGGATATGGCGCCCTCTAGGGATAAATGCAATAAACCAGGTCAACTCATAAATGAGGGGTCAAGGATGACAAAGCTGTGAAAACTTTATATCCATAGGAAGCTTTCAACCAAAACAAGGTATTAGAGTTTTAGCTAAGACATACTATTCTATATGCCAAAGGCAAAACCCCAGTCACTGAATCAAAATATTAAAAGTAGCTGATATTAAGCTCTATGAGAGTAAAAATTAGGGAACTCATCTCACTACTTCAAGACTTTCAGGTGAATTTCTAAAAGAGAAAAAAATGCTCCTTCTTTGAGATATTGAACAAGAGTATAAAATATCCCATCTTCTTATTTGCTTCAACCCAATAAGAGACTACTTTTGCAACTATCCTTCAAGTGAAAGGTCTGTTTGCTCTTCCCTGGTGTCTCTCTGAAAATCTTAATTCCCCTGGGTGGCTCTTGGAGAGGTTAACAGAACATCTAAAGAGAATAAATAGAGATGAAGGGGATGAGGAAACAAGCCCTGAGGCTTTTTGTTTTGTATGTTTGTTTTAAACTTTCCAACAGGCAACAACTTGTCCTGCTCACTTAAAAGACTTGCTGCAAATTTTCATTCTGACCCAATACTGTGCTTAGTCCACCCACACTTAGGGACATGCTTAGCTTCTTTCTGGTCTGTGAATATGATTTCATAGACACTGAGAAGGGCTTTGAATTGCCCTCCTGTTTGACTGAGTCACTAGATTCCTCTAACAGTTGTATCAGTTAGTTGTTGCTGAGTAACAAACCACCTTAAATACTCAGTGGCTTAGGAAAAAAGAAAAAAAAATTAATTGCTAAGGAGCTTATTTTCTGGCCAGGCAGCTGTGGCAGTGGCTGGAGATTTCCTCATGCTCCTGCAGTCAGTTGCAGGTCAGTCGGACAGCTGTGAGGGTCTCTGGTGCCTTGGCTAGATGAGTCAGGCAGACTCAACTCTTCCCCCTAAGTCTCATTCTCCTGCACGAGTCCAGACATTTTGTCATGAAAATAGCAAAAGATCAAGAGAGAGAGAGAGAGAGAGCCAAGGCATCATACGGAGCCCAGACTCAGCATGGAAAGCCACCTGCCTGATACAGGGAAGCATGAAGGCTGGGAAGGTTAATGCCATTGTTCTACCAGGCCAGGGGACAGAATCTTATATTGTCTAAGATGCACCTAGAAAATACCCAGATAAAGCTACTTACTGCTTACTGGTATGCACTCCTGACATCAGTTTCTTTTGAAGAGAGAAAACTGAAGAAGGGAAGGGGTTTTGGGATAGCAAAAGAAAGATGAGTTTTGGAAGCTCCAGCACTTCATTTTTTGATCAAGTCGGATACTTCATACCAATTGGGAAGTTAAATTTTAAAAGAATGAATTAGAGTTGGGAATATTGATTAAAACTTGTGGAAAAAAAAAAGAAAGAAAGAAAACAGATGTGCTTTTAAAGAGAGACGTCAACGGGTGCAGAATCAGAAACAGAACGTCCACAGCACTAGATCCTGCAACACTTTTCTTCCAAAGAAGCATTTAGCCTGTTAAAGGGAAGAAGCAACCCAGCACAGAGTAGACACCTGACCCCACCACCCTCAGTCCTCCAAATCAAACCAAGCACAAGGAACAGGACTGATGAGTCAACTACATTGAAGGGAAAATGGTGAATTATTTTGTTTTAGAAGCAAGGCTGAGTTTAACATCCTCTGACTCACCCAGCAGGGCACACGTTTTCTGACAAAGCAAAAGTAGTGATGGAAAATATGGATGTGGTATCTATCACAGCATAGGTACCTAGTCAAAGTTCCTTCACAGCAAGGATGTCTTGACAAATGATCAGTTCAAAGACAGTTTTGCTCCAATGACGATTATTACAAAATGAAAAAATAAAAACAAAAAAAAAATGTAATACTACAGTAGCTGCCAGAAAAACCTTATGGCTTTACATATAAGTGGAAAATATTTGAATCCTATTTCTTCTCTTGCTCCTGGGAGGAAAAATGAAATAGGAAGCTCATTTCCATCACACAAACCAACCTACTGGAGGTATTCCCACCCCAGAAGTAGCACCTTCTTAAAGTGACTCCCTTTAAGCCCCAGAGAAAAGAGGCTGTAAATTCGAGTTACCTAAAAGAACAAACAAAAGCCAAACTAACAATTCTTAAAGGGTATTGCATACTGAGATCAATGACACCCGCCAACCCCGTAGGCCTATGGTTATGACTCCAGGTCCTGCCTGGCCTTTTCATATAATAATCAAATTTTTGTGTTAGAGATCTCATTGCAGTTACAACCTTTAAAATGGAAGTGCATTCACTTTGCTCATATTTTTAAGAATTAAAAGACTCTGAACACTAGCAAAAAACTCAACCAAGTCAAGTCCAGAGCTGGGTGCAGTGAAATAAAAGGAAGAATTTGTGCACCAAAAGATGTAAGAGGGCTTGTGTGCACAGATAGCAATTGGCAGAGAGGCCATGTCATATGCAAACAGCCACAGGCACCTAAATGTTCTGGAAGAAAGGTCAAGCTGCTCTCAGCTATAGAGTGAGCAGAGTTAGATGGCACAGCTGGGTTGGGGGTGTGGTAGAGCAGAGTTAGGTGGCAGAGTTGGGTCGTTCAGTGGTAAAGTGTTTGCCCAGCATGCATGAGGCCCCAGGATCCATCCCCAGTAAAGGACCTGAGCTGCTCTTTTGGACCTGACCACTGAGAATTGTTCAGTAGAGTAAGGTCAGTGCAGACAGGTACTGAATGAAAACTAGCTCAGGTACACTGAGAAAGGAAAAACAAACTGCCTCCTAAGTCCATTCACTGAGGAGCAGGCCTTGAAAATGGCGTTGCATGATACTATTGCTATCAGTAATAATTCACTATCATGCATAGCATGGCTCTAGAGTTTTCAAAATAAGGCCTCATTCATTTAGCATTTGAAGTACATAAGCAACAGGAAAAGAGAGGCCCAGACTCAGACTTGCCAGGGGTTACACTGAGAGCCAGGGGCTGCAGGTTTTCTGCCCGAGTTTCTTAAGGCTCTGGACAAGACTGCAATGGAGTGTAATCAGATATAGCCCCTTCCCATGATCCAAAGGTTCAAAGTATCCTGAGTTATTTCTTTGTTAAATAAGGAGATTTAGAAAAACATTTGCAGGCATGCACAACAATTAGTCAGGGAGAATAGATAAGTCATTCAAAATATGCTTTAGAATTCATTTTATTTCACTAATAATTTCATATGAAGTTCCATCTGCCTCCACTTTATTTTCAAAATAAGAATGCGTAAGACAATTCCCAATCCTTTAATCTATGTGTATAATAACATCTGCTTTTTCAGTTTTATACTCAGCCTTCAAAAAAAATTATAATGCCAACAGAAGTTGGCTTTTGCATCAGAGAGCAGAAGGAGATATTTACATCTGCTGAGAGTTGACAGGGTACTTACAGTTTATGAAGCATTTATCTCATTTTATGCTTATAACTCTAATACTACTACTAATGTTTAACAACAATGAACACTGTATAACAGGTAAAATGCTAAACATTACTTGTGTTAAACAATCACCAGAAAAACTCTATAAATAATAATGTTATGATTATTATTCCCATTTGTAGAGAGAGAAAATCGAAGCTTGCTAAGTTTGTGTTAGTTACTTCAGGTCACACGTAAGCTTTGCTTGTATTTCAAAACATTCAGAAATTTGTTTTCCTGACTAGCTGCAGCAGAGTGAAATCATAATTCAGTCTTAGTCAATATTCTAACTCACACATCAAGAAGCTTCATGGGTTGTTTCTTCATTAAAACCAAACCAAATTTATTTATTTCAAATGTATGAAGTTTCCAGTGCCCTATACCTATAGGAAAATAATGACTTACCAGTTGGAAAACAAGCATCCTCAAAATCCCTAAATATAAATGTGCCTCAACATTCCAAAGTGTGTTCATTGGTGCTTGGATATTTAAATGTCCTGCTGTGAAGGGCATGCTGAAGTTTCAAGTATGCTAATGTATTATGTCTCATAAATGGCTCCCCAAATTGAATTAAACCCCACCTTTATTCTGCATTTCTTTTAATTGGTAAGGTCATGAGCAGAAAAGCTCATGATTCTGATATGAACGAAGCAGTATAGTAAGATCATTGCAGTAAAGGCAAAGGGGAGACTTGGGGTATGTTCGTCTATCGAGTTGGATTCTCAAATGCCCTAGATAAGAAACTGTCCGGGCTTTCTGTGCTGTTTGGGGTGACTTAATCTGTCTGCATCTTGGCACTACTGAACAAGAGGTAGGAACGGTAGCAGGTAGCATCCTATCCATCCTGGTATTTACAGTTTGATAGTTCTGATCAGTTGCAACATCAGCTCTCCCAAATCAATGGCAATGTAATAGAACAGAGATAGAAAATTCAGCTCAGGTTGCAGGCTGTGTGTGTGTGTGTGTGTGTGTGTGTGTGTGTGTGTGTGTGCGTGCTGGTGCATGGAAGAGGGAGAAAAAGGTGTAATAGTAAATGATGAAAAACAGATAAGTAGTTCAAGAAATGGAGAACTTTCCAAATATTTTTAAGGGCCTTACAAATTTTTTCTTCTTTCTATTTTCTGTGTATTTTAGTATACTATCACTTAAACAATAGTCACAATTTCAAAAATCAAAATTTCCCAGAAGTCTGAATAGAAATGTTCTTTTTTAAAAAAAGAAATACATCTTAAAAACTCACTGGAAAGAAAATACCTAGGGCAAGATCAAAAATCCCCAAACTGAATGTAGATTTTTAAACTGACACTTTGCCCTTGGGAATTTTGATGATATCATTTACTTCCTTGGGTACTGGACATCATGGAAGCCTAATACATTTTCTTTTGTATATCTTTTGGAGATAATGAAAGTTTTTTTAAAGAATATTTTAGATTTTTTTGTGTTGTGAAAAATCTTAGTTGCTTAAAAGATATCCAATTTAAGTCGAAGGAAATTTTCTTACAAAAAATAAGAATATTTTAAAAGTAAAAATGTTATGATACACTAAGCTATGGCAGTATTAGTACACACTGAATATTCTCTGTTTTGTAACAGATACGATTAATCAGCGTAAATTTATTTTGGTTAATTATTGATGTATTTGGATTGGTTTCCAAGATTTTATTTTGAGATGACTATTACCATACCTTTTCTTTTATAGACACTATTTTTTCCTTTACCTCTTCAAGATTCAAACATACACTCCAACATGAGGATCCTCAAACTCTGTATATGGCCACCATGTCATCTGTGACTGCCCTCCATCATCAGCCTGTACTCATAAAGGCTGAATAAAATCTAATTTAAAAGATGTGGAAAGAGGACATGGGGGTGCAGTTTGGAAGTGACCATTTTATGATCATTTGTGATTTGCTGAATTTAATACTTGTTACGAAGTTTATAATAGTGGTCTTTGAAAAAACTTTATAATATATCCAATAATTTTTTTAAAAACCATAAAATATTTTCATTATATTATCCCCATAGACAGGGAAATAGCAAAAATATGGTTCATTGTACTTAGAATAACATAACATTGTAGTTTGTATATCTAAACTTTTATGGGATCATATCACCACGTTCTGTGATGCTAGCTAGGGTTTTACTGTGCTTTCAAGGAACCTTTCCCAGATTGCTTTACTATTCCACATAATCAAGACAAAATTCATCTTTTGAATATTGATTTATTTTGTAACTTTTCCATAACATTCCTTTTTCCTCGTATGTTCTGGAACTTCAGTCAGTAGATTGATCTTTTTAATTTTATTTATTTTTCATTTTAATTAACTTATAATAATTGTGTACATTATGGGGTACCCTGTGACAATCCAATATACATGTACAGTGTAAAATGATCAAATCAGGGAAATTAGCATCTCCATCTCCTTAATGTTTGGATCCCTGGAGCTTCTCTCATCTAGTTCTTCAAAACATATATAATAGTTTACTGAAACCTACAGACACCTGACTGTGCTGCACATCACCAGAATTTACTCTTCCTAACTGTTTCTATCCCTGTTCTCACAATTCACTCTATTCCCCCTCCTGTTCCCTTCCTAGCCTCTTCTGCTTTAAGATCAACTTTTCTCCACTGATATATATGAGAGAGAACACGTGCTATTTGTCTTTCTATGCCTGGCTTATTTCATTTTACACAATCTGTGGGCTAATCTTGAGGCAGAACATGCTCCATCCCACTATCTACCCGCCCTGTGGCCTTAGGGCTTCCAGAGCCAGTTCAGAGGTAGCCTGAGCAGAGAGGCTGGGTTTCAGGATGAGGCTTGAGGAATGGGCCAGGGGACAGCTTTTTCCCGGCCTTTTCCAGAGCACTGAAGCCCCATTCCAAATTGCACCTATCCCGCCTCTGGATTCCTGTATGAACTACTTCTTGTTTACAGGCCTCCTCGTTGCTTTGCCTTTCTATTTTATCCCTCAGACTCTGTGAAGAGGTTTATCCTAATTACAGCAACTGTGTTTTCGTTCAAAGATTTCACATTTGGTAGGTATGGGAAAGTAGAGGAGAAGCCTCAAAATGTCAATGAAATGAAATGAAATTTCATTAATCCAAAAGAAAAAGTCAGCTAAAGTAAGAACTAGAAATTTCACTCCAACTTCAGTTTTTTTTTTTTTTTTTAATCAGTCTTTCCAATGAGGTAACATGTGCTAAAATTCTTGGCAAATTATTTCTGCATTATTTCATTGATGTTTTTAGGTCAGTTATGGTTGCTTCATCTAGAGTCAGTTGGCTTTAAGAGGTCTGGTTAACAGGTTTGTCACTAGCGTATAATTTGCTTCTTAAATGTCTTACTATGATCTCTTTTATATCAAATATGCAAGTAAACGGGAATAATTAAATATCTGGTAGAACCTGGGGTTGTGGCTCAGTGGTAGAGCACAGGTCCTGGGCTCGATCCTCAGGACCACATAAAAATAAGTAAATAAATAAAGGTAATAAATAAATAAATAAATAAATATCAGGTAGATATAAAAGTCTTCTGTTTTTATCTGGACTTTTACATCATATATAAAACTAAAATTTTATGCTCAAAATAAGGGTTACTCTTAATAATACATTATAATTTGTATTTTAACAATATGTCTTGTTAAAAATCTAGGGCATGATGTTACCTAAATGTAAAGTCTTTTCCAAATAGCAAATCCTTTTACCATAAATTTTCCAAGCTCAAGTTCAAATAAGACTGCCCAAAATAAAACCAAGAGAAACTTTTGAAAGGATTTCTTTTTCAGTATAATATTCAATAATTACTTATTCTTTTGAAAGGATTTCTTTTTCAGTATAGTATTCAATAATTTTTTCTCCTCCTCCTCCTCTTTTTCTCCCTCTCCCTTCCTCCTCCTCCTCCTCCTCCTCCTCCTTCTTTGGAAATGGCAAGTGGGTAGGGGGGTTATTCAGTCTTACTCAGGGTCCTCTAAATGCACTCTCAAAGGTCATACACTACCAATAATTCAAAAGATTGGTTTAGGATGAAATGCATCATCTGGCTTTTATTTTATTTTAAAAATATTTTTCTTAGTTGTTGATGGACTTTATTTTATTTACTTATTTATATGTGGTGCTGAGAATCAAATCCAGCACCTCATGCATGCTAGGCAAGCTTTCTACCACTGAGCCACAACCCCAGCCCACCCGACTTTTATTTTTGAAGACAGCATCACTACAGGAAGAAATCCCATGATCCATGGAAGGAATTACATGTTCTATGGAACGAAATGAAAGCAAAAGTGATGAGACACTGATTGATCAACTGACCTGGCATGCCATTTGGGTAAACATCTCAGATAATTTAATTATTCAGCCCGAATACCTCTCCAACTTGTCCATTTTCTTTTGATTAATCTTTTCTGCTCTGACAGTGGATGGAACTGTCTAGCCAAAAAAGCCAATAACTGGAGATATGCCTACTATTAAGAAAAAAATGAAAATAAGCAAAAAGAAAATGTTGGGCTGGCTTTTCTGTTTAAGCTGGCTCCCCTTTTAGCCCTTCACTAATGAAGTTAGTTAATCACTGATGAAATCATCTAGAAAATTCAATCAAACAAAACCTTGTGTTGACTGAGTTATCCAAGTAATTCTGGTTTGGGCTATAATTCTATTTATAATTGCATCTGTTCTTCGTTATCCCTGCCGAGAGAGAACAGAGGCCACCCTCTGGTTGCCAAGGCCTGTTCCTGCCCCTCCATATCAGTTTTTCTGTTGGAATAGCATGAATTCAGTCATGGCAGGTTGGCCCCGAGGTGTCCCATAACTCCTGTTTGACTGAATTTTTTCCATAACAAGAGGTAAGCTTTCAGGACACGACAACTTGCTTTCAAATGTAGTATTCATATATTTTAAAAGAAAAATACAGTGCGTTAGAAAATATTTTTATAATGGTTATTTTCAACAAAGCATTTAGTTTCCTCTATTTTGCTCTGCATATTATATCAGCTGTGGGCTAAATGGTTCTGGCTTGTTTCTTAACAGCTGGAAAGGAGAAACACTTTCCCAGGGTTGGTATGGAGGGAGCAGCCATTCCTTGCAGGACTAGGAGGGTGCTGGCTGAGGAGAACATAACATCACGCTCTCTCCAGAACACAGCAAGCAGTGAGTTTTGTAAAAGGGCAACAAGTTGCAGCTGAAAGTGGGAAAATTCTAGGCCTTTTCAAGATGTCATATAAATGTCTACAGAGCTCTGAAGCCCACAAGCAACCATCTTTTTGAAAGGATGTAGGTTTTCTAAGGCTTTCTTTTCGAATTGCTTAGGAGAGAACACTTTGGCAATTCAGTGAGAGACAAAACAGCCCCATGGTTAGGCTGCAGTAGAGATCAATCCGCTAACTTTTGGTCATCAGCTTCTCTAGACCTTCAGGACCCCAGCTAGTATGTGTAGGATTTCGAATGAATCAAGGCTCTTACTCCAACCACATGATGTGACTGTCTCCTGAACAGACATGGAGAAATACCATGTTCCCAACTAATACAGGCTCTGGATTCCCAAGATATGAAACAGACTCTCATGGTTAGCTAAAAGAAGACAACTGTAAATTTGGGGAATGGCAACTTCAAATCTCAAGAGAGTGTGGTTGATCCCCCCAGCCACCTTGGCTAAGGTACAAATTCTCAAGCCAATCCCACTTCACAGTCCTATGTTCCTTGCCTTTCTTCTTTATTTATACCCATTTTTTTAATAGTCCTGGCATCTGCTTCCTTTTGGCTTCCGTTCGGTTCTAGCTGTTCAATGCCTACTATTTTTCTGTCAAACACCGCTTCTCCTTTCCCCCAGACACCAAATCTTCCATTCCAAAGCAAAATGTTTACTCCCTCACCAATGGAAGTTTCTTTGCAAATATTTGCCCTTAGCTCTGGCTTTGGTATCAGGCTTGAATACAACCCTGATGAAAGAGACTGAAAGTTTTTAATGTTCAGTTCCCCTTCTACAAAGCATGGCCTAATAATTTCATGATTATTAAGCAAAAGATCAGCAGCCAAAGTCTGAGAATAAGCTAGGCAAGTTCCCATGCTTTCTGACAAGCTATGTGACCAACTGACAAAGCTGAATCCCTTGATACACGGGTGTCAATTACAAACATATTTGTGGTCCAGATGTTGTTCATGACATTCATTCCTTATGAATCTGTCTCAGAGTCAGAGAAGCAGACCCACACACATCTCCTCGTCAACATAGAGCATTTGCCTTCATGACATTTCGTGATTTGCAAACTGCCCCCAGCTTAATTCTATGTTCCTATCTCATTCTAGAACATTCACATTAATGATTCATAAGTGGATCTTCTTGAAACAGATATTCAAGTCTATAACATTTTTAAAAGGGGAATCATAACAATTTCTACTGTATGTCCTTGACATTTTGATGAGAATGATGTACACATTAATATTCATCTGTTGTCAATACAGTCCACAGAGCGGAACAGATGAGTCACAGAAAAGACCAACGTGAAATATGGTGAACACATTGGTGACGTGGTGGAGAAACAGTGAGCTAAGCGTGAAGCAAAGAATCTGCTGCCAAACAACTCAACCTAGAAACTTATAATATTCAAAAAGCAAATTTCCCTACATTTTTAAAATAATTGCTCCCTAAGAAACATCACACTTTCTTATATTCCTTGGGAGAACAAAATCTATACTGATTGCTGTGATGTATTCTGGGGGATACATATTCTCTTCTCTGAGTAGAGGTATCTATTTTAAGATTCTAAGAGGCAATTTATCAACTTAATGGCAATCATGAGATGATGCAATTTTCTAAAACTATATTGTAAGCATCTCAACTTGAAATAAATGAAACAATACTTGCCATCATTTAGAACAATCTTCACCTTTAGAAATCTAATTACTGGCATATGTTAGAGCATTTAATCTTAGTAAGGAAAATGGAATTGGTTTAGATTCCCAAGAATCTTGAATTTCCTACCCACACATACACATCACTTGCACTTGTGTGAAAGTAACTGTTCAAATGTGATGGAATGCGTGTGTGACATAGAATATTGTTTATGTCCACTGGTTTTCTGAACATCTGCAGGGATATAAAAAGTCAGTATCTGGTTTCAGAAACTACACTCTGGGGGAGATCTGGGAGATGATCAGGGAGTTTGCTGAAGACAGGGGGAGTTGGAGAGCTTTGCCTCAGGCAGAGCCACCAATGTGATAGGGACAGTCATTGTCTGGTTCAACAGAAAGTCCCTTATCTACCATGCCCCTTGTCAAAACACATCACCATGTAAATGATGTGATAAGTTGGACCCACATCCCAGTAGCATTCCAATAATCTTTTTGATTACAAAGCAAACAAAATTCAATGTGTCCTGTGTTCATGAGAGAACCTGGCAAGTAACGGGCACTAGGTTTAACAGTAGGAAAGTAATCAGTTCACAAATCTTCCTTTTTCAAGAGCCAAGCAGGTACTTCTGCTTCCTCACCCAAACTGTGGGGTTACCCACTGCAGGATTCCTCATTTATGACTGTTTCCTCCTAAAAAAAAAAATTGTTCTTACTGTTTATTTAAACCTAATTTTTATTTAATAAAATGTGGGAGAAATCTGGGAAAAAGAAATCCAGAGAAGGATTTGTCCACAAAGACTCCACCCCTGTTCAGGGCTGGGGCTTTCTTCTCTTTGTGGGGAGCACTGCCCATGAAATATTTGCAGTATGCCCTAGAACTATCACATGTATTTGGGATTTTTGCTTTTATGAATTTGAACGTTTATTTCTTAACTCAGTTTGAGATAGAAGATAGAAGAAAGGGTTTTTGATGTTATAATTGTTGCTGCTTGATTGTTTATTTCTCTCCCAGTTCTTCTGTAAGACATACAAATTTGAGTGTCGATATTCCTCAGTATTCTTGGTGCTCCTATAGATAGATGGTTATGTTTATATGTAACAAAACTCATACCAGTGAGTCTGTTTGCAGTTTATCACATAATACAAAAACAGGACCCACACATCAAATAATTTGAGCTATTCTACAAAGTCTTAAATATTTTCACTTCAATAAGTTATATATTATAGGCTTTAGGAGAAATCACATTTCTTTTATCTATTTATTTCCATAACTTCATTATGAAAATTTTATATGGGACATTTAAGTACTGAAAAATAAAGCTCACAAACTCAATGGCACAAAGACACTGTTCAAACCCAAGCTAAGCAAGTGCTGTACCACTGAGCTACATCCCCCATCCCTGCTGCTTTTCCATTTAGTGAGTGAGAAAAGAAAGCAAATCAAGTTGGATTTTATACTTAATACATATTTCATTTTCCCAATTATGCATTTTCCCCATTATGCCCTAAAATTCATAATGTTCTAATGTCCAGGCACACACACAAGCACACCCACATACACATAAACATTCACAGCTTCTTACAACATAGAGGCTAAGTCAGTGAGTTCAGAGTGTCAGCCATCACGCTTCCACTTAACAAGTGCCATCTTGAGCCAATCAATTAGTCACTCCATTTCTCTTATTGGACCACATTTGAGCTGCCTATTCTGCCTTGGTGGTGCCCTTTTACCTCTTCTGGGAAGATTCAGCTTCGCCACCCAGAACCCACACAATTGGGTCCCCAAACCAGCTCCAAGTCATAATCTTTTTCCATAGCAACCCTGTGATAGTAAAAAATGAGTCTTCTATGTTCAAATCACTCCCACAACTTTGTATTTTCATACAAATGTAGAATGAAATTCTTAATCTAATCTTAATGTCAAAAAGAATGAAAAAGCTTCTAATATAAAAACCAAGTACTACCACCAGATTTGTCCCTGGAAAAATCCTGAGACTTTGAAATTGCAATCTTTCAGGATGGTTGTTGTCTGCTACTTAAATGGAATGTAGCGTATAATTCAGTTTTGATTTAAACAAGGCAACATTTGCACAAGAAATGCTTGGGGCCAGGAAACTCTATAGTCTAAATAGCTCTCTTGTCTCTCAACTAGGGCAAAAATTGGAATACTTGGGATTTTCTTAAATGGAGACACCTGCTTGCATTTATTGCTATGAATTTCATTATGAAAATTTTATATGGGACATTTAAGTACTGAAAAATAAAGCTCACAAACTCAATGGCAGAAAGACCCTGTTCCTAATTACAAACATGGTTTTGAGAACGTGCTAACAAAACTTCCAAATGCAATTTAAATGAATTTAACAAATTTCTTCCTAAAAGCTAACTTCTAATAATCATCTGATCATTTATTTTTTGACACACTTACCATATGAGTGTCAATCTCCCAAGACTAAATGGTCAGTGTGAAAAGAAAACTGAATGGCCCCCTAATATATGAAAGATGCTCTACTTCATTTGGTTAAGAGGGAAATACAAATGAAAACTGATAGGATCCCCTCTTACAGCCACCAAATTGGTAAAAATGGGAAACACTGACAGTTTTACTGTCAAGGAAATGAAGAAAGGAAAGCCTTTGACACTAATCGTGAGAGTGAAAAGTGACATGGTAGTTTTGAAAAACTAAAACCAAAAGCAAAAAACCTGGGAGTATTTTTAAAGTTGAAGAAGCCTTTGCCCTTAGAGAAATCTGTGTCCTTGTTTACCAGGAGATTTTGAAAAGGATGTTCACAGAAGCATTGTTTATAAGAGCAAAAATTGAAGACTAATAGGAACATAGTAAATGTCCATCCACAGGGATAACCATTTCAGGAAATTGTCACAACTGGATGCTGAGATTAATGGCAAAGGAAAGAAGAGAAGCAGGGGCTCTCAGAAGGTCCCCTCACAGCTTACTCATGGGTTACCGAGGGGAAGCTACAAACTTCACAGAGAAGAAACCTGCAGACACCTTGTAACTAGTGACCAACGAAGGAGCCAACCAAAACATTCCTTCTGACACGGTGCACTCATGGTGCACATCACTTCTGTGACATTCCTGCCCACATCAGCACCACCTGAATCTCACCAGGAGGATGCTTCAATCTAAAAGCAACGAAGGGCCATCTTACAAGGATTGTGGTTTCAAAATTTTAACATCAAAGACTGAGAAATAGTGACATATCAAGGAAAACTAAAGAGACCAAGAGAGAAAACTAGTAGGTCAACTGGCAAAATTTAATTATGTCTATGGACTATATATTACTGTATCAAGGTTAATTTCTTGATGTTGATTGTTTTATTTTAGTTGTATAAAGAAATTACTTTTAAAAATATATCTGAAGTATTTAGAGGCAAAGAGTATCATGCATACAATTTATTTTCAAGTGTGTCATAAAAACAATATTCTGTGTGTGGAGAGAGAGAGAGAAGGAAAAAGAGAGACAGAGTAAAAAATTATAAGGAAAAGAAGAAGCGGGGGAGATTAGCACATTTGATTAGTGGCTATGTACAGGTAAAAAGAAACTAGGATGGAATACTGCAGAAGTATTGGTATTTCATGATCAAAAGCCCTAGGGTCATTCTTTACAGGGTAAATATATATTCCCTATAGTTTCATACATTGTATATTTCATAATTTTAAGAATATATGTCATGGAAAGGAGGGGCCCAATGCATTTCAAGCTACCTGGGCTCTGGATGTATTCAGGTGGTAGGAGTATTTTGGGTAGGAGAAAGGAGAAACATGAGGGTGATGGTTTAGAGGCACATGCTGCATACAGGTGCTTAAGAGTTGGTTCTGGGACTGTAATAGGCAGCAAGAGGATGTTGGAACAAAGAATTATTAGATCAAAGATTTTCAATGCTAGCAATAGGACAATTTAATATGACTTCCTATTTTCCCCAGAAAACTAGATAATTCATTAAAAAAATGTACAATTTAATATGACTCACCACAACTAGAAAAAAATATTTAGAAATGGTACAAATGTCCAAGAGCTAAAAATTCCAATTAGAAATGATAAGTTATGTGCTTCTAAAACTAAAGAAATCACAGGCCTAAAACACATCCCTCCCCCCTCCATAGTCTCACCATTTCATTGAAAGGCAATAATTAAAATGGGTCCTTTGAAAAAGTCTGAACCTGTTTCATTTCTCAATGTCATTGAATCTGAATGCCAGGGCTCTTGTTTCTAATGCTAGGTAATATTTAAAGCATTGAAGTAAGGAGGAAAAAGATAATGCCGTATTACAATATTTGCAATGCATTTCCCTTTCAAAAAATGTCATGAAATGGTTAGAACATTTAAAAGGACCATAAATATGGAGGCGGTAACCAAAAGCATCAACAGCATTCAAGTGGGCCTGCATCATCACAGACCTGGGTATGCACAAGATAATGTAGGCGAACGTGTACATGTGGGCAGTGGATCACGGTGTGGAGAGACCAGAGACAAGGAGCCTAGTTAGAAGGCTGGAAAGGAACTACAAGGACCTTGCAGAAGACCATCCAGGGAAGAAATCTTGAGCCACTTCCCTAGATCACTAAAGTCAGGGAAATGGTTGAAACATTTAGGAGGTGGTAATGCCAGTTCTTGGAACATGAATGGTGGCAGAGAAAAGAAAGAATTTAGTTTCACATTGAGACTTATGGGACCAAATGAGATGTAAAACTCAGGGGAAAAAAACAGATTTATGAGGTAAGAAAATATGTTATCCATGGATCCTGTTGAGTTTGAAACAACAGAGGTGTCTGAAGATAAAGATATCAAGGGCCTGGGCCCAGGATGGAAGGAGAGTTGGAAGCGCCAGTGGATGTGTGAGAGGAGAAGCTAAGTGAGAGGACACAATGGCCCAGGGAAGTTTCGTGGGGATGAACGAGGTTCCAAGGCTACATCCTCCATGAACCCTAACCTTGTGGCTCCTTTTCCCCTGAAGGTCTTCCATGAATAAAAAAATATTGGGGAATACTCGATCCATTTTTCTGCGATCAAAAATGTGAGTGGATTACTGATGAATCGCAGATGGTATTCTGAGTAAATCTACCATGTTAAATAGCCCAGTCTATTTTTTTGAGTAACGGTCCACGTACACGTTGTAGACAGTTTGCCTTGTCCTGGGGTACAGAGTACTGGATTCTGCCCTCATCACATGATGGAGACCATAGGAAAGAAGTTTAGAGTCTTGTAAGTCTGAAAGCAACCACAGACTAAAGCTACTCTTTGGGAAGTAAAATAATGAGAGCCGGTCAGAAAGAAGGTGCTATATAGACCTCATGAGGTCATGTTCCCCTGAATACCGGATCAGGTTCCACTACTGTGACCTTTGTGATAGTCAATCATCTACTGAGTTAAAGGGTTCTTATTCCAGGATGCTCATTTCCAGGAACATGGATAGAAAGGCAACTGAGCCACATCCCCCTCGGCCAGATGACAACTGTGATGATGAACACAAATGGACCTTCAAAAACTTTTGACCATGTAATAATTTGATCCTCTTTGAGAATTTTCCTGTCTACTGATCTTACAAGGAGAAAAACTGGGTTCAGTGACTTAGAGCTATACAAGTAAAATGTCAGGTTTAAGAACTGAACTACACTGGTCTTCTACAAAGACTGTTTCCTCCACTTTGTCTTGGGATCAGAAAGCTGTACTTAGTGAGAAGTTTCTCCTTTGAATAATATTTCTGAGTATTTTTGCAGTTGGCCCCACAACTGCATAACCTCCAGAACCTGTGAAGATGCCCATTTCTATGGAAAAGGGGACTTGGCAAATGTGATTAAGGACCTGAACATGGGAAGATTGTCCTAGATCATTCACGGATGTAATACAATCATACGAGTCCTGGACAGTTGGAAGGGAAGGTAGAAGAAAGGATGAGAGAGATATGACAGGTAAAGACCCTGAACATCATTGCTGACTTTGACCATGGAGCACAGGAGCCATGGCTGAGGAGAATGGTGCCCTCTAGAGGCTGACAATGGACATCAGTTGACATCCAACAAGAACCTGGGGACCTCCACCCTGAGGTCTCAAGTGTCTGAATTTTGTGACAACTCAAATAAGCACAAAACAGATTTTCATCTAGAGTCTCCAGAAAAGGACACAACTTCTAATGAGACCTTGATTTTGGCATGATGAGACCCTTTCCAGGCTTATCATCATGGTGTTGTTTAAGCACTAAATTTGTTGTAATGCAATAGAAATCCTACCACAGTGTTCACTCCATAGAATATCAGAGAAGCCCAGGCTCAGCCACTGGGACTACAGGCATGTGCCACCATGCCCAGCTGTATAAGATATCATAAATCAGTATGTGCATGACTTTTTTTTTTTTACAAGTTTATATATCATTCAAAGACGTATAGCTTTTTTTCAAGTTCTGAACCCTTCTTAGGGAACTGAGTGTTTATTTATAGTCATTCACATCACTAAAGAGCAAGGTAAGCCTACAGGATGGCTCAGGCCAATGGCATGTCTAGGGCCTCCTTGCACTCATGAGCTGGAGAGAATAATTTTTAACTGTCAAATGCAGGTCATATGTTTGGAGATACCTGTACAGAGTCTCAGCAAATAATAGGTAACAGTGACCTCATATGGTCAAGAAGCAAACCAGACATGGACGCCAAGTTAGATAGATGTTTACCAGTTAAATTCTTTTAAATGCACTGCTCTGCTAGAGAAAAGCCTCTTTCACCTTTCCTGGAGAACCCATGGAAATCTGAGTAGAATTCTAGACTTCCATGTTGTGATGCAAAATTATACTTACTGTTGCAGATGGTGCACTGGGCCAAAGGAGAACAGGCACTGGGCTTGAGAGGCTCGATGGCTTTGCTCTGTGACACTACCCCCATCTACTTAAACCACCCCTGTGACTTAGTTTCTTACCTATTTTTTTTTGTGGTTTTTTTTTTCTTTTTTTTTCTTTTTTTTTTTTTTAGAGAGAGAGAGAGAGAGAGAGAATTTTTAATATTTATTTTTTAGTTTTCGGTGGACACAACATCTTTTTTTGTACGTGGTACTGAGGATCGAACCCAGGCCGCACGCATGCCAGGCGAGCGCGCTACTGCTTGAGCCACATCCCCAGCCCTAGTTTCTTACCTATTTTACGTTAAGTTTTCCTTAGGATGTTTTGGCAATGAGACTAATGCTTCAAAAGCTTATTATATTATGAGTGATTATTAGTTTTTTTTTCTTCATTATTTTCTGTGTCTTGAGTTACTAACTTAATAAAACCAGAAAAGTTTGGAAAGTATGGATGTAATAAGAGACTGCTCTATGAAAAGAGTCATTACAACACTCTAAACTAGTGTCAGGAAAGCTCTCTGACCTTGAGGACAGAAGGCAAGTTTTCAAAGACTAAAATAGCATTTACATCCACTGATAAAAATCACACAGATCTGGTGATTTATTAAGCTTTTTTCTCCATCGTGGAACCAGGAACAAACCAATGTCAAAACTCTTTGACCCATACTTCCTGTGTTTTCATCAATCATTTTCTGTACCCTGCTCCGTTTTATTCAGCCTCAGCCTTGGGTCTGCTCACAGCATCTGTGGGAAAAGCTGATATGGTGTCCAGCAGTGTGGCCTGTGTGCTGTTCAGCCCCACCAGGGAAGGAGCTGGAGTTGGAGAAACCATCCGACCTGCTTGGCCCTATCTTACATATTGTCTTACATATTCAAGAACACAAAGGCATACTGATACGCGCAATCAGCATTTTATTTTCTAACTTTTTAATAGCTTTTTGCAGAAATCTTGATTTCTGCTCAATTTACTTCAATGCCACTTGCCAGTTTTGAGGTGACGCTATATGCTTGTAAGTAGACACTAAGGTATTTCCTCTGCAACAGATATAAGAATTTATCTACCGCAAGCTATCCACTTAGATTTCCTTTCACATGCCTAATATTTGCTTTCTTTCTTCCATTTGAGAAGTGTTTAGTCAGTACCTACTTTATACCAGGATTTTGCTATCCTGGGACTATAAGGGCAGTAACCACAATTCTGGCCTAGAAAGGCTCAGAGTTTTAGAAGTTTGAGGGAAAAACACCACTGAATCCTCCAGGTCCAGGAAAGGTAACACAGAGGAGTCCTGTTTAAATGGCAGACAGAGGAATGTCATTTAAACAGATCTGCCACTCATCAGACTGACTAGCAGTGAAGTTATACAAAGGTATCTCTGGCACACTACCCTCCCATTTTTATGCTCTTTTATCCTAACAGGATAAAAACTGAGGAACAGGTTTATACTAGGAATCGATTAAGCCAATCATCATGACATTTTTGTGGATTTAAGGTTGATCGCTAACTGTAGAATAACATGCCCTGTGTCTTGTTAGGTACCAGGTTGCTAGGAGGACTCTCTGGGCACAGGGCTGGAGGAAGACTCGGCTCTCTTTCCAATATCTCTGAAATCACACCTGGCCCAGGTCCGATCATATTCCCTTTCTTAGGTGTGAAAGGGAGAAGGAGATGAGAGAGGCAGAGGGAAAACAGTAGTCAGAAACTGAGCTGCCAAAAGGGAGGCTCTTGCTGCTTTTATCAAGGCTGGGGGAACTGGAGGAGTTCACACTCTCCCTCTGCTTGCCTCCATTCCAGCCCTGTGGTGCCCAGAGGAGCTCGGCATAGCCCTCAAGCCAGAGGACTGGAACAACAAAGAGCCAGCATGGGGCGTGGAAAAGATGCAGATGGATCTCACCCTTCTCTTCAGGATGAGGAAGAGGGAAGGGGGTTGTGTGCTTGCCTGTGGCTTCCTGAGGTTGGAAGAACCCGACTGGCCCAACCTTGCCACCGCTGGTTACTTACCCCTGGCTCCTTCCTGGAGATGTGCAAACAGCCACTGCCTTCCTTACCATCTCAAGTAACCACTTCTGTATTTCATTGTTAAAACAGAAATTTATTAGAGGTCATTTCAACCAAATTCTTCCAGTTGCTAACTTCAGAATCTGAATCAGTAATGATGCTATTAAAGTGAAAAAAAAGTTTCATTTTAGTCCTCTTTGATACCCCCCCCCTCCAAACAGTAAGAAATCTCTCAAATTTTTAGGATTCAAAAGCATCTTTCAAGGTCTGGCATCTAATTTCTTGTTTTAGCAGCAACCCAATCCAAAGGCAGTTAAACACTTGGTCAAGGTTACACTGCCTGGAAACCACTGCTTCCTAGTGATAAAATGATACATTTTTCAAATTGATTGGAGAGCAGCCACAAAATGGCTTTTAACTTCAAAAACTTGAAGTTAATGAATGAACCTTCCCTATTGGTTCTGGGAAGGGACCTGAACGAATCTTATCTTTGCATGATGGAATGCCAGTAAATTTTATTACTAGCAGTTTCACATACAGGACAAATTTATAGCTGTCCATATAGATAGGCTGTAGAGGAAACTTAAATGCCTTTTCTCACTTGAAAATTTCTTTTGAATCAATGCCTGATTTTTAAATAAGTGAATAATGTAAACATCATGGAAAGTAAATACCTTTAAGTATTACTTCTCCATGCTTGCATTTTCTTCTTCAAAAAAGTGACTGAGCTCTAACATCACTTTCAATTTTTGAAGGTTTCTCAGCTGCATTCAATTTCCTTTTTCACATTCTAAAGAGCCATGACAAAAGGATTTTGAAGAGCTTATCAAATAAACAATGGGTGTTCCAGAATAATTTAATTATCAAATTTCATTGAATAGTAAGTTTTGTTAAGTTTTTTTTTTTTTTTTTTTTTTTTTTTTTTTGCTTGTTTGCCAAGTCAAATGTTCATTCCCATGTTCTTTTTACAGAATGTGTAATTTGAAAGGCCAAAAAGTCTTTGGTCATTTTGACAGCCTTAATTACTCATTAAAATTGGTAATTACTAAATCATAATGAAGAAAAGCTCATTGTGCTAATCATAAATGGTGTCATCTTTCCAAAGAGACTCTCTTCCAGATCCTTTTTTAAAACCCTGCCATTTTGGTTTTTAATTTATATTACAGAGCTGCATGGTTACCCAATTCTGTGTCAGGAGATGAGGCGTGCTCAAACTAAATTAGAAAAATTGAGTATTTTTACATTTTGTAGTACTGATTAAATGAACTTTTGATGAGTGGGGTCCATTAATTTTCCTAATCTCACAGGCAGACATTTCCACAATCCAATTGCAAAATATTAACACTTTCAAAGGCAAGCGTTTTTCTCTATTGTCACGAACTCGGTCAAGTTGATTAACTTTTGTCATTTCTGTATCATTAAATGTAGGTCACCATGTCAGGTCCAGCAAACACATGCATTTATTTCCATCCCACTGACACTGCAGTGAATGATAAGAAGCAAACAAATATCACTCAATGGGAAAAAATCCTCTTATTTGTGAACATGAACATTAAAATCAAGACAGGAGAGACAATGTAACTGATGCAACACTGCAACCCAACCACTCCATGCTAATTTGCCAAAAATGCATTTCTGCAGAAGGAGAAGAATCGAATGATGCCTCTTTCAGAGCTGAAGGAGCTTTTGTTTGCAAAGCTTAACCTGCTCCATACCAGTCATGCCCTTGGGAAGTGACTGAGCACTCATATCCTGTTCCAAGTGGCTGTCAATCCCAATACCCTGTATTGCCAGAATGTCATGAATGAAAAACTGTTAAGCAAAGCAAAAGCAGCCACAGCTCTGCTCTTGTAAAGAAACTCTTTTTTTTAGAAACTCTTTCCATGGCTGGTATTCCGGAGTTTCCTTCGCTCACTGTTCTTGCAGTAGATGTTTAACTGCATGTTTAATGAGGCCTTCTCTACCAGGTAGGACTGGTAGGCTGTTTTACAGTGGTCAGGAGGAACTCAAACCATGGAGTTAGACTGCCTGCATGGGGTCCTGAATTCACTATTGATTTGATGTTTGATTTGGGGTACATTCCTGGTCTATAAACTTCTTTCCTCATCTATAAAATAGGAATGAAAACCTATTGCCATAGGGTTATGGTAAGGATTAAAGGAGACTGTACCAGTAAAATACTTGGCACACAGGGCATGCCCAGAGTTCCTGAGTGACTGTATGTCTAGCTTTACCAATCTTTACAGAGACTATGGAGAGGATGAGTCAAAGAAGGACAAGTGTCATTTGTCCCCACTATGATTTCCCACTATGTGCACCCAGCCCATTCTCCTGACTTTCCTTAGGCACCTCTTTTGCAGTGAGAAAGAGGCTTCGCCTCAAAAAAACTGTTTTCATATGGTAAATGGAGCATAAGTATAGCAAAATAGACAAATTCAGAAAGATCATTTGGGATAGCAGTGAGAGCTATGAAGAAACAAAGCAGAATAAAGGGACAGAGGGGACTGAGGGAGGGGATGCTGGGCAGGGGTACTTCCACCTGTTGATGCTGGATGACCTTCGGAGAAGTAGCATTTAAGAACTTGAGGGATGAGGGGGACTCACTGTAAGAACTCTGGGGCAAAAAAAAAAAAGCAAATACACGGACCCAATCAGGTAATCCCCTAATTTCACAGATTGGGAAACTGAGTCTCCAAAGAGAGGTAACTGTTCAAAGAAACTCTCCAAAGAGAGGGTTTGGAATTGTAGTCTTCAGACTCACAGGCTCTGCCATTTCCTACACTAACTCTTATTCGCTAGACCTCCATGTGGTAAAATTGCTAAGAGTGTATTTTGCAACTCTAAATGGGATAATCAAGAAAACAGTCTTCCAAGATGGTGGTGAAGGGCAGCCAGTCAAACAGATCATGGACTAAATTACAGTCTACGAAGAAAACAAGATCTTTAACTCCATGGAATCCCATCCTTTGGGAATTTGAGTGTGGACAAGATAAATAATTTTCTTCTGGGACTCAATGACTATGAGACAGAATAACACCTTGAAGATTTTCTGATTCCAGCATTGAGTTTTTCTGATATAGCCAATTATTATCAAATCCCAAGGGTCAATAAGGTAGCAATGAAGAAGGTCTTACAAAGCAACAAGAAATCATCATTATTGGATGATCTATCAATCAGTTTAGGCAACCGATACAATATAGGTGGTTTGAACAACATTTCCTATCGTTCTGGAGGTTAGACATCTAAGGTCAGGGTGCCAGCCTGTTGGGTCCCTGGGGAAGGCTCTCTTTCCAGATTACAGATGGAATCTTCTCACTGCATCCTCACATAGCAGAGAGAGGACAGTCTCTACCCCACTTCTTCAAAAATCTCTACTCTCCTTATAAGAGTCCCACTCTTGTGGTCTATTTTACCCCTAATTACCTTCCAAAGGCCCCATCTCCAAGTACCATCACATTGGGAATTAAAGCTTCAATCGAGATTTGAGGAGGACACAAACACTGAGTCCATAACACATGGGCTGGGATGGTGTTTTAAGTGATCTAGTATGGGGAACAACACTCTTCACTCTGCAACATGGCTTTAGTGAGAACTTTCACCCTATGACCCAGGATGGGAACTTTTTCTGATTTAGAGTACAACTATTTAATGTCTCAGATAAAATATGTTTCATAACCTAGATGCTTAAATTAAGCTCACACTACAATTAAGGTGATAGATGAAGAAGAAAATATAACACGAACACACAAGAGATTTCACTAAAGTCATTAAGAAATGAACCAAATTCCATTTTCAATCTTAGGTGGTCTGAACTTCATTTTTGCCTTAAGCAAAACATTCAATAATTATGGAACAAATAAATATGGAACATTCAAAATAGTTCCATAATAAACCACATGGCATTAGACTTCCATACAATGAAAATATGTCTTTAACTGATCATATACTGCAAAAATGTGGCTAATGTTGTAATTTAATGTGCTTATGAGTAACTGAGGACCTTGTTAAAATACACAACTAGTATGTCTGGTGTAGGCCCTGGGACTCCACATTTCTAGCTATACCCAAGTGATGCCAATGCTATTGGCTCTTGGATTTCACCCTGTTTGGTGAAAGTCTATCACTGCATAATACTGTCTGTTATAAAAAATCACAGGGAAAGAAACTGTCTTGTCTCTTGAATCTTCATAGAAATTAAAATTGGAAATGTTAAGAGCAAATTATGCTCTCTCCTTTTTTTAAATGGATCTCTTCAGTCTCATGGTCTTTTCCTTTTGACTCGGGCACAAGAAGCACCTTTAGTAAGACTATGTGATCTCATGGTTATGCATTTAATTTACTGGTTTTATTTCATTGACCCACATCTAACTTTACTAATATTGATGGGTTTTTTTATATTTGTTTTTAGTTTTTGGTGAACACAACATCTTTATTTTATTTTCACATGGTGCTGAGGATCGAACCCAGTGCCCCACGCATGCCAGGGGAGCACACTACTGCTTGAGCCACATCCCCAGCCCCTGATGTTTTTTTGTTACAATTGCTTTTGGCCTCCTTGCTTACTATGTTTGGTTACTACTGTCTTACATGCATCTTTGTGAAACACTTCAAATCCTGCTTTTAAATAAGATAGAATGTGAAATATGAAAAGAATCCCAACACAACCTAGATAAATGAAAATATGTGCTCCAGGATACAGGATACATTTGGAAATTTTAGGCACGTGATGGAGGGTGGTAACAAACTGAGAATGGAGAAGCAAGTGATCTTAGAAGCAGACTTGCGAAGGATTAACCCTGTTCCCTGTCACAGTTCGCTTCAGGCTTTGCCAGACAGTCAGGATGAGGATGACTCAGTGCATTCACATTGCTAAGGATTTAGCAACTGAGCTTCCAGTTGCCCAGGGAGGTACTTGGAAAAACTTCACTGTCGCTACTAACCTCAGGAATACTCAAGTGAATGCTGGCAGCTACTCTGAAA
Source organism: Callospermophilus lateralis (assembly GCF_048772815.1). Lineage (NCBI taxonomy): Eukaryota > Metazoa > Chordata > Mammalia > Rodentia > Sciuridae > Callospermophilus > Callospermophilus lateralis. The sequence continues at coordinate 13,043,058 of NC_135313.1, read as the reverse complement.
CACTCCTGGGAAGAACAATTTCCTGTTCCTTGGGTAGAGCTACATCTTAGGTAGACCAAAGGGCAAAATCAACCAAGGCCAACTCTTTGTGTCCTCCAATTTGGAGATGCCATGAAACAGCTTCTAAACTGCAAATCTGCTGGAGGTTTGCTGGAATAGTAACCCTGTGTGGCTACTATTCAGGATGCATAAAGGTCCCATGTCAGTTACTTGAGCTTTGAGCAAGGTATTTAACCCTATGTGTCTCAATGGCTTCCTCTATAACTTGTAACAATAACTTCATCTGAGAGTTAACTAAAACACTTCACATTGTGTGGGATTCTCAATAAATGTTTTACCACAATACATTTATGACTCCTCTTTTTCTATACTAGGCCATCAAGAAAAATGGTTGAGGAGGGAAAGATAGCCCCAAATCATACATGGTGACTCATTCTTTCATTTTCTTTTTTGGACCCTTCATGGAAATTTCTAGAACCAATGTTGTTACTGTTTATTTTCAAAGTTATTTCTTCAATGTCTTTGAGAAGTCAAAAACATGAACAGATACAATCAGTACCATTCAAACTTGATTTTGTAAACTAAGTTTGTTTTGATGTCTTTACCAAGCAAAGAAGACAGGGAATTTCCTCATATGACAACATAAATGTGTGATTTCTGCTAAAGCATAAACATCCTTGTTGCAAAAAGCCCTGTCAAAGGAAAGAAAGGAGGTGGCAGTGAATGACAAACAGGCCTTTACTTTGCATATTGTTTTCAACTCTGAACATCTACAGTAAAACAAGTGTTTTCCTTTCATTCAGTACATTCAGTATCACTTTCCCCATTTTCTCACTTATTCTGACATGACTTTTGGGAAATTCCAGTCCCACCCCATCCCACCCCACTCAATTTCTAAAAATCCCTCCTACTTTCAACTATTTAAATGTCAGGGAGTTCAGAGGGGAGGAAATTCTTCCTTCTAGGAATTCCTCATTCTCATGTAAACATGTTTGCATATTCATTTCTTCTCAATCAAAGCTCTTTGGTAGGTCAAAGGTTCAGCTTCTTAGTCAAAGCTGCATATAATATCAAAAGTGGTATTATAAGGGTATAAAGGAGTTAGGAGGCATCAAAGCAAGGAAATGGAATTTTTGTAATTACTGAAATAAAACACACTCCTCTCTTTACTCTTTACCCCTTCTGAGTGAGTGGGCAGGAAGAAAACATAGTGGTTAACTCCAATCCCTTCTGGCAGGATGCTTCCTCTTTTACAAAAGATTAATAATAGCCAGGCATGTTGGCACAAGCCTATAATTCCAGCTACTTGGGAAGCTGAGGCAGGTGGATCACAAGTTCAAGGCTGGCCTGGGCAACTTAGTTCGAACCTGCCTCAAAAAATGAACTAAATAGGGCTGGTAGTGTTCAGTGGTAGTGCCCCAGGTTCAAACAACCCCCAGTACCAGAGAGAGAGAGAGGAGATGGTGGTGGTGGGGGGGAGAACACCACATAAATGAATCAACCCATTTGGTACAAACACACTTCATACATTTTAGAAAGAAAGTTTCTTATCAAGACAGAATTTCTAATCAGTGGCATTACCACTTTGAGGCTAACATGGTATGTATATTCAACCCAAATAACAAAACACTCAAATCCTGACATGGGAGAAACATTTTTCATTTCATTTTAGAGCTGAGGTTTTATACTAGAGAAGCTTGTTTTGTAAGACAAGCGGCAATGGGATTTCAGAAAATTATTTAAACTTGACTTGATCCTATGAATTGGTCTTTGCATGAGTTGTTATTCATTCATTTTCTACAAAAAGTGGGGGATAACTGAAAGCAGCATACATTTCTCTTTTCAAAATGTATGGCTTTTATTCATAACTGCTCGCAAAATAAGATGGATTCTAACCAAGACTCTGAAGACACTTAAGCCTGGTCCATTGCCTAGGATCAAAAATGAAATCAAGTTTGCTTTGGTGTATACCTTTACCTCCCTCAGCTACTGCCCTCAATGCAGGGCCCTGGTCGCTGACATCACTCAGTAACCCTTTGACTGCTTCCACATTCCAAGATCATCTTGAAGATTTCTTGGTCTATGTGTGAACAGAAATCAATCAGTCAATAATAAATAAATCACACACACACACCATTCACAGAGTTTAAAACAACCTTGTTAATTAGACAATCTCCTTAGCTCCTATTGGATCTGACAAAGTTCTAACCCTACAGCAATCTCTTAACATGCTGGAGGAGTTGGGCTCCTAAAACATGGCTTTCAGAAAGGACACTACCTATGCAGCAGCAAGATGGATTTTCTCAGCAGGACTTTTCAGTGCCCTTCAAATATCTTTCACTAGATGACAGCTTACACACACAGGTAATCCACCCAGTCTGTGCCGAAATGAGTGACCCATCATTTCACCTCCTTATTCTATTCTTTTTCTCCCTTGACAACCAAGCTTTGAGGACCTCTAGAAGAGATATTAAGAATCTAAAGGGGTTGGATCATCATAAGCCAGGATTAGTCTCCACCAGAGTCTAATGTCAAGGTTGTAGGTCCCAAACAGGCACCCCGCCTCTCAGCATTCCCCCAAGTGGGGGTACTGACTCAAGAGAACTCGTCACCTTCCTGCTTCCCTTCAGGAGCTGATAGGGAGGAAAGCAAAGCACATGTCTCACTGCCAAAATCGCTGCCAACACTGCCTGCCTAGATGTGTAAGATCCCTTGAAAAGTCTTGGCAAGAACTCCTTCTGGAGTGTTGGCCAAGGTGCTGAAGTGAAGCAAGGGAGGCAGAGGAGCACCTTTGCCAGTGAATCCCCCTCCCCCACTGCTCTTTAAGACACTGAGCTTATTCACTGTGACAAAGTACTGCTAAGATTTCAAATCTCATACAATTTTAGAGAAAGGGTTTGTGCATATGTGTGTGTGTGGAAGAGATACACTTTATAGAAATTTCAGTGCTGCAAAAATTCTAGGAGAATGCACTTAGAAACTAAACACAAACTAAAAATAAACACATGCTGTTTATTTCAGTTGAACGCTATTATGGCTGTATTTCTCTATCACATTGTAAACTGGATTCCGTAAAAGGAATCAATTGAAAAACAAAGTTATTGTAAAGCAAATGGTAGAGAATGACAAAGTTGCAATCCCAAATGATGGTTCAAAAGCAAAAACTGTTTTCTACTCAGGTCTTAAGATTTCTTATATCTTTATCTTTTTTGTTGTTGTTGTTGTTGTTTCAAATGTTCTTTTTGACAGTTTGTCCTTCCTGCCTTGAAAATGTGCATACTGATATCAGAACCACAGGCCGTCCCTGGCACAGGGCTGGCTAACAGTCCAATCATCTGGAGGTAGCTATAGAGTGCAGCCAATGGTAAAAAAAAAAAAAAAAGAAAAAGAAAAAAAAAGAAGAAGGGACCCAGGCCACCAACTCATTTCACACCCCAATCACCCCCACCTTCTTGGGCATCTGATGCCTCTTCCTCTGCCAGCCAATTTGCTTCCGTTCTGTTCAACTTTCCGACCTCTAGCTTTAGAGAATAGTCCTCACTGTGGGAACTGGCTCTAGCTAGCCTTTGGCTCCCTCCTCATTGGTGACTGGCAAGAGCAACACTTTGACACTCTAAAAAAGAGCCGTTTAATTCCCAATGATATTTACTGGCAAAAAGGAAAATGAAACACATAAGGAGGATTCCGGTCCAGCAAAGTCAAGCTGCGAGCTCGGCTGCAGAGCCCGGGTCTCCGTGTAAGGCTGTTCCCCTTCCCTTTCCCACCAGAGTGGACTCCCCGGTCTTTTGCCACTTCCATCCCACATTGTGACACCTACTGGAATTTATGAACATCTGGAGATGTATGTATAGGATCTGGGCACCAGACACTGGCTGCTGCCCCAAAAACTTCCCGCGGAAATCACCCAGTACTCAGAAGGCATTTCAACAAGGAAGTAACCAGTAACGCGCCGCTGAAGGGAGAACCCCGCAAAACCTCTCAGAAAAATACCAGAAGCCACTTGGACCCTTTTAACGATCCACGTCTCCACCAGTCAGTACAATTTGCCCTTTCTGAAGCAGTGTAAAGTGGCTTGTGGGGTTTTACCCTGTGGTAGGAGCGCTGAGCGGAAGTCCATTTATTTCCATGCTAGAGTAAAGCTGGTGGGAAGGGTGTCCTAGCTCAAGCTGGGGCCAGGAGCCCAGATAACGTCCTTTCCCCTCTGCTCACTAGTCGACCCGGGGGAGAGGGACGCGCAAAACCGGGGACTGGGAGGTGTAGTCTGTAGATCCCCACCCCCCACGCGTCCGGGTCCCTTAGCGCCCCCATCACCTATGATAAAGTGGATGCACCCCCGCCTCCTCCCAACCTCCTCAAAACCTGGGCACATCCTCTCCCACGCTGCATTTCTGCTGCCCACGCAGCTGTTCCTCTCAGCGCCCCGCGTGCCCCAAAGCGCCCCGCGTGCCCCAAAGCGCCCCGTGTCCTTATGCGTCGGTGGCACTGCCTGGAGGAGGTGGCGTCAGGGGCGCCCGCAGAGGCGGCGGGGGAGGAGAGCGGGGGCGAGGACTAGCGAGCTGCAGGGCAGGGGCGCGCCGAGCTTTCGCGGAGGCCGGCTCGGGCCCCCTGACAGCCCCGAGCGCGCTGGGAGGCGCGGAGGACGCGCCGCACTCACCCGCTGCTGCTGTCGGCTGCTGACGGCCACCGCGGCGGCGGACGCGGCGCTGTGCCGGAGCTCGGCCGCCTGCCCGGGTCTCAGCAGGCTCCGGGTGAACCTGCGGGTCCGCTCACTGGCCATCGCCGGCCGCGCCGATCCCGCCGCGGTCCCAGAGCGCGGGTCCCTCTGGTCTTGCCCGCGCCAGCCTTCGTTACCCACCCGCCGTTCAGGAAGCGGAACTCGGAGCTTTCCCCCCGCTTCCTCGCTTAACTCACGAGAGGCGGGTTTTTCTATCCTGCACCCCCACTCTTCCCACCCCCTTCCCTCCGCTGAAGCTTTCAGACGACTTTCCAAACTCTGCGCTCCTCTGGGCTGGGCGCGCACAGCCACTCGGCGGGCTGCCCCGGCCCGGCGGCGGCGCAGCTGGAGCTGGACGCGCGCGGGGCGGCTCCAGCCCGCGCCGCCCACCGGCCTCAGCTGGCGGGCCCGGGCTGCCACTCGGGGACCGCAGGCGGCGGGGGAGGGCGCCCGGCGGCGGCTGCCGGGCTCCGGGCGGGGCCTGCCCACCTCTACCACCCCCATTTGGAGAGTGCTTGGAAGGTTGGATCTCTGGCCGCATTTGCTGATTAGACCTCTATTTTCAGACTGGAGAACGGGCGGGGGCAAAGCTCACGTCTTCTATCCCTGGACAGGGGTCAGAGCTTATTGAGGGTCTGGTGGCTGGGATATCCGTAACCCCTCCCAAGCCAGCGTTTTGAAGTCTCCTTTGTCCGAAGGTCTGAGAGAAAAGGACTGTGGAACAAGCTTCTGCATTCATTCTCATCCCCAGCCAGCATTCATTAAGCACCGAGTGTATACTAGCTTCACAGTGTTCTAGAAACTCAGGATAAGGAGAGCAACTTAACAGCCCCACCTTAAGGCTGTATGGAGCTGATAAGGTGTTTGGTGGTGAAAGTGGGAGACAGCAAGTACCCACCTATATAAATAAATGAATAGAAGAAATGAACAAGGCAGTGTCGGGTACTAATGCGATCTAAACCGCAGCATGGTAGGGTAGTGTGGAGTAAGAGATTTCCAGGTGGTGGTAGGGTGAGGAGGTAAGAGTTGAGTTGTGGGGTTACTGGGCAGTATGGGTCAGGTTTGGGGAGTGGACTGAACATTCGTATTGTTTTTCTGTTCCCACTCTTACCAAATGTCCGTCTGACCTGCTCTCTATGACTATCTGATTAAAATCTTCTAAGATTTCTCAGCCTGAGTCACTTGCAGGGTGGTTTTCCAACTCAATGTTGGTGGGTGGAAGAATGATGCTAGCCCCGAGGGCAGTCTGGGGAAATCTGGGATAGCCTCTCTAAGTATTCTGGGATTTTTATCCTCTTTTATGGCTTTGTGACCCTGCCATTTTTTTTCTAACGTCAATAAGCATGTAGTTTTAACCCAAGTTCACATTTGGGTATAAAGTTCTAAAACAGCTGCTAAACGCACTTGGGTCAGCTCCCTGCTGTCTAGGATTCAATTAGACAGAAATACTGACTTGGCATCATTTCAGCATATTGTAGAAAGTATGCTTGGCAGGAGCTCTGGAAGATTTTGGAAGTATCTGAAAGATCATCTGGTTTCAAGACAACCTATAATACAAAATACTGTATTCTGCATTGTATATGCACTTTCCCATTGGTACTCAGTTCAGGAACTTCACCTTTAAGGGTAAGCAAGTAGGTGGTTACTTCTGTGATGGCTTCAGGAGATCTCTGTAGGAACAATTCTCTCTAACCACACCCTTTAACAGGTGCACCTGTGTGATGCCTTTAAGTGCATAGTCTCTTGAGATAATACATTAAACCTGAGCATTTCGGGAAAGGATACCTAATTTGTCTCTGATTTCAGAACACTGGCACATAGTGGGCACTCAGCAAATATTGGCTTAAGGGTAACTCCTATAGGGCTCAGATGGGCTTGTGCAACCGGAAAGCTGAGTGGCTGAGGCAGGGAGACAAAAGGGAGGAGAGAAAAGAGTGCTGGAAAGGAAGACTGGTATTCAAAACTGCATCATAGTGTGCATCCCAGGCAGAGCAACCCGATGATCCAAAACCCTGAATAACCCACATGGCTCACTCTTCAACCATGTCAAGTACCAGAAAATGACTGGTCCTTCCTTTGTGACTACCAATTTACTTTCTCCAGCTTCAGATGACCAAGAATCTGCTGGGAGAGGATTTGATGAACCAAAGTCTATTTGCTCTACTCACACCCTATGTGATGTTGCTTCCACAGATCACCCTGAGAAGGAAGGTGGACATTGGTGTGACAGCAGACATCACACACTACACATAGGTGTGTGTCACATAGGGTCCACAGTGTCTCACTCCCAGAGAGTTCCCATAATGATACCACCTAGGGCTCTCCTCAGCCCCACAATCATATAGGTTTCGGGGATGCTTTCTGGGTCCTCTAGGGAGAGATCTGAGTATCCCCACCACAGGAACATACACACACACTCCCTGCACAGAAGATGCAGGCATGTCCTCTGCTGCATACAGGACTTTGGACTTGAGATATGATAATTTGATACTCTCTTTTTGGTCATTCCCAATCTCTCAATTGTATCAAGAGACATGACTAAAATGCTTTGTAATAGCAAATCTATGAAAATGACATGACTTACATCAAGTTTCTTGGCTTACATTTCTGCTTGGACTTTAACCCACTCCAAGCTATTCAAAATCATCTGTGTTTCATTCTGCATTCTACACCAGGACATTTTCATTTTAAGAGATGCCATTGCTGAAATATGACCATTCTGGTTGCCATTTCCCAGAGAACAGCCAGTTTATAAAACATGAATTTGAGGATTATGAAAATTGTAGAATACTAGTTAAAGATGCATTTTCTGTAGTCCAAATGCCTTTAAACCTCAAATTTACTTCTACCTCAAGCAAGTTACCAGACTTCTGTAAGCATCAGTTTCCTTATCTGAAAATTGGGGAAATAATAGTTAACTATGTGGTTGGGTGCTCAGTGGGTTATGCAAATCAGTGTAAATTTCTTAAACAGCGCCTAACACAAAGACTTCATAGGGTTAAGATTAGGGATAGGGTTAGTGTGCTGCCGCTGGACATAAACTTTCACATAAATAAATTTATTTTAATTTTAAAATACTGTAAATGAGGTTATTCAACCTCTTTATCCTATGTTGTAGGCCCATCTAAAATTCTAGTGGGGAATCACAGAAATTCCCCAAATTCAAAGAACAGGCACTGTTGGAATTAGTTGTTTCAAATTTTGTTCAGTGACCTCAAATCATGTTTGTACTATCATTTGGTCTTCTTTAGTATATAAAAGGCCTAAGCTACAATCAAATTTTATCATGTTCTAATTCTCCTCTTCATTTGAGGTGGCATGGGTCAAGCCATTTAATCAGAAAGAAATAACCCTACTCAACAGACACTTAATGGAATATCAGCTATGGACCATTCTATTCTCACTCTTCCAGAGGATGCAGAGCTAAGAAAATAGTCCCTGTCTCCAAAAAAAACTTTATTTCAAATAAAGTAAGCGACTTACAAAGCATTAATGGTGGGGATGGGTGGGCAATGGGGAACAGGGGATAAGACTTCAGAGACGGAGTCTCCCAGGACTGTGTTATTGCATTTCATATTATTATGGCTCTCTTATAAGACTGAAAATGTCTCAGTAACATGGAGTTTTCTTTTCCTTGACCCACTCTCTTTCCTTTTCTCTCTCCCCTTTAGTGTTAGTAAAAAAAAAAAAAAAAAAAAAAAAAAAACAACAAAAAAAACCACACACACACACACACACACACACAAACAAACAAACAAACAAAACACCCAAACACTTGACATAATCAACTTATGGGGAGGAAGGATATATTTTGGCTCATGAGTTCACAGGTTTCAGTCCATGGTCTTTGGCCCCTCACTTAGGGCCTGAGGTGAGGCACATTGCAGAACAAAAGTGCTCAGCTCCGGGTGCTCAGGAAGTAAAGAGAACAAGGAGGGGTCAGGGTCCCCATATCCCCTTCAAGTGTGCACCCCCAGTGACTACCTCTTGTCCCACTTGGCCTGGCCTCCTACAGGCTAGTACCTGCCCTTTGGGGGACATTTCATACCCAAACCATAATACCTTTCCTTCCCCCCTCCCTGCCTCCCTCCCTTATTTAAAACCCAGATACAATTCCTCCATATAGGAAAGCACCAGTGGCTTTTTTTAAGACACCAAAAGCCCTTATTACTTGTCCAAAGATCTATTAGACCAGAGGAACAAAATTGTCAATAATCCTCACTCATCATCCTTCCATAGGACTTTGCTCAGGGCGGATAGCATGGGTTTTATGAGTAAGAAAAGGTTTTAGGAATCTTTTCATTGCAGCAGTAAGTATAAAAATGAAAATCGTTTTTTTTTTTTTTTTTTTTTTTTTTTTCCCAAAGACCTAAAGGCATGCATAGTGGTGTGGAATTCAGTCATCGTTCCTGACTGTGAGTTCAAGTCTTGATATTCAGAGACAGTAGGAACTAGGATGAACACTGTTTAGAGCAATTCTGTGGCATTGAGCAACCTCCCCTAAGTGATACCAAGACCACGGCACCCTGGGCGTTCACTTCTGCGTCAGCATGTCTCAAGGCTCAACTGTTGTAAGTTTGTTTAGTGTTGCGCAACTTACAAAGCATTCTATTTTACTTGATTCACAACTCTCTCATCCTAAAAGGGAGATGGGACATGAAATATTGCCCCCGTGTACATAAGGGGAAGCTGAGAGAGAATTTAATGGCATGCACATTAGAAGGAGAGACATTTTCTAATTAATAAAAAAAAAAGATAGGCATTGAGTTAGAAATGCAAATGTCCAAATTCAAATGATTTTCTAATATAGCAAGACCTCCTTTCTGATTCCCTATTGAGAGAAAAGTGTATGTACTCTATTTTTACAATAAGGAAACAGTTCCACAGAGGGAAGTAACTTATCCAGATAATGTGGTACTGTAATTGTGATGAGTACATTTTATTTAGTTATTAAAAGTTAAGTTATTAAGGCACTTCTGGATCCAAGGGCCCAAAGATGGACATGCACCTGAGGAACTTCCAGATTCGGGGGCCTAAACATGGACGCCTGAGGAACTTCCGGACCTGGGGGCTTAAACATGGATGTGCACCTGAGGAACCACTGGATTCATGGTGGACGCCTGAGGAACTTCTGGATCCGGGGGCCTAAACATGGACACCTGAGGAGCTTCCGGATCCTAGAGCCTAAACATGGATGTGCACCTGAGACACTTCTGGATGCTACGGCCTAAACATAGATGTGCGCCTGAGGAACTTCCGGATCTGGGCACCTAAACATGGACGTGCACCTTTGAAACTTCTGGATCTGGATCCTGGGGCCTAAACATGGACACTTGAGGCATTTCCGGATCTGAGGGCCTAAACCTGGACGTGTCCCTGGAACTTCTGGGTCCTTGTGCCTATAAACGGCAGGGCGTGACTCTCAGAAGGGGCGTGGTCCATGAAGAGGAGCTGAGTATGGGGCCTGTTGGGGGGCAGACTGAGCTGTCGCACCCTGAACTTGAATGTGATGGTGGCCTCACTTCCTGGCCTTCCCCTGGGTGTCACTTCCTCCCCTTCCAGGCGGTGCTGGGGAGGAAGTAAGACCAGGTGCAGGGGCCAGGCCCTGAGGAGGGACACCGTCTTTCTCCTCACTTAGCCAGGTGCCCAGCCTGGCTGGGGATGGGGACATCTTATGACACTAGCTACCTCCTACATCCCTGCCCCAGGACCTCAGGGACCACAGGCGGGGTGTCCTTGAAATGATTCTCCACTGGCCGTTGACCCTCAGCCCCGGGGTCTGCCCAGAGAGAGCTCTGTCTCCCAGAGGGTCAGGGGGCCCCTGTGACCTTCTGCTCCTTACCCACTGTCATCCTGGGCGAGCAAAGTTCAGGACATCAGACACTACTGAGAGTGACATCTCCTGGATGGGCAACTGAGGACTCTGCCTCTGTCCCCAGGCCTCAGACACCAGATGATCCCTCCCAGAGACAGAAAATAACACCACAGTGCCCAAGACTTATTTTTAAGTTTTGGATTCTGAAATTTTCCTGCTGCCACCTTCTTTGTGAAGCTAGTTTTTCAACAGAGACAATATTCCGGGGGGGGGAAACCAACAACATGGAGTCAATCAAACCAAGCTGACACATCTGGTCCTCCCAGAGAAATCTAGATTGGGGGGAGAACAGCCATTCTCAACTGGCGAAATAGTGAAGTTCCCTTGTCCTTATTTTGTGTAAGCAAAATAAATAATCTGATGTTAACTCATCAAATTATTTTTGAGGAGTGCTTGGCTCATAGGAAAACTGATTCTGTTTTATGGACTGAAGTGTTACCTGATTTTAAAATTAAAAATGAAGCCAATTAGGATTGTTAAATTACACTGTCATAATTCTGTTCTTTGATAGCAGAAGTAAATAAACCTTTTAAAAAAAAAAAGTTAAGTTATTAAAAGTTTAAAACTTGTCTTATTCAGCAATAAGAAATTAGATCTGATTATAAACAAAAATGTAAGAAGTACTTTGACACAAATACTTCATATATATATATATGTGTGTGTGTGTGTGTGTGTGTGTGTGTTGTAGATGGACACAATACCTTTATTTTGTTTATTTACTTTTATGTGGTGCTGAGAGTGGAACCCAGTGGCTCACGTGGCCAGGTGAGCACTCTACTACTGAGCCCCAGCCCCAATCCCCACTTTTTTGTTTTTTTAAGAAAAATGCAAACAATGGGATTTAATTCAGTATTGTTGTTGTTGTTTTTATTTGGCTGAATACCGCTTCATAAGGTACATTTTTTTTTTTGGCCTTGCCAAAGGAATATTAAAGAGTGACAAGAAAAATACATGCAAAAGGGATCATATGGATGAGGATACTTTAGTTCTATCCAGAGCTGAGACCATTTGACGAAGCCAAGTGCTTCCAGGTTATTCATGGACAAATGGATCAAATGTGATATGTATCCATTACTGTGTTAGAAGACAGACCAGTCCTTGGAAGAAAATTTGCATGTGAACCTCTGCCAGGCTGTGGGATTTTGCCCACGATATTCCCGGTACAGCGTTGTATCACTACTGGTCCAACAGACTCCTTGGGGGCAAAATGACTGACAGGAAAGAAGATTTTTAAGTGGAAACCAATCATGTCTTTTCTGTCCAAATTTGGCTTTAATTCATTGTCTGGCCTCAGGGGGAAAAAATGTCCTGGGATCTTTTTTTCTCCATCTGTGAAAGTTATGCAGAGGCAGATTTGGGCTCAATCTAAGGAAGAAGGGAAGGATTAGTAAATATCGGATGGGATATATCAATTTCTCCCACGTCTGAGTCAACCCTGTGCATTTCCTTTGCTTGGCCTTTTGATTTTCTCCTCCTCTTCAGCAGTGTGTGGATTATTCCAGACATCCACCATTCCCAGATAGACACCTCAATATCTAACAAAGTGGTCACAGAATTATTTTAGTTTTTAAAGGCAGCAATCTAAAAATAAATCCACATTCTAATATTTCATCAAGAAGTTTGCATCTCTACACATGGGTGGGATTGTTCTTTTATATTTTTCTAGCTTACTAAATTGGATTGGAGAGCCTTCTGCCTCTTTCCATGGCCTACTACAGTTTAAATAACATGGGGATTATTTATTCTCTAGCGGTTGGAGAGAATCCAGCTGTGGAGCCATCTGGTTGTGGCACATTTTAAATGGGCGATCTATAATCAGTTTCAAATCTCTTCTGTGGTAATTGGTCTATACAAGATTTCCACTTATTTTATTTCTTAATAATTATATTTTACTAACAATATCCTCCAACTTTTCTAGATTTCAGAAACATTTGCCTTAGAATTTCATGTAGCATTAAATTATGTGTTCCTTCTAATATGCATTCTATTTAGCTTCATTATGAAGATTTTAAACATTCCTCAAAATTGTTAAAAGAATAGAATGTATACCCATAATTTGAAATGGTTAAATTATGCCATAACTTTTCATCTCTAAATAGTTTAGCATTTATCTCCAAAGTAAGAACAGTCTCCTACATGAATACAATATCATTTAACACAGTAGACTCAATAATTCCTTAATTTTTTATTACCCAGTTCATATTCAAATTTCTCCAGTTGTCCCCAAAATGCTTTCTTTCATTTTTCTGGGAATACTTTTATTGTTTTTTTTAGTTATACATAACATTATGATTCACTTTGACATAATTATAAAAGAAGGGAATATAATTTGTTCTAATTCAGTCCCCAGTACTTAGTGTCTTGTGGATGTACATGATGGTGAGATTCACTGTAGAATGTTTTCTCTGACATGCAGAAGCTAATCCAAAATAAGAGGTGGGGAATAGGAAAAAAAAGGAAAGAATAGTAAATATTTAGGAAAAAATAGGAAATAGGAAAAAAAATAGAGAGGAAGGGAAATAAAGGGAAGGGTGGAGAAATAGAATAAGGAAAGACAGTGGAATGAATCTGACCTGACTTTCCTATGTACATATGTGAATATACCACAGCAACTGCCTTCCTTTATAGCTGACCTGAGCATAGCATTATTTTCTCATAGACAATGAGTGGACTTGGTCATCCTATCTCGTGTAAATAGGCTCCCTCCCCTTTTCAATCATGACACTGACTTGTGAGAGAGAGAATGAGCCAAGAGTCCCACATTCTATTTCCTCTTGTTGACATTTAATTTGGTCTTTTTTATCTAAAGGCTCTTAAAATCTTTCCTCAATCACTGGCTAAGTCACTTTTCTCATTTTTAATCTGGAGTTATTTTGCTTCCTTTGTTCCTCAATTGAGTTTTCAAGGGGGATTATCTACTAATTAGTCTCCTCAAGGAACTGGTTTTGGGTTTATGAGAGAGAGAGAGAGAGAGAGAGAGAGAGAGAGAGAGAGAGAGAGCACGCGTGAGCGCGTGTGTGCATATGGTACGTGTGTTGTTAAAGTGCTGATGTTCTCTTAATCAAGAGGGGGGCTTAGATGTTATAGAAGAAAAAATAGTAATGTTTAAATACATAAAACTTAAATCTTCATTATGGTAAAAAATATAATAAAAAAGCCAAAAGGCAAATTATATAATTTGGCAAATATTTGTAGTAAAAACAAACAAAAGACCAATGACCAATATCTGTAATAGACAAAGATTACAAAGATCATTTACCAATTGATGGGGAAAAAAACAAACAGGCAATTTCCTATAAGAAAAGAATGAAAGAAATCTAGCCAAACTCACTCAATTTTTTTTTGCCCATTTTAAATTGTGTTAATAGTCTTTCTCTTATTGACTTTAGGGTCCAATTCATATAATTTAGATATGTCATATATATGTGGATACACATGAACATAAAATTTGTTCCTATTGAGAAGTCATAGCATAATTTTCAGTTTTGTTCACAGAGTTAATAGAATGTTAATATATATATGAATGTATATATATGTATGTATATACACATAAATATATATATATTACAAATATCAAGTGATTATTTTCCAAAAGAGAAAGTATGCATATTTTTTCTAATAGCAGGCTCAGAAAGAAGCATAATGCTTCTAAAGTTTAATAAATACTATAAGTTTTGCAGAACATTAATTCCATACCCTGATTAGGTAGTAGAAGATAGTTGAAGAAAACATTTTCAGTAATTCTAATTGACATAAAAAGATTTCCAGGAAATTTTTCTTAAAAAAAAGAAAAGAGTGTCAGTTGTCACCACCCTTTTCTCAGGCATGTGGTTTTGGTGTGCACTCGTGTTTGCACTAACCCATTTCCTGTGCATCTATTCTGCCTGCTTCTGCTCTTGCTGTGGTAAAGTGAAGTGAAATAGAAATATCACAGTTTGGCCCAGAGGTGGGAAAGCAGCACCAATGGTAAGCTTCTCTGAAGCCCTGAGCAAAATTGGCAGATTGATTGGTCTTGAGGATGTCTATTCAAATAAAAGCAAATGGGTTTTTGTTCTTCCCCACATGATCGTTAGAATTTATTAATACAAGTAGATGAGGGTTTTTAATAGCTTTATCTTCTTTCTAACAGTTTCTCGTGTGTAGGCTTTAAAATGTGCTCTATTCTGAACTAATCAAGGATATTGTCCCTTTTACCCTTGTTTGTTTATTTGCTAAAGAGGAAAAAAAAAGAAGTAAAATAGCTATTTTTATAGAAATCTTAAATGCAATAGGAGAGTTATTATGCAACTAGTTTTTAAAATTCTAATAAAATCAAAATACTCTTTGTAGTTTTTTAGGGAGGATGGTTAGTGTCATTGTGTGTCGAAAGCTCCAAGCTGACAGGAACAAGAGGCCTTGCTGACACTCTGCCACATAGTCCATCTTCTACTGAAGAAATGCTCGCATTGGAGAGACTTAAAAGCACATGGGTATGATTTGTGAAGCTCGATAAAATATTCCCTAAAGCATCAGGTTTTCATTATCCTTTTCTGCTTTCATTTGCTTCGACATTTATTCAACCAATGTTCACTTGGATGAAGTTTACCTGTGAAGCCAAGTCTAATGGTTAGTATGTGATTCTACTTAATAGGCTTTATTTAATTTGATAGTGTGAATTTTCTGGTTGGATTCACATTTAGGGTGTCTGATATATAGATGCTAAAGCATCTTAGAGACTGTCAAAGCTGGAAGTGGCATGGAAGTCATTTAAGCTATTTATGTTCATTGGCTTTGCTTTGATTTTACTGTTGGTGTTTTGTGTATAAAACAAATAAAAACCTAGAAGTTCAGAACTATACCTCAGATCCACTAGGGAACAATAAGACTGCTTGGTGGCAAAAGTAGGAATGCTACCTAGTTACTCAAATCCTATGATTATCCCTGTTTACCATCAATCCAGAAACATGAAGGGGTGAAAATCAAACGCTAGTGATAGTGTTCTTGAAATATAGTACAGAGCCACAGGGATCATGATTCTTCCTATATATTCACAGATTGAATGAGGAAGAGATCAGTATTTGGAATTTTCTTTTCCTTGTTTTTGGTCTTTGCATAGTTCTAGATTCAGATCAGAAGCCATCTTCTCTAGGATGAATTTTTCCTTCCTAGTTTGACATGTGTCACTTTTACCTGATCAGATATTACCCTCTGTGTACAGTGGTTTTTAATTCACTTGCGCTTTTCTCCATTAGTAGAACTTCTTTAATGGCTGAGTACCAAGTGCCATAAACTTTTGAAATGTTTCCCAAATTATTGAAAAATACTCCAAATTAAATACGAGTCTCTCCATTTTTATGGGCGAGGATGCAGTTGCTCACACTGCCTAAGTCATTTGAACAAGGTCATACATCTAAGACACAGTGGAGCCAAGATGGCCTTATTCTACATTCCATGTCTATGGGTCACAAGGAGTAGACTTAGAATCTATTGGTAGTGGTGGTGGATACTAGACTTCTCCCATTTTCCATTCAATTCTGCTTCTAGCCTGAGGTTGGAAAGGTAAAACCTTCCCACCTCAAGCTCCCTTGAGTATGGACTCTGGATATGAATTAAGCTTGCAGTTAGAAGCACTGGGTGTGATAGAAGGTTGCAGGGAGTTTCAGAAGGCACTATAAAGTGCCAGCTGGGTTGCAGCTGTGGGGCTGCTGGGAAACAAGATAGAAAGGGAAACAAGGTAGAAAGGGACTTGGATTTACTGAGGCAGTGGTGGAGGCCAGGCTTGGGATCTAGGGTGCAGCCACCAGCTTGAGGTTCACAGGGCAGCTGTGGCAGTGACTGTGATTAGTAGCTACAGAACCTCCATGATATCTGAATCACAGTTTTGAGATGTCATCTTTAGACTCAGCAGTCTAGTAGGGACTCCCAATGTAAGAATTCTTCTTGATCTCCCAATGGATTTATAAACCTAAATTTCTTTTGACTTTGAATATTTAGAGCATGTTTCAGATAGGTATTGCTATGGAACAAACCACTCCAGAACTCTGTAGACTAAGATAAAAAAAAATGATGTACTAATATTAACTCATCCTGGCTTTGGCTGGAATCAGCTGGGAAGTTCTTCTCACGTGGTTGCCTGGGATCATTTCTGTGGCAGTTCAAGGAGGAGTTCTATTGTGGCCAGAGCATCTAGGAGGCTCCCATATTTGCTGAAGTGCTCTCGTACAGTTTCTGTGCTGTGACTTTGTTCTCCATGACTTCCCATCACTCACTAGTTTAAATCTATAAACCAGCTAGATGGTAACTGGTTTTCAAGAGGGAGGAGATGGACCCTGCCATGCCTGTTAGTTGTCCTGGAATTAATGCACTACATTCCCTTGGTCAAAGTAAGTCGTGAGGCCAGCCCAGATCAAAACTCCACATCCTGGTGGAAGGAGGGGCACTTATGTACCATAGTTAACACAAAAGGACAGATGCAAATCTAGAAAAGCAGGACCAAGATGGTTGTCCATGTTAGAAACAGGTTGGCCTGTATTTAAGCAGGAGAAGTACAAGAGGAAAAAACATAGGAAAAAAAATTGGAAGTTAATTTGTAGAGGAGAAAAAATTTATGTAGAAGCAATCTGGCCAAATTTCTCCATTTGCCCATTATAATTTCACACAATTAATTTTATTCATTTACAATGGCAAACGTTTGTTTGATATATAGTATTTGGGGTAACTGTCATAGGTGCTGGAATAGAAAAGTTCTACCCTGGAGAAGATAAGTAATATAAGAGTATTATGGCAATCCAGAAACACATACAGGGAGTCACAGCTCAGCCAGGAAGTCAGGAAACCAATGTAGGAAAGGTGACCCTTGAGGGAGTGTTGAAAGCTTAGTAATAGACTAGATGAGTGGGTTTCTTTGAAAGATATAGGAAATAGCTCAGACTTACAAAAAGCGTCATGGCACCTACCTCTGCTTCCACTTATGGTGCAATATATCAATGATGGTAAGAATAACTGAGATAGTGATATAGTGATATGAAATATGTGCTTGTGGCAATTTTTAAAATAACAGACAGAAAGTCAGGATAAAGAATATTAGCACACTGTAAGGAAAGGTCCACACATATAAAGAGCATTTCAGAATACACATTATTTTAAAAATAGACTGAAAATTTTTTAGAACAATATTAAGTTCACAGCAAAACTGAGCTGGAAGTGTAAAGAATTCTCATAAACTCCCTGTCAACACATCCACACAGCCTCCCTCACTGTGGACACCCACAACCAGAATGGTACATTTGCTATAGGTGATCAGTTGGTAAGCGCATAGTTCACACCAGGGTTCACTTTGTGTTGTACACTTCATGGGTTTTGATAAACGTGTGTATAATGAGATATACCCACCATTGAAGTATCATAAAAAATAGTTTCATTGCCCTAAAAGTCCTCGATGCTATGTTATTTGCCAGTAGCTGCTGATCTTTTTATCATCTCCAGAGTTGTTCCTTTTCTAAAATGTAATATAATTGGAAACTTTTCCAGGTTGGCTTATTTCACTTAATGAAATACATTTAAGTTTCCTCTGTCTTTCCATGGCTTGATAGCTGACTTTCTTTTTTTAGTACCAAATATCATTCCATTGTTTGGATGAATTACTGTTTATTTATGCATTCACCTACATTCATCAAGGACATCTTGATTGACTCCAAGTTTTGACAACTAAGAGTAAAGCTGCTATAAACACTTGGGTGCAAGATTTTGTATAAACTCATTTGGTACATAACAATGGAAGGTGACTTGACAGGTTCTTACAATACTAAACAAACTTTACCTTATCTCTAATACTACATTCAGTAGATAACAGGGAGTGTGATTGCTGGATATGTGGTGTATTTTTTTCTCCAATACCACATGATCTTGATTACTGTATTTTTATAGTAAATCTTGAAGTTGAGTAATATGAGTTCCCTGAAGTTGTTCCTCTCCTTCATGTTGTATTAGCTGTTATAATTATAATTTTTTTTTGCTTTTGCATATCTGCTTTAGAAATAGTTTATCAGTATTCAGCAAATAAATTTCTAGGGCTTTGGTTAGGATTGAGTGGAATATATACAAATCATGTTGGAAGAACTGACCTTTTGGCAATGTTGAATCTTCTGATCCATGAACATGGACTATCTCTCCATTTATTTAGGTATCTGATTTACTTCATAGAATTTAGTAGTTTTCCTTGTGAATTCATTTTAACATACAAAAATGTATAAATCCATGGGAAAAACATAAAGTTCTATGTGCTTTAAAATTTATAAATAGACATCTAAAGCTTCCAAAGCTGTTTAGCAAATCTCTGGAGGAATTGATCAAGTTGGAAGAAGAGAAGAAACACTATCAATATTTCGGTAATACAAGCCTATAGTAGATTATTAGCTGGTATAGCTAATGAAAAATTGATGATGACCCAGCAAAATTAACAATTTAGTAAGAAAACTTGTGATGAAAACTGGAAAATTTCAATGAAATGGAAAAATTCCTGGAAAAATTAAGCTTATTAAAACTGACCATAATGTCCTAAAATTATACAGTAGCTTGATTAAATAAATTATTGAAAGTGCATTCCAGGCTCAGCTGACTTTTCTGGGCAGTTCAATCTAATATTAATAAAGGAAATAATTCTAAAACTGTACTAGATCTTTCAAAGAATTGAAAAAAGAAGCTATGTATTCTAACTCATGTTATAAAGCTAAGAAAACTTTCCTACTACACCCAAAAATGATGGTGTGAGAAAATAACATTCCAATCTCACTTAGCAACATAGGTGAAACAAATCTTAACAAAGTATTAACAAATATAGAAGAGCTTGAGTCCAAGTTGAATTTATGGTCAAAAAACGAAGTTGGCGTAGTAGTTGAAAATAAAAGCATATGTTTTGTCACAGAATAAAGGAGAAAAAATTGCATAATCTATTCAGCAATACAGGGAAAGCATTTGATAGAATTAAGACACAAAAGCTTTTTGCAAACGAAAAAAGTGGAAGTAACTTAATCTAAAAAGAGGAAACGATATTTAAGTAATAAAACAATTTACCACAATCACTACTACTGGTTTCATTCTGTTTTTTTGAACAATCTATGTGGCATATTAAGGCAAATAACCAAAGTATGTAAAATAAAGTGTTTCTACTTATAGAATTGTAAGGAAAGAATAGGAATTGTTATTGTTTGAAGATAATTTGACCGGGTAGGTGGAAGATTCAAAACAATATAGTACTTGCTTTATTACCAAATTATTAAATTAAAAGAGAGATTGTCAAGTTTTCTGCACACATAACTTATATAAAAATCAGTTTTATGTGTATGTATAAATATATATTAATATACAAATTAATGTCTATACCTATGTATCACAGAAACAAAAAATTTAAAGATACCATTTAAAATAGCATGAGAAAACTTAAGAACCCATGGATAAGTATGATAAGAACTTTATAAGGCTCAAAGGAAAAAATAAAGTTTGTAATAAGATCTAAATATTTGGAAAAGTATGCAATATTAATTGATTAGGAAAAGATAAACTTTGCAAAATTGTCAGTTATCTCCAAATTGATTATAACTGATGTATAGATTCAATGGAAAACCAATTAAAAGCTCATTAAGCATCATTTCCCTGTGGCATTTTGCTCTTTAAGGTGTCAATAAAGTTCCATTTCCTGTCCAGGTCGTTTAATAATTCCAGCTGCATCCCTTGGTAGCATGAGTGGAACTTTGCCCTGAAAGTCTAAAGGAATTTACATATTCTCTGGGGTAGGAAGAGGAAAATATCTTTCAGCATCTGGAAAAGCATAGAAGTTATTATCTCATTAGCTCATGCTGCATATTCTTGCTAAGATGTGCCCTCTGATAGGCCTATTCATTAACTTCAGTAGGCTCAATATGCTACTTCTGCATCCTGGTTCAAAGTCATTTCCCTGGCTTGGAATTCTCTGCTTATCTCACTTCCAACTATCATTCAAATCACCTCCCAAGCCATTTTTTCCTTTGATGCCTTTCCTGAGCAGTAAACAAAATTCTGTTTATGTGTGGAGAACAGGTAGTGCCCCTTGAGCTGACCATCTGAAGCACTCTTCACATTGTTAACTTTATAATATATTTTCTATTACCTTGCATAATATCAATTTCTGTGGAAGAAATGATATAATTTCTATTTGGATCTTTTCCAGCATTCTAATGTATAATTTTTTTTTCTAATGTATAATTTTTCATCCTATGTACACAGAGGGAGTCATGATTGATAGAATATGTACTTTCATGGTCAGATTTTCACTCTAACAATCTGAAGATATTTTTTAATTTGCAAGTTTACTTTATTTATCTTAAATCCAGATAAAAGAATTTATTCTGTTAAAATATATGGAGAAAAAGTCACATTATTCTCATTTATTATTGTTTAATAAAGTTGTAAGTCGCTTGAGAGAAACACTTCTATCTGTTATGTAAATATTGAATGCTCCAAGTGCTGGTTACTGATGCTATAATCTCTAGATATGTTAGTCAGCTTTTTATCACTGTGAGCAAAATTCTTTATCAGAACAAACTAGAGGAGAAATAGTTTATTTTACTTCATGATTTCAGAGGTTCTGTCCATGATGGGCCAATTCCTTTGTTATGGACCTGAAGTGAGGCAGAACATAATAGCATAAGGGCATGCCCCCAGAGACCCACCTCTTCCAGCCATATCCCACCCTCTACAGTAGCCACCTAGTTAGTCCTTGCATATCATTAATCCACTCAATGGATTAATCCACTGATGAGATCGCACCTCTCATAATCCAATCATTTTTACATCTGAACATTCCCGCATTAGCACAGGAATTTTTGGGGGGGATACCTTGTATTCAAACCATAATACTATCTCATATAACATTTTACTGATAATGTGCTTAATATGTATTTCAAATATTTCTGAGTTTATCCTTTTGAATAATCAAGGAATAGAAAGAAAATGTTTTAGTTAATGTATTAAAATTGAAATATTCTAAGGGAAACATATACAGTACAGATTTCTTATCTTTATGTATGAAATAATTAGCAGCTCACATCATGATCATGAGTTCAATAAATAGAAACAATAACATATATTTATTGTATCCAGTCATTCAACAGATACTTATTATGAGCCAGGTAATATTGATACATACAGCTTGTTCCTCTCCTGAGATCTGTTCTAGTTAAGGGAGAAAAACATCATATGAAGAATTACAGAATTGATTGTTAGTTACAATTGTGGTGTGTGTCATTACAGTGAATTATTGTTAGGAAAGTGTGTCACAGCAGGGACTTGATTGGTCTCTTATGGAATTTGGACTGGCCTGTTTCTTTTATTCTATTTCTTGGAGATCAGAAATCAGAATTTGGTATTATCTTTGAGATAAATAAGTGAAGTTGTCATATAAATGCAAAAATAGAGAGATGGAAGGACATACTGCTGACTTTCAAAATTCAGTCATTTAAGAATTACAGCTGTACCATGGACTTTGAAAATTAAAGGCACAATTAGGGCATGGTATATACATATTTAACAATGTAAAAATAAAAATGAAAAACACTCTAAAATTGATGTATCTCATTGCCAAAAACAAAAAATTAGGGGTGAGTATATAGAAAAATGACTTTGGAGAGATCTCAGTTCTGATCCATTACTGTATACGATCCAATTGAGGAAGATAGTCCTAACACATACAGAAATATTTCCAAGTATTTGGAATAGCATATATCAAACATTTGATTTCTTCTACTCTGTGGCTGATTTTTTCCCCCATGGATATTCTAATTTTATAACAAGTCCAACA
Organism: Callospermophilus lateralis; assembly: GCF_048772815.1. NCBI lineage: Eukaryota > Metazoa > Chordata > Mammalia > Rodentia > Sciuridae > Callospermophilus > Callospermophilus lateralis. Next base: position 13,020,657 of record NC_135313.1, on the reverse strand, counting down.
TTTGTTTGGAATGAATTACTAGTGTCTTGGTCCAACCTTGGGGTGAGTGACCACTTTGGGTAGAAAGGGAGTCATCTGATGCCATCCTGAAGGGGAGCATGCGGTGGGAGTCCCCAGGTGTGGTGAAATCATGCCTTCAGAACAACACTTACTTGGAAACTTGTTTTCATATGTGCATTCGTTTCCTGTGGCTGTTGAACCTGAGACACAATGTGGCTTCTGGTTCTAGATAAAACCAGCAAGCCTTTATTGTCTTTCAGTTTTGGAAGTCTGATGAATGCAGTCAGTTTCTCTGGGTTGAAGTTGAGATGTTGGCTGCCGCCCTCTTGCCTTTACCAGCTCAGGGGCTGGATTTCACACTTGCTTTCTTCATGCCTCTTCTCCCAGTATCCAGGCCAGCAGACTACACATTCAAATCCTTTCCTGCTCCATCTCCTTACAGTTTCCTCTTCTCCATTTGTCTGAAATCTCTTTTATAAAAGACTCCCCCCCCCCCTACCAGGAATTGAACTCAAGGGCACTTGACCACTGAGCCACATCCCCAGCCCTTTTTTTTTGTATTTTATTTAGAGACAGGGTATCACCCATAATAATTTCCCATCTCAAATGCTCTAATTTAGTTACATGTGCAAAACATTTTTTTCCATGTAAGGTAAAATTATCAGGATCATAATTATCAGGATTAGCTTATAGGTATACAGATATCTTTGGGAGAGATGTGGTATTTTTCAGTCTATTATAATGTATGTCTACTTCCATATATTATGCTTTTATTGTGTACAGCCCAAATGTTTAGGTTTTATTTATTTATTTACTCATTTGTGATGTTGGAGATTAAAATCAGACCTTCAAGCTTACTAGGCAAGCACTCAACCACTGAGCTAGCTGCACATTCACCCCTTTTAAAATGTGATTTTGAGACAGGATTTCTATTTACGCTTTTTTTTTACTGTTCTGACTGAAAGACTTGACAAAGAACAATTATAGGGGAGGAAAAGTTTACTTGGGTCACACAGTTTCAGAGGTCTCAGTCCATAGAAGGCTGGCTCCATTCCACTGGGGCCCAAGTGTTTTCAATGTCCTCTGGGTTGCTTACATTTGTTCATAAAAAGAAAATGATAGGTGGAAGATGACACATGGAAAGCAAAGTTCAGATGCAGAAGAAGACTATCTCCTGGATAATACCTTTGAGTCACTAAGTTAAATTGAATCTGGAACCTGTTCCCTACCCAGACCTTGATCTGATTTCTAAAACAAACAAACAAACAAACAAAAAATCTTCATTATTTTTTCAGATTTGAGTTGGGTTTTCTGTGTCCTAAACTGAATACATCTCACTGATACACATCTTTCAGGGGAAAATAATTGAAGTTCTATTCAGCTTTTAGAAAGCAATTGACATCATGATGGTAAAGTGTGGTGGAGGGAAGCAGCTCACATCATGATCAGAAAGCAGACACACACACACACACACACACACACACACACACACAGAGAGAGAGAGAGAGAGAGAGAGAGAGAGAGAGAGAGAGATCTTCACTTGCCAAATACAAATATATACCCCAAAGCCAGTTCCCCAGTGCCCTCCTCCTCCAGCCAAATCCTACCTGCCTTCATTTACCACTCATTACCATCAGGTGGTTAAGTCACTGATTGAGTGAAGACTCTTATAACCCAATCAATTCTCCTCTAAACCTCCTTGCATTGTCTCACATGCGACCTTTTTGGAAGGTCAGGAATCCAATTCTACTTGACTGGGTACCCCAGACCCAGGATCTCTCTTACATTCAAACCATGACAATGTTTTTCAATTGCTTTCTAAAAGCTGAATAGAACTTCAATTATTTTCCCCTAAAAGATGTATATCAATGAGATGTATTCAGTTTAGGACACAGAAAGCCCAACTCAAATTTGCAAAAATAATGAAGATAATTTTTTTTCCTTTGTTTTAGAAATCAGATCAAGGTCTGGGAAGGGAACAGGTTCCAGGTTCAATTTAACTTAGTGACTCAACGGTATTATCCAGGAGATAGTCTCCTCCTGCATCTGAACCTTGCTTTCCATGTGTCATCTTCCACTTCTTTCCTTTTATAAACAAATGTAAGCTACCCAGAGGACACTGAAAACAATGATGAGATTGATGCAAACTTTTGTCCTTCATGACCTACCAGAAAACTGGCCCTGGCAAAAGATATGCTGAGTCCCCAGGTAAGAATTTTAGATAGTCTTACTTATAGGTTTGTCTATCTGATATATGTAGGTCATTAACTATAGAGATTTTTTAAAAATATATGTCCTTATTTTACTGTTTGTCTTTATTGACGTATTATACATATTAAAATATACATGTATATTATATGATATACGCGATACATGATAAATTTTGATATTATTACAAGAGCATGGAATATAATTTGTTCTAATTTAGTCCCCAGCACTTCTTCTCCACACTTCCTCCTCCTGCTTCCCTCCCTCTACTTTACTGATCTTTCTGTAATTTATTTATAGTTTTTAAAAACATTTAAATTAGTATTTCATGGATATACTTGATGTTGGGATCCTCTGTGGCATGTTCATATGTGTATGTACATAGGAAAGTTCAGATTTGTTTCACTGCACTTTACTTTTCCATCCCTCCCTGTTCCCTTTCAATCCCTTTAATCTGCTCTACTGATATGTCCTCTGTTTTGATGACACCCCCCCTTTATTTTTTATTTTTAATTTTTTTTGTGGTACTGGGGATCAAATCCAGGGCCTTGTGCATGCAAGGCAAGCACTCTACCAACTGAGCTATACCCCCAGACCCTGCTGCCCTTTATTTTGGATTAGCTTCTGCATATGAGAAAAAACACTCAACCTTTAACTTTTTAAGACTGATTTATTTCACTTACATGATAGTCTCCAGTTTCATCCATTATAGTAAATGCCATAATTCTATTTGTCTTTATGGCTGAGAAATACTCCATTGCGTATATATAGCACAATTTCTTTATCCATTGATCTGATGAAAGGCATCTTGGTGGGTTCCAAAACTCAAAGTGGATCAAATACCTAGGAATTAGATCAGAAATTCTGCTAGAAGAAAATGTATGCCCCACACTCTAGTATATCAGCCCAAGAACTGATTTCCTTAACAAGATTCCTAAACACAAGAAGCAAAATAAAAATCTAATAAGTATACTTGCTCAAATTAAAAAGCTTCTGCAAGTTAAAGGAAATAATTAAGAGTCTGAAGTGAGAACCTACAGAAGGGGAGAAGATCTTTGTCACCTGCTCCTCAGATAGGGAATTAATATTCAGCATATATAAAGAACTCAAAAAACTTAACACAAAACCTCCCCAACCCCCCAAACCCAATCAATACTATGTAAAAGAACTAAAGAGACACGTCTCAAAAATAAGAAACACAGATATCCAACAAACAAATGAAAAAAAAATGTTCAACAGCGTTAGTAAATCAAAACATTTTGCTTTATTTATATATTTCCATTTTTTACCCATTATTCTATTTCACTAATTTTGTTTTCATTTTCAGGAGTATTAAAGAAAGATAAACTATTTAATGGCTCGGGAGGAAGTTGATATGTCATTTGTGTTTAAGGGTAGATGTACTAATTGTTTATTGCTCTGTAACAAATTATACCCCCAACTACTGTATTAAAGTAGCACATGTTTATTATTACAGTTTTGTAAGTCAGGAATCCAATTCTGCTTGACTGGGTACCCCAGGCCCAGGTCCTCTCACAGTGCTGCAATCAAGACGTCATCCAGGACTGGGGTCTCATCTGAAAGCTCCGCTAAGGTTATCAGATCTGCTTTAAAGCTATGGCTTTTGGTAGGGTTGATTTCTTTCAGGCTGCTGGACTAAGCTCCTCAGTTCCTTGATGGTTATTGGTTGCAAACTGTCCTTAGTTCCTTGCAACCTGGGTTTCTCCAATATGACTACAGCATATTTTATCAAAGTAAAAAAGAGATAAAGGCTTTTGTTTTGTCAAGATAGTAGCTGTTTCAGTCAGCTTTGAAACTCTATAACCAAATATCTGACAAAAGTTACTTATGAAGTAAAGAAAGATTTATTTTTGTTCATGGTTCTGGAGATTCAATTTCAAGATGGGGTAGCCCCATAGGTTTGGGCTTGTGGTGAGGAATGCTTATCATGGAGAGAGTATTATCAAAGTGAGTGTTCATGTGTCAAGTCAGGAAACAAGCACACACCCACAGAGGACATTGTAGTGTCCCACTATACCATTCAAGGATATGTCTTCAAGGACCTGAAACCTCTCACTATTCCCTGCCACCAAAAAGCCTACAGCATCTCCTAATCGTGCTATCCTGGGGAACAAGCTTTTGAATATGTGTATATACCTTTGGGGAACCCTCATCTAAACCAGAGCACTAGATTTTGTTACATAATCATGGAGGCAACATTTTCATCTTTATTGTTAGGTTAGAAGCAATCACTGAGCTATCCCACAATTCAGTCAAAGGAATTACACAATTATATATACACTTATATGTGATGGCATGCCTCTTTGTTATCAATAAATCTATGTATCCTTTTCATATAGTAGAAGGAAGTTTATAAGCAATTCAAATCATTGTTAAATATACAGAAGCTATGCTTAGATTTTAGAATAGGCTTCCAATTAGACCAAAACCTAGGACAAAGTCTTTCAATTTCAAAATCTCTCAAATTCAGAGAATTTTGTATTGATTACTCACTCATTGCAAATCTACTTTTTAAATCTTTAATGGAAGGAAAAGGTAGGAGAGGCAGTGGTGAAAGTTTTACTGCAACTATGCCTAGGAGAGCTTGGTCACCAGCACCCCTGGTCACCAGCATCCCTGGTCAGTCTCACAGATTGAGAACAGCTGAGTGTGAGGCATCGTACCCATTATGCAGAAGCCTTTCTGGGCCTGCCTCCTGCACTCACAGCTTCTCCACCTCTCCCTGTCTCTCTCTCAGCTGTATGAGGAAGTTAGACATTATGTATTTGGCACAACCTCTGGAATTATTCAATACCAAGACACTGGCACCTTATTGTGTTAGTCAGCTCTTTGTTGCTGTGACCAAAATATCTGACAAGGTCAGCTTGGAGGGTGAAACATTTATTTTGGTTCACAGTTTCAGAGGTTTAGTCCATTGTAAGCTGACTTCACCACTCTGAGACCACGTTGATGCACAATGTCATGGTAGAAGAGCATGGGACAGGGGCACTGCCCACCTGATGGCAGCAAGAGAAGCAAAAGGAGAAAGGGGAATAGGCTACAGGGTAGATGAACCCTTTCAGGTCACAGCTCCAGTGGACTATCTCTTCCAGTCATGCTCTACCTCCCAGTCAGTCCATTCAAACTAGGACGGACTGATCAGGCGACAGCTCTCATAATCTAATCATCTCATCTCTGAGTATTCCTGCATTAACACGTGTTTTGCAGGAACACCTCATAGCCAAACCAGAATACTTATCCTGCTCTTTGATTCAGTGCCACTTAGCACCAATTTGCCCTTAAAAATTCTAGTATAGAAACATAGCCTAGAAGTTTTACTCCTTTCCCAAATATTTTAAATTTCTGTTCAGAAACCACATCAGAGAAACAAACAAACAAACAAAAAAGCAAATCTGTAAGTGTGCTAAGAACTTACAAAATCAACCATTTTGTGAGGAAGGTAGCTTTGACTATGTTCCTCACATGGATTTACAGTCACTTCGAGGAGGACTTTTAAAAAGTGTGATTGTAGTGTTCAACCCAGGACTCAGTGGCTTTGCAGTGGTCCAAGGTCTTTCCATTCCAAGCCATGGCCGAAGTTCTGCTACTCAATAAGTGGGTGATCTTAAAATAATGTCTTCATTTCTTTCAACTTCTAGTTTCCTCCTGTCTCCTATCTACTTACAAAAGGAAAATCCAAACTTTCAGCACAGTTGCATGGTTTAAGTGATATTAAATCCATAAGAGTATATAACAAAACGTGTTCTCTGTGAATGCTGTTTCTCATCCCTGCTGGATATGTTGACATTCATGGAGGGCAATGTTATTTATGACGTTCTTTGATATTCTGTTAGGAGATAAACTCTTTATGTCCCGTTCACTTCACCGTCCTTGTCGGGGGGTCATGACCACCAGGAAGTACTTGCTGTACCTGTCAATGAACAGCTGGGCCAGGAGGTGTCCTAGTCTAACCCAACTGCCTGGCTACCATGGAAAGACTTGAACCAGAGAAGCTGTCAACATATATTCATGCTGTAGATAGGAAAAGTTTTAGGAAAGGAAAAATAGCATACTCTAGATTTGGAATGAGTGGAGGACAGACATAGAAATTTCTGTTTATCTTTTCTCCTCCACAGCATTTTTCCCCACAAGAAAACAAAATAAGCCTGAAAAGGGATCATAGTTCCATAGCTCAAAAATTTAAAGCTTATTTGAACTCTGTGTGTGTGTGTGTGTGTGTGCACGCGCACACACACACACACACACACACACACACTTTACTTTCATGCCAATGAGGAAGAAGGATATTGCAAACTTTTAGACTAGGGTGGTTTTGGGAGGTTTGGACCTTATGAAATGTTGCCACCTGTGTGGTTTCTTACATCCACATTGTGTTCCTTCATTCTCTGCTATGGGAGATAGATTGTGTGTGGGTAATGGCAGCCCTTCTGGAAAGCTAAACTACAAAGGTCAGTTCTGGGCATTGGAAGTTGGGTATGTGGGACTGCCATAGAAACACATGAGCTTTCACTTGTTTGACTGGAGCTTCTGTTGTAAAGAATTAACGAATCCCAGTGGTCATATATCAATATAGATGATATTCCAAATTAGCACGTTAAAATTCATTTGATAAGCTTTGCTTCTCCTTCGTCCATTCATTATAGATTCAATGGCTTATTAGCTTATTAGTATTTCTTAAAAGCATCACATCTTAGAAGCAGAGAGCAAGGGAAAATACAATTCTGAAAGGGAAACCTGCTGAGATTTTTTTTCCATCTAAAGTTAATAATGCTGCTTAATTTGTAGAATGCTTTTGTGTCCTTAATACAGGGACAATATTGTTCCCTAATGGAAAAATATCTCCATATTATTATATATGATGCAATAGACTGAGAATTATTAAGGACAGAATTGCTTTGAGAACTTAAAACTTACCCCAGAGTGATCTGTATTGCCCTTCTAGCTTTAATATAGCTCTCTCAGGGCTTGGGGTATAACTCAGTGACCTAGCATGTGCAAAAGGCCATGGGTTCAATCCCTTGCACCAAAAATAAATAAATAAGTAGGAAAAAAGAAATCTATCTGTCCATCCATCATCACCGTCGTCATCATCATCATCATATATCTATTTATCTACATGTAGTTCTTCAAAACCTGGAATTTTATTAGAAAAAAGCTTTGAGAAATTGCTTTATTTCTCATAGATAAGATAGTATTTTATCTTCAAACTGATGATTAAGAGCCCTGGCTGGGGAGCAGATTCTCCTTGGGGCCTGGCACTGCTATGTTGGGCACAGGAGTGCTGCATGATGAAATTAGGCAAACTTGTTTCCAAATCAGATGACCTTGGGGCAGAAACAAAGGGTGAATGAGTAAAGTGGGCTTGATGGAGGCAGCACAGGGGGTGATTACTTACCTCTACAGTGAGAGATGGGGTCCCTGGCTTATTATTTACTCATACCCCCTACCTTCCCATGCTGTGATTGTGAAGTATGCCACCACTAAAGGTCAGAACTCTCTCCTTGAGTGTAGTTCAGCCATTCAACTTCTCTTGCTCATTTGAAAAAGATGGTTGGGATGGTGTCTAGTGATGAGCTTAGACCCTGACAGGGCTATGGGTTCCCCTTGTCCTTTTCCATTTCTGTCACTGCCATGGGAAGAAGCTGCCTAGCTGATCTGCTGGTACTAGAAGGAGTGTGAGACAGGCAGAGTGCAGCCATCCCAGAGGAGCCCAGCTAACCCCCAGACACATGAGCAGCACAAACACTTATTGTTTTATGCTGTTGAACTTTGGATGTTCCTTATACAGCAATATCAGGCCACAGGACTAATGTGCCTTATTTTCCCAGGATGCACTTCTTTGTTTGTATCTTGAGGGCTTTAGGACAAGGCTGGTGATTCAGTTTGCCTTCAGAGTAGAAAGGACAAGTAAGTGAGGGAGGATGTGTCTGGAGAAATCACATACACTTCTGAAGAGGGTAGCTGTCACTCCACTCACATATAATGGTGCAGGAATGTGTTGCCAAATCTACTTATTTTTAAGAAAAGTAATAAATCTGTACTTTTAAATGTGGAATTCCAAAAGTTTACTTTAGGAACTAATTAAACAATTTGTAGAACTCTGTATTAGAAGGAAATATATTTCCATTCATCACAGGGTCATCCTTAGCAATACTTAGATTCCAGTCTCTTTATTCCTAGGGGCTCTAAAGTTTAGTATCTGTTAGGACTCAATGCATTCCAAGTCTATTGTATGCTCCAGTGAACTTGTCAAAGATCTCATTAAAAATACACACAAGGCATGCTTCTTTGTTTCCTATGGAATATTGCACAAATACAGTTGAAGTGTAAAAGCTAAAATCAACAACAAAATGCAGACTAAACCCCAAATTTCCAGATATTTAAAGCTCTTGAGCTATTTCAAATGTTTAAATTTAACAAGTCAACCACCTCATTATATTTAGAAGCTGGCTTCTTTTTTAACCAGTGGAAAATTTTTTTCAACTTTAAAATCTATTCTTGCTTCCCATAATGTAAAATTTTAAATGATTTATTATTATTATGTTAAGTTATCTAACAGCTATGTCTAAATTATACTATGGGTGTATCAGAGGACAGGAGAAATTTTTAGTACCTTTGAATGATTTTTTTCTTAATTGGCCTTCAACTAGAAAAATAGCCTGTTATTTCTGTTAAGACTTCTGATGCCAGGAAGTTTTCACTTTAAATCTTTATTAGCTTCTACTGATTAGGCCAGTAAAGAGAGATTCAATCTCCGGATTTCCTGGACCATGGATTATAAACCTGGGGTAATTAAATGGGAGAATATAACCTCCTCACTGAGTTCTTGATTGGATTAATGATTAGACATGACTTGCAAAATAGAGACCCTCTATGTGAATGTCAATTTAATTTAAACAAAATGTACTTTGTCCCATCCAACTGCACATTGGCTACAGGGTAAGAAATTGCAAGGAACACAGAGGAGATAATTCCTGATCTGAGGTAATGTAGATTAAATGAAGACCAAATGGAGGTGCCAGTATCTAGAGATAATCTCTTTTATTTTTAGAATAATGGGCTCAGGTACATTAGTTATAATTGTTTATGCTTCATTATACTTGGAGAAACGATGCTATGTTATTTGTATTTCTTTTTATAATGGATGTTTTATTCCTTAACAACAACAATAAAAAATGCAGAGATCATTTAACACTTGTTGAGTGCCAATGATGTGTTAGGTTTATTTGATCTAACAAGCACCCTATGTAGTAAAAACTTCAATTCTTATTTTGCAGAATGAGGAAGCTGAGAATCAGGAGAGCCAATATTTCATCTGGGATAGCACTTCTTCTGAAGCTCTTCCGGATACTACAATCTGAGTAAATTTCCCTGTGAGCACTCAACTAATCACATACTTCCATCCTAGCACCCAGAGCACTTCACGCCTAGTTGCTCACCTTGGTCCTCTCCTATTGGACCATGACCTCTTGAAGATTTAATATGGGGGATAGGTGATGCAGCAACTGTGTAGAGACACTTACTTCTGGCTAAGCTCATATAACCTGCAAGTGGCAGAAGCTGGTGCAACAATGGAGGGTTTCCTAAATAGAAAGAATAGGGCAACAAATGCTAAACTCTCTCTTGTCTTAAAGGTTTAAGCTCTCACACACCCCTGATAAACATCCCCGATTCCTATCCTCATTAGAGACATGACATCCAGGCCCAGCGTGTGTTGGGATCAGAAAGTGCTAGCCATAATGACATGGCAACTGGAATCCCCCGAGAGTTGGTGAGTGGTCTAAATCCTTTGGTCTTTATCAGACTTTGTAAACCAGATCCTGAAGGGCACAGTCCTGGGGTTCTTCTTTAAAGTGCCTCAGGTGATTGTGATCATTAAGTTGATTTAGAAAATACTGGCTTTTAGAAAATACTGATTTATAGATACTTGAAAAATTTGATAAGATGAATGGCGAGGTGGGCCTTAAAGAAGAAAATAGATATTTTTTTCCTGCTTCGATGTCTGGAGATGGAGAAGCAGTTCATGCTGGAGGAGACTGATTTGGATAGGAATCATTGGAATATTCCTTATTGTGTAAGGATAAGAAGAGCTGGCAGGACTGAGCACAGCCTATCCTCCTATTTAATATGGAGGCCTGAGGAGGGGTCTGATGAACTGTGTAAGGAATAGGAGCCTAGAGTGGAAGGATAAGCTCTCAAAATCACTAAGTAGAGAGTCTCGCATGCAAATAAATTATTGAGGTGAATTCATGGATGCCTCACAAGGTCTAATGACAGAGAAGGGCAATGATATTTCTGAAATTCAATTATCATATGGTTAAAAAGAAAGATAGGTGGGCAGACCCCACATGGACCTGAGGATGGAAAGGCAGTTATTAAATTCATGGACATAGAAACTGTTTTGTTTTTTCTCCATTCCTCCAGAGGGGTGCAATTATTCTTTAGCAAAATGGCTGCTCAAAGGAACCTGTTTAGGTTTGGATGTGAAGTGTCCCCCAAATGCTCACATGTGACATAATGCAAGGAAGTTCATAGGAGAAATGATTGGTTTGTGAGAGTATTAATCCAATCATTGATTTAATCCCCTGATAGGGTTTAACTGAGGGGTAACTGAAGTGGTAGGGTGTAGCAGGAGGAAGTGGGACCTGAGGTGTGGCTTTGGGTATAGATTTTGTATCTGGAGAGTGGAGACTTCTCTCTGCTTTCTGATCATGATGTGAGCTGCACGACCCTCTGCCAATACTCTTCTACCATGACGTTCAGCCTTACCTGGAGCCCAAAGAAATGGAGCTGGCCTTCTACGAAATAAGACTTCTGAAACCATGAGTCCCCAAATAAAATTGTCCTCCTTTACAGTTGTTCTGGTTGGGTCTTTCAGTCATAGCAGAAAAAGAAAGAAACAAACAAACAAAACAAAACTGACTAAAATCAAACTCAAAGAAATTTGATGGGGTTAGCATATGGTTTTCAAAATCAATGGCTCCTTGGGGGGAGGGTTTGCAGCTAAGGGAAATATATAGCATTTGTCTTTCACTAGTACCAAAATTAGCCCTGATTCAGCAAACTGGACAAGCGCCTTGGAGGTGAAGCTTCAGAATGGATGAGCAGCCAGTGAAGAGGAGGATGGAAGGAATGGGCTCTTTCTTGTGAGAGCCCTAGTTGACTTTTGGAAAGCTTTTTTTTCTAGACTGAACAGAATGCTGGTGAATGGACTCAAATTTCCTTAAAATTCTTCTCAACAGTGCTGGACAACTAGAAATCTCTCTGGACTCTGTATTCTCTTCTTGGAAGCCAGGAAACCAGTCAAGCCTTCTAGCTACCATTGGTGTGCCCCTTCTAATGTGGACTCCAAGTGGATGGGGAATGTTGACTGAAACATCCCCTGAACTGTGTTGCTGGATTCTTAGTAAATAATTATTAAGTGAATAAATGAATGAATGAATGAAGATCCAGAACTAATACATAGTCTGTCTTCAAGGAGATCAGCAAGGAAGACAGACACATCAAAACAAAAACCTAGTGTAATAGTTAATTTGAATTGTCAACTTGATTGAATTAAGAGGATGACAATGATTAAGAGACTTATGGATGTGTCAGTGAGGGTGTTTCTAGGAATGATTGGCATGTGGGATAGCCAACTGAAATGGAGACCCTCTCTAAGCTTGGACAGCATTATCCAATAGAATGATGGCTTGGATGGAATAAAAGTTGGAGGAACAAGGAAGCAGCAGCAGATGCAAGCTCAGTTCTTCTTGAATGGATTCTTTATTGCTGCTGCAATCCTCTGAAGATATCAGACTCTTGCTTCTTCACTTTTCCAAAGTGAAATCTTCCAGTGATTCTCCAGAAGGCTTTGGTCTCAGACTAGGGTAGAGTTGTTGATCCGTGTTGTTCCAGGGCTTCAGCCTTTTGGACTGTGCAGCCACTGGTTCTTCCAGCTCTCCAGCCTGCAGATGGCCATTGTGGACTACCCAGCTTCTGGCTGTAAGCCAACTTGATAAATCCCATTTTTTTTTTTTTTTGTAATTATACTTCCTGTTGATTCTGTTCCTCTAGCAATGTACTAAGTGCTCTGGGAGTGTGCAGGAAAAGGAGCTGTGGACTCTGAGTGCTGGAGGGTTTGGTGCTATGGGAGGTAGGAGTCGGTGGTCAGAAAAATATGTGGAGACTGGGGAAGGGGGTCACAGAAATACTAGCAGAGATCAGAGTGTGCACAGAGTTCCCAAGAGACCTTCTCTTGAAAGTACTTGTCCAGTAGATCATTCTTTTCATCCTTATTTAACTCTTTATTTTTAAACCTCACCTGATAATCTATTTTACCTCATTTGGATTTTTTCAATAAATGTGCTTCACTTGTATAAAAATATCAAAGGTATAGATAAGGAAAATGGTGGGTAAAACCAACCAATCAAGAAAACTTGCCCTCCCCGGTTCTGCTTGAGTTCCAGTAGGAACTCCCCACCATCCTGACAGACCATCCAGGCTGGGATCCCTGCTGTCCTGGCACCCTTGGCTCAGAAAGCTCCTCGTACTTAGTGTAACATTCTCTCCAAATGACTCTCTAAGGCTGAGAGATCCACCCTCCTGACAAGAGCATACCACACCTGCTGCCTAAAATGCCTTTTCTCCCTGTCCCCATTTCCCACACCTCTGGCTGCTTCCTTCTTCTCACTCAGGGGTCAGTTTACATTTCATTCCAGGAAGACATCTCAGTGTTCCCACTCAAGATGGTGCCCCTTCTAGGTGCTCCCAAAGTGCCCTGTGCTTCAGTGACCATGTATCTGAACAGACCACATTGAATTCCTTCTGATATTCACGAAGGCAGGTTTTATCTGTCATGTTCACTCCTGAAAATCATCAGCATTTAAATGATGATCAGTTTTAAGTGATTTAACACAGGGCCTGTATATTATCAGCATTCAGTCATTGCTCCTGAAACACATGACCAAATTTTTGTTTTCTCCATTCCCATCTAGTACATTGTGTGAATTGGGACTTTAGGCAGATGTGTCCAAATCTGCAAGGTTGAATCTACCCAGGGTCCCCTATGTGTGTATTTATGTTCAGACAAAAGTGTGAAAAATGAGGACCGAGAGAGAAAAGTCTTCCATTAATTTAATAAAGTAAGTGGGAATTTAGTGTGCAATTCAAGAAATGCATTTTTCGTTCTTCTTTTGCATATTAAATGTGTTCCTTCTGGGATGCAAGGGCCATTTCCTTGTTTCTCAGTGGAACAGTTAATAGGTTAGACACTAGGTACACATGAAATTCACTGAAATTCAATAATTGAATTACATCTCAGTGATTTTCCTCCTTCCCTCACAAATTTGATTTTTAGAAGATGCAACACTCTAAGACAAAAAAAGTAACTTGTTTCCTAGGTACTTGTCATACTTAATGTTGAGAATTCAAATATGAGACAGTAGTTTGGATCAGAGACATCAAAAACACCTTATCTGATAGCAATTTTATGAACTGTTTACTAGATTATGAAGTATGCATTAGTGTTTGGAGGCTGTTTCGTGGACTTAGGTGGCACCTCTAAATCCTCTGCATGAGAAACAGATCTGATCATTCCACTCTCAGCTGCTTGTTCTAAGGCCGCGGGTTCAGAAAATGTTCAATATACTCAGGTCAAAATCAGAAAAAAACATACTGTTTTACTCAGCTTATCCAAGGTTTAGATGCTGGGTCCGGCTGAAATTAAGGAGAGCACCAAAGGTATTAAATTTTGAAATCCATGAACGATCTAGGTTTGGAGCAGAGAAATGAGGCCTTTGAGATGTGTGAGGAGATTGAAGTCTTTTAAAAATCATTCCCAACATGTACTCTTGTATTTATCTCAGAGAAATGGAAATTTGTTTTCACAAAAAAGCATGGACACCGTGCACAGAAGCTTTACTCTTAATAGCCTAAGAATGGAAGGAGACATGACCCAGTGTCTCTCTGTGGACAAATGATGAAGTGGACTAGGCTGCGTCCGTACTGAGGCATCCTGCTCAGAAACAGGAAGGGAAAAAATAAGATGCATGTGGTAGATTAGCCAACTTGGGGAATGCAGAGTGAAAGACATTATTTTCAGAGGGTCATGTGTTGCAGAATTCCATTTGTGTGGCATCTTGAGATAAGGTAACTATGGAGATGGAGAAGAGAACGCTGATTTCCAGGGATTAAAGATGGAAGTAGGTACAGCTGTGGGTACAGAGGGTAGCACTAGGGAAGCTTCTGGTGATGTATCTGGTCTGTACCTTGGAACTATACAGATGACAAAATTGCTTTTTCTTCTCCCCCCACACCCCCACTCCTCTCTCTCTCTCTTTCTCTCTCTCTCTCTCACACACACACACACACACACACACACACACACACACAGAGGCATGCAATTATGCAATGCTGGTCAAATCTGAAGGAGCACTGAGGGTGGCACCAGTGACAGATTCCTGGTTTGGACATGGTCTGTAGTTGTACAGGGTATGGTTATGGCAGGAGGCTGAGGGGAAAATAGGAGAAAATTCTCTGCACATTTTTGAAACTTCCTTTTAAATTATGATTATTTCATAATGGAAAATTATAAAATGTTTCTCCATGTGTTATTGTTAAAGCTCAGTGGAATTATGGAAGTGAAACCAAGGTCCATACATTTCTTTTTCACCTTTAGATCATTTTAAGAAGTTTTAGAATGATCTATATTGTAACCTATGATTCTCTATAGTTGCGTATACATATGCATACACTGTTAATAGTTGATTTACTTGAACTTGAAATAGAACAAGCAAGAGAGCCTGTGGGGTGTGAAGGAAAGAGGTGCCTTGAGCTAGCAGGCCTTTCAGACTCCACTAGTGGGGGTGCTGGTGCAGTAAGTCACTAGCTCCCCATGAGGTATCTTCCTGTACCCCTGGTGCCCACCACACTGCTGTCATGTCACATCTGGCAGTTTTCCACATTCCCTCACCCTGTGGTTTATTCCATCTGCCGTGTGCCCTCTGCTCAACTGGGCCTTAAGCCATAAGACCCCATGATCAGGGACTGTAGGAGGTCCAGGTAAGTGAGAAAAATGGGACCAATGTCTGCTGGGCTTCCTCACCTGTGCGGATACTGTATCCATTAGCACCTTTTCTCAAGCCAGTAACAGCAGAAGCAATCCTCCAGAATCAAGTAAAAAGAAAGATGCTTTGACTCCTGCAACTGAGGAGTCCAGGGCAGGCTTGGCTTCCGACCCTGCTCCTCCTTGTCAGCTCTACTTTCTCCATCTTGGTTCCTTCAGCAGCCAAATTCTGAACTTGGACCACAAAAGGCTACAGCTCCCTGAACTACTCTTTCCACTGCATCTGCCCCCTTTAAGTTCACATAAAATTCCAAGTGTCCTCTTCTTCTCTGGCTCTACTGGGCCACATTCCCACCACTGAACCAGCCACCAGAAGGAAATGTACTGAGCGTTGTGGTTTAAGGTCATGAGCTTTGTCCAGACATCAGGAGCAGAATCCATGAAAATCCTGTGAACTAAGAGCCAAGGGCAAGCCAGGTGGAGTCTCACAAGCTTGGAAGAAGAGCAGGGATTCCCCCTGAAAGAATCCAGAGAGCCCTACTTCCTTTTGTGAGAGGCACACTGCAGGGAGAAGGAGGAGTCCTTCTGAGGCTGGGGGTGGCCACCAGAGAGCTGATGATGGGTGGCTTGCTGCTTGCACTCACAGGACACAAATGTAAATAAAAGGTTTATTATCTAACATGACATAAAATTTTAAGACAGCTTGTTTGTCCTATGACTGACTCGTTTTATTCCTGATAAATTAGTTAACAGTGTTTTATATTTTGTAGCTTCAAACCGCATTGGTGGAATTTATGCTCTGTGCATCAGTGTTGCAGAGTTAATTGGTTTTGGTTTATATTCAACATAGACTTCATTATTTTCATTCTTCCCAGGAAGAATTCTTAATTCAGTCTTATAATTTCTTTGCTGAAATTCATCGACTGTTTGAAGCCTCTAAAGTGTGTGATCGTGAATGATAACAGGGCCCTGCCTTGCAGTGCTCTTCTGGTTTGTGGCATCCCTTGTTTTCTGCTATGGCCCTAGTGACTCTGGTGATGTTGGGGATGCTGTTGGCGGGTTGTTGCTCCCTGGAATCATATAAGAAGAACAAACCTTTCCTGGGGTCTATTGTCTGTTGACATTGGACTGAATGCTTAGAATTCCACAGAAGGCCAGGTAGACACGGCAGGTGTCCTGAAGGAGCTTGCAGTGTATTTGGAGAAACATACATTAGCCGCATTTCAAAGTGTGAATCTACACATTCGGCCATAGTTATGAAGGAAAGGCCACTGGTATTCTGAGAAGGTCGAGAAGCTGGGGTACGAGGAGGGCTGCCCAGTAAACAGAAGCAGGGCAGTTATCCCTAGAAAACAGTCCTGGAAGCAGGATAGGAAACATTAGTGGATGCATCCTGGTAAGGAAGGAAGGAAGTGATTTCTAGGCAGTGCCAACAATTTGAGTAAAGAAGGGTCCAAGCCACTCCATAAGAACCAGCCATTCTGACATGGGGAGGGTAAAAGGAACACAGAGGAGGCTGAGGCCAAGGGTGTCATTGGGGTTGAGACTCCAGCAAGGCATTTCACCTTGTCTGAATGCTAAGTGGAATGAGAGGACATCGATGCTTTTTAGTGGCCTGGCAGGAATAGGACAAGGTATTGAGATCATTGAATTTGTTTTCAATTTTATTCCTCAGGTTACACTGTAGAGAAAAATTAGATAGGAATAGACAAAAGAAAGGAAAATCAAGGCAGCTTATTTCAAAGAGTGAAGATTTGTAGTTGTTTAATCAAAGTACCAGGAAACAGCCATCATAGTAGTGTATGATAAGCAAATTATCAAGTAGGACAACAAGAGGTCACAGTGATGAGGGCCATATGGAAGAACACAAAGGAACAGCCTGTGATTGAAAGTTCAGGACATCAGGGATTTTTCCAGAAGCAAAAATGAAGAGTGCATCCAAGCCAGGGCAAAATCCAAGGCAAGAGATCAACAGTGGGAACTAATGGAAATCAGAACTCAACTGCAGTATGAAGGCCAAGATACAGGGCAGCAGGTCCTACCTACCTACCTACAGTTTCCTTGTTTGATTCTTCTAGGGCGAGATGTATGGGTAACCCTGGAACCACCCAGCAATAACTTGCCACACAGGTGAAGTATCTACAGCATCCCCAACATTGCCAGAGTCTCCAGGGCCACAACAAAAAGCAAGGGATGCTACAAACAGGAAGAAGGGAGGACGCTGCTCTTCAAAGGGAGGGCCCTGTTATCATTCACGATTACACACTTTAGAGGCTTCAAACAGTCGATGAATTTCAGCAAAGAAATTATAAGACTGAATTAAGAATTCCTCCTGGGGAGAATGAAAATAATGAAGTCTATGTTGAATATAAACCAAAACCAATTAACTCTGCAACACTGATGCACAGAGCATAAATTCCACCAATGCAGTTTGAAGCTACAAAATATAAAACACTGTTAACTAATTTATCAGGAATAAAACGAGTCAGTCATAGGACAAACAAGCTGTCTTAACATTTTATGTCGTGTTAGATAATAAACCTTTTATTTACATTTGTGTCCTGTGAGTGCAAGCAGCAAGCCACCCATCATCAGCTCTCTGGTGGCCACCCCCAGCCTCAGAAGGACTCCTCCTTCTCCCTGCAGTGTGCCTCTCACAAAAGGAAGTAGGGCTCTCTGGATTCTTTAAGGGGGAATCCCTGCTCTTCTTCCAAGCTTGTGAGACTCCACCTGGCTTGCCCTTGGCTCTTAGTTCACAGGATTTTCATGGATTCTGCTCCTGATATCTGGACAAAGCTCATGACCTTAAACCACAACGCTCAGTACATTTCCTTCTGGTGGCTGGTTCAGTGGTGGGAATGTGGCCCAGTAGAGCCAGAGAAGAAGAGGACACTTGGAATTTTATATGAACTCAAAGCGGGCAGATGCAGTGGAAAGAGTACAGTTCAGGGAGCTGTAGCCTTTTGTGGTCCAAGTTCAGAATTTGGCTGCTGAAGGAACCAAGATGAAGAAAGTAGAGCTGACAAGGAGGAGCAGGGTCGGAAGCCAAGCCTGCCCTGGACTCCTCAGTTGCAGGAGTCAAAGCATCTTTCTTTTTACTTGATTCTGGATGGATTGCTTCTGCTGTTACTGGCTTGAGAAAAGGTGCTAATGGATACAGTATCTGCACAGGTGAGGAAGCCCAGCAGACATTGGTCCCATTTTTCTCACTTACCTGGACCTCCTACAGGCCATGGTCATGGAGTTTTATGGCTTAAGGCCCAGTTGAGCAGAGGGCACACGGCAGATGGAATAAACCACAGGGTGAGGGAATGTGGAAAACTGCCAGAAGTGACATGCCAGCAGTGTGGTGGGCGCCAGGGGTACAGGAAAATACCTCATGGGGAGCTAGTGACTTACTGCACCAGCACCCCGACTAGTGGAGTCTGGAACATCTGCTAGCCCAAGGCACCTCTTTCCTTCACACCCCACAGGCTCTCTTGCTTGTTCTATGTCAAGTTCAAGTAAATATACTCTTAGTTGTACATGAAGCTGCATTATATAGCAGGCTGTAATCTAAATCTGTCAAAAATGATCTAAAGTGGATTTATAAAGCCACAATATGTAGTAAAGGCCTGTGTTTCACTCCCCTAATCCCATTAAAGTTGAACTATCACACGTGAGGAAATGAGGTTTTACAACTTCCTTTTCTGATACCATGTTAGATGGAGAGGAAATATGTCAAAAAACAAAACAACCAAACCAAAAAAAAAAAAAAAAAAAAAAAAGAAATCAGGCAAAAACAATTTGCATCGAAGCAGGAAACTGTTGGTGGTCCAACTCAAGGAGCTCCTTCAGAACTGACAAGCAGTGAAGGTAGTCATGTTGTGTGTGTGTGTGTGTGTGTGTGTGTGTGAGAGAGAGAGAGAGAGAGAGAGAGAGAGAGAGAGAGAGAGAGCAGGCAAGTGTGCATACACATGTGCTTCTGTGTGATTTTAACATGCATGCACATACAAGGCATGGAACTGTCCTACCACCAGTAGATTCCCTAGTGTCCCTCTGCAGCCACAGGTATCCCTGGGCATCATCAGCCTCTGTGATACCCACCTGATCTCCATCCCCAGTTGTCCCTCCAGTTCCTATACACAGTCTTTAGCTTGTGCTGTCTTTTCCTTCAGTTTAATCTTACACCTCTGGCTACAGGAATTGCCTCGACTGAGTTCTCCTGTCACCTCAGAAGGAGCTTGAACAGGATTGAACTCAGTACACTAGGATCTTCTTTCCTGCTTACATGAATGATGTCACTAGTTTTACCTTCCTTAGAACAAGAGTGGTAGAATAGGGAATACCAAGACATGGATCAATAGGAGCAAAGCTGGGAGGGTACTGGGCTAATTGGGGACCCACTCACCCATCAAAGGAGAGGAACGTTCAGCTCCGGTGGAGAGATAGAGCAGGGTCGTCAGATCTTCTAGTTTTAAAAGTGATTTATAAAATAGTGATTCATAAATTCATAAAAAATATTATTTTCAACATGTTCACAAAATTTGTTTTTTTAAGTATTTTATAACATTAAGCAGACTAAATAAAACTGTTCTTTAGATCTCTATGTAAGGACATAACTGTCAAGTTTTGACATTTACCTTAGGTTAATCTTTGGCAATCTCCTTTACTTAATGTCCATGGTCCACCAAGTCATGCTTAGACTTCCTTAAAGATATCTT
Organism: Callospermophilus lateralis; assembly: GCF_048772815.1. Lineage (NCBI taxonomy): Eukaryota > Metazoa > Chordata > Mammalia > Rodentia > Sciuridae > Callospermophilus > Callospermophilus lateralis. The sequence goes on along the minus strand of NC_135313.1, from coordinate 13,000,680 downwards.
TTAAATTTTCCCCTTTCACTTTTGCTTTCATACTTCAACAAATGTGATTGTGTTTCTTGGTCTCTGGTGTCCATGCCTCCTCTTTATTTTTCCCTCTGTGTCTCAGATAGATAGGTAGATGATAAATGTAAATGTAATTATTATATCTAAAAAGATGTGCATGATATATTTTACTAAAGTTGCATAAAAGCCAAGCATTGAGTACAGAAAGTGTACGCACACGCACACACACACACAAGTCCCATATTCCACCTGCAATTGAGTCAGCCATCTCTTTATTTGGTTTTGTGGACTTTGCTAAAAGGGATCCCTTTTAAAGACTCCATCACTAGCTACCATCTTAGTGCATAATACCCTTCCTCATTCAAAGGCAAGGAAAGCATTGAGAATGGATAGAGGCTTCATCCTGGTACAAAGAAGGTTTGTGGTGGCAGCTACTCCTTCCTATGGGGAGAAGGAAGAGTGGTATTTCTCCTTTAAGGCAAAAGAGAGGTATTCCAGGAGGTCTGGGACGCCTGCAAGATGGGCAAAAGGACACATCATTTCATCACTCTTCAGTGCAGTCTGTTTCAAGCTGATCATTACCAGTTGATCACCCAGGGCAAGAGTTGAAGTGGAAGCCTCATCTGAAACTGACTAAATTCAGGCCACTTCCCTGTCCACTCTACCTCCCACCTTCCCTGCCCACTCCCGCCCCTCTTTGACTCCCCCTCGGGTCTGGATGTGGATATACTGCTGACATTGCCTTCTCTTGGGAAGATGAGCTCAGGAAAGGCTGCACACAGTCTGGGGTCTAAACATGAGGGTGTATTAGGTGTGCTCCAGACTGGCATGTCTTACAGGCTCAGAAGAGGGGCAGAGTAGGGTTCTATAAAGCACAGGATCTAGGGAAGGGGTCTAGCTGCCTGGTCTGTTGCTTAGTAAGGATATTTGTTTTTTATTTGTGTTTTCTGAGCAGAGAAAGAAACGTGAAGAGGAAGAAGGCATTTTGGGGACAATGGAAAAACTGGTAGTCCTGTTTCATATGCCAAGTATACATAAGGTCACCAAAAGGTGAGTATACAGTATACATAGAGCAAAGTTTAATGCTCATTCAAGTACCATATTCAAGAAGTCACTTGTTGAATAAGAAAAGCCCACCACACAGAGGCCATGGTAGGACTTGGTGAGGCTAAGAGGTGTTGATGGAGGACCTATCCAAGACTAGAAGAACCACGTCCTGCAGGGATTCTTAGAAAACCCACATGCAAGAGTGCCACATTAGCAGCAACATGAAGGAGCTGAGTAGAGGAGTGTGCCAACCAAACAACAAGAGGAAGGATGCCATTCATGCAGGTGAGAGAAGCTCGCTGTCACACCTCTTTCTCATCCAACAGGAAGGATGAGCTAGTGCCTAAGAAGACAGAGAGCAGTGGATCAAAGGGTTCTTTCCTTCTAACTTGTAGTACCCCTGTCCTAGAAAGTGGCCCACTAGTGCCACCATAAGCCACTGGAGTCCAGTTTCTTATTGCTCAAAATAAGCCTTTCAGGATGTGAAACTCAATGGAAAATTACTGAATCTCACCAAATATTATTAAAATATATGGCAGGAAAGGTGGGATGGACAATTAGAGAGCAGTTACTGGGGAAAAAAAATGAGACCTTAGCATGGGTAGACTCCAAGTGGAAACTCCTCAATACTCTGGAGATTTACAGACAGGTATTTTAACATCCAAAGTGCTGATTTTCCTAACATAATTTTATGCATTATTTCCAAGTTAAAAAAAATTGAAGTTTTTCTTTGGCAAATGAATGTAGATTAAATATTTAATCTAAAATGTATGGTTTTTCAAAATTGAATTCATTTGTAAAAATTACTTTATGACTTTTTTTTGCAAACTGATTAAGGTATTTTTGAAAAGCTTATGAGGAGATATGTGATAAATAAAATGTTTAAAATACATAAATAAATCCTATTTTGTTGTTTTGAACATGTATTTTCATATTGGTTTATCTGATATTTTGAATAAGAAAATTAATATATATCATATATATGCCAAAATATTGTGCTTTTGATAATATTGGTCAGTGGAAAAAGTTACACAAGTTACACAAGTAAAGTAAAATAAAATGAGTAGTAATGGAAGAAAACAATTATATAAAAATAGAGGTTATTTCACTTATCTGGTAGGTTGGTCAGGGCTGTAACACGGATTCATGTAGAACCTGGCTATAAGAACACTTTGTTTAAAAGAAAGAACCTGGTCTATGACATCTGGCGTCTCACAGGAAAGTTGAAGATATTCTAACCTTCCGCCCAACTTCAAGGCCCAGTGTCAGCAGTATATCCACATCCAGACCTAAAGGGATGTTAAAGAGGGGTGGGAGTGGACAGGGAAGGTGGGAGTGGACAGGGAAGTGGCCTGAGTTTAGTCAGTTTCAGATGAGGCTTCCATTTCAACTGCTGTATGGGCCTCTTGTCCACCCATCCAGTTCTAGTCACCACTAGGAAGAAAGCAAAGTGGCATTTCAGTAACTTTAAGGAAATTTAAATCTGGTTTCAAGTTTGGGGAAGGATCCAAAACTGTTCCCTATAAGGAAGAACGGGACCTGTTGATAGAGTGAGTGTCTACAAGTGCAGGCTAGGAGTGAATCACTGTGGATGTCTCTGTGAGTCATTGTGCAAGGACTCAATCAGCCTGGATGCTTAAAGAGGAGAAGGATGGGGAGGGAGGATCTGTCCTGTTGTGTGTCATGCTGGTGGAAAGACCCAGAAGCACAAGGAAACAACCAAGGAATGGCTCACTGGAAACCTTGGCGAAGATATTCTTGACTCAAACTCAAATTGGAGAACACTAAGGAGAATGTATCTGGGGAAGAAATAAAGGCTCGCTAGGGATATCAGAGTTTTCTGGTAAGCAGAGGAGCCTGTAAGTGTGTTTCTACATAACAGGATATTTTGTAGATTCTGAATATTCTTATTTGTATCTGTTTCAACACAACACTTCCACTTACGCCTCAGATACAGAGGAATAAACAAGCTAAAAATAATGTAGAATCACCTCTCTGATGAAGAACAGTACTTTGTAATTAATTTAGTAAATTGTTCAAATATTTCTGAACATGCACATAGTTTTGAAGTTTGGATATTTTTGCATAAGTGTGGCAAAATTAGAACCCCGGTTTTTCCCTCATGACTGAATCCCTTCATTCCAGATTCTCAAATCCTGAACGATATATTCTTTACCCACAGAATAATTTATTATTTTAAAGATAGCATTGGGAGACAATGTGAAAAATGGCCATTCAAAGATGTGTTCTCAAGATTAGAAAGAAAATAATTATAGTGAAAAAGAAAAAAAGTAAGACCTACACTCTGTCGTTGGTGTTTATTATTCTAAGTGTCAGTTTCTCTTTATAACACTGTGCACCAAATAAGACAGAGAGGAAAACAATGAAAGAACATAAATGAGCTAACAAGGCAAAGCCATCACTTCCCCAACCACTTTTCCCCTCCTCACTGCACTAATCACAAGCAACCTCTTTTAACCATTCCCATTTCTGTTTATTTGGGGGGATTATTTAATTTACTCTAAATGTGTTTTTCTCCTCTAACTTCTGGGTTCCTTGTCTCTTCTTTGTGAAAGATGAAGCTCCACCTCATCTTTAAATAAAGTATTTAATCTGAACACCCTGGTCTACTGACATCTGGCGTCTCACAGGAAAAGTGAGGATAGTCTAACCTTCCGCACAACTTCAAGCCCCATTCTGCCTCCTGAAGTCTGTCTATTGTACTTGGGGGAAGGGGACATACATTAGAAGTGTTTCTCAGCTAGCAGAGGAATTCTAGTAATTGGGCAGGGGATCTTCAATTCTAATCCTTTGGATGCTCACCCATTCTCCCATTTCTTCCCATATCCTTTCTCCTTTCTTTCTGTCTTGGAAAAGCCCCTAGTCATTGTGATGAGACAGACTTAGAGCTCAGGACAGGAGGATAGATGCCAAATAGCAGGACTCCCTCGTCTTTACAGCAACTGGATGAGGTCAGCATTTTAAATCACAACATTATTTAAAATATACCTGGTAAGTGAGGGAACTGAGATTAAAACCTAAGCGGTCTAATCACAGATCTCATTTTTCATGAGGAAGATAAAGGTTACCTAAATATTGAGTGTTTTGGAAGTTGGATTACTCTTTTTGAGCACCAACATGACATCACATGTAGAAAATGTCATAGGTCACCTCATGTGATAGATAACAAAATGCAGGTGCAATAAAAATATTGCATAAAATTACCTTCAGGCAATGGTGTATAAGGTACTATGAAATATAAATGAATTTTGTATTGCAAGTTTGGTCCCAGAACCAAGATCTCATAACACATATGCAAATGTTTCAAAATCTAAAAAAAATCCCAATATGAAATATCTTTATTCCCTTATTTTAAGTAAAGGATATTCAACACTCAACTTGTTTACATGTGTATGTGTGTGTGTGTGTATAAACACTTCATATATATATATATATATATATATATATATATATATATATATATATATACTGTTTCTCAGCTAACAGAGGAATCTTAGTAATTGGACAGTGGAAATTCAACTCTAATCCTTTGGTTGCTTACTCATTCTCCCATTTCTTCCCATGTACTTTCTCATTTGTTTCTGTCCTGAAAAAGGCCATATAATGTAGTATATATATATATGTATGGAAAAGTATATATATACTTATAAATAAATACATATTTAAATTCATACTTAAAGCATTAATATACACACATACAATAATATGTAATAAATAAAATTTAAATATAGTGAAGCATATTAGATATGTCATGTGCTGAATAGTGATATTCCAGCCAGCACACACTTCATACTTGTTGGTCCCATAAGACTGTATCACTTAGGGACATCGGGGCATCATAGTTTGTATAATAGACTCTATGATGTTCACACAATGATGAAATTGCATGATGAGTAAATGCCTATATATTTTTTCACATGGATATATATTTTACATTTCAATAACTAGTTTGTTTTTATAATCTTCTAATTAATTTTTTTCTATCTCTGATTGATCTGTTTCCCGCAGGATTAATTGCTTATATTTTTGACTTGAACTTTTGTTTCCAGGTTTCTGGTTTTCCTCATATGTCTATTGCTAGCCAGTGCTTGCCGTTCTGGACTCAAGAAAAGAGAGGTGATTGATTTTCTAAGGGGCCAGATTGGGCTGCCTCTGGTCAAGGTCATGCACCTAGACATGTTCTGTGGGCTGATCTTGAGTTCTTTAAACGAAGGTGGGGTTTCCTGACAACTAGATGTTGCTGTGTGTGAGGACCAGGGCAACCAAACGTGAAAGCTGAGTGCTCTGCTTTGGGGTGCACTCCCACACTGCCAGCCCCAGGTCCCTGCCTGGAGACTTGATTGGGTGGGAGAAGTGGAAGGGGTCAACAAGCAAAGCTGCTCAGGAGATACACATCTGGCCACACCAGGCCCCTTCCTGTTCCTCCTGACTCCCTCTGCCTTCTGGGAGATCTTATCTCCACCACCTTGGCTGCAGGCCCCTCCAGCAACAGTCTCCTCTCTTTTTAAATTACCAAGTTCTTTACTATTCTTTCAGACTTCCGACTGTCTTGATAGACCTTCTTGATGGACATTCCTACCCTCTCCTGTTTATTGTTTTATGTTTATTCTGAGAGATGATGAATTGAGTATTTTGATTTCTTCCCTGCATCAGAGAATAATAAAGCAGAAGGGGGTGGGAATAGTGTCTTAGTGAGCCAAACTATAGTATTTACCATCCGAGGACCGTTGGTGACACCTTAGGTAATTATGCTGTCAGTTTTGTCTGAGATCTGAAGCATAGTTGTCTTGTTTTTTTGTTTTGTTTTTTTTTTGACATCTTCCCACATCCTGGATTTTTCTTTACTGAATTCTTGTCAGTGCTTCCTCATGTATTATGGTTTAGAGTTACAGATATTTTCAATGTTAATAAGGATGGAGCTTGTGTTTCTGATATTCTCTCTTTTTGAAGGAAGAGGTATTAGGTAGTTAGTTTATTCACGCTTCCATTTTAGTAACAGAACAGGCTGGGGATATAGCTCAGTTGGTAAAGTGTTTACCTCACATACACCAGGCCCTGGGTTCAATCCCTAGCCCTGCCAAAAAAGCCCTCACTTTAGAAATGGAATGCTACTGAAATTTTAGTGGTGTCTCAGATAAGAATGGTTACAAGCTAATCTTTTTCAGTGTGTCACTGTGAAATGATGTTTTTAAAATAAAATTAATAAATTTAATTTTAAATGTTTTGTCATTTATAAAGGCTTCCTAATCAGGAAACACCCTGATATGAATTAGGATGCAGCCCTGATAATCTTGTTTCTCTGAAAAAAAAAATCCAGATTATTATCATAGATGGTTCAACTTTGTTAACAGAGTTTTTCCTTGTAGATTTTGGAAAAAAACACAACATTGAGTTCTTAGAACATTGAAAATCTAAGTTGGTGTGTTCACTCTCACTAAAAACAAAAACAAAAGCAAAACACAAAGAAACAAAAACCCAGCTTGATGTGGTAGAAGCAAGTCTGTTCTGGATCACTGCAGAAGGAATCTTCTGGTTTGTATCAGAGCATTAATTGGCTGTAGGCCTTGGATAATTCACTTGATTACAAGCTTCATGAGGCAGGACGTTCATTTCTGTTGATTATATATGTCCCCAATACACAGAACGTGTGTGTTATTAGATCTGCATAATAAATATTTGCCAATGAATACAGTTTGACCCAGGGTTATTGATATCCTACTGTTTGCTGGTCACAGTGCCAGCAATAGTTTTTTTGAAAAAGCATATTGAATTGAACAACGTGTCTATTGGTTATTTGATTCTTGGTCTTCGCATTCATCTTCTATGCTTTCCTTGCTCTGTTCTGGATGGTAGGAGGCTGTTCTGTAAAAATTCTATTTCTCAGGCTCCTTTGCCAACTATGTTCTGGTTATGTTTGGTGTAAAATCAGAGACCAAGAGACAAAAATCAGCACGTATCTCCCCCTTTGTTTCTAGTTAGGTGATTTCTGAAGCAGTAACTGATACTTGTTCACTGTTCTAAACCCACTAGGCAGCTCCCACTCTGAGGGTGTGATTTCTGCTGGGCGGTTTGGAGTCAGTACTTTTTCTCTCCTCAGTCCTTCCAGGTTGGAGGCCCATCAGTTCTCTGCAGCTGCTATGCCCTGGGTTGTCTTACCTTGCTCTCTTGGCTTGTTCAATTCATTATGCAACTACAGAGTTGGTTTCACATATGCATGATTTCTACTGAATAAGTAATACAAGACCTATTTTCCTCCTAGACTTGACTCTTTCTTGAGATTTTTTCCAATTTTCAAATATAGTAAGTTCAAACTTGTCTTATTTACAATGACTTGAAAGCAGAGAAACTATGAAAGTGCCAGTGCTCTGTAAGGACGATGTCATTGCAGAGCAGTGACATCATCTTACTGTTTTTCTCATACTGTCAGTGCAGTAAAAAAACATTTGTATCTGCATGGAATTCTTGAATGTGTGAGGTGTGGTTATTCAATTATTTTGAAAAAGTAGATGTGCTTTGTGTAAAGCTCTTTTTAAAGCTATGCATTGAATTTTTGGAACTGATCCTTATGCACCATTAGAAAAAATGCTCAACATTTGTTTAGACCCGTATCTAATGAAGAGAAACAAAATTCATGAGGATTTTGTTGTCTAAGAGTATGTGTTGAAACTTGAGATTTTGAGATATTGAAACTTACCTTTCAGTTCAATTATTGTGAAATGTACACTATGCATGCAAATTTACTGCTAGAATAGTGGGTTTACATAAGCTGTGGAAAGAGCTGAAATGAACCATTTGTTTGAATTTTGTTTTGAACAAACTCAGTGGAAAGCAACTCTTCCACCTTCATCTCCCTGTCTTCTGGGGACACCTAGAGATGATTAACAAGCAGTAAACGATTATCAACAAATGGCTAGATGCATGTCCTGTTATTTGATAACACTCTTATGCCACTGAATTGTTTTTATCATTGAACTGGGAGAGTGATAAAATCATGGCTCCAAACTAGAAGTCGAGTACAGCTTCCTCAGTAAACATATTTTAAGGATGATTCTTTTTGATGACCTCTGTTCACACATACAAGCATTACTGCATACTTGAGCTTGCTTTTGTAGAATCAGCTAGTAATTTAAAACACCTATTCTTCATCCAGTATTTCTATTCATGTTGGCATTTCTTGAGATAAAATCTCTCTTCTGTGACATTCAACACCATGGTTGTGTGTAGAGGAAACAGGCCTGTAAGTTACTCTTCCTTTCAAACAGTTATCTGACAATTCTGTGTTTGAGTCCACTGACAGAGAGGAACAGAAGTGTGTTGTTGTGGGTTACAAGATTTTGTTATGCCCACGTCGGGGTCATTTTTGGTTGAATAGAGAGTGAAAATGGCTTGGGTTAGCCAACCTGAGGAAAGGCTGGACCATATATGCTGGAACAATACATCTTGATCATGGTGGTTGTTATGGGTTAGAGGTGAGGTGTCTCCTAAAAGTTTATGTGTGAGACAATGTAAGAACTTTCAGAGGTGAAATGATTAGATTATGAGAGCCTTAACCTAATCAGTGGATTGACCCACTGATGTGAGTTAACTGGGTGGTAACTGTAGGCAGTTAGAGTGTGTCTGGTAGAGGTGGGTCACTGGGAGTGTGCCTTTGTGTTTATATTTTGTCTCTGATGAACGGATTTCCCTCTGTTTCCTCGGGACGTGTCCTGCTACTTTCATCTGCCACACCCTTCTGCCATGAAGTTCTGCCTCACCTTGGACCAAGAGGTATGGAGTCAGTCAGCTGTGGTCTGAACTCTGAAACCAGGAACCAAAATAAACTAGTCCTCATTTAAGTTGTTCTTGTCAGATTCGTTGGTTGCTGTGTCCTGAAAGCTGACTAAAATAATAGCACATACCAGACTTTGGCTCATGGGTTCTTCAGAGGTGTGTGCAGGATTCATGATGGGCATCTCAGCTGAAAGTATTGGGATTCCCTACATCATCCTCATCTGTTGATATTATGATCAAGACTATATAGATGTTTAGAGTTTAAAAAGACCCGGTATTATAAAAATAATCTTATTACATATGCATGGATTTCAAATTTTATGATTTTTAATCACCAAAAATTTTAAACCTGCACAAATATATAGCACAGAATGAGTCATCAGTAGTTTTATCCATAAAGAGCATTTTGCCAATTTTTAATTTCATCTGTATTAAGCTTTCTTTTTAAAATTTCTGGTGTATTTTAAGTCAAATTTCTGGTGTCACATCATGTATCATGTAAATTACTTTGTTTCTTTCATACAGGTCTCTTTAAAAATTATCTAACTTTTCTGCCATTATCATGCCTAACAATTAGGGAGAATATTTTAATATATGCTAATATATAGCCTTGCAGGACTAATGATTAAGAGTAGTAGTTTAATTCTTGCTTAAAAAGAGTCCATCTCTAATTTTCCTGTCTTAAATCTGCCTCTTAGCATCTAATCAAGGTCCACATGCTATCTTTACCTGATAGGTCTCTTAGGTCTCCTTTAGCTTATAAAAAAGCTCTCTCTTTCTTATTTATTGAAGGCATTTATTTGTTGAAGAGGCCATTATTTATCTGAGGTCTGAATTTGACTAATAGCATCTTCCTGATGTCATTTATAAGCTTCTCTATTCTCTTTTTTTAAACTGGTAATTAGATATGGAAGCTTGGTCTGATTCAGGGTCAATTTTGGGGAGGCAAGAACACATTCTAGGTGGTTCTTTGTGCTATTTATTGAATAATAATATCAAGAAAAATATCAAGTGCATTTGATGTTACAGCTAGCCGTGGGATTAGTGTTGAAAAACTGCTCAATTTACTCTGAAGTATCTCATGAAGCTTTCCCCTAAAAATTATTTGTAATTGTCTAGATCTGGAGATATTCTTTCATTAGGACTTACAAAATAAGGAGATTCCTATTATCTCTTCAGCACATTTGAGCTGATATTCTTATATATTGAAAGGCTTTTCTTCATTTTCTAATTGGTTGTCGAGATTCAGTTCTATAATAGAGGACGAGGCAAGCACCTGACTCCCTTTCCTCACTTGTGCAGTCCTCAGAATATGATCTCAGACTGGCAATCTCCAAATATGACCATGGTGACTTTACTTTTTAAAAATTTTCAGTACATAACTGCTGATTTGTGGATTTTCATTTATTTGCTGTGTTCTGGCCTATGGTAATCACTTTTGTTTTAGACACACAAACTAGTGCCATCTTTATCCAGGACAAAAAGTTTGCTTTGTTCTCCTTTTGAAACAATATCAATAGTCTTCAACAGTTCCTTGATTTCTGTTCCAATAAAAGTGCTCGAACTCATCTTGTGCAACTTTTTATTACACACTTGGAGCCATCTGTTAGCTCGAGGAGCCGTGATTCCTTCTTAGAAACTGCCACTCATACACATCTGGGGAACTCAAAATGCTCATTGTCACCAAATTTCCATTGCTCACAGGTTATTTTAGCAGACAGAGTCGGGCTATATATACATTTTAGAAAGGGAAAAATAAAACATAAGCTCATACTGTTGTTTCCAGGTCTATCTATGAACCAGAGTGATCACTCAATATCTTTGACTTTTACCTTTTTTCTCCTTTGCTGAAAGTCCTGGTGCCGACTAATATTCATATAATTATATCACATTCAATGTATGAATTCTATGACTTGATTTTTTGGTGGCTCTAGGAACTGCTTCCACTCTTCCCATGGTCCTAGAATCAGGTCTTTGCTCTTTTTACTCCCACTGAAGACCAAAAGTCCCAGGATAAATGGGATGCTTGAATCTCCTCCCACTTTCCCTACCTGTCACTCTATTCAAAGATGGAGCAGTCTCATACTGCCTTCCTAGAGTCATAGGCAGTAAGTAAGCAGGTACTGTCAAGCTTGGGTCAGCTTTGCAAAATAATCTCATGTATTGGGTCTCCCTTTTTCCTAATTTCATCCTCTCCTTCTCGATTTCCTAGGATTGCATGTTCTTTTGGTCAGCCTTTTCACTGCTGGGACTAAAGGACCCAACCAGAACAACTGTAGAGGAGGAAAAATTTATTTAGGGGCTTGCAGTTTCAGAGGTCTCAATACATAGACAGCAGCTTGCATTCCTTAGAGCTCAAGGTGAGGCTGAGCATCATGGAAGAAGAGTGTAGTGGAGGGAAGCAGCTCACATGATGACCAGAAAGCAGAGAGACTCCACTGGCCAGGTAAAAAATATATACCCCAAAGCCATGCCCCCAGTGTCCCAGCTCCTCCAGCCATACCCCACCAACCTTTAGTTACCCCTCAATCAATCCCTATCAGGGGATTAATTCACTGATCGGGTTAAGACTGTCACAACCCAATCATTACCTCTCTCAACCTTCTTGCATTTTTTTCACACATGAGCTTTTGGGGGATATCTCACATCCAAACTATAACATTCTGTCCCCTGGGCCCCCGAAGCTCAGACTTATCTGGCAATGCAAAATATATTTAGTCCATTCCCAAGAGTCTCCATAATCTCAACAGTTCTGAGATTGCTCAAAGTTCAAGTTCAAAGTCTTCTCTGGGGCTAAAGGCAAACTCACATTGTGAGCCCTTGTTAAATTAAAAACAATTTATATTTATCCAATATATAATGGCACAGAGTAAACATTTCCTTTGAAAAAAACAGAAGCATAGGAAAAAAGGGATGGGACCAAAGCAAGACAGAAATCCAACAGGGCAAACAAGTCCTGTAGTTCTGTGTTTGACATCTGGAGCACATGGCGTGATGTCCTTTCCGAAGGGCTTGTGTAGCTCTGCTCCTGTGGCCTTGTTTTTTTTTTTTTTTTTTGTAGCCCAAGTGAACTTTCTGTTGGCTTGTTTCTGCTCAATTTCTGCAGCTTTCCCAGGACAATATCCCACGTTACTGGTGTTTCTTAATCTCAGGGGTCTCCAATGCAGCTTTGGCTTCCTCCTCAAATCTGCACATCTTGCCTTTTCAGATGGAGAGTGTCTGCAGGGACTCTGACCCTGCTGCACTTTGCCTGGCTAAGGAGGCCTTTCCTTGTAATCTTGTGGAAGCCTCCATGACTCCCTAACTCTAGCATCCTGTATTCCTGTAGAACCAGCACAATGTGGTTGACACCAAGGTCTGCTGCCATCTTGAGCAGTAACCAAGCCTCCAGGGACCCTGGCTGCATTTGGCCTCTGGGTGTCTGGGTAGTTGAGCACATTGAAAATTTCCCTAGGCCCCCTTGTGCAAGAAGGATTCCCTACTGGTCTCTTCTCAAAAGAATTTTCACTTTTACTCCCCAGAGCCTGAGGTGGGTGTGGTCTTATCAGCTCCTCAAGCCATCTTTTTTTATTGACTCTAGACAAAGTCTTTAGCATTTCTTTGGTGGCAGTAATGTCTTCAACAACTGCAACTTCCTTAACCTCAGTTTTACTCCTGCTTTCAAGTCCAAGTTTTTCAAAATTTTCTGCTCTGCTTTCTCCTCCTGAATATCACAGTAAACTTGGCTAAAAACTGCCAGCAATACCCATGCCACTTCCTGAATGCTATGCTATCTAGAATTTTCTTCTGCCAAGTTAAAAAGTCCATCACTTTTAAAACAAGCCTCACAGAAAACCTCAGGACACAGGCAAAATGCAGATAATTTCTCATCCAGAACATAAAACAAATGGCCTCTAGACTAATTACCCACAGTGGCCTCTTTTTCCTCTAAACCCTCTAGAGCCCTGTCTCCAAAGTTCACAGTCCTATTGGCATTCTGGTCTTCTGAGGTCCCACCAGAATCAGCCATGAAGCTCTGCTTACAACAACCTAAAGCATTTCCAGCTTGCACTCCTAAGAATTTCAAAATTCCACTGACCAATTTCAAAAAGCCCCCAAACCTTCTGAACCACGAGGTCAGGTTAGTCACAGCGATGACCCTACTTCTCGGTACTAATTTCTGTTTTATTCATCATTTTTGCTGCTGTAACTAAAATAACCCAACCAGAACAATTGTAGAGGAGCAAAGATTTATTTGAGGACTCACGGTTTTAGAGGTCTTGGTCCATAGAAGGCCTGCTCCATTCCTCTGGGCTCTAGGTGAGGTAGGACGTCATGGAGGAAGATGTGGCAGAAGGAAGCAGCTCACATGATGATCAGAAAGGAGAGAGCGAGGAAGGGGGGAGGGGGAAAGAGAGAGAGAGAGGTCTCCACTTGCTAGATACAAAATATATACCCAAAGCCACCCCCCCCCACAATGTCCCACCAGCTCCAGCCACACACTACCAGCCCTCAGTTACCATTCAGTTAAACCCTATCAAGGGAATTAATTCACGGATTGGGTTAAGACTCTCACAACCCAATCTTCTCTCAACCTTCTTGAATGTGAGCTTTTTGGGGGACAACTCACATCCAAACTATAACAATGTTTTCACAAAATATATTGCCTTAGGTTTTCTTTCCTAGGGAACGTATTCTAAAACAACCCCCCCATCGCCTAATTCTGCAAAATATGTATAATCGTTCCAAAATAATAACAAAATCACTCACATCAAAAACTACTGGAAGTGCAGTTATTGCTGATTTCAGATATATTCCACATGGTAGAGTAGTGAAAATATGTGAATCAGCATTATTAAAAAAGAATTCCCTACGTGGTCATTCCAACAGTTAGATATTTAGTTAGCTTGACTTGTTTGTTTGTTCATTTTCCTTTTTTAACTTAAACATCATTGAGCATGTTAATCTTGTTACAGAGTCAAACTGTAACACAAGATGGGTTCAGAGAAGTCTAGTTTCCTCTCCCTGCCTCACTGTAGAATGACTTTTTTGTCCATTTTAGTTTGATTTTTTTCCTTTTTTTTTTTTTTTTTGCTATTGAAGATAGTGTTTTTATGGACACTGTCCAAGATTTTTATATATGTTGATTTTGGGGGGCAATATATAATGGTGGAAATATGTACAGTAAGTAGCTGCCTGAAATTTTTTAGCCAGCACTCAGTCCGACTCTATGACTTACTGATGATAAAGTATGCAGATGAATAGACACTATGCAAAAACATTGTTAAGTGAGAAAAACAAGTTGCAGAAGCTTGTAAAAGGAGGGGGACTAATATAATCCTCATTGTAACACTGTGCATCATCCAAATACCATAGCAGATATTGATATATTGTGTCTCTGTCTGCCTCTCTTTGTATCTCTGATGATGCTCTAAAGATTTCACACTCATCAAATAGTACTAGGGTGACTTCTGAGGACAGGATAAGGGATTGGAATTGAGAGTAATGATTTAAAGGAACTTGAAGAATATATACATATATTTTTCATGTCATAAAAATCATTATAATAAACAGCCTGAAGTCCTAGTCAGAAATCTTATCTTCTAATCATCAGAGTGATGTGGGTAGGGAGATGTTAATGTCTGAGTAGTGCAAATGAGAATCCTATTGATTTGTTGAGTAGCTCTTCAAAAATCAGTGGTGCATTTATAAAGCAATGTTAAGTCACACACAGAACTCAGTAAAATTATACTTATGCCATTATTGCTATGTATGCATGTCTGGTGCATTCAAGAGTAACACAGGACCCACAAGACAAGAAGAATCATGGTAGGAGCAGTATAGTTGTGAATTATTTTTAATGTCTTCCCCTTCTTTTTTTCAGTTAATACAAGGATTAAATAAAACATTTTAAAATTTTAACATATGTTTTATTTGTTCTTTTTAGTTATACATGACAGTAGAATGTATTTTGACCTATTAAACATACATGGAGTACAACTTGCCATTCTTCTGATGGTACATGATATAGAATTACATTGGTCATATATTAATATATGAATAATACAAAGTTATGTCTGCTTCATTCTACTATATTGTTCCTATTCCCATTTCCCCTTCCTTCCCTTCATTCTCCTTTCTCTAATCCAAAGTACTTCTATTTTCCCTATCTTATTCCCTCTTACTGTGAGTGAACATCCATATATCAGAGAGAATATTTGGCCTTTGTTTTTTGGGATTGGCTTATTTCACTTAGCATGATATTCTCCAGCTCCATCCATTTACCTGCAAATGCCATAACTTCATTCTTCTTTAAGGCTGAGTAAAATTGTGTGTCCCAAATTCTTGGAACTCATCTAGTGAGTGTATATATACCACATTTTCTTTATCCACTCATCTGTTGAAGGAAACCTAAGTTGGTTCCACAGTTTGGTTTTTGTGAGTTGAGCTGCTATAAACATTAATTTGACTGCATTACTGTAGTATGCTGATTTTAAGTCCTTTGGGTATAAACTGAGGAGTGGGATAGCTGGGTCAAATGGTGGTTCCATTCCCAGTTTTCTGAGGAATCTCCATACTACTTTCCAGAGTGGCTGCACCAATTTGCAATCCCACCAGCAATGTATGAGTGTACTTTTTCCCCCATATCCTTGCCAACATTTATCGTTATTTGTATTCTTGATAAATGCCATTCTGAATAGAATGAGATGAAATATCAAAGTAGCTGTAAAGTGCATTTCTCTAATTTCTAGAGATGTTGAACATTTTTTCCATATATTTGTTAACCATTTATATTTCTTCTTCTGTGAAGCATCTGTTCAGTTCCTTGGCACATTTATTGATTGTGTTATTTGTTTTTGGTTTGGGTTTTTTAAATTATTTTTTTCTTTTGGGGCGTTAAGTTTCTTCACAGCAAAGGAAACAATCAAGAATGTGATGAGAGCCTACAAAATGGGAGAAAATCTTGCCAGCTGCACCTCAGATAGAACATTCATTTCCAGGGTATATAAAGATTTCACTGTCTAAAAATATTGTTTCAAGGGCTTCTAGTTCAATTTTCCACACAGACATACGTATCAAAACATATCAAATGTCAATTAACTCCTTATGTTAAAATGCTGAATATTTTTTCAAATATTGACTGATCATATTTCTTCCTCTGTGAAATGTCTGCTTATTTCCTTTGCCTATTTATTGAATGGGTTATTTGGTTTTTTGGTGTTGAGTTTTTTGAGTTCTTTATATATCTTGGAGGTTAATGCTCTATCTGGGGTTCAGGTTGCAAAGATTTTCTCCCATTCTGTAGGCTCTCTCTTCACATTTTTGGTTGAAGTGGGACTAAAAGTCCCAAATTCTTGGAACTCACCTAGTCCTTGGCAAATGGATATTTGGCCACATACTTAAAAGTGGCATGAGCTCATTTTTACATGGAATGGCTAGCATCGTTACAAAATCAGAATTAAAATGAATGAAGTTTAAGTGTTTATACAGGGACATGTGGTAAGAAACACAGGGTCTTGTATTAGTCAGCTTTGTGCCATTGTAATAAATGCTGCACACAGGATACTTCTAAAGAAAAAGAAGGTGATTTAGCTTGTAGTTTTAGAGTTTCAAAGTGCATATAGCAGGGCCCAGGCTCCATGGTGAGGGTTGTTCCTTGGCTGCCTCACCTTGTAGTGCAGATAGCAATGGTAGGAACACTTAAGTGAGCAGGAGATTTCATCCTGAACTAGGGAGTAGATATCTGGGTGGGGCCAGGATTGCTCCTTTTATGACAATTTTCTCTAGAGCTGCTAAGGAGTCCCAAGAGACCTATCTTCTGAAGGCACATCCAGATGACCTAAGGAGCTCACATTAGGCTCCACCTCTTAAAGCATCCTTCCAATACTGATACCCTGGGACATACCCCAGTTACAACGGATCCTTGGGGGACACCCAAGCCATATCAAACCATAGCAGGTTTTATAAACACCCAAGTAAAAATTTATATCCACTCCCAAATCATAAATTAGTTGCATACCAAAAAACTGCTTTAGAAGATTGAAATTTGCATTTTGATTAAAATATCTTATTTTAAAAAACAATTTTATCAGAGTTTAACATTAAAATAGAGCTTTTTCTATAGATTCATAGTGCTATTTTTAATTCTCACCCATAATTATCAGACTCTATGAAGATAAAGTTTACAGTCTTGGTAAAATATACCAGATTGTTGTATGATTAATATTATCGGTGATTTCATCTACTGTCCTCATTGCTTATTTTGGTTTAACCACTACTTTCTAATTTACCTAATGACAGATCGCATAATCATGGTTTGTTCTTAAATTAAGCTTTCCTTTTAAATGCTACCATAATTACTGACACATTATAAAGACTGGAGCGTAAACATAAAAAAGAAATGAGTTTGAAAGTTTTATGATTACACGTTAATGATTGTTGGTGCTGCTGATTACCTTGAGCTGTCAGCAATAGTGCTGATACCACAGGTTCCTGCAAACTCCCTTCCTTCTTAGGCTGTTTATTTTCATTTCCTACTTTTATTTCTATTTTTATTTGGTAGGCAGTGTCAATCTCTGTCCTTCCTAAAATGCACATCCATTTCCTTCTCAATACATAGGAAACAACCAATTCTGCTGTGGAGATCATTTTACATTCTCAGGCTTCCTGCCCTATCATAATCATATAGCCCCAGTGTTGTTTTGATATCATCGAGAATTGGAACTAAATTACTAACCATATTCCTGTTTCTGGTTCACTTGACTGTTCTCCCCATGAACATCCCCTACCTTCATCCCCTTGTCCAACTGTCTGGGCCCTTGCCTTCCTCATCTGCACATCCTTGTCCTGTCTCAACCAAGGACACTGCTTCCCACTTTACAAAGTAGACACCACGGGCATCTGTTACCTTGCCTATAAGTCTCTCAGTCTGCAAATCAATTAATATTTGCATCACTGCTTCTTTACCATTTCAGATTTTCTAAAACACCACTTTCTGGCCCCACCTCTCAATCTCTGGGAGCGGCACTTCCTCACTTGTTTTGTATCCTCAGTGTCCTTCGCTATACCTAGGACATTTTAGGTGGTCTGTAATTCATGACTGAAGAAGTGAATCTAGGCAGTGTTAGAGAACACTAGGCTGGAATAACTAATAGTAAAGTTGAAGATGGAAATTATTTTGGCCTCTAAACAGGTAAGTTAAAGAAATGGTTCTTGAAGAGGGTGCTGGGTATTTAAATTAACACTTTTTGAGCAGATTGCATTTGACATTGAGATCCTAATTTCAAGACTATCTCTCTGTCCAGCACACCATGCCCTCAAGTAAGTGTGATTTCTATATCTTCAAATCAATTACAGAGTAATTTAAGGCATTTTAACAAAAGTTTTTATAGGACGAAGATTAATTGCAATTATTATTTAAGAAATGTGGTTCAGGTTCAGAGATACTTATGAATGTGATTGATGATTTCTATTCACACTGCTGTTGCTATGAAATCACATGGAATATAAATTGGTCACACTAAATTGCCTAACAATTGCATATGTACCATTTTTTTAAATTGCAATGCTTTTTATGTTGAGAAAGACTGTTTATAGTTAATTCTAAAAATGCTTTTGAGGTTTTTTTTTTAATGGTGCTAGTGAATTAAAGAGTTTTTTTAACATTATATTCACTTTTTCAATATGAAAATAGCTTTAATAAAGTACCATTATAAGATAATGTGCTTTTAACAAAATAATATGCATTCATTCACTAACTGGGTAATATAGAAAAAATATAAAAATGGACAACAAAAATGTCCTGCAATACGATCATCCACAAGTGGCCACTATTACTATTTTCATATGACTTCCTGACATGTTTCCATACACACTTTTGGATGTTTACAAAAAGTGGATTTATATTATGTATAATAGCTTATAAATTTAATTTTTTTAAAAAATTAACAATATACTGAGTATTTTTCTATGCTAATAAGTGTAATTCCACATCATCATTTTTTTTAAAGAGAGAGAGAGAGAGAGAGAGAGAGAGAGAGAGAGAGAGAATTTTTTAATATTTATTTTTAGATTTCAGCTGACACAACATCTTTGTTTGTATGTGGTGCTGAGGATCGAACCCAGGCCGCACGCATGCCAGGCGAGCACGCTACCACTTGAGCCACATCCCCAGCCCCCACATCATCATTTTTAATGTCAGAAACACACAAAAAAATTCAACTGATTTCTTAGGATTCAACCCATTGAGTTTTAATATCACTTGTATGAAAATGCCATATAAAAATAGCAAGATTCATTCATCTTGTACATGTTGGATGCTTCCTTTAGAATAAATAAAATAAAACTTTTAAAGGGAATATGTATATACCTAAGGACCTACATCTATATCTGTGTGTGTGTGTGTGTGTGTGTGTGTGTAATGCAAACACTGGTAATTTTCTTTGTTGACCAAAGAATGATATTTTATGCATGTTTTGGGATCTAGTAGGACACTTTAGAATTGCTTTTGCACTATGAAAATTGTTTATGAAATAAAAAATAAAACTTCTGTCTCATCTTGAGTGCTGATCTCTAAAACCACAGCAGCTTTAGGACCACAAAGTAGCAAGTCAGTGAGGACAGAGGCGCTGTCTGAGGAGGGCTCAATAGCAGGGCAAGAAGAACCTCAAGATGTCAATAAGCCTGTGACTTCGCCAACCCTGGGCTCACCTTACCTCTACAGTTTTGCTACTTCTTTAATAAATATCCTTCAGCCTAAGACTGTGATTCACAAAGTATGAGAACCCAAGAGGTTCTTGAGATCCTTCTAGAAACTCCATGAGTTCAAAACCATTTTGAATGCTAATAGTAGGATACTACCTGGCCTCTACAGTCTCATTTTTTTTTCATAATGTAAAGTGGAAGTTTCCATAAGTTATGTTATGTGTAAAGCAAGAAGAACTTGAAAGTGGAAGCAGACAGGAGAATCTAACTATCTTCTAAGAAAGTCCAACATTAAAAGATTCATAAATATGTAAAAATCATTCCATTCTCTTATTATCTTTTTTTACTGTTTTGCAACACAATTATTACAAAGTATAGTGGGTTTATTTTTATTTTCCAGTGTACTAATATATTTTTAAATTCCTCTTTTTTTATTTCTGCTAAAATGAGAATGAATGGATATGATCTACATAACAAAAGCCCTTCAGAATCCTCAATAGATTTTAAGAGTGTAAGGAACTGTCATAGTCTGTTCAAATTTCTGTATCAAAATGCCATACACTGAATGGCTCATTCACAAGGGAAATTCTGGAGGCTGCAAATTCCAAGGCCAAGCCATAGGCATATGTGACGTCTGGTGAGGGACCCCCTTTCTCATTCATACATGACACCTTCCAGATGTGAACTCCATGGTGGAGGGGACAAGGCAGTTGTCTGGGGTGTCTTTAATAAGGTCACTAATTCCATTCATGAAAGCTCCACCCTCATGAACTACTCACCACCTTCTCCCTGAAGTTTCCATATTTGAATCTGGCAGGAAGCCTGCATTCAGATAACAGCAGGCATCCTGAGACCAAACCTTGTGAGCACATCAGCCTAAGCCTATGCTGCTTCATTGTCTTCTGACAGTGAACAAGACAGAACTGTTTTTGTTTATTTCTTGACAATAAACAATGTTAGTATTTGACAATAAATAACTATTATCAGTTTTGATCATGGTAAGAGCAGTCTATCACTTTTGCAAGAATGATTTTAGCCTTTTAGTTTATTCTTAAAGGATATTAGTTCAGAAGTTCAGAAATGCCCTCAGGGTGTGAAATGACTAAGCTTTATTTTTTTCCCCTGTTCTTTTGCTTTATTCCCCCTTTTCATCAATTTTTGTTTAGAATACAGAGATTTCGTTAGATCTGCACACATTTCTTCCTTTCAAAAAAGGATTTAAGTTTGATTTTTGGTCTTTGTCTGATACCTAATATGAACTCTGAGTTTTTTCCTATTTTTTTTCCTTTTCTTGTACCATTTTTCCCCCCTCCTAATCTGTTTCATTTTCATTCTGGGAGAGTAGCTCATGTTTATTTTATGCAGCATTAATTCATTTTAAAACATCGTAAGTTTTGGTTTGACTTAATTTGCCATTGCTATATTTTATCTTTAGTATTCCTAAAGTTTTCCTTTGTCACATAATACTATCTTATTTTCTATTTCTCAGTGTTTTCTTTTTTTATCTTATGGAGATGCCAACTTCTATTTGATCTTTCAGTGCTATTATTAATTTGTTCTATAGCATTTTCCTCTGGATCCCTGATTTTTCATGACATGCCCCTTTTTTATTTTTTATTTATTATTGTACAAGGAAAATCTGCCCAGATTTGGGTGTGAGCAGAGGGATCAAGTAAGTATACCTTCTTGGTTTCCTAATGGTATGATTTTATCTGCTTTTGACTTATAGCTGGAAAAGGAGGAAGGCCAAAGCACTCACCTCTCCTTCTTATGGACCCAGAATAACATTTACTCCTGCCCAGAACCATAGTCTACTCCTTCTGTCTACATGATATGTCCTCTGGAACCCTGGGCCAGACGTGAAGAGACACATTCTAAAATTCTTCTAGTTGACAGTCTCATGGTCAACCATGGCCTGAAAACATTACATAGAAAATTCCAGAAATAAATGATCCATAAGTTTTAAATTGCTCATCATTGTGAGAGGTGTGAAGAAATCTCACACCATCCTACTCTGTCCCAAGTGGGATGGGATGTGAGTCATGATTCTGACCAGCATATCCATCCTTCCATTAGTCACACAGTCACCCTCTTGGTTATCAGATTGACCCTCAATGCATCACAGGGCTGTGTTCAAGGGACTTCTATTTTACTCAATAATGATTCCAGTGTGCTGAGGTAGTGGTGCTGGGAATTTGGATATGTCAAAGAGAAGTTGTTAAATGCTTCCTTTAGGTAAAATGATGAAAATCCTTGTCCTAATGAAAACAAAATACGTGCTGAAGTTGCTGAGATCTATAGTAAGAACAAATAAGAAAAATCATAGTGTATATTGGGTTTGGTACTATCCATGATTTCTGTTTTAAGAGGGTCTTAAAACAGATTCCCCATGCCTAAGGGAAAACTACTGCACCTTGTTTTTTCCTTGGAAATTTTCATACTGGAAAACCACCTTTAATTCATATTACACAAATAGAGCACAATTTTTCATGTCTCTGGTTGAACACAAAGTAGAGTAACACCACTTGAGTTTTCATACATGTACTTAGGGTAATGATGTCCGTCTCATTCTACCATCTCTTCTACCCCCATTTCCTCTCTTTTCTTCTCCCTCCCCTTTGCCCTATCTAAAGTTCCTCTATTCTTCCTATGCTCCCCACTCCATCCCCATTATGAATCAGCATTCTTATATCAGGGAAGACATTCAGCATTTGAAAACCGCCTTTAAATCTTGAAGCGCTCTTCCTGATATATTATTGGACCTTTTTTATTTTCTTGGAGAAGTGTTTTTCTTGAGTGATGTCAATATAGGAATTGTTTAGGTTATTTTATTTTCATAACATCCAACATGTTTTCTTAAATGTATAAGTGAAAAAAATCATTTCTTATGCTAATTGACAGAAAATAGGAATATTCCTACTAATGAGACCAGCATGGCAAAGTTGTATCCCATTTCTCTGTCCTGCACAAGTTCACCACCAGGTGTATTTGCAGGTAGTGTTTTCAGACTTTCACGTGATTTAATCTGAATAATGACTTTCAAATGATCTTATTTCAATAAATCATTTTAAATTTGCCTTTTAAAAGCAAGCACTAACAGGTTAGAACAAAAAATAATAATTTGACTTAAATATAAAAATTAACTTCATTTGTTGAGTACTGTTATTTCCTTTTTTCACAAAATGTCTTCTTACACTAACAGAGTGAAGAGATTAATTGGTGGTGAAAGAGTTAGTGTGAGCTGAAAAAGTGACTTTATAATAGATGAGCTTTGAATAGCTCATTCTGCTCTCACTTTAAGTCCTCACAAATGGCAAGGGATATAGCTACTCAATAATATCAAAGGAAATAAAACCTTACAAAAATGATTGTAATTATTCTGAATAACGAAGAAAGTGAGTCACACACATACCTCATTGGGCATGGGAATTCAGGACTTGAACCCTTTTCCATGGGTGCAGTTAGAGTGAAGTCAGAGACTAAGTTCATATGACAATGCTTCTCAAGTACAGAGAAAGTGTTTATTTCTCTCTCACTAAAGATTCACGGGATGAATCCTCTGTTTCAGAAAGGTGGGTATGCTCCCTGACCAGCTTCATCTGGTTGCTCTGCTCTTTCTTAATGCCTTCTTCTCATCTGCATAGTTAAGGCTGTGTCATACCCTGTCTGCATTATAGCACAGAGGAAAGAGGGGGACTCCATGGCAAGTGACTCAGGTTTTAATTTGATGATCACCTGATCTTGGGAACAACACTTGTATTCAACCCCATTGGCCTTAAAGAAGTCACATAACCATATCCAGCCTTAAGGGAATTTGAGAAATGATGTCTCTAAATTGGTAGCCATGTGTGAGCTTAAGCTTTCTTTTTCTGTGATGTAGAGAGTGAATTTTAAAGGAGAGTTAGCAGCTTCTACCATCAATGAGGGCATGCTTGGTATACGACGTATTTTTTCACCTAGCTTTCTTTTTAAGGAAACACCAAATATCTTCTGTAAATAGGAAGTTACTTTCTTTCTTTCACTTTCTGAATATTTTACCTTCTCTGTGAATTGCAGTGTGCTAAGAAATGTCTGAGATTCAAAGATACCCACTGTAAAGATTGTTAAGTTTGCAAAGGTGGTTACTTATCAGTGTATCTAGCATATCCATTAGTTATTCTCCTGGTAGTATTAGAGTATATATGCAGAATCTCTATAAACAGGCTCAACTACAGCAATTCCCTCTGATGGATCTATGACCCACAGACCTTAGATGATGTACTCTGGGATTTATATTTTAGTTGTATAAAAGTGTGTTTGCAGCAAGAATTTATAGCTGACTTGTTAAATATTGTGGGGGAAAATTTTTCAGTTAAATCTTATATAAAGTGGCATCCCAGTTAGAGGTGAGTGTGTAACAATATAGGGAATTTTCTCTTTCTTACTACAATAATACCAATCAAAGCCTTGATAGCATTGATAATGAGTCTGAAATCACAAAGCCATACCTTTGGGGAAAAGAAAAGAAATGTACCTTTCTATCTATTTTCCTGAGCATGTCAAGACCTACAATTAAAATTATTATCATATTAAGTTATGTAGGAAAATCATGAAGCCATCAATCAACAATTTCATTGGCAAATCTTTATGAAGTGAAGGTCCCTAGAGCTTTCCCTAAAACAAAGATACCTTCAAAAGAGGACAATTCTAAAGATATGACCTACCTTTTGAATGTTTATAAGGATACAACCTAAGTTCTGTATAAGATTGAGGCATATAATAGAATTTTCTGTGGTCTAAAAATCAAGAGATTTGACTCTGGGAAGTGACCTTGATCAAGTTATTTAGTCTCAAGTGTCTTCTTGTTTTCATCTGCAGAATTATGGTGCCTATGGGGCTGGGGAGTATTGGTCAGGTGGAGACTCAAGTGGGATAGCTCAGGTCATTCTCTTACATTCTTTTGCACTCTTTGAGTTTTTGTGACTAACTGTAAAATACTATTTTTCTTATGTTTGGTATAGATTATGCTTCACGAAAAAAAGATTGGGTGTATGCCGTTTGCCCAGCACCCAGCCAAGTTCTTTGTGGGAGCCATCACAGAACTTTGATGAAAAGTGTAAGCTTTCATTTGTACTACCTAGATCAAATTGTGACTCTTCTTAGCTGTGTGACCATGGGTGAATTATTTAACTGCTCTAAGCCTCAGTGGCCTCAAATGGAGATCATAATAATACTGACTTCATGGGCTTTTTGAGTATTAAATGATGAACCTATGTGAAGTACTTAGTCCAATGTCTGGCATTTAGTAAGCATTCAATAAATTTCATTTCTTGGTACATGTCAGATATTAGTAAATGTTTTCTAACATATTTGGTAGTGATGAAGTATTGTTTTTAAATTGGAAAATTTATTGCACTTCAGAGAGCAGTGACATTAAGTAACTCCTGGAGAATTAAGGGTACACAGATGAAGTTAAACTCTCGTTCTTCTCTGGGAACACATGCAGTGGATTGGAAGAGTCTGTATATTTGTGAGTACCTTAGGCAAAGGCCTGGAATTCCTGATGTGGGGAAATTGCTTGCTAGCTGAGAAGTGCATCTTGCAGGGAGCTCCGAGTCAAAAGCACCCAGGTTGTCATCCCCGCTCTACCACCAATGACTGATCATTGAAGCAGATTGATTAAACTCTCATAGCATCAGAGCAGTGTGAAATAATAGAAATCAAACTCTCCTTGTAGGAATAAATGAAATGATCCTAAAATGCCTAGCACAGAGGAGAGACTCCATATAATTTGATTTCCCTTTTCTTTCCCATTCTGTGCAATTGCCAACTAGGTTGATCATTAACCCTTGAAAAACAACATTTAAATAAACACCAAAGAGGTCTATTACATCAATATTAATTGCAAATTTTTCACTTTGTTGATTTCAAACTCTATCCAGATATTTTTCAAAATGTAAATTTACTAATGCTTCATATAATTGAGTTCTCTGAGTTCTCTTGAAGTTAGGGGTTTACTTTCTTTTTAATTAATACACAAAATGATAAACCTCACTCTGATACAATGGAAGGAATTCATTCTCCTTTGAACCATTGCTGGACAATTTCACACATTGCTTTCACATCATGTTTGTGGCTTGTCACATGAAACTTTCATTCTTAGATGTTTTTGGCCTCCTTGATAGTACCTGGCCATCCATTCCTGAATCTTCCTGCTGACCCAGTTTTCTGTGGGCTCCTCTACCTTTCCCAATACGGTCATAATCCTCACTCTTTAGTTCTTAAGGTTACATTAATGTAAGAGCAGGATGAAATTTTGTGATGGATAAGCCTCTCTCAACTACTAGAGGGTGGTGAGGAACAGGGCATTACACTATAAAATGGGGACATCATTAAAATTGTGTATCATTGTTTCTGAAATCCAGCAGCAGAACCCCGGGGTTTTATTAATTTCAACTGTCGATCCCTTAGCCAGCAGCATCCTTCTGGTTGCTGTGGTTGGCCATAATTCAGAGCTATATTCCTTTCTGTCTCCTCAGTACACCACTTCAGTGCCCACAACTCCTGTCCCTCAAGCCATACCCACAGGAAGACCCCACATCATTTTGACATGAAAGTAACATCTTGAGCTCACAGGGATGTCCTTTCCCCTTTCTTTACACTTTAATTCTACAGAGTTCTCAGCTATCTCCATTCAAGTTTGCATTCCAGCTTAAGCTGCAAGCTGAGCCTTTCCTAATTGCAATGCCAGTCCCCGAGTCAACCCTCTCATCCCCAAGTGCAGCTGTTTTGGCGGCCAGGGTGTGCATGTCAGTATGCGCACACATGCACACTGTCCATTTAGATTCGTGTCACTCTTACATTTTATGGACTCTGTGCTTCCAGGACATTTTCACATATTATTATTCAACCATTCCCTTAAACCTGTTATGCATTAAAAACAGATTTAAAAGGAAAGGGGTTTAAATAGTTCTGAAAGTTTAAGCATTTTGCCTAAGGATAAAAAAACTTGAAAATGTGAGAGCCCAGAGCTAAACTTGGCTCAGTTTGATACTGAGCAGGAGCCCTGATGCTGTTCTAAACTGCATATGGATGTTTTCTGTAGAACGACATTAAGGTAGAGTGATTCCAAATAAACCAGAGTGTCATAGTTAATGATGTCCCTAACAAAATCACATAATTGCTACTTATTTTTCAAAATGTTTAATGGAACTGTAGATAAACATGTTATGCATTTCTAACCATACAAAGAAACATTTTGATTTCAAAGGCTGTTGAAGTCTAATTTCTGTCACATCTGCGATCCAGAAGTCCCTAAGGCCTGGGATTATCCAGCAGTGGTACAAATGAAATAGATGTTTCATTGTTTATGAAATGCTCTGTATAAATGTCGACAGTGAATGCCTGGTTATGGAGACTGTATTTCCTGGTGCTTCAAAAATATGACAACTATTAATTCTCAGTTCCTCTGAGAGGCAGGCAATTTATAGCACAGAAATCAAACTCATGAAAGTCTATATCTCAAGTTTGTTTGGTGAGCCAAATTTAATTTTTGACTTCTGATAAGATTGGTAAAATTCTTCTTGTATAGTCCCTCTGGAGTTCTACCCTGTATACTGTGTCACTGTCACAGCTGTCTTGTGGAACATGAGGTCATCATCCACAGAAATACATTAATGCTACATTTTTAATTATTTACCATTAATGTGTTCAGCATGATAAGTCCAATTGGTTCATATCCAGTGAGCTTCAACATAAATTGCATTATTTTGGAGAATAATTTATGCTTGCATATGCCAGTGCACTGTCTTAAAAATGTGTAATGCATCTTTAGAAGAGTAAATTGGCAACTTTTTCAACCTAAAATTTAATAGTAGGCCTCCAGATAATTTTGTTACAGTTTAAAATTTTTCTAATTGATCAGCAACAAAGAGAGAAACCAGAGAAAAATAGTTCTGCAGAATAGTGGAAAATTCATTAAAATTCTCTGAATAATTTATTCTTTGAAGCAACTTTTCATAGCATAATGTGGAAAGCAGCACTAACTGAAGTTATTCTGCAGGAACACAACTAATGTTTCTGTCCAAAATATTCCTGATCAACGTCTGCTAGAAAATGTAAAACAAACAAAAAATAATAACAAAAATAATAATGTCCCAGGGTTCTTCAGGATGCACTGGCTGTGTGCATATGCCTACTCTAGTTTTGTGTGGGTAAGAAGGGGTTGGATGTTGAATCACAAAGCAATAACAAGAATTGCTTTCTCATCTGTTCTGGCATATGAGAAAACCACTAAACAATGCCTGCTCTGACCCCGCAGGTGTGCAGGCCACACTCCAACAAAGACACATTATTCCCCAGACACTTTCTAGTGGTATCATCGTTTGTGCTGAGACACAAAGAAGTAAACAAATGCCCAGCACTGGCTGGCTTGGCTTCTATCCCTTCTCACCAGGGAGCCTGAATTGGGTCAGAGAGAAGTCAAATGGGAGGGGGCTTGTCGGCCAATTTTAGTTGTCAGCTGATACACTAAAAAGAAGCAAAAGAGAAAATAACTGGAAACAATGTGTTGAGGCTGGCATGGATATGTGGCTAGAAAATTCTGTTGATTTATTTTTAAATGTCTTTTCCACATAAATTGGATTGCCTTGGTAATAATGACTGAGAGGCCAAGACAGAGGTTTTTCCTTTTATTTTCTGGAAGAAAATAATATTCTGCAGAACTATTTTTCACTCTTTTCTTTGTTAATTCTCCAGACCATGAGCAGTTTTTATTTCAGTTGTGGTTGACAACCCATCGGGCTTTATAGACTCATTTTAAAATTTATAAAACTGCAGCCCCATCTCCCCCAAGATTACCTCTTTCTACACAGTGAACCCAGCAGAATGTCAATTGACACTGTTAAATTTAATGATTTGATCTAATTTTATATCAAGTCTATTTAATATCCAATTGCTGAGAAGCCAAGAAAATCTGAGGACCACTGTCATATAGTTTGAATACAGTTTTGCCAATACATTGAATGGTACTAGTAATTTTATCAATGTTTATATTTAGCTTCTCTATTCCATTCTTTTTTTTTAAAAAGAATCTGGAGATTATAAATGGCAAATGATCTTATGTTATGAAAACCTCATTCTAGGTATTCATCAGTGGTTACAAATAAGACCACTAGGTATTCATCAGTGGTTACAAATAAGACCACTCCAGTAGTATGCAAGTCATGGTTTTTACTGGAAGCCAAATACAATCTCATTGAATCTTAGCCTTTCTTGTAATGCCAACAAGATATTTCTCTGAGTTCTGACAGCTGTCTCATGTGTGTTTGGCCACCTGTGTCTGTTTCTCCTTTGTATTTTCCTGTCACATTGTAGATCATCCTGTTCCTCTTCAATGGCTGAAAGGGTCACCAAAAAGTGACACTTGGGTAGTCTTGTACCCTTGTTTCTCAGTTCAGTCCCTCACTTTTGAACCCCTCTCTGATCTCTGATGACTCAGCCAGGCCAGCACACTCCAAGCAGCTGGTACCTGCCTGGGAAGCATGAGGACTGCCACTTGTACCACTGAGAGCTGCTATGGCCACACAATGTAGCTGAAAGTCCTGGGGTTCCATTTCCCAGCCCTCAGCAACCCTTCTCTCTCAACTCTCAGGAATGGTGTATAAATACTCCAGCTCCCAGATTCCTCAGGTGGGATAGTCTGAAACATGTTTTCCAGTGACAGTAAATTCTGGTTGCTTATTGTAGATGTTGGTCCTATGACAGGCCATTAATGAGTGGTTTCCTTTCTGGACCTTACTTCTCCATTGTATCTTCCAAATCAACTACTTAACACATGAGTCTGCCTTATTCTTATGAGACAACAAAATATGAAAATTGCACATGCAAGAGATATTCCAAATTTGTTGTCCCACTCCACCGTTTTTGGTAATCACTCTAATAACTGCCCTGACTGTAACAAGAATCCAACTGATATCAGTTCCGATGTCATTGCCTATATGGTTTCCCTGAACATCACTGTCCTAAGGACTGGCTGAATAGGACTCATTATTGACATATTCACTCATTAAATTCATTCACATGTTTTAATGTATCTTCCTATGTGTGCCTAAAAAAAATTGATGAGAAGGGAAAGTCTAAAGAGTGAGGAAGAGGATTCTCCTACAAGGGACATGCCTGGTTCATGTCAAAGTTATGAGCTGAATCTGGATGTCCTAGTTAGTCAGTGGTCTCCTCTTCAGGTAATGAAATTTACCCCCTTCTCTGTGTTTTGTATAGGCTGATCCTGTTTTCCAATTGCAGAGACCAATGTTCCAGATTAATGAATTCCAAATATCTTCCATCTGTTTGTGAACATGACAGAAATGCTCCTCCCCTTCAGGTCAATGTTTAGGTCTATATTTACCCTTTTTTTTTTCACATGTTATTATGCAAGGACTATAGAATGGGATAAAAAGCATCTAAAAGACAAATCCAGCTCTTTTTGTTCTACTAAGGGATGTTACTAAAAATCATTTTTATGATAAAAATCATAAAGCAAGGAATATTACTTTGGTTTCTATATTAAACATCTTTTCATATTGGGGATGAATCCTATTTGGTCATGGTTTATTTTACATTTAATTATTTGTGTAGTCATTCAATTCTTAACTCAGTGATTTCTAAACTTTACCTTAGGGTTGAAAGGGGTGCTTCAGGAGCCACTTAGTCGGGGGAAAAAGTACAAAGAAAAGGTGAAACTGTCCATAGGCTCCTTCAGTTGAAGTCTCTTTGTTTTATATATTTTGGGGAATGTATGACCTATTTGAAAACCTAATTCTTGCTGTGCAAGAGACACAGTTTGTTGTTTGCACAAAAGCTATTTGCCAAAGTCCATTCCTCCTTGATGCCAGAACCTTGATTTTATACAGGTCCTGCTGGGCCATGTTCACAGATGAAGGTTAGAAATTATTAGAAAGGGGAAAGAAGGGGCATCTTCTGGGTTCCTTTGGGAGAGATTTTATGCCCTGGTACAAAGAGGGTTTAGAGAGAGGCTGTTCCCCTTTTTCAGCTTTGTGTGTGTCTCGTGAGAAGAGAACAGTTTCAGCTGCTGTAGTCATCTTAGAAACAACCCAGAACTATGATTTCACTAATTTTTAAAGCGACCTATTTCTGACTTTGTCTTTATGTGAGAATTATGAATCTTCTATCATTTAATATATTTTAATCAGACAGCCAAAAGTGATCCAATTGATGCCTTGGCTAAGAAATAATTTTTTGAATATCTGTCCTAGATTATACAGGATTAGTAATTGCTCTATGACAGTACTACTTAAAGAGGAATCTCTGGTTAATGATTATTCCAGTTGTTCTGTTAAGAAATACGTGACAGTTTTGTTTTATAACTAAGTGAACACAACAAAAAAAATTGTTTTTCAATCTCATTTAATAACATTAAAATATAAGATTAATTGGGGTGGTAGCATCCCCCTATGTTGTAACAGTACTAATCATAAAGAGCATGTGTACACTACATGAGCTGTGTCAGCTAGTAAGTCTCAGCACAGTCTCAGACAAGAAGGAAAAGTTTAACTCAGCACATACATTTTTCTGGTTATCCCCATTCTATTGTTTGCCTTTGATAATTTTTCACTTTTGATAGTTCTATTATTTGCATTACACCACATTTCTCAAAGATGGATCTTTGAATAAAATTAATTAATAAAGTGTAGAAGCAGTGAGGAAAGCAGTAACTCCAAGTGAAATTTATGTCATATACAAATAGTGACCAGGACACCATTGATCCTGGAATCTGTTCATGCTGTGACAAGTGAATTTGCAAGTGTGAAGAACGTGCATAAGCAGCTGAGGGAGAAAATTTGAACTGTGGAAATACGGCCTCTTCTCAAATTCCTTCCATTTCTCCTAGCCTCCACTGTTCTCTGTACTACGAATATGGTCAAGCGGTGGTACGAAGTCTTCTCTTACGAATCACTTCCACAAAACGGAACAGTAGCCTCCCTGTCAAATTGATCAAAATGGTCTAGATCAAACAACTGAAAAACAAAAACAAAGATTTAATTTGCAAAAACAAACGAACAAAAAAAAGAGACCAAAACTACAAATATCACCATTCAAGGTTGCATTTCTCACTGCAAAACCAGGCACAAGTCACACCATTGCCAAGAGGCTCATAAAGCTACCTTTGACTTCTTCAACAGATATGCTTAGAGAGAAAGGAGCCATGGGTGACTTCCTTTATTAAACAGTACTGTTGGCCATGGACACATCACTGGTGTAGCATGTGGAAAGGCAACCACTAACTCTTGTGCATGCTAGCAGATCCTGCTTTTTTAGGGGGACCAAATCATTAATTGGCAGAGGATGATTTTTCATGTAGCATATGCACACTACATACATGAAGGACAGTGCCACATTTGTTTTTTCTAAAAAAATTATTTTATGAGTCTGGATATATTGGAAGAAGTATATTGGCATCGTTTCCAACTAGCTGTAAGTGCCAGTCCACACATTTTATTCAGAAAGCCTCTAGCAATCGCTGACCTAATATTAAGTCAGTGTTGAGAAAAATGGACAATCGTGAATAGGATCAACTTGTAGCTATGGTGTGCTGTGTAATGAAAGCATATTTTGCTACAATAAAATTCTCTATATGTCAAGGAGAAAGAGCATGATATAAATTCATGGCACTGGGTGAAGCAAAATTCTTTTATTTTTTATGACACTAATAATACAATTAAAATCCATTTCTATGATTTCAAGTGGCAAATCTCCATTTTGGAGTGGGCTTCTTGAATAGAATGAAGTGTATATATAAGACATATGGGGGCTAAATATAACCTTTTTTTAAATAGCAGGAATTCTAAGTGGTTTAAATTATGATACAAATAGTTTTGATTTTTGTCTAATAGGTGGCTTTTTCTTCATTGTGAAAGTACCAGTGGCACATTGGTACAAGTTAACTGCATGTAAACACTTCATAAAGATGTTTACAGAAGCAAACTCAATCAAAGAAAAGAGTAGGAATCAATCACTGCTATTCTCAAGATGAAATGTTCATCCTCCGTGCGGGGGGCTGCTCTGTTCACAGGACAGATTGTAGCAGGTGGGCTCAGAGAAAAGGCTGCAGAGTCCAGATGAGGACCATCACTGTCTGAGATACAGTTTCTGGCTTATCCAGGTGAAGATACTGCTGAGAACAGTCCCCAGATCAACAAGGTGAACTGTTTTCAGTATTATTACTCAATATCTTCAGAAAGAGAAACTCAATGAGAAATTGCTTCTTCCTTTGGGATGCCTCATTCAAGCCAGGCATTCAAAGCTATTTTACAGCCTCCAAGATACACTACATGTTCTGGTGATCTCTAATTAAGGGTTGAGGCCCTCTACTGCGCTAGAAATAAAGAGTAAAGCAAGAGAGAGAAGACCTGTGACTCCTGCTGTGTCTTGAGACACTTCTGAGCCCTTGAAAGTTCACAAACTATTCAGCTCTATACTGCTTTGTTTGGTTCCCACCCATTCACCTGTTCTTGGAACCTGGTTAACTTCCCTTGATTGACTTTTTATAACAGGTAGGACTGCACAGCCCATGTGCCTCATCCATCCCTTCAGTACAATGTAACTTAAAAAGGAAAACCCCATTATTCAACCACACGTTAAGATTCTTTTCAGTAGGAAATGTTTTTCCCAAGTGAATGATAATTGAAAGGATGAGATAATGACTGCTCTTTGTTTCTTCCCCAGTTGGCATTTTAAGGAACATAGGGGCATTGAAAATGATATATTATTAAAAAATTTTGCAAGGTTCCCCAGTCTATGATGGGGAGTCCCCAGTCAGAGAGACGAGGATTGATGTGTAGTGGACAAGCTGCCTTGCCAATTTAGGGAAACTATAGGCTATGGTGTGCCAAATATTTTCTAAGTCACTTTTCAAAAATAATTACTGGTAAGAGGTTATTACAGAATGCAAGGGAAATGGATTCTCCCCCCAAAAGTAGTGAAAGAATTGCTGAGCCTATCAGAGGTAGGGAATAAGAGGCTGATGGTTTCCTCCCTGGTCTGTGGGATATTTCTGGGTGACAACTTGGCATAGTTGGAAGGAGCCCCAGCTGCCTTTTTGGAGCTACCGCCAGCGTACATGCCAACACCACATTTCCCCTGGGCTGTGCCTGCCAATGACTGAGCACAATGAGGTTACTAGCACAGGCCCGTTCTGAGCCTGGAAATGCTTTAATGGGTGACCTTGGCTCCAGAACTTGCTTTAGTGTGGTCCAAACTTTCCTTTCTCTGCTTCCCTGTTCTGCTTTCCTGTCCGTTCTTCACGGGCATTCTCCAAATCCAAGGACATTTTTTTCTTCCATTCCCTTTTCCTCCCTTCCATTCCTGATGCTGTGGATGGAACCCAGGGCCTGGCACATGCTTGGCAAGGGCTTGACCACTGGACTACACCCCAGTCCCCGGATTTCTTGTGCACTGAATCTCTAGCACCTACTTCTCAGAGCTTTAGAATTTGTGCATAGACATACACTTATTCTACAAACGTGATAACCTAGTACAACATTTCAAGAAAGAGCAGAATACTATAAAATTTTAGCCTTCCTCTTGTTTTCCATGTTTATATAATGACAGTACTTCACTAATTATTGCCTAAAATAGTTTTGAATTTTCCTTCCCATGTTATTATAATTTATTTTACTACTAGTTGTATGGTTTTCTTATTTTTATGCAATATATTTCAAGGGCTATACTATCAGTTATTTATGTATTTATAATCATTTATATGCCCACATCTTTATTCTAAACAGTACTGAAAGAAAATTTCACTTATGTAGGAAACATTTACATATACATATATATTTCCCTCTTCTCTCTTTAAAAGGGGTCTGAGATGATAATGTCCAGAATAAATCCATTGTCTTCAGCAAGAAACCAACCACTTAGGCTATGCATCACTAGACAAATGTCACTGAGGTGTGCCATGACCAAAAGGTATTCACTTTCCTTTTTTTTTCTCCTCCACATGAAGCCATGTTTCACTCAATCTCTAACCTATGACCACAACGTCTTCCTCCATTAATAAGGTACTTGCATGCTATACAAGGGGATTTAAGGAAAAATGCAGAGATTTTGCTCAAATCTCTATTATCTCAAAACAATAATTCTAAATTTTTATTCCAAAACTTAAGGTTGCTGTGACAATGAAAGCTGTACTAACATTTGAGTATATCTTAAGAGACTCTCAACACAAAATAGCTCTGACAAATCCCTGCTCCCACAGCCGTATACTGGAGGTCTGAGGTGTTTTTCTTCCCTAGGGGTCTGAACACATCATCTCCATGGGTTCTTACTGACCAACACTACCTTCTCTTCTCTTTTTCTATTTTTCTTTCAAATTTTTGCTTTTTGATTGGCATGTATTAATTGTACATATTAATGGGTTCACTGTGATATTTCAGTATATTTACATAGTCTATACTCATGAAACTGAATCTTCCTCTGAAGATTGAATCTTCCCCAACTTTCCTTCCCAGTCTCTCATCACTATTCTACATTCAGTTCAACTTTTTGTTGTTTAAATTTCCACATATGAAAGAGAACATGTGATACTTGTTTCTCGGTGTCTGGCTTATTCCACTTAACATAATGCTTTCCAGTTCTGTCCATTTTGTTAGAAATGACAGGATTTCATTCTTTCTTTTATAGATAAATAATATCCCACTGTGTACATATGCTACATTTTCTTTATTGATTCATTCACTGGTGGGAAACTTGTCTGATTTCATGTCTTACTATTGTGAATAGTGCACAGTATGGGGTATAGCTATCTTTTAGCATGCTTATTTTATTTATTATAGATATATACCCAGAAGTGGGATAGTTGGATCATAGGTAGATCTAGGTTTAGTTTTCTGAGGACTCCATACACTGTTCTCCATAATGGTTTTACTAATTTGCATTCTTACCAATAGTGTAGGAAAGTTTTTCTTTGTCTACATCCATGCCATTATCTGCTAGTATTTGTATTTTTAGCAATAGCCATTCTAACTGGGGTGAGATGATATCTTATTGTAGTTTTATTTTGTTTTTCCCTGACGGCTAATGATATTGAGCATTGTTTCATATATTTGGTGACCACTGTATTTCTTCTTTCAAGAAGTCTCAATTCAGATCTTTTATCCATTTTTAATTGGATTACTTGTTTCTTTGTTGTTAAGTTTTTAAAATCCCTTATATATTCTTGACATTAATCCTTTGTTGAATGGAGTGTTGGTAAATATTTCTCCTGTTGTAAAGGTTGTCTCTACTCTGTTGGTTGTTTCCTCAGTAGGAGATTTTTAGTTTGTTGTAATACAACTTTCTATTTTTCACTTTTGTTTTCTGTGCTTTTTGGGTCATATCAAAGAAATCATTGTGTATTACAAGGCCCTGAATCTTCCCATATCTTCCAGTAGTTTCAGAGTTTCTGGTCTTACATTTAGGTCTCTGACCCATTTTGAATAGATTTTTTTTTTTTTTTTTTTTTTTTTTTTTTATGCAGAGTTTCTGTCTTCTGCCACTAGATAGTTAGTTTTCCCAGAGCCATTTATTGAATGGGAAGTCCTTTCCCCACGGTATGGCTTTGGTGCCTTTGTGGAGAGTTAGATGGCTGTAGATGTGTGGTTATTTTTCAGATCTCTCTTCCATTGGTCTGTGTCTGTTTTCATGCCGGTAGCATGCTGTTTTGGTTACCATGGCTCTACAGTATGTCTTGAAATCAGATATTGTGATACCTCCAACTTTGGTGTTTTTGTTCAAGAAAAAAAAAATATTAAAAATTTAAGTAAAGAAGTGGGAGACCTCCCATAATCTCTTTTTAAATCAACACTCATTTTCCCTGTGTTGGAAGTCCTAAATTCCCTTCAGATTGCCAGAGAAAACACCAAACTTTATAAAATAATGCATCATAATATTTTATAATGTCATAATAATGTTATAATAAAATATTATGATGCATCATTTATGAAGTTTGGTGTTTATGTTACTATATCATAGAATTTAACTATACAATTTATTATGATATATAAAAAATATGATATTTTCTCTGGCAGAAACACTTTCTCCTCACCAAAACACCCCTTATAATATTGAGCATATGTTTATGCTATAGCTTGATTTCCCATGGGTTCTTGCCAGTGGCTGACAAGTGTGTGGATTCTTGAATTTTGACCAAGAGGACTCACCAGGGAAACTTACCAGGGAAAAAAGGTCTCCAAACGAGTTTCTGGGCTTTTTGTGATAGATATTTTGCCCATTTTAAGTAACTTTCAGGTGTTTAAAATATTCAGATGAAGTCTCCAAGCTTCTGATGAAGGTCAGCTCCTCAAGGGGATGTTGGTGCCGTCTCTCTGGCAGAGGGGACTTCAGCTGCAGTGCCCTCACTGTGGTCTCCTCTGTTGAAAACAGGCTTCTCTGGACTGTGTTTACCTGGCCCGGAGACAGGTTATAACTTCCTAACTTGGAATATTAGCTGTATCCCAGAGGAGAATGTATATCATAATGTTTGTGCAGTCTATTTCAGATAGTTATTTATTGTGTTTCTATTCGTGAAACAATGTGGATGCTTTGTTTCAGGCATACCCCAATTTGATCATATTTTTAACAAAATTATGAAGATGACTGGATTTTAGAGGATATTTACAATACATTTCTTGGTGCCAATATTAAATATTCTCTCATTTGTAGTTCTCCAGTCTGTCAGCAGGTTGCAGCAGAGGGCTAGCTTTAATTTTAAATTAGCATGTTCAAGGGCATCAAAACCCTCCCTCTCTCCTCCCTCCTTCCCTCCTCTCACCTTTCTTGCCTGCCCTCTTCCTCCCTTCCTCCCTCCTCACCACCCTTCCTTCTTTCCCTCTTTCCCCCTCCTTTCTTTGATTCTTTATTTCCTTTATTTCCTGCCTCTCTGTCCCCTCCTGTCTCCCCTTCCTCTTTTCTTCTTTCTTTCTTCCCTTTCTTCTCATTTCTCTTTCTTCTTACAAATGGGCATGACACTCAGTTATAGTTTGTAACTGGAGGATCTGACTCAATAGTAAAAGTTATACATATTTTTAAAAGAAAAAACTCAAAATTAGTGATATTCACCTTTGAGCTTTTTTTTTAATAATAAAATATGGAGACCATGTATAGAATAGAGCATCCATCAAAACAGGAATTGATAAACTTATGTTTGATTAATGCAGATAGCAATAGGAGAACCAGATTGGGCTTAAATATACACATTATTAAAATCACATTCCACTTGCAAGGTGTATGCAAATGAACTCCTTTTTTCAGCTACATTTGGAAATGTGGAAGGGGAAAAAGGCACTGCAGTCACAGTGCTCATCAGTTATTCACTGTATCTACGCCTCTCGATTGTGTTTCTTTCTTTAATGTAATAGTAAGCAATAATCTCACAGCTGTGCTTTGTAGAGTGAACCATATAAGCATCTATATTGAGATTTTGTACACACATAACATAAAAGGGAGAGAAAAACGTGAAGAATACAGCTTGGCCCATTGCAGAACCATACAAAAGAGCTAATGAATCTCTCAGAATGGTTGTGGTGATCAGCTGGAAGACCTGATTTGTATTCCACAATGGAATTACCCTCCAAAAAGGGATTATTTCAAGGTATAAACCTACTTACTCTTTGAGACATTAATATCTTTCATTAAATACTATCAATACCACTCACTGGGATGAAGTAAAAACACACTTCCGAGTCACAAATCTGTCTTCCTTTCCATTTGTTCTTTCATTTCATCTTTCAGGAATAGTTACCAAATCCTCCCAAACGACATTCCTCACATGTGGAATCAGGTAGGTCTTGACATTCTGATATGAGATTTGAAGTTGAGTGCTTAGTATTACAAGGCAAGGGTTTGGATCTATAGTTTAATTCAGGAGAGTTTAATACAGGGATCAACAGGGCTCTGCAATAGACGCTTCCTAGTGATAGTTGGGGCATAGAACACTGGGATGCAGTCCACATCTTTTCAACACACATTGAGCTACCTCACTGTTCCTGGCATGCACAGACAGTTCAGGACCATGCTCACCATGGGACAGGAGGGGAGCAGACTCCACCTAATAATTACATCAATCTGGAACTAAAGAATCATTAGAACTATGTTAACTGCTGGGAAGGAGGACACTGGTATAAGAACATAAAAGAAAAGCACTTGATTTGGCCTGGGTGTGGGGAAGTGGGTTATAGAAACTTCCCTCTGTGACAGATAGGAAAATTCATTAGTCTTAGACAGCAATTTAAAGTGAGGTTTGATTATTGTCTTTAATTTGTAATTAAATAGGAGAAACTGTAATTAAGCATGAAGCAAAACCTAAAGTAATATAGCACATTAATTTATTGTATGGGATAATCATTGTGGTAAGTGCTAATACTTTCAGAGAGTAGCTTCATTTGAATATTAATACCTTAAATTGCATGTAAAAAGGTTTGTCCGTAATTATGGCAAGCCCAAGAAAGTGTGGTGATTACTGTTTACAAGGAAAAAGAATATATATCTTAAATAATATAGCTATTTACAGGTTAAGAGAGTCTTTTTTCAGTTTTGTTGGAAGATACGGAAGTGAAAGTATACACAAAAAATCACAAATCACGTTTTGATATAAAATGGTCTATTTCCAGACTCTGCCTTGCATTTCTTTTATACCACACCTTTATAATTTTATTTTATTTTATTTTTTTTAGTATTTTGAAGCCCATTGATGATACCAGTTTTGAGTAGCGATTCTTTATGGGGTGGTGTGTTTATGTATTTTTTGTTCATGATTGGAGTGAATTAATACATTAACCTGAACTGAAGCTGACGAATAAAGAGATGATAATAAAGAGATTGTATAGCAATTTGTATATCAAATTGAAAAAAATTTGACTTAAGAGTATGGTTTAGTTCATCCTACTGACTCATACTGATGGTATATAGCGAAATATATTCATGTCTCAAAGGGAATCCATGTTATACCTTGAAATAGTCAATAGGAAAATTAAATATATTTAATAATAGGAAAAAACCCTATAATATTGGCAAAACAATGAGTTAGGATATTGTAAACATAAAACAAATCTAAAACTACAGAAGGCAGCTCAACAGAGCACAAAGCATAGGTTCATTCTTTTCTTTCTTTCTCCACCCCCCCCCCCTTTTTTTTGAGTAAAGTGTAGGTAGCAAATGATAAATTGTAAAAATAAACTGGAGTATAGTCCTAAAAAAGAAATATTGAAAGCAGAAAAACAATGAAAATAAAATTAAGACAGAAATCCACTTACATCAAAATGGAAGAGCAAAAGAGATCTCTTTTGGCAATCTTTTACTAAGTACATTTTTAGAAGTAGGGAAATGTGATAAGGATAACAAAATAATATGGACTCCAGTAAAATGTGATTAGCACTAGAGGAGAATGAAGTTTAAAAACAAAATGTAATAGTGGTCCACTTTATGCTTTGAATATAACCCTTGCTGCTCTGCCACTGAAATTATTTTTAAAATGAACCTGTTTCTTTCTCTTCCTCTCTCCCTGCTCTCCCTAATCTCTCCCACTCCTTCATCTCAGGGATACCTTTCTTCTCTATCCTAGACAGAGTTACCTGTCCCTGAGTACACACCCACCATAGAAATGAAGTTATCCAGACTTTGGGGATGGTGCCAGAAGACCTCAGAAATGAATGTCTCCCAAATTAACAAGTGAATTACAACTCCAGGCAGAGAACAATGGAATATGACCTTTGAGTCACCTCTTTAAAAGCCCCCTGTTACTGCTGATGGGCAGAATCACCGCACCAGAGTCCCCTGTGTTCCTGTGTTTCTCCTTTGCTAGCAAAGCAGTAACCTTCTTTTTCCTTTTTCTCAAAATCCTGTCTTGTTATTAAAATGGCATTCAGGACCAGGACCAAGCTTTCTACAACAAAAATAATCACAGGCACATAAAGGGTCCAAATGCTGAAGTGAAGGGTATTGTATTATTATTTTTTTTTTAGAAAATCAACATTAGAAAACTATAAAAATAGTCTAAAATGAGGGGAAAAGGAACTGATAAGGTAAACCGAAAACTGATGGCTTATGTATATTTCAATGAGGTTCATCAAATAATAAAAATACTAGAGTCATTGGGCTGGGGATGTGGCTCAAGTGGTAGTGCGCTCTCCTGGCATGCGTGTGGCCGGGTTCGATCCTCAGCACCACATACAAACAAAAATGTTGTGTCCGCTGAGAACTAAAATAAATAAATAAATAAATAAATAAATAAATAAATAAATAAACCTCTCTCTCTCTCTCTCTCTCTCTCTAGCTCTCTTTTAAAAAAAATACTAGCGTCATCGATGGTTCAGAGATGAGAGTATTTTAAGTAACTACTCTTTCTAACATGTGGGATCTGTGCTTGATCTATCTGTTAGCAAGATGGTCTTGCCAGTGAAATCCACCATAGCCCCCCCCAGTGTTCTCACCCTGCTGCACTGAGTAGGTGAATTCTACAGCTTCATTAGCAGACACAACCTGACAAATGTCACTTTAGTCCTTTGTTAATTTGATTCTTAAATAGGGCATAATAATACATATTTATTTCCCTGGCCATACTCCCAAACCTTATATTCTAACATTTATGTTCCAGATGAAAGAATTGGGCATTCATTTACTTTCTACCTGGTCTAATTTTACCAGATTATAATTAGGTCCAAGGGTCTTTCTGTGAGATTGTTTGTCTAATAGAGATATTCTGACTCAATTATCTGAGAATAAAAGGAACAAAAAAGGCCATTATGCAAATGTCAGCAAATGAGAGAGACATAAAGTTTTCTGAGTTTTCAAACCAATTAAAAATTAATGTCAGGGCTCTCCTTGCATGCCATTAGAGTTCTAACCTCCAAAGTAAGGGACAATTGGCAAAAAACTATGAGCTATTACAAGGTATAAAAAAAGGTCGGCTCATACCATGAGATTTAGGCTATATTTTTATAACAATTTGGCTATGGTTGCTCAAATTGACAGTGGATACCACTTATAAAATATACATTGCACTTAAAAACTCCCGGTTTTAGTAAATAGATAAAAAATAAAGTGAAAATGAATACAATATTAATGAATTTTCTTTATCCCCCCTTAAAGTCAGTTATATGGTGTCGCTAGTGTTTGTAAAATATTCCTCTGTTTTTTGATCTAAAAATGAATGGAATTTCCAGGTGTGGTGGTGCAAACATATAATTCCAGGGGCTCCAGAGGCTGAGGTAGGGGGATCACAAGTTCATAGCCAGCCTCAGCAACTTAGCAAGGCCCTAAGCAACTTAGTGAGATCCTGTCTCAAAACAAAAAATAAAAAGGGCTGGGGGTGTGGTTCAGTTGTTAAGCACTCCTAGGTTTAATCCCTAGTGCAAAAGAACAAAAGAATGCAGTTATCTTCTGTGATGTTAGAAGTTTTGGTCATAGATGGAAGTTTGAAGAAAAAATTCTATTCAGATTGAGACAGCAAGATTATTCTTCTCAGAGGTCAGTATTTTAAACCTTTGTTGTAATTCAGTGATCACCAATCATGACTACTTCCAAAGGGTTGCACTTTTAAGGGCATTACATACATGTCTATCTGTCTACCTGTATGTATATGCATAAATGTAATCATATCCATGTATAAAACATTATATTATATATAGGATATATAATATTCTATATGTCATATGCAAAAATATGTACTAATATTTTTTAAATAATGTGTTTTCCAAACTTATGAAATCAATACGATGGAATATGTGTCATATGCTGCCTCCCTCTGGCCCACCATCTTCCTTCAATATATAAAATTATTTAATGTATAATTATATGTAATTCAAGCATGTAATTTGTATTATAGTGTACATATTGGAATTAATGGGTTCTTTAACACTATTTTACCCTCATAGCTCCTGGTTGTAAGGTGGTCCTTAGGCTCATCCCATGGTGTGCTGATCTCCTCTGATTACAACTTGTTGATGTTTTCTTTTGCTAATGTTATGCTCGAATTCAAGACCCCCAAAAGACCACCAGAGACCAAGATGGATGTAAACAGCAAAGAGGTGTTTATTGCGAGCTAGCTTGGTCCTCCGTGCACATACAGCAACTGGTGACACTGAGAGGCCCAGAGCCCAGGGTTTGTA
The DNA here is from genome assembly GCF_048772815.1 of Callospermophilus lateralis. NCBI lineage: Eukaryota > Metazoa > Chordata > Mammalia > Rodentia > Sciuridae > Callospermophilus > Callospermophilus lateralis. The sequence continues at coordinate 12,958,015 of NC_135313.1, read as the reverse complement.
GCAGTTTAATACATTCTTTGGAGAAGGCAGGGACCCCCACATACATCATAGCATCTCTTAGCAAATCATCACACACCGCGGGAAAATCAAATAACAACTCTAAAACATGATTAGCACATTCACTGGCGGGAACAAGTTGTGTAGGGATGATTGGTTACTACAAAAGGGGTATTCATTTGAACTGATTGGTTTAAGCCAAGAGGGGTGCTCATGCTGAATTACATGGTTTCCCAACACGTTATCAACCACCATAAACTACTGGGAGGGTCATCTGGTATCCCAGGTATTTCCCTGTCTCATGCTGATTGGTGGCTGCTAGGGGGTTGCTATGGATCCCCACCTAGCCTGACTGAGTCAGGGACACCTGGCTCAGCAGATCTCTCCTATTATTTGTAGATAAACAACTTAGCAGGGTGGGAATGTGCCTAGGAGTGCTCTGTGGGTCTTTCCAAGGACAAAGGTCATGTCCCTTCCTTGGACAGGCTTTGCTCTGAGATAGAGGCTGGTTTTTCACTAACACATGATTTCTGATTTTATTTCTCACATTTTCTTCTCTAATTGACACACTGTGTTTTTCTCTAAAATCATTTTCAAGAGTACCTTGCCTAAAGGTCTTTTGTTTTCCTAATGAGTGATTTTTAGGGGCTACTTTATTCTCCTCCTCTTCATCCCATTGGTAAGGGAGATCTTCCCAACTTGGGGTCTGGGAATTATTGGACAGAGGATACCCAATGCTGGACAGATAAGATTGGCAGCAATTTATTAGTCACATTGCTCAGAGTCCCAGAGAGGATACCGAAGGCCATGGGAGGCAGGCATTATAATATCAAGAGGGTGGGGTGTCTCCTACCTTTGTCCTCCTTCCTGTGAGAGGGCATGATTATCTGGTTAGAATCACTCTGTGGGTTGCAAGGAAGTGGACCTTTTGGGCTGAGGAGTAGTTTGGGTATGCTTGTCTGGCAGATAGTGGGGCTAGCTGGCCAGGTGATAGGCATATCTTGTAAGAGCAGGAGAACTCTCCATAAGTCTATGGGGTCCTCTGAGGTTCAAGATGTCAAGGAAACACTTGACTTTTTAGGCTTTACAATGCACTAGCCTAATCATTCCACTTTAAATTTTAACTTCATAGTTTATTCTTCTAATTTGTCCCATCAAATATGGTGCATAATGCTGCTTTGCACTATTAGTTGTCATCTGGGGATATTGCTGACATTGACTTAATCTCTCAATTAGATGGTACACCTAGAAGACAGAGTTTATCTTTTTCTTATGATAGCTTTACATCAAAAACAAATTAGTTTTCTCTTACATTTGATAAGTGTCTATGCATACTGTCTTAGTATATTAGGGCTACTACTGTAATAAATTGTCACAATGCAGATGACTTACAGTAATAGAAATTTATTCTGTCAGTTTAAGGAAGCCAAAATCTGAAGTCAAAGTGTTGGCAGGATCAAACCCTTTCTGAAAGTGCTAGAGAAGAATCCTTTGAATTTAGTTTTCTGCTGCTGTGACTAAATACTTGAGATAAACCATTTATATGGAAAAAAGTTGTTTTTGTTTGTTTGTTTGTTTTTGGCTCATAGTTTTCATGGTTTCAACCGATGGTTGGCCCAGTCACTTAAAATAATTTTTTTAAAATTAATTAATTAATTTATTTGTTGTAATTTGTTATACATGATAGCAGAGTGCATTTCAGTTCCTAGTACACAAATGGAGCACAATTTTTCATTTCTCTGGTTGTACACAAAGTAGAGTCACACTATTTGTGTACCTAAGGTAATGATATCCATCTCATTCCACCATCTTTCCTACCTCCATTTTCCCCTTATCTCTTCTCCCTTGTCCTATCCAAAGTTCCTCCATCCTCCTATACTGCCCCCCATTCCCATTATGAATCATCATCCTCTTATCAATAAATGGGATGGTTTCAAACTGGAGAGCTTCTCAGCAAAAGAAACAATCAGTGAGGTGAATAGAGAGAGCCTATAGAATGAGAGCAAATTTTTACCACACACACACACATCAGACCAAGCACTAATCTCCAGGATATATAAAGAACTGGAAAAACATAACATTAAAAAACAAATAACCCAATAAATAAATGGGCTAAGGAGCTGAACACACACTTCTCAGAAGAAGATATATAATCGATCAACAAATATATGAAAAAAATGTTCAACATCTCTCGCAATTAGAGAAATGCAAATCAAAACTACTCTAAGATTTTATCTCACTCTAGTCAGAATGACAGTTATTAAGAATACAAGCAACAATAAACTTTGGCAAGGATGTGGGGAAAAAGGTGCTTTCTTACTTTGCTGATGGGACTGCAAATTGGTGCAATCAATCTGGAAAGCAGTTTGGAGATTCCTCAGAAAACTTGGAATGGAAGCAACATTTGACCCAGTTATCCTACTCTTCAGTTTATACACAAAGGACTTAAAGCCAGCATACTACAGTGGTGCAGCCACATCAATGTTTATAGCAGCACAATTCACAATAGCTAAATTGTGGAACCAACCTAGATATCCTTCAATAGGTGAAAGGATAAAGAAACTGTGGTACATATACACAATGGAATATTATTCAGCACTAAAAGAGAACAAAATCGTGGCATTTGCAGGTAAATGGATGAAGTTGGAGAATATCATGCTAAGTGAAGTAAACTAATCCCAAAAAAACCAAAGGCTCAGTCATTTTTGCGCCTAGCAGTAGGAGTATGTGGAGGAAGAGATCTGTTCACCTCATGGTATTCAGGTAGCAAGAAGAGATGGAGACGGGGAGGGGACAGCATTCCAATGTACACTTGGGCATGACCCAATTACCTAACTTTCTTCCTTTAAAACCCACCTTTTATGTTTCCATCACCTGCTGATAGTGTCACAGGTTGGCAAACAAGCCTTTAACATGTGAGACTTTGGGGACACTGCAGATCCAAATGATGACCCCTTCTTTCTGGTGGTTCTCTGTGACCCTTGGCATTCTTGGCCTCATGACAGCAAAATTTTACTCTCTGGCCTTGCCTTCACTTGACCTTCTTCTTTGTGTGTTTTGGTATCTTCCTCTCTTTACACACACACCCGTCATTAGATTTAAGGTCCAGCTGAAACCAACACGATTTCATCTTAAGGTGATCACATCTTCACAGACCTTATCACCAACTATGGTCCTATTCACAGGTACTGGGTGTTAGGATATCAACAGGGCTTCTGGGGGGCACAATTCATTTGATAAGAAAATACACGCATGTAGTGCTTCTATAGACACATTCCAGAGAGGTTTCTGTGGATGACTTATGCAAGATTAAACAAAGAGGCAGGAGCAGCTCCCAGCAGAACTCAGAACGCAGGTTGCTAGCCAAGGTTCTTGTCAGTGGCAGAAAATGAGTAACCCGTATCAACGTGTCTTGATGTATAATCCGCATCTCATCTACTCAATGCTTATGGAGTTCTTTGTGAGGTTAAAGGACTCTCTAAATACAAGGCAGATCTTTAGACTAAGTCTCTATAATTTACACTACCTGTGACAGGAAAGAAGAGACAGAAATATCTGTCTTGGCTTTAGCCCATGTTTTTCACCCCTAGAAGAACATGGGATATAGGAGGCTGGAACGAATGGTCCTTTTTCTTTGTGACTGAACAAGTCATAGAATGGGATTTGAAGCCATCTTGGCATTTTCTGGATAACTATTCCCTTTCTGTCAATCTGTTGTTAATCATAATTTGCAGAACCAGCAGCCCTCCTGTGGGTGAAATTTTGTGTTATTTCCTTACCCCAGTGATTTCATATTTCCTCTGAGGTCAAGGAAACAACCACATTAATCGTGTACCTTCTCTCTTATGGAGTGAGTTTACAACCATGAGGCGCTTTCCCAGCATTGTGAAAGGGCTGCTCCTGTGGGATGGGTTAGCAAAAAAAATTAAATGCAAAGCAACCAGGGGGAGCCAACAGGCAATGACAGCAGCCACAGAGAGCAGTTGTAGAATCACATGTACTGAAGTGTCATTATAAAAATTCTCTCCCACTTCAATGATTGCTTATTTGAGATATAACAGAAAGACAGAACCCTGAGAAGAAATTTTGCATCTGTCAGTTCACCCAATTCTACTGAGAAACACTTCCAAGTGCACCTAGGATACAGTGATTAGCATTAAGCAAGGAAAGGGTAGAATAGAATATCATAAATTAAAATTAGTTGCAAATGTTTTTGGTTTTTAGGTACATATATTAAAACTGAAGATCATATTCCAGATCAATAATAAACAAATAAACAAAGTTTTGGGGCATCTCACACTATTATTTAGTGACTTAGCTTACGATGTTTGGGCATATTTGATTGTCCTCATAAAGTTAGGATATAGGAAAATCAGGTCAAGGAGGGAGAGTTTCTTTATAAATGGCTTCCTGCTTTTCCCATTGGCTTTGGTCCATTTGACATTCATAATAAATTCTGCAGAAGCTGACTCATTCGACCTCTCCTGTTCCACCTAGAATGGAATTCTATCAGCCAAGAATTCCATACTAAGAAGAGGCTGTATTGTCCTTAAAGAAAAGGGGGATAATAAAACATCATGTCACTGGATGTCCCCCTTTCGTTCCCCCAAACCTAGCCACCTTAAGGGAACGATGAGAACAAGCCTAGGCTAAAATGTCCAGAGACTTCTTGTCTTGAAGGACACTGGCTTTCTTTAGTTCACACTAGGAACCGAGCAAGGTAGAGTTCTTGCAGGGAGCCACTTTCTTTCTTGTATGTCAAAATGGTTGCTCCCTGGATTGCTGGTTATGTAGGCAAACGAAGTAACCTAATGCTGAGGTTCCTGCTGTAGCCTACCATATAAAACCTCTTTCAGTGGGGACAGATGTGGAACTGGGGCACTGTGGAAAGGGTACGTGTCACCTGTCCTGCTGACTCTACCAGACAGAACACATGAGGGAGAGGAGATACTGCTTGGCAAGGCACTGTGAGGGATGGAGATACCGTCCCCACTGAACTCTTATATGAATAGTCACTGATTTCTTCTAAGCTTTCCTAATGAATTACATAGCTCACACCCTCTTCAGATTCTTTCTTTGGCCTCTGGGCCACCCACTCCACTGCCCTGGTGCAACTGAGCTGTGGGTGTGATAGTGGCTGAGACCCATTCTTCTGGCATCTTGAGTGAGGATAAAGGGAAATCTAGACAGTGTGGCTCTATTAATGTCTCATGTTTAGTATGGAGAAAACAGAAGTATTGCATAATATTTCAGTGGGGTGGCTCTGAGACACTCTGATGGAGTGGAATCCGTTTTGCAGCTTGCTAGCTCTGTGATCCTGAGGAAGTCTTTTTAGCACTGTATCTAGTTGTCTCATCTTAAATAGGAATAATATGGAGGGTTGCCATACTCAGCTAATAAATCACAGAATAGTCAGTCACATTTGAATTTCAGGTGAAAATGATGTCTGTTAATATGTCTCATGTACTAAGTGTGACTTGCTTATACTAAACAATTCCATTGTTTATCTGACTTTAAATTTTAATGGGGGTTTCTTAATTTTATTTGGCTGTCTTGAGATAGTAGGTACATCTCTCTTGTAGTTCATATTAGGTTAAATTTGATGGTATGAGAAAAGCATTCATATCACACTTAGAACATATGTTAGTATTATTTTTAATTAGAGCTATGATTTTATATTAGGATTTTGTTAGGCACTTTAAAACTATATTATTGAACTTTACAACAACCTGCTGGATTAGGGTTAACAGTCCCAAGTTATGAGATAAAAACAGGTGAGAAAATTTGAGATTTGCACATCTAGTCTCTGTGATCTTTCTAGGAACTAAGATCTTTCTGGTATTCCACATTGCCTTTTTTTAGATTGTAGGAAAGAGACTTTAAAACTCCATAAGGTGTGCAGTTAGAGCTTAATGGGATATAGTTAATTTTAAAGTTTTGGTATCTTAAATCTTTTAAGCCACTGTGCTCCTCCCTCTTTCCTTGAATAACATCATGTAGCCCCAGGATATACAAAAAGGTTCTAGGTAGGAAATACAGCCATCACTCTAGAAAATGCCTATTATGGTCTCTGTCTCTCTATGAAACAGATGGACATCAGTGATACACTGTGCAATTGTAGCATTCACTGTTCTACTAAGAGAGAGAGATTCATCAGATATTTTGTGAACCATAGTAGATGATCTTACAATTTTAGATTTGGTTTCAGATTTGAGTAATGTTTACACATTACCCAGGGAGCAAGCTGAGTTTGGACAGAGGACTGAAGGGAATTCCGAAGTGTCTTCTGTTCATGTTCTCAGTGGAATGGAGATGGAGATATTGATGAAGAAGCTACTAGAATTGGGGCTGGATACTGAGTGGATATGAAGCTATTTGGTTTCCAGTCTTAATTCAGTTACTGTGAGGTAACTAAATGCTCATATCCACAAAAAGTTCTAATGCCGCCAGCAAGAAGATGCCATCACCTGTTGACCTTTCCTATAAAGGACTTGAGTCAGCTATGGAGACAAATTCCTTTTCCTGCCTGAGATGATTAATATGGAGACCAATGTCAGAGTGGTTGGGGAAGGTTTCACTCCTGCGTGGAAAGCTGACTTCTCCTGAGGATAAGGGCAAGAATTAACAGAGTGCTGTTTGGAGATGAGCCAGAGAGCATCTGGTCAACTGCTCCTTCCTTCAGGAGGCAGAGGGCGTGCACAGGGGTTGATGCTGTGCACATCATCACAACAGCATTAATGGTGATTTCAGCACAGGCACAGCTTTAATTCATCAGAATAATTTTTACATTTGGTTGTATCATACTTGAAGCTAAGGTCCCACCTCCCTCTCATGTCACTCACTGATGGGTGGACATTTTTTGCAGCTTCTCTTTCCAGCCAGATTGTAAGTCTGTTTTTTTTTTTTTTTTAAACAATCTAAATGCTGTGATTCAGATATCTTGGATACTTACAGCACCTACCCAGGAACTTTAGATTCCTTAATAGAAAGGGGCATCCCCGAGTTAATCCCCTGTGGATCTGTGTTTCCCTGGAGTCCCACAGAAAGTTATTTCTGATGTAACTGAGCATCTAGGTATTTCCTATGGAGGGAGGGTGGCAGGTACAACATAAACCATTTATGAAATATGATGATAGAAATTGGCAAGTGCTTGAGTCCTGTTTGTAATGTAATTTTTGCTATTATGACCAACTCTTTTTTCTCCTACTCCCACTAATCCTGAATATTTTTGGGGTCAAGAGCTAGAGTATAAATACATATATAATATTCAAGACTAAGAAATCAAGTCAAAATACAATTAAAAAATGTGGATTTCCCCGTATAACTTCACAGATAACAACTTTATCGCAAGAACTTATTCTCATGTAAAGACATGATTTCTTAATATTAAGAGCAAAAGTTTTTTTTTTTTTTTTCAGGAGTAAGGATTGAACCCAGGGCCTTATGCCTTATGTTTGTAAGCAAGCTTCATTTTGACTATCATTACACATGCCTGAGTATTCTGTTGGCTGCTTGTATCATGTTTGGCTTTTTGGGAAGCAGAGTTGAGAGGATGGATCTGGGAGGTTCCTATGAAACCCATGGAGTTCAGCCTATGAAAGCTGAAGGAACATGGAGCAGAGCTGAACTGATAAGGTTTTCAGAAAACAATGCAACTCTCATGTCTATGAAAGAAAAGTGGAGTGGCAGCAGAATTGGGCAGGAAGAAGCTGAGACTGTGAAAGAGATCTGACGAAGACTCAACTCACCCAGCACAAGGATTTCCCATTAGAGGAATCCTGCACTGGACTGAAAGGGACCTAGTATCCGGGCCATGCTCAATCACTTCATTGGCTGTGGCTGCCAGGGAGAACTTGAAAACCAAGGTTGACCTTGAAGGCTCTGAAGCTGAGTGTTATAAACTGATTCCATTCCTGCAACTGAATGCCATGGTTTTCTCAAGGGATTTCCTGATGATGTCCCTCCATGGTTGTCATAGTCAAAACCTTATTTTGCATAGTTTTGATTTCCCATTCAGAAATGCAATGGAAGTAGCTCCTCCAGGACCCTAATGAGCCTCTTTTTTGAGAGGAATTTTTTGAGAAGAGGAAGATGAAGGAAATGAACTAGAAGCCTACTAATTGGTCTCAGATTTCCAATTGGTCCTTGTTGCTACTCATTCTAAATTCCTTTGCCCTCATCAGCGCTTAGGGTGCACATTTTTTTTTTTTTTTTTTTTTTGGACTGTGTTAAGGGTGGAACCCAGGGCCTTGTGCAGGCTAGGAAAGTGCTGTACCACTGAACCACATCCCAAGCCAACACTGCATATCTTGATGCTTTATTTAAGAAGTCATATTGAGGATCAATATGTTTCTCAGGCCAGAACTGCTGCCCTTGTCCATTCACAGTCACAGCTGGGCAAGTGCCTGGAGGCTCCCAGGTGGGTCACCTGTGTTCCATGCATTTCCTCCTTGACCCACTGTGTCACAGCAGCTCTGCCTCCTCTTGCTAATCTAGGTCAAGTACTGTCCCAAGATTCTGACTTCTCTTCTTTCCTGTTAGTTCCAGGTCACAAGGAGTCTATGGTGCCCAATGTCTGCTCTTGCTCGTCATCCCAAGTAACTCTCGTTGTGCCCCATGATAAGAGTAGCTCCCTGAGTTTGGGAAACACAACTTTTTTTTTGTAGAGTCCAAAGTTGTGAAAATAGGCACAAAATTTCCCCCAGTTTGGGGATGTAAGTAAAGGTGGTTGGTCCTAGATTCTCTCTTTATTCATGAACATACCTAAGTTTTGTAGATGAGGATGTAACATCAATGGGAAGAAAATAGCCCCGCCCAAAACCCAAAACCAAACCAAAACAAAACAAAACCCTACAAAAATGTTTAAATAGATATTTTATCAAAGGTATACCAATGGTTTATATGAATGATAAATAAGCATTACACATCACCAGTGATGAGAAAGATGGAAATTAAAGTCACAATGAGAGTCTCTCAAATATTTATTCAAGTAGCTGGAAGATAACAACTATAACACTAATGAATTGAAAACACCTAGTGCTTGCAATGATGTAGAACAATTGGAAATCTCCTGCACACCTCCAGGGAATGCAAAATAGCACTTTGGATTGCTGAATTTCTGACTTTTGACAGTTCCTTCTGAACTTAAGCATATATTTGCTGTATGATTCAGCAATTTCCTTCCTACGTATTTACCCATGACAACTGAAACTTTATGTTCACACAAAAGACATGTCATGTTAATACAATTTTATTCATAAATGATTTCACTTGAAGAGTAAATAAACATTGTGGTAATACATACTTTGGAATACTACTTAAAAATGAAAATGTACTATTAATATACACAAAAATGGATGAATCTCAAATGAATTATTCTAAGTGAAAGAAGTCGGATTCAAAAGGTCTCCATAGTTCCATTTCTATGATTTTCTGGAAGTAAAAAACAAAACAACAAAACAAATCAAATTACTTTCTAGAAGTAAAAGAGATAAGTGGTTCCAGAAGTCAGAGGGAGGCAAGAAAGACTGACTAAGATGGGAGGCATGAGAGAATTTGGGGAGATTGATGGAAAACCCAGGATGTTGTGCATGGTAGTCAGGCGCTGTACCACTGAGTTACATCCCCAGCCCTTTTTAAATCTTATTCTGAGACAGGGTCTTGCTAAGTTGCCCCGGCTGACCAGAACTTGAAATCTCCTGCCTCAGCGTCCCTAGTAGCTGTGATTATAGGAATCACCTACATTGTCTGGTTAAAACAAAGGCTTCTTACTAACTCCACTGTTATAGTCTTTGCCACAGACCGGAATCTCTCATTAGATTATCAAAAAGCAAACAAACAAGCAGCAACAACAAAAAACAGCAAAGAATTTTGTCCTGCTTTCATTCTTGCCTCCTCTGAAGACTAATACCAACTTGGATAGATTGCACTCAAGGCTAAGTATTTTTTCCCTAGTATCCAGGTGTGCAGTTTCATATTGTACCCCTTGAATCTGGATTAGCCATGAACCTGTTTTGGCCAAATGAATGTAAGCTAATATAATGCAAGAACGGTTGTGAAAAGAACATGTGCAATTGGACATTCCCTATTTCTACTCTTGGAAGACTTTGCAATTCCAATGGGGTAAAGAATCCCAGTCTAGCCTGATGGAACACTTCTGGATCAGTTGCACCTGTCTTACAGTCTGACAGTCAAATGACCTTCAGAAGCAGAATTGCATACCTGACCAGCTGCTGACCAGAGATATGTGAATGAACCCGAGGAGACCAATGGAGACACAGGCTAGCTCAGTCCAGCCCAGATCAAACTGCTGAACTTGAGTCATTATCTAAATAAATCATTATTGTTTGAAGTCACTTGCATTTGGGGTGGTAGGATATGCATCAAATCTTACCCAAACTTTCACAAAAGAGACAATGTAAATTGTTTAAGGTTTTGTTTTGAGTTAGATCATGTCACACCTCTGCTCAAAACCCTGTGAGGCCATTTTCCTCATGATAGTCTGTGAGTGTGACCTTGGGGCTCTTCCTCCTCTCTGACCTCATCTCCAATCAGGCTTCCCCTTGCTCAGATCCTCCAGCCTCAAATTTCTTGCTGTTCCTCACACCCAGCAAATGCCCTCCATGTGAAAGACTTTGCACTCTTTTCTCCGCTGGGAACATTCTACTGCATATTCCTCTGGCTAAATCCCTTTAGTTCATCAACTTTTTCATACCTTCTTACCATTTTGTTTAAAGTTTCTCCCTCATTCAGAGCTTCAACATACACACTATGATTTATTTTTCCATTCTTGGAAGTGATGCCACCAGTGATTTACTTATTGTTGATATATGTTGTCTAGCTCTTCCTTACTAGAATGCACAATACTTATCTGTAACGATTATTGTCTATTGTCCTTACTGCTGATTTCCAAGCCTGAACAGTAATTCTTGGCACAGATGAGGTCCAAAATAAATATTTACCGGATGAATTAAATACAGAAGGCATGGAGGGGATATAGCAAGTGCAGGCTCCATTCCCTGGAAGCTTTAGTTTGCAGAGGAGGGAAATCTTCTGATTTTTAATTTAGAGAATTGAAACTTTTCATTTTTTGCTAGTTTGCATGTGTGTGCATATGCACAAGGATGTAGTAACTTGAAAAATGATAGGATAAAATCAAATACTAATGGAAGCGATAGGTAGTCTTCTCTATTCTAGATATTAGAAAGATTCTATTTGAATGAAAAGTGCATCTACTTTGGTGCTTTTAAAATGTGAAAAGTGAATAGGTGTTTCAAAAGGTCAGACTTACAGATTATCTTTTAAATATTCTATTGTCTCTAAAATATGCCATATTTATATGGTGCTGTCCTTTGCATTGTGTGACCTCTGTGCTCATCCAAGACAGGCGAGTATTCTATAATTCAATGTTCCATAAGTCAGAGTGAAATGGTCTTTTTACAAGAGGAAGTTTGAAAGTAAAATTATGCTTTGCCACAAGTCTTAATTCTTAGTAAACACACCTTTAATCTTTTTGATACCTTGAGCATAATATCTTTCATGGACTTTGCAAAGGTCAGAGAAGACAATTTCCTTTTAAAATAGATCCCTTGGGAACATCTCATATTTGATTTGTTTGAAGATGAGCCTTTTAATGCTATTCTCTCCTTTTCCCTTCATTGATAATACAAAAGAAAAAAGCAAAAGAAAAGGTATAACCTGTACTCTAATGCTTGACATATTAAATTATTTTTCTTCATCATGATATTCATATTTAGAATCACTTTAAAGTGTTTACCCAAACCCATTATCATGTTGGTCTTTGTGCAGAATGTCATGTTATAAAAGTTATAGATTCAGACTAGGTATAAATATATGGAAATAACTTAGTTTAAAATAACAGTAATATTCATGAGGACAGCATTTCACTCATTCATTCATCCAATGGAAAATTCTTGAGTGCTGGTTATCAACCAGGCTCCCTGTTAAGCATATGGACAATAAAAATAAATGTCATGCATAAGCCACTTTCTTGCAAAGATCAGTGTAGTGGTGGAAGCAGACATTTAAACATGATATTTAATATGAAACAGACAAATGCTCTTCTTTATATTCCAATACCAAATAACCAATTTTGAGCAAATATTTCATTTTATCAATTGTTTTAGTAGTCTATGGTCTTTCCTCAATATGTATAACATCAGAGACTGGAAACCCTTCTTCTTGCTTAGCCATTGACTAGCATGGGGTAGCTTTGACTGAAAGGACCAAAAGCATAAATCATTGGTGGTCCACTTTTTTTTGCTTTCTGTCTCTGCAGGGAAGAACAGCATGATCTATGGTGGGAAGAGAATTTGCTCCACTGCTTATATGTGTGGGCAAAACATAAATTTGCATACAAAACTCACCATGCATTTTCTTCTATGTGTTTATAATAGTCCAAACTCCTGCCAGAGTATCTGAGATTTGAAATCAGTATGTTGTCTTGATTTAAAAAAGAAAGACAAAAAACACCTTTGGAAACTCTTTATTTCATTGGATTTTTCCTCTATGTTCAATGTTGTGGTCTCTTATCCAATATCTTAGAATCAGGTATCATAGATACAGCATTGGAGGCTAGAGGTTTGATTTTCAATTTCTTTAAGCTTGAAGATCCAGCTGAGTATTGACCACTGGTGACACCAGGCTCAGGTGATACTATTGTCAGTATTCTAAGTTAAACAGAAGGACTCCCAAGGAGACAGATACATACTAGAAATAAATTCACAGCTGTAATGGGTTGTAGAAGAAAGTATACTGAATTGCCTAAAGGCTGTATTTATCTTCATGGGAAAAGGCTTAGGGAGCCAGAGTAGATCTCTTTAATATGGAAAGAGGAGAATATGTTAGCAAGCACCATGCTAACTTCATGAGAGGATGTTAATTCGTGATTATTGTACATAAATCATTAAAACCTACAAAAAATTTACATGATGATCAAATTAAAGAATTCCTATCTGAGACCTCAGAAATGCAAAGTAGGATTAAAAAGTGCAATGTAAAGACTAACAAAAAGCAAAATTAAAGGACATGTTCATATGTAAATATAAGTCACAAATGAAGTATAGAGGGGAATACACAAGTTTTGCTTAAAATGATCCTTTAGATGAGATTATACATACATATATATAATATATTTAAATATATATATATAATATATATATATATATATATATATATATATATATATATATAATCAGACAAATTTGAAAGTAGTACCAAATTAAAAATACTAATATGAAATAAATATTCTAATAGGATACTTAATCCATAAAGACAAAGTAAGTGTGACCTCATAACAGTCTATTGAAAGTTATAGGGTTAATATCTGACTTCATGGGAAGCATTAATTTCCCTGATATGTATTAGAGAATGGTAAAAAATTATTGGGATATGTTTAAAAGAGCAGAATATAGGAGAATTCACTAAATTCTTTTTGCCACATGCCATCAATATTTCTATCTCTGGTTAATAATCTTTTCTGTTCATCATCTTTGATTCAGACCAATAAGCTTGGAGCCCTCTGGAACAGGTAGAACTTACCTAGAAGGTTGAGGCCCCACTTGGAGATGTGTTTCCTTATCAAACTCTCAGTGAATGAAAATGTGTGAAGCCCAAAGATTATCTGATGGAAATCATCAATAATTAAAGTTCATACAGCATTTCATATTTTATCAAGCATTTTCACATTTACATATCTCATCTCTTTGGCTTCTTGTTCTGTAAGATCATATTAAGAGATGATATTACAGTTGTTCCATTAGAATAGATGTTCCCCCTAATAACTAACTATACACAGAATCAGCCCTGAGTTTTTCTATAATTGTCTTTTTTTAAAAGGAGCTCTGTTATTATCTTGCTATATTTGTGCTCATTTAAAAGTCATAGTTTCAAGGAAAAAAAACCACATGTTTTGATCAGGACAATTTTAGTCACATCTGAGAGAAACTTACCTCAAATTGGCTTAAGCAAAATCAAAGTAAATGAAAAATGACCAAAAAAAAAAAAAATCCCTCCCCAAACAAAATCCATAGACTTTGTCTCATGCAGACCATAGCTAGGATGTTGAAGCTTATTCAGTGACTCAATCAAAGTGACTTTACCAGAAATATTTTTCTTTCCATATTTAGATTTGTTTTCCCTGGCTAGCCCCCATGCCTTCTTGCTGTAGGAGGGAAGGTATGGAGAGCCCCAGGCCTATATTTTACAGGAAATGCAGAAGGAAGAAAAGCTTCGAATCTCTCAGGGTCAGTAAATAAGATAGCAGTTCTCCAATTGGTCCTGATTGGGTTGTGCTCTCAGCTCTTGAACAAGTTACTGTTGACAGATTCTTGCCAAAGCTTCTCTTGTGATTCTAGCAGTGACAAGGAGAGCCCATCCAAGCACACTGGCCAATTTCTCAAAGATGCCTCAAGGGAAAGGGGAACAATTGCTGGTTAGAAATAAATGTTCATTGCCATAATTTACTGTAGGAGGTGGATCACAAAGTAAAACCCATTTTAGATCATTGAAGTCCTAGTTTATTTAACTGTGCTCAAATGATTCTGTGTCCTCATTAGCTAAAGAGGGAAAGAGTAAGCCTTACGTATGAAAGGCTTCTGTTTGGCAGGGCATATAGGCCCCGTTGCTAGTTGCCTTTCAGACTCACTTTAGTCAAATTCGTTTTGATAAGGAATAAGATAGTTACCCCTAGGATATTCTTTCTTATTTAACTGTAGACATCGCGATATGAAGGGGAATTTCAGGAACCCTCCCTAGGCAAATGTATAGAGTCTCATTTCTTCCTACGTTCCATGTTGGTTAGCCAAACTCAGGGTAATACAGAGGGTTTGTTTTTGGATTTTCCTGTACACCCAAGGTGCTATGGGATGAAAGTAAAAATGGGAAACCAAGTCACAGCTCACGATGCCAACCTCTCTCTCTGCCCTTTTTGTGCCTTAGTGGCTCAATCAAAGTGACTTTACCAGACATATTTTTCTTTCCATATTTAGATTTGTTTTCTCATGCTAGCCCCCATGCCTTCTTGGTGTAGGAGAGAGGGTATGGGGAACCCCAAGCCTATATTTTACATGAAATGCAGAAGGAAGAGAAGCATTCCTGTGTCCATTCTTTCTATCCTTAAACACTCAAACAATTTCTTTTGCCAAAAGTAGACTTTCACAAAACACAGCAAGAGTGATCTACCTGCAAATGCTGAGGCTTTAAGCATGGAAGATGCCTGAACAAGGGATCCTAGGGTTTGATTTCCTGAACACAGAACTTCTTATTCAGCCAACTGATTACATCCACTGGACTGGTTTCAGTGAAAAGTCATGATCTTTAGTTGTCCCTCATCATTCTGCTCAGCATTTTCTATTTGTTCTGCTTGTTGGACATTTCCCCAAGGTGTCCTGAATGCTTTTGTTGAGAAACTGTATTAGAAAACAAAATCTGAGAGCCACAGGTGCTTGCTGTGAGTAGGTGTTGTTTCGTTTAGGCCTTCTTAGCTGAGAGAACAAAATGGATGTGTTTCTATTAAGTTCCATGGGTATATATTTCTAGATGGAACCATTTGTATATATACTTAGCTAAATGTGAGTTCAAATCAATGTCACCAGTTCCAATCCTTCACATTATCATTCTTGACTCTTCTTCTTTATCTGTAAAAGTCAACAGTGAGAAACTGCCCTCTATTTACTTGTTTCATTTATATGTACATAGAGCAGAAAGAAAATCACCAATCTATACTCTGAGGAGGATTAAGTATCACTGAGTGTGCAGTGCCTATTTCATTTCCAAATATACTTGGTGAATACCTTTCCCTCACTCTCCTTCAGTGAGATTGTTTAATATATTTAAAATACAGCCAGATTCTCTTGTCAGTCTTCATTCTTTAGTGGAATAGCCCAACTTCCTAAATGATCATTTTGCTTCTTTGTGTTGTATGGTTCTATGGGTTTTGATAAATGCAAAATGATATCTTATATCCAAAACTACAGCACCTATAGAGTCATTTTATTATTTTAATAGTCCTGAACTTCATCTATTCATCCCAATCCCTGCATCCTGTGCCTCTGGCAAAACTTGATCATCTTATTGTCCCTATAGTTTTATGTTTTTGAGAATGTCTTATAGTTGGAACCATTTGATATATAACTTTTTCATACTGGCTTCTTTCACTTAGCAATACACTTTAAAGTTTCTTTCATGTCTTTTCATGACTTGATAGCTTTTTTATATTGTTTAATCTATGAATAACATACTCCAGTTCGTTTATCCATTCAGCTACTGAAGGGTGTCTTGGTTGCTTCCATTTTGGGGGAGATAATGAATAAAGCTGCCCTTTAGTAGCTGAATGGATAATAAACTGTAGTACATCCATAACATGGCACATTATTCATTGATTAAACAATATAAAATAGCTATTGAACCATGAAAAACATGAAAGAAACTTAAAAAGTATATTGCTAAGTGAAAAAGCCAGTATGAAAAAATTATATATTATATGATTTCAACTGAAGACATTCTCAAAAACATAAAACTATAGGAACAGTAAGGTGAATTTATAGATTTGACATCTTACCAATATTAAGTCATTTGATTCATGAACACAGACTGACTGTCTTTGATTTCTTTAGTGATTTTGATAGTTTTCCACAAATAATTCATGCATATTTGTGTTAGGTTTATAGCTAAATATTTCTTTTTTGATGCTATTGTAGATATTGAATTTAAACTTTCAAATTTCCATTGTTTATTGTTGGCATATAGAAAAGTAAATGACCTTTATATATTAACCTGTGTCTTGCAACTTTGCTATAATCACATCTTATCCAAGTTTTTAAATGAATGAATCAATTGAATATATTCTGTTTATTAAACACCTTTCATTGGGTCCTATCTATCATTATAAATTATTTAAAAACAAATGCTATGGATTCTATATCTATACTCCAACATCCGTTTTAGACATCAAAATGCTACCATTAAATAATCATGGAAAGGGCAGTTTTAGGAATCTTAATTTGAATCCTCACTCCACCAGTTATTCACCCAACTTCAGTTTCCTCATGTGGAAAACAGTTAATAAAATCTACTCCAAAGTGTTGTTTTAAGGGTCCAGTAATAGAATAAATGTATATGATAGTTAATTTTATGTGCCAACTTGGCTGGGCTAAGATAGGCCTACAGAGCTGGTGAAATATTATTTCTGAGTGTGTCTGTGAGGGTATTCCCGGAACAAATTATCATTTGAATCAGGAGTAATTAAGGCTGATCACCGGATGTGGGCTGCTATCATCCAATCCATTAAGAGCAGGCAGAGAACAAAAGATCAGAGAAAGGGCAAATTTGGTTTCTGTTTAAGCAAGAAATCTGTATTCTCCTGCCTTTGGCCATTAGAGCTCCTGAGGCCTTGGTTCTGCACCGAGACTTACTTACACCATGGGCTCTCTGGTTCTCAGGGCTTCCCACTAGTACTAAATTATACCACTAGGTTTCTGTTTCTTCAGCTTGCAGATGGTACGTTGTGGGACATGTTGACTTCCCTATCTCTGAGCCAATTACCATAATTAATCTCCATATATATTTATATACATTTATGTATGAATATGTATCTCCTATTGGTGGTGTTTCTCTGGAAAAGTTTGACTAGTACAATATATAAACATTATTTAAGTCTATAAAGATCTGTATGCAATTATTTAACACGATACTAGCGATACAGTAGCAGTAATGATGCTAGTGTGAAAACTACCAGAGACAACAAACAACCCTGGAATCTTAATGACACAGAAAAGGCATCCGGTTCTGTTTGTCATGATCTCTGTAAGTACTTTCATTTCTCTCTTCACATAGATAAACTATAACATTAAAATAGCTAATAAAATAATAAAATAAGGCAGAGCTGAAAGTCAGTGAATGGTCATGCTGTGTAATCTTAGAGTAATACAAATATCTATGGGAAAACCCAGGGTATCTGAGCACTTCAACCCTGAAACAATGGATTGTAGTTGAGTAAGTCTTTAATCTGCAAGCAATGGATTCCCCCTTAAATTTAGAAAAATGTTAAAGAATCTGTTCATCTCTTTAATTTTCTTTTTGTAAATAACAACAAAATAGGTTAACAGAAAAAGCATAACACATACATCATTATGAATAGCTTTTACAATTTTTGGTGACCTTAACTAGATCCATGCTATCATAAAATTATCTGTTTTTCACTCAACAGTTTAAAGAAGTTGGAAGACCCCCTGTGAACTTCCTGGGAGTCACTGAATTCATTGTCATGTCGAATCACAAACACAAAATCTTGACAGGAGCTTTGAAGTTTTGGGCTGATGTGTGTAATTACATGCTCTCTACACAGTCCTGTGCTCAAATGCTGACTGTGCACTTGGAAGAGGAAATGATAGCTTGTCAGGATACCTGATAATTTACCTGCAAACATTTTGCCTTATAAACAAAAATCTACAACGTTGAACTTATTTTTATGATGTAGTAGATGATTTGTTAGTGTCTGATTTTAAAGAAACGTTTTTCTATATTTCTTTAATAGAGTTTTAAAATGACATCTCTCAATATACTATCTTTTCTTTAAATGTAAATAAACATTACTGCTATTTGAATACATTTTCCTGTCTTTCTTTAAAATCAAGAATATATAATATGCCATACTCCACTGTTGTTTTCTAGTGTTTTCAATTTTTTCCTTGTCGTTTTGATATGCACCGGGTAAACACTTCCATGTATTACTCTATCATTTATTTTCACACCAGCTATTCAATGTCATCTTTAACTGATAGCTCAAAAGTAAAGGTGCAAGATATTAATTAATAAATCAAAGTGACTAGAAAGGCTTAAAAGCCAAAGCCCTGGTTTCCAATCTTCTACTGATTGATTGCATTTCAAAAACTTGGAACAAACCCTCTACCTAATACCTGGGTTCTAGATTATTGGATTATTTAAGGCCCTGCTTAATCATTCTTCAAAAACATTATCTAATTTGGCTTTTGAGTTAGTTTGTGTCCACTTTACCACTTCCAACTTATCCTGGGTATTCAAAGTGCAAGACTGTTCTGGAAATAGGGAAGGGAGGGGGGAGGAGATCTAGAGGCTTTTCTCAGCTCTCCCTTCATCTCTCTTGTCACTTAGCATGTAGTGAGCTTCCTTAGGACTCAATTTTCCCCCTCTGTGAAATGGGAGCATTAGACTAAGTCATCCACAGCTTCCCTCTTACTGGACTCTTAAAACATCCCAATCCTGAACTGGTCTGAGCTTGGCTGATAAATCAAGGTCTAGGTCCTGATTATTTTAGACTAATACTTTCCTCGGGATCTTT
Source organism: Callospermophilus lateralis (assembly GCF_048772815.1). Classification (NCBI taxonomy): domain Eukaryota; kingdom Metazoa; phylum Chordata; class Mammalia; order Rodentia; family Sciuridae; genus Callospermophilus; species Callospermophilus lateralis. The sequence continues at coordinate 12,938,682 of NC_135313.1, read as the reverse complement.
TGAGGTATGCAATTTGTGACACTCATTTATGCTTCAAACTTCACATCTATTTCAATAAAGGCGTTATTTAATTGGAATTTTTTCTATAATACACTAGAAAAAAATATTGGGGGATACAATAATAGTAGCTATTTTAAAAGTTCCCTTTAAAATGTAAGTTTATCTTTTTTTCATGCTCTTCCTCCCTGCTCTGTTCTTAGTTGCTCTCCTTATAACAAAGAAGACATTTGGCATTTGTTTTTTAGGGATTGGCTAGCTTCACTTAGCGTAATCTGCTCTAATGCCATCCATTTCCCTGAAAATGCCATGATTTTGTCATTTTTTAGTGCTGAGTAATACTCCATTGTGTATAAATACTCCATTGTATATAAATGGAGAGCAGGGAGGAAGAGCATGAGAAAAAGATTAACATTAAACAGGGACGAGAGGTGGGAGGGAAAGGGAGAGAGAAGGGAAATTGCATGGAATTGGAAGGAGACCCTCATTGTTATACAAAATTACATATAAGAGGATGTGAGGGGAAAAGAAAAAAAAAACAAGGAAGAGAAATGAATTACAGTAGATGGGGTAGAGAGAGAAGATGGGAGGGGAGAGAAGGGGAGATAGTAGAGGATAGGAAAGGTAGCAGAATACAACAGTCACTAGTATGGCAATCTGTAAAAACGTGGATGTATAACCAATGTGATTCTGCAATCTGTATACGGGGTAAAAATGGGAGTTTATAACCCACTTGAATCAAATGTATGAAATATGATATGTCAAGAGCTTTGTAATGTTTCGAACAACCAATAAAAAATAAAAATAAAATAAAATGTAAGTTTATGAGCTTTGAATGCTCAAAATTATTTTCCTTCTCATATAAATAAACAAATATATAGAAAAGTAAATAAAATCCTTACATTTTCCTGGAACGCAGTTTCCATCTTGCCCTTGGTGACCTGTCTTACCTCATCCCTGATGACTAGTTCCTTGTTCACTATCCTGCAGGATTTTGTACATCCAGCTGAACTCTGAACCTGGTAATAGGATCTTGGGACATGACTTTCCTCACTCTGTTTGGGTATGTTAACCCTCTACTAAGATGCTTTGCTATTGCTTTGAGTTTCAAAGAAAGTCAAAGATATTTGTTTAAAATAAAATCTCACAAAATTGGTTTCCTTCTCATTTGCTTCTAGTTAGCCTATCTTCTCCTCCTTTAATCTCTCCCTTTGATTCTTGTAAATCTGTTAAGCCAATCAGGTGGTCATCTTTTGCCAGGCCATCTTTATCTTAAACTTTGTCCTTCTGGTATTCTTCCCTATTAAACATTATTAAGACAGAAGAGGATTGTGAATTTTCAGAGAATGAAAAAATGTAAAGTGTAAAATGTACATATAAAGCTGTACAGAAAATATTCCTTAAATGTTTCCAAAATGTTTCTAAGTTACTGCATTTGATATTTTAATCTCGCATTGTATGCAGGGTAAGCAAAGGTTGAATCCCACCTTTAAGTAGGATAGATGGCTTTGCGTGTGTGCCAGCATCAGAGGGACTGTAAACCTCCCTGGCCTAGCTCCAAAGAATCTCTCCGTTTTTTCTGCATTGTGTCTTGAATAAATTATTTGTCTTATTATCACATAAAAAGCAAGGTTTCTGCTAAAATCTTCATCCACATAGGAATATCATTATCAGTCAATAACAATTTATCAAGACCTGAATGACTTGGGAATACCACGAGGAAGTGAAAATCATGGTGACTACATGTGGTGGTGTTTGAGAGCTGGAGACAGAATGGGCCTGAATGCCAAGATGGAAACCCCAAGAAGAGCTTCGGTAGAAGGAGAGAGGAAACAAGGCCACCCGAAGACAATGCAAAGACAGAGAACTGTGACTGTGTTACCAGTTTCATATAGAAATGGAGCCTTCTTCTATCTTTCTACTTCTTTCTTTGATTCAGCAAAAAATGTTGGACTATAGATGTCCCTTTGGCCCCCTTACATCCTTTATCTCCCTTAGGAAAGTAGAGTAGTCACAAGTTCATTTTTTAAGGGGTGAACATTGGTAGGGCCATTTTATGGAGGTATCATTCTGAGAAATAGAACTCTATGACAACATTTAATTTCTGTAGTGACATGTTGAATTGTTAGGCTGCTGAAGAGACAACTTCTAGAAGGCCACTCTTCACTCAGATATATCCTTTTCTTAGGAGACTCTCCAAGATCCAGCTTATTGAGACCTTGTACTAGTGCATCAGCTGAATCATATAATTTTAAATTTATATAAAACAAAGACACATTCGTTAGCAGCTCTTTGACTTCAGCACCAAATAAATAGGCAGAATCAGGAAAACACACTGTAGTGCCCACTCAGATTTATATCTTCAAATATTTAATATTTTTCAAAATATCATTGTCCAGAAATCCAATTTACTTTTAGAAGATTTGGTTTACTTCTTTTTTTTAAATTAAAAAGAACTATTTCTTAATTTAAAAAATATATTTTTTCAAATGTGCCACATGGATCTTATTTAATTGTGTAAGTTTGGATTGATGTGTGAGTTTAAAAGTAATATTAGCCCATGTCCAGGTTTACTATCAATCTTTCTGCTTAGTAATGAAGTAGAGTGGTAAAAATAGTAAAAGTTGCAGACAACTTTGAATTATTTTTTTTCAGCACGGATGAGTTCCCCACATCCCATATGGATGCATCACACTAGTCTATCTTTTCTATGTTCTCCAAAATGAGTCTGTTAAATGAGCCTTTAATTTTGTTTAGAAGCTGATATTAATTGTTCTGGAAAAAGTAGATTAAGCACTTAAATAAAAGCACATTTGCTAAATTTAACATGAAAAGGTTGATGCACATTGTGCTTGGTTAACATGCATGTGTTCAGAGTAACTGAAATTTGGATTATTTTTGTAACTAATTTTGAAATTAAAGTTTTGTTTTTGTTTTTTTTTTTCTACTTTGACCAAAGACTCATGGCAGGCATATGCTTGAAATCTGCTGAAATAGCTACTTAGTCCAACCAGCTTTCCCAACCAGATGAGTCATTTGTTTGCTTCATTTCTTCTTAAGACCTGTGAGGGGTTTCCAAGCTGTCCCTCTTGCAGCAGATGGGATACTCACAGGAGTCCATCCCTATAGCAACCACAGCCGCGCCGGGCAACCAGTGCTCTACTGATTTCCAAATAGCATGTGAGACCATTGGAGTCTGCAAAACCTTCCTTCTACCAACTGGGTTCCCTGCTGATGCTATTTGGATAATGTCTATTTTGACCTGTATCTCAGAAAAGACTGCTATCTTGTATGTAACTTATGAGAACACTCAACCTAAAAATAGAATTATCTTGGGGGGGGAACCTTTTTATTCTAAATGCTTTTCTATTTAAATTATGTATTCTAAGTGCTTCACATGTGATATAAGGTTATCTACTATGAATAATTCTCTATCATAAACCTCATGAGTGAGAAAGATTCAACACATGTGGCTCTTTGAGAAGACCCTTGATAAAAGTATGGACCACAATAGAGTTTTTCGGAGGGTTTAGCAGTTAATGTATGGAAGTTTGAGTGAATTACTTGATACAGGCTAGGTGCTCAGGGAAAGTACTTGGAAATTCCTATTTGGATTGGCATGCTCCTGGCCATACACTTGCAATACTTCCTTGGAGATTGTTTTGAGAATCCATTAGTCATCTTGGAATAGAGTTGGAGCTGCAAATAAGTTGGGACAAAGCCAGTTTGGATATACATTACAAAAATGGCTTGGTGATTCAAATGTAAAATTGGTTTGATGAGGTTTTGGAGCGTGTTCTTTTGGGGACATAGTGATAAGTATCAATGTGAGTTTTGAAGTTTGAAAGGTATACTGATAAGAGTAATTTCAATAAATCGAAGCCTTTGGCCTGTATTAGCATAAGAGTTGTATTTGCTGTGTCTGAAGAATCCTGGCTCAGCACCTTGGCATGGCTTTGTTTTGACTGACAACATGATTATCTGGGCTTCACCATACTCTCCTGTTTCTTCTCTCAAATCTTGAGCTAGTTTGGGTTAGAAGGTAGGCGGAATAGAATCTGAACAAGGTATTTGGCATTGAGCATTCCTACATCATAGCTAACACTGACAGGTGGTAGAAAGTAGAAGCCAGGTGGAACCATATAAAGCCTCTCACTTCTGTCACTGTACAGTTAAGCTTTTGCCTGCCTCACACAGTAAATTAACTATTTAGAGTCGTTTCAAGAACAATCCCTTTCTGAAAACAAATTCCCATGGCTTAGTTTAAGCTTACATCTAGCTATAGCAGGGAACTGAAGTGAAAAGGAGTCCATCCACGGAATTCCAAATATTGACTTGCTTTCCATTCCTGAGCCCAGGCAGCCGACGGGATCGTTGTTTTCTCCATTTTAGGGTGTCGATAAACACAGCTTTCACATCATGCACACACTGCAGTACGCCCGCATATGGCTTCATGGAGAATTTCATATTTATAGGGTGGCACTACATGTAACATGAAACCTGAAAGAATTGGGCCAGTTTTGGACTCTGGCCAGGGAGGTTTTAAGTTCTCAGAAACATGCTCATTATATCAGGGACTTGTTTGTATCATGGACTACAAATGTGGACTTTGAAGATAACATTACAGGGGAGCTCTGTTTTTCAGGTAAGTGTTTCCTTGCCAGAGAATTGTACCTGTTCCCCACAAGCACGTTTGCTGTGCTGCCAGCTGTTTGTTGTCATTGTTTGCAGCCTGAGCAGGGGTCTGCTTCATGGAGTCTTTCTCCAGGGTGAAAAGTATTGAACAGCTGTCACTAAGCTGGGATCCTGGCCTCACTGCTGCGGATGGGTGTGCAGAGGGTTTTTTAGCCTTGTCCAGAACTCTTAACAATTTGGTTGACTATCTATCTATTTGTAGGCAACTGACCCTCTAGCCTTCTGCCCTCGATCTCCCGTTATCTTTCAGTTCATGACAGTGTACATTTTGCTGGAGATTCCTGAAAGCCTTGGCGTTCTCTCTTGGTACACATGGCCTCTTGTGTTTCTCGAACTTCTACTTCATGGTCTGCTGCTACTTGGGAATACATCAGCTCAGGCTTCCCCTCAAGGTGTACACTCAGTGCCTTGTTAACAAGACTCTCTTCCGTTTCCACCTATCATCTAGGATAGTTAAGACTTAGAGTAGTGGAAACTATGAATACCAAACCTTCTAGCAGCTTTGAATTGCCATGGCTTGGAGTTCAATTATCAGGCGCTTACTGTGTAAGCTTGCTTGACGGTGACTAAATTCATTATTTGAAATCCCTTTTGCTATCATCAAAGGGTTAGTCACTTCGGAAATCTGAGTGAATCAGAAGAGAAAAACTAGTAGCTGAAGGGTTCCAATTAAGTTCTTTGGAAAGCCATTGAGAATAAATGGATAGGACTTTTCTTTCCGCTTTTTTCCCAACTAGACTGGTGAAATTGTGATTGGGACCTAATAAATCAGTTCTCAGCTTTTGAAGACAATATAAATTTTTAGTGTTTAGACTTTGTGAAAACACAAGACTTGAGATGGGTTGGGCATATGTATCGAGTTTCATAGACAAGATTTTATAGATACATATATATGTGGTTAAATTCTGAGCACATTATTAACATTTGTTTTCTTACTTAGAATTTCAAATTGGGAACTCTATTTGCCAGATTTGGAGAATGATCTCAATAATTATCTGCTGTGTACATGAGGAATTTAGAAGTAATCAATCATCTCCTTTTAAAAGAAAACAAAAACCAAAACGTTAGCAACTTGCTTCCTGTGGGCATATTTGTGTTTTCCTTTTAATTCTATTCTTGTGCACTTGTTTTCTCTTTCTGCATCACTGGTAAGTACAATTTGAGATCGAGGTGCCGATAACATTCCGAGAAAAACCAGACTTGCTTAGCTCTTCTCCCTTTGCCATTTTCTCCTTGAGAGGAAGGTGGGTACTCAGTCTTGGGTCTTCCTGATTGGCTTGAGTGCTCCAGAGTTTGTGTTCCTACAATGGAACATCAGTGCTCTTTCATGAGGGTGGCCTAAAATACAAGCCCCAAATGTCATCATTCTGAGCACCACATTTAATGATGTGTCCCCAACTATCTTCTTCCTGTGGACTGTGAGTAGGTATGTTCTTAGCTCTGACACCTACCTTCAGCTGTGAATTCAAACTGCAACCTAAAGCAGTTGGTTTTAGCCCCTTGTGGTCTCCCTTCCCCCACCACCCCAACTCCATGGGGAATACAGAAATCTATTGAGATTCATGGTTTTTTTTTTGTTTTGTTTTTTTTTCAACAGGCATTCAAAGTGACTTGAGATCACTGAGTAATTGCCGTTCAGTGCAGAAATTTGATGCTAGGAATACAAAATGAGTGATGGATCTTTGATCATCAGGAGCTTAGAGTTTGGAAGAAATGTTAATTAAATAGGAACCTATATAAATGTAAAACTGGAAATCAAGGAAAGGGTTCTAAACAGAGGAGACCTGGTACCCAAAGATACCTGAGAAAGGAAATGCATTCCTGAGGATGTAACAAGAGCTAGAATCTGAAGCATGTCTAAATGGAAGAAAAAGAAAGAATCAAGGAAGAGGGGAAAGAAGAAACGAAGGATGGAAGTAAAGAGAGAGAGAGAGAGAGAGAGAGAGAGAGAGAGAGAGCCAGCTAAGTAAATAAAAGGTAACCCAAATACCCACAGGAGTTCACTTAAGAATGGTTAAAATGGCAGATTTTATGTTATGTATATTTTACCATAACAATTTTTAAAATTTAGATTTAAAAAAAATCACTGAGAATTCACTTTGAATGTCACTTCTGTACACATGACTTGCTTCAAGTGGCATGAAACAATCAAGAATTTCCTTCTCTGCATGAGTTCAAATCTCCTGTGAGGGCCTCCTTTGTTAAGCTCTAACCTGGAGCCATATAGAAGAGGTTCTGGAAAGTGTAAGTTATTTTCTTCTTTTCTGCATCTCAGAAGAACTTTTAGGTGGGGTCTGATGGAAAAGTTACAAAAGATAATTCAGGGTAGAAATTCCTTTGCCAAGTCAACTTCTGTTTTCCTTCAGCAACACTTTTATGGTTAATTTCCAAATGAAGATAAATACAGCATTATATATTTACTAACACAATACAGTTATTCTGCATCAAATGCATGACTAAAGTTTAGTTTGGGCTAAAGAGTTTTAGAGTCAATGGTAGGCTGAGTCCATTACTCAATGCCTGTAGTGAGGCAGAACAGTATGTTGTGGGTGGGGGGTGCTTGGTAAAGGAAAGCTTCTCAGCTAATGACAGTTAGGAAACCCAACTAGAGAGCACATGAGGAGCCAGGACAAGATATAATCTCTACTGGCATGTCCCCAGTAACCTATGGCCTCCACCCACACTCCACCTGCCTACAGTTACCACGAAGTAGTTCATTCAAATTATTAATTCCTCAAATGGATTAATCAACAGATGAAGTTATAGTACCAAAAGTAGATAGTATTGGCTACTATTTCAAAGTATATACTTATTCTTTAGGGAAGTACTCCAGGTTTTTAAGGTGTTTTCTCCCTGCTGGCATAATAATTGAATCTTTAGTTGTAACACAAGTGATTTACAAGGTTATGAGTCCATTTCCACAATTAATGTCTTATGTAAACAATTCTTTGATTGGAAATCATACTATATTGACCACCACTCCAGTGAATATAGGATTTCATTAAGTCCAACGTTAGTGATATTGTCAAAAGTTCTGTGGTCAGCAAAATCAAATCCATATACAAGGCAAGGGTTTATTCCAGTAAAAACATCCTTTTCTTTCTTCCATAATGAAGATATCCAATATTACACCCCCTACTTCTTCAAATCCCCCCAAATGTCCTTCCCAGCATGCCAATGTTCTATCATGGGCTAAATTTTGGCATCTGCTATTGGGAAGTAGAACTGAATCGTGGCTATAGGTAGGTAGCCTTGATGTATAGAGAACTGTCGATGCTGTAGGAGTAGTTGCTATGGAAATCTGAGGCTCTTGCTCATGAAATTTAATTATACCTCAGAATCTCTTTAGGTCTGTTATTTATATAATACATCCATTTTATGATGGAATGCTGTTGTTCACACCCAAATGTATAGCATGGTGGGTCAAATAACTTCAGTTCATGGTAAGTAACATAGGACTCCTGATACCTGTATGTCCTTTGGTCAAGCATTCATTTTCTACCAGGAGACAATAGAAAACACAGAATTATTTCTCAAGTGATATGAATTATCTGCAAAGGAGAGCATGGCTTTGATCTACATTTCTGAGGATTTCTTATTCTTAGAGTCTTTGAAGTTCATTTCTCTGTGTTGTAATCATTACAAGCACTAACATGAATTGGATCTGCTGTGATATATGAACCAAATGTCAAAGCAACTTTTCAGAGCCTGGGTCTGATGAAAAACTTCTCTAACTATGTGATCCTCTCAGAACTTCTAGATATATAGGTTTGTTGGTGAGTAATTCAAGCAGAAAGCATACCCAAGTAGGTTCTACGGTTTTACCTCCTCAAATCAAAGAACTGTGCGTCTTTCTTAGTGGTAGATTTAGCAAAATGCAACAATTTATTCTGCACCTTGATGGGGAATGTTTCAGACCACTGGAGTCCTTAAAAAATTAAACAAGATGGCAGCATCTGAATTTTCACTTTTTCATTTTCTGATCTTAGGTTATAGGAGGGAGACTTACAGGATATACTTTTGGAAGCAAAGCAAAGAATTATCCAAGGGAATTTACTAACTTTTTATTCAAAGGGCTCTGTCTAAGGTACTTGAATTGGGTGATAGCTATGACTCTCTATTCTATTGATTCAAGTCACAAAACCAGGAGGTCTAGATTACTTTGCTTATGTATATCAAGTAACATTTAAGTAGATCTATTTCAGTCTTAGTGACTTCATGTTAAACTAACTATGGGCAAACAGCTCTGGGGTTCAACTATTTTGAGGGCCTCTCTGGCTCTGAAGCCCTGTGGCATTCACACACACTTGGTCTTTGGTGGTATTCTTTTTCTGCTAGCTCTGCCAGAGTGCACATACGGTATCTAGAAACCTCAGCTCTAAGTTACAGAGTTAACCATTCTTAGCACACCTTAGATTTACAGAGGCAAATAGGAAAGGGGAGAAGCATTCTACTTGATTTCTCTCACTCTGGGATTGTGTCATATCTGTTGAATTCAAAGAGGCCCTTTGGACAGTGACATTTCCCATTCTAATCTCCTGTCTGTAGAGAATTGTCACTGTTATGGTTTGGATATGCTTTTGTCCCCCAAAAGCCCAGGTGTGAAACAATGCAAGAACATTCACAGGTGAAATGATTGGATTGGATTAACGGAGTGGTAACTAAAGGTGGGTAGGGTGTGATGGAAAAGGTCCATCGTTGGGAGCATGCCTTTGGGGTTTACGTTTGGTGAGCTGAGCTTAGCCTTTCTATGCTTCCCTCTGCCACACTCCTCCACCATGATGTTCTGATTCACCTTGAGCCCTGAAGAATGAAGCCGGCCTTCTATAGACTGAGGTCTCTGAAACTGTAAGCCCCCATATAACCTTTTTCTCCTCTACAATTGTTCTGGTCAGGTCTTTTAGTTGCAGCAGTGAAAGAGCTAATTAAAATAGTCACTAAGGAACCTTTCAAGATGCTAGCTATCTTTGCCAACACATTTCTCAAAGCTTGGTGAAGCGAATACTCTCTGGGCCCTCTCAAAGGACATGAGGAATGGATAAGCAGTAACATGTGAGAAATCTCCAGCTTTCTAATTTCCCTAATTTCTCAGATTCCTTCTTTTGTACATACTTTAAAAGTTCTAGCATCTCATTTAGTGCAGCACAATGTTAATTTGGGCTTCAGTCGACCAACTTCATAAACTCTTAGAGCTACACAAAATTCTTAGAACACATAACCCTGCGTCCATAATCTCTGGTCAGTATTTGCATACTAAATTTAGCTTAGTCCAATAACACAGTCCTTGTATCTCCTAGATCTAACATGGTCAGGATCTACTTCCATTATGTATTTCCAAGTAACTACTAATAACATAATATAAATGGAAAATATAAAAAAATATAAAAATATAATGGAAAATTATACCATTCATTTGCTATGCATAGTATATATCTTCTAGGTCAGATTTTGTGGTAGTTATCCTAAAAAATTCCAGAATTTAAGAATACTTATGAGCTTGGAAACAACAAGAGGTAGTAAAATAGTAAAAGTTCAGCATGAACTTTCAAGGCAATCACTTAAGCATGGTTATTATATGGTTTCAGGCAAGTGGGAATTGCTAATTTTACACAAGACAGGGAGGGAAAAGCTGCTTTTGTTGATGAGAGAAGTCCAGAAAAATTATGGGGAAGGCTGAAGTTATTATATTCATCAAAGTACACCCAAATATATCAGTTACAATTACTAAAATCCCATTTTTTTTACCAATGCTATAATTTAATGTTAAGCACACTACCAAGCCTGTGAATTCAGTTAGCATTATAATTCAATCACTTACACAATCATATTTCAGTTTTCACCAATCTCACTATGGGAATTCAAGAAATAAGAAATAAGAAACTTGAACTGGGAATTTAAAACTCTGATCCTGTCATTTTCTTTCTCTAATTTCTCCATTGCACTTATATAAAGTGGCATCTATTGCAACAACTACTTTGTCTTTTAAAGTTTTGCTTTATGAGACTTTGGACTTCAGGCCAAATAGTTTATAATAAAATTGTAAATAAAAAAAGTCTTCTTTGTTGTCATTTATTAGGATAGGAGAGACTGGAATACAACTAATTCAAGAACTTAGTGACTCTTTGTGGGCAGGTTAAAACTTTGGGTTAGGACATATAGAACTGGAGGTGCCTTTGAAGTGCTCAGCAAGGATGCTGTGCAAGGAGCACACTGGGTCATACTATGTACTTTAGGAAGGCTCCGAAGGGTTCTAATGGCTCTGGGCAGTTACTCATTGCTGACAGCCACCAAGGATGGTTAAAACTCCCAGTAACACTCAATAGGAACTTTAAAAATGGAGCAGCCTTATATAGCAATGCTATCTTTTTGCTTTTCTATTTCATACCCTGAGGCAGGCTGGTTCAGGTGAGCTGTCCTCCCCAGGGATGTTGCCAGAGACTGTAATGACAATCTTTATTTTTTCCTGGATTTATTAAGCTTCAGTAATTAAGAAACCTGGCAAATCCATATATCTCCTGATATCCCATGGGGATTGGCCTGATCTTTTCTAATTGTGGGTATTGTGAGTGACTGGAAGTTTCTTACACAATATATGGGAACTCATAAAAAAAACCACTAAAGTGTATAAAATTTCTATCATTTGTAATTCTCTAAGGAAGAGTTGTCTCTTGCCCTCCATTTATTTATTTATATCCCTATGGACCTAGATGTATTTGTTTTATATATGGGGTTATAACCCATGCTACTTTATTTTGTTGCATAAATTGTTCCTATTTTGGCCTTAGAGAGGTTTTTCAGGTTGGCTCCTGGGTCCCTATAAAGTCCCTCTATCCTTTTGTTTCTAGAGTATTTATCCACTTTGTGGTCCTTCAAGATGTTCATGGTTCATCTCTGGTCCACCCAATGGGAGGACGGCAGTTAGACATCAAGATCTGAACATGCTGTCACTTGCTTCTGCTTGAAGGGCACCCTCTCCTGGGTGTGCCTCATCATGAAGTTCTGCTGGTGATCAAGTCTATCGATTTTTGTTTATCTGTTCGTTTTGAACTTTGGCTGCTGCAGTTTTCTCACATGCATGTGCTGATCAACCTTGTGCTGAAACCCAAAGGAAACCCTCTGAAGATCTCTAGAGCTTTTTCCCTGAGCAGTTTTCTATTCTCCATGTAGCTGTCTCAGTTCTGGTGATCTGTGTCCAAATTTCAGTCTGCCCTGGCCTTGCCCAATTCTGAAGTTTATTTTCTCAAATTGGAGACTGACCATTGGGATCATTTTGTTTCCCTTTCTTATGCTTCTGCATGTGAACACTGCAGGTGTGATCTTAGGCAATCACAGAATAGGGACACTTCATTGATGATATCAGAACCTCGAAATCCCAATATTCCCCTAAATCCTTTTGGTCTGCAGAAAGTCTCACTGCTGGCAACTGAAGACCAGACCTCTACTCTGCAACTACTTGAGGATATAGAAGGTGCTGCCTTGCATGTGAAGATCCATCTCCACCTCTCCTCCTGGGGGCTGGACTAACCCTGGAGTTACTACAAGGTAACCTGGCAGTGGATTGTAGAGAATTCTGGTAACTTGGGAAAAAGGTTATTTCCTGAAAGAGTTGAAGACCCTCATCAATATATAGTGACTAGATCCTGAGGATAGTTCAATAAGAGAGAGAGAGAGAGAGAGAGAGAGAGAGAGAGAGAGAAGAAACAAAGTCACAATCCTTTGCCTAATTTCTGACTTGAGTCATTTCCAGACTTCAAACCCATTGATGGAAAAGAAAGACTGGATCCCTATTCATTAAAGGTGATTTAGCTGCTGCCTCTCCTGAAGATCCAACAGGTCAACAGTGACTGCAGATAAAAGTCACCATCTCTTCTAGAGACAAATCAAGCATTTGGTGACAGAGCAACTCTATTTGACATTTTTTTACTCTGGAATGGACAATGTCTTGACTGGAAATGATCCATATTTGTGGAAGGATATGCCTTTCTTACTTCCTTGGTCAGCACCATTATTTGAGAGTTTATATTGTTTGATCTACTGAAAGTCTTTGATATAGAACATTGCTTACAGTCATCTCAGGCCAGGATCATCTCAGGATCCTGTCTATAGCAAAGGAGACACAACCTGTGATACACGATCATGGTTCTATCACAGAACATACTACTCAGAAACTGTTGGCCATATGGAACAGTGGTCTGTCTAAAATCCATTTATTAAAATGTTTTTCATATATAAATGGAGTAGAATTTTTCATTTTTCTGGTTGTACATGATGTAGAATCCCACTGGTCATGTAGTCATATGTATACATGGGGTAATAATGTCTGATTCATTCTACTATTCTTTATACCCCATACCCTCATCCTCCCTTCACTATCCTCTACCTAATCTAAAGTAACTGTATTTTTCCCTAGTACTGCCCCTTCCACTGTTATTGGGAGTTAACATCCACAGAATAGCAGTTATCAAGACTACAAGCAACATTAAATGTTGGCGAGGTTGTGGGGGAAAAAGGCACACTCATACATTGCTGGTGGGACTGAAAACTGATGCAACCATTATGGAAAGCGGTATGGAGAAAACTGGGAATGGAACCACCATTTGACCCAGCTATCCCATTCCTTGGTATATACCCAAAGGACTTAAAATCAGCATATTACAGTGATGCGGCCACATCAATGTTTATAGCAGATCAACTCATAATAGCTAAACTATGGAACCGACCTAGGTGCCCTTCAATAGATGAATGGATAAAGAAAATGTGGCATATATTCACACACGAAATATTACTCAGCCTTAGAAAAGAATAAAATTATGGCATTTGCAGGTAAATGGATGGAGCTGGAGACTATCATGGAGTTAAGTGAAATAAGCCAATCCCCCAAACCAAAGGTTGAATGTTTTCTCTAAAATTTAATTTTTAATAATGCCATATTGCACAAAGAAAGACATTAAGTATTACACTGGTTTTCTAAAGAGGTGTCGATTATAACCATTATTATACATGACATATTGATAATTTCATTCATGTGTTTTTATTACAAATAGAAATTATCTCTCTTAAAGTGAATTTATTGGTAGATACCCCAAAATTCACAGGATAAATGCAGAGCAGAGTATTGAACAGAAATGATAGGAACTAGTAATGGTAAACTTAACATATAAACCATTTAATACCAGAGTTCTAATATCTTCACAGAGGAATCAACTCCCTGTATTTCTCCAGATCTTGATTCATTGTGTTCAAATATCAAAGTAGCTGGGTAGAGATGCCAATTACTATTGCTTACTTTGTATTTTTACATCGTGCCCTTTGATAAGCAGGAAGAGGTCTGACCTACCAAAGTCCCTGGGGTTCTCCTTGGTCTTCATAGTGGGAGGGCACTCTTATTTACCATGTAAACGTGATAGCACACAATGAGGCAAGAGGAACTACTTAAAGGAAATCATGTTGCTATTAATTAAGGGAGAAGTGGCTACCATATGACTAGAAAAACATAATTTCCCTCTGATACACATTTAACTAGTGTGTGTATATATATATATATATATATATATATATATATATATATATATATATATTTTGTTTTTTTTTTCTTTTATTTTGGTCAATGTACAATTTGCAATTTGTGTTCTGGATATATTGATGAACAAACCTTACTCACTTCAGACACCATTTTCTTTCCCATCTGCTGCATGGAGGTTGGGCAAAGAGACTGATTCCTCACTGCCTCTGGTGGCCAACCTCTCATTGCCATCAGGGGCAAAGCTGGTTTCTGCTGGGCATGCCTGCAGTTGTCTGCGATGCTAATGGGTTTCAGGGCCTCTGAGGACCACAGTGGTACTTCATTATGTGATGTCCTCATTAAACCAAAATTTCCAACAATCCATGTCAAAATTCTTCCTTACTGAAGAAATTTTTCCTATTGTTTAAAAATCTTGTTTCTCTTGGAGCAGATTTTTAAAATAATCTTGAACCTGGACACTGAAGGGATGCTATTTGTGACAGCAAAAATAACTCTATTGGTTTGTGCTAAGAGTGCTCTTTGAGGGAATATGGAGGTTCTCAGGGTATACTAGGACCCAAAGGTCTGTAACAAACTCTCTCACACATTGCAGGCCGTCCCCAATCCCTGTACTCCTTTGGCCATCTCCTTTTCTCTTTTATTGTCACTGCTTTCTCCCCAGTAGACCTTAACCAGTTTCTGTTACCAAAGACTTGTGGTCCTCTCTTGCACCTAGGCCAAGGCAAGTACATCAAGTGCCACTTATTCAGATTACAAAAATATCCTTTCTTGTCCAAGAAAGTTCGACAGGGGTCTTAAAAGTTCTTCATCGCTGATTGTGTTTGAATTCATAAACATAATATCTGTAACTTGACATTTTAGGTAAGATCTAGTCTATTTGTATGGAATAAGCTGAAAGGCAATGGTAAGAAAATAGTAGATGGTTGGCAGAAAATTATTCAAGCGGTTCATGTCTCCCTCTTCAAACTAGTTTCAAGAGGGTAGTGAAATAGAGCACCCTGAAAGGAAATGTGTTTTGCTGAAGGACAATGAAATCATGCTAAATTTAATGAGAATGCTTTTAAATTGTTCCTATTTCCTCTTCCAGGTGATGCTTGAAACACATTTATTCTATTCTCCTGATACTATGACAGGAAAGAAATTGTATTATTACTTCAAATACCTAGGGAAAAATAGCTGATTACTAGTTTTAACTTTCAGAATATTCTCAAATCATGCTCTTAAAGTGCATTTCTTTGCCTTACTTTCAGTGACAGAGAAATAAGGCCACCGATTTCCATTATCATTAATGACTGTTGTAATGATTCCATGCCTGATGCTTTTGATTTTTGTTTTAGAAAACACACCTACTACTGAGACTAACTCTCTTTATCGTTCACTATAAATTTCCCCTGAGACATGTGGGTTTTTTTTGTTTGTTTGTTTAAAAACACATAAATAAGAAAATAAATAAATAAAGTTCATTCTTTACTGTTAAAGTGAACTAATACTAAATTGATAGCCCTTCAGCAGAGGAATACAATAAATGAATATGTACAGTCTTTACTGTATAATGCAATATCAATAATTAGAAAACTACTTAAAAATAAGATATATAGCTGGTTGGCATATGCTTGCAATCTTAGTGACTCGGCAGGCTGAGGCAGGAGAATCACAAGTTCAAAGCCAGCCTCAGCAACTTAGTGAGGCCCTGTCTCAGAATAAAAAAAATCAAAAAGGAGTGGGGATATGGTTCAGTAATAAAGAACCTCTGTGTTCAATTCCCAGTATTACTACTACTACTCCTACTAATAATAATAATAATGAAATAAAAATGACTATATAAAATCAATGAGTGACTAAATACAAAGTTTATATAGACAATAATTGAAGGCACACCTGCCAGCTCCTTTGCTGAGGTGGAAGGATTACTTGAGACCAGGAGTTCAAGGCCAACCTGGGTAAATAGTGAGACTCTGTTTCAAACAAAAGAAAATAACAACCAAAACGAAAACAAAAATGATAACCAAGAGTGAATACTGTATGTAACTGATTTTTGCATTTATGCGGATTTTATAAGCATTAAAATTAACATTTTGGTTTTGGATATGCCTTTTTTGGAAAATGTTAGTGATAAATTGCTAATTTAAGAACTTACTAAACTTATGAAAATCATTTTGTTCTTAATAATCTGCTGCCAGTAGGATGTGAGCTTTCAGTTTTCCTAATTGTTAGGATGGTTTCAAGTCAAATGGCTACTATTTCATTCCAAGTTTATTCACCTTGGGATTACATTAGCAAGGCTGTGAGGTAACTAGCCATAATTATTGTAAACTCATAATTGCAGGATAGAGCTGAGCACGCATGAGACAGAGAAGCCAGGCTAGCCCTGGCTCCTCCATCCACCTCCACTAAGCCACTGGGCATGAGCATGAAGCCATTTTGAATCACTGAGGCTTGTCACAACATCAGGAAGAGCTGAGCCTCTCTTAGGTGAATTTTAGCCCTCATTCTTTGAGACTCCTTATGTCTTTATGAGCCTTTGTGTTCTCATAAGTTCCTATCCATCTTACCACCAAGCTCTCCCAGGTGTAGGAGAAAGATAACTACAAGAAGATATAACTGAGACATTTCACTTTCCATATATATATATATATTTTTTTTTTCCAAAACTGAAATCAGAACATGTAATTTCCTTGTTAGATAAAATGGCTTTCTATTTTATTTAAGGAAAAAATCTCAACTACTTATTGTGTGAGGAAAATGGGCTACAAATAAGATTGCCAAAACATTCTTTCCCCAAACAGTAGCATGTATTATTCTTGTTCTTGAATCTGAACTATCCTGTGACTTGCTTTGATCTATAAAATGGGACAGAAATTACCTCATGCTTGGGCATTGGATGACTCTGTTCCATGAAAAGCCTGCTATCAAAGAAGTCCAACTCCATCACTGCACAGAAAGGCCATGAGGAGAGACAGAGTGTTGGTGACAAAGAGACTGCGAAGGGAGGGGCAGGGAAGCCCTGCTAGTCCTGTCCCCTACATCCTTCTGCACTTAGCCACCAAGAGTGAGTGTGGTGCCATTTTCAATCTCCAGGTCCAGTTGAACCACCCTGGTGAACGGTGTATGGTGTAGGCAGGGAATCTGGACTATCCTGTGACTTGCTTTGATCTACAAAATGGGACAGAAATTACCTCATGCTTGTCTGCTAAGCACTGTTAAATTTTCAAAATTATGGGAAAATAAATAGTTGTTGTTGATTTGAGGCAGGGAGAGTTGGGTGGTTTGTTGTATAGCAAGAGATAGCTGATGTATTGTGACCTAGTTTCTATCTGCTCTGATTCCTGCCTGCCTTTCTAACCTTTTCCACCCACCTCCTGTAGTTCGAGCATTGGCAAACTAGAGCACAATTGCCAGATTCTACTTACATAAATAAAGTTTTATTGGAATATGTATTGTTCATAGCTTCTTTCATGTTACAACAGCAGAGTTATGTAGTTGCAGCAGAGACTTAGTTTGCAAAGCCTAAATTATTTAAAATAGGTCCCATGCATTTCCCAATACTTGCCTGTACTTCTAAAACTGTAAGATTAGAGTTTGGAATTAGTTATGGGGAGAGACCTCTCATGCCTTCAGCTTTAAAAACATAAGTGCAGTCTAGCTTTCCAGAGTTCTTTAGTGCAATATACAGATTCATAGCATGGGAATTGAAATTTTTTTTCATTCCTCTTCATTATTTTTTATATGTATCACTTTCAGAAACGTTTACAGTACTGGTACAATCTGGGACAGGAATTGGTTATCTCCATATGCTCTGGATATAATAACATCTTACCATCAAAATCTCACTCTGGTTTCTAATATTTTCCCTACTTTTATCAGGTCCAATGAATTTTCCAAGCAGTTGAGGAGCAATATCACATGGAGAGAGAAGGATTAGCCAATCATCTCAACTCAGAAAGTGAGTGACTGTCTACTTATAGGCACACTCTAATAGCAATTTGAGAAAAAGATTCATCTTTGGAGACAGGGTAGACTTCTGCTCAAGTAACAAGAACATTGGAGTACTTGATGCTTCAGGGGTAGGATCTCTCAACATATGCTAAGTTCTAATCCTGCGTGAGTCTCACAATTACTCAGATTCTTGGCACCAAACCAGCATAAAGATATTAGACCCAGTGCTTCAACTTGGTTTACTGATTTCAACTGTATCTAGTATTTAGTGGTTTCTTGGGGTTCACGTGGTTGCTCTTTGATATCCCTGAATCAACCCTGAAATTTGCTCTTGAGTTGACTCCTGTACATACATTGGATAAGCCCTTATTTTGGTTATAGATTTCAAGATTCCAGGCAGTAGATTTATATATAGAAAGAGAAGAAAATCACTAATGAATGAGTAAATAAGAATGCAGATATTTACTATAAGAAAGTGTGTCATTTTCTTTAGTTTTGATAAAAAAATCATCACCATGCCAAAAAAATAAACACAGTTCAAGAAAATTTCAGATCTGGAATGCTTTATCTATAGGGCAGTGTCATCCAATAGAGGTTTAGTAGAGCCACATATCTAATTTGAAATTTTCTGAATACAAAGCAACAGATAAAAAAGAATTAATTTTAGTAGCATATTGTCTTCAACCAAATATGTCCAAAATGTTATTATTTCAACTTGTGTCAATATGAAAATTATTAACAAGATATTTTACGATTTTTATCAAGTTTTTGAAACTCAGAATGTATTGTATATGCACAGCACATCTCAAATTAGACTGGCCACATTTTAAGTGCCCAATCTTAGTTCCTCTGAGATAGAGGAAAGAAACTGTGAGGGTGAGGACTGCTGAGGATTTGTAGCAGAGACCATTAGTGTTAATCATGCATGTTGTTTATACACGTATACATCAACCTATCTATCCCAAACACCCTTGAAGTTAGATTAAGATGATGAGATTATTTTCCAACCAGGAGGGTATGGTGAGAAGTTATAGATATCAGTTTTAAGCCTGACCCTTAGAACTATCCTATGCAGTCTTTAGCTCTTTTCCTGCTGTGGTCACTTAGAGGCCACAAGGTCCTTATGGCACTGATATGAACTGGACAGGGGTTGGTTACCCAAATCTGACTATAATATGGACAATCAATGAAGTTTTGTTGTGGTGTTTCATTGAGACTGTAGGTTTGTGTTGCAGCAACTAGAACTGACTGACCACTACATGGAGAGTGAATGACTGCTCAGCTTTTGGGAAGGGGATACCAAAAGCACAGATAATGGTGTTAACTGAATCACCTGAATTAAGAGAATAAAGTTTTTTTTTTCTTTTAATCCGTAAAAATAGAAAAGGAAAGTTGGTACTCTTATCTAATAAAGATTTAGCTTTACGAATGGAGAAGAGATGTGGGATCTAATTGAAGCAGCAATTTGAACTTTACAAGCTCTGCTAAGATCTGTTTGAAAGGAGATTGGAATACCAGAAAGGGAAATAGAGCTGGAAACCCGGAGGATATAGAGACATATCCATCTGCTGCAGGAAATATATGGTAGGAAAGAATGTTTCTGTTACCATGAAATCAGTCTTGATTTATTCAAGTCCCGGAAAAAGACAAATTTTGAATTTAAGTGAGATTTTGGAAGAATAGCATATGACCAAAGACATATTGACTGTGAACTTTGCATGTAGAGTTTTCTATAAGATACTCACACCAGGATCCATAAATTCAAAATAATTTAAAAAGGAACCGGACAAAGGAAAATGGACAAAAATTGTTTTAATATACAGGATTGATACCAAGGGAGAGGAAGGAAAGTCAAAGAAAACATGAGGACTTGAGGTGCTGTGATAATAAATTTATATATTTGTGAGAACCCAGGGTTATTTCAAAGATAGAAGCAAATAGATTCTCCCCAGTATATGGTAAGCATAGTGTCATAATTCCTTCATACTTGTATTATTGTAATAGGGTTAAAACTTGAATTTGATCCTTAATTGCACTCCCCACCCCGAATTTTCAGTGATACTAGGGGGAGAAGAATATACTGTGAGATTTGGCCACAAAATTCCACTCAAGGAAAATGTGAGCTTTTTCTTTTTTAAATCACCTTTGTGGACATATTTTTTTTTTCTTTAAAGATGAAGCTTTCTAGTGGTTATTTGGATATACATGGAGGAGGGCAGTGAGAAAGCAAATAGGACTTTTGAAGAAGATAAGACAATATGGATGGATGTGGGAAAAGATGAAGGGACAAATAGCATAGTATCAGGAAGCTGTGGAGAGGAATACTGGACAATGAGAAACTCCCAGTTCCTGCAGGACTCACAGGAGGGCATATTCCATTTGAATGTGCATAGTTCTGTTCCACTTTTAAAATAATACATAGATCCATCAGTACCCTCTTTGCACTCCCCTCGGGTTCCAATATTTAGTAATACGGATTCTGTGCAGATTGGCATTTGGGAGACAGTAAGAAATAGGACTGTTTCATGTGTGGGTAAGAGCAAGGATAAGTACTATGGAAAGCAATAGGAGCTGACATGTAAGGAGAGAAGGAGCTCAGGATTCATTAGGAACAGAATATGAGAGGGAATTCTGGCATAGGCCAACATCTTGAGGGAATCACTGGTCTTTCACAAGTTGGCAAATAAGTGGTTTGAATAGATTTTATTTACATTTCAGGGAAAAGAATAACTTTTACCCATATTTGGGTTGTTCAATAAATTCCCATTGGTTAGTCTTCTAAAATCGTCTGGATATTGTCATTTCTTCCATTCTAGTCTGTTAGTGCCCCATTCAAAATTTCTTTCTTCTTGGCTAAGACTTCTGTTATTAACTTCCCCTGGTCTTTCACATTCCTGTATTCTCCCCTTCAAACACCATTCAGAATAACAGATGAATGGCTACCATGACAGTGGGGAAAGGTGAGGATGTCTATGTTAAAAATGGCTTAATAGTTTCTAGTCATCCATAATATAGAGACCAAAATCTGTAGATGTGCTCTTTAATCCATAGAATCTATCTGTCAAGGTAGACAGAATGAGCACAGAGAGTGTCTGTGGTATGGCTGCAACGCTAGAAAATCCAAGCCCTTGGCCTGGACAATATGGCTCCCCAGATGCTGAGCCATGTAGCCAGCCCACCAATGCCTGAGAAGAAGTGCAGCCAAGAAATGGCAGCCTAATGGCAGACTGGGCAGGCTGGAGCATAGGCAGTGAGTATAGGCTACAGACTGCGGCCCAATGAGCCAGAACCTAGGTGAGTCAGGGCATGACAAACTGTCACCCTATGATGGCTGGCCAGGGCCCCCAAGCAGAGAGGAAGTGAAAGTGGGGGCACACCTGGATGGAGATTGCAGGGCTAACCAACAGCATTAGTACTTTCCCAAAACCTGACTGGCATAAATTTAGACCAATAGCATTGACCTAAGAGCTATATAAACCCCTAGACCAGCATATTCACGTGGCAACCCCTATCGAGTCCCCTGTCTCCCTGTAAGAGCTCTGTCTCTTTTCTTCTTACTTGAATAAATCCTTTTCTTTGACACACATTCTTCCTCACATGTGAATTTCATTCTTTAAGTTCCTGAGATAAAAATCCAGAACAAAGAAATTGGCAATGAGCTTCTGGAGTCTGCTGTGATACTGGAGTGCATAGCCCCCTATTAACAGCGGCAACTTGCCACTGGATAGGAGTGAAGAAGAATACGGCTTTGCCAACTGTGACCCTCAGAAGTGACACTGGCAAGCAGCCCCTGCAGTGATTAGCTGCTAACACTAAAACAGTCTTTCTTGATTTCAGAGGCCTGCAGCTTAGGCAGACTCCCCGTGCCCCCTCCCCCACCCAGCAGAAGTGGAGAATCAAGTTTCATCTCGAACCCTGGTTTCACTAGGACATTGATTTTTTTTTTTTTTTTTTTTTTTTTTTGAGAGAGAGAGAGAGAGAGAGAGTTTTAATATTTATTTTTTAGTTTTCGGCAGACACAACATCTTTGCTTTGTATGTGGTGCTGAGCATTGAACCGGGCCGCACGCATGCCAAGCAAGCGCGCTACCGCTTGAGCCACATCCCCAGCCCACTAGGACATTGATTTTATGAGAAAAATATTGTTTCAATTGCCATGACTACATTGAAATCTGGGAATTTGCTTCTGCTTTCTGATTCTGTGTGTCTTGGTTGTATGATATAATCTTCCAAGATTGACTTTGAAAACATGGGCAACATGAGTGCTTTCACATTTGGTGAATCTACCTTGGGAGGTAATGTGGAGGTTGAAACATTCCCAACACGAGGCAACCAGAGGATAAGAGCTCAAGAGATAGCTCCATACGGACCTACACATGAGTGAGGTTCCTCTGGGTGGAATTGTGATGTAGAGCTGGTATTGACCTCTAATTCATCCCAGAAATGTGGCTACTTCTTATTTTTTGCCTGCTTAGCCATCTTCCAATTCAAAAGCTTTCTCTCCCTAATCCCCTATGATTCCGTGGGTCTTGACCATCTCAATCTATATCCCAAATTTGGCTAATCATTGAACCCCATGTATTTGTTGCAGAGATTGGTCCAGTGAGGGAGCATCAGAGCAAGACAGGCTAATCAAACTGCTAATATGAGATATGGACACTGAAGAAAACGTGAAAGGAAAGGTGTAAGGGAGAAAGGGGGAAGGGATAGGTGGGGGAGGGGGCTTCACTGAAGTTAGAATCCCTGCTGGATTTTCTATCTATCTATAATTTTTTGAGATAGATATTTGGTGTTTCTGGGCTTAAGACATTTCAGTTATTCTTCTAAGAGTATATAAGTTGTTTATTGTTGAACTTATATAACATAGCTGAGCATTGTAATAAATGAGAGAGAACTGGTCAGAAATAGAGATTATTATATGCTCTGATCCATCACAAGTCATATACTCCCAGAAACATTCACAGAGGAAGTGAACAGTCTTGGTGGCTACATGGGAGCAGGAGTCTGTGTAGGAAGTGATTATCATATAAGTGTGAAACACAATTTGTTGATTTTGCACTAATACAGCTTATATCAAAAGAGGAAAGGGGCTATATTTTCCTAGTTACATTTGTATGCAGATGAAATATTTAATAAAAAAATTACTAAGGTATTTTTATCAGCTAGTGATATTCAAATGGCCTTAATATTTTCATATTTATTTCTTGTTTCCAATGGGAGGTGAAGTTGGTAAGCATATTTCTTCAGGACATGTTTAATAATGAGCATAGTCTCTCTTCTGTAGAACAGAATAGAGAACCTAGAAGCAGAGAAGCTCATCTGATTTTTTTATACCTTTATTTTGTTTGTTTGTTTATTTATTTATTTAACTTTATTTATTTATAGGTGGTGCTGAAGATCGAACCCAGGATCTCACACTTGCCAGGCGATCTACCACTGAGCCCTAACCCCAGCCCCTTATTTATTTTTTTATGTGGTGTTGAGGATCGAACCCAGTGCCTCACACATGCTAGGCAAGAGCTCTACTACTGAGGCACAACCCCATTCCCTCATCTGATTTTTGACAAAGATGTAAAACCAATTTAACAAAAGAGATAAATAATTAGTACTAGAGTAGTAAGTCGGACCTACATAGGAAGAAATGTTGGCCTTTACCTAAATCTTACAACTGCTGCAAAAATAACTCAAAAGGAATCACTGACTTAAATATAAAGTATAAAACTGTAAAACTTTTAGGAAAAATAGTATAAAATCATCATATTTAGGACTAATTTAGATCTTAAACTTGATGATTCATAAATGACTCAAAAGAAAAAATAAGTTGAACCTCATCAAAATAAAAAACATAAATTTTTGTCCCATGAAAGTTCTTATTAAAAGATATAAAGACAGTTTAAATACAGGAAACAATATGTTTACAAGCAATGTATCTGTTCAAAGATTAATGTCTAAAATATATTACAATTTAACTGTAAAAGGAAACCATTCAATTAGAAAAATGGGCAAAAGTCATTAACCATCATATCACTAAAGAGGACATATCGATGGAAAATAAACACATAAAAAGATGCTCAGCATCCTTAGGCATTAGAGAAATGCAACTTAAAACTACATCAGGAGCCAGGCGCAGTGGAGGCATGCCTGTAATTAAAGCAACTTGGGAGGATAAGGCAGGAGGATCACAAGTTCAAAGCCAGTCTCAGCCCTCAGCAACTTAGTGAGGTACTGAGCAACTCAGTGAGAACCTGTCGTTAAATAAAATATTTAAAAAGGGCTGGGGATGTGGCTCATGGTTAAACACCCTGGGTTCAATCCCCAGTACAAACAAAACAAAACAAAACAAAAACAAAAACAAAAAGCCTCACAAAACAATACAACATGATATCACTATATATCCATCAGAATGGCAAAACCAAGAAGAAAAAAAAAAAGTGTGACAGCAGGAAACAGGAATAAGGATGTGGAGAAATCAGGACACTCATACATTATTGTTGGTGTAAGTATAAAATGTTAGAGCCACTCTTGAAAAGTGAGAATTGTTTAAAGACTGAACACGCAACTGTCTAATCCAACAATTGCATTACTAAACATTTATCCCAAAAAAGTGAAAACTCTGCTCACACAAATCTATAGATCAGTGTAAATCTGAAGTCCTCCTAGAGGTCCTTCAATGGCTGAAAGGTATAACAATGTGCAGTGCCTACACGCCATGGAATACTACTCAGAAGTGTCAGGAAGCAAAGTATTAACACATGCAATGGCTTGGATGAATTTCTAGGGAATTGTGAAACCTGGAAAAAGCCACTCCCAAGAGGTTCTATATTAGATGAATTTAGAATATAACATTCTTGAAATTGCACAACTTTAGAAACAGAGAACAGCTTGATTAGTGGTTTCCTAGAATTAGGAATGTCTACTTGAAGAGGAGAGAGTTGAAGTGTAGTCAGGAAGGGGCAGGACAAAGGATCCTGTAGTAATAGGACTGTCCTGTGTTTTGACGGTGTTGGGGATGCAGGTATCCACAGATGTGACAAGCTAGAAGAGCTAAATGCACAAGCACACACACCCCAGGACGCAGGCGGATTGAATATATGTTAATATCCTGATCAGGATATTGTTTTGCAAGACATTATATTTTAAGGAAATTATAAAGGGTATTTAGGATCTCTCTGTGTTGTTTTTTTTAGTTTATGGAAATCTGTAGTCATTTAAAACCAAATAATTTAATAAAGTCATTACCTGTTACACTTTTGTCTCAGTCACTCTGATCCATTGACCCAGGGACCATTCCTCAGCCTTTTCCTCTTTCTTTAACAGACTTACCCTCCACAGGGCAACACGTGCCAGAAGCCCTCATTTTTGCTTGCACAAACCATTAGAGCATCCCTGTCACTCACCACCCACCTTGAAACTCAGCTTCCTGTTTCTGAGGATGAGATCAGCAAGCTAAGAGATAAGAATTCAGTTAATCCAATTTCCTGGATTCAGTAGTTCCAAAGAATTATTTACCAAGTCAAGCTTACTTAAGATCTTGGGGTCCAGGTTTATACCACTGTAGCCTGCTTTCTTCAAGTGAGGTTTGCTCTTTGTAAGACAATGGACTGTATTGTGAGAGGGAAGTGGGTGTTGATCTGTGCTGTAACATCCTGGATTTGATCAGCAGAAAACAGGACAACAAGCACAAGAAGGCACAGTCATAATGCACACATCCTTCCTTCAGTCAGAACATTTCACAGTGAGAACCATCTAGGTGGCACTCACACACAGAATCTAGAAGGCAGGCCCGGCCAGAGGTAGTAAGAAAGGATGTGCTTTCATATTCATTCCCTAAACTGTGATGCATCCTAGATCTCCCTTTCTACTTTGCAAATCCCTCATTTCTCCCTGAATTGGCGATTGGCAGGCCTTACTATGATGTTAGAATCTCTTGTGGCAACATTTAAACAATGTCTGTGTTGGGCCTACACTAAGAACACAGATTTAATTGGTTCAGGAAAGAGACAGACATAAAAACACTATCTAGTTGACACTGTTGCACAGAGCAGGCTAAGAACCCTGAGGGTCTCAAAGAGCCCCCTACTCTCTAAGGCTGGAAAGTCAGATGTTGATGTTTAAGGGATTCATCAGGGAACTGCTAATGTACCAAATATCAGGCAGGCTGCTGTGGAGCATCCACATTTTCCTTGGAGTCCTATATTTGTCTTGATTCCCATGTTTCCCGAATGTCCCACTCTAATAGAATTATACTCTCCCATATTCTGTCATTTGATTTTTATTGTAATTTGTGTTGGTCTGGGGTTGGAGCTCAGTGGAAGAGCACTTGCCTTGCACAAGTGAGGCACGGGGTTTGATCCTCCACACCACATACAAATAAAATAAATAAAATAAAGGCATTGTGTTCAACTATATCTAAAACTATAAAATGTTTTCTCATCACATGACCAGGCATTGATGTATACCACTAAAGCAAAAACCTCATTTGTGAGCAAGGAAATACCCTATGATTGGGCCCAGTCCTGCCAAAACACCAGTGATGCAGGTACTTTTCTAAAAAATTTACTATCTCTTTTCTTTGGTACCCAAGAGGTGCTTAGGAAGATAGTCCCCCGGCCTTTGATAAGCAAGCTGGTTGGACTTTTTGGCACTGTGTGAATGAAAAGTCTTTCTTCTGTCAGTTCACAGAGCTTGAGAAGTGGCATCTCACCAACCCTGCCCAAGATGTTCAGAGAAACAAAATCCCATAAGATGGTTCTTTATGCTCATTGGCTGTAGTTAATCAAATACCCCTTTTTACCTTTTTAGACAAAAGGCTGGACTAAATCATTTTTAGATTGATTTTTGGATCTATTAATAAATTGGTGAAGACAATTTCAAAACAATTTATAAAGCCAAATTGTACCCTTCCCTAAGAAGGAAGTGTTACAGCTTTTCTGGATTCAATGTTCTTGTTATTTGAATAAAAGAATATCTTTCCTGTCCACTTAAACACATTGAATTGAATTATACCGCCTTTTGATCTTCCCATCTTTGAATTCATGAATAAAATATTTTGCTGGGGCACAGTGAGATTTCTGCTTCTGGGACATGATCAGGAAAAGTCAAAGGCAAGTTGCCAAAGTTAACATCACATTTTAAAAAAACCTCCTTACTGCTATTTGTATTTCTTACTGCCATAGCTATAGCAGTTGGCTTAAAGGAAGTCACACAGAATTTACAGCATTAATGAAAACTTTCTTGAGAAGGGCTTAGTGTAATCAAACCTCAAAACGTTGTAGAAGATCTCATTTTACTCACTGATCATTTTTCTATTTTCAACAGAAGCATAAGGAATATGGTTAATGAAATACAAATTTCATATAAGAATAAATATAATATTACTTTTTAAAAAATACTTGTTTTTTAGTTGTAGTTGGACACAATGCCTTTAATTTATTCATTTTTATATGGTGTTAAGAATTGAGCCGAGGTCCTCGAACATGCTAGGTGAACACTCTACTGCTGAGCCACAATCCCAGCCCCAATAATATTAACTTTTGAAATGCTAAATGTTATGCAGGTCAAAGGTTTTACTTGTACTTTTCCTTATATAGTTGAATGCCAGGAATTTGGCATGAAGGTACAAATCTTATAAATAAATCATACTTTTTAAAATAAAATTGTTAGATTTACATTTAACCAAATTATGCATTTTGTGCTCATCAGAAACCAGAGAGAATTTAGGGAAAATGATATTTCCTCCTTGAGGCACCTAAGGCATAGGAGATTTGTTTTGGTTTTAAATATAGTACAAAGTTATTACTGAAAGTAATAAACATAGAACCCCCCTATTGTTCCTAGTCTTGGAATAATTTTAATTTACATTTTAAAAGACAACTCTTTCCTTCTTAAAGGTTCTAAATATTATTTGTGTAAAGTGGAAAAGAAGGGGACATCATTTTGCTTACTCATAAAAAAATTCACCAAAGCTCGTCAAATTTAAATAAATCCAGTGGTTAAAGCATTATCAAAGAAAAGATGATATGAATGAAGAAGTGTTCAAGTACCCAAAACCACATGAGTGAGCTTGTGGAAACAGCACAGGCTTCTCTTCTTGATCTTGAATTTCCATCTCAGGATTTGATGGGGTTCTTTCTGCCTCATGCTGCCTATAGCTACCCTCCTCTGCCTGTTTCTTCAAACAGGTCACTCTTCCTTGTAAGATCCACACATGGAAATGGACATTTAACTGGCAACAAGCCTGCATAATTTATGATTAGATTAGAGTGTAATCAAAACCAAGCTTTTGTTTGGGGGAGGGTTTTATAATTCAATAAAAGGCCCACATTATTTTGTTAGTGTTTTATAAATAAGGATTCCTTTCTTGTTCTCTCCTCTCTGCATCCTTATTGTTGTATTTTTTGGTGTATTTGTTTGTTTGTTTGTTTTGGAACTAAATAGATGTTACTGAGTTTGCTTAATTCGTAGTCTGTAGTCTTTTGACTAGTCCAAGTGATCCAAGATGAGAGAAGATTTGAATATATTGAGCTAATCTACTTTATATAATAATGTATGAAGATACTGGTCATTTGGGAAATGCTAAATGTTATGAATGTTAAGCAAGAGTTTTCCAGAAGGTTTTACTTGTACTTTTCTTTATACAGTTGCATGTCAGGAATTTGGCATGAAGGTACAAATCTATATTACTGATTCCTGTTTTATGGTATTGGAGAAATGTGGTTGACAAAACTCCCCACTTAAATTTGCAGCCTGATTCTACCATGTTGATGGGAAGGCATAATTGAAGAGCTTCTTGGAATAAAATAGTAATCAAAAAAACAAAACATATGCTAACTTTGCTATAAAACAGAAAATTTGATGTGTTCAGTGGATTTGCACAAATTAAGTATTATTCAGATACTTTAGGATTAAAAATTCATTTCCATTCTATACATTCATGGGAACACACAATAGTTTTATTTGCTTATGAGAAAGACTATTTTGATTTTACATTTAGTATATACTGGGACTTCTGACTATCTTAAACTTTCAAGTAGCTATCGTAAATTAGTAAATAAGTAAACTGTTGTTATCACAAGGGTCATGTGTAAATGGACATGACATTTTGAACTGTTTTATGCTAAGCATAGTCCATGTGCCATTTTCCGAAGTGAATATCTACATAAAGGTAATGTGGATTTAGTCTCTCTCTGCCTAAATCATGACAACCCACAAATTGCTGAACTATGAATTCCTAGTTTTATCATGCTACTATTTTTAAATATAGGTCAATATTTAAAAGGAACAATAAAAGATATCTCTCAAAAGCGAAACTATTTTAAGCATTCTTAATAATTTGGTTTTAAATTGTGTATGAAATGAAGCATCATTTTTTAAATGCAAAATGAGATTTCATTTTACAATGGAGTAAAAACTCAATATGGTAGTTCTGTGAGTTTTTAGGCCAACTGTAAAAAAAGAGTGGGAGGGAAACAACTGAGGACTTATTGCTTCCAGTTCCAGAATTATAACCTGAGACAGAATGCTCAGGGAATCAACTTAAATTACTGTGACAGAGCAGGAGGAGAGAAATATTTTTTAGATATTTTGCAGAGAACATTTTATATATGTAGTTTTGTCAGGAAATGAGATACTCTATGGAAGTAAATATTCTGGATAACTAAGCTAAAATATTTAGCCATAGTTGATTTAAAAAATAATGTATTTTCTTTTTTATCTTTTTTCAGTGGTGAAAAAATAGCCCCATTACTTCTGATTTGAAAGCTCAGTGTTATTAACATGTTGATCTCTGAGGACTTCCAGGGCTGTCGCCAATAAGCCACACCACCTGGTCCCACCATCTTCCAAAGGTAGATTAATTTGCCACATAGTGTGTTTTCCTCTTTAATTAATATCATATTTATGTAATAGTAATGTGCTAAAATACAATTTTAAAACATTCAAATCACATCAATCATACAAATAAAAAATGAACTCTTCTCAAATATTTTGCAAGGTGTCAATTAAAGAATCAGGAAGATATTTCAATGAACAGACAAGTAGATAGGGAGGCTGAAGTCCATTTATGCATATTTATAAAATTAGTCAATACCCAAAGGGTAATAGTCAGTTTTCTACCTCTCAGGAACATTTTGCATTACTACTAGTTTTATATAATTTTAAGTTATAAAATAATTCAGGAAATTTAAGGCTGAGAGGACCTAAAAAAGTAGACAGGAGATACCTAGTAATATTTTTAATCTTTTTACTTTTTAAAAAATGAAATAAAAATATTTATTACTTCCACCCTGGCATTGTTCTGAGAACTTCACATGCATTAATTAATTTGTCTTTCACAAGCAATTTTGCTGCAAGCAATAGTAATAATAATGATAACTGCTAATACTATGTGGAAATACTATTACTATCCCATTTTATAGATGCTGTCACTCTGAAAGGTGGCCCTTGGTGGGATTTGACCCCAAGACATTGGGCTCCATCTTTTGTCCCATGCTCTACTATAATATTGACATTTTTAGGAGGAAAACTTAATTGTAGATGACTCTAAAGTTTTTAAAAGGCTGTTTTATGTTGTTATTTGTAAAAAAAATTAAATGAAGTGTTTTTCAGGTTGCCATGGACAATCATATGTATGAGACTCTTAATCCACCAGTGTTGAGTTACACATAATTCACTCTGCTGGCTTTGAAACTGTACTGGCAGCTTCAAGTCTTTCTACTGAATTATCAGGAATAACTTTCTGTTAACTGCTGATTTGAATTTTAATTACATCCCTGTCTTTGATTAGGATGGAGTCTAACTTTTGGATAAATGGTACCTATTCTAAGTGTCCTTTTCATAAGATATTACTACATTATAGTAACTAACGTAGACTGCTATGATGTGTGTCTCATAGAGTTCAGATTGGATGTTGTATCTTAAAATCATAGGCATATTTTTAATGAATAATAAAAATATTGGGATGAAATAATGTATCTACTTTCACATAAATCCAAAATGTTAAAATCATATGAAAATATTAATATTAAATAAAATTATTCTCTATGCCAGTGGTTCTCAGCACTTCTCAGACTATTGTATTCCTTTAGGGATTCATGAAGCCAAACTATTGTTTTAATTAAAAAAAGTAAGATATCACCTGCCGTATTCACTGGGTTGACTTTTGTGGATAGGACAAAATCCATCATGGGAGAAACTTCTGGTAATTTAGCATAAACAAAGTAGTACCAGTAAGGTTGTAAAAATGAAAGGTAGGTTCACTTAAGAATATCTTCATAGAAGCAATAGAAATGATAAGTTTGATTAAATCTTCACTATATTAAAAATTGTTTCATGCTCTGAGTGATAACAGAGGGAATAGGTGTGATGTGTTTCTGCTGTTTACCAAATGTATAATTCATACTTATGATGCAAAGATGAACTAAAAAATGCTACAAACACCGCTTTACACGAAAGAACCAAATAAACACATTGTACATTCGGACTTGTAAATTTGGGACACATTTCTTCTGTCATGAATACAATGAGCAAACTTTGAAAGGAAAACATTTGACTCCATGTTGACTCCATGTTGCTAATGACAAAATTCAGTCTTTCACAGAAATTAGAATTTTCAGCTTTTTGATGAGTCTTATGAAGATATTATCAAATGTACCTCTAAAATCATATCATATAACCAATGTGTCAAAATTTGGAAGAAATGCTTTGTTCAGTGGGCCAATAATGTACAAATTATTAATATGTGATATTACAAAATTTGGGGGGTGTCAGTTCCACTTAGGTACATCCAAAACCAACAGACATTCACATGGATATTATTGTGTGAAATGTGGACTTCCATTTGGATTCTACATTATAACAAACCTTTAACTAGAAATTGTTGGGTTTTGGGGTAAGATCAAAGAAAAATTGTCACAATTATTTTAAAAGGCTATAAAAGCATTTCTCTGTCCTATAACATGAATTGACTGTAGAATTAGATATGGAAGCCCAGCTGTGCTGTCTTACTTTAAACAGCATTACAGAGGATTTTACAAATGTAATATGATGCCACTGTTCTCATTACCTTTTTGTCTTAGAAAATGTAGAATTTTTTTTTTTTTTTTTTAAATCAGGGATTGAACACAGGGGTGCTGAACTACTGAGGCACATTCTACCCATTTAAAAAAATACTTTTTAAAAATTTTGAGACAGGGTGTCCCTAAGTTACTTAGGGCCTGGCCAAATTGATGAGGCTGGCTTTGAACTTGCAATCCTCCTGCCTCAGCCTCCAGAGCCACTGGGATTAAGGCATGTGACACTATTCCCAGTTGTAGAGTTTAAAAAAATTTTTTTTTAATCAAAATGTTTTCTTACTCTGTTATGAAATTCACTAAGAGATATTGAGGAAGATATAGAAGGGCATAGGCTGCCAGGGAAAGATGTCCAATGAGGAGGTCAGGGGCCCGGCCAAACCAAAGGAGTATGGAGATGTTCTGCAAATGAGGTTAACTTCCCACTTGACAAAAGTTCTCGTGGACGTAAGTGGGGACCCAATCGGATAATTCCATGCTGGTGCTTCTAAGTGGGGGATCCATATGAAAAACTAAGCAGATGCATGGACAGAGGGGGCACCAATCAATAATAGTGAGGAGCACATGGACAGGGGAGGAGGTAAGGAATGGAAGAAAGTCCAGAGACCATAAAAAGAATATGCCAAAATTCTCCCACCAGATTCCCAGCTCTGGGGCTCCTTCTCTTTGGTTAAGTCTCTCTCTCTTACTTTTGCAATAAATCTACTTCTTGCTTTCTATCTCTGTGTCCTGTTCTGCAGTGCTTTGCTGAATGTAGACAACAAATCCAGCACACCTAGATGGTAACAATATTAAAAAATTTTAATTTATATTATGAAAATATTTATACATGTAACCCACATAAACAAAGACTTGAGGTGCTCAACAGTATTTAAGAGTGTAAGGGATCAGGAAATCATAGTTTGACACCCAATGCCTCTCACTTTGAGTCATTGTTTAACGTTCTATTTTTATTTAATGAAAGAAAAGATATTTATTTAATGACTACCATGCATCCAGCACTGATTTTTATTTTGGAATTGAAAATAGGTGATAGATGAAACAGATGATGTCTCTTTCCTCCCAAAACTTATATTTTGATGCAGGGGACACATGCAAATTGGTCATTTTTAGTAGGAGTGGGGAAAAGGAGTCTGTTTAGGGATATATTATATTGGAGCTGCCTGTTAAATGTTCAGTTACAGCCTTGGTTTGATATATGAATTTGAAATTTAAAGCACTTTTATTTTTACTTCTAATTAGTTTATTTTGGAAAGAAAAACAAATAAATCCTTAAATTATGTATTGGTGCATTGAAGCACTTTAAAATTATTTTAAAAGATTCATTATAGTCTTTCTTTTCAATCACAACATTCGTATTTTCTGAAATTGTAGCACACATACTTTTTGGTAAAATTAATATTTAGCATTTTAAAATGTATAATAATGGTCCTATTAATCATTTTTAATTTTCCCTTTCTCCTCATACCATTATTACCCTTGAGTAGAAGACATCAAACAGTAAAGTATTGCAGAAGTACATAAATTCCTTTCCTAGAGATTTTGAAAGAATTAAAAGAACATTTATTTGTGCAATTTTAAATAATTGCTAGAAGATTGTAAGTTAAATAGACTTTTGGAGATCTAGGATTTTAGATTATAGGTAGTACGTAAAAAAAAAAAAGCCTCAAAATAATTAAATGGTTACACAGATGACTTCAATGAAATGTATAGCAAAATGCATGTACTTTTTCCTAACTGGACACATTTTATACAGAATGTCATAAATGTCGGGAAGCATGTTAACGTAGCACAACTATTTTAAAAGATTCTGAACTATATTCATGATAAAGAATCAACACGGCAAGATACAGAAGGAGGAATTCTGCATGATATTCCCAGATGCTCTAGGTAGATAACTTGGTACCTATTTAAAATGGAAAGAATTCTCAGTTCTAAAATTGGGAAGTCCATGTAATTCCCTGCTTTGACTTTAGAAACCAGTTCCAATAGCATAAATCAGGACAAGAATGAACCACGCATAACAAAAGAAATTCCTGATCCTTTCCCAACCTATTAGAATGCTTTGCAACTATTCACAAATAATGTTGGTGGGGAACTTTCAACAGGATACACTTTGAAAATTAAAACACTTGGTGTCATCAAGTACCATTCTACAGGCATGTGGTAGAAACATCATTATTAGTCCCTATTTCTAAAAGTTGTATATAAAAAACCACAGCTTAAAGGGCAGATATTTTTGATTGTTTTTACTGGGATAAAGTTCTCTTTTTGGTTAAGTTGAATGCCTCACTGAAATTTCTTTAAAAATAGATATTACTTTACTCAACTACTATTTGGGCTGGTTTTATGAAAGCAGATATTTGATATCAAGCCCATGCTTTAACCCCTGTGGGTCATGTTTTCCTCTCGGATGAAAGGATGGCATTCTACTAGATATGGAACTAAAAAGGTTATGTATGAAAAATAAATTTTAAAGCACTATTTAAGTGTAAGTGTCACTAAATAAATACTTTTCTAATTTCCTTTAAAACATTTGAATTAAAATATTTCTTATTTGGCTATTTTTTTAATCCACATAATTAGAGGAGCCATTCAATCCCAAGTAGAACCTATCATTCCAAATGCATTATTAAATCTATGTACAGTCACTTAGAAGGGAATAAGTTCCAAGACACTTCTCTTACATATGTGAATACATGTGAACTTGTGTTTTATTATATAAGCATATATCTTTGACGTTTTCCATATGTGTATGTGTTTACATATTTATACGTGATTATGTGTATATACATATATCTTTGATTTTTTCCCATTTATATATATGTATGCATGTATATGTGATCATGGTTATTAAACACCACAGATAAAATGACTCAGAATGCTGAAGATACCACATAATTACACTTTATTAAGAATATTTTAATTATTTTATGAAGTGCATTTTATTATGTTATCAAGTATTTTTTATCATGGTGTTGTGCTTCCTGAACTGAATATCAACATCCAGCAAGTCTAAGATTTGTTTAGGTTGAGTTTGCCAAAGGGAAATGTATATAAGGATTATGTTCAGGCCAGGCTATGAGAAGTCTAATCTCGGTCAAGATTTCAGGCATTATTTTAGGGAAGAACATTATTTGGCTTGCTTACTCTGTGACAACCCAAACATGATTCCTCACCTCCAGTGCCACGGGCATTCTTGACAGCTCTCTCTGTGATGCTGGTAAATCTACTTCAGCAGAAACGTAAGACAGATCAGATGTTACTAGAAACTGATCTGTAGTGCTCAGTTCCTGGGGCTTTGTATCAGCAGTTCATAGTACCTTTAGGGGAATTCAGTGCCTGTTGCAAACCTAATAGCTGAAACCAAACCAATCTACCAGGAGGCATGATGAAAGCAGTCATTATGTGGAAGGTCACAAATGAGCCAGCGTTGTGCCTACTGACAATCATTAGGCTTCTTTCTGGATGATCTTCTCTTCCCTATTCCTTTCCAATAAATCAGAAACAGCTAACAGTCATGTTAACAGAATTTTCATTAATTCAGTGCGTGCTTTAAAAATTGACACATTGAACTTATAATAGCTCTGAAGATGAAATTTTGCCTCCTGCCGCCCACCTAAAATCATTGTATCTCTCATACAACTGGCTTCTACCAGTTCAAAGGGCTTTGATCCTCGCCCCCCCCCAGCCCGCCCAATAATATGATTTGCATTTTTTTTTTTGAGTAAATATCAAATAGTTCCACAATCCACTGTTTGGGTCATGAAATATTTTCCTTTTAGACTAGTAGACCAGACAGATATGAATAGGGAATGAAAATAATAACAAAAAAGATCATGTTCCCCTGCTGTTCAATCCCCAGCATTAGCACGTGCACACACATGTGCATGAAAATGTGTGCACATGCATGTGCGTGCACTTACACACACACACATACACACACACACACACACACACACACACCAGTCATCTTGGGTCATAGCAAAAGTGAAGTCAGGGTTGATAGGTGGCAACAGAGACAGACCACCAGCAAGGAGTGAAGCCAGGGTGAAGATGTTCTGCACAATAACTCTTCAAGAAAACAGCTTGTTGAGTTAACGGAGAGTTCTAATTCTGTGAGCAGACCATGGGTCCATGCCAACCCCTATTCCTGTACCCTCCAGAAGTAAATCACCATGGTTATAAAAGGGGAAGTCATACAGCTTTGCATGTGTCTCAGGAGAGGAGTCAGAGAAAAGAAGGAAAATGGATCATGAAAACTTCAGGAATGTGTCATCATGGGACTGGTCGTTCCATATCACCTTTCTTTCTTGATGGGTGAGGAACAAACACTGTACATATGTCTAGGCAAACCACTCTGCACACTCATACAGCCAAGAACTGGGTGCTTCCCTGTATGCAGGAGACACCCTCAAGAAAGAATTATGATGATGCCTAATATAATTTGTAGTTTAGGTCAACATGAATACCTGTGATGAGATAGTTTTCAAACTATATTGGACATTTTACAATTGCATTTTATACAGAATATTTAATGTGTCAAAAAAACTCCCCATCAGCTGCATGAGTGCTAAGGCAATTATATTCTCTTATAATAAAAAGTGTGAAGGAAGGGAGCTTCTATGTTTGGTGGATGCAGCCATTTGGCAATTTCACCTGAAATCTAGTTATTTTTGTGTTTCAGCTCTGCCATCTTTAGAATATGGAAGCAATTCTCTCTCTTATGATTATACTAGATCAATTTCATTTTCGCATAATGTTATGGTTTAGATATGCGGTGTCCCCCAAAGATTCATGTGTGAGACAATGCAAGAAGGTTTATAGGTGAAATAATTGGGTTATGAGAGCCTTAGCCAATCAGTGCATAACTCCTCTGATCACTGTAGCCCCGTAGGGTGTGAGTGGAGGAGGTGGGTTCCTGAGGGCATGATTTTGGGTTAAATATTTTGTCCTTTTTCATCAGACCTCTCTATCTGCTTCCTGGTAGTCATGGCCTAAGTTGCTTTCTTCCACCACACACCTCCGCCATAATGTTCTGCCTCACCTCAAGCCCTGAGGAATGGAGATGGTCATCTATGGACTGAGACTCTGAAACTATGATTCCCCAAGATAAACTTTTCTTCCTCTGATTGTTCTTGTCAGTTATTTTGGTCACAGCAGCAAAAAAGCTAATTAAAACACATGACAACACTTGGAGACCAAAAAAGGGGCTGTTATTCTTGTTGGTCCTTTATATGTTGTTCATATTTAATCTATGAGGAAAACTTTCTTGGAAGCTCCCCATGATTACTACAATTGATTTATATTTATATTTAAATTACCACAATTGATTTATATTTATATTTAAATTAAACACTAGAAAAGGTAAGATAATGGGAACACCAAGGAAATGCATATGTTAAATTATACCAGAAATGTAACGGCACCCCTGCTGTTCCTTATTCCCCTCCCAAACATCCTCAGACAAGCATTGATCTACTTTTTGTCATTAGAGGTTAGGTTGTATTCCCTAAAAGTTTTTATAAATGCAATCCCAAGCTACCCCTGTCTTGTTTTTCTTTCTGTTATTTTTTTCAAATATATGAGAGTTTTCCTTGTAGTTTAGTGGAACAATAATGTATTCCTTTTAGTTGGTGAGTAGTTTTACAGTTTAAAGATATACCACATTTATTTATCCTTGCACAAGTTTATGGGCAAATGTGAATTATTTCCAAAATTTGGCCAATACTAATAAAGCTGACACAGATGTTCATGTGTGCACATATACTTTCCCTTCTCTCAGGGAGTGGGATGCAAAGACTGTAGACTCAGCATTTGAGAAAAATGGCTCACACATTTGCACTGTGGTGAGTTCTCACTCCCAGTGTCTGGCAGGGACCAGTTTCTGCACAGGTTTTCCAATGTGTGTGCACCCCTTCTCTTTATTTACTGGGTGTGTGGTAGAATTGAACTATGGTTTTAGTTTGCACTTCCCTAATACCTATGGTGCAGCTCACATCTTGATGTGATAATTTGCCATCTGTATGCTATCTTATGTAACATGTTTGTTCAATTCCACTCTCCACATTTTAAAATTGGGCTGTTAGACTTTTTCTTTTTGAGTTGTATGAATTCTCTACCTAATTTAGATACAAATAGTTGGTTTAATATATGGTTTGCAAATATGTTCCTCAATGGATTGCCATTTTCTTCTTTTAAAAGTCTATTTTGAAATACAATATTTTTTGTTTGAGTGAGATCTGTTAAAAATTTAAATTTCAGAATTAAGAGAAAATTTTCTGTTGTTTAAGACACTCTCATGCTTAATTATAAATGTCACATTTTGCTATGACATCCCCAGAAACTAATATACTATATAATTCCAGCATCATTTATTGAAAAAGCTATTTTTTTCTACATTAAATTGTCATTGTTCCTTTATGCAAAATCAATGGACCATGTACCATGGGTCTATTTCTGAACATTCTATCCTACTCTATTGATAAATCTATGCTCTACTTCTATACCATTTATAGTTTGTCTTTAGAACTACTTTTAAAATAAGAAGCTTTGTAGTAAATGTTGAGGTCATTCAGTTGAATCCTGACTACTTTTTAT
Source organism: Callospermophilus lateralis (assembly GCF_048772815.1). Taxonomy (NCBI): domain Eukaryota; kingdom Metazoa; phylum Chordata; class Mammalia; order Rodentia; family Sciuridae; genus Callospermophilus; species Callospermophilus lateralis. The sequence goes on along the minus strand of NC_135313.1, from coordinate 12,899,863 downwards.
TGTTTTGCAGTATAGGTGATTGAACCCAGTGCCTTGCACATGTTAGGCAAGGGCTGTACCACTGAGCTACATCCCTAGCCCTTCTTACTTTAATTTTGTTTTTAGACAGAATCTTGCTAAGTTGCTGAGGCTGGCCTCAAGCTTATAATACTTTTGTCTGTGTTTCCCCAGCAGCTGGAATTTCAGGCCTGTGTTACCATGCCACCTAAATTTGGCTTATTTTCAGTGTTTTTTTTTTTTTTTTTTTATTTCCATGGGAACTTTAGGAACATTTTGTTGATTTTTTTTTAATGAAAAAACTTCTTTAAGATTTTGATTGAGATAGTATGATATCTTTGGATTAACACCTTAAAATCCAAGCAATGTTGACTTTTCTAACAGGAGCATACTATACCTCTTCATTTATGTAGCTCTTTGATTGCTCTCACCATAATATTTCTAATATAAAGAGGTCTTTCTACATTTGTCAAAAATTTCCAATGGATTTCATACATTTTGATACTGTGGTAAATAGTAATATATTTTATTGCAATTTCTGCTACATAATAAGTTTCTTCTGTTCTGGGCTTATGTCCTATAACTGTGCTTAATTCTTCCATTAGTTCTGAATTTTCTAGTAGATTGTACTTTATCATCTTTGTAGATTGTCACGTCATCTAACAATACAGTTAGTCTGACTTCTTTCCAACCTATAGGTTGGAAACTCACAGGCCTTTTCTCTTTTTTATCTGTGATAATATGGCAGCAATTACCTCTTGGCTGGTGAACAGATGATGAGAGCAGATCTTATCAGGAAAGCATCTACTCTTCTGATATTATTTATGATGCTATTGTAGTTTATATTTGTTTGTTTTGTAGTTATAATTTAACAGATTAAGAAGATTTTAGTTTACTTATAGATTACTGAGATAATTTTAAATTTCTTAAACATGTTTTTGAGTAAATGTTTTCTATTAATGCAGTCATATGTATATATGTATGTGTATATATATATATTTTTTTTTATTTTTTTTTCTGTTGATGTGCTGAATTATATTTAAAAGTTAAGTTAATCTTGTGTTTCTGGGATAAAAACATCAGGTCAGAATGTTCAATCCTTTTAAAATATATGTTTGGTTTTAACTTGTTAAACTTTTGTTAAGAATATTTTACATTAGCATACCTGAAGGAATTTTATTTATAGTTTGCTTTTCTTAAGATATCTTTCTTTTGATTTTTTGGAGATGTCATCATGACACTGGTCTTAGGGGATAAATTGTTACGTATTTCCTTAAAATTTCTGGAAGATTTTGTGCAGAATTATTTTTAAATAACTTTATAGAATTGGTCTTTTAAAATCCTTGGTATAATTCAACACAGACATTTAGGTCAAAAGGGTTTTGGAGTGGGAAGAATTTTAACTAAAATTGTAATTTCTTTGGTAGACATAGGGCTATTAATTCTTCTTAGGTGAGGTCTCTTAGTTTGTTTTTCAAGTAATTTGTCAGTTTTATTCAAATAGACAAATTGCACTTTGAATATGCATAAAGCTATGCTGATAGCACTTCTCTCATTTCTAACATTGTTAATTTGTTTTCTCTCCTCCTCAACTTTTTCTGCATTTTTTCCTGTTTAATCAGGCTAGAAATTCATCAATTGTGTTGATCCTCTCAAGGGAACATGTAGCTTCAGGGATTTTGCCCTGAAGGATTTCCCCCCTTTTTATGTTTCTATTTTATTAGTGTCCACATTAATTATTCCTGGTTATTTTAGTTATTTTTCTTCCTCTGAGTTTGATTTGCTCTTCTTTTTCTAGTTTTATTTTTAAGTGACAACTGAATTTCTTATCTGAGACTTCTTTTCTTCTGTACATATTTACTGTTGTAAACACTCCTGTAAGTACTACTGTAGTCACATCCCATATATTTTTATATATTAGGCTTTTATTTTCATTTTCATTTCTAGTTTCTATTTTGATTTTTTCCCTGACCCTTGAATTTTTAAGAAATAGGTCATTTAATTTTCAAATATTCTGGAATGATTCAGATATATTTGTGAATTGATTTGAACTTCAAATCTTTTGTGATCTTAGAACATACTTTACATCATTTGAATACTAGTAAATTTTTGAGATTTAGTTTGTGGTCAGGACTATCTTGGAAACTATTCCAAGTGCTCTTAAAAACTGTGCATGTGGGAGCTGGGGTTGGGGCTCAGTGGTAGAGGACTTGCATAATATGTGTGAGGCACTGGGTTCAATTCTCAGCACCATATATATAGGTCCATCAATGTCTAAAAATATATTTTAAAAAATGTGCATGTGGATATTGTTTTGTGAAATATACAATAAATATTAGCTAGATACAATTTATTGATGATTTTAAAAAATCTTCTTTGTTTTATTATTTATTGGTGGAAAGATATTGAAATCCCTGGGAAAAACTTTGAATTTACCTTCTTTGCATTTTGATCAGACTTTTCTTCATGTATTTTATGACAATTTTACTGATATTATTTTGAAACATGCAAAATTAGTAGTTTTAGTGTTCACTTAATATATTTAGAGAGCTGTAAGGCCATCAGTACTATCTAATTTCAAACCATTTCTATCACTAGAAAAGAACAAAGAAAACCTGTACTGGTTAGCACTCCTAGTTCCCCAGTGTCCCTAGCTATTCATCTACTGTGTATAGGATTTGCCTATTATGTATATTTGATGTGAATATAATCAAACAACTTGTGTTTCCAAAAAGAGGAGAATAAATTCAGCCCTTATTACTCCACCTTGGCTGAAGTGGCAGAACCGAAGTAAAGTTTGTAATTTAATGTCCTTGATGAAATGAGAATCCTCTAGACTCATGAAATCCATGTCATGCTCTGTCAGTCTAAGCACTCACATGCAAACACTTTATTTTGGGTTGCAAACATCATATCTTCAAAATATTTTTTAAAACTCCCATATATTCAAGCACAAACTTTATTGTTACCAAGATAAATGAATGAAATTCTCTATGTATTTGGCAACAAAAAAGTTGAATTAAAAAGTAGAAGTCAATTTGATGTAAAGTCAGCCTCAAGCAAACTAAAACAGATCAAGAGTGCTCAGTTTGGCTTTCCACTCCATTCAAGTGTCCTTAAGAGAAAACTTTAAGCCAGGTTTTAGTTTTTGCTGTTTAGTCAGATGTTTTGACTTCATATAGCCAAAGCTCCAGACTGCTGAAAATTATGGAGGAAGATTTGCTGTCTATAATGCTGAACATAAGGACTCTTTTGCTTTGAAAGAATCTGTTAAGAAGAATTGTGGAAAAGAACAAACTGGCAATAATATTTGCCAAAATTTTAACAGAAAAAGTGATGACACTTTGGAGGAGAGAGGAATACATCAATAAGTGCTACATCCATGAGAAAAATATTTAGCTTCACTGTTGAAAAATGCAAATTAGGACTGCTAATTTTTAAAATTTTCTCTTAACCAATTAATTGTATATTTACTTTTGACCTGTTTTTCTTATATAAATTTTACAATGTAAGTTTTATTTACTTATTTAAAAAATTAAGAACCAATATTTTTTCTTTATGATAATTAAGTATAGAACTTGAAACAAGCCAGAATTCATCATTTTGAAATATATAGAGTCTAATTTGGCATTTATTAAATTTAAAAAGTGAAAATAGAAATAAGAGCATCCATTTAAAACCTGGATTAGTTTTATTGGTGTCTCAGTTGTGTTTAAGATGATTATGTTATATGTTAATGGACAAAGCTTTTTTCCTAGATCATTTTTGTCTATTTTATTTATGACAGAGTAAAAGCCATATACTGAGTCAAAAATTCTCCCCCAAATGTTTTAATTATTTTACCTCAATGTAAAATATTTTCATATAATCTAGAAAGGTATCTCTCTGTGGGTTTACCTGCATTTCCTAATGGCTGTGATATCACACATCTTTTAATGTGTTTATATGCAATTTGCCTCTCTCCAAGAGTTTCTGTGCTCATCTTTGGTAAGACTTTCTATTGATTTTTTTTGCCTTATTGAGTTGTAAGATTTCTTTATACATTCCAAAGTCAAGTTGTTATTATCTGGGTGCTTTACAAATGTTATCTTCTAGTTTATCACTGTCTTTTCATTTTCTCAATAATTTTTTCCACATTTGTTTCTTTTTATTTGTTCTCTTCAGATATTCATGACAGTAGAATGTGTTTTGGCTATTATACATACTTGAAGTATGACTTATTCTAATTAGGTTTCTACTCTTATGGATGTCCGTGATGTAGAGTTTTTTGAAAGACAAAAGTTTCTCATTGTTGATGCAGTCCATGTTCTCTTTTTCTTTCATACTTTTTGTGTTTTAAGATTTCTTTGCTTAATCTGTGTACAAATACATTGATTTTTATATATTTTCTTCTAGAATTTTTCTAACTTTAGCTAGTACATTTAGAGCTAAGATCCATATTGCATTAACTAATACGTGGTTTAAGGTAAGGATTTAAAAAAAATTTGTTGTAGCAATATAACAATGAACAGACTATCCTTCCCCATTGACTTCCCTTGGCATCTTTGTCAAAAATCATTCGAGTGTTCATATGTAGCTTTGTTTCTCCCCTTCTATTCTGTTACTTTAATCTATGTGTTTTTTCCTTCTGCCCAAACCACAAAATATTAATTTATTAACTTTTGAAATCAGGAAATGCAAGTCCTTTGAATTTGTTCTTCTTTTTCAAAATTGTTTCAGCAATTCTAGTGTTTTGCATGTTCATAAAATTCACAACAAAATGATCAATTTACACTAAAAAAATCTTGGAATTTTGATTAAGAATATACATCCACTAGCATAGAATATCAAGTACTGATGAGCTTGTGGAAATGACTCTAACTTTCATAGATTGAAGGAATACACAATGGTACAGCTGTAAGTAATTTGGCAATGTTTTACAATGCTTAATTTACATATGGCATCACAACCCTACTCACTAGATATTAATCAAAGACATATGAAAATGTGTATGACAAATAATCACAAAGAAGTAGAAATAATCCAAATGTCCATCAACTGGTGAATGGATAAATAATTTGTGCAACATCTAGTTTGGAGAATAGTATTCAGCAATAAAAAGTAATCAGCTATGATATATGCAACAATATGCATAAATCTCAAAAGGATTATGCTAATTGTAAGAAACTAGACCCAAATGATTATATATTGAAAGTTTTCATTTACATGACATTTTTTAAGACACATAAAATTTCTAGGACACAAACAAGAAGCCAAAAGGCTGAGATAGAGAGAATAGACCGCAGTGGACAGAAGAAAACTTCATGTATTGAATTTAGGCTATTTTCTGCTGCTATATGAAAGTGCCTGAAACTGGGTTCTATATAAATACAAGAGGTTTATTTAGCCCCTATTTCTGGACATCCAAGAGCATGGTGCTTGTTCCTGCTCAGCTCTTGTGAGAGCCTCATGGTGAATGGCATCATGGTGGGACAATGTATGTGGCAAAGACCACATAGCAAGAGAGAAAATCAGAGTTCAGATGGGGTACAATCTTGCTTTTTATAACAACCTATTCTCATGGGAACTAACAAGTGTCCTGTGAACACTACATTAATCCCTTCCGAAGGTGAGGCCACCAACAATCTAAGCACATCTCAGTGGGCCTCACCTCTCACATTAGGCACATCTCGGTGGGCCATCACTTCTTTATATTACCCCCGCCCTGGGGGGCTAAGCTTCCAGCTCATGAACTATTCGGATATTCAGATATCCAAATGACATCCAAGCCACAGCCGGTTGACAAGAGTGGTGTGGATATTGATAGTTGTAGTGGGTCTACAACTGGATGTATATTCCTCTAAACATTCCAAAGTAATACATTTTATTTAATGGGGGTTGTATCTACATACCTACACAATCTATTCTAGACTTTTCTATGTAATGGTGACAAAAGCTACTTGTGTTGGAGCTTCCTCATTAACAAAGGAGTGAAGAAAGGCCTGGGATGAAAAGACCCTAACACTTTTTTTTTTTCCCTATTTTCTAATAGAAGTAGATACTATTCTTTTTTCAAATACTTTCACATATGTTATATGTGATGAAACAAGATTTAACTAGTATCTTGTATCTACATAAGTAATTTTCATAAATTTTCTGTCAACTTCAACTAACCTTTTCAAAAAGAATATCCAACGTGAACAATGTGTTGGGTTTTCCTACAAAGTATTCTCTATAGATTTGGTGGCTTACATTTAATTTGAAAGCTTTTATATAATTTATTCTCAATGAAATGTGGTACATTTAGTTAGTAATCCTTTTGAACACATTCACAAGTATATAAGAAACATGACCTTTGCAAAACAAACTATTGTCCTCAAAAGCTTTTGCTCAAATTATATCCTGCATCCATAACAGCTGCCATTTAAACATCTTACAGAAAAAGGCCAAGTACTTATTGTAAGTCTTGTGAATTATGGGGGAAAAACCCAGAAAATGCATTTCTGTTTTGGAACTTTTTCCTCTTATAAAATATTGTATGAAAATAATTGAAGTTCAATTTGTGTGCATGTAACAATTTGCTGTTTTCTTTTCCTTCCTTCCTTCCTTTTCTCTTCTTTTTTTTAAGTCATAGTCTATAATCCTTTACCAAGTAGTTCTCTGTGGATACAAATCCAGATGGCCTGGCAGATGGAGCTTTGGAAGACTGGTTGAAATGTCCCAGACACATCCATCATTTAAACATTCCATAGGAAATTTGAATAAAACTAAAGATTCCAAATTTCTATGAAATGCAGAGTGTAGTCAGCTGTAAAGTTCATGTGCAAACACTTGGTTGATTATGACTTCTTAAAGAAACCTTATTACATTGTGCTATTTATGCATTATATAGTCATTTGTTGTTAAAAAATCCACTAAACCTTAAAAGAAAGGAAAAATAACTCAATTTTCCTATTTCTTTTATGATTCTGCTCCTTATTTGTAGGAGCTGTACTTAGAAATAAGAGAAATTTTTGCAAATCAACTCAAGGGGTTGGGGGTGTCCTCTTCTTGGACAGAAATAGGGTAATACTTTTTTTTATTTTTCACGTGAGGATCGTTAATCAGTGACATCAGTTTATAGAGAATGTTTTTCTGTGTTGCATCTGAGGATGGTTTTTCTCAAAGATTCATTAAAACTGTGACCTAACAAGTCTCACCAATTACTAAATAATAATTAGGTTTTTACATTTACAGATAAACTATTGAGACTAACCTTTCACATAATAGATGCTTTATAAATCTCTGCTTATTTGCTTTACTTATCATATTTTGTGTTAAAATCCAGGCTGATACTAGACAAAGTCTAAAAATTTAAGTGGTCCCAAGAAATGTACGCATATAAAGTTAGATTTAAATTTGAAAGAAACAATGTTTTCTCCCAAATGCAGGTAGGAGTTTTTGGAAATAGTGTGTGATCAAAAACAATGTTTCATGCACTTTATATATGAATAGTGTGTAGATTACTTGCAGATGCTTAAATCAAAGCCCTGATAGTTGTATGTTTGAAAAGAATTTGACCATGATGGACAATTTGGTCCCACTTTATTTGGGGGATTCCTAGTGCTGATCCACATACCCTATAATCCAGGGCAATGCTGCCTGGGTATGAAATCACTGAGGTAAAGAAGATGCTTTGGGGCCCCTCACTGCATTGTCAAGGGGTAAGGGGAAGGAGAGTTTGGTTTTTAGCAAGCTTGCAAGCAAGAAACAGCAGTTGACCTGGAATAAAGTTTCAATGGAGTCTTTCAGCTTACACAGAACAGAGAATTGTGTTGGGCAATGGGAGGAGGGCATGACCTCGGGCTTCCCCAGAGACCAGGACAAGGGAGCTACGGATTCATTCTCTTCCATCAAGGCCTGGTGTCGAATTTTATTACAGTTTGCCGCAGCCCGGCTGGCTGGGCAAAATAACCAGGGGGTGACCAACAACTTGTGTAGATTGATACAGCAGGAGTAGGAGCCGTTTATTGTAGGATAGGAAGGGTATTTATACATTCCACACAGCTTATCTAATTAACATAAAATAGATACAGCAGTCAACCAATAAGGAATCTCCACACTTAATGGCTCGCTGGCCTTACTTCACAAACCACTCCCTCTGGCATTTTGCCAGTCGCCATCCAGACTTATTTACAGACTCTAACATTTCTCTGGCAAAATGCCAGGTGCCATCCTGACTTGTTTACAGACTCTAACAACAGTTATATTGAGAGATCTGTTTTTCAATTTATTTTAGTGGCATATGTCTTTTTAAAATATTTTAAAAATGAAGTGGCAATATAGAGTATATTGCACAAAGTGAACACAGATAGTAACAGGGAAGGCAGAGATGTAGAGGTGGCATCAGTTCTAAATCTGAAGTTCTGACAAAACAAAGCTCTTCTTCACCTTGGACTCATGTTTACATTGCCTGGTGAGACTTTCTGCCATTTCCTGTGAATGCATGGTTTGTCTTTGCTCAGTGAATTTTCTTCTTTTCCATTTTGAAATGTTTTGGGAGCCCTTTCTGAAGACCAAACCATATAGGTTGGTTTAGTAGCTTTTTTCTCTTTAGTAATATGTACCTAATTTCCTCCTTTCTTATCGATTTTTATTAGTGCCCTTTTTTCTTTTTGTTTTTCTTTTTTTGCCATACTGGGGTCTGAACCCAGGGCCTCATGCATGCCAAACAAGTGCTCCATCACTGAGCTACATCCCCTGCCTTTATCATTTTTCTTTAAAAGGAAGCCAAAAATAGAAATTTTAAAAATAGAAACCTTTCACTTTTTTCTTGGTATCTTGGTAAAACTATTTTAATTTTAATGCTTTAATACTCCTTTCTATATTGTTCCATTTATCTGAATCTGTCTTGCTTATATTTAGAGGTCTGTCTCTGTCAGTCCTATGGAATGGTGACTCCACAGTGGTCAGTGCTGCCAACTTGTTCATCTCTACTCAGTGTCCACCATGGTCCTGAAAGTGTAAACACCTACCAAACTGACGTTGCCCTGATTTGACTAGCAATATGTAACATAAAAGCAGCCTTTATTTTAGCAACTACCCAGTTTTCTTGCTATTTTTCTAACTTGCTCCTTTTAGTAGCTCATCCCTTGAAAAAGAAAGTCATCTATGGGCAATTTTGGGCTCTGCTATCTAGAGTCTGATTGAATGAAGATTGAGATATGATTAACCTGGGTGGTAAAGGAGAACTTGAATTTTGTACTATACATTGCACCTCTATGAATTTAAATAATCCTTGATTGTCCTGATGCTTCATTGTTGAGAACTGCTAGAAAATCACTGAACTGTCAGTCCACTATTATAAGAAGAGAATTCACAGACATTTAAAAAATGACTAAGGAATAATGGGGTGATATCATGCCAAAAGAGAAGGTTGGTGGCTTGAGAAAATGGGAGTTCTTTTGAATTGTTTATCATGCACTTTTGTTCTGCAGTTGAATGCGAAGTACTTTGTGATCAAATAAATAAAAGTTACAGGTCAATGTAAAATGATTCTTAGTCATAATAGTAATCAAATAGCAAATGATTTGGCCAATCATGCATATCTATAGGCTTTGATGTCCTCCTTTGTAAATGAAATAAATAGAATTTCAGGACTCTTAGAATAAGTGTAACAAGTTTAATGTAGAGGGATGGAAAACTAAATGGCTAAAAAATTTATTTACAGATGAGGATTCATTGTGGTCTGTATCATCAAAATGACACTGATATTTTAATATTTTCAGAGTGATTTGATATATACAGTTACTCCTGTATTCTATGTCAGAGACTTTTTGTAGTCCAAAATTAGCTGTGGTATGGAAATATGTACTTGAGATTTTAATAATTAGTACTTGAAATTACCAGGTGGAAATAAATTTGATGTGTCAACTTTCTAAATATGTTTCCTTGTCTTTAAATTCAGACAATCATGATTATGTAATGGGTTTTGTTAACTCATGCAAACTCAGCATGTTCATAGCTTTGTGGTCAGAACAGATATATCAGATGCAGAGTGGAAAGTTTGTTCTAGGTACCTCTGGAAAATATCTCTATTACTTGATGAGTCAAGCAGAACAGAGAGGCCACTGGCTGCCTGGTGGACATGAGTTTATTGTGTTCATCTCAGAAACCTAGCTTTTATTTGGTTCCTTTTAGCATCAATTAGTATCTTATTTGCCAGAAATAGCAAACTAAAATAAATGAGAAGGCAGCATCATAAGGTATCTGAGCATGATATGTAGAATTGTGCAAATACAATCCCTCAGCATTTATTCTCCTGGGAAGTTCTGGAACACATACACACAAAGAAAAGGAAAAGTCAACTTTTGTCATTTCGCCAGAGATTTTATTCTAAATATCTGCAATACATGAAGGTTTTCATTTTCCCACGTTAAAACAAGCTCAAGTAGCTTCAAACCAAGCATCAGTTGTTCCCCTGCCATGAGAGTAATAAGACTCTCTATGTCATGGGGTTTCTATGAAACCAACAGAAAAGATGCCAGTAAAATATTTAGCCTGGGGTTCTAATGCCTGTCACACAGTGATAGCTCCATAGTGTTAGAAATGTGGAGGGGAAGGGCATGTTACCACATACTTCAGGTGGCCTAGGTCACCCAGACTTTCACAGACAGTTGCTTGCAAGCTCACAGTCACATGGTAGCATGGATCCCGTAGAACAATTCTACGCCTCATACAGCTTGGGCACAGGGATAGATGATCTAGACTAGAAAGATCAGGAGAGTTGAGGGGAGGAAACAGGGGCAGGGAGGAAGGGAGAGAAAAGGGAAGCCCTGGGGACTGAATGAGAGCAAATTGTATTCCATGCATTTATATTATGTCGAAATGAATCCTAATGTCATGGATATAAAAAAAAGAACCAATAAAAAATTAAAGAAAAAGAAAGAGCTAGAAGAGGAAATTAAGAGGGAGAGAGAGAAGAAGGTGGGGATGTAGCACAGTGGTAGAGTGCTTACCTAGCATGCCTGAGGCCCAGGCTTCTACCCCCAGAAAAGAGATGCCAAGGGAGCAAGCTAGTCATGATCTCTTCGTCTCCATGGAGGGACGAAGATTATGGGGTAGACCAAAGTAAGATGACGTTTCGTTCTTTGAACATTTCACTCACAGAAAATAGGGTCAAGTTCCTGTCCTCAAGTCTGGTAATTCAGACTCTGGACTCAGACTCAGACTCCTCCTGGCTATAGAGAGAGAGGGGGGCTGATGTCGGGACACACACATAAACCTGAGCTTCCCTGACAGGCCCACATGGATGGGTGATGGCCCCGGAAGGACTTAGTAAGTGAGTCAGTCATTAACATCAGAAGTAAAATCCAGAGACCAGGTCGTCTTTATAGCAAAACATTAGAGGGGATTCGAGCATGGGAAGCCTGCGTATTGCAATAGAGTGGGGTAGAATAGTATTAAGAAAATTAGAATAGAGGACACAGGGACCAATCCACAAAATTACAACTTTCATATATTTGATAAAGGGGCTAAAAGCATGCAATGGAGGAAGGATAGCATCTTCAACAAATGGTGCTGGGAAAACTGGAAATGCATATGCAACAAAATGAAGCTGAACCCCCTCCTCTCACCATGCACAAAAGTTAATTCAAAATGGATCAAAGAGCTTGATATCAAATCAGAGACTCTGCCCCTGATAGAAGAAAAAGTTGGCTCCAATCTACATATTGTGGGGTCGGGCTCCAAATTCCTTAATAGGACGCCCATAGCCCAAGAGTTAAATACAAGAATGAACAAATGGGACTTACTTGAACTAGAAAGTTTTTTCTCAGCAAGAGAAACAATAAGAGAGGTAAATAGGGAGCCTACATCCTGGGAACAAATTTTTACTCCTCACGCTTCAGATAGAGCCCTAATATCCAGAATATACAAAGAACTCAAAAAATTAAACAATAAGATAACAAATAACCCTATCAACAAATGGGCCAACGACCTGAACAGACACTTCTCAGAGGAGGACATACAATCAATCAACAAGTACATGAAAAAATACTCACCATCTCTAGCAGTCAGAGAAATGCAAATCAAAACCACCCTAAGATACCATCTCACCCCAGTAAGATTGGCAGCCATTATGAAGTCAAACAACAATAAGTGCTGGCGAGGATGTGGGGAAAAGGGTACTCTTGTACATTGCTGGTGGGACTGCAAATTTGTGCGGCCAATATGGAAAGCAGTATGGAGATTCCTGGGAAAGCTGGGAATGGAACCACCATTTGACCCAGCTATCGCCCTTCTCGGTCTATTCCCTGAGGACCTTAAAAGAGCATACTATAGGGATACTGCCACATCAATGATCATAACAGCACAATTCACAATAGCTAGACTCTGGAATCAACCTAGATGCCCTTCAATAGATGAATGGATAAAAAAAATGTGGCATTTATACACAATGGAGTATTATGCAGCACTAAAAAATGACAAAATCATGGATTTTGCAGGGAAATGGATGGCATTAGAGCAGATTATGCTAAGTGAAGCTAGCCAATCCTTAAAAAACAAATGCCAAATGTCTTCTTTGATATAAAGAGAGCAACTAAGAACAGAACAGGGAAGAAGAGCATGAGGAAAAGATTAACATTAAACAGAGATGAGTTGGGGGAGAGAAAGGGAGAGAGAAGGGAAACTGTATGGAAATGGAAGGAGACCCTCATTGTTACACAAAATTACATATAAGAGTTTTGAGGGGAAAGGGGAAAAAAAACAAGGGAGAGAATTAAGCAACAGCAGATGGGGTAGAGAGGGAAGATGAGAGGGAAGGGGAGGGGGGATAGTAGGGGTTAGGAAAGGTAGCAGAATACAACAGTCATTAATATGGTATTATGTAAAAACGTGGATGTGTAACCGATGTGATTCTGCAACTTGTAATTGGGGTAAAAATGGGAGTTCATAACCCACTTGAATCAAATGTATGAAAGATGATATGTCATGAGCTTTGTAATGTTTTGAACAACCAATAAAAAAAGAAAAAAAGAAAATTAGAGTGTCAGTTATATCACATATTAAAAGGCATTAGAACTCTCCATGAGATGTGCCTATGGCTGCAGAGTTGCATCCTGATCTTTTATGTATTGTTCTATCTTTGCAGCAAACTCTCAATTACAGGGGTGCAATCTGAGAGTATTCACAGGTGAAATATTTTCTTGTTTCTCTATATGCAGGGAGTGGACAGTGGTGCTTCTCAACATTTCAAAGTTCACCATCTTGCAGAATTTCCTCCCCTACTTGGGAGGGTCATCTATAGGCAGGAGAAGCATATAACTTATAAATCAATTGTTTGAGTGAAAACCTGGCACTATTAATAATTGTACTGGGACAATATGACTGTGTATGTCAGTGCAATTGTCACTCCAGTGCTGTGGAAGCAAGTGTAGCCACACACTCAAAGAGAATAGAAAGCAGAAGAAGTTTTAATTGGTCTGTTCACCACAATTGCAGGAATTCTGGGGAAACTGAGAAACTTGATTGACAGAGTTCCTTTGAGGGCACTGAGGATTGAGTCTGCTGGATAATTCTAGATGCAGTCTGTGTACTCCTTGATAACTAACGCTATAAATAGCAGCTTCTGTTCATTAAACACCTTAATACAAATCTGTGCTAGAGTAATTGGGAAGCATGGTCTACAGGGTAAGATGAGAACTCTCTGCTCTAATGTAGTCACTATTCCCCAGTGTACCATTTAGGAAATAAAGTGTGAACTTTATAAAAAAAAAAAATGGAATGAGTCCTTTCCACAGCTGTGGGCTGTTAGGAAGATACCAATTCACATTGGTCAAAGGGATGGGAAAACAGTATGGTTTTAGGATTTTTATATGATACTCTGAATCAGCGTTGTAACTACTGTTCCCATTTTCTTTCAAAGACATACAAATTAGAAGGACTATTTTTAAAAACCCCATCTCCCAATGGGCTTATTTACTTATTTACAGGTAGCCAAAGTCATTTCACAGAAGGCTCTGAGGTAGAATTAATTATCCTGGTGATATGTCCGGCAGAATCATTGTGGGGAAAACCGTTAGCTGCCGTTGTTATCTCACAGAATTTTAGAGTTGAAGGGACCTTAGAGTCTGGATCATTGTGTGTGACCTTAATTAGACAATCTGACTATTCATCATTATTTGGTGCTTTGAAAAAATTGTTGCCTTCTATGATCAGCAGACCTCCTCATGTTTCCCAGTTCGTTGCAGCTGGTCTTATGGGTCATTTTCAGTAGCTTGGAGTGCTAACGACTATCAGTAATTACTGTGCTATTGTCTCTGTAAGATGTCAGTTCCCAACACGTGTGATATGATTTTATGCATCTGTACAGCATAAAGCAGCTATTGGCACCGGGGGAGGGCTCACCCTGAGACCTCCAATCAAAAACCGAGCAGCACACTACCCAGCTTCTTTGACACCTGCAGTCCAAGGAAAACAAATACCTGTTTTGTTTGTAGTCTGCTCACACCACAACCAACACTGCCGCCAGTTGTGTAAACAATTGTCCCCACACACTAACAAGCAATCCATTCTGCAGTGGATACCAGCTGACCTCTAATCCTATTCAGTTCCAACATGATGAGACCTGGGAGTAGCCTCAGATTCCACAGGTTGAAGGCCGCATCCCCAAGACGGACCCCCTTTCCACTTCAGATGTCAGTAGCCAGCCCCAGGTCATTTTACTTGTGCTTCAACTGACTGACTATACACCAGGCTTCCCACCAGCCCTCCTTGGGTTTGATTAAATTGCTTGAGTAGCTCACAGCACTCAGAAAAACATTTACTTATGTTTGTGGTTTATCATAAACGATATTAGAAAAGATACAGAGGAGGAGATGCAAAGAGTGGGGTGTATCGAGGGGGCATGGGGCTTCCCTCTTCCTTCTCCCCGTGGAATAGCTCTCTGAGCCCCCTCTCTTTTTTTTTTTTTGAGACTTCACTGCATGGGTTGATTGCTCCGAGACTGGGTGGGAAAGCCCACAAGGCCTGTCTGTTCAAATGCTGCTTGGCCTCTCTGGTTTTCCTTCCTCCAGGGTTTGGGGCAGGACCCCTCTGGTAGGAGGAGATCTTATGACCTAACTAACGTCTGATAAGGGTTGGTCTGAGAGTGTACCAGGGAATGAATCCAGGGAGGCTTTACCACTGCGCTGCAGTCCCAGACCTTTTAAGCATTTTTTTTTTTTTTTAAATTTTATTTTGAAACAGTGTCTTGCTAAGTTGCTAAGTGCCTCTCTTAAGTTGCTGAGAGAATAACTTTGAACTTGTCATCCTCCTGACTCAGCCTTCCAGTGGCTGGGATTACAGGTGTGTGCCACTCCACCTGGCGAAATTTGTATTTCAAAAAGCAGAACCATCCTGGCTTCTGAGATTAGTTCTTAGTCAAAAGATACAATATTTAAAATGTGTTAAAATATTTTAAAAGTAAGAAAATGTTAAAAATATCCATTCCTGTGAGAGGATCACTGACAATTTTAGAAACTCTCATTTTAATATCTCAAGTAAAGGTAATCAATAACTCTAAAACGGTTATTAGATGTTTTTTTCTACCAAAACAGATATAAAGTTAGACATAATTTTTTTGTTATGTTCTTAGTACCCTTTTGATATGTCCTGGCATTCTTTTTAAATGGCTTAAATATACTTTTATGTTTATGTATAATAAATGTGATATTTTTAGTTTGAAGTAAAAAATAATTTACAGTTATAAACAAACTTACTTTAAGGCTTGCAACAGTTATTTTAAATTAGAAAACAGTTTATTATTTTGCAAGTGTAACTTAATAAAGACACTCTTTCATTGACTTATCTCTGTCTCCTCAGCTTTTTTAATGTTTAAAAACAGGCTCCCTGCTTGCAGTTAGTTATATGCAATCTTTAATTTTACTAGCCTACCTCCTTCTCATGGATATTGGTTACTGGATGCTGCGTAGACCACACCAAAACCAGTATGATTTAATGCTCTCCTTTAGAGGCAAGTGTATACTACTTAGATATGGGGGCCTGTTCCATGAGAATGGCTCTTGGGAAAAAGTCCTGTGTGATGAAAGAGAAAGAGGAAGATAATTCTTACAGCTAGCTATCTTAATTCAAAATCTTGAAAATATTAAAAGGAATTATGGGCACATATTTGGATTTCCATTAAATAAGAGACTTGGCATCCAACTGATCATTCATTCCAAGGTACAGAGTTGTAGAAAGAGGTTATTCAAGTTTTTTTTTTTTTAAGTAAAAGAATCTTATATTCCTGTTTGTTCACACTAGGAAATACTTATTCAATAGAGCCTATATATCAGCTCACTGCCATCTTTCAGTAGTTAATTGCTACTAGGAATTATGCTAAACCATCTTGGACTAATTACTCAGAGTATTTGAAATTGAATATAACTAGAAATAGTGACTTAACATAAAAAGACCTAAAATGCTATCATAACAATGCAATTTCTTGAAGGATTAAAGACATGAATAAATCAATGTGAAATATACCTCCAAGAATATTTGCCTTTATTTAAATAACTGGCAACACTTGGCTGAGGTGAAGTGAAATACCTCAAACCAATAACCATTGTAAAACACACAGGTGCTCTCTGAACCTAATAATGTGACTCCTCTAAGTTTTCTTTACAATGTCAAAACTAGTGATCCATTTTGGGCTATTTACCATTTAGATTTGCCTGACCATGGCATGAAGCAGAATAAATTGGATCGATTGTAGATACTACTATAGACAAATTAGAAACCCTGAGAACTAAGTCAGCCAAGAGTTGGCTGGATTTGGTTACTAAGAATATGAGGATGCTGTTTTGTTTTCATAATATTTATACATCCCTCCTGCTCTAGAAGACTGATGAGCTTTACTGTGATTGTAGGGATGACCTGTGTAAAGAGGCCATGATTGCCTATGAAACTTGACATAATAATATCAAAGTTTTCATAAAAACAGAATATTTAAAACATCTCTGAGGTGGAAATATTAAATCCCTTCATCTTTTATAATTACTAATTTGAAAATGACATTTCATATAAGATGAAGTTATTTGGACATTTATAATGAAAATATGCCAGAGACACATCTTGCCTTTCTGAATAATGTAAAATGAAAAAAAAAAACAGGCTATCTCAAAGCAAATATTATATTTCATTTGATGAATGCAGAAGAACCAAATTAATTTTACAGTCAAATAAAACTTACAGTTTTTTTTAAATCAGTATATTGTATAGTGGCTTTAATGTAATTGATAATTTTACCTTTTTAATTATGATGTCAATCATTATTTGCAAAATATATTTTTAATTTTTTCTGAGTTTTGATCAGGCTTTGGAAGTCATTACTTAGATTATCTTTGGAGTTTTACCTATATTCATATCATTGACCTAACATTTTTTGCAAAATAGGGAATCTAGAAAAGTATCATCTATATTGATGTTTTCATTATGTATCTTAGAAAATGAGTCACAAAGCAAGTAAGATATGAGATTTTCAGGTAGATATAATTTTATTTGTCCTTCCAGTAAGTATTAATTATGTTATTTAAACATTTATTTATTCACTCAGCAAACAACAATTGAATTGAATCATAATGACGTGATAAGAAAAATCAGAACAAAATGCTTTATAACTTAAAACATCTTTGCCTCCTAGGAGCAAAGAAAGAATGCCCTGTATGTTCACCATAATGTCTGGTATTTTACATCCACATCAATTCTCAGCCCTTGATTTTGCCAAAGTTATCTACATTAGGATGGGCCTCAGGTACACAATTTTGGGGAGATAAGTAACTATGCCTCAGATCCTAGCCAAACACCTGATTCTGTTAAGTCACATAAATGGAGATGTGATTGGAGGTGAGACATAAAACAGAAAAGAAACAAACAAGCAAAATCTCTCAAATTGTGTGCTTAATCAGGGTGCAGATGCACGCAGATGTGTCAAGTAAAGATGGGTGGCTGTGGTAGCAGAGGAGGGACAGCACACACTGAAACAAAACCTGCATGTGGAAAGTCAGGCTTCACAACCTGAGAGCTTGCTTTGAGGGAATAAGAAATCTGTGCTTGGCAAAGTAGATTCAGCAATAAGAACTCATTGATGGGAGGAAATAGTGATTGTGAGCATAGGGAGGTTGATGTCTCAGTCCACCCCATCACCACATCCTTGATGACAGAAATACTGTGCAGGGAAATTAACTCTATAGCAATGATGGGACTTTGAGGGCCCCACAGAGGTACGTTCATGTACAGTGAGAGCTATTCAACCTTTTGCTTTGAGCAGGACTGCAAAGCTGTTGTAGTGGATGAGGATTGAGGTCAAATGAGGGAGGGAGGCACAGAGAACCATGGCCATGGAAGGGCAGAGTGTAGTGCTCAAGGGTTGGTATAGAGTATAAAGGTTCTGGGGATTGCAGAGGCCACATTTAACCACAAGTGTGGAAAAGTCTGCCTTGAAGGATTGATTCAGTTACTGCAGAGGACCTTAGGATGGACCTTAGGAGGTACAAGTGATCCTGGACTAGAAAAATTTGCTTTTAACTCTTCTTTGATAACTTATACCCCAACACTTGGAAGTTAAAGAAAATTCAGGCAGCATAGAACTGCCTAAAATATAGATATTTTTAATTCTTCAGCTTTTTGAAAATTGCTGGATTACAAAATTATTAATGGTAGGGAGGTTTTATTACTATTATTTGTGAGTCATAAAAATGAAAAAAATTGAAACAGAAAGTTGGATTCAGAAAGATAAAGTATGCTATCAAACTATAAAGTCACAAAATAAAGGCTGGGCTTAGGTTTAAATTAATGATGCCTAACTTCAATGTCCAAGCTATAACATCAATGAGGATTATAGATGTAGTTTGTTCAAGCTATTGCTGCATGAAAGATTATGAAGTGGAGTGGAAAATTTGGAGCATCTATATAAATTTATAAGGCCCATTCATGTGTAGATGTGAAGGTTTCCTATTTTCTGTTTTCTGAATTTAAGGCTTTTTCCTTCCTTCCTTCCATCTTTTATTCCTCTTGCTGAATTGATTCCAAGGCATTTGAAGCATGTGTTCTACCACTGAGCTATCCCCTAGTCCCTAAGGCTGTTATCTTATGCAAAATTATGTTGAATTTTATCATCAATGCTTATTTTATATAAATTGTTTGTAAAATGCCTTCTGGATGAGATATATACCTATCAGCTTTTTTTTTTCTTCTTCAGTGTGATTTAAACATGGTACTTCACCATTCAAACTAATATGTTGTTAAAATGCAAGCATTAGACCATTTTACATATACAAGCAGTATCCTAATAATTGCTCATTGTTTTTATGCTGAAATACTTATATAGATACAAAACAAGTGAAAATGCCTGGGACAATTTGTGCTTCATATTGTAAACAAATAACAGATCTTTTGACCATGACAAGATTATATGTAGACTGAATATAAAAAATTAGGCCAGAAAGTATAAAGTAGTATAGAACAGAAAAAAATATTAGAACATTTAGCCTTTCAGTTTTTATAATATCTACAATAAAAAAACATTTTCTAAGTCAATAGTGCAGATTGAAGATAGCTGTTTGACTTTAAAAATGAAAGCCCATGAACAATAGTATTAAGAAAGTGTTTTTGGATTATATTCTAAACTGTGAGTCAATCGGTGAAGGAAAACCCATGGACTCTGAATTTGGATAGTCTTGAGTTTGAATTGTGCACTAGATATGATACCAGACAAGCTCACTGATCCTCAATTTTATCATCTGCAAAGTGGGCATAATACTTAAATTCGTTATATGTAATAATGACAAAAGGAGATGATATATGCAAAATAGCAAGTATATGGTACAACATACAGTAGAAATTTAACAAGTCATAGGAATTATATGCTATATAAAGTATATTTATCTAAATTAATCTTTCTGGAATATAATTTTCTTCTTTCTTATCACTAGCTATCATTTGAGATAAATCTGGTTGACATGAAAGAATACAGACACAAAAGTCACAAAACTTATTATCCCATTTGTATAGTATCTCAGAAGGGCCAAAACTACAAAGATAGAGAAAGATAAGTTGTTAAAAGAAGCTGGAGGGAGGTGCGTTAAGAGTACACAGGGGAATTGGTGTGTGGGGGTGATACTCTCTATCTTGATGGTTGTGTGTCACATACCTTATTGGCAGAGACAGATCACAGAGCTGTATTTTAAAATAACTGATTCATTGTATGTAAACTGTACCTTAATTAAAATAATTTTCAAAATTAAAAAGATCTACTTACTGTTGATTAAGCAGCTGATAGAATAATGTCCAGAAAGGAATAGAAGACAGTTAGGAAATGTATGTGACAGGTGAAGCTTTTGTTTGCACACTTGGGTTTTGGACCTAATGTTTGCAGCTGACATGTTCAGAGGAAGCATATTTGTAAAACCTCTAAATGAGATCAAGCTGATATTCAAGTAATAAAAGCAGCAGCAATCACTAAAAAATATACAATGAGAAACTGAAGTATTATTGGAAAAAGTGACACTAAAATACACTGCAGGATTATGGAGGGAGGGGGAGGTACACCCACAGGAGGTAGACACAGGTTGTGTTCCAGATGCCCAGAAATAGGAGCAATGTATGGTGATGAGTCAGCACCGGAATCTAACAGGTACTGGGTGGTGTCGCTCCCTGTGAAGCTACGGGTACATAGTGATAATGGTAGCACTGGGTCACAAGTTTCGTGTAAACCTTTTATGAGAACGTATGTTGTTCATCAAAAAGAACGAATGACCAAAGTACCCTTCTAAGAATTGGAAAGGTTAGCTTGAACCGTTCCTTCCCTCTCCATTATAATAAAAAGCAAGCAAAATAGCTCTAAATTATAGCCTGGATTTTTCACTTAGGATATTTTAAAAGGGTAATCAGGAAGGTGTGCTGTGGAGCGAGGTAGAACACTCCAGCGGGAGGCAGGGAGTGGGGGTTATGAGCAGAGAGTCAGAGAGAGAGAACTGAAGTGTGTTCTTCGCCACTCTGTCACCGTGGGAAAATGAGCAAGTCCTCTGCAGACGACTCCTCCAGAGCGCTGAGCATAGTGAGTGGCACACACTAAGGTCAAAAGACACTGTTGCCGTGGTGGAAGTGGGAATGTGGCTCTCGGTTCTCAGGCTGAAGAGAGTGAAACTAAGCCAGGGCGTCAACTGGACGTTCTGAAATCCAAGGCTATGTTAGTGCCAATGACTCAGTGTGGCAGGGACTCCAAGACAGGGACCTGGTGATGGTGGACCTGGTGATGGGCAGGCTCCTTCTATCAGGAGCTTTGGCCCCGGGGCTCTTGCACAGTCTTGCTGAGTTTTCCTTAAATCTGATATGCTTCCCCCAAGCTTCCTTCCTCCTTTTCCTCCTTCACCTGGGATCTGAAATGCTTTGTGGTCTGTTGGATTTTCCAGCCTCTCCCACTTTCATTCCCTCATTTCTCCACCCCCCGCCCCACAAGAGTTTCCCCTAAGATTTCTTGCACATTGGATTTCATACTGACCTCTGCTTTTCAGGGGACCTTGACTAATACAGAAGTCACTTGTTACTATTATTGTTATGAATATGCTGTTTCTTCAGGCAACAGTTGTTAAAAATTTTAGGAATATACCTAGTGGGACATCTATAAGCTATTTCAAAGAATAGAGATTCTTTTTTAAGACAATGGGTGGATGATATCAAGATAACCTTGAATTAGGTTGTTCCAAAGACTTCAGACATGCTCCAGTATGTGATTAACAGAAAAGAAATGAGGGAAAGAAGTTCAATTTCCAGTATGAGTTCCTTTTATCTTCTTCTGATTATGATCATTTTCCCTTTTAGACTAACACCAAGTACTTTTTAACTTTAGGAAGTAAGCAATGAAAACATTAACCTGATTCCATGGGGGTGGTGGGTGGAACCTAGATTTTTACTGAATCACTAGAATGGAAAAATTCAAGAACTTCTGAGATCAATGTGTCTTAAGCATTCATTTTTGTCTTGTAATACCAAATCAGATTTCGTAATTGTGGCCAGAAGAGTAGAGTTAGAACAGGTCTCAGTGTGAATTGCAGTCTAGGTCAAGGCATTCTGATCTGAGAAGTCCAATTTATTTAGAAAAGTTCATTTTCTACATCATTTATGAACATCTGCCCACCACTATCTCATTATTGTGTTATTTTGAGGACAGAGAAGTTATTCTTAAACTCTAATACAAGATCCCTTTTTAAGATCTCCTCTAACATCTCCACAGATGCAGAGAACAACTTTGTTCAAGATTGTAATTAGGTCACCCTTTTGTATTTTTGTTCCAGTATAAAGGACCAATTTTATTCATTAATTTGTGTATTCATTTAGCAAATAATTTTAGCATATTTTTGTGAATTTCATTATTTCTGTTGTATTTCTTGGACTCTCTCCAAGTATACTAGAATCTTTTTTTGAAAAAATTATTGTAATATGTTATATATGACAGCAGAATGCATTGCAATTCATATTACACATATGAGCATGATTTTTCATATCTTTGCTTGCATACAATGTATATTCACACCATTAGTGTCTTCTTCATACATGCTCTTAGGGTAGTGATGTCCATCTTTTAAAGACTGATGATCAATATTATACACTACTATACAAAGGATCTAACTAATTTAGAGGATTAGATGCTAATTATTCTATTTTGATGTTTTGTTACTTCCTAAAATTTTATTCACCTTCATTACTCTAATACTACTTGCAAACATTACCCATATGCCAACCACAACACAAGTAGATGCTAATATTTCACTTGTGACCCAATGCTGCCTCCAGATTTCTTTCCTCTTAATTATATTTAGTTATCTGTTTAGTGGTTTGTTGTATGTCCATCCTATTTTGCAGCCTCAGTATCAGCATCTGAGTAATTTTTTCATAATATTTTTTCTTTAAATTCCACTTTTGATTTAGTTAAAATCAGTTTGATATCTGTTATCCAACATCCTTCTATTCACAATTCCCCTTACCCTTCCTAAACTCTGGTAATCCCTCTTCTACATCCTGACCAATAGTTTTAGCTTTCATATATGAGAGAGAATAGGAAGTATTTGTCTTTCTGTGTCTGACTTATTTCATTTAACATATTTCTTCCATTTTCATCCATTTTGTTGCAAATGACAGAATTTAATTCTTTTAATGGCTGAATAATATTCTATTGTGTATATAAATATATGTTTTCTTTTTTGCATTCCATAATGGGTATTAAAAATCAGTTGAATAGAAAGACCAGTGTTCCACAGCACAGTGGGGTGACTATAGCTTACAATAACATATATTTTATAAAGAACTAGAAGATTCAGAGTCTCTGAATATAAAGAAATGAGAAGGACATGGAAATGTTAATGGCCCTGATTTGATCAGTTGCCTGATTTTATTTGTATGCATGTGTTGAAATATACGCTGTATCCAATAAATATGTGCATTTATTACATATTAATCAAAAATTAAAAAGTCACCATGATGTAAAAATTAAGGTAAAAATCCATACACTGTCATTTATTAGTCACATATCTCTGGGAAAATTATTTTAACACCTTCATTTCCTGATCTGGAAAATGGGAATAATTCTTCCCAAATGGAAGGTTGATAGGAAGAAATGGCATGTAACTTTTAACTGACATAAAGTAAGTGTTCAAAGTCTGAGCACCCCTCATGTAGCTGCAGTCAGGCATCTCCTTTATGTCCACTCAATCCTAATAAAAGAAAGAATGCTTTGCAAGTACCTTGCTGAAGAAAATCTTTGAAGAGCTCATAAAGGGAATATAGTCTTTGCTCTCTGGGGAAAGACCCATTTAACTGATTAACAAAGGCAGGATTAGGTATCATATCCTTTTCATTTTTGCTTGGGAGCAAGGCTACAGAAAAAAACTGCCTTCTCCCCTTTGACATAGAGAAAATACTCCAGCACAAAAGAAAATGGACTCATTTTCTGGAAAGGAGGGGGAAATATTTCCCATGAGACCAAAGGAGAAACGACCAATGGAGAAAAGCTCAGATAAGAGAAAACCTCAGTTACAGAAGAGCTAACTACCAACAGTGAGAAGACACTGTCATGTAGAAGAAGAGCTAAATTAGTTCTGAGGGGACCCAGAACTACAGCTGCTACAATGACAGGTGGAAGAGAATCGAGAGAAAAGGTTCACTAACTCTGAAAGGCACTCAGGTGGAATGGACCACATCAGGATGCACCAGCTTCAAACCCCAGAGACTGGAAAATCACTTTGCTGTATGAAGAACTCAATCAGTGAAGGTACCCTGCCTTAGTCCTGGATTTCTCAAGTTTACCTATAATGCAGAGCAGGAAACTCCCTGAATGGTTTTCTGGGGACCATTAGAATAAGAGGAGGGAGAGAAAGCCCCGAGCTGTTAACCAGGTGGAATAGAAAGGAGCTGGCCCAGTGGTGTATGTGTGATTGGCATGCAGTATCCAGTCACATCCCTTCTTGTAAGAGGTTCCAGGCTTTGAAGGCACTGGAGTGGGAGTAGGGCAGTGCACAAGTCATTTGTGGTTTTTGACCTTTAGAAGCATGAAAGTTGAAATAAAAATGATTGATAAGCAAGCAAACTTTAGGAAGATGATTAAGTAGAAAAACTGTCAGTTTAGAAAGTGCTGTGAAGAAAAGCAGTTGAGGGACTGTGATGGGGACAAGAGGTGATGAAAGCGGAAAAGTTTTCTCTGAAACTTCCCTAAGGAGCTGCTGATCATGAATGTGGAAGCTTTATAAAATAAAGGAAAAGGAGAGCTAGAAGATAGGTAGATAGAAGATAGATAGCTAGGGAAGGAGGGTGGGAGGGAGGGAGGGAGGGAGGGGAGGAAAGAAGGAGGGAGGGATGGAGGGAAGGAAGGGAGGGAGGGAGGAGGGAGGAAAGGAGGGAAGGAAGGGAGGAAGGATGGAAGGAAGGAAGGATGGAAGGAAGGAGGGAAGGAAGGAAGGAGGGAAGGAGGGAAAGATGGAGGGAGGGAGGGAAGGAAGGGAGAAAACCAGATATGCAAATAGAAGGAAGAGCACCTAAAGTTATGATCTCTCGTTGTGTTCTTGAAGATGAAAGAATATCCTTATGAAAACGAGTTTGGCTCTGAACAAAGCCAGAGTGGTAGTTTGGACATCTTAAAAATTTGAATTTACTCTAATGGAAATAGACAGCTAATGAAGGAATCTAGGGCAAAAAAAAAAAATGCCTAATTTATGTCACAAGAAAACTGATTTTTAAATTTTGGATTTTAGTTTAAAAGAAAATCTAATATTAGCAAGAATGGCACAATGACTTTCTTAATATTCTTGATCTAGATTGGTGGTGTTATCCTTTTTTTCCTCTATAGACAAAGCTATTTTTATTATAATTAGTGTTTACTGTTGTTACTGATTCCAAATCATCAGCATGTGAATTATATACAGTGTGACTCTCCACCTCTAAATATTTCAGTATTTCCAAAGAAAAGGGAGTTTCTCTTATACAACTCCAATGTAAATTATCAAGTTTATGGAGTATGATGGTGATACACTATTATCCAGTACATAGAACATATTCAGATTTCCCAGTGGTCTCTGTAATGTTCTTTACTGCACTTTCCAGATCTAGAATCAATTCCAGGTGCACTGAAACTGCAGTAGTTGCCATTCATCCTTTGTCTCCTTGGTTTGGAAGAGACCTTGTCCTTCGTCTTTCATTGACATTTTGAAGAGTAGAGACCAGCTGAGGTGCCAACTCCAAAGCCCTTCAGTTTGACATTGACTGATGCTTTATAATAATCAGATTAGCTAATGAATTTTTGGCAGGAATATCACAAAAGTGATTCTCTTTCACAGGAACAGTACAGAAATTATGACCTCACTGTATCACATCAAGAAATATTTGACATCACTTTGTCCCTAAATTGGTGATACTAGCTCTATGTATAGTGGATAAATCTTCCATGGAGAGGTTTCATTGCAAGTCTTCTTCTTTCTCAGAGAAGACTTTGAGAACCTATAAACATCCCGTTTTCTATTTAATTTTTATTCAACAGTATTTAGTACTATCGATAATATAATTATTACCTGAGAAAATTATTTTTATAGTGGTTGGTTTATTTTTTATAATCCTTCCATGTCATTTTTATTAGTTTTCTTTCCTATTTATTTAAAAAAATACTTACTTCTTTATGTATTTATTTTTTACTCTCAATATGAACTCATGAATTCTGGTTTTATGAATGGTTTAAAAACTGTTCCTATATTTCTCATTTCAAAACATGCATCATCTCATGTTTGGACAGCGAGAGCTCCTTCAAGGTAGCCATTTGCATTTTCAAAATGTTTCCAGCAGTTTTTGAGCACATCCTTAATTTTTGGCATTCATATTCTATTTATATCTTGTTTTCCTTGCCATAACCTGGTTAATTTAGAAGAAAAGTGTTTTTTTTTTAAAGAAAACAATGTCTAGCTTCATCCTTGGCACTGTGTTAAATATGGAATATTGCAAGGTAGAAGTTAATTGACCAGAAATTGTTGCAGTCATTTGGTTGAAAGATCACAGTGGTAGAATCTGAGGTGAAGAAAAAGAAGAGATGGAGACAAAAGGATATACAAATGCACTCTCATGCACCCACATGTATACATATATGTATATATATAGTGTGTATGTGTGTGCAAGGACACATAAAGATGTAGCAATTGGTGATAAAGATTGGATATTGAAGGTGGGAGATTTGAAGCTAATCCCTGAACCAACAGTAGGGGTATGTGTGTTTCTCTCCTTTGATGTACCTTCTAGACTCACATGTTGATAATCTTATATACTGACAGCTGGCTGTTGGATGTTATCTTTTTGTTGACTGTACTGGATGTGACCAAACTTGAATCTGCATTTGTAGGGTCATGCTCATGCGTTACCATGACAACCTCCCAGGATACAGCTGCATGATGGCTTCAGTGTTTCTTTCTTGTGAATAGAAGCCTCTGGAATCAATGGTTTGAAGGTACCTTGGAGGTGACCCAGCTGGATCCAAACAGATCTGGGAACCTTGTCCTTGCCTTTAGAAATAGGGATTAATGAAAGGAATATTCTCAGATCTTCCTGCGTGGTATAATGTTGAAAAAAGTTTGAAATGTGATGAAAGAAAACGCCTTTGTGAATGAATAGTAATTGGTGTTCCTATTACAAATATATAATTCAAAGTGGAAACACAGGGATTTAGGAAACCAGTACAGAGAAACTACATGATTTTTATTTTGAAAAATGTGACAATTAGTTCACACCCTTTCCTTTAATATCTAAAAATAGTATTTTATTTATTAAGAAAATATCAGACTATAAATATTTATTTTTCCTCCTATCTTCTTCAGCCTGCAGATTAATCATTATTAAGGCCTATAATTAAAATACTGTAATATGACCAAATTTCTCTCAATATTTTTGTGTGTATTATGTATATAATTAAAGATATAATTAAACATATATATTATGTGTACTATATATATTGTCATATATATATTAAAGCTATTCCATGACTTATAAATTTAGAAAGAATCTCCTTGAGAAGGGAGATCTGATATGTTTTGGGGATGTGAAATATAATTGACACTAAATGACCTGGTGGCTTTATAGACTATTGATCTTTCTTTGGATCCACGATTCTTTGTTTAGGGGGCACCGAGTCCTTGTCTTTTTCTCCCTGGATGTCTAGTTTGTTGATTTTGCAGCTCGAAGCATATTTCTGCTTGATCTTCATTCTCTGAGAAGTCCTTGAGTTCTTCTGACCTCTCAACCCAGAAGTCCTCACTGTGAATTGCTGACCCTTCTATAACTTTGCACCATTCACTGAAGAGTTATGTTTTCTCAACTGTGAAATGAGGGTATGACAGTATTTAATTTATCATATGGCTCTGAGACTTCAGGAGAACATTCTGCAGGATGAGTTGCCATAGGGTTCAGGCTTAGTAGAAACTGAGTAAATGGCAGTATTATTTAGATAATAATGTAGTTAGTATTTTGCAATTGCTAATCGTGTGCAATGTCTATATAAAGTGCCTTACTAGTCTCTTCTCCTTAGGTATTCACAGCTATCTTTTGATGTTGGCGACACTAATAATCACATTTGAGATATGAGTATATTGAACCTTACAAAAACCATAGGAACTAGTCTGAGGCAGTGCTGGTGGGGCTGTGATTCAAGTCAGCTCTACCTGATTTCAAGGTCTATGACTTCACTTAGAATGTCATGCATCCTCTGTCCATCCTGATGTCTGGTGTATTATAAAAGTGAGAACAGCTACTTTCATGTCTGTTAATATAGTAGCTAACATTCATGGATCACTTGCGATTCTAAATATCACCAGCTATAGATAGAGTTGCAATAGAGTCCTTGCAATCTGTTGAGCTACAATCTTTACCTGGATCATCTTCTTTAATCCCTCAACAACTATATGGATTAGAAATGAATTATTTATATTTCACAGATAAAAAACCTTGGGGTTGGAACTTTCTTTTTTTTTTTAGGTTTATGTATTATTTATTCTTTTTTTTTTTATTATTGTTGGTTGTTCAAAACATTGGGGTTGGAACTTTCAAGTGCACTGTTCAATGTCCTCGAGTGAAAAACTGGAGGCAGCCACTGGAGACAGGTCTGTCTAACTCCAGGCCCCTGCATATTTCCTTACCAGAGCTGTGAGAGAATAAATTTCTGTTGTTTTAAGACACTGTTATGCAGACCTTGGTTATGACCACCCTGTGAATTGAAAACCAATTCACATATTGTCCTCCCCTCATCTTTTAATTTTACATTAGAGGTCCTGAGATAAGAAAAGAGGATGGTCCAGGTATATTTAAAATCCAACTTTAAGGAAATTGAATATTAACCTTTGCAGTTTGTTATGCTGAAAGAGACCTTGAGCTAAGACTACAAAGCATTATTTTATTATCTTAGCCTTAGTATATACCGGGCTCAACCCCACTTCTCAGTTTCTGGGGGATGAACACCCTAATCATTTGTGATTACTATTAAAGAAAAAGGAAAAGAAAGGAAGGGAAAAGGAGGGGAGGAGTGGGGAGGGGTGGGGAGGGAAGGGAAGGGAGGGAGAGAAAAGAATACTCTAATGGGGATTGACAGAGAGAGTGAACACAGGGAAGATACTGCAATTCCAGGCAGGAAATAAAGGATACGGGGCACAGAATATAAAAGGCATAAAGCCAAAATAATTCACAATAAAACCTAGAGAAAATGAGGCCTGATTCATTTTAGGAGTGCTGTGGGAAAACAGTTTAAATACAATTGTCCTCTGAAGTCCACAAACCTGAAATCAAGGTGTCAGCAGGACCACAGTTCCTCCGAACACTCTAGGGAAGAATCCTGCCTTCTGTCTTCCAGCTTAGCTGGTGACAGCTTGGCAGTATGACTTCTACCACATCTGTCCCCACATGGCCTTCTTCTCTCTTAGACTTTATCTTCTCATCATCTTATAAGGACACAGGTCAATGGTTGGGGCCCATCCTAAATCTGAAATAATTTCACATTTAAATCCTTAAATATTTATATTTGCAAACACCTTGTTTACAGTCGTAGTGGACATGAATTTTCTGAGGGTCGCTATTCAACCCTCTACAGAAGAAATATCTGTGACTCACAGCACACATTTGTCCCTCCATTGGGAGGCCATCTGTATCCAAATTTGCAAATGGTGAATCTCCTAGAAATTTTCTAAGTAGAACCCGGGGAGCCAAAGGGAGGCAACTGATGAGATCTTCCGTGCAGAGAAAATCTTGAACCTCACTGAATCCCCAGAATAGATACTCTAATGTGGGCCACCCATAAAGAGAGCCTTAGACTTGAGTTATAAAATCCTGATAACATTGCTCTTCTTAAGAGATGGACTAACTTCTACCTATGAGACATTCTTATTGATTTTTTTGTATGATGCACATAACAGATTTCTTACTTACAACACCTTCCCAAGAATATGAGATTTTCCCCAAAACTTCAGATATTTCATGGAAAATGAAAGGAACCAGCAAATGACAGGTGATAAAATGCAGAAAATTCTTAAGGCTGCTCAGAATATAATGGTGAGTGATATCTTCCCCATACATTTTCCCTCCTTTGTTGCATAAATTTAGAGGGATCTGAGAACTTTCTGGAGCTTAAATCCACAACACAGATGAAACATGGATCTCTGAAACACTGTATGAACTGCTCTTCACTGTACATGCTGTTGGATACTATGTAATTGAGAAAAAAATTCCCTGGTATAAATCATTAAAACATTAGATTATTGGTTATAGGAATTAACTCTCCCTGACTTATAGAGTAAGAGCAAGTCATAATGTTAGTTTTGCTATATATTCTTTTCTCTAAAATAGAACACAGACAAATCTACAAATCTATCCCTTTGACAACCTCAAAGGGACTTTTTGATGATTCAGTTACATGAAACATGACTTCTTGAGCTGCTGCCAGGAACACTGTAAGGGCTCTATAAAAACCAAATACTTCTGTCACAGGATACTGCTCTTACAAGGTCCTTTTTAATTGGACATTACCTTTCTCTTCCAGTCTAGTATCCAGCCTTAGTCTCTATGTCACCCAATATTTCTTTATTTTTCTCCATTGATCTCTAGTCCCCCCCACTCTTTAACAGGCATGTTTTCCCTTTCATATTCTTGGAATTTTGCTTAAACCATTTCTCTTAATGGACATGTCTGTTCCTTTCATATCCATGTATCTTATTGGCAAAATAATACTCATAGTTCAAGATGGAGCTAAAATGTCATGTTTTTGTGGAAACTTTCTTAACCTACTTAGAGAGAACTGATTTCTTCCTTCTCTTACAGTCAGATGGTGCTTTGAACATATATCTTTTATAGCATTTAATGAGTTGCTATAGGATATTGCTTAAGGGAAAGAATTTTACAATCTCTGTAAAGGCTAACATCCTAGTTACTAATCCAGGGACTAGTGTTCTCTTGTATATTTGCCTGAGTTAAAGGAAAGAAATAGAATGTTCCAAAATCTCTATTGGCTCTAAAATGCTTGGGAGTCATTTTTTATTTCTTTACTCCTCTTCAGGAACTTACTCTATTGTCTTCGTCTCATGAACCCTACCAAATCCTGCATCCTTACTATAACCACTGAAGCTGCTGTGGCAGACTTTAATGCCTTCCACTGGGCTGATGCAATGAACAGCTCTCTAGTTTACTTATGTCCACATCTCTTTGTTTCTTCTACACTCTTTTCTACATTACTCATAACTCCTCCATTTCTTGCCATCTCATAATTGTCTACTGAAACCCCTAATGTCTTGGTTGTAGAATTTATCTCTAATCACATTCCCTTTTTTCAGTAATCTTATCCTTTATCTTTGGTGTAGATGCTTATGACAGCCAAATTCATATCTCTTGTATCCTCTACTCCCTCCAAGAGTAGTAAAATTTCATATGCCTGAAGTATAACTCTAACTTTTCTTCCTTTCAATACTGTTACTCCACCAGTCTTTGGAACTCAGTAAATGACAATGCATATTACCCAGTTTTCTATATCAAGATTTTAAATAAGTAAAGGAAAAGCAGCATGAAATTGGGTAAATTCTCAGAATATGGAAATAACTAGGATCAAGAAATGAAAAATAGAAGAGTTAAATAATTAGATAATCCATGCAGAATATCAGTGATTCCACTAGTAGGAGTTAGAATAGGAAAAAAGGAAAAAAAAATCTTAAGATTTGTTACAAAAAATTTTTCTGAAAACTGAGGTGAGCCAAACCATGCAAGTATTCTTAAAACTTCTCCTGGAACTAAATATAATATCTGTTTACATTCCATTGGCCAAAAGAATCCCAAAGTCAATGGAGTGGAAAGACAGGTATGTTCCTGCAGTGAAATATGGAAAAGGTGGGGAGGGAATATATCTTGTGAACTAATTGTACATCTGCCACACACTTATAGCCAAGGGATCTAGGAAACAGAGTGTTATAATAATATTGTGTCATCATATATAATAGAGGAGAGAGAAAAGTGAATTTCTAAGGTGGCAAAGAAGAGAAATTCCAGGAGGGAAATGTGTATAAATAACCCAGTTCACACTTGGGCAAAGGAAATGAACAGACTATTCACGGAAGAAGAAATATGAACGGTCAACAAATACATCCAAAAAATGTTCAACATTTCCACCAATTAGAGAAATGCAAATTAAAACTACACTGAGATTCCATCTCACTCTAGTAGGAGTGGCAACTATCAAGAATAGAAGTAACAATAAATGTTGACAAGGAAGTGGAGGAAAAGGTACACTCATGCATTGCTGGTGCGCTAGCAAGTTGGTGCAACTACTCTAGAAAGAAGTATGGAGATTCCCCAGAAAACTTGGAATGGAATCACCGTTTGACCCAGTTATCCCACTACTTGACATATACCCAAGGGACTTAAAATCCAGACACTACAGTGATGCAGCTACATCAGTGTTTATAGTAGCTCAATTCACAATAGCTAAGACATGGAACCAACCTAGGTGCCCTTCAACAGATGAATGGATAAAGAAAATGTCATATATATACACAATGGAGTACCACTTAGCCATATAGAAGTATGACTTTGTGACATTTGTCAGCAAATGGGTGGATCTGGAGACTATCATGCTAAGTGAAGTAAGCCAGTTCCAAAGCACCAAAAGTTGAAAGTTTTCTCTGATATGTGGAAGCTAACCCACAATAAGGGGTTGGTGAGGGGAAGAATAGAAGTGTAGTTAATAGATTAGACAATGGGGAGGGAATTGATGGGGGGATAGGAAAATGAAAGACAGTAGAATGAATCTGACATCATTTTCCTATGTATATACATGAAAATAACACAGTGAATCTCATCATCATGGACATCAATAAGAACGGGATTCAAATCAGAATAAGATATATTCCATGCTTGTATAATTATCTCAAAATGGATTTTGCTGTCATGTATAACTAAAGAGAACTAACCAATTTTAAAAAAAATGAGATTATGTCATTTCCCTTTTAAAAACTATACAAATTCTTCCAATTTCTCTTCAAATACTTTAAAATTTTAGTAAGTCTTGTGCATTTCAGTGACTGCACGTGCCCCAGAATCATCTCGGAGCTCTTGCTTCTTTTCACTTGCTCATGGGGCTTCGACCTCCTGGTGCTTTCTCATCCTCAGCCAGGCCAAGCTGTTCTCGCCTGAGAGCTTTGTCCAATCCCCGTGGATTGTTTTTAGACTGACTTTTAAATGTCATCCTTCCAAACTCTTAGTTCAAATTTATTCTCAAATAGCCCTCCCAGATAAAACTTTATGTAATTTCTCATCTAAACATGTCTATAACATATTTTACCACTCTATTTCTTTTTAAATATTTATCTAAATTTTAGTAGTATCAGCCACTGATTTTCTTTCCTTCCTTCCTTCCTTCCTTCCTTCCTTCCTTCCTTTTTTCTTTCTTTCTTTCTTTCGTCTTCTTCCACTAGGCTATAATAAGTTTTATGGGAACAATAACATTATTTGTTTTGTTCTCTGTCATATCTTCTGCCTTTAGGACAGTGCCTGGCACTGAGAAAACATTTTGGTCTAAGTACTGAATAAGGAGATGAATGCATAAATAAATGAAACTCATGATTAATACAGAAGAAACACGGGGTTGGCAGGAATACTTGAGGAAGCAGTGATCCAGAGCACAACAGCAAAGGTTTGGTCTGAGGAAGACAATGCCTAGAACTGAAGTGTATCAATCACAGGAGAGGGAAGAGTATGCAAGTAGATGTGCAGCTCCAGCCTTAAGATATAGCATGGCATAGCCTATCAACTCCCAGGTGATAAACTAATTCTGCTCATGCAAGAACCTAAGGGCATGTTAGGGACCATTAGTGCACTGTGAATAAGGTACTTAAATATTGATCTTGATTCAGGTCTGTACTTAGATGCTTGCTGTTTAAAATTACAGTAGGATCTCTGCAATATATGACTTACTTTATGATTATTAACAGCTGAGCCTCAATGTTGTAACAATATTACAATCAATTTACTCTAATTAAAAGATTTATTGAGTGAAACATCTTGAGTTAGGATTTTTTTAGCTCCCAAATGTTGTTGAGCACTTTCTGAATAATCACCTATGTAGAATCCAGGGTTAGATGTCATATTTTCAGAATGTTTTTGTTTGGAGATACCACAAGGTTAGCTTTAGGAAAAACTTAGCAAGTCATCAAACAATTGTCTTTCAATATTTAAAAGTAGTACCATTATGATAAGTATTTATAAAAAATATATTTAGGGTAAATGAAGAGTTGTTATTTTTAACTGAAAAATTTTAAATACTTCTTTATATCAATAAATGTAGCCCTTTTGCTGCTTGCCAGTAATCGTAACAGTAGGCTCTCTATATCTCTCTGTGAACATGAGTGAGTCCAGAAACCTCCTGGAGAAATCTTCTCCTCCAGTGTAAGAGGGGTGTAACATGATAATACTCTTCCCACTCAGCTAGTATGTGGATCACATGAGATGATGTGCATCATGCATTCTAAATTTATGACTAAAGCATGTTATGTTATTACAAATTTGATGAACATTACAAGTAAAAATATTCTGAACTGCCCACCTAGATTCCATATTGTAATCCCCAACAGAAGTTTCCATGGGAGAAAATTGTAGCCTGCCTCATATCTTTGAGTTGAGAGAATTGCACCTGTATACCTGAAGTTAACTTACTAAAGTGAGAGTTCAGATAGTGTCCTAAAAATAAATTTTGTAAATAAGTCAACATTCACTGGCTTTTAGTACAAATACTCCAGCTATAGATCATATGTTTTATAGAAAAAGAGTATCTTAATTTTTGAAGGAGAGTGGGATAATATAATAGCCATATGCATGCAACATATACACAAGAAAAATATATTGACAACACACCACGTCCATATCATGAAATTAATTGAGTGTTAATAAACCAGTGAGATCCTTTGTAGAAACTCTCAAAGCTTCTATTTTTCCATTGGAAGTGACCATGTACTTCCTCTGACTTCCAGGTATGTTGTCAAACACCCGAATCCCAATTTCCCAGATGAATGGCAGCATTCATGAATAGTAGAAGTTGGGCTGTCTGTCTCCTTGAATTCCCCAGAGTCTGAATCAGTGCCTTGCACTATGATATGGATTAGGGATACTGATGCTAATATGTAGTCAAACAGTTGAAACACATTTGTTAAGTCTGTTTTGTTTCCGGGGTGCTCTAATATGTTGTCAAAGAAGATCCCTTGCATATGAACTTACCTTGGCTTGGCATGCACTTCAGAGGTGAACTAAAGATGCTATCAGCCATGCTTTTTCATTTTGCTTTATTACAGTTATTCTTGGAATATCCGTAGCTGCTGAGATATTAATCTTGCAGGCATGTTTTAATAGAACTTTCTTCATCTCTGCCTTACCTGAGGGGAAATGAGTTGTAACAAGAGCATATATTTATTTTCAAAATGAATTTCAGAAGGAAAACTTTTATTTTGGGATGCATATAATTTCATTCACTATGTACCTGATAATGTGCAAAATGCCATTTCACATATTCTATTAGAAAAATAAACTCAGGCAAATGGAGCAGAAGGTGATTTGCAGAAAGAAACTCATTACAAAACTGCTTAGTGCTTAGGAATAGTCTTTTAAGGCAACTTCATTTCTTTCTAGATTTAGGAAATAAAGCAAATCACCACTAATTTCAGTTTATTATGCTATAATTTCCCCCCATTTTTCATTAATAAAATAGTTCATGTTAATTTTACAAAATGTGGAAAATACTGAAAACATTAAGAGACTGGTCATAGCTTGTAATTCACTTGCACTCCTCCATCTGGAGATTGATGAAATTAACACTCTGAGGTTTAGGCTTTTTGCTTGTGAGCATATATGTAAGTAAAACAAAGTACATTCACAATTTGAACAGGGCTCTGCAACCTATTTACTTTTTACGATGCCATCACAGCACAGAACCCAGCCTGCTTTATGCCAGGAACTGTGCTAAACACTTTTCCTTTGCTTTGTTCATGTGATCATTTTAACTCTGATTCTGGTACTGCAATCACATCATTCATATTTCACAGATGAGCAGACTGAGGCACAGATAACATCACACAGCTTGGACTCAGTTTCCTGACTGACAAAATGCAGTTAGGTTTTAGGTATTTGAAAGGTTCTGAGAGGCAAGCAAAGGATCAGGCAAACCACTTGATAATGATGGGTTCATCATATGATATCATGTTGTTAACATTATTATTGTTACTATTATTGTGATAGTAGGATGGTTATTCACAATTTTATCTATAGTATGTCATACAATTTCTAATATATAGTAGTTACCTGAAAATATATATCACAAGAATGATCTGTAATGCCATTTTCCAAATGCCAATAGATGATTAATAGTTGATGACTAAGTTATTGAATGGTTGAATCACACTTGAGTTTTTTCTTCAGTGAAAGGTTGCTTCTTTTTTCTTTGTTTCTAATAGATTCTTTCTTACCAAGATTCAGCCATGTAGAAAATAACAAGTGAGATGTTATTCAAATCTCTTACTCTGTTCTCTGATTGATGCAGGAAGATGCTTAAGCCATGACAACTGATCAGGATGCCTCTTGGGCTGGCTTTCCTCACTTCCTCTCTTCTTTTCTTTCTTTCTCTTTCTCCCTTCTTTCTTTTCCTTCCTTCCTCCCTCCCTCCCTCTTTCTTTCTTTTTCTCTTTTCTTCATGTCCCCAATCCCATTCTAGTAATAAGCATGCATTTATTGTAAGTTGTTGATTAGGTGTTATTGAAATATTGCACTTCAAGAGTAGGTCACTGCTTTTTTTGAAATCATGTAGTGATTTCTTTTTTTATTTTTATTTGTTTTAGTTAGTTACATATGACAGTACAATGATCTTGACATAACACATATTGAATCAGATGGAATATAATTTCTCATTTTTGAGTGTAGAGGTTGCAGAATCACATTGGTCATGCAGTCACGTATATACATACAGCAATAATAATGTCTATTTTATTCTGATGTCCTTCCTTTCCCCCCTTCCCCTCTCCTCTCCTCCCATCACTTCTCTCTACCCAATCTAATGTGACTTACTTCTTTTTTGTTTGTTTTTTATTCCTCATATCGTCATACCTGAATTCTGTATAATGAAGGGGGTCTCCTTCCCTCTTCCATGCAATTCCCCTTCTCCCTCCCTTTCCCTCCCACCTCTTTTCCCTAACTAGAGGTAATTTTCTTCTCATGCTCTTCCTCCCTACCCCATGTGGTGATTTCTTAAAATTTCAGATGACTTCTTTGCCAATAAATGGTGTGTCCTATTGAGAGATGACAGATAGGTTTGTGAGTCAAGGTGCATGAAAATGTAAATGCCTCAAGTGTGGCAACGATCCTCATTAATAAGTACATTAATTAGAGACTTTAAAATGTGTTTGCAGTTTCTTGCCAGTGTAATCATGCACAATAGAAATAGAAAGAATCTATAGCAAAATGGGCAGAATAGAGCCATCAAAGGGTATCATTCAGAGGGACTAAATTTGATCATCATTTAGAAAATACACTGCTAAGCTTATTGCCTGTATAAATACCAATTTTAGCCAATAGGCTGCTTCATAATGGAGTATTAGTAGCTGAATGGGATCTTAAAATGGAAATGCTGAATCCCAGAAAAGAACATGAATGATGATGATGATGCCTTGACATAAATACAACAAAGGCATCAATCACATTGTAATCAAAAAGTACACATTACTTTCAATTTCATCATTTTCCCCACTGCTTATTGGATTGATCAGTTGTATAAGTGCACAGAAAAAAATAAGATTTCTTGAAAATACTATGATACACACACACACACACACACACACACACACACACACATTTTGCACAATGCAAAAATCCTCAGTTTTAGGACTAAATGTTCTTGAATAAATTAATTTGTTCCTTAATTGTAAATTGTATCTACCAAAACCCCAGACAATATTCTTCTATCACAAAAGTACCTGTTTTAAATTTTGTTACTTTCTTTAATCATAGCTGATTAGCTAGCTCTACTACTGCTACTAGTAACTGAAGTTTTAATTGAATCTTTCATAGGTCCATTCTGTGAATACAAGTTAAAATTAATAGGAGTAAGGCTAGCCAATAGACTTGAATACCAGAAGTCATTTTAAAAGCAGGAACAAAATAATCACCCAGGTTGTAAATGTGTTATTATAGTTTCATGGCTTTGATTTGGAAAGCATATGTGGAATTAAAAATAAAATAAAATAAGTAAAATATAATTCCTATAGGAAAAAAAGTTAACTTAATTAAAGGAAAATGAGATAAAATGGGAAATGAGAGAAATTATGTTTTTCATATATTAAATATTTCCAATTAGAAGAAAGGAGTGATAATTAATATTTACTGAGGATCTATTAAGTATGTCAATATGTGTATTACATATTTATCTGTCATCTCACTTGTACAATTTATATATAGTGCTTAATCTCATTCTCAGAAAACTTCTATTATTTATCCAAGGAAAAATATGTAGTGGTATTAGTTTTACCCTCAAAATTAAAAATCAAATAAAAAATTGAAGAATAAAATTCTACCTTATTTTAATTAATTCAACCAATATATTACATGCCTGCACTATGCTTGTCTCCTTTTTAAAGGATTGGGGGA
Source organism: Callospermophilus lateralis (assembly GCF_048772815.1). Taxonomy (NCBI): domain Eukaryota; kingdom Metazoa; phylum Chordata; class Mammalia; order Rodentia; family Sciuridae; genus Callospermophilus; species Callospermophilus lateralis. The sequence continues at coordinate 12,861,199 of NC_135313.1, read as the reverse complement.
AGACAAATAGATCTATAAAACTTACCCAGATAATAATACATTGCCCAGCCTTATTAACCTTGATTTTCCCACTACTTTTGCAAAAATGATTTATCCACCTTGATTGATAAAGAACTTCTCTGTTCATTTCATTTGCAATGCAGTATGCACTGTATGTTTTCAGGGTTTTATTTAAGAAATTGCAGAAGTAGTATGGTAGGCAGAACTCTAGAATGATCCCTGAGATTCTGGACTATTCTATACATTCTACTAATTCTATGTTATACATATGCTGGATTCTGTGTCTGTGATTAGATTAATTAATAGAACACAAGTTAATTTTTAAAGGCAGATTATCTGAGCCCTTACAATCACATGACTTAATCACAAGAACCCTCAAATCTGGGTCTAGAAGTCACAAATAGATCATGTAAATATTATGGTGTGAATCTTGATTATCCTTCAAAGTTCATGTGTTAAAGGCTTGGTCTCTTAGGAGGAGATAAAACCTTTAGGAGGCCTAGTGTGGGGAGTGGGGTATCAGCCTTCCATTCTCCTTCTTTCTGCTTGCTGGCCCTCATGAGGTGAGCATCTTTTCCTAACTGAATGCTTCCTGCTATGATGTTGTGAGGTCCAGGCAGTACGGTCAAGGGACTATGGGCTGAACCTCTGACACTGTGAGCCAAAATAAATCTTTCTTCCTTTTAAGTTGATTTTTTTTTAGGCATCTTGTCATAGTTATGGAAAGCTGACTAACACCAAGAAACTGAAGTATAAGAAGGATTCAGTGTACCCTGTTTGGCTCGAGTGTGGAGGAAGTCCCATGGCAGGATGGGCAGGCAAATCTAGGAGCTAAAGGTGACCCTTAGCTAACAGCCAACAAAGAAACAGGGTCCTTGGTCCTATACCGCTGGAATGGAATCTTTCAACATTGCAATGAACCTGGAAGCAAACTGTTTATCCCCAGAACCTCCAGATGAGGATGGTGCCCACAACATACCTTTACTTCAACCTTGAGATTCCCTGCAGCAGAATGAGTTGTATTTCTCCAGACTTTACAGAGATGATGAGATAATAGATTTCTCTTGTTTTAGGTCAACAGACTGGTGGTAATTTATTATAGAGCAATAGAAAATGAATGTAAGCAATAATGGCAAATGTTAAAACAAGATGTACTAAAAATTAAAGAGATTTTTTTTTCTATACTTCCCGGTGTTTTCAGTGTAGTTTATGATTTTAAAGAAGTTGAAGTTGTAACATTAATTGGAAATGTCTGCAAACTTCATTAATAGAGAACTCAAGCATACCATAAAATTTTGGATGAAGAGATCATGCATATTATATCCCTCTTCCCTGCTCTCTCTGTCTCCATGGCAGAGTGCCATCTTGTCTCCCTATGATTGTTTGACCTGATAAACCCTCTAGATTCAAGTTCAAGTTTCAATTTAGAGTTTCTTCTGTGATATTTGAATGGTGTATACCCTGTGTTAAAAAAATCAAGTGCATCTTTAAAAAAAATCTACAATAATGCATAAGTAATATTTTCAGATATTAATATGTGGCAAATATCTCATTGGAGAAAGAATCAGGAAGTCTGAACAAAAATGGTGAAGCTCCAGGAGAAGGAGAATGAACTGGGAGAAACAGCCTCATAATGATAATGACTGAGACTGAGTTAGGAAGAAATAGGGCAAGTGGGAAATAATTAGCCATTCAGAAACAATTTTAGAGGCCTCCAAATGAAGAACCCAGAAAGGATAAACAGGCAGTGACTGAAGAAAAAAAAAACACTATAAAGTTTAATGATGTGAAAATGGTCATAAACAAATTGTGGGATGATTTCAGAAGGAAAACCAGGTCAACAAGAGGCTATAATTCTTGAGTTTTCCCAAAATTTAATTTTAGAGGAGAGTAGTATGCTTACCTTTTTTTTTCTGCATGCACCATAAACTCAATTAAAGTAAATGGGAGATAGGGGCAGCATTTCTAAATCACAACCTCTTTGAGGCTAATTATTTTGCACTAAATTGTTGAGTAGAAACATTTTCCTGGTTTGGTAATAAGCATAATAACATCCTTACGCACATTATATTAGATTTCAGAAAACATTTATGAAACTCTTTCTTCCAGAACAGATTTTTGCAACTAGTCTAAGTTGAGGAAAGATGTGAATTACCCTCTATGCCTAACAAATATATTCATTGTGATAGAATTGGTACCAACCTTCTTGAAGCTATAAAATGTTTATTCTGAGATATCTTGTCTTCTGCTATATCTTGTCCTAAAGCTATAAGTGCCTATTCTGGGATACCTCTAGGTCATTGCCTTCTATAAGGTTGGTCGGTTGGATGGATCACCTCCATGAGTCCAACTACACCTTGCATAAAAGATTGTGACTTTTTAATTCTGACTATTAATCACTCAGGTTCTTGAGAGCTCTGTAAATCAGTCTAGGGAAACTTCTAAATAGGCTTTTCATTCGTTAAATATTTATTAGCAGTGTTTGTGTTCTTGGCACCTAGGCAAGGGTCATGCTAGAGAAGAGCTTCTGTAAGCATTTGCTTAATAAACAAACACCTCTGAAGTGCTGGGCACTTAATTGGTTCTGATAATACAGTGACAGACAGTTGATATAATACTGCATTGATACATACATGGCAATGCTAATTCAAGTGTGCATGTATGTTTACATACACACACATGCATGAACTACCATCTATGGAATCCTGTTACTTATCAACAAAGTGGGTTGTGTATTTTATCTTTCCTGGTGGCATTTTACTTTATGGACCTATGAGGAAATGTCAGAGCAGGGAAGGTTGTCCTAGCAGGCAAGAAGTCATTCTAGATTTCAGTTTTTTTTTTTTTTTTTTAAGACTGGACTAGGCAGCAAGCCTGTTAAGGAACAAAACCAAGCTCAGCAGTTTTTAAGGATAAGACTCAAAATTTAGAAATATACTTTTTCTAGAGTTACTTCTTTATATTTTTTAAGGGAGAAGTTCCAGTTAGACTGGTTTATCATCATCCACCAGTGAACATAATTGTTGAGCATGTTTTGAGCTAAAGAAGCTCATAGAAATTTGGGTTTCTCATGACCTTTTAGTGTGTCACCTTGCATATCAAGTCACATAAATACCCATACCTTGTTTGCATAATTCAATAATAATGTATTTAACTGCAAAAATCCTTTGCTTTGACAGAAAGGTACCCACACCACACCAATTGCTATAGCCAGAGGAGACATGGCAGCAGTACCTGAGTCAGCTCAGTTCTCTGTGTTCTGCAATGTTTAAAATAAATACTATGTGCAAACCTATCAGTAACTGAACAACAATCATGAGATAATTTGAAGCCAATAACTCGATCAATAAATATTGCAAAATGAGAAGAAAATAAGAAAAAATGGCATGGAAATTTCTCTCTGAAGAAGTGGGAGTAAATTCAATATATCATAAAGATTATGCAAATAGTATACATAAATATATATGCACACAGTCTATATGTACATATGTACATACCTGTGTGTACATATGTATACATATATGCAAATATATAGATGTATGCATATATGTAATTATGCCTATGAATAAAGTATGAGAAAATCAACCTGTTTGAACAGGAGAGTGGGCGACCCAGTGAAAGATATTTAAATGAAAATTTAAAAATGAAACCAAACCATGTGAGCATCTTCTGCTAGATTCTGCCCAATGTCTGTCAGTTGTTGGGACTGAATGTCCCAAAGAAAGCCACTAAAGAAGGCTAAGATTCAGAGGGAAAATATGCCATCATTTCTTCATGTGATCTTGATCCAGAACAGATTTCCTCTGCAGTATCCCTTTTTCCCCCTGATTATTGCTTGTTTTCCTTTCCTTGGTCAGGTTTCCAAGCCCAGAGTTTACCCACACTTTATTTGCTGAGGGGAACTCTTCACTGGAGGAGGTGTCCTGTTAGTTTAAGAACTGCATGATTTTCTGGTACTTTTCACCACTGGACGCAAAAGTGTTGTGAAGAGTCCCCCCAGTCCTGTGCTCGGTGACAGCAATCCCACCCCGTGATGCAAAGCTCATTCTCCCTCAGCCAATGTCACTCTACTTTTCTTATGATTCTTGAAAACATGGGGCAGAACCTCAGCTTCCAGATTAGTTATGATGTTAATGTAGCTCTTAGTAAACTCCCTTCCACCATGATGGAACTCTCCAGGAGGGACATTTGGAGTCACAGTGAAGGTGAAAAACAAAAGTGGATATAACAAGGTATATCCCACCGCTCCCATTTGGTGTCTGGCTTTGTATCAGGACGCAAAGGAAAGGATATACACATCCTGTGAAACAGGACTTCAGGTTTCCTAGAAAAGGATTCACAGATGGTAGCATACTGGATGTGTTTTCACATTTTTGTTCAAAACATTATCATAAAAGTTTCAAATATATTGATAGAAAGTTAAAAAATAACTGTGCAGTGAACATTTATAGATTTATCTCAACTCTATATTTTGCCACACTGTTTTGTCACATATCTATCCATCTGTCTAGCAATCCATCAATCTATCCTAGTTTTGATACATTTAATAAATTACAGATATCTGTATACTTTCCACTAATACTTTAGTGTGTATACACCTACAGCTCAATAATTCTTCACTTTTTAAAATTTTGATGTAAAATCAATACAATGTAATGTTTAAGTCTTAAGTGTACATTTGTTGGTTTTGACAAATGCACACATCTGTGCAACTTATACCCTGTCATCACCTCAGAAAAACTTGCTTACACCTCATTCCTGTCAATCTTCAGCCCTTCCCCTGCCCAAAAGCCAGCATTCTAATTACTTGACACCACACTTCACTCTAGACCATCATATTAATGGCATGCTACTGTATGCACTGTCTTTGGAAGCTTTCCTCCAACCAGTATGAAGTTCTGAGATGTAGTCCCCATGTTGCTTTTATCAGTAGTCAGTTTCTTCTTATGATTAAGGTGTATTTCCCTGCATGAATGAGTTGCATTGTATGTAGTCTTTTGTTAATAATTCCTGGGCAGGTTCCAGTTTCAGGAATGGCTGAAGTAATTATCTTATAATTTTATATCCTGTCCAAGAAGGTATGAGAGTTCCAGTTGCTTCACATTCTCACTGACATTTGGTGTCATAGGTAATTTAAAAATTTAGTCATTTAGAATGAGCCATTTCATGTGTTTTGTATTTTCACAACAGATGAGTATTTGTGTGTGTGTGTGTGTGTGTGTGTGTGTGTATGTGTGTGTGTGTGTGTTTCAATTTTTATGTCTTCTTTGGTGAAGAAACTTTTGCCTGTTTTTAAACTTGGTGACTTCTTATTACTGAGTCCCAGGAATTCTTTATTTATTCTGGACGTGGTCCTTTGTTGGGTACACGAATTTGTAACTGGATTGTCTTAAAAGGGTCAGTATGTCATACCATAAGTCTAGCCATTTCTGAAGTTTAGAACTCATGCTAAGGTAAGCACACCCCTTGTAATTAGCCTACTGTCTCACTTCTTGTGCTAGATACTTAGTTCCTTTGCCCTCAGAAACCCACAAACAGAACTTTGTAGCTTCCTTTGTTAGTTGGGTAAAAAGAAAAAAAAATCTACTAAATAGCAACCAACCTCCATGTTTATTATTTTAATTGTACTGATGACTTCATGACTATATACATATATTCAGACATATCCTTTAAATTTACACAATAAGTATGTGCAGGACTTTTTGTATATCTATTATATACAGTAGAGCTCTGAAAAATGAAAATTAAAACAAAATGGGTATAAAGGTCAGATTAAAAAAATCAAACTCATATTTTACAGTTTACAAGTCCTTTCAAATACATTATTTCACTTGATACTCATGGATAACCCTTTAAGTGAGGTTATTAGGTTCATTTTAAGTGAGGTTATTAGGTTCATTTTACAGACACATAAACTCATCCTTAGGGTAAAGTTCTTTATTTAAGACTAGTTGATAAACTGATCCTATACTTTACCCTACAAGGCACCCAAGCTGAAATGCATCCTAGTGGTCAGTGTCAGAACTAGGGATGGATGATCAGCATCTTACCATCTTCCTGGTTAATGGAGACACCAAAGTTGAGCCCCATTGGTGAGTTACTAATCTTGCATTTCCAAGTTCTGCTAAAGAATCTATTTTGTGTCCTATTTCTATGAAATCAAGTTCTGATTTAGGAAATGATTTATGAAACTTATGGCAGCTCAATTTTGTAAAAGAATATAGTCAAAAGTCAACCTAAGCTGGTCAACTTCACTTATAGTCACAGTATTTTGAGGCTTTTTACATGCTGAAAAAGGGTAATTTGGGTTAGCTCCTCAAGGTGTATTTTTAGAAAAAGCTTTGCAGATGATATGCAGAAGACATTTGTAAGATAAAATTATTCTCATGGCATGAATCAGCTTATTGTAGTTCATCTCCTTTAAGATAATGGGTTCTTTTCCTTTGTTGGATTTATTTTAACACATGAAACCATTTTCAAAAGTGAATGTCAATATGAAAAATTACTCTCTCCATGTGTTCAGTAATGGAAGGGAAACTCACAAATGCACCATCAGCAAATATCCAAGGGTTTCTCTCATTAAGCCTTCCCATTGCATCTGAGCAGGTGAAAGGATTAGACGACTTAATTCCTACTTCTAATTCCATTTCCATAGGAGCTTTAAATATTTACTACTGCTTAGGAATCTTGCGGATTTGTAATCTTTGATTAATCAGTTATGTATTTTGAATTACCACAAAAGTGCCCTATTGAACAATCATCTTTTGCATCTTCCCCCTCCTTCCCTGCCCAGACCCACTGAAAGTAGGTTAGTTAAACTAGATCAAACGTAAGTTTAAATAATTGAAACTGGGCTCCCCCTGGGAGCAGCTGAAACACCATTGTAAAGCCAGCAATGTGTTTGAGTAGAAAATCCTTCTGTGGCTTAGTTTTTCATTTTTTAAAAGTATTTTATTATTTTTCTTTACCACTTTTCTCAAAAAATGCCTTGTACACTGTACTCAAAAAACATTTATGAATTGAATTTAAATTTGTTATTTCTTGGAGATGCAGAATAACTTTTTTTTTCTTTCCCAACTTCTTGAAACATTCAGAATATTGGATTATTGTTTTATATTGTAATCCTAAAATGGAGTGAGTGGACAGAACTAAAGGGGTCTGTGATCTTGGGTGAAAAAAATTCCATCTTTCTGCATGAGTGATTTTTAATTAGAAATTAAAATATCCTTCTACTGTGAACATAAGACCCCCACAAGATAGCAATGCTGTGTTCCTAAACATTGGCCACTACTAGAAATCACAGATATTTTAAAATCATCATTTTGAAGATATTCTGAAATATCATTTATGTTTATCATTATTTCAAAATTATTGGACTCTGCTGAATTATTAAAATGTTTTTATTAGTGCATTATGATGATATGTAATATTGGGTTTCATCCTGACATAATCATACAATCATGGGGTATAATTTGCTCCACTTCAGTCTTCAATACTTCCCCTTTCCCTCTCCTCCCTCCTTCTGATTCCCTTCCTCTAATCTACTGGCCTATTTTTATTTACTACATTCATAGGAAACCACATACATTAGAATGTCAGATAATTGATTTTAATTGCTTTACTCATGCTTTGATAGAATCAGTTTCCATTTTTTACGTATGTTAGTTTATGGATTTGAAAATGACGGGGACTGGATCCTGTGGCTGTGTGAGCTGGAGGGAGAACTAACTCTCAGGTCTGCAGGAGCACTGAGTTGGCAGGGACAGGATTGTCATTTCCACTGGTCCTGGAGCAATTTCTTAAATTTTGTGCCCTTAGTGTCTTATTTGCCTTTACTTGTTCCAACTCCTGTCTTTGAAAATATCATGCCAAGAGGGATTCCTGTCTTCCTCCCTCAGTAAAGTCTGCTATACCTAGAAGACTTGTATGGTATTTGGGAAGAGTGAAGGACACTAAGTCCAGAGAAATGTGGTTTTGCTCAACTTCCTCTGTGACTTTGAGAGAAACAGCATCAGCCCAGGACAGGCACTGTGGCCAAGAGTTCTGGTACAAGATCAGCTGCAAGACAAGAGGAGGCCTCTGTGACCAAGATCAGTGGAGGTTGCAAAATGCACTATGACACAAACTATGAAAAGGACTTTTCCAAGGGCATGCGAGATTGACCCAACATTTTATAAATATCCTGTAGAAGTAGGTTTGTCCTGTTCTAATGCCTGCGTCTGTAACTATGACTTTTGAAGATTATTCAGTGGCCTTAAGCCATAAGGAGCGGTGGGAACCCTGGCAAGCAGGCAGCTTTCTGTGGCTAGTAGCTGAAGAGGAAGTCAGAGAGGTTTCAAGCATGAAAGGCATTTTGTGCATGGTTGCTGGCTTGAAGAAGGAAAGTAAGCAAGGAATATGGGTAATATCTATTTGGGAGAAACTCCAGTTGACAGCCAACAAGAAAATATGGGTCTCAATTCCATAACTGCAAGGAACGGAAATCTCCACCAGCTGAAATAGGCTTGGAAACAGATTTCTCCCCAGAATATCCATGTGAGAAGTCAGCCTTGGCCTATACCTAGAGAACCCAGGTCTGTGCCAGACTTCTGACTGACAGAACTGTGAGCTAATAGATGGGTGCTGTTTTAACCCACTATTTTTTTTCTAACTTTTATACAGCAATAAAAAACTAATAGAGAAGTGATCCATTGAAAAGTGGGGAGAAATGGAGCATATCTGGTGACTCAATGGTATTATTAAGTAAAACCCTCTGTCAGACCAAAGGGTTGTATCACAGACTATCTCAAATCCCGTCTCTCTGTTCTTCTTAAAAGTTTTCTTTTCATAATTCCTATTGAATTTCTGTGAAATGAGTTATATACAAATAGATAAGTCTAACTCTGAAGCTAGCAATCTTTCATTAGGAAGTGATGTTTTCAGATTTCAGACATCAGAAAAGTTAAAAATTGATTTTTTCCTTTAATACGGTTCCCTTTGCTACAGTTACAACTTTTGAAGATAACTGAGATGCTCTGAAAAATCTTAAAGGGTATAAATCATATCGTATTCATCTTTACAATTTAAAAACTCATTTTAGTCTTTGTAACACAGTAGGCACTCGTATATATTGATTTCCAGTAGGAACAGGACAAATTCTGGGAATTTAGTGACCAACTGCATCTTTGACAAGACAGCTTACTGTCTTAAAGTCAGGGTGTCACCTGGAATGGCATGTATTCATTATGCATATTCAAGCAATCCCACATACCAGTATGGAAAACAGCAGACAAAAGAAACCTATGGTAACTCATTGTTATGGTTTGCTTCTGGAAAGTCCCTCAAAGGCTCATGAGTTAAAGGTGTAGTCTCCAGTGCAGCCATGTTCAGAGGTGGGGCTTTTGGGAAGTGGTTGAATCCTCAGGGCATTGACAAAATCAGAGGATTAACAATTTTATGGCATTAATGGGAGGTGGTGAAAAGTGTAGTAGGTGGGATCTAATTAAGGAATGTGTCCTTGGTGTGTGTCCTGGGAGATTATTTCTGGTCCCTGCATTCTTCCTGTCCCCTCCCCACCCCCTGCTTCCCATCTGGCTTGAGGTAAGCAGCTGGGTTCTGCCACACCTCAGCCAGGATGTTCTACCTTATCTCAGTCCCAAAGCAGTGGACACAGTCAACCATAGCCTGAAAGCTCTGAAACCATGAGCCAGAATAAATCTTTCCTTTTTTTTTCTAGGTATTTTATCACAGTAACCACAAAACTGACTAATACACTCACAAATGCAAAAATTGGTATGTAGGATTGCTGACTAATGTTATAACAAGAATATGACATTTAAATTCAAAACTGACTTGTGTTTAATCTCTTCTCAACTACATAAAAACTCTGGGGTCTTGGGGAAATTACTTAACTATTCTGAACCCTGGTTTCTGCATCTGTAATACAAGGATAATTAAAATAATTTTTCCAAATGGTTGATATGAACATCAAATATTATCATTTGTATAAAACTTCTGCTTGTTCACTATAATCATAAAAATAGTAATCGTTCAAGAGTTTTATTTTTTTAATTAAAAAAATCAACCCCTACATAAAACAAAAGTTGTACTATTGGTAGGGTGACATACAATGTTTTGATACATGCATACTTTGCATGATGTTTAAATTAGGTTAAATGTACTTATCATATCAAACATTAATCAATTCAGTATGGCGAAAACACACAACCGTTTTTTTTTTTTTGAAATGAATAGTATATCGTTGTTATCTATAATTGCCCTGTAGCTTAAAAGAACTTCTTGCTCCTGATTGTAACTTTGTATCCTTTGATCAACCTTCCCCCATCCCTCTTGATAGTTATTATAAATTACAAAAATCGAACACATTTCCATTAGAGACTGGTATTTTCAAGGCACCATGAGACTGAATCCCAGGCAAATGTTATTGGAATATTGATTTTTTCCCCCTAACTGATGGCATTCCTTGTTTTTTAAAGGAAAATATTCTGATTTTTAAAAACTCTCAAGTAGCCTTTGATACACACATCCCACACCATCTGTTGACTCAGTGATTTCGAGTCTATAATGCTGTCTTATCTCACTTTTCTTCAGGCTGCATCTCAGCTTTTACCTTTGTCATCACCCTCACAAGAGCCATGCTAGTTTAGATGAAAAGCACGATTTGCTTTATACAAATACTTTTGAAATCAGGCCTATGCTATTCCTATTTCAGTGGAACTTAGTCTCATAGGAAATATGATAGGCAGCTGAATTTAAGAAAAAAGGAAATAAGTAAAACATACCAATGATAACATTGTCTGTGTTTCTGAGTCATCAATGAAACCATTGGAAGAGTTCCATGGTTATTTGCAACAATGACAAGTCTGACCCCAAGTATGTAATACAGATTAAAGACTTTGCTCTGCAGCCTTACAACCAAAACATATCTGAGAAAATAGAAAAAGCAGAAATGTTTATTTTGCAAAGTATAGTAATACCCTAACATTTGCACTAACAACCTAACATATAAGCACACTCAGTTTAAACAAAATCTCCTTAAAGAACCAAATGGATGAGTCCTTGATCATGGTATTCAGTATTCAGTCATTCATCATTGAATTCTTTGTTGGTTATATTTTTTTCCTCTTAAGTTTAAGATCTTGCGCTTATGTAAAGAGTCATAAAACTCCTTTCAGTACAAGAACATGCCAAGAACAAGTGTGGGAATACTTAACTGCCTTGTACATCAGTCTCCAATAGATAGAGTTATTTTGTACCATATCTCAAAGAAAACAGAAACTCAATGATAGTCACAAATGTTTTCAGCATAAATAGGTATAATTAATAGGTATAATGTATAATTAATAGGCATAATGTATAAATATTCAGACACCTTATTATCCATAAGGAAGTAGCTTTCTTGAATTAAACTGAAATTATAGGACTAATTTGTCATTGTTTTACCAAAAGTTGACAAATTCTTAAGAAATAGGTTAAATTTTATGAGGCTCAGTTTCCTTATTAATCACTTTTACTAAATTTCTTTATTGTTGCTTAAAACTCAAAATTTTAAAGTTGAGAGTGTACTTTTTTTGCCAAAATATATTTTATATAGGAGGATTCTTATAAGGAAAAAAATACTTTATAGTTGTAAGTAGACAACAGCCAGTCTGTTGCTAGACCTTCCTGTAGAAAACAAGGTCATTTACACTTAATGCTTTACTTTTATTAAATTAAATAACTTACGTGCTCTTTGGTTATAAACATTTTTCTGTGGATTTTCCTTTCCTTCTAAAAATGTATCAAATATAATCTTAACAAAAAGTACGAATATTCATGTCAATCAATCAATCACAGCTATGTGAGGTTAAGTAAAAGAAAACTACATAAAAACTGTTTTCAAGAATGAGGCTGAATTGTGGGATGAGTTCACTGAAAGACTCTAAAAGCCAGAGTCCAGTTAGGGCTGCAGGTAGTTTGTCCATATACAAGCTGCCTGGTGCCCCCGTCTTTGTGTTGGCTTATTTCTCAGACGGCTGTGTCACATATGTATGTAACTGTGAGGTGGGTGCAGACAGGAACCACAGCCATAGTGTCTCATTATCATCCTGTGGAGAGGGCACTGCCTGACCAGAGCTTCAAAAACTGCCTGTGTTTCCCCCTGATTTACTCCTAACTCAGTCTCTGTGAGCAAGGGAAGAACATATGCTAATTGGCAAAGGCTCATTATCAGGTCCAGCAACCATGGCATAGATGTTGGGATTACCCTATTTGAGTTCAATTGAATCCATCCATTGCTACACAATGGCGAATGGCAAGTTTTCCCAAGAAATCTCTCCTTGGTGTTAGGAAGGGAGAAGAGGGAGAATAACTACAGCTCTATGCAACTGCAGAGACTGAACATGTCAGAGTATATCAAACATATTCACTGTACAACTAGAATAACATTATTTTGTGTTTTCTGATAGACTTTTCCAAAATAAATAGGAAACATAAATTTAAAAAATGAGAAAAAGATTTAAGTCTAGATATCATAGGCTCAGTGTAAGAGGAAAAGTTCATAACATTTTAAAATTGTATAGAAAAAGTCCATAAAAATAAAATAAACTATAGATGAGCAAAAATAGTTTCAATAAAAATTAGAAATTAATAATCCTTCAAAATCAAAATATTTTTAAACAACAACTAAACCAGAATATACCTTGCAGCAGACACAGTGGGTGACCCACCCCTTTCTTCTTGGCACATGCTCTTGGGGTGAAGCCAGTGCCTGCTGTTCTTCCTTGAGCATGCCTCTGTTCAGCTGTGGTGCACTGGAAGTGCCAGAGTTAGTTCCCAGTCTTCCCGTATCACCTCACTACAGAATGACAGGTGTCAACATGGAAGTATCCTTATCCATGGTGGGATGATTTGGAGTGTGAACCTACTAAAAAACAGACACTTCATAAATTCCTTTCTCTTCATCATTTCACTTTCCTTCTCTCTGATCAGTGTTTCCTAGGATTATCACCCAGACCTTCTGCTTCCACTCACTTGAACTTTCAGGGAAAGTTCCTAGAGAGTAATGAAAACCTGCGCTTTGTAGCAAATCAGATGAAATTGGAGGACGTTATGTGATGTGAAGCTCGCCAGAAAAAGAAAGATCAGTGCTGTATGTTCTGCCTCATATCTGGAAGTTGAAAAAGAAAGAAAAGAAGAAAAGTTGACTCGAGTGTAGAAGAGTGACCACTAGAAGTTGGGATGGGTAGATCAAAGGAGGCTGGGTTTGATCAGTGCATACTGCAGGCAATGGACAGAACAATGACTGAACTCCATTAGTACATGCTAATTAAAAACTTAAAAAGAAACTTAAAAAGAACCCAAATAATACACACTTAGATAATTAATTTACTTTCAAAATTTTTAAAAGGGATTTTAAATATTTCACCACAAAATGTTATGAATGGATGAATTTATTAACTAGCCTGACTTAATCATTCCATCTTATAAATATTCATCAATACACCATGTTGTACCCGATGAGTGTATACAATATTTATCAATTAAAATTAAATTTTGGGACTGGGGTTGTGGTTCAGTGGTAGAGTGCTCGCCTAGCATGGGTGAGGTCCTGGGTTTGGTCCTCAACACCACATAAAAATAAATAAGTAAAATAAAAGTATGGTGTTCAACTACAACTAAAAAAATTTAAAAAAATAAATTTTAAAAATGCATGATATGCCAGGTGTGGTGACTCACACCTGTAATCCCAGCAGCTCAGAAGGCTGAGGATGGAGGATTGTGAGTTCAAAACCAGCCTTAGCAACTTAGTGAGGCCCTAAGCAACTCAGCAAGACCTTGTCTCGACATAAAATTTATACTCCTTAAATTATTCCATGAGATGGAAAGGAAGGAATCCTTTCAAACTCATTCCATGAAGCTAGTATCATCCTGATACCAAAATCAGACAGAGACACATCAAGGAAAGAAAATTTGAGACCAACATACTTGATGAACATTGATGCAAAAAGTCTCAATAAAATTTTGGCAAATCACATACAAAAACACATTAATAAAATAATGCACTATATGGCCAAGTAGGTTTATTCCAGGGATGCAAAGTTGGTTAAACACATGGAAATCAATAAATACAATTAATTACATCAATAGATTTAAATATAAGAATCATATGATTATATCAATTGATGCAGAGAAAGCATTTGACAAAATACAGCATTCATTCATGTTCAAAACACTAGAAAAACTGGGGATAGTAGGAACATACCTCAACATTGTAAAAGCTATCTGTGCTAAACCCAAGTCCAACATCATTCTAAAAAGGAGAAAAAAATAAGAATATTCCCTGTAAAAAATGGAACAAGACAGGGATACTCTCTTTCACCAATTCTATTCAACTTTGTCCTTGAAAGTCTACCCAGAGAAATTAGAAAGATGAAATAAATTAAAGGGATACAAATAGGAAAAGAAGAACTCAACTTATAATTATTTGCTGACCACATGATTCTGTACTTAGAGGATCCAAAAAACTCTACCAGAAAAACTTCTAGAATTAATTAATGAATTCAGTAAAGTAGCAGGATATAAAGTCAATACCCATAAATCAAGTGAATTTCCATACCTCAGTGATGAATCCTCTGAAAGAGAAATTAGGAAACCTATCCCATTCACAATAGACACATACACACACACACACACACACACACACACACACACACACACACAATTGGGAATCAACAAAAGAGGCGAAAGTCCTCTACAATGAAAACTACAGAACACTAAAGAAAAAAATTGAAGAAGACCTTAAAAGAAGAAAAGATCTCCCGTGCTTTTGGATAGGCAAAATTAATATTGTCAAAATGGCTATACTACCCAAAGCATTGTACAGATTAAATGTGATTCCAATTAAAATCCCATCATCATTCCTTATAGAAATAGAAGAAAAAATCACGAAATTCATTTGGAAAAATAAGAGACCTAGAATCGCCAAAGCAATACTTGGCAAGAAAAGTGAAGCAGGAGGCATCACAATAACAGACCTTAAACTATACTACAGAGCAATAGTAACCAAAACAGCATGGGATTGGGACCAAAATAGACATGTAGACCAATGGTATAGAATGGAAGACACAGAAAAACATCCACATAAATACAGTTATCTCATACTATATAAAGGCACCAAAAACATACATTGAAGAAAAGATATCCTTTTCAACATATGGTGCCAGGAGAACTTGAAATCCATATGTAGCAAAATAAAAATAAAAATAAACACTCAAAGTGCATCAATAACTTAGGAATTAGTCCATAGACCCTGTGCCTAATAAAGGAAAAAGTGGTTCCAAATCTTCATCACATTGGATTAGGCCCCGACTTCCTTATCAAGACTCCTAAAGTACAAGAAATAAAATCAAGAATTAATAAATGGGATGGACTCAAACTAGAAATCTTCCTCTCAGCCAAAGAAGCAATCAATGAGGTGAAGAGAGAGCCTACATTTTGGGAGCAAACTTTTGCCACACACATGTCAGATACAGCACTCATCTCCAGGATATATAAAGAACTCAAAAAACTTAACACCAAAGAAACAAACAACCCAATCAATAAATGGGCTAAGGAGCTGAACAGACACTTCTCAGAAGAAGTACATTTGATCAACAAATATATGAAAAAAATGTTCAACATCTCTAGTAATTAGAAAAATGCAAATAAAAACTACTCCAAGATTTTATCTCACACCAATCAGAATGGTAGCTATCAAGAATACAGACAACAATAAATGTTGGCAAGGATGTGGGGAGAAAAGGCACGCTCAAACATTGCTGGTGGGACTGCAAATTGGTGCAACCAATCTGGAAAGCAGTATGAATATTCCCTAGAAAACTTGGAATTGAGCTACCAGTTGACCCAGCTATCCCACTCCTCCATCTATACCCAAAGGACTTAAAATCAGCATACTATAGTAACACAGCCACATCAATGTTTTAGTAGCTCAATTCACAATAGCTAAAGTAGAACCAACCTAGATGCCCTTCAATAGGTGAATGGAAAAAGAAACTGTAATATATATACACACACACAATGGAATATTATTCATCATTAAAAGGGAATAAAATCATGGCATTTGCATGTAAATGGATGGAGTTGGAGAATATCATGCTAAGCCAATCCCAAAAAATCAAAGGCAGAATCTTCTCTCTGATAAGTGGATGCTGATTCATAATGGGGGTTAACATGGGAAAAATGGAGGAATTTTGATGAGGCAAAGGGGAGGGAGGGATGAGAAGGGGGAATTGGGGTAGGAAAGATGGTGGAATGAGATGTATATCATTACCCTAGGTATATATATGACTGTACATATGGTGTAATGCAACATAAATACAACCAGAGAAATGAAAAGTTGTGCTCCAATTGTGTACAATGAATCAAAATGCATTCTGCTGTCATGTATAATTAAATTAATTAATTGATTAATTTTAAAAAGTTATCCATTGTCTGATATGATGACTATAGTAATAACAATGTACTATATACTTAAAAGTTGCTAAGAAAGTTGATTTTTGATGCTTTTACACACAAAAAAAGCATATGAGATAATGCATATAATCAGGTTGATTTAGCCATTCCACCAGGTATACATAGTTCATAATGTATAACATAAATATATACGATGTTTTATCAATTTAAATGATAAATAAATGAACAAAACAATAAAACACACTACCATGTAGTCATTTAAATAGTAGCATGGATTTCAACTTTCAAGTGCAAATGGCCCATGATATATTATAGTGTCAGTATGAGTTCTATGATTGTCTTTGTAGGGAGAAAAATGTACATATGTGTGGGCTCAAAACAAGAAGTCTGTAAGAACATATTGATGGTCCCCAAGTCACATGCTTGTCTTAAATGAATTTTTACTTTACAATGGTAAAAAAGTGATGTACATTCAGTAGAAACTGTGCATTAAATTTTGATCTTTTCCAGGTTAGTGATATTCAGTGGGGCATTTTCTAGCAATGCTGGGCAACAACAGTGAGCCTTGTTGCCCAGTTTGCCATGTAATTGTGCCATTAAATAACAGTGCTCTACTGTTTTGCTAAGCTATGATGTCTGGCATTTAGGTAACTGAATACATTTTCAGCTTCTGAGGGCTTATCAGAGTGCAGCCCCATTGTAAGTTGTGTAGCATCTGTACTTAGAGAGATGGCTGTGATAATTGGTGTGGTCTTAAACTTTCTAAGAAAGCCAGGGCTTTTATATTAACAGCTACCACAGGATCCACTAATTCAATCAGGTCATGAGAAATAAACACTTTAATCATAAAAAAAAAGGCTGAGGATGTGCCTCAGTGGTTAAGTGCTCCTAGGTTCAATCCCTGGTACCAGGAAAAAAATAAAAGCATAAATAATGTAACATAAAAGAAGAAAAGTAAATTTGAAAAAAGTATTTACTTCACTATTATTAAAAAATTGATTACAGAGGAAGAAAGATTCCATTCTTCACTTATCAAATTATATTGAATATTAAGAAACAAATATCATTGTTATAAAAAGTATTCAAGGAATCCTCCCATTCTGCTCTGAAAATATAACTCAATCCAATAATTTAAAACGGAGGTTTGGTGAAAAAATATGCATATTATTAAAAAAATATATGTATATTATATATAAATTTTAAATATATATATAAATATAATTTCCTTTCAATGTATTTATTATGTGTTTATCTCAATGTTTATTTTCATTAATTATTTACTGACCTATTAAAATTGCATCTAATAAATTCACAAATGCCTTTATTGTTTTTTTGTCCTAATAAAATCTGAGATAAAGGAAACCTGCATTCAAGCTCTCAGGGTGTTAGTTATGACAAGAATGGAGGAGCTCATGCTAATGAAGTAGTAGACAGGCTTCCTGCATTCCTCTACCTTTCTCCTCTGTCCTCTTGGCTCCCATGTTGTCCATCCACCAAAGCCCTGGCTCTGAGGTTCACAGGTGCTTTAGTCTTGGCATCTCCTTCTTTCCACCTGCTTCTGCGTCTTGTCTGTCTTGAACTACATACTGCGTTTCTGCCATTGGTCTGCATTGGCCTACCTATTCTTTCCCCTAGGCCTCACTTGGATTCCACTTTTAGCTTTCAGTGTCACTCTTCCCACCATCAAAAGGTGACAATTTATATTCTGTGACATTTTATCTCTCAGACTATTGGACCATTTGCTAGAATGCACTTCCAGGATCCAAGCCCAAATTTCATGTGTTGATTTTACTATTTCAAAATTAATGCCATAAGTGGTAGTGGGGAGGGGTGCAGTGAGTGATGACAAAACGTGGAAGGGTCTTTTTATGCATGTATTTTTCAGATTATGAAAAGTAAGTTTTTCTCAAACACTGAGCATTGGATTCACATTCTTTCAGATATTCATTTTAAACTATAAAAATCATCCATAAATGGACAATTATAGCCTGTACCAGGGCACTCTGTCCCTGTTCCTGTATTGGGTACTGCTCCATTAGTATCAGGATTTAATGACATTATGCATTAAATGCAACACTGTTTTGCATATTTTGGAACCACACAAAAATGTGTCTTATTATGCTTTATATATTACAGAGCTAGCATGGTGATTTACTTTTCCAAGCTGGAGACTAAACAACTTTTCATAAGGCTGTAAATTGAGTAGAGATACCACTTATTTTTATTCAAATAATTACTAATGCCCTTGATATCATTCTTGTTCTTTTGCACAAAATAGACTAATAACACTTAGCAAATGTTTTTGTTCCATCTGGTATATTAAAACCTACAAAGACTCACTGTTTTTCATTATAAGAAGAGGGAAATCATTAGAAATCACCAGTGATATGTATAGTTAATTGAATTGCTGGCCTAAAACAATATTACTAATAAACAACTCAATGGCACATAGTAAAAATGAACTCATTATATGCAGACTATAATTATAAGGCATGATAAATCACATGCAGAGGTTATCTCTACCGTTAAGCAAATAACTGTCTCACTCAGGGCTGATTCGCTAAAATACTATCTGGAAAACCAATAAATATTCATTATTCATATTAAACACAAAATTCTGCCAGTAGAAAATTATCTATTTCAAGGTCACCTGTATTGAAGGAGCAAAGAAGCAGCAGCATGGATATACTTATCAAGTCCTTGTTAAACCACGAGGTTTTTGATCTTTGGCAAATTCCTGACTCTGTCCCATTTAGAAAGTACAATTTGGATTCAGTGACTCCTACTTTATAAACATGTTGTAGTCATAAAGTGCAAATAGCTCAGACAAAATACTGGATAAACATGAAGTTTATTTAAACATAATGCTTTAATAGTTCACCATTTCTAGTACTTTAAAAAATATTTTATTTGAGACATAAACATTAAATATTTCTCAAAGCATTTTCAATCTAAGAAGCCACTCCAATCATATAGTCATATCACAAGTTAATAGAAAACAACTAAATGTATATACAGTGAGCTTCACATATTGAAACGTAAAATCAAATGCAGACATTGGACATATAGAGAGATTTAAGTCAGTACAACACACTTTTAGGATGGAAATTGCCTAAAGTTCGATCCCACAAATTCATCGCTAATCCAAAGAGGTTGGTTAAATATATGAGTAACATAGTTTTCTGCACACTTTATGTAGTGTTAAATGTCGTCAGATTATTTTACATATAATGAAAATAAATTTCATCTTAATTGGCTGGCAATAAATCCAAATATATGTTTAATTCCACAATGCATTTATTTTCTCTTTTAACTAACTATGATAGGTAGGTAATGTCCTTTGGGTCTGATGTGTTCACAAGGATACAAATCCACGCTTGGAACCCAACTCCCTGGCACCTCTCTGGACAGAATTCCAGCAGCAGTTCTGATCATTAGCTGCAGTGGCATCTATAAATTGTGGTTTGATGACATTTCTGCACATCCCTCTGGTGCCAAAATAATTTGGCAGGTGACCAATTGAGCAAGCAGTAGTGAGTCCCTCCACTGCCACAAGTGAACCTGTCATTTTGAAATCAGGAACTTGGCAGAATTTCATTTTCCTATGTGAAGAGCTTGGGAAGGTTTTGATGTTTGTTTAAAAGTTCCCATAATTGGTGTCCTGAGAATGATATAAACTTCAGATTTTTATTTCTGAATATCATTTGTTGTAAAATAATTAACAAAAAGGTGACATTACAAAAAAAGTACTTCTGAGTTACACACACACACACACACACACACACACACACACATTGTGCATTCCTATCACGTGTTGGTGATTTTCATGGTTTGGAATAAATTTTTGCAGAAAAGTAGAAGCCATACCCACTGTTTAAGGAAAGCTAATTTTTTATGCTGAAATATATATGGGTAAAATCTGTTAGTTTTCCTTTCTTCAATCACTGCTCAGGACATGGATTATAAAACAGGGAATTGGCATGTGTTTTTTTGTTGTTGTTTGTTTGTTTTTTTTTTGTTTTTTTTTAGTCATGAGTATGAGTGCCTTCCAGCAAATGAAGCAATAGTCTGGGTGATAAAGTGTCACAAAATAGAATGGGTTACCACTGAGCTGTGGGAGGAGTGACATTGAAAACTGGATGAGATTCAAGCCAATCACAGGAGAGTGAACAGGTAGGCAGATGCTGGAAGTCACAGCACCATAACTCAGGAAAAGTCAAGACCGAGAAGCAGGCCAAGAGAAGAAAGTGGCATGACTTAGGCAATGATGGGCATCAGAGCCACAGCCCTGGGGGCAGTACATTTCAGAGCCAAGAGGAAGGCAAAGGAGAAAAGTTGAGGAAGCAGGGGACTCTTCCACTGTTTCCTCAACCCCACCTCCTCCGCTGGAACCAGATCCCTCTAACGTAACTAAGCCTCACACTTTGTGCTTAGGTTCCCCTAGTCTGTGATTATATGCTTAGCATAAACTATGCCATAAATCAAACTCCATTTTAATTAACTTAATTCAATTTAGTGAATAAATGAATAAAGTAATAAAATTGGACCCAGTGAGCAAAAGGGCATACATATTAGGGAGCTGTATCTTTTGCCAATTTTCTTTCTTTTCCTTTTTTAAAATAAACATCATCTCATCAATTTGTATTCTCCTCAGCAGAGTAGGAAGGATTCTCTCAGTATAGCTTTTATAATGTTGAGGATTAGTTTTTGATCTTGAGCTATCTGATAAATAACAAATAAAAAAACTTGTTCTTCCTTTAATGTTCAATTTTTTTTGATGTGAGGCAAATTTCATGCTGATAGATTTTATTGTTATAATATTTTGTTGTTAATGCATCTTATTTTGTTTTCCTAGGAGCTGCTTTGAGATCAAGATATGAGAACAAGAGATTAATTTGGATGCCGATCCTGGAAAATGCTGGTAGGGAATGGGGACATGAAATGAGAATGGGGAGAGAAGAAGGTGCATTTTTGAGCAGATCTTCAGAATGAGTTTGAGGATTTTCATCCCATTTTGGAACTGAGAACTTCAGAGTTAGTCCACACACAGGAAAGGAACACTGGCATAATCACACAATGTTGTTATTCCTTGGCAGTGGGCAGCAGGGCAGAGGGGTACAGTTGAGGAAGGTGACTGATTTTCCCTACCACTTCCTGCCCACCACCAGGTGGGATGGAGAAAGGCCCTGGACAAAGAGACAGGTGCTGGTTTCTGGAACTGTTCACATTTCACTGAAACGGTGGGTTGAGGATAGGGCAAGGTACAAAAGGTGGTGATTGAAAGACCATTTATTGTTATTTCATTATCTGTAAGTGAAAGCATTTTAACGTGAAGTTTATGAATTTTCATTATTTTTTCTACAAATAAATTTTCGACTTGGTATTTGATCTTTTATTCTTTATACAATTAAATGTAAGATTTAAAAATATTACAGTAATATTTCCTAGTAGTTTATCTATTACTTTGCTCTTTAATTTCTTCTATCTAGAGCTCTATTAAATATTCATCTGTATTTTGAATCAACTTTTAAAAAACATTTAGTTTTATAATTTATTTGTAATCAATATGGTACAGTTAAGGCTACCTTTTTTTTTTCAAAATATCCAAATAACTAAGCTAAACATTCTTAATTCATTTCATATTGTTTTATGATAACCTGAAGTCATTTTAACCTAAGCATTTAAGAATGTTGATACAGATGATAGAATGTCTTCTCTCATCACAATTTTTTTTCTAATTGCTGTTAAATAAAATCATTTAAATTTGCATCAGTGCCTAAAAGTTCTAAGTAACATGAAAAACGATTTTGTTGACAATGATATCATTGAGATTTTGCCTAATGTCACCCACCCCAATATCAGACTTATGCAATATCCAATAAGCTAGAAGTCAAGTCTTTTCTGTGCCTATTCTTTTAATCTCTATAGGATCATATCTTTAAAAAAATCAGTGAAGCTTTCCTTCATATTTTTTAGGTTTATTCCTACACTTTCCCATAGCATATGTTCATAATTTTCATGAGTTGGATCTTCTAGCCCTGGAAGTGAGAGATAAAAAATGTTTTGTGAGTTCTCTCAGGAAAAGATGGAGTGAAGGGGATCATGATGTTTTTCTCGCACATTGGTTCTTTGTGTTATGAAAAGGAGAGATGAGAATAGAAGTGGAAGGAACAGTTTCCATGAGTAACTGTGAGACTAGAGCACGCAGCCAGGTGTGCTTTGTTCTTAGTGGCAGCAGCATGCAGCTGAGGGGCCTGTGCCTGCAATCCTGTGCTCGCCTGAACCTTGCGTAGTAAGGACATCTGTGAATGATCATCTGGAATGTCAGGTGTGTCGAGGGACAGAATTTGTGGTGTGGGATTAATTTTAAAATTAAACAACAAAAAGCAATAGGTGTATGAAGTGGTGGGTGCCTTCAAGTGGCTTCCAAAGGTGTGGCCATGAACTTGGGTGCGGGGCTTAGAAAAAGGTGTCAGAGGAACAAGAGCAGAATGGATGCATTTAAGGTAACTAATAGAAGGAGTGTTTCCAGATGGCAGTACACAGTTATTGTTTACTGTGAGTTGGATTTATCATATCCTTACAGGGAAACACACTCCAGAACAGCTTAGGAACCTCTGGTCTAAGGGCAGCTCTTTGGTTAGACATAATAAGGTAATGACTTTCATGCTGTGATTTTGGGGGTATTTTAAAGCTTTTTACACACACCAATAGAAGCTATCTTCTCCCTTTTTTCATGATTAGAATTTTCCTGTCCTTCTACCAACATAGGGTAAATGGAGGAATAATAATGACGACTAAGTTAACGGCATCATGACCAAGTCAAAATTAATAAAAGCTAATTAATAAAAGTCTTCCAATGAGAAGAGTATTCAATGAGATTCAATTCAATGCCATACATATTTATTAGGAACCTGGTAGGTACAGGAACTCAGCTGGGAATTCTCTGTGATCTTTTTGTCCTTTTTGAAAAAAGAAATAAGTATTTTTCCTTTCATCATGGATCATCACAGCTAATGCAAAACTTACATTTCTCTGTGCAACATCCCTTAGCAATTCCCTAGCAACCTCCAAATGAGCAAGCTGCTTTTACCAATGGGATCCACAGAATAAAATTTTAAGAAAAAGCTTTCTTTTTTTTGGGGGGGGGGCACAAAACTTTTTCTTGAAAGAGGAAAAATAGTGATACTTCATACAAATAGTTAAATCCTTCATTATCAAGTACATTTCCAGCTCAAGATCTAGCACAATATTGTGAATAATGAATTCTAGCTGAATTTAATTTCATTAAACACAGTAAGTCTGGGAGAAGAACAACTCTTTTTCCTGGTGGTTCATAATTTACTTGCTCTGATTTTCCTTATAGATGATATTTATCTAGTATCTGATAGCTCCAGTTCATTGAACATTTGAGTGTCTGAATATACTTCTGTCCTCTACATAGGAAAATTTAACATTCATAGTTATAAACCTTCTAGAATAGCTTTTCAAATGCATTTACATGTTTTTTCTTTCTTTCTTTCTTTGTCTTAGCCTCAAGCATTAAAAATTAACTAACTTACCAAAAACAGACTGGAAATTTTCTATATCACACTATATCAACTTTTCTATATCAAACTTTCTATATCACAAATATTAAATACAAATGTTCTACACTTTGATGAAGGCCTCCTACACTTCTGAAATTGCTAGGGTCCATGTTAGGGACTGAATGCTTGTGTCCCCTACCCTCAAAAGATCACAGAGAATTCTCAGCTGAGTTCCTGTACCTACCAGGTTCCCAATAAATATATATTGCGTTGAATTGAATCTCATTGAATACTCTTTTCATTGGAAGATTTTTATTAATTAGCTTTTATTAAATCCCCAACCTGACAATATTTTGAGGTGGGGCTTTTGAGAGGTGATTAGATTTTGAGGGTCCTCGTGAATGGGATTAGTGATTTATCAAAGGGACTGGAGTGTTGAACACCATTTCTGCAATGTGGAAATGGAAGAGGCTGACAACCCCCAAGAGGGCTTTCCAGAGCTAGTCAGGCTGGGGTCCTGATCTTGGCCTCCCAGCCTCCAGAGCTGCTCTCTCTAAGCCACCCTGTCCACAATACCTTGTTACAGCAGCCCAAACTACAACAATCTGTATTTCCTGTTTTAATCTGTTGATGTGTTAGTGTTTTAGTCAACTTTTTTGTCCTGACAAGAACAACTTAAAGAATGCAAGATTTATTTTTTACCTATGGTTTCAGAGATTTCAGTCCATGGTTGGCTGACTCCATAGCTGTGGGCCAGAGGTAAGGAAAACATCGTGGTGGAAGTGTGTGGTGAAGGAAATCTGCTCAGTTAATAGCAGCCTAGTAACGGGGTGGAGGGAAATCGGGCTGGAGGGAGGAAGAGAGAGAGAGAGAGAGAGAGAGAGAGAGAGAGAGAGAGAGAGAGAGAGAGATTGAGATTAAGAGCGCTGGAAAGAAAATAAACCCTTCCAGGTTATGCGCCCAGTGACCTATTTTCTTCCACTTGGTCCCTCCTCCCAATAGCCATCCAACTATCAATGGATCATTCCACTGATGAGCTCAGACCCCTCATTACCCAATCCTTGTCTAAAAGCTCCACCTCTTTACCTTGCTTCACTGGGAATCATGCTTTCAACACACAAGCTTTGGAATGTTCCAGATCCAAACCATAAACAGTGGTCCTATCAGCAATATCTATGTCTTCATTATATAACTTCTCCAGGTAGCATTATTCACTTACATATTTTTAATACTAATTTTTAGTAGGCACAAAATCTAAATGTATCACTTCACCCCCTCTAACCTTTCTACTTTTTACCTCTTTAATTTTTTAGAGTAGTAAAATCTCTATTCTAAAGGACAAAAACTGGACTTATACAAATTTTTTTCCTCCCAAACTTCTTTGCTTTCTTGTGTTACCTGTCTCACTTATATTTTACCTATCCCACTCACTATTCATCCAGATGAGGATGCTAGTTGCCTCTGAGTCCTTCACCTCCCTTAATGTTTCTGTGCCCAATCAACCACCAATCCCCAAGCATTCCTGAAATCTATGCATTTCCTTATTTAAGTCCATGTCATTTTCCCAAGAGGATTACAGAGCTTCCTCACTTGTCTCTCTGCTTCCCTCTCCTGCCTCCAGAGTGGTGAAGATCTTTTAGCTGACTCTGCATGACCTACATGGTGGAGTCTAACTAAGCCTTGACCATGTGAAAAGGATTCACCCCAATTTGGTTTCTGATTCCCTTTCCCCTGTTGCCTCTTATCTCAAATGCATTGCATTGGAGACTGAACTTCATGCAAGCTCTGACTTATACCATGCTTAGTCTCACCTCTTTTCATGTATGCAAACTCTCCCCTCTGCCTGGAATCCCATATCCTTCATTCAGTTAGCTCCCTAGTACCAACATTCAGGCCGAAAACCTCCAGAAAGCCTGACTGGATAATCCCATTTCCAGTGCACACACTGAGCTTCTTCTGTACAGGAAGCATACCTTTTGTATGCCACTGTTCCCACTATTTTGAGATCCTTTATTTATCTAGATGTCTTATTGGAAGAATTTCTTTCACAGCAGGGAGGATACATTATTAATGAAGCATGTCCATGTCCAACACAGAGTTCGGCACAGAGTTTCCTCTCACTAAATGTTGGCTGTACTTGACATCAGACAATCGAAGTGGTAAATGCCAATAAACTCTCTCTAGGACCAGCAGAGAATGCATGATGAATGTTGCACACAATAAATATTCAATGAATGAAAACATTATTTGTGTGGCTTCTAATATGTCAAGGAGGAGGGAAGAAAGGGAGGGATGGAGGTAGGGAAGGAAGATAGGAAGGAAGGGAGGAAGGAAAGAAGGAGCAGATAGGAAGGAAGGGAGGAAGGAAAGAAGGAGCAGCAAACAATGAGCTTTCTAATTGATTTTCTCCTTAAGTTAGGAAAAAATGTGGAGTGAGATTCAAGGTCAGGGGAATGTAAACAAGAAGAGAGAAAAACACTGAGGAGTGATTCTGAAATCAAGACCCAAGGCTGGCCTTGCACTTGACCCTGAAGGTGCCAACTGTGCTCACCATTGAAATGCTGCTCTTGACATCTAGAAACTGGTTCTGTTTCTTCCATCATCCAGCAGAGGTTGTGGGAGAGTAAAAGAGAAGTATTGGTTGGCAACTTCACACTAATTTAGAACATGTTGCTTCGTTTCCCAACTGCCTTCTGTCTCTCCAAGCTATTGCTGGGGAGAATTTCGGGTTTTGACTGGGATGCTTTATTATCATACTGCCACTTACCCACTGCAACCCATGACAATATCACTGCTCTGTGTTAAAACAGAGAAAAAAAAACTGGATGGGTTTTCACTAATTAGGCTAAAGACCCATGGGTTAATTGTTTATTAAGCTCATTATAAATCCAAGGTTGAGTGTAATGAACAAAAGATTATTTTAAAAACATGTCTGTCTTGGCTTCATAGAGCAATGGAAATATGCAGATATTCTAGCTCTCTTTCAGTCCCCTCAGCCATCCATTGACTCTGCCATTGCCAGTGCATGAGTCAACTAGCCTCTTAAATCACTGTATGCTTTTAGTGTCATTTCCAGTCTGCAGCACTGCAAACAACTCACTTGTCAGATGAGACAGATCTGGGCATAATATCACTTGCAAGTGATTTATTCCATAAAGTACATAAAATGCATGTTGAGCTCTAGGCTTATTATTCCCATAGTAAACAGTAATATAAAGAGAACTCTCTTAATTTGCTCACAGTGTGAGGAGTGTCAAGGGGAAGAACATATTACATTTAACATCTTTTGCATTATTAGTTGACTAATAGGGTCAATGGGGGGAGAAAAGGCACTTGAGTTAAATGCCTAGAAATAACCTGACTGTGAAGATATGGTGCTGAAAATAGGAAGTCCCAAACCAGAAGAATCAAATTCTTTCCCCTTTCCTTTATTTTCCCCTGAATTCCTTTTGTTTTGTTTTGCTTATTAAAGTCCACTATCTCAGGATGCCCAACTGCAGCTGAATGCAGTTTTTTTTAAAGGCATTTCATAGAGGAATGGTGAGAAAGTCATCAATCTCCTACCAGTAGTTTTCAATGGGATCTTCTTGTTATTTGGGGTAAGATCATTCT
Organism: Callospermophilus lateralis; assembly: GCF_048772815.1. Taxonomy (NCBI): domain Eukaryota; kingdom Metazoa; phylum Chordata; class Mammalia; order Rodentia; family Sciuridae; genus Callospermophilus; species Callospermophilus lateralis. Next base: position 12,833,606 of record NC_135313.1, on the reverse strand, counting down.
TAACTGAGAAAGGCCATGTCTCACATTTCTGGGCAGTTAGAATCCTGGTTTTCCTCCTGTTAAACATGTTCCATGTTACAGTTATCACGTGAATCAAATGCACGCATTTCAATACATTCCTTCAAGGGAATGAGGTAACCTCCATCCAATAAACATCAATTGGAAATGTTTCATACTGTGTGGTTTTTGTCATAGAAGTTTGCTCTGTAAAGATGATGGTGGAGATGATAGACTCACAGAGATGCAAGGGCTTGAAATACATCCACAGATATGTAAGACACAGATAGTGGGAATTTTCTAAATGGCAGTTCATATTATTTTGAAGATATGTATGTGCAATATATAAAAATGAGTGCAGATGCCCTCCTTGCTCTCAACAGTTTAGTAGAGAAAGCATACATGCAACATGCATCCAAATGGTTAAACAAATCACCCTTATACTCAAGGATTTGAGAGCTGGTAAAGAGTGGGGTTCATGCTTCGTTACATTGCCAAGCTTCTTGATCTCATGTGATTGTGTGTGACAGAGTGAAGGTGTGGCTTCAGTCTTGTGGTACTAGATGCATATGATTTCCAAGATTTTGAGGTAGGAGGAGAAGACAGGTAAATGAGTCTTTTTAAAATCCAGCCTGGGATACTTAAATATAGCCAGAGGGGAAAACAAAATGAACTTAGGGGCATTTAACCACTGAGTCACCTCCCCAGCCCCTTTTTATATTTTATTAGAGACAGGGTCTCACTAAATTGCTTAGGGCCTTGATAAGTTGTTGAGGATGGTTTTGAACTGGAGATCCTCCTGCCTCAGCCTGAGTCACGTAGATTACAGGTGTGCACCACCTTGCCCAATATCAAAAGAGATTATCTTAATAGCAAAAAAATCCAAAGGGCCCCATCATAGTGAAATCTGATCATGCTGAATTCATTTTTCTCTGCAAATTAAGAGGAGCCATATAGCCCTCTGGTAAAATCTGGAACTCTGGGATCTGACAGCACTGGGTTAAAAGCCTTTACCACCTAGTAATTGTCTTAAAGAGAAGTACTTAGGCTTCACCAGTGTGTTTTGGTTCCAAGCATGGTGCCCTTCTCCTTGACCATGGTGCATCCCTAGGTTCTTCTTAACATGGAAGCCCAGGGTGTTCCGGATGAAACTTGTTGCAGTCCTTAGGTATCTTTTATTTGTGACTTTCCAGGAACTTTTCCTCTATCCGACCTATCATCCTGTGACAACAACCATAGTAACAACAGTAACACCTGCACCAGACCTGGGTTAAGACACAGCAACATTTTCATTCTTCACTCCAAACCCAGAAAGTAGATGATTTCCATAATTTTTGGAAGTTATAAATTTTCTCAGGAAGAAATAAAAGAGGTTGAATGCTTGGTTTTGAAATCTGGTAGCAAGGAAGACTAAATTCTATAATACTTAGTTGAGAAATATGAATCAATCACTCCAAAATGGCCAACTAAACAACAGTATCCAATTATCTTTTTTAAAAAAATTCTTTTCAGTTGTAGATGGACATGATACCTTTATTTGATTTGTTTATTTTTATGTGGTGCCAAGGATCAAACCCAGTGCCTCACGCATGCTAGGCAAGCGCTTTGCTGCTGAGATACAACCCTGGCTTCGGTATGCAGTTGTCTTTTTACAGTGATACTAAATTAAAGAAAAGATGGTTTGAAAATGGCATGAATTCCTCATGACTTGACATACTCCTTTGGTGGGAACAACCTCACTTATTTTACCTGGTATACATGTTGGATTAGCTATAATAATGACATCTCTGTATGCTATCATTTAATATCCAATACATATATTTATATAATTGCATGTCATCTCATGTAATTTTGTTTGTGTACAATATCACTATATATTCATATCTATGTGTTTATATCTTTGCACTCATATGTTTATCTGGATCCATATCTGTAATTTTTAGTTGAAGCTGAGTTGTGCATATTTAGATATTTATTATGTTATTATTCATACCATTTGAATATTTTCCAATAAAAGATAGTGATAAGTGAAAATATATTGGAAGAAATTTTCGAAACTTTATCAAATAACAGTTTAAAATTAAATAGGCAAATTAATACTTGATCACAGGAAAGAATGAGAATGAAAAATCTTTTCAGAAGTCAGAACTGGAAGAATCTTTGAAGGGAGTGAAAGAGCTGGGGCAAGCTGGCATCCCAGGTGGCTTCTGTGTGGGGTGAAACATGGTGGAGCAGAATGTGCTGAGCAGGAGGTGAGTCCCAGGGTGAAGGATGGTTTTGAACTGGAGATCCTCCTGCCTCAGCCTGAGTCACTTAGATTACAGGTGTGCACCACCTTGCCCAATATCAAAAGAGATTATCTTAATAGCAAAAAAATCCAACTGAGGTGACCCTTGCATTTCTGCCTATGTATCCAAAAGGCACTAGTGAAAGTCAGCCACCAGCCCAGGGAGGGTGAGGGGAAGCTTCCTCTCTCTGAAGCCTTGAATGTCTAGTCTAACATGCCGCAGGGTCTGGGTTTATACCTTTTGTGCACCATGAACTAAAGGAATTTAAGGAACACATTTTAGAATCCATAGAACTGTGGGCTCTCAAGAAAAGGCACAGTTTGGGTGCATATATTTATACTGAAGGCAGCCAGGGCTCTGCTAGATAGTCTTGGTTTGGGTTACTCTACAAACAAACATAGATTGTTTATCTGGGAAGTGATTTGAGAAACATCAGTAGAGGAGTGGTGAATAGAGGCAAGAAAGCACAGAAGAACAGGAAAACTCATGGCCACCATGGGCAACTGGACACAATCTCACAGGGGAACTCTGAGGAACTGTATGAACCACACTTCAGAGTTATGCCCAGTGAGGACCAAGGAAATTGAAGTTTTATATACCAGCTCCTAGTCTGCTATTGGTTGAAGTTTGCTTCTAGTTTCATCATCTCTCCAATACTCTTGAATTCCTCCTTGATTACATGCTCCTTCAGTCAGAAAAAAAAAAATGTATCTGGGCAGAGTGCACAGTGTGAAGTAAAGAGTTTTTTTGGTTTTGAGCAAGCAAAAGTTAGGACCTGAGCACATTTACAGATCAGTGGCAGCTTCTGCTACAAAGACCAGCTATAGCAATTGAGTAAGAAAAAGATGTGCTTCTTCATCTAAAACCTCATATTGATTTTTCAATGAGTTGACCATTACACATTAATCTAGTTGTGCTCATAAACTTCCAAAAGCAACACCAAAAAAAGAATAAGAAAAAATAGCAATGTACCTCATAATGGCTAAACCAGAAAAATTTCCACAGTATTTTCACACCCACTGTTAAGATGTTATTCCCAAGTTTCCAGATAATTTTCTGGGTATTTTGAAAGTAAAAACATATCTTTATTTTCTGATGGGGGCCAAAACCACAGAGAACCAAGCAGTTCTCTGCAACCCTCGACCCCAGTCAGAGACAGGAACATGCTTATAAGGCATAAAGGGGGTGGGGTGGGCAGGAGAAGCCAGCATAATCATAAAGTACATTTCATACAAATGGAAAGTTACAAAAAAAGAGTCATAGAAATCACATTCTCAGGAAAACTTTCTTGCATTGATCCCACAGAGCAAGGATATTGTGGTCAGGGTGCAAGTAGGTGAGGGTGGAAGTGTTAGCGTCTATGGGAGTGGGCTCATGGGATGGGGGTACAAATTCACACAGGGTGAGGTGCCTGAACAAAATGGAGTAAATCTGGGCTAATTTTCAAATCAGCCCAAAACACCACCATAGGAAAAGAACCATGTGTGTAATTCTAAATGAGATAGTCAAATGCAGTTCTCCCAATATAAAAGAGCTATAACAGCCATGAACATGAATAGGGTCTTATCTTGTTTGTTTGGAAGTGGTTTCTCAACAAAAAGGCTCATTAGACCTGGAAGTCTGTGCACATCCTCAGACATCAGCCCAGGACTGACATATCATTCACCCCCATGCATTTCTTCCTTCTGCATTTTGGTGTGTCTTCAAAGCCTAAGAACCCGCATTTCTCACAGCTGTTTGGAAACAGAGTTATCACAAAACCAACTGAAATAATCTCATGAGTAATCGTGGTCCACTGACTAATTGTGGTGACAACTGGGACACTGCTTCTTGGCTAGACATCACAAAGATGTGAAGACAAGGAAGGAGCCACCTATGATTAAGTGGTGTGCCTAAGGCCCTTCTCCTGACCTAGAACTGAGTGCCACGAAATTTGACTTGTAGTTACTATGATTTGCAGACTGGGAAAATGTTTTCATTGTTATTTTTATTATTGTTTAATTGTTAATTCAACATGCTTAAGTTCCCATAGACTAAATTATCTTCTAATGTTAGTTTATAAGACATAATGTTACTTGGTAAATTTTTTGTGATGGAGTTCAAGAAAACATTTTTAATATTATGTTTTCAATTTATATTAAATACATTCTCTGAACATTGGAAAAGAATCATCAGTGATTTGTTTTGTTGGAACACTTGTTAGAGAAGAGGGATGCAGCCCTCGGTTTGTGAAGCATCAGAAGGCATCATTTGTCCTGGCTTCTACTTGCTCACAGGATTATGTAATCCTGGAGGAAAGCAGATCAGGGCTTTCACAATCTGGACCCATGTTCTTTCAACTTCTTGGCTCCCACCACTCCCTGCATCTCCTTCTGTTATATTTCTAATTGGAAGGAGCAATTTCCTTGTAGTTTCAGGATTTCCACACCTCTCTGTATTCGTCCATGTCGATCCCTCCGTCAGTCTCCATTTGGAAGACACGTTCTCCCTCAAAGCCAAGTTCAAACATCAATTCCTCTGAAAAATCTGACATCTCCCATCTTTCCTCATGACTTCCTTTTTGAAGTCCCTAAACACTCTTATAACTTCTCCCCAGCACACTTTTGTCAACCCGATTGTCTCTTCCACCAAGTAACTATGATCCCTTTTAAAGATGGAGTCAGACAGGGTATCTCACTATTTCCCAGGAGCAAGCACAGTACCTAGCTTACAAGTTGATCCTTAGCAGGTAGATGAATGTCTGTAAATGGGTTAAGGATTCAAAAGCACGTGCAAAAGACTTTATCTGACGCATTACACAACCACAGACATCACAGGAATAGGACCAACTGTTCATTAGATCTTTAACCTGTGGCTGACAGTGCATTACGTGGTTTCCCCATGAGGCACAACAAGGTCTTGACATCCTCTTAATCTTTGAACATTCCTCTTCAGTCTTTCTTGTAGTTGACGCATCCCCTAGTTGAGTCAGTGACATTTACATTGCCTCCAGGAGACTTAGAATCATCTCAAAAGAAAAGAATGGTGCGAGTGAGAAATCAGATTTGGTTGTTAAAACATCTCAAATAAGCTCTGAGGTCCTATAACAGGAATAGCATCCTGAAAACCAAAGTTTTACACTGAGGATGGAAATAAAATATTTATTTATTTATTTATTCACTTATTTATTTCTTTTTCTTTCTTTCTTTCTTTCTTTCTTTCTTTCTTTCTTTTTTTTTTGAGAGAGAGAGAGAGAATCTTTTTTTTTCAATTGTAGATGGACACAATACAATGCCTTTATTTATTTTTATTTTTTTAAAGAGAGAGAATTTTTAAATATTTATTTTTTTATTTTCGGTGGACACAACATCTTTATTTTATTTTATGTGGTGCTGAAGATCAAACCCAGCACCCCGCACATGCCAGGTGAGCGCGCTACCTCTTGAGCCACATCTCCAGCCCCAAAATGCCTTTATTTTTATGTGGTGCCGAGAATCGAATCTGGGTGGCGCCCATGCTAGGTGAGTGCTCTACCGCTAAGCCACAATCCCAGCCCCATTTATATATTTCTTAAGGAAGAAAAAGCTTTTGAGATAGCCTCAAAGGATGGTAAACATTGAGTTTAAGCAGAGAGAGAGACTAGAAAAAGAATAAAAGTTGGCCTAGCCCAGCTCCCTGTCAGGAAGACAACATGGGAATTAATTGCCTGATCAGGACAATGTGGGGAAAGCAGGGATGGGGATGGCTGTGTGCAGAAATCAATGAGCCAAATCCTGAGGGTCCTACAAGGAAGTTCACGTCAGATCTGGCAATCCGAGAGCTCTGCTTGGGTCCCACAGGGCCACACTGCTGCTTTGCAGGAGACTTAGAATCATCTCAAAAGAAAAGAATGACGTGGGGGAGAAACTAGATTGGGTTGTTAAAACCCTGTTAGGACATGGATGAACTCTTCGCTTTGCCTATGCTCAAGTCCCCTATCTTTCTGTGATCTGATGGAGTCCTCTCACCAGCAGCAGCTTTTCAGATATCTCCTATAGATTTTCCAGCAGAAATGGTCCCAACTGTGTGCTTAGCTTTTCCAAATTCCCCACCCAAACTTTTCAGTTAGGAAACACACACTTTTAAAGTCTTAACTGACAGAGGAGTTTTTAAAATCCAGGGGGGCAATGTGAGTAGGGCCACAAAAGTCCTGAGCACCTGTACATGGATGGAACTGGACTATGGTAAATCGGACAATTTGTACAAATAAGTGTTATTTAATCTGCATAATAGTTGAGCAAGGTATGAGTTACTATCCGACTTTTGCATATAAGTAATTGAGGTTCCAAAATTTTTAATAATTTATTCAAGATCATTTCATTTGAAATTTCAGAATAAGATGAGCAACTAGAGAACATATGATTTACTATGCTTTATTGCTTTTTGTTTTTCACTGCAGTGTGTGTGTGTGTGTGTGTATACTTTTATGTGAGTGACTGTGAGGCATATGGTTCTTGCTGTCTATGGATAGTGCTAGATCAATTCATGCCTGTCTTTTCCACGCCGAACACATGAAAATATAATGTGCATCCATAAACATCCCTTATCTCTTATTTCCCATGTCCCTTTCTCTTTTCCTCATCTCTTCCTCCTTCTTCTCCCCATTTTCTAGGGTCACAGTTCACTGACAATCCAAGGAGAAGAGTGTATTTAGAGCAACACTAATGATTCTGACCACTAACTGGGAATATGATCTTCTGGGCTCTTCTCCCAGCCCTCCCACCGTGTGATTTTAAACCTGATTGAGCTCCTGTTTATCCAACTGTAAAATATAGGTAATACAGTCCACCTCATGAGGACTGAGAAAGAATACTGTTATGTGCAGTGCTTTATGACCCGTAGATAAAAGGCATCATCAGTGGCAACCTCATTATTTTTGAAAGTGTTTTCAAACTCCCCTTGTCCCTTTCTGTATCTTGACATCAGTACTATCCTGGAGGTGAAGGTGGAAGATAGCTGCATTCCTGGATATGCACAAAATTTCAAGAAGCTTATAATCCTTACCTAACATGGAGAGAGGCATGGTTTTTCTCCATTGCAAGGAAAGCATATATTTTAACAAATTTTGTCCTCTGACTTGAACAAAAGTTTTGAAGTCTTAACAATTACCTTTGATTATCCAAAATTGAACTTTTTCTTTTAGCAATAGTCACAGAAGACACAAATCTCACGTTCCAATCCGAAGCAACCAAGTTCTTGATTCTTAAAAAATCTGGGATGTCACCTACTCTCTCAAAATGAAAACCATGTATTGATCAAGTAAATGTGTCCATCGATTTTAGGGGCATTTGAGCTGTTTTCTTGGATTTGAATAATAAACTGGGAAAAATGAATCAAGAGAAATAGCTGGGTACAAAAGCCAAACACAATGTTTTTCTAGAAGGAAAATGAATGGATGATGGCTTTGCCAATGTGCTGACTTCTGTCATTTTCATGTTCAGTGACAAGTGCCATATGAATGATTTCACTCCGTTGATTCTCTGTTGAGAGTCCCAAAATGAACAGATTGTCAGAGCTGCAACTCCACTGGCACGCCACAGTGTCAGTAATCACTATGAAGCACACTGCACTTGTCTATTCCTGAAAATGTACTTGCCTGCCAGAAAGTTCATTTTAGCAATTGTATAGCCAGCACATTTGAACATGAATGTGTATAGTTGTTTTTCCTTCTGTCATGGTCAAAGGAGGTTTCAGGTTGGGAATCTGTATTTTTGAAACCTAATTTTGGCTAAAGATTTATTTTTAAAAATCATTACAGGAGAGTTTCCTACTGATGAGAAAAATGTAAAATCAGTATTGCTATTAACCCATTCTTCAAACTATTTATGTCTCCAAATTACCTCATCATCATTATATTGGATTCAGACGTCTGGGTGGCAGAAACTTGAAGGCTGGCAGTTAGGATTGGGTCATTCCCTTCTCACATGTAAACCAGCTTTCTTGTAGCATAAATTCTACATATTTAGCAATCGTCAAACCATTTCTTCCTCTCCATATCCACTGCTCTATCATGAGCCCTACTATTATCTAGCTCCTTAGTAGGTTTCCAGTTTCTATTCTTTCTCCTTTCTAAAAACCTATATAAATACGACTAGACTAATCTTTGTAAAATATTTTCTCATCCAGAATAGCCAAGAGTTTCTAATATTCTACCAAATAATGAGCAAAATCTTTAGCATGGAACTGAAATCTATCTACAACAATAGACTTCTTGCTTTGTCTTTTGTTCATGCACATTAAAGTAGCATCAAAGTACCTTCATTTACCTCTCACTTGTAAGTCCAAGCTTTAGTTGTCTTCTTCCACCATTCAGTCTTTTACAGACTCTTAGAATGTTACCTTTTTCATCTGCTTATGTCCAGATTCTGCGTTTGTCCTTAAAAGTCCAAGCCGTATGGCATCTCCATTGGGCAGTGATTTATTGGGCATCTTCTGTGCTCCAGATTCTGTTTCAACTACTCCAACATGGTACCCTACTTATCCCTTCAGATTGAGATGATGCCTTTCCTCTTTAACTTTCCTTGTTATGCTGCCCATACTGACCCCGTTTTATGATGTAGTCATGAACACAGTGGCTGCATTGTCCTAAATGTGATGGCCACTCCCTAAAGGAGTCTGAGCTTGCATTCCTCATAAAGCTTGGCGCATCCAACACACAGTAGGTGCTTCATAAAGATCTTTGTATTAAGAGGAAGAAGAGAAGGCATAAGGGGCGGGGGAGAAAAAGGAGGAGGAGAAAGAAGAGAAAGGAGGATGATGACAAGAACATATCTATGACACATGGAAAACCTAGAATAAATATATGAAACCATTAGTTGAAAGAAATAAATTTGGGTGGTTTTCTGTATTTTTTAGACAACATCAGTGTAGACCTTGATATTGGTGATTTTTTAAAAAATCATATATGCTGACTATGGAGCGAGTTCATGCAGTTTTCCCAGAGCAGGAATAAATGTGGATATGTTGGTGTTCATACAAAGTGTAAATAAAGCTGATATATAGAAAATTTCTATGCACATTTGTGCTTCTGTAGGTACAAGTAGGTTTTCATTCATCTTATACATTTAAATTTTTATATTAAGAATGCTTAAATTTAAATAAAATGGCTAATCAGTATTACACACTCTACTTATGCTTTGGATTTAACATGACACAATATCTGCTAAAAACTGGAAGACTTCTTGAGATGATGAGGACGTGCTTCTTAACTTTCTTGTAGGGATTTGCTACTTAGATCATAGCCCTTAGGCATGAAGCACTGGCCATATTTGACATCAAACATTTTGAACTGGAAATTCATGTGCTTGGACCTTATTCCTAATGCGAGGAATAAAACAATTGTCTGTGCACAGAGCTCAGAGACCTGTGTCTTAGAAAACTTGCCAGGTTATTCTGATGCTAGCAATTGGAAAGCAGATTCTAGAGAGTTAAAATTCAGAAGCCCACTGCCTGAGTGAAATTTAGCATGGAAATTAAGGAGGCTACTTAATCAGAGATTATTGGAATATTAGAAGAAGAGTGCAGAGTGCTATTTTGCATAAATAGGATATAGTTACAATGCATGTATTGTTTAAGACAGTCTCACAAAATCAACTGATATCATTCGACTGGGGAAAAAAAGATATGAACTGTATGGAGCAGGGATTGTAAAGAGTTGGTGTATTTATTTCCCATGTGAAGAAGATGGAAAACTCTACATTGCTCTGTAGTGCCCTGTTGTTCACCCTGAACAATGTCAACAAACCCAAGCCAAGTTAAAAGCACAGCATCCTCATCTATTCTGTAAACTACATGAAGATCTTTAAAAAGGATTTTAGCTGACTGGCTTTCCTAATCCCCAGAGTAATATAGTAACAATGAGGAAATCTTTTTCCTTGTCTGCCTTCTCATATCAGTTTTCTTTTGCCAGTTCTTTGTTCAAGATGCTTGGAGAATATCTTACTGTTGATAATATTGTACTTGTATTTGCTATCTTTTGGAGTTTGGTCACCTGTTCAGAGGCATAAAATCTTTTATGCAGAAATGTCTCTACTTGTGAAAGCAGACCCTGCTAGACTTGGGAAGTGCTCAGTAGGTGAAAATAAAAACCCTCTTAGTGTCTTTTGTGCCAACTTTCCCTCACATTCACACTAATATACTGCTCAGGGATTTGAATAAGTGAAGAAAGGGATTTATCCAACGTTATAGAGTTTAGTACTAAATTCTAACATGAAACAGGAAAGTCACACAGAGAATAAACCCACAAAATAGAGTAAAATGTGAAAACAGAAACAAAAGAAATTTAAAAACCTGCATTAGTTTATAAGATGTGCATTCATTTTTGTATGTACATGTTTGAACATGAAATAATGCCAGGATTTGAATCCTTCCTTCCTTTCCTCCCGCCCTCCCTTCTTTCCTTCCTGCTAAGATCATATATACAATCACTTCAAAAGATTTTAGAATGGAATTAAAGAAATATGGACAAATAAAGAGAAACATCGATGACTTAGCCACTATTTCTGGCCTGTCTAGATTTGGGGTTTCATTATGTAGATTAGAAACATCCATGTGCTGTCACCTTTATGTACAAAGAAAATTGAGATTGTACCCAGAGGTGTCCATATGAGAACTATTAGGAAGGGCAATAGATTGAGTCCAGTTTTTGTCTAGATTTTGAATCTGAATTTTCTGTAGAATGGTTGTGGTTAGCTGTTATTCTTCCTTAGCTTCAGGTGACTGTGAATTCTGACGACAGAAGGCATTGTCTGGGGAAAAGAGAGCTTGGGAAGTCAGAGGCTCAGTGTCCTCCACACAGCAATGCCCAGAGGCTCAAAACCATGAGCATATTTTTATAATTCTCAGAATATCAACAAAACCTCCACTAAGAGTACACTTAAGTGTTCCTTTTATAATAAGTCAGCAATAGTAAAGTGAGCTGCACAATATCCTATTCAACCCCTTGAAATTTTTATTCTTCCAGTCATTGGGTCTAATGGAAGAGTAGTTTTGAGTTCTATGGATGGAATATAAACTTGCAATTCTATGAGAAGTAATGGATATTTTAATCATTTGTATGTTTACAGCAAATCACGACAAGTTAATCCTCTATCCAGCTATACAAATACTGTATAGTTACTTCTGATACTTAAGTGACTTTGTTTTTTGTTTTGTACATCTTTTCAAATAGCAAAAAAAAAAAAAAATCATCAGTAATGATAGAACATCTTGATCTTCCTCAAGTAAAGCAGAGGTTTAATTTTAATTCAAATATTGACCATTGAACTCAAATCAGTGTTCTTTGAATTCAGCCTTTGAATGACTGTACCTCTGGCCAACACCTAACTGCAACTTGATGAGAGATCCCAAGCAAAGAACACTTAGCCAAGCCAAGTTATGACTAATCAAAATCAGGAGCAAAATGAAATGGTTGCACCAATTTGCAGCAACCATTTCATTTTGCTCCTGATTTTAATCAGTGCAACCACTATGGAAAGCAGTGTGGAGGTTCCTCAGAAAACTCAGAATGGAACCATCATTTGACCCAGCTATTCTACTCCTCTGTTTATACCCAAAGGACTTAAAATCCCCATACTACAGTGACACAGCCGTGTCAATGTTTAAAGCAGCTCTATTCACAGTTGCTAAACTATGGAACCAACCTAGAAAATGTGGCATATATTTTAAATGAAATATTACTCAGTTCTAAAGAAGAATGAAATTATGGTATTTGCCAGTAAGTGGATGGAGTTGGAGAATATCATACTAAGAAAAATAAACCAATCCCAAACACCAAAGACCAAATGTTTTCTCTGATGTGCGGATGCTAATTTAGATTAGGTAGAGGGGAGTGAAGGGAGGGGAAGGGATTTAGGGATAAGAAAGATAGTATAATGAAACAGACATTACTACCTTATGTATATACATCACTGCATGACCAATGTGATTTTACAACATGTACAATCAGAAAAATGAACAATTATACCTCATTTATGATGATATATCAGAGTGTATAAATGCATTCTACTGTCATGTATAAATAATTAAAACAAATAAAATTTTTTTTAAAAGCTTAAAAAATGAAATGGATTGCTCTAAACTCCCACTTTTAGAGATTTCTAAAAAAAGTGAAACAAGAATAACAGGATCATTGACAAATCATTTAACTTCTTTTTGTCTCAGTGTTTTTATCTGTAAAACCACTGTAGTTGCAGACCTACCTGTCTCACAAAGGGTTTGGGCAGATCAAATGAAAGGAGGAGTATAAAAGTTCTGGGAAAATGCCACTCCATGTCCCATTTCCTAAAATCCGGGAACTCAGGATAACAAAGGCCACATCTTTCAAACTGTGATACCCAGAATCATGTCTTCCACTAAGCAGATAGCCAGTGAGCACTCCAAAAATTCTTTTTCTTATATTCAGATTGATCATTAATAAACATTTCAATGAATATTGAATGTTGTTTTATAAATTTTGAAAATTATAAACATGTATTTAAAAACTAATTGCCAACTTTTCTATAAAGGTGAACCTATTGGCATCTTCATATATTTTGTTCCCGTCTTTACATAAATCAGTTATTTTTATTTTGCACTGGGCAGATCCTTGTGAGAAAGACTGAGGAGGAAGGACTAGAGACCAGAGCCTCCGGTGGTAGTAGAGGGCGATGGTGGTGATTTGCCATCATTCAGAGGAGACACAACTTCCCCGGACATTTCTCACACATGAAGCAAGGGGCTTATGCTTCTGAAAAAGGCAATTTAACGTGCTTCTGTGAATAGATATAAGCAAAATTCACTTGTTCTCAAGAGAATGCCAGAAACCATTGTAAACACTGTTGGACCCAAGACTGTATGCTGATTCAGAGCCAAGGTCTACTGTCATGGAAAGCACAGGAGAGTTTCCTACCAACACACCCAGAGTCACAGACAGATTTGCTGACACAAGTGGGCAAGTATGAGGAGAATTGGGAAGGACTTTGACCCAAACTGAGGCTGAAAAAAGAAAACCTACATCACTTACCCCAATATCAATCCCACTCTGTCCCCACCACGAACCTAGGATGGAGTTAGAAGCAAAAGAAGTCTATTGTTGTTACAGGAGAAATAGGATAGAGAGAACCTGTCTCCCCGGCACCTTTGATACAATTGTTCAGGAACTGCTGTAAACCTAAGGATGAAATTAAGAACACTGAGAAAGCCTCCTGTTCCCCAGATTCCATGGTAAATGCAAGCTAACAGCAGCTCAGAGCTGCAGGAATATGAGGTCTCTGATGCACTAATAAACCAAGCAATGAAAATGACACACTGCTCAACAACTGAGCACATTGACCCAACTCCCTTTCACCTGAATAACAGAAGAGGCATTTCCATTTCTGAGCAGGAAAACTATTTATCTGAGGCCCCAGAAACAGTCTTTACATTATCCACCATTTATCTCCACAAATAATGGGGAAATGATTTGAATAGATACAACCAAAATGATATGGCAATAAAGCCAATGGAGACATGTTCAGAACTAGGTGTATTAAACCACATTGGTTGTGCCTGCATCACTACACTAAACAGAGTTTAGGATTTTAGGTGTTTTGGGTAGATAACAAGGATTGAGATAGCTGGGACATATGGTGGTTCTATTCCTAATCTTTTGAGCAATCTCCACACAGCTTTCAAAAATGGTTGTACTAGTTCACAGTTCCAAGAACAATGGATAAGTGTATTTTTCCCTATATCCTTGCCAACATTTATTATTATTTGTATTATTGATGATTGCCATTCTAACTGGAGTGAGATGAAATCTCAATTTAATTTTGATTTTCATTTCCCTGATAGCTAGGGATTTAGAGCATTTTTTCACATATTTGTTGTGCATTTATATTTCATTTTTTGAGAAGTGGCTGTTTAGATCTTTTGCCCATTTATTGATTGGGTTATTATTATTATTTTTTTGTGTTATTTTGTAATTCTTTATATATTCAGAAGAGAAGCTGGCGAAAATATTCTCCCATTCTGTAGGCTTTTTCTTCAACTTTTTAAAAAATATTTACTTATTTTAATTAGGTATACATGACAGCAAAATGCATTTTGATTCATTGTACTTGATTGCAGAACAATTTTACATTTCTACGGTTATATACGATGTAACATCACACCGTATGTGCAGTTATACATGTACCTAGGGTAATGATGTCCATTTCATTCCACCATCTTTCCTGACCCCATGCACCCTCCCCACACTCCCACCCCTTTGCTCAAAGTTCCTACATTTTCCCCATGCCTCCCCCTTCCCCGTTATGGATCAGTATCCTCTTTATCAGAGAGATCATTTGGCTTTTGGATTTTGGGGATTGGCTTAGTTGGCTTAGTATAATATCCTCCAACTCCATCCATTTACCTGCAAATGCCATAATTTTATTCACTTTAATGCTAAGAATATTCCATTTTGTATATATACTACAGTTTCTTTAACCATTAATCTATTAAAAGGCATCTAGTTTTCTTCCATAGTTTAGTTATTGTGAATTGTGCTATGAACATTGATGTGTTGTGTTACTATAGTATGCTGATTTTTAAGTCCTTTTGTATAGACCGAGGAGTGAGATAGCTGGGTCAAATGGTGGTTCCATTCCAAGTTTTCTAAGGAATCTCCATACTGCTTTCCAGAATGGTTGCACCAATTTGCAGTCCCACCAGCAATGTATGAGTGTGCCTTTTCCACCACATCCTCTCCAAAATTTATTGTTATCTGTATTCTTGATAGCTGCTATTCTGACTGGTGTGAAATGAAATCTTAGAGTAGTTTTGATTTGCATTTCTCTAATTACTAGAGATGTTGAACAATTTATATATATATATATATATATATATATATATATATATATATATATATATATATATATATATATATATATATATCTCCATTGTATATCTTCTGAGAAGTATCTATTCAACCCCTTAGCCCATTTATTGATTGGGTTATTTGTTTCTTCTTTGGTGTTAAGTTTTTTGAGTTCTTTACATATCCTGGAGATTAGTACTGTATCTGACATGTGTATGGCAAAAATTTGCTCTGAAAATGTAGGCTCTCTGTTCACCTCACTGACTGTTTCTTTTGCTGAGAAGAAGCTTTTTAGTTTGAGTCCATCCCATTTATTAATTCTCAATTTTATTTCTTGTGCTTTAGGAGTTTTTTTTGTTGTTGTTGTTTTTTTTTTTTGTTTTGTTTTTTTTTTTAACAAAGTCAGGCCCTAATCTGACATGAAGAAGATTTGGGCCTACTTTTTCCTCTAATAGGTTCAGGGTTTCTGGACTAATTCCTAGTCCAGAATTAGTCCACTTTTGAGTTTTGTGCATGGTGAGAGATAGGGGTTTATTTTCATTGCTGAATATGCTTTTTCAATTCTCCCACAACCAATTGTTGAAGAGGCTATTTTTTCTCCAATGTATGTTTTTGGTGACTTGTCTAGTAAGAGATTACTCTATTTATGTGGGTTTTTTCCTGTCTTCTAGATCTATATGTCTATTTTGGTCTACATGTCTGTTTTGGTGCCAATATCATGCTGTTTTTGTTACTATGGCTTTGTCGTGTAGTTTAAGGTCTGGTAATTCATTTGGAAAAATAAGAGGCCCAGAAGAATCAAGACAATCCTTAGTAAGAAGAGTGAATCAGCAGGAGGCGTCTCTTCTAGTTTTGTTTGTTTTGCTGTGCAGACACTGTTTAACTTGATGCCATCCCACTTACTATTCTTGGTTTTATTTCTTGAACTTTAGTAATCTTTTTAAGGAAGTTGATGCCTGTACAAGTATTTTAGAGTGGTGACCTCAGTTTTTATTTCTAGAGGTTGCAAAATTTCTGGTCCAATTCCCAGGTCTTCCATCCACTTTGAGTTGAAAGATGAAGACCTAGTTTCATTCTTCTACATATAGATATCCAGTTTTCCCAGAATCATTTGTTTAAAAGCCATATTTTCTCCAATATATGTTTTTGGCATCATTGGTGAGAATTAGATTGTATCTTATGAATTTGTTTCTGTGTCTTCTATTCTATGCCATTGGTCTTCATGTCTGTTTTTTTTTTAATGCCAATACCATGCTGGTTTTATTACCATAGTTCTGTAAGGGAATTGAGAGGAAGGGAAAAGGGACAGGAAAAAGATGGAATTACAGAATAAACTAAGTTATACAATGTAAATATATATCGATACTACTGTGAACACCTCCTTTATGTGTACCCAGAAAGCACCAATTCAAAGAACAGAGAACAAATAGAGGGGAGGCTGTTACAGTAGAGGAAGGGGAGCAGGGAAGGGAAGAGGGAGAGACAGCAGAAGCACTGGGCACTGATAAGGAGCATCAGAATGAACTCTGGCATTATGTGTGACTGTAGTGTACTAACAAAAACATTTAAAACGCTTTGGTTATATATCAAAACCCCAATATTTGTTGCTACTGTATGTCTGACATAGTGATGGAAATTAAAACAAACAAACAGATGAAAGCCCGTAAGTATGGAGGTCACCTGGAATTCTCCTGCACTGCTGGCAGGGGTGCCAAATGGTACAGTCAACTCTGGAAAGTGACTTGGCAGTTTTTTATAAAGTTGATAATATACTTATCATGTAACCCAGCAAATCCTACTCCTAATTTTTTACCTGATAGAAATAAAAAATATGGGTATACTAAGACCCCCCGCCCCAAAGCAAATGATTTTATAAACTTATAATAGCCCCACACTTGAAAGCACCCAAATGTCCATCCTCTGGTGAATGGATAATACAATACTACTTACGTATGGAAAGATGGGAATTACAGCTTCAAGAACAACATGGAAAACAATTGAAACTATGGGGGAAAAAACTGAACAGCAAGTTTCTCCCACTAGATCTGTGAGGCCCTGGAGACTGATTACCAAGGGGCATGAGGATATTCTTCGAGAATTTAATGTTTTGCTTGTGGTAGTAGTGGTTGCATGGTTGTATGTATTTGTCAAAATACATTTCACTTTTAAAAGGGTAAATTTTATTACATGTAAACTTTACCATAATAAACCTGAGTTTAAAAAATTACATAAAACATGGTTTAAGGCCTTGGGGGTGTAGTAACACTATAAATTTTCTTTTCTAAAACTTATACACTGTTGAGATTTTAAAGATGCATTATTTATAGCTCTTTCCCATGTGATTTGTGGCTTCTATTTTTTTCCCACCATTACTAAAATATTGAATTTGATTGCAGTACATTATTGCTTGGTTTTCTTGAATATCTTATCCATTTAGAGAGTCTAATTAATGTTGCTGAATTCAATTTAAGAAGCTGTGTTGATCAGAAATGTTTTCACTTCTCTGCTTCCCCAGAGGAAATCTACTTGTGTAAATGCTTTATGTCTCCAAAGTTTTGTGAATCATCTCCTTTTCTGCAGGCATTGAGGAAGTATATAGGGCCATGTTGAAGGAAACAACACATTGAATTTTTCCTAATTTGAATATCCATTTTGTTATGTTTAGAGTTGAATTTGACTTGTATTTTATTTATTTATTTTTTGGAATTGGATTTCCTGAAATCAGGGTACATCTGAATATAAATATGATTCATGAGTGTATCCCAACAGTCAAAATGGAGGGTCCTGAGAGCTACATGGTTATTGGCCTCTTTGGCACAACCAACTCCCCTATATTTTACACAATGAAGGTTCTGAGGCAAACAGCCTTGGGGTTCTGTCTCTTTCCAAATTTCACTCAGGTCTTTTTCTTGATGGTGTCCTGATCAATACTTTCCTCCTTATCACTGTATTCCTCTGCTTTCTGAACTATATATTTGGCTTGTATTCTCTTAGTTTCATCTTCGTCTTTAATTTGGTGGCCTTCTGTGGAGGATTCAACCTCACCTCCCTTTCCTTAATCCTTGTGTACTTTTGAGACTCTTATCTTTCATATCTGAAGTAGAGATGTCCCCTCTTTTCCTCTGCCTATACTTTAGATTCATGGAAGCACTTTCTAGGACCTCCTCCTGTTCCCAAGAGCAGAGGTTCTTAAGGTACCGTGTGGAATCCCCTGGGGTTGACCAGTTCAAGAGTTTGGAACAATTTCCATCACAGCAAGATGTTATTCCCTTTTTATCACTGTGCTAACATTTGCAGAGATAGTACAAAAACCACAGTGGACAAAACTGTCACTGCCTCTTTACGGCACCAGGCTATGTCCATGATTATTACCAAACTATCGAGATATTCAAATTCTTCACCACCACACACTAACCAGAGATTCTCCTTATTAGAACAGCATAAGTTATTATTTTTATTAAATGTTGACCTCAAATGCATTTTAATATCATAATCTGGGAAGTATATAAAGCACTTTTTGTTATATATTGAAGTTGGATGTCTTAAGGAAAAAGATGATATTAGTTGTATGTTCAACTAGCCCTCATTTTTTTTTCAATATTTACTTGAAAAAACTACTGACAGGACAACTGTTGTTATCATATTTGGACATTTGGCAGATATTTTCTCAAAAATGGAAAACTCAACACTGTTGGTTATTTGTCAATTAATAGCAAATAACCAACAGTGTTTGTTGTCAGTGAAAGAAATTTGAGCATTCTAACAGCAATTAGAACTTTAAAAAACCTGTGTCTGCCATTATGACCACATGACTACTTTCTAGTACTTCAAAAAATTTTGTGATTACACTGGTGGTGATATTACCAATTATGATGTTTATGCTTTTGTATAGTAAATTATGTCAATATTTGGAAGATCTGAATGCTTGGTGAACCAATGATTTCCAACTGACCTATATATGTTAACAAAATCATGTTATGGATAAAAGTTACATTCAAAAATGCAAGATAGACCCAAAGAATTTCAATATATAGAGTATAAAAACAAATACTCAATGTGGTTTCAGATTTACAGTGCAAAGAAAAAGCCTTTAAAATATTTCCTATTAAGCTTCAGGGGTGAACCAAAAGTGAATATCCCTAGTTATCTGGAAAACTAATGAAATACTCCCCTTTCTCTTAACTACAGATTTAATACTGAGCAGACATGAGAATCCAGCTGTCTTCTATTAAGCAAGACATTAATATGTTTACAGAAATATAAAACAATTATATTTTTCTCAGTATCTTTTTGTTTTAGAAATGTTTTTCTTAAAAAATATTTTACCTATACAGGCATAAAATGTTTATTAATTTTCAATAAACACATAAATAGTTTTATGTGTTAATTTTAAATTCTCATGTAGAAAATGTTGATAGATATAATCCACATTTAGAATCAAAGTTCTTTGGGGTCCTCAATAATGTTTAAGAGTGAAAAATTTTCCTGAGACCAACACTTAGTGCTTCCCTAGAGCCTTGTGTACTAATGGGCTTCCTAGATGATTTTATTGGTCTCTGTGATACTATACTATAAGTTAAACAGAATTACAAACTGAACTTTAGAATCTACCATCTTGATGATGAAGGTATCATTGGTCCAGTGCAGGAACATGGACTTTAACCATGTTCCAGCCAAACGCATCACATGCCTTGGTTCCATCTATCTCTTGAAAGTTTCTAACAAAATGCACAGATAACTGGTAGAGTTCAATTTGCACAGCTTCCCTAAAGGCTCCTGGGTTCAAAAAGTCCAATTATAGGATAATTCTGTCTCCTTTTCTGAGATGAGATTGAAAAGTAAGTGTCTCTTTTATTCACCAGGGAACCACTTGTTCAATGTTTACTTTGTAGATCATGTTTATTAGACTTACTCAACATGACACATCTCATGATTTTCTTATAATAAATAAATGATCAGTGGGTTATAATTGATGACTGAATACATCAGCACATTACTTGAAATAATATTGTACTGAGTTCCAAAAAGACTTGTTCAACTACAGGGCAAAGTATCCAAAGTGACAAAGCTAGAAGAGGATCTTGGGTTAATTTAAAACATCTGTCATCTCCTGGGCCACAACCGCTTACCTTAGACCAGTTCTCTTAAAAGCATGGCATGAGGCAAAAATTTATTAAGAACAGTCTACAGAAACAAGAGTGAAGAGTGAGCAATGAGAGGAAGATAGAAGAGCAAATACAAGATGGTGCCTTAGTTACTGGGACTCTGCTTGGCATCGAGCACAACCGATCACTTGATTTCGTAAGACGTCCACATGAATATCTACATCCCACAAAAAGCTGTCCATGAATAGGGAGGAAGGATGTATCTGTTGGTACCTTTATTTCATTGTTCACCAGTTTATCAAATGCCACAGAGCAAAGCCCATGTGTCCTATGCCTCACCAGGGAAGCTTCAGAGAACAGGGCGTGGGAAGAAGGAGAGATGTTCTCTGGTGGTACCACATAAAGCCATGTTCTGGAGAGCTGAGAGACAAAATAATAAAAGGCTCTGGTGACAACTGCAGCTGAGGCCTCAGGTGCTGCATGGGTCTCAGCAGATACACCAGAATGCACAGAACTGGCCTAAAGGACTTCTGTATCCACCCTGTATTCATAGTGGTTTGTCTCTTTGAAAATTTTCTTTGTTCTTAATTCATTCATAAGATCTGGAATCCACTGAAAAGCATGTCAAAGAAAGGGCTGAGTCCTAAGGAAAGGCTAGTATGCACAAGTCAGGCATTTCAGACATTCCAACCAACCAGGTTGACATCTATAAATAATCAAAAAATCTTAGACATGAGTTGATTCCCCAAATTCTCCTATTACATTGTTCTTTTAATTGATTTTATTTTATTTCAACAAGGATGGCATGTTAAACTCCTGTCCTTCTTGATCAAGATTTATATTTTCTTTTTTTTTTTTTTTTAGAAAAGGAAATTCTGTTACCAATGAAATAATGAGTATAAGGACTAAATGCCTGAGAATGCAGGTTTCAGTAGTATTGGCCTGGTGTCCCCTGGAAGCAAAGCACAAACTGATAACTAATCTGCTCTTCCCATCTGCTCTCTGCTCTCTGCTTCACCAACGGCATCCCCTGTCTTCCAAGTTCTTCATGCTGAATGTGTGTATCTTTCCAGGGGGGGAAAATAATCAAATGTGATGCAATACAGTCAGATGTCTGATAGCAGTAGAACAATGAAAGATTAAAACATGTGAACACCCCTGGGCTTTGGTCTTACAAAGCATTTCAAGATGATATATTTGACCTGATATTATAGGGGTAATTATACCTTATTTCAAAGAGTCAATTATCTTTACTTGCCTGCTTGAGTCTGGTCTATACATACCTGGAAATTTCTATTTAATTTAAGATAATTAAGTAAACAAATGATGTATCTATCCAGGAAAACAAAGGTAAAAAGAAGAACCCAGTATGTAGAAAAGCAGAAGTAATTTTTGAGGGAAGTTGGAAGCATGTATTTATCTATGACCCAGAAAAAAGACTTGTGACAGAGATGCAATGAATTCGAACATATGATTTTTCTCATTTTTTCTGCCAAATACTGAACATGTTATTTAATTAACAGTTATGTCTCCCTCAAAAATTTTAAGAAAGCATTTGGGACTTAGGACAACAATCTACTACTATAGCACTCTAATATCTTATTTTTTCCTATTTCCACACCGCCTTAAATTAGAAGAAACTCTTAAAATAATTTTATTACTGTCTGGGTTATGAAGCTCAGTGGTAGAGAATATGCTCAACATGCATAAGGCCCTGGGCTTGATACCTGCCCCCAAACAACAATGACAACAATGATATAATAATTAAATCTCTTCCATCCATACCTGCAATGGATATAGCTGTCAATCTAAGATGAGAAACCAGAACTTCTCCCTTTTTACCAGTTTTTCTTCCAACTATTCCTCTGCAATCTGTAGTGTAAGTGGTCCCTGTGAAATAAATCATCAGCATAGAAACTTGTGGACAATGAAAGAATTTAGCAGGGACAAGGAAATAATGGTTTAATTTCAAAGTTTCATGTTAGTATTCCTAACACTCTTTTATGCTACATATATTAAACTGCCTTGTTAATAATACTAATGATAATGATCCATGGTGGTATTAAGTGATAAACTTCCAAAATGTTAATTTATCTTTTATCATAAGATGCCATAAGAGATGTAAGTGACTGAAGGATATGGAGGTTCAAAATAGACACCTTGTGGAAGTTGCACTTAATTCATATGTTAAGATCACACGGGTCACCTGAGCAAGTCCTCTACTTCTTTTTGTAAACCAAAGTTTTCAATGAAGTTGCTCAACAGTTGCATTTACAGATAGCTAAAAATAAAATCCTTTAATTAATCCTCCATGCCAGCTTGATCCAAGGCTAAGAGTGCAGGGCAGGTTTGCACGGTGGAGTAATTAGGCTTAGAGAAGGGCCTGGAAATTAAAGTCAAGACAGAATCTGGCATTGGAGAATCAGTCCTGCACATGGGTATTAAAGACAGATTCAGGGCTGGGTGCTTAGCTGTGTGGTAAAGTGTTTGCCTAGCATGCACGAGATTCTGGGTTCAATTCCTAGGACCAGAAAAATAAATAAAGTAAAAGACAGATCCGTATTGGAATGAGAGTGTTTAAGGAGGGCTCAGGTGTAAAGCAGGCTTGTAGCATTCATACAATGTTATAATGTAAATAATGTGTGTGTGTGTGTGTGTGTGTGTGTGTGTGTGTTTATTGCGGAATTTATTGGAAACACTACTCCCCAAAGTAAAATCAATTCAGAGAATATTCCTTTGTATGATCTTCACCAGTTCCATTCCAAAAAGCATTTTATTTTAAAGTCATCATATCACTGTAAGGCATTTTTCCTAAAATGTATTTATAATATGTATTCGTTTTTTAAATAAGTGGATACATTGAAATCATGAGAAGTTGTGCCTTGTGAACTCAGACTAGGGTGGGTGTTCTCCCAAGGTTGTCGTGTCCTAATCCCTGGAATTGGGAATGCTAACTTCTATGGAAGGGAGACTTCGCATATCTGATGAAGTTCAGGATATTGAGGTGGGAAGTTACTCTGGCTCAGACAGGTGGCTTTAAAATGTAATTGCAAGTGTTCTCATAAGGAGGGGGCAGAGGAAGATTTGATTACAGAGGAGGAAGTAGGAGATGTGATCCTGGAGGTGAGTGGTTAGGTGATTAGAAGTGCAGGTGGCTCAGAGGCTGGAAAGGGCAGGTCTACAAATTCTCCCAATTCCTGTAGAAGTCCTCCTCCCTGATTACAGGATGACTTTCGCTCAGTAAAACTGATTTGGGATTTCTGGTTTAAACAAAGTGTGTAGGAAATCACTACAGCAGCAATGTAAAACTAATATAACTAGTAAAATAAAATATTTATTAATATAGAATTTATGTAGCCTTTCTAAATCCAGGAAGTGACAGCTTTCTGGAAGACTCAGAAAAACAAAATCTGTGCATACATAAAGTAATTTTATTAACAATGAATAAAGGTATCAACAGAAGCTTCTCCTTTTTTTGTGGGTTTCTCAGAACACCTGCCCTTATGTTTTTCTGAGCAACTGATTCGCCCTTGTCTTCTGTTCTTACCTTCTTCAGCCCAAAGACAGAGATGATTCCTTTCTATGAGAGTGAGTAATTTAAAAAGTGGGATTTAATATCTCCAAAATAGAATGGCTTTAAGAAAACACTTCCTAGACCAGGACAGATATGGAAGGAATATACTGCTAGAAAGAAGAATTTTAAAAGATTGAAAAACTAATCTAGAAACATGTTTACAAAGCATATCAGAATTAATTAAGTGCTAAATACAGTTATCTCATACTAGAGAAAGGTGTCCAAAACATGCATTGGAAAAAAGATAGTCTCTTCAACAAATGGTACAAGGAAAACTGGAAATTCATATGTAGCAAAATAAAATTAAACCCCTGTTTCTCACCATGCACAAAACCCAAATCAAAGTGGATCAAGGACCTAGGAATTAGACCAAAGAGACCCTATGCCAAACACAGGACAGACCCACATGTTCATCATGTCAGATTAGGTCCCCGCTTCCTAAACAAGACTCCTAAAGCACAACAAATAAAATCAATAATCAATAAATGGGATGGATTCAAACTAAAAAGCTGTTTCTTGGCAAAAGAAATAGTCAGTGACGTGAAGAGAGAGCCTACAGAATGGGAGCAAATTTTTACCACACACACATCAGATAGAGCACTAATCTCCAGGATATATAAAGAACACAAAAATCTTAACACCAATAAAAACAAGATTTATTCAAATTACATAAAATTTTATTAAAATGTTACCTAATTTTAGAATCTGACCTAATTTTCCTGTGTGTGTATGTATGTATATATATGAATATACCACAGTGAATCTCACCATCATGCATATCAGCAAGACACTAATTAAAAATAAATTTAAGTAAATAGTAAGATCAGTAGAGTAGAGAGAAGGAAAAAGGGAGAGGGAGGAGGGGAGAAAAAGGGGAAGTACTAGGGACTGAATTAGAACATATATTTCATGCTTCTATAATTCTGTCAAAGTGAATCTTAATGTTATGCATTTCTAAAAATAATCAATAAAAATGTTTAAAAAATGAATTAATTATGTGCATTGAGACCAGAATTAGAGGGATTCCCAGAACAAGGTGTGAATTCTAAATAGTAGAAGACTTCCAATTTTATTTTTATTTTTGAGATGTGTTCTCCTTATATTGTCTAGGCTGACTTTATACGTGCAATCCTCCTGCCTCAGCCTCCTGAGTATCTGGGCTTACAGGTGTGCACCACCATGCCCAGTTTAGGATTTCCAATTTTAGAGATACAATTTCTGCACATTGTTTCTAGCACCTAATGTGTTTTTTTTTCTTTGTTTTTAAAATAAATTTTAACATTTTACTCTCTTCTTAATACCTTTTGATGATTTTTTAAAATTTCTTTATGATGAAGGACAAATCTGGATCCTACTGTATATTCTTAATACAAACCATTCAAACATTCTTGAGGACAAGGGAAAGAAAAATGATGTCAAATTTGCTCTGCTATTTTGTGCAGACACAGAAGAACTTAGCTGTTCTAATTTGGGTTGCAAACCTACATGGCTCATTCACCCCCATCCCCTCCACTCTCCCCTGCCTTACCACTTGTTCCCTCCTCTGTTTCTTTGTGATCTACATTCATTCAACCTGTGATTAACACATTGGGTCTAGGTGATGTGCTGAGTCTGAATGTGACATTTTCACTCTGAACAGTTTGAAAACTCAGCCTTGTATACAAATTACAAATAATGGAGACAGGAAGAGAAAATGATTAAGGGGAACAAATGAAGGGACAGAGGAAGGAATGGAATAGAAAACTGGGGTAGCGTGTGTATGTGTGTGTGCGTGTGTGTGTGTGTGATCAAAGAACTCAGCTCAGAGAAGGGCTTTATGAAAAAATTCAATTTTGCTGAAACTTGAATTCAAGAGGTGCCAAAGGACAGAGAATAATTTCTTAAGAGACAAAAGAAAAAACAAGGATCAAACAATGGCCACAATGTGGAAGGGGGGACAGACGAATAAGGGGATGTGTTTGCTCAGACTGTGGGACTTTGACTTCATATTGCAGGCAAGAAAGATGCTAAGCAGGACTTCCTAAAGAAAATTCAAACAAAATCACATAAGATGGATTGAAAGTGAAGAGGATGGCAGGGGAACTTGTTGACAAATTGTTCTGACAAAGTAGGTAAGAATAAGAAATTCTCAATTGTGGTATTGTCTAAGGAACTGGAAAGGAAGAAAGGAACATAAAAATGTTATGCCCATTAACATAATGATATAGAGTTATTAAAATGATGCTAATGCTGTCTAACTTGAGGTGGGAAAACATAAATGTAAACTGTATTGTACATGATTTTAATATAGGGTATGCTCTGTTAAGTTATTGTGTTTGTAATAACAATTTAACTTAAGCATTGTTAACTATTTTTCCAATACTTAATATTCAGTACCTAATTTAAGCCTTATAGTAATCCTGCAGTTATCCTCTTGTATTGTTAGAAAAATAGATGAACAAGAAAATTAAGTAATTTGCTCAAAGTCACACAGATAATGGTGAAGCCAGGATTTGAACTTGGCTAGTTGACTGCAGGGCTCTGATTTGTAATTGCTATCCTCTACCACTCTTATTTTATGACAATGTTTAAATGGAATCATTCATCAAACAATGAAACACAAAAATATTTTTTTTAGTAAGACAGAAATCTATATTTGATCTATTTTTATTAGAAACTTGTCTCACAGATGTAACCACACCAAAACATTCAGATGTAAAGTTAAAAATGTACTCATTTTTTTGTGCTTTTTCCAAATGACACTAAGCAAATAGAATCCAAATCTCATATTTAAATTATTGAAATTGCTATCTTAAAGTTATTACTTAAGAAACAAAACACAAATTAAGCATAAATTGCACAAATTGAATCAATTAAGGTTCTCATACAAATACAAATTGGATTTACCATTCCTGAAAATGGGTGACTTCTACCTAGTGAGATACTGTAGGTAAACCAGAATTTATGTGTAAAAATAACATATATTTATAGATTTGCCCTAAAAGTTTGCATGGAAGTAGAGTTAACTTGCTGTTTCAAAAATTAATGCAAACTATAAGAGTTTGGACATAATAATATAGATAGTATATTACTGGTGTAAGAACATATGAAAAAATCAGGAGAATAGAATGGAAAACAGAACTACACTCATTCACAAACAAATGTAATGAATTACATATTTGGCATTGCAAACTAATGAGTAGTTGGTCTAGAGAAAAACATTGCATTGTACCTAATAGCATATATATATAAAGATCAACTTCAAACACATTAAAAGATCTAAATGTGAATATCTACAAGTAGAAAATATTGAAAAATATGTGACATATAAGTTTGGATTTTTTTTAAGCAAAACATAATTCTATAAACACGTATCATAAGGTAACAATGAGAAAGACTCATCATCACAGTATTTCTGTCTAGCAAAGAGTATCATAGGCAAATTTCATAGATATATAATAGCAAAAGGGAAGAAATTTGTTATATTTAATAGTACAAAGGGACTGTTATCTAAAAAAATTCTGTAGATTGACAAGAATGTGGCAAAGAATAAAAACATAAAAATTGCAAAGGAGGAAATTTGAAGTCCAAAAATTCAATGAAGAAATGCTCAGACTCATTAATAATAAGTGTTGGTAGAATTGTGAAGCTTTATAGGGACGCATACTTAGCTAATGATACATTCTGGAAAGATTACATTGAATTAAATATACATATACACTGTGATCCAAACAAGGAGAGATCATGTTATATAAAACAGAACATATTTATATAACACAATATAATGGTACATAATATTAATTTCCAATGTAATAGGTAACAATATTTTTCAATAATATATTTCAGAAGAGACAATGTGGAAGAGGTGAATATGCAGATGAAAACTATGGGGTACAATACCATTTAGGGTAAGTAGGCAGAATAATTATCCCCCAAAGATATCTATGTCTTACTCCTGGAACCTGTCATTACATTACATTATATGACAAGGGAGAATAAATGTTGTAGATGGAGTTAAAGTTGCTAATCAATTGATTTTACAATAACAATATTATCCTAGGATACCTAATATAGTATAATTAGAATAATAATACAATATAGTCACAAGACTCCTTAACTAGAGAAAAGGGAGACACAGACATTTCAGGGAGATGCAACATGAGAAAAGATCCATCAGCCATTTATGGCTTTGAGGATGGAAAGGGTCCAGGTGCCAAAAACCCTGGGCAACCCCCAGAAGCTGCAAAAGGAGAATAAATAGATTCCCTCAGAAGTATCCAGGAAAAAACGCAGTGCTGCCAACATCAAGATTTTAGCAGAATGAGAGTCATCTTGGTCTTCTGACCTCCAAAACTATAAGAGAATAAATTGTGTTGGTGAAGTCACTTTATTTGTGGTAGTTCTTTGAAGCCACAATAGGAAACTATTCTAACAAAGAAGCAGGAGACTACATAAATAGAGCAAAATGGGAAGATGTTAAAAATAAAGCACTTGGTGGAAAAAAATAAAGAAGAGAAGTGAAATAAACAGAATGGTGTAATTTATGTAAATTAAGATACACATTAAACAAGGCCCTATTATAAAATAGGTTACACATCAAGCAAATGGTTGTCCTGGGGGACAGAGAATAAAAGTGAAAAACATAAAATAGATTAAAAAGCACAGGATAAAAGGTAGGATTAGAAAGGACTCTTTTCATAGAAATCACAATAAAGTTAACATGGAAAAAGACTTCAGCTTCTTTATGTTCATAGCTGATTTTTCGAACATCTTAGAATTAAGGCTCAATGACTACATGGGCAAACTGCTGCTTACGTTTATCTATCTATATAGAGGTGACTGGTTGGTTAATTAATGAAATAATGTCTCACATTCTCTTCCAAAGTACCTATTCATAATTCAAGAGTGGAGGAAATTTTAAGTGAGGTAAAGAACAAAGGGCTAATAGGGTGAAAATCTACCCTTCATTGCTCTTAGAAAACATGAGCCCAGCCTGTGTGCCGGGGTGTCTGGCAGCAGGGTGTGGTACCCACCTGTGATTTCACTCATTTCTATTGCACACCTAGCTCCTAAAGACTTCTGTGATTGACCCATAAGATTGAGATCTGGGATTCTAGAATTGGACCCTTTAAGGAGCCACCAGAGAATCTATTTACTTCTTTACTAAAATTTCAGGAAAATTGAGAAATGAAGAATCTGTGTTCCTAAAAATTTTTGAAACCCCTTCAACCTCACAGACTCATTAAGGTGAGGAGTGATGTTTTCTGGTAAATGGTGGATTTCAGAAAGCAGTGAACCTGAGCTTGTTCTAGTGGTGCTGGGATGCTCCTTGGATCTCCTCTTTACAGCAGAGTGCAGTGTCAATGTTGCATTTTGCTAATATGTCAGATGCTTTTGGACACAAGCATGACTGTGGAGGCTGGTATTTTTGGAATGTGTTCAAACATAAACTGTTTCATCTGGGGACTCTTAAATTAGTTATGACAACATCACCATAAGTGTTCTATGCTTTTCTCTTCCCTGACAGCTCTTCATGTTGTATGGGCCATTGAAACAAGTGCCAAGAGCTTTACAGAGCTCAGAGCCTTACTGGTTGTTTGTCCTTGTCACAGGAATAAAGAAATAAAAAATGTGAAGATATTCAGAAAAGGGGTAAACACAAAAATTAAAAGTTCTTTGAAGTTTCAGATAAATATTTTGTATTGGAATCATGAGTAATTTCCCTTTTTATCTTTTTTTCTTTTGATGTCATTATTGTTTTTGAGTAATTTAAAATGTCACAAAGGGGGAAAGCAAAATAGTAGCTGAGAAAAATAGACATTAAAGGAGAAAGAAAAGGAAAGGACTAAAATCCTGTATAACTTTGGAATGAGAAGTTAGAAAACAATAACAGATAAAAATGTAAAATAGATGAGGAGCAAGATAATGAAATAACCTAAAGTTGTATTAAAAGACAAAATGATCCATAATTGAAATTAATCTAAATAAAGATTAATGGAGGTCTACAGTGGTTATTGGGTGGCAAAATCTGCCTGTGGTCTTCTAGTTGGAGGAGGGGCTGCTTCCTGGAAGGCTGGCAGTGAAGTTCACTTTCAGGCAAAGGTAGAACATAGATTTCAGGATCAAAGTCTGGGGAGATGGCAATAACTAACAGGTAATTGCAAATATGCAAGATCGTAGTTCATCCCTGGGAAAAAGGGAAGATGTATGGTCAGTTTGGAGAAGAGAGAGTATCTTTTAACCCTGCTCGGGGCCACAGTTAGAGTGAACTTCATCATCTAATTGATATCCTCGTAAGGGTGTCAATATTTAATTTTCTGCCGTTTACCTTTAAATAGTTTCTACGAATTCAAAGTCAACATTTGCTTAGAAAATGTGCATTTGTTTCTAAATTTCTTTTTCTAATTTCATTTTTAATTGACACATAATAATTTACATATTTGAGAAATACAGTGCAATAATGTAAGACGTGTTTACAAATTAGGGTAATTAGCATAATAGCACGTTCATTACCTCCAATATTTATCATTTCTTTGTGGTAAGAACATTCAAAATCCTCTTCTCTAGCTATTTTGAAATATACAATGAAATGCCATTAACTGTAGTTTTGCTTTTCTTACTCCAATTTCCAAAATTCAAATTCAGGTGTAAATTTACATGGTAATTACTTGCTGAAAGCATATATTCCACATTTTATTTCTCAGTTGGAATGATAAAAAAAAAACAACTACGTGGTAGGTAATAAATGAGTGAATTGTTAGGCACAGAGGTCATCTAGTCTGTTCTGTTGCATTCAAGTCTATCTTGAGTTTTTCCATTTCTCAAGGACACTATGGCTGTTCCGTGGGAGACCCCTTTGCATGGGTTTAGGTAGGAATAAAGCTGCCCTTTAGCTACAAGAAGGACAGCCTGGCTTTAGGTCTCCTAATGCACCTTGCCACTCTTCTTTTCCTGATGCCTCCTCTCCTCTCCTCTCCAGGGTCTTGGCATAGCTGCTCCCTCTTCTTTGGGAAGACTTCCTGGAAAGATCCTTGTCACCTTTTAGCTCTCTCTCAGAAGCACTCCGCAGTGAGATTCTCCCTGCTCTGAGGGGCCATCTCAACCTCTCATTAATCCTGCTAGTTACTGCATAGCTCCTCTTGTCAGACACTAATCAAACCAGCAACTTTACATTCTCTCTCTCTCTCTCTCTCTCTCTCTCTCTCTGTTTGTTTGTTTGTTTGTGTGTGTGTGTGTGTGTGTGTGTGTGTGTGTGTGTGTTTTGATGATTCTATTCTTTCAACTTGCTTATAAGGTCTTTAGGGTAGAAATGTGATATCTCTCATTCCTCTACTCTAGTTTAGAACCTAGAAGAGGGCATATAGAAAATAGTATTAACAAATTAATCATAATGAACTAGAGGCTTGAGAGAAGAAAAGAAGAAGAGCAGATTGAACTCTTTAGTGGTAATTTAGGTGTATGATGGTTGTAGATGGGGCCAGGATATGAATTTCAGGGACTAAAACATTGTTTATAACTTCTTGTTAATCTTGAACTGGGAAACATGTTCTAAAGACATATATTTAGATTTAAAGAGCTGTTGAAATCAATGAAAAAAAAAAACAAACATGAGTCCATATAATTTATTGCAATTTGAACCTTTTCAAATAATTTTTAAAATGGCTTAAATTAAAAGTCTTCAGAGAGTAAAGAAAGCTATATTATAAAGAGTGAAAATTTAAGTTTCCAGATACTGTGCAACATCATTATTAAGAGGGGAGGAAATCTGATGCATTTCAACCTCAAAAATCCAAACAAACAAACAAACAACAAACAAAAAAATCAAAAAAGAAGAAGATTTATGCAGGCTTTGATTAGGAAAGGAGGATGGGAGTCGTTCTGTCTGGCTCTTCATTGCTCTAGAGGATTTACTTTTTGACTGAGGTGTGAGGGAAAAGGGCTCTTATCCAAGCCAATTTAATCAGGTTTTAGGATGATATCAAATGTAATATTTCAAGGGTCTCTAGAATGACTTCAAAATCAGCATTGACAAGCAATTCCCTAAGGGTCCTCTCTGTGAACTGATGCTAATGGAATGAAAGCTTATGAACATAACTAAAAATTAAGTCCCCTGCTTTATCGATGAACGGTTTGTTGAGAAATAGGTCAACAGATCTTTGTCACAACCCAGGCTCCTTTATTACTTAAAAGAAAAACGAAACCCGTTAATTTTAAATAGCCTAAATTTGTCTGTCTATACAGCCTTTGATTTCCTTAATCAAATAACCCAGGAATTAGGTGTGTCCCAAATTAGACATTAACCTTAGTGGCCCAAATAGGCATAGAATACTTAAAGACCAATTAGATAATATTAAAACATAGACTGAAAACTGAGTCACTAATTTATAATTTGCTTATTATTTTCAGAAAGAAAAACAAGCAAATAAGGAAGATATAATTATGCATCTATGGAGAAACAGTGTCCCTGGAGAAACTGTAATACTATTAACCCATTATCCGATCTACACTAAGGCCATCTGGTGATCATGGAAGTTTAGGATTACTCATGCTTCATTTATAACACCAGCCAAAATAAATTTAAGAGAGCACTTTTTTGGTTCTCTGATAGAGAATAGATACTTAGATGCTGCCAGATAGCAGGCGGAGGAAGACTGCCCATCTTCATTGGGAAAGTGTCTACTTCCCAGCACCCAATGTAAGAGCCGGAATTTGGCCAGACTTGGATTAATCATGTGATAGTAACAGTGACAAAATATGCTTTCAAACCTGCTCCAAAATATCTTTTCATCACTGGCCATCATAAAGTCATCAGCTTACAATTCCAGAAAAAGACGTTGGAATTTAAGGGTGCTAGTGAAATAACTTCACTTTTGCTAGAGAAAAGTTAAGGTCTCCAAAACGGATGGCTAGTCCATCATCTCTCCTGGTTAATGTTACTATCTGCTGGGATTTAGGCCACATTAAAACCCATCGAAATGTTAGCCAGACTGCTTTTATAACCTTAGGAATGAAGTCATCCCATCAATTCCCCACTGCTATTATTAAAATTAATAAAATAAGAAACCCGAACACTTGGTGAATTCTCTACTCAAGAAATGAAAAATGTCCATTTCTACACAATCTGATTTATGATAAAATAAGCTGGTCAATGAAGGACTTAGGCTGAGTGGACAGTGTCCAAAATATACTCTTGAATAGGGTTTGTTTCCCCTGCATGTATATAATTTGTATTTGGGAATGATAACTAACATTTTACAAAAAAATTATGAAATCACATTGAATATATATCCTTAAGTATATATAATATACATCATTTTTTAAAAAAAAAAATATGAATGCAGATGTTTCACAGTTACTGTCAAAATTCACTCCTTTACTCCCATTGGATTTAAAAGATGGACATTTTAGGCCCATACCAAGATCCTCTCATTATTTGTCATTTAAAGCAGGCTTCGTCATCTTGCTGTCTGGTCCTGTCTTCATTATCATGTGAGTGAGAATGACCATAATCTACTAGTCGCTTTAATTACATTGTTGCCTTTAATTCAATGAGAACTTTTCCAGGGTCTCACAGCTAGAGAATGGTGGGGACAGGATTGGCACTCTGGTTTGTCTCCCTTCAGCCCTTCTTCCTCATCTTTACATCACTTCCATATTGAGATGTTTGCTTTCAATGCTTCTCCGACTTTAATGGGCTTATGACTCACTAGGCATCTTGGTAAAAGGAAGATTCCAATTCAGCAAGTCTGAGGAGCAGCATGAGAGTCTGCATTTGTAACCAGCGTCCAGGTACTGCAGCACACATTGAGTAGCAAGGCACTGTTATATCATCCTGATCCCAATGAAGACCATCTCCTTTTGTTGGTATTTTCACCTACTGTATGGCAGGATATACACGGTCATAGTCACAATACACCATCAAGCAGTGTCTGGGTACCCAGTGCCCTACCCAGTTGTGAGAATTGGGCTCTGCCACAGTTTTTCTATAAGTTCTTGCAATTTATTCAATTTCTCTAAGTTGGTTTCTTAGTGAATCATTGAATAATGAGTAGGTTAAACTAAATTACCATCATCATTATCATCATCATCATCATCAAAGTTTATAAGCTCTAAACCAGACTGGGCACTTTTCATTGATTCTATCATTTAATCCTTGAAATAGTTTCATGAAGTAAATTGAGACATTACGAAGGCTAAGTTTTATACATGCCTGTAATTCTGAATGATGCTGTTAAAGAAGTCCTTAAAGAATCAATATGCCTGAAATAACTAAGTACAATTAATAGTTATAAAGTCAAGATGGTACAGAGGTAACTGCCAGGCTGGAGATATCAGACATGTTACAGAAAATGCATACCAAATCATGACTCAAACCTTAACCCTTTGCTTGCTTTTAGGAATTATCTAAGCTCTTTGAACTTTAGTTTGCAGGGGAGAAAAGACATGCCTTTGAGCATATATGTAAGAATTAGATGGTATTGTTCATGAAAAGGAACTAGTGTTTTGTCTAATAGAAATTCAAATAGCAGCACTTTTATTGCTATTAAATTAGTGAGATAATTAAATATTATGATTGCCTCCTGCCTATTTCCTGGAATGTATGAATAAGCAAGAATCTGCATGAGGATTTTTTGTCAACTTTTTCTCTCAATGTCTGACAAAATATCAGGGTCTTGGCTCTTAAGTTTTCCCTCTAGAATCACAACCCTGTCCCTGAAGGGCCTACTTTGAGAGGAAAAAGCATATGTGACATACTTTCTTAGACTCATAAAATTTACAATTACTATTTTTTTCATCTAAGTTATCTAGATTTCAAGCCTTGATTATGAAAAAAGTTTGTTGAATTTTAAATTAAATGAGCGAATGAGCGAATACAGTCCTTCCCAAGATTGAAGTGAATTAGCTGTGAAGTTATCATTTTAGGAGCAAATTCTGGCACATACTTGGATGAAAGGATCATTGACTTTGGATATTAAAATGACCTATTTGTTTTAAAGTATTATAACCTAATTACTAAATTAGTTGTATATGTCATTAGCAGATAGGGCCTTGGTGTTTGATAATTAAAACACCAAATTTCCAAAGTGTTTCCTGATGAATTTTGATGAAAAGATTCTAAAGTATTATTATGGTAAAAAATGACCATTTCACTCAATGTTTCTGGTATCCCTCACTTATAGAACTCCTACACAAAGCCAGGTTCCTGCCAAGGACCTGGGATAGAAAGATGAATAAGATGTTGTATGAGATGTGACAGAGATCACATTCAGTCTGGCAGGGAGATTTATTAGTGGCAAATCAGAGTACAGCTTGTATCACAGGAGAGGTCATATCATAGCACACACACACACACACACACAGGCTGTTAGGGACATCCACATCGGAATCATCTTCATGTGTATGAGGTGGAAGTGTTGTGGCCCTTGTATACATAAAGCTCCAAAGTAAGTCCCTTAGTCTCCCCTGCTGTCCGTTCCTTACAAATGGATTGCTCCCTTGAGTCCCCCATATAGAACTTTTGAGATTTCCCAGCAGGTATGTGACACTATGGGTTAGTCCATTCTTCTGTCTGAGAGAATTGGAGATGAAATAATGCCTAAGAATGGAGTGCAGGCAATGGAGCCATAAAAATGAAATTATGGCATTGGCTGGTAAACAGATAGAAATAGAGAATATCATGCTAAGTGAAATAAACCAGATTCAGAAAATCAAGAGTCAAATGTTATCTTTCATATGTAGAAGCTAGAGCAAAAGGAAAGAAGATTGGGCAGATAAAATCATGTCCTTTGAAGACTTCGTTGATGTGGCAAGGAGTCTGATCCATTTCATCCATGCCCAGAAGCAATGGGAAATTTGTTGGCTTATTTTTAAAAGTGGAAAAATTAGATGGTCAGACTAATCATCCAGGCAGGAGCATGGAGAATCAATAGAACTGGAAGGACAGAATCAGAGAGACCAACTGAAACTCCTGCAGTAATTAGGAAGGAAAGAAGTCGGATCATTTAGGAAGGCAGTGGTGGGGGAAGGAAAAAAGGTCTTGAAATCTCGTCTAATTGATAAAAGGACATGTTTGAAGATGGGAATTTAGGAAAGTAAGAGAAGCAAACAAGATTAGGTATGAAAAATTTCACAGAAGAAAATAAAAGAAAAAAAACACCAATGTCCTAATGGTACTTAAATGTGAATGATATTATTATTATGAATTATAATTACTTTTTCCTTTTTGTTCTATGACTCTGTTTCTCCCATATATCTTATTGTTTACAAAATAGAAATAGAAAAGAAAAATCTGCTAATCAAACTAATGAATCCAAAGGAAAATAGCACATTATTTCGATGTGTTAGCCTTAATCATTAAGTACTAACAACTGTTAGCAATCATGAGATAAAGGAGATAAGAAGGAAAAGGGAAGCAGGAGGTGAATATCTAATATTTATCGAGCATTTACTATGTCCTAAAGATTGTTTTCGTGCTTTGATGGATCCCTTTACCATGCTATAGTAAGAGTTATTATTACTGGTACTTTAGACATTAAGTAGCTGAAGCTTAGAGATGCAGAAAATCTCACCAAATCTTATTTGGAATTCAAATTCAGCAATAGGTCACTCATTCCCAAACCCATATAATCTCTAGGTCAGATCCTCTTAATGAGAATGAGAGTAGTTTTTTTTTTTTTCTTTCTATCATTGTCATCTTGTATGGTTGCACCATCATCTCAACAAATATTTGTGGGCTATTTGTAGGCTGACTAAAGTGGAATGACCACTTTCCGGAGTATTTTTCTAGGATAAAGAAACAGACCAAAGTAAAAGCACCATTGCTTTGCCTCTTGGTGCTCCTTCATGGAGTGCTAGAAGGGAAGTTCTCCCTCTTCTGGATGTTGTGATGGACAGTGATGTGACTGTAGGCTGCCGTCGTCATTATCAGTCTGACAGGCAGATACATGAAAGCAGCAGATCCCAGGGAATCACAAGGATTCACAACTGGAGGAACTGGATGAGGCTTACCAAACCAATCCTCCCTCTGAGCTCCCAATAAGATATTTCAATAAATTTATATTTTTCTTTTAAAAAGGACCATTGCTTATCTCCCATATTGTTTTCTAAAATGTCATTCTCTCTCTCTCTTTTCTTAAATAGGTGTTTTTACTGTCTGAGTTTCATTAAGGAGGACATGCTGATATTGACAAACTAACATTGATTCCTGCTCTTCCTCGGATGTCCTGAAACCTGGAACCATTGTGTCAGATCGTTTCTGCCTTGAAGCCCAGGGAAAGGTGGCCGTGAATGACATGCTTTCAGGTGCTCTCTGGTGTCTGTCATTCACTCCTGGCAGAGGCTCAGTGTGGTCACATGTACGAGGGAGCACTCACCCCACACTGTCATTTGCCCTTAGGGGTCATTCCTTTGTATGTTTTCAGGGATCACAGTCTTGCTCCTCTTTGTTTAGTTTGGAACAGCATGAATTCTGGAGGAAATTCCATCTCCAGTTTTAGGCAATATGCTTCAGATTGGCCCTCTCCCCTGGCTCCAGCAAGGGAGCATGAGAAACACAGACTAATCACATGTAGACTCTAAATACTCTTCTATCATGGTTGCCCCAGGAGTAGGTCGAGGAGTACAGGATCTAGATGGCCAAGTAGAATGACTGCCAGAGCTTAACCATGACTGAGTAAAGAGCCTGCCTGGGCTATTCAACTTGGACTTAGAATAATGTTAGCCTGGAATTAAAAGGGCCCAAATATGAGACCTGGGCATGAAGCCAGCACAAGAGAAAATGGAGCCAAGAGATAGAGGACCTGGGTCCTGGTGACCTCTCTATTTGAATTCTGAAATCCAGTCATTCCTTGGGCTGCCCCTACTCCAGAGCGTTTCAGTTTTATGAGTCAGTGAGGTGGTTGTTTTCCTCATTTTGTGTGTGCTGATCCTTCTACAATGTGCAAAACAAAGACTGCAGTGACATCTGACTTAGAAGCATGTGTTTCCTCTTTCATCCCCACAGTTCAAAGTGTACACTGAGTTAAGATAATTTGGATGGCACACAACATCCTCAAATATTCCATGAATTGGAGTCACGTAACACCGACCCAATTCAACTTCCAGGCAGAAAACCTGAGATTTGGAAAAGTCTCAGTGCTCCTCAGAGCGGTCAAAGCAGGATCTGATGACAAAGCACCCCTTTACCACAGTGGTGCTCCGACTTGACTGTCCATTGGAGTCTCCCGGGAAGCTCTTCAAAATGCTGATGATCCCAAGGGCAGGGGTTCTGATTTAGTTGGCTTGAGGTAGGACCTGGGTATTGAGTGGTATAGAAGCTTTCCAAGGGATTCCAGGGTGAAGCCAAAGTTGAGAACCACCACTTTAAAGAAATAGATGTGGAACAAGGAAAAGCTCAGGCGAGTACATAACAATTATTCATACACTGATAACTTCTCATCAGGTTCTTCTCATCCAAGGCTCATGAATTGCTATAAAGTCTTTGTGATGACTAACAACATGGTCACCATGTTTCTTTGAAGTTTGTGACAAATGTGTATCTAGGAAGCAGGATTAGGGGGAAAGGTCAAATTCAATATCTGACAGGACATAATGGCCAACCCTGCCTGACCTTTCAGAGGAGTATTTAAAGAAACATAGTGGAGGGGTTATCTCAGTGTTGATGGAGCAACGTCTTGAAAATAAGTTGAAATTCCCTGTTTGAATTTGACATAATGGACATCAGTCGGCATGCTGATCATAGAAACCTTCCAGTTCATAAGTTAGACTACTGAAAACACAGACCTGGGTACCTGCTGGGGAAGTGCTTAGAGGTGAACTAACTAGGAAATCACACTATTTAGGAGGAACTATGCTTGTAATATAATTTGAAAACCAGAATTATGTAGATGAATCAAACCAAGGCTGTCTTATGACTGGATGTGAATCAACCAACCTCATGTCTTGTATACTTATTTTTTTTAGATTTATTATATGTATGAGGGCTCAGAAGAGGAATATGAAATAGACAAAGAAAATATTTTATATTAGTCTTAGAACTCAACATACACAGTAAAGACAGGAGAAAACTCTCTTATTTGTAATTATTTTGGAAAACTTGTCCTAAAGTATCTGACAGAAGCAACTTAACATCTAACTTTATGTGCTGTATTTCTTCAATAGAGTCAATGAATTTGTTTATAGTGGGGATATGTTTGATAATTATAATTAAGGGAGCAGTTAAATGAAAAATATAAGTATAAACAAGAGTACAGATTTCTAGAATTTTGAGTTCTGTTTATAAATCCCTAAGACTCACAATGAAGACCAAATTAGAAAAAAAATAAATTATCGTACTATAAATGCACGTGTGTTTACATGGGCTAAGCTTATCCTATGATTGATTTATGGAAACAGAAGTTTATTATTGTTCATTAAAACATTCTTTAGTGAAGTGAGACACTTCAACTGACAAATTTTTACATTGTCTTCTTTCATTAAAAACAAACCAAATTAAGAGATTGCCCAGTGGATCCATTCATGATCTATTCTGATAACTTCAGGGGCTTTAGATACAGTGATCTCTAATCTCAGATTTTACTGACAGCACTTTCCTACTATATCAAGTCTAAACAGGTTCTTACCAATCTTGACAGGTGAATTATCCAACAGCGTTCTCTGCTGCACTGTGCTCCTACTTGTGTCTGGTTACTAATCACCCAGCATATTCTTTCTTGCCTCCTAGTTTTTTTCATACTATTAGTCTTTCCTGGAATAACAATCAGTATTGAAGCTTTTCTACATAGAATCCATTCATTCTACAAAATTGTATTCACTTACTTCATGGAATCTCCAGGGATTTACTTAAATTCCTGTTTTTTTTTTTTAATCCTATGCTTCTTCTGATTGATGATTAGATTCTGACTGTAATGTCCACGACAGTATCTAATATCCACTGTTTTGTATGCATTCCTCTTTGATAAGAAAACTCTGTTCTTTGAGTGTAGAGATTTTTAATTTCTATGTTCACCATAAGGCCTTCCTTATGTAATGCCTAAAATTGATAAGTATTTGATAATTGTGTAATTGAATAGAATTGGAATCACATAAATAACATACTGAAAATTTTCAGGTCTATTATATTTACTATTAGATATATTGACTGTGTTGGGGAAATCCATATTTTAAGTTTATCAATCACTTTTTTCATAAACAATCATTCTTTCATTCACATTTTTATCATTTAGTCTAAGTGATTTGCCAATATCAAGTAAAATATTTTTTATGTGTATAAAAATGTGTTCTGTCACAGGCATTGATGATTCAATAAACTCTTTGGGTATAAAATGTGGAATAAGTTTACTGGGCTGTTACATAATGTCTTGAATTTTGTATTAATAATACAGTGTCAATTCATTAATTATAAATGCACAGCCATTTGGTGGTGAAAAGAAAACAGGATGTCAAGGGCAAATAAAGAATTCATTGGTGAAGCAATATCTTGGACAGGAACTTCTGTTTGTCTAATGCTTTGTGTAACTTTAATAATACCCAGCAGTTTGTTGTCTCTATTGGTTTTAGACAATGAGTGGATTGCCTTTTCTTTGTTTGCTTTGCAAATAAAGGATGTTTGCAATATTATAAAGCATGCACGTGTGCACGTGCGTGCACACACACACACACACACACACACACACACACACACACCATAACAACAACTCTGCCTCAAGGATACCATATGGTGGGGCCCTGCACCTGAAACCCAAACAAAGCCAACAGCAACAGATTCAGTGTTTGTCGTTGGCTGTTGGCTGAGCATTTGAGCTGACATCAATTATACTTTTGAGCCTGGACTGCATTCAATGAAAGCTTGTCAGTTGGCACTTTAGAAGAATGAATTAAACTAAGCCTGTGTTTCCTTATCACTGTGTATACCAGCCAAATTGTTTTGTGCACGCCTTTGACATTTTAATTGGAGTAAGGAGGTGGCCTGTTGTTTTTTTTTTTTTTTTTTTCCAAAGTTCTTCTAGGGCAGGTAAACAAAATGCATATTGTCTTCTAAGCACATGACTAGGTCCACCAGTTTTCCCAAGAGATGAAAGTCACATAATAGAAAACAAACTAATGAAAAATTACCTATAAAAACTTTTGTTAATTATTTTATATTACAAATGTTTTTGTTGCTATTTTAGACTGGGTCCAAAGGTATTTTAGGAAATAGATAAGATTGTTTGCTTCATTTCGAAGAATCACAGGCTTACAGATATATTTAAAATGAAATTTTTTGGAATATTATAGTAAATTATTTCTAAACTAAATATCAATTTTAGCTTTTTAAGATGATTTTTTTTCAGTGGATTGTCAAGTGCTAAATAACTGTCCATGTGTTTTATAAAGCCAGTAACATATATTTTAAAATTAATGATAGAAAAATAAAGCATCTATGTAGGTATTTTTATGAGTAGTAAAGGAGTAGATTTCATTCAAATATTCATTTGTTTACCATATTTGTGCTCATTTCTAACATTTATTCTACTTTCCTCTAGCTAAGTCCTCATCTCTGTTTGAAATTCCTGTTGTGAAAGAAAATGAAATTCTTTGAAAATCTATGTGATGAAAATGTACACTTCCCACATCAAAAAAACACAGTGAACATACATTTACAAACATAACTGTATTTTAATAAGCTGTATAAAAATCACAGAGATCCTTAAAACATACTTTATTGGTTTCAAAAAATTGTATTAAGAAATACAAAAACACAGGCCACCAACGGAGGCAAGGACTTCCTCAGTAGGAACTCGTAAAACTCAGGAAATAACAAGAACTAATAAGATGGATGGCATCAAATTAAAATGGTTCTCTACAGCAAAGGAAGCAAGAGTGTGAAGAGAGAGTCTACAGAATGGGAAAATCTTTGTCAGCTATTTTTCTGAGAGAGAATTAATACCCAGAATATATAAAGAACTCAGAAAAATTAGCACCAAAAATCTAAAACAATAACAAAAACCTACAAACAAGCAAATAGCCCAAGCAATGAATAAACAAATAAACTAAACAGACATTTCTCAAAAGAAGAGCTACAAAGGACTAGCAAATATATGAAATTATGTTCCAAACCTTTAGCTATCAGGTAGATGCAAATCAAAACTACACTGAGATTTCATATCACTCCAGTTAGAATGGCAGTTGTAAGGAATACAAATAATAATAAATTCTGGTGAGAATGCAGGGAAAAGGAACATTTATACATTCTTATTGACATTTTTAATTTGTAAAATCACTATGGAAATCAGTATGGAGCTTCCTCAAAAGGCTAGGAATGGAACTACCATGTGACCTAACTATACCACTCTTCAGTACTTATCAAAGAGAATTAAAATCAGCATACTATAGTTCTGTAGAGAACCATTTTAATTTGATGCCATCCATCTTATTAGTTCTTGTTATTTCCTGAGTTTTACAAGTTCCTACTGAGGAATATATGTATTTGCATATTAGTGTTCATAGGAGCATGATTCACAATAGCCAAACTATGGAACCAGCATAGGGTCCATTATCAGACCAATAGATAAAGAAAATAATGTATATCCATAATAGAGTTTATTCAATCATAAAGATAAAATTATGTCACTTTCAGGAAAGTGGATGGAGCTTGAGACAACTATGTTAAATGAAATAAGCCGGAATCAGAAGTAAATGGTCATCTCTCGGCTGTGGAAGCTAAAGAGAAAACAGAAAGACCTCATGGAAATAGAAGGGTGACCCGTAGAGTTGAGAAAGTGAAATTGGTAGGAGGAAAGAGGGGAGAGAAAAGGGAGTTACTGGGGAATTAAATTATTCAAATTATGTCATGGGCACATACAAATATGCCACAATGAATTCCACTATTATGTGTAATTATAATGTACCCATTAAAATAACCAAATAAACAAATTTCCCAATGGCTAAACTGAAGCAATCAGAACAACAAAAGAAAATAGTATTAGATTATAATCCAAAGCATAACATAAACATAATATTCACACCCTCATAAATAAATGGCTGATTGAATAAAAACAAAATAAGGCAGAAGATACAAATCTCCCATGCAGGAATTTTCAAATGTTTTGCACAGACTCTCCAATCTTCCAGGGAATGCAACACAACTCCCTACTTCTCACAGCTGGGAGGCCCATAGAGACTTCTTCCTAAAGAATACTACATGGAAACTGGGGGAGGAACAAAGATGAATTTTTCAATGGGGAAGTCCAACAACATTATCTCAATCAGGTTATCAAGGTCAACATCAATAGTAAGAGGTCAAATTGTCAGTGTGTACTCCTGATGTGGTGAAAATGTCGCTTCTCATCTATGATCTTCCTTTAAGAATTCACAACTCCAGTTTGAACAGGCATCCTGAGATTAATCATTAGGAAAACATCAACTAAGTTCCAACATAGGGGCATATTATAATTAAATTTACAATATACCTGACCAGTACTCCTCAACCCTGTCAAAGTTTTCTTGTTCAAAAGTAAGAGAAACTATCACAGGCAGGGGAAGCCTAAGGAGACAAAATGAATAGGCATAATATGGTATCCTTAATAGTATCCTGGAATAGAGAAAAAGGGATGTCATATAAAACCAAAGGGAAATTTGAAGAAATTATGGACTTTAGTTAATTTTCAAAATGGGCTATCATGTAAGTTATGCAACTTAAGCTGCATATCAAAGGTGGCACATTATTTGATGCACAAAGTTGTAGAGTTGGGCTTGCATGGCAACATTGCATTATCAAGTGGAAGATATTTATATGTGTGTGTATATGTCAGAATATGTATGAATATGTGTGTGTGTGAATCTATATAATATATTGGTACACTTGTTTATGTAGTTTGTGCCTCCAGGGCCTGCTCAGACACATAAAGAAGTTGATTAATGCCCATAGTTCCCACCTCTGCTTTAATGCCATCTCTTTCTTAACCTATGACCTCATGAGGAGTTCTTACCCCCGTCTGACAGAAGCAGAGGAATCTGGGATATGGTTTACAGATGATTCTGAATTATATAGATACATCACCAGAAAGTGGAGAGTTTCAGCCCTATACCATTTTTCTAGAACACCCTTGCAAAACAGTGGTGAAGGGAAATCTTTCCTGTGATTAGTCTTTTGAGAATCAAACCTGATTGTTCATGTTGCATCGATGGGAAAATGTGCATGTATGTAGTTACATATCAAAACATGTCTGTAGGTGATAGTTTAATGGTTGGAGATTTGGAAGGACATTACATAAAATTTATGACAAGGAAATCTAGGGAATAGGTATATGTATAGATTTCTCTATAGGCAAGAAAATATGAATATATGGACACATTCAACAGAAGAGGACCAAATAATCAAGTGGACTGAATTACACAC
This sequence comes from Callospermophilus lateralis, assembly GCF_048772815.1. NCBI lineage: Eukaryota > Metazoa > Chordata > Mammalia > Rodentia > Sciuridae > Callospermophilus > Callospermophilus lateralis. The sequence continues at coordinate 12,789,451 of NC_135313.1, read as the reverse complement.
CTTGTGGATACCAGTTAGCCTCTTTCTTTAGTTACTCCTGTCCTCATTCAATGGACTAATGAACAAAGATGAAGTGTGAGAGTTCATGCATGGCCTCAGTGCATGGAACTTAAGTTACCAAGATTGACCACACTATGGTCACTGCTGAGTTCCCAACTGCTAGCCATAGAGTTCCCACTATATCATAATTCCTTAGGTTGATACGTTAGCTATCTGAGGACAAGTTGATTATATCAGACCATTTCCATCATGGACAATGTTTTGTCTTCATTGGAACAGACACTTAACTACAGATATGAACATGCCTTCCCTGCATTCAATGCTTCTGCCAAAACTACCATCTGGGAATTTATGGGATGCCTTATCCACTGTTATGGCTTCTGGTCAAGGAATTCTCTTCACAGAAAAAGAAGTATGGCTAGGATCCCAAGCTGACAGAATTCACTGATTTTACCATGTTCTCAACCTTCCTAAAGCAGCTGGCTTGACAAAATAGTAGAATGGCCTTTTGAAGACTCGCAGTGCTATGTAAGTGGTTGAGAAGGTCTTCCAGAAGGTTCTTTGTGCTCTGATACAGTGTGCAGTATACAATGCTGTTTCTCTCAGGTGGAGGAGGTGCATGTCCAGGAATCAAGTCCAACGATTGGGAATGCAAGTCAAATAATCCACCAGTATCCCTACTGACCCACCAGCAAAATATATGCTTCATGTTCCCATAGCCTTTTGTTCTGTTACTCTTCAGTCCTTAGTTTCAAAAAAGAAGAATGTTCCAACTTGAAAGGCAACATAACTCCATTGAGTAGGAAGATAGGAATCCAAAATGACTGCCCCACCACTTTAGCATGTTCATGCCTCTGAATCAACTTGCAAAGAGAATTCCTGTGCTGGCAGTTTCTTAAGTAACCAAGGAAACTGGACTACTAAACCATAAGGTGGGTTAAGGAAATTGAGTCTGGAATTGGAGATCCTTCAGGGTCTTCCTTATTATCACCCTGTTCCATAAAGAAGGTCAATGGAAAACTACCACCACCTAATCCAGGCAGGACTAATGGGCTGGAACCTTTGGGAGTGAAGTACAGGCTCACCCTCATCCCCAGGTGAAGAACCACAACCAACTTAAATGCTGAAGGAAATACAGAACGGGCAGTGTCAGAGATTGTCATAAACCAGTTATAACTATATAACTGGCTTAAGAAATGAGGACAGTAATTAACAGTGTTCCCTACTTTGATTCTAATATGTTTGCATGTTTATTTATAAACAATAAACCAATATTTTGTTTTCTCCCCTAAATTATTCCATTATGTAGCATTAGAAGTATTGGATTTATGTTGTAGGGCTTAAGTGTTGTCAATTTTTACATAATAGTATTTAAGTTTTAAGAGATAAAGGAAAAGAGTAAATGCTGCTCAAAGACTTAACCTCCCGCCTGGTATGGCGGTGCATGCCTATAATCCCAGTGGCTTGGAAGGCTGAGGCAGGAGGATCATGAGTTCAAAGCCAGCCTCAGCAAAAGTGAGGCACTAAGCAACTCAGTGAGACCCTGTCTCTAAATAAAATACAAAATAGGGCTGGGGATATGGCTCAGTGGTCAAGTGCTCCTGAGTTCAATCCCTGGTACCAAAATAAAACAAGGATTTAACCTCTTTTCTGGAGAAGTGGTTTGTATCTTTTCAATGGCACCAAGGATTGTTGTACCATATTAAGCATAATTACATTTTTTCTTTGTCTTTATTTAGAGATTAAGTATACTTTGATGGGTGCCAAATGGACAAAGGTATATTTGCATCATTTTGGTTGAGCAGTGAGGTAGCCTGATGCTTAAACATTATTTTGTAATAAAGTCTTGCTGAAGCTATATCTGAAATGTCATTTCCTTTCTGACTCTCCTTAGCCACTTTCTCCCAGGTACATTGTGAAGTACAACTTCTCTGTTGACCTCTGCAGTCCTGCCATCCATCCCCTATACAAATTCAGTTGATCAAGCATACAAGGTGATGGGGACAAAACCATTTTAAATTGCCTTGTTGGAAAGGAAGGGTGCTGGCTTGACAAAACTGATTGCCAACATCTCTCTTCAAGTCTGCACTTAGTGATCACTTGATATCATCCATAGTGGGAATATTTACACCATGAAAATCTACCATACATCCAATCCAATTTGTTTCACTCTTGAGACTTGGAGTTTCAGTATTACAGCATATTGCTGACTTGGAGGATGTGGAGAAACCCTTTCTACAAGCAACAATCTACTTTTCTACTCTGCTTCTCTTCTCTGTCCTCCAAGGATTGGAGATTTTATTTTTTTACAGAAATATTGAATAGAAAATAGCAGAAAGATAGCAAATTGGAAAGATACCATGTCATAAAATTACAAATAGGCCATCTTCACAAATGGCTTGTTAAATGAAGATACAAAATTTTGCTTCTGTTAACTCAGGAATTGAGGGAGCAAAGGTTCAAACTGACTCTGTGGATAAGGTTTTAGCAAATCATAATAATTACCCTGCCATCTATCGAATTTTTGTTCCTGTATAGTCATTTTATGTGCATATACTGCAAGATTTATGTAAACTCACAGCAACAATTTGTTGTCAGGCTTTAATGAAAACCTTAAGACAAACTTCATCATTGTTCTTGTCTAAAAAGGGTTTGTGAGGGAAGGAGACATATAAAATCTCACAGTTTCTCTAAGAATCTGTATTTTACTCTAGTCTAGAATAGTCAGCCAGGAAAGAAGTACTCATGTTTTTCAATTAGTAAAATAATGCAAAGTATATTTTTAAAACCCTGGACTTCTGTTATCTTTCCATCTCTGGCTCACATATACTCGGGATGTCTAAAATGAGGGAAGAAAACTTTACAGTAAAGCCAAACTTGCATGTTTCCTGTCATGAAGAAACTACTACAGAACCTCAAAGCTGTTGATAATCAAGAGTACAACTCTTCTATTAATACACCAGGTCTCCTCTTCATGGAATCCCAGAGGAGTGCATCTTGCAGAATCAGCAATCAGATATCATTAGATGCCCATGCACAGCAGCTGATTTAGAAGACTGTAGCAGGAGATTGAAGACATTAAAGATTCATGGCACCTGATGGGCCTGATACTTTTCTGGGGGTATTTGTGAGCTTTGAATCTGCATCAAATAGTTTATTAATCCTGGTCACTGTTTAATAAAAGCATTCCACACCCTGGTATGTTTTAGCCCACTATTCCACTACAAATGTAAAATTCAAAATAATTTACATTATCTTGGGTAACTAAAAATGGACCTAACAAAAACATTGTTTTGATTTGTAAGAAATAGAAAACGTGTACTTACACATCTATTACATTACCATTTTATGTGTTTAAATGCTTTATGTTTTCCCCTAACCATTTCAGGGTACACTGCTTTCTTGTCTCTTGAACTTGATGGCAGATTTATCAGTGCAAGAAACAGTAGAAAGAAGTAAGAGTCATTTTGAATACAGCACTCTTCGTGGGAAATAAATACATGGAGCAGAGAAATTTATTTACAGGATAGGAGGATAATGGGCTATTGAGTCCTAGCTGACCAAAATTGTAAGGAATGGCTTCAAAGATGGGTTAAAATTTTTTAACCATTTAAAATCTTTTCAAGTGTAAACACAAATTATAATTGTCTATTTTAATACCCTGACCTTTTTTGCTTTACCATATTTTATATTATGAATGAAATTCAAGGATATTTAAAGTAGAAATGGAAGAGATACTCTCTTTAGAGAATTTATTCTGCAGAAATAAATGCAGCAATATCTGAAAACGTCTGTATAATGATCTTGATCAAAACATTCAATAATTAGTGTTGGCAACGTGGGGGAAAATGTACACTCATACATTGCTGGTGGGATTGTAAATTGGTGCATCCACTCTGGAAAGCAGTGTGGAGATTCTTCAGAAAACTTGGAATGGAACCACCATTTTAACCCACTCCCTGGTTTATTCCAAAGAACTTAAAAATCAGCATATTACAGTGACACAACCACTTTGATGTTTATAGAAGCTCAATTCATGATAGCTGATAGCTAAACTATGGAACCAACCTAGGTGCCCTTCAACAGATGAGTGGATAAAGAAAATGGGTTATATAAACACAATGGAATATTACCCAGGCTTAAAGAAGAATGAAATTATGGCATTTGCAGATAAATGGATGGAACTGAAGAATATAATACTATGTGAAATAAGCCAAACTCCCAAACACAAAGGCCGAATGTTTACTCTGATAAGCCAATGCTAATCCCTAATGGGGGTGGGGTAGGGAAGAATGAAGGAACTTCGGATTGGGGAGTGATTAGAAGGGAGAGGGTTTGGGGGTGATAAGGATGGTGGAATGAGATGGACATCATTACCCCACATACACGTATGATTACACGATGATGTGACTCTGCACCACACGCAGCCAGAGGAATGAATATTTTTATAAAATGACAATTGTGTGTCCTTAATTGAGGAAAGGAAGTTCATGAGAAATATGTATTGGATAATTTCATTAAAATAAAACAAAGGACCCCCAAAATACAAAAGAAAGAGTACTTATAACAATTTTCCATTTAATTGATCAACTAAATCCACCAGTGCTCTCTATGCCAAACATGCAAAGGGCACAGGGCTGCTCCCTGAAAGTTGACTTCAGTCTCATTATCCTTACTTTTGTTCTGACCTTTAAACATTCACTGACTAAGGACCAATTGTGTTTATTACCAAATGCCTTTATGCCATTTGTTCTTGTTACTGTGTTTATGACATTTAATGAAATAATATGTATATGTATATCCATGCATATGTGATAAGATGATTTGTTGTTCTGATGAAAACAAGATTAAAAACTTTGGCAAGGCTACATGGTTGAAAATTACTAAAAAATACATACTTACATGTTCGCGAAACAACTGTGAAAAAAGCTGGGAAGAAAATTACCCAAACCTGGAAAAGTTCTACACTAAATTGCTTTGCAAACAACTTTAAGGACAACAATACTACGCTAAATCACTTGGCAAACAAGAAACCCAAATTGGAAACTTTGGTGTGATTTATGCAAGAAAGTTTAAAGTCAGCTGTTTCATACTCTGATAAATATAGATGATGTTTAAGAATGTATATGATTAAATAAAAAATGTATTTGAATTATATATCATCAGTTTATGCTCTTCATTTATTGAGCAGCTACCAATTCTGGCTAATGAGATAAGTGATCTTTCATCATGGATGTTTGTGTATTCTGTGCAAGATATCCACATGTCAGAGAATCTGTCAATTTGCTAACACTGGATATCAAAGGAGGGAGTCTAGAGGAGGAATAAGAAACACACAGAGGACAGATAAGAAAAATGGCCAAACAGAAGTGTATGGGAGGTATTATGTACATAGTAACATTTATCTGTAGTTTTGCCATTTATGTGCAAAATTGGAATTTGCTTATGGACAAATTCAAGGGCCACCAGGAATGCACTGGTTTCAGTAGGTAATGAAAGAGGGTTTTTTCTTTTTTTGCTTCTTTGCTTGATTTTTTGTTTTCAGTTATTTTAGTGTAGTGTTTTACATCGCTGTAGGCTTAGGAGATTTTATTTAATTTTTTTCCATATGACACTAATTTTTTTGAGGAACAATACATAACCAGTTTTAAGATGTGTAACACTGGGGACAGAAATAGGAGGAGAAACTGTTTTATATTTTCCTAAGGAAAGAAATTAAATGGCATGGCAATGCAAAATCCCTACAAGATCTGCAGCCGTGATATTTCTATTTCCCCACATTACCTGGCATGAATGGTCAGAAAGAAAAAAAAAAGTGACAGTGTCAAATTGTCAAATGGGAATGAGAGCTGAATAAAACAAATGAGGTGGTATCTTTTTTTCTTCTTTCCTTCAAAACTAGAGTGAGGGAATGAATAATTCAGCCCCCAAAAACCTAAATCTTGAGAGGAGATGTTAAAGCTAGGAAATCTTCCTGGTGACACTTGTTTACTAAATTTGTCTCATGGTAGACTACTGAAGGAATTTCAAATACAGTTTTGATCAAAACAAAAAGAATTTTTGATGTTGATCTATTAAAATGTATAAGGAGTTCTTCACACAGAAAAACTTCTTGGTCTAATAGTTCATATTGAAAAATAACTTACATATGGTCCTTAATTGTTCTCATGTTAGATATTAAAAAGATTGTATGATTTTGCTCCTAACTTCTTTGACTCAAAAAGTAACAAAATTTCATCTATCTGTAGTGAAATTCAATATTTTTTAAATTTTTCATATGATTTCAAACTTCAGAAGAGTCACAAGAATCACATATACAGAGTTCACATGTACTCTTCACCTGCTAACAAATTTTAAAGATTTTACAAAACTGCTTTACATTCATTCTATCATCTATTTTCTTTCTATCTATCTATCTATCTATCTATCTATCTATCTATATCTATCTATCTATCTATCTATCTATCTATCTATATATATATATTTACTTAACCATAGTACCATTCTCCAAAGTAGAAAATTTAACAATATTGTCATTTAATCTATAGACGCTGTTCAAATTTTGCCACATGTATCCATAATGTCGTTGCTCACAAGTTTTCTCCTGGTTTCAAGATCTAACCTGGGTTCAGCCATTACATTTACCTTTCAAGTCTCCTTAATCTCTTTTTTTTCCTAAGAATTTTATTTTCATATCATCAATTTTAAACAAAATCTAATAATTTTGTGTAATTTTTCAGAAATGACTCACAGCTAAAAAAACTCTCAACTGAGTAATGTATCTCCTTAGTCCTTTAAATCTGGAATTGAGGCTGGAATGTAACTCAGTGGTAGATCATAGCCCACTATGCACAAAGCCCTATGTCAGATTCCCACTACCAGGAAAACAAAAAATCTGGAACCTTTTTTTGTCTTACTTTACTTTGATAATTTTGAAGCACGTTGTCCAGTTACTTTGTGGAAGGTACATTTTGAGTTAGGCTGATATGTCCTAATGGTTAGGTATAAGCTATGCACTCTTTAGCAATAACACAAGAATTTCAGTGCATCCTACCAGGAGGCCTGTGATATCTATCCATTCCCTTCGTGGTTATATTAGATTTCATTCATTACTCAGTTAAGATTGTGTCTGCAAATTTTCCCTATTGTAGTGTTAATATTTTCCCTTTGTTATTAATACAATCTTTTTATTCCATTTTAAATTGTTAAAATTTAACAACATAAAAATCTTTTTAATTTTAGGCTTTTCATTTACAATTTCAATTTAGATTTTCAGTCAGCCTAGGAATTATGTTATTTGAAGGAGAATATTTAATGCCTTTCTATTTATCGCTACAATTGATATGTACATCTGAACGGTTCAGTTCCTTCCATCATTGTCCCTGATGTTCTTCAATCTACCTATCGTTCCCATGATTTCAAAATACTAAAATTAATTCTGATCATTCTTGAATGATCACGAATCTATCCACTTATTACTACTACAGATATTACTACAGAATTTAGCTGATTTGCTTGGAATTATTAGTGTGCACGCATGTGTGTATGTGTGTGAGTGTGTACATGTCCTTGTTTCTCTACCTAATGATGTGATTATTCTGAGAACAGTGCCTGTGTAATTATTCCTACCCTTAGCTCAGTTCTTATCAGGTGTAAATGGCACCTGAGCCACCTCCCACATTGTGTATCTCAGGGATGACTATTTCTGCTGTGAATTGTCACTCCTGGAACAAAACTCCAAAGTGAATGGTGCTTCCTAGTCTGACACTGCACTGCCATGACCCTAAAAGGTGTTCAGTAATGAATATGTGAAAAACTGGACACCTCTGATTCCAGTGCTTCCATATCTGGACATACAGAGGTAATCTTGTCTATAGAGCGTTGTAACTAATGATTCCAAGATTATAGGATTTTATAATACTAATACTTTGCCCATTTCAATTTAGTTTGTCCTTATTAATTAGGTTGAAAGTTTCCTTCACATAACAGAAATAAACTGTTCTGTACATAGAGGCAGAGAGCTCCTCTAGCTAGCACTTATTCTCCACAATCTCAAATCCCTAAGCCTATCTTGCCTTCAATCATCCTGTGCAGGTAAGAATATTTTCGTAAAGGGGATTAAGCATGAGAAATCACTTTCACTACATAAATGCTTTTCTTCATGGTTTTCTATTTTCACTATTTGCTAAGTTTTTTTTAAGGTAAGGTCTGTCTGCATACCTTCCATGTGAAAATTTTAAGGATAAAATTTAAAGAGTTTTGAAAAATACATATGCCCTTGAAACCTACCTGCTTTCATATTAAGCTACAAATGATTTCTTTACTTTGGGAAACTCCCTCTTATCAGTTCCCAGTTGATTTCCACCCATTTACGCAGAGAAAATTACTTATCTTAGTGTGTGTGTGTTTGTGTGTGTGTGTGTGTGTGTGTGTGTGTGTTTGCATGCATGTGTCTGTGTTTTCACTAAATATTAATTTTGTCAGCTATGGAAAATCATATATATTACACATCAGTTTGTGTCTGGCATATTTGTTTAGAATAAGATTTTAGGGTTCTTCCATTGTGTTTTTGTGTCTATATCTCTTTCAGTTGCTGATTATTATAATATTATTTCCCTGAATGATCATACCACAATTTGTTCAACCTTTATTATATGGATTGATACTTGGGGTGCTTACAGTTTTTGACTCTTATGAATATAGGTGCTATGAATATTCCTAAATGTTTTTGTAAACATGTTATTTCATGCCTCTTGATTAAATACCTAGGAGTGCAATTGCTGTATTGTAGCTAAGGGTATGCATAATTTTCTTAATTTTTTATTTGTTTTAATTAGTTATACATGACAGTAGAATGCATTTATGCACTTTGATATATCATACATAGATGGGATATAATTTCTCATTTTTCTGAGTGTATATGTTGCAGAATCATATTGGTGATGTAGTCACATATATAAGTAATGTAATAATGTCTGTTTCATTCTACTATATTTTCTGTCCCCACACACCCTCCCCTCCCTTCCCCTCTCCTCCCCTCCCCTCCCATCACTTCCCTCTACCTAATCTAAGGTAATGTAGTGATGTCTGTTTCATTCTACTATATTTCCTGTCCCCACACACCCTTCCCTCCCTTCCCCTCTCCTCCCCTCCTCTCCCATCACTTCCCTCTACCTAATCTAAGGTAATGCTATTTTTCATTAGTGCCCCCCCACCTTATTGTGAATTAGCATCTACATATTAGAGAAAATATTCGGCCTTTGGTTTTGTGGGACTGGCTTATTTTGCTTAGCATGATATTCTCCAACTCCAATCGTTTACTGGCAAATGCCATAATTTCACTCTGAGTAATATTCCTTTTATTATATATACCACATTTTCTTTATCCATTCATCTATTGAAGGACACCTAGGTTGGTTCCATAGTCTGGCTATTGTGAATTGAGCTGCTATAAACATTGAGGATTCATAAATTTTTAACAACAAAAAATAAAACCACAATAATTTTCCAAAATATTCTTATTTCTATATTTGAAAGTCACAGTTTCTCTACATTCTGTTCAATAGTTTGGAGCGGGGGGGGGGGTGTCAGTCTTTTTATTTTTAGTCTTTCTGATAGGATTGTACTATATTTCATTGTTGTTTCAACCTCCTATTAACTTATTAACTATATACATTAGTTATTTATATGCTGCTTAGTCCCTCATAAATATTTTTGAAAATATTTAAGGTTTTTCTCTTATGTGTTTTTTACAAACTGATTTGTTGTCTTCTTATTTAATTGTGGTAAGTATACATTTTTAACATCAGTACTTTGGTCTGATATCCTCTCCCTCTATTACTTTTTATTAATTTCTGTAAGAATGTGTTTTATATTTAATATTTATCATTTTGTGCTTAGAATTATTATCCTTGTTCTCTAAACTTTTTTATGTGATTTCTAGCAACAATGGAAATGCAAATCAAAACTACACAAAACTTCAACTAAGAGTGACAATTATCAAGAATACAGATAATAATAAACACTGGTGAGGATGTGGGAAAAAGTTATAGTCATGCGTTATTGGTAGGACTGCAAGTTAGTGCAAGCAATCTGGAAAGCAGTTGGAGATTCCTCAAAAAACTAAGGATAGAACTACCATAAGACCCAACTATCACAGTTCTTGGTGTATCCAAAAGATCTAAAATCAGCACATTAATAGGGATGTAGCTGTAGCCACATCAATGTTGAGAGCAACATAATTCACAATAGCTAAGCTATGGAACCAGCCTAGGTGCCTGTCAACAGAAGAATGGATAAAGAAAATTATATATATAAAATGTGTGTGTGTGTGTGTGTGTGTGTGCGCGTGCACGTGTGTGTGTGTGGTATGTGTGTGTGACATATATGAAATGGGATATATGTTTATATATATCATATATATTTATATATATATGAAATGGGATATATATATACATATATTATATACATATATATGCAACTATAAGGAAGAATGAAGTAATGTCATTTTCTGGTAAATGGATGGAACTAGAGAACATCATGTTAAGCTGAATACACCAGACCCAGAAGCAAAGGGTCCAACATTTTCTCTCATATGTGAGATTAGATCAAAATAAGGAAAAGAAAGAGAAAAAAAGAAAAGAATGAGGGGGGAGGAATTTCATAAAAACAGAGGAGAGATCAATGGAGCAGAGAAAGGCAATTGAGGAGGAAGGACAGGAAAAGGGAGGAACTGTGGACATGAATCTGACCAGACTTTCCTATGTACGAATATGAAAACATCCCAGTGAACTTCACCTCTCTATATCTCCATAATTCACTGATTCTAAAAAAGTTATAAATACAGAGAAGAAAGATCAATAAAGTAGAGAAAAGGGAATTGGGGGAGGGAGAAAGAGAGGGAAAGGTGAGGTATTGAAGTATTAGGAACTAAATTGGAGCAAATTTTATTCCATGTTTATATAATTCTGTCAAAATGAGCCCCTCCTTATGTATAACTAAAATTAACTAATAAAAATTTTCACAGACACATGCATACACACTCACAAACATATACACGCACAAATAAAAGAACTTCTATGTAGTAAGAGAGAGCAAATTTCTTAGAGAACAAAATGTACTAATTCTGACTCATTGTGCAAATATATTGTCATAAGATATTGTCATTTTCTTCTAGCAGATTTAGGGCTTCAATGCTTAAGTTCATGATCAAATTAATGTGTGGTAGTTTTCAGCATGCAAATCTTTTACTTTATTCACAAAATTTATTTCTAAATATTTTAGTATTTTAATACTATAGTAAATAAAACTTTTCTTAATTCATTTTCAGATTATTTATCTCTGAACAGTATGGTTAATTTTTGTTTATTAGTTTTATATCACACACTATTATTCTAACTGTGTGTGTGTGTGTGTGTGTGTGTGTGTGTATTCCTTGGGATTTTCTACATACAAGATGATGTCATATGCTTGCAGAGATACTTTGACTTCTCTTTTTCCAATCTGTATGCTTTTTTATTTCTTTTTGTTGTCTAATTGTCCCAGATAGAATCTTCAGTGCAATATTAAGCATAAGTGGTGGGAACAGAGATCCTTCTCTTTTTCCTGGTCTTAGGAGAAGAGCATTCAGTTCTTCACCATCAATCATGATGATAAGCAGATTTATTGGAGATGCCCTTTGTCAGGTAAGGAAGTTCCCTCCTGTTCTTCATTTGTTGAGTGCTTTCATCTGGAAGAGAGATGTTGGATGTTGTCAGATGCTTTCTCTGTATTTATGAGATATTATGCAGTTTTAGTCATTTATTCTGGTAAGCTCATATATTATTTTAACTGGTGTGTGTGTGTGTGTGTGTGTGTGTGTGTGTGTGTGTGTTGAGCCTTGCATATACTAGCATGTGTTCTACAACTGAACTTAGCCCCAACCCCTTAACTGACATCTGATATTACCCTGTTCCTGAATTCCTGGGATAAACCTTGTTTGCTCATAGTGCATAGTTCTTTTCACATATTACTTGATTCAGTTTTAAATTTCACTTTTTTCAGAACTTTGAGTCTATGGTTTTCTCATGACAACTTAAATGGTTTTGATATGAGGGTAATATTGACTTCATTAAGTGATTTGAGAAGTGATTCTTCTCTTTTTCTCTTTCTCTTCCTCCTCCTTCTCTTCCTCCATCTTTGCCACATTTTTTCCCACTTCTTTTTTGAAAGAGTGTAGGATAAATATGGTAGACATCACTAGTAAGGTATCTAGTCCTGGATTTCTCTTTGTGGGAAGACTTTTTATTAAAAGTCCAATTTCTTTACTTACAGAATTTTTTAGATATTAAATTTCTTTTTTATTTAATTTTGGCAATTTTGGTTTTCTACCTAGAAACAAAATGTTTTATATCATTCTAGCTAAGTGATCCATCTCATTGACTCTGTTGGCACACAATTGCTTAAACTATTCCTTTTAAACCTTTTTAATTCTGTAAGATCATGCCCCCCTCTTTCATACATGATTTTTCTAATTTGAGTTGTCTTCCACTTTCTTGTTGTTTTTATTCAACCTAGTGAAAACATTGCCAATTTTATTGATCTTTCCAAATCACCAATTCCTATTTCTTTGTATTTTCTATGTGATTTATTTTCTGTGTAGAGGTTGTTGTTATTTTCTTCCTTATATCTTGTCTGTGATCAGTTTGCTTATATTTTTCTAGTTTCTAAATATGAAAATTTAGATTATTGATTCAAAATTTTTCTTCTTCTAAAAAAAATAGGTGTTTGCAGCTGTAAAATTTCCTCTGAAGACAGTAACTGCTACTAGATTTTGTAAGTTTTTTCTATATTTTTGTTTTCGTTCATCACCAAGTATTTTCAAATTTCTCTTGGAATTTTCTCTTGGACTCACTGATTGCTAGAAGGCTGTTGTTTAATTTCCACATTTTTATAATATTCTTATTTTTTTCTGTTATTTCAAATTTAATTCCATTGTGATCAGAGAACACACTATATGTGCTTTCATTCATTTTGAACTCACCAAGGCTTACTTTATAGCCTACACTATGGTCTTTACCAGGGAATGTTTCAAGAGTACATGAGAAGAAACGTCATTCTGATGTTTCGAGGTGAGGTTTTCTGCAGGTAACAGTTCTACTCGATTTATAGTGTTTTTGAAGTGTTCTATTTCCTTGTTGATCTGCTTGGTTGTTTCATCCATTACTGAAAGGGAGGGGTAGTTCATCTTTATTTTTAAAGATATCGTTTTTGATGTAGGGTTCTGACTTCACAAACATCTTGTATTTTATGTAATTTAAAGCTGATTCATACTTTAAATGCCTTTTGACTTTTGTTGTTTCTGATAAGGAATCCATGCAATTGTTTCTATTCAGACAGTTTGGTGCTCTGTTTTTGAGATTTTTTTTTCACTTAATCTTTGGGTGTGAGTAGCTTAACTATGATGGTCCTATAATTATTTTCTTTAGATGTTATCTTTTTTGTTGATTGCTAAACTTCTTAGATTTATTTATATTTTTTCATCCAAAGTACAACAAATTTTGGGACTATGTCTAGATCCCCCACCTCCTGCCTTCATTCTCTTGCTTTTCTCTCCTCTAGAACTCTAGCTACAGGTTTGGTAGTTCATTTAATATTATGACATGAATATTCGAGACTTAATTTTTTCTATCTTTTCATTTGTTGTTTTCAAATCTTTTTTCATTTGTGTGTTTTTAGATCTTTAGATATCCATAGGCCTAGCTCAAGTTCACTATTACTTTCTTATCACATCTCCAACGTACTCCAAACCAACCCAGTCAATTTTTTACTTAAGATGTTTTAGTTTTTCAGTTCTAGGATATTTAGATTTTTTCATAGATTACATTCCATTGCTAGGATTATCTATCTATTCCTTATGATCAGATTTTGTTTTAAATCAAAGAATATTTTGTAATAGATGCTTTAGAGTCCTTGTTTATAAGCCCAATATTCTGGGTTATCCTGTATTTTACATTTTTTCCAAGTTCTATTTTATGGTTCTTTGCAAACTTCATATTTAAAGAATCATTTTGGCTAACGACATTGATGTCTTGTAGAGATTGGGATGATGTTATCTTTGCTGAGTATTTTATTTTGACCTAGCAAACAGCTGATCCACTTGTCCCATGTGCTATATTCTGGCTTCTGGGCCATGGAAAGAAGGCAGAAACTTCCGTTCTTTTCAGCCTTCTTGCTGTTGTTTTTCACAAGACTCCTTGAAGTTTACTTTTCATTTCTTTGTATTATGTATACCTTATGAGCTTCAATAATGAAAGTAATAGAGTAGAAAAATGTATCAAATGCTTTTTGTGAGGTACTGTTAGACCTTCCAAGTATCTCATTGGCATTTCTTTAAGGAAAAGTTCATCCCTGCACTAAGACAATATGTAAGGTATCATCTTAGAAATCTAGACATTTGCATTTCAGTCATGAGGAAGGAAAATCCAACCAAATCAATATAAGAATATATATTCATAGGGTTTTTTTTTTTTTGTAATTTAGAAAGCTGGGAGGCATAGTATATTCTTTTTTTCTATACTTGTTTCATAGTATAGAAAAAAGAAGCCAAATGAAGGATATTCAGCACCCTGAGAGATGTAGAAATGACAAAGACAGCTCAAAGGTGCTAGTAATCAATTTTCTATATATAGCCTGGATCCTTATAATCTAGCTGCTGGAAGAGTGTTTGGCAAAATCATAAGTGTTGTTTTTTGTTTTGTTTTTGTTTTACTAAATGAATGGTGATTTTGTGTGCTCTGAAGATAGTACAATATTTTAAAAATCTCTTTCAATGCCTATTTAAACCATAGAAATTTATTTATGGCAAACATGAGCAATTTATTCTTTAATATTTAATATGTTTTATTTTATGGTAAGGGTAAGTAATTTGTTCTTTATTGCTTCATTTTTTATTCAAAATTTAAGTATATTTTTATTTCTAATATACTATTAGACTAAATCACATCTTATCTTTTATTATACCAAATTATAACAAAACTGATAACTTCCACTAGAAAACCTATCTTTAAATAATTTCACTTTAGTCCTCTATTTTCATATTTGAGTAAATTTTCTTTCTGTACAGAATAACAACTAAAACTTGTCTTTAGGGCAACATTTGTAGGTGTGTGTATGTGTGTGTGTGTTGTGTGTGTGTGTGGGGGGGTGTGTTTATGTCTGCTTGTATGATATTATTTTTAACAAAAATGTCCAAGAAGACACTACTCAAGTTATTTATCAAAGCTGAAATTGATATGTTTTGGCAGGACTTCTTAAGCCAATGAATTTCTAAACATTACAAATCTTCTACCCAAAGCTGTGTTATACAGATATGGTCTCCATGTTACCAGAATCATTTTAGGAATATATTTAGTGCTCCAGTTTCCACTAAGATCTTGTCCTCTGGAGTCATTCTAGAATCGTTAGTCCTCTCTTCTTTGAGCTAGAAAACTCATTTGAATATTTTATCCTGTCTTCTTCATGGACTGCACCTATTTCTGAACAGATTACGGATTCCTTTCACCTATGCAATAGGTTCTGTGTTTGTTGCCAATGCTGGAGAAAGTGATTTAGTACAAAAGCAAAAGAGAATATGTCTTCCTTTATACTCCCAAGGAAGTCCAAGGAAAGTAGTCTTCAGATTAGAGACTTACCCAAGTTCATGCCCTGAACTGGTCCTGGAAGGAGAAAAAACAAACAAACACAGAAAAGACATTAGAATTCTAAGGCTTACGAATTGTTTTGGGATAAGTTTCCTCAATTGAAAACAAAACAGTGATATAAAACCCATCACCAGAATTTTTCACTTTATGCTTTGACCAAGAGGAAAGAAAAGGACCAGAACCCAGAAATGTATAAAGAAAATGTATCTTAGAAATACTTCCCATTAAATCAACAATAGAAAACATCCTTTGAACAGGAGGGAGCTAGTCCCACTAATCCATGACATCTTGGTTTCTGGATTGGCATGGTCTTCTGTTTACCTTGCCTATTGTTCTCTCCGTTCTTGTAAGTTGTCCACCTACAACTCTCTTATGTAATTACTACCATTTCCTTTTCCAGATGCTTCATTCTGTTTCTGGACTCTATCAAGTTGACTAGGAAGAATTGCCTTGACCTGTGACTCAGACAGAACTCGCTTCCTAGAAGCCCTATTATGCCTTCCACCTGCCTCTTCTACTAACTTGGATTTGCTATATTCCTCATTTTCAGACATTTGGCTCTTGGTTTAATCCTTGGGAGACATTATTTTCTACCAAACCTTCCAAGCCAGCTTTGGCTCCCTCTTTTTTTCCCCCAGAAATAACCAACTTACGTTCCAACATGGCTGTAGCATATGTGGGAGTGACTTGATATCAGCATCACCATCATTAAGACACCATTATCATCATTACTAAAACATCAAAGACTTAGACACTATCCCCCTGAAACCCAATTCACACTCATGTATATTGACTATAAACAAAACCTCATGAAATTACCTGCCAGTTTAAGTTACATAAATTGAGTGTTCTGCAGTAATTCAGAGGGAGGGGAATTAGTTAAAGTTTTCAGAAGTCAGGAGAAATTTTATAGGAAAAAAACCTGAAGTTTCTAAATTGTTATGCAACAATTTAATGGAAAAATCAATCAAGCAATGATTTATGAATGCAGGAAAGGAAGGAAATGATGGTTGAGGATGACGGTAGCATTTTGAGCTCAGGAAATTGAGAAAATGGTAATGGTCTCTGACAAAAAGACAGTAGTTAGGATAGGATGTTCTTGGGGGTGGGGTTGATGCAGAATTCTGTTTCAGACATGATGACCTAGGGAAATCTAAGTAAATGTACCTGACCAGCATTTTGAGTCCTGGCACTGGAGCAAGGGGATAGACTGGGGATGAGGACCTGAGATTTCCCATAAAAGTGTTAACTGAGTCCATGAAGAAGGGATCTGCCTTCATGAAGACAATGTGGAGAATGTTAGTGGAACCTAAGAGTTTTGAGGAATACCCATGTTAGTGGGTGATAGTTGTAAAACAGGCTAGTAGAGGAGTGGGATATTTGATGACATTATCCACTGTCAGGACATAAATGATAAGGCAGGTTTTTCGATTCTTGTGAATCTTTGCTGCTTCAAGTCTAAAGATTAGTCCTATGCATGAAAGACTGGGCTGTGCTGACCCGAAGGATATCGGGTGAATGCATAAATGTTTATATTGGGGTATCCCTTGGATTACCCCATTTTCCTTATAAATCTTTATTAATTTTAGACCCTCAAATTGGCCTAGATTCAACCTGGATTTCAGAATTTCTTCTAAGCTAGGAAGAACTAGAGCTCCCAATGAACTTTGAAAATCATTGCCAAATGTTCATTATGTGAACTTTTTACATTTATAGTTATATGTCTTTTTTATAACGAAGCTTTGTCTTGCATCTCTAGTAGCTAAGTAGCCATCTGTACCTGGTATCTACCTCGTTTCTCTGTGCTCTAGTTCTTTATTTCCTTTGTTAGAATTATTATACTATTTGAGGTGATTTTGGTTTGTTTACATTTTGCTGTGGTTTTACATGAACCTCTTTTACAACCTAAATTGTTTGGGGATCCATTTAGGAAAGGATCAAAGCAAGCAAGTCATAAAACACACATTTTCTATGACTTACTTAGGAATAATATAATACATTTTACAGTATCTTTTATGTACTTATAATGTACTAAAAGATAATTTTGCAACAGTGCTTCTTAGAAAACAACTCAGTCACTCTCACCAAGGCCTAATGCTTCAGTAGCAGCACAGTCCATTTCAGAACTATTTGGGGCAGATGAGGAAGAAAGGAAAATCCTCAAATGCCACATGCTCTGCCTACAGATAATGCACAGGAAGGTCCTTCTCCAAGACAGAGAATGAAGGGAACAACTAAGTGTTTCATCTGCATTTTGGATAATGAAAAGCAGGTGGGTAATTAAAAAGGTTGTGTTTCATTAAAGCATGTGTATTAGGTAATATCTGATTTTGAATCTAAAATGCTTAGCCTGCAAAGTATTTTTTTTCTTTTATGTTGCCTAAGGGAAATAAGTAAACTGAGCTTTGTAAGTAGTCAAATACAATCCATCAAGAGACGAACAAGAATGCTGGTTGGGCTTTTTATCTAACTAAATACAGATACAGAAAGTTAGAAATTTTAAAATCAGTTTACTGAGTCATAGCTGTCATGTCATATAATTTAACCATTTAAGGGTTTACATTCCAGGTTTACAGTACCATCAGAGTGGTGCCACCAGGATTTTAAACCATTTCGTCACCCCAACAAAGACATCCCTTGTTCCTTCGTCATCACCCACCCAAGCTATGACTGTCTCTTCACAAGTGGGAATGTCATACTGGTAAATAGCAAACCTTTTCCCCATTCTAAGAGAATGTCACCTTTCTCAGTTATGTAATGGAGTTATCTGCTAAAAGACAAAACATACAAAAAATTTTAAATATGTCAACTTAGATGTAGTCCATAGTAGAAGAATCTATTATATGTACATGATAATACTATTTATTATAAGAGCAATTATTTTCATCATTCTCTCCTTGGAATAACTGACTACTCTGGGTGGGACTGAATCATCAGGTGATTATAAAACAATATCATAGCCAATCCCATCAGTATGGGCTGAGAGGCTGAGAGTTAATTCAATGGAGAATGGGATCAGTTATACAAATGTCCATTGTCGAGTCATAGATTCATCTGGGAGTGGATTACTGTCTCTTACTTAAGAGCCCCTGATGCTCAGGGCTTCCATAGGAACTGCATGCAGTACTTTTGTGATACACCAGAGCTTCCAGAGCAGTGCCCTGCGTGCACGCTGATTCTCTATAAAGGTTATTTCCTGACTGACAGTCTGTCCCTGGATGCCCAAACTCAGAGATTGGCAAATCATTTTAGTTTGTAGCTGCCCCAACGATCAAAGAAGAGCAGAAGAGAAATTTTTTCTTTGAGGTCAGCTTTCAGCTGCTGTAAATTAGTCATGGGGTTACAATAGGAAAGTAAAAAGGAGAGTCTTTGTGTAATAATAAAGTAGGGAAGGTCCAGGCACCCATATATTACTCATGACTGTATCATCTTGGTCATAGGTTTTATCTAATGGATTAAAACAATTCAAAATGCCAACTCACTGGTGCCAATGCATTCATATAGAAACACACTTGTCATAATTAAAACAGGCATTTACACAAAATTTGTTTTACAGCCAACACTGGGAAATTAAATATCCGTTATAGTGCATAATCATTTTGTTCTCTGTATTATTCTGGGTAACTATAATTAAACCATTGTTAAGTATCAGAAATACCCAGGGAAAGAGGAAGTGATAATGTGGTTGGGAAATGGCATAAGACAGATAAATAATGAAGCTTAGTAGATAAGAAGTAATAATGTCACCTTCACTTTTTATTACTATTTTTGCGTAGACAGAATATTCACTTCACCTCCCATATCATATCCTCTCAGAGTTAACAGTGGTAATCAAAATTCTGATGGATAAAAGAGCCATGTGAACTTTGTTCCTTAGATTTCTATTAAAATAATGAAATTTTATGCCTTTCATTTCCAAACTGGTTTGATTACCGAAAATACTGTATATAAATTTGGGTGTGGAATATTTGACCTGAATAGCAATTGGAATCAAAAGGAAATTATTCTGATTTCAGATTTGACTCCTTTCTTTTAGAAATAAACGTTTCTACAATTTCCAGAATATAAGATTTTTAATTAAAAACCCATGCCATGCATTCAATGGCCATATAATAGACTGAATAATTCCAAATTGCTTGGATGAGTATTCTGAGGTTTCATTCTGATAGACTTGACCATAAAATAGATTCACTTTGGCAGAATGAACAAATGAATGTTTAGACTCAACACCAAGCCTAAAATAAATAGGCTAGGGCAAAACTAAAGAAATTACATGTAATGAGAATTTTTTTACTTACTGAATAAGCCTAGTGCCTGCATTATGGATTCCAGAGACTTTAATTTTTCTAATTCTCTTAGCAGTTACAACATTTTTAATTACCTACTTAAAGCCTCTCTTGCTGAATGGATCATAAATTTCACGAGGGCAGAGATCACATTGGTCCTATATATCTGTCCTTTGCTATATATAATCTCAAGCACCTAGCACAGTTTCAGACACACAAATAAAAGCAAAGAATATTGGTTCAATGAATATATAAGTGGAACTGACTTTATGTCTTACTCTGACATGTTTAATGTTGTGAAGACCAGGTGACATCCTAGCAGAAGGTAAAACTCTATGGAGAATGGAGCCTTAATGCACAGGGTATGTTCAGTGCCTAAATCTTTATGAATATGCAATAAATATTGACAAAACAAGTTTAAGCCTCAGGGAAATGGTGAACAGCTGTCAGTAGAATAGATAATGGCCACATATTTAATCAATTTACATTATGAGCAGTTCAATGCAAGATCCATGTGTTCGCTGAGCGAACATACATCTATAATTTAATTTAGGGATGGCATCATGCTTGGCACTATTAGTTTTAGGCCTTTTAAATAATTTTTGTACCTAATATATAGGGGAATGTTTTATTCCCATTGCATAAGTATAGGAACATGCTTCACTCTGAAAATGAACATATTGTTCTCACACCACAAATTAAGAAAAGTTTTGTTTCCTGAAGTTTTTCAACAGAACTCAACTTTTAATGTCATCTGCATTCAGATGTACAATACCTTATAAAAAAAGAGGACTGATACTTGGGTTTTAACTCAAATTGCAAAATTATATCTGATCAACATTAATATCTATTAATGATTAAAATGTATATTAAGATGATTTATAAAAATTTTTTAACAACAAAGCTTAAAATTTCAGCTCAGATTTTGTGACTTATTTCTAAAACCACTGGAAAATTAGGTAAAAATACTAAATAAATATAAATATGTAAAGAATCAGGCACATTTTAAATAACAAGGCTGTAAAATGAACCCAGCTACTTAATTCTAACATAACTAGAAAAGTTAGAGAAAAATACTGTTACCCTAAAGATTTTAGTAAGTGGTGTCTAATACCCTCTCACTTTAGAGGATTGATTTTTGTTTTAATGACAATTAATTTCCTCTTCTATGATGGAGGAGAAATCAATAGCTAAACTCAGATATCCACCAAAATTCATTGAATTTTGCTTACATATCTATTTATTACAACCGAATAGCATAGCTTTAATGAGAATAGTTTGAAACACATAAATCTGTGGACTGGATTGAAATGTTCTTAGCATACCGATCCAGTCAAAATACTAACAAACACTGATCATGTTAATTCTCAACTTTAAATTGTTTGCTGCTCCCAGAACCAAGCTGTTGTCTACTAGCCAACCTCCAACCCTGCGGAAGGCATGCAAGGCCAGCCACAGGTTGAACACCTTTACCCTCTGTTACTTCAGCCTTTTCTCTTAGTCCAAGCTCTCTAGGTTTGAACAGCTTCTCACTTCCAAAAACTCTCACATACAAGCACACATCTCTGTCCCTTTGACAAAGTTCTTCCCATTAACCTCTGATCAAATTTTTACATGAAAACTTAATTCAAATGCCATTTGTTCCTTAAGCCCCAGCCCCACGGTGCCCAGTTTGATCTCTTTCCCCTGCTCCATGGCTGGTTTTACACTTCTCAGTTTGGATGACAGTTATTTATCCTTCTGTGTTTCTTACAGAATGAATTGTACCTAAGTTCAGGGTGCAAGTCTTAGAGGATTTTTATATATTCCAGTGCCAATCCCAGTGCCGCCCAGGTCTTCAGTTCATATAATTGTTAACTTTCAACCATCTAGTGACACTCAAGGATTCAGGAGCTCAGAGATGTTTTCTGAACAATCCAGTTCAAGGAACCCAAGAAATAATTGTTCCAGTATTCAATGCTTCTGAAATGCTTACTAAATTGTATTTAGCCTGGAATATAATGGCAAGGATGTCCTATTCCAGTTCTTCCTGACTTCCTATGTTTTCTTCTAAGCTGTGCGTTCTGTGGCAGTCTTCCACATTTTCTCTCCTGTCTTACCAGTTTTCTCAAAAAAAAAAGACCTACTTTCACATCAGTATGACAACTCTTAGGCTTTGTTTCATATCATTACTAACTTTCTGAAATACATGTTAATTAAAGTTGCTAATGATGCCAAATGGAATATTTAGAATTCACAAGTGAGAATGAAAAGGAATATGTAAGGGTCTGAGAGGTTAGAAATGTGTTCTGGAGAAAAAAAAAAATTTTTCATCTTGGACACATGGAAACCAATACCTTTGGGAAAAATTAAGCAGAAATTCAACTGTTCTGTATGTGTTAAGATGGAGGAAAAGTTTACAACTCTTTGACTTGCCATATAAACACCAAGACTTTATTAAATTTAGCAAACTCATAATGGTTCCTATTAATGAAAAAAAATTATAGGCAGATCTTAGAGCATATTATATTCATTAGGATCTATTGTTTGGGGTCAGAAACTGGGAAATGGTATCCACCCTTGTAAACAGATTGGGAAGCTTTTAACCTAAAGAATTATGCGATTTGTTCAAGGTCACTGGAAGAGCCATTGACTCCTATTCTTAACAGATAATCACTAAGATTGAGTTTAAATATATGCACTAATTGCAATTGCACATTTGCCTGGTTTCTTTCTTCCATTTACTCAACAGGCTATTTAGAAACCAGCAATATCTTTTCCTCAGATCTAATTAAAATTTAGCATGACTACAGCTTAATCTACCTCTTCCAAGTTGTTGCTGGACTTTCCTAAACTGGCGAATTACTCCACATGGACTTGAAGACAAATGAATTGAAAAGGATGTTAATTTTGAGATGTCGGATGTGATGTTCTTGCTTAGAAAAAGTGCTTGTTATTTCTTGTGAGGGAGTAGCACCTTGATATTCCACACCATTTAAGGCTTTTGGACCATTTAAAAATGCCTACAACCAATGGGGAAATGGGAAGGGCTCAGTGGACATCTCAGAACAAAGCTCTCTAAGTTCCAGGAGTTATTATAATTTCCAAAATGAAAATATTATGTCCTACATATGCTCAAGGAAAAAAGAATAAGCTGGTCTGGCATAGTGGTGAATACCTGTAATCCCAGCAGCTCTGGAGGCTGAGACAGGAGGATCCCAAGTTGAAAGCCAACCTCAGCAATGTAGCAAGACCCTAAGCAATTTAATGAGACCCTGTCTCAAAATAAAATATAAAAAAGACTGGGGATGTGGCTCAGTGGTTAAGCACCTCTGGGTTCAATCTCCAGTAAAACAACAAACAAAAATAAATTATAATAATGGTAAATGATTTTATATGCCCGGAACTTTCTAGACACCGAGAGGGTCCCAGTTTGATCTTTCCTGATCATGCAGGTTATAGCAGTCACCATCTTCCCCTTATTCTCTTATTTCTTCATTGTTCTTATCACAGTCAGTAATGGTATCATTCAGTTATTTGTTTATTTTTGCCTGGGACCATTATGATAGAACACAACCAAATGCTCAGCTATGCTATCCATGACTATATTTGCAGTGATTAGCACAGAACTAGTAAGTGCTAAATACACAAATATTCACTGAAAGGACAAGTGAATAAGTATTTCTTGCATCTGTACATGCACATATCATTATATTTTACATAGTGGGCTATGTGAAGTGTAGCACTATTCTTTCCTCTTCTGAATTTGTACAATGTTAAGGGGGAAAGAAGTGCATTTCCCCCCTATAATCAACCCATAAAATGGTTCAGTTATGTTCTCTTTGTCTGAGTGACATCCTTTTTTATATGTAACAATTTTGAAATGGCTGGGGAAAGTATATTTCCATAATGTTTTGTTCTTTTATTTCAAGAAAATGTTAGGGCAGGTTAATTGACGTTGCAAAGGCTAGGATATGAGGCAGAATTAAATGAGATTCCAAGTGCTCATTTTAGTTTCCAATTTTGTTTTAAAGATATAAAACTCCAACTGCTCTTGTGTGCTGGGGCAGCAGGCAGGAACAGCCTTGCTAACTCTCTTGGGTTATTCCACACATACATGCCCACGCTAGCCTGCTTGCTCCATCCCCTTTTTTTATACAGCCCAAGAGGACGTATAAGGCATAAATGGTGGCCAACCTACACTTGATCTACTGATTGGAGAAGAAATCTGTCCACTTTTGATTATATAATTTTTTTCCAGGAGTGCCCCCCATTTTTTGTAAAAAAGAAGTAAGGAAAAATTTAAAAATAGCTATTTGAAAATATTTCTCATGAGCAACTTTTTCTTAAATTGGTTTTTAATCAATCCACACTATGAAGTTAAACAAGAGAGCTTCATTCATTCATCATTCAATATATCTGTTTTTTTTTCCTAAGTAGCAGACACTGTTCTAGATAATGACTCCTACAAGCTTGCACTCTACAAATAAAACAGAATCTTAGCATACAAGAACAACTCCTAAAGTATGGGTGGTCTCATTAAGAGTTGCCATGTGAAGTAAGACTGGCAGGCCAAGATCCATGGGCATAGCATTTCAAATGTGTCTGAGCAAAGGCTGGAAGTAGAATGAGGTGCAATATATAGAGAATAGGCCATGGGGAAGCAGTTTGAGAAGTTCAGTAATGGTATTTCTTATGTGACCATGATTTTATAATATAGCTAATTGCAATTTGTTGACTTCTTTCTTTTCCTGTTTCTGATTCTGTTCTAGTAGTCAGGTTCTTTTCTGTTTGGTTTTTTTTTTTTTTGGTCACTTTGACTGAAAGACCCAATAAGAACAACTTAAAGAAGAAAAAGTTTATTTTGGTCCCAGTTTCAGAGGTTTCAGTCCATAGATGACTGACTCCATTGC
This sequence comes from Callospermophilus lateralis, assembly GCF_048772815.1. Taxonomy (NCBI): domain Eukaryota; kingdom Metazoa; phylum Chordata; class Mammalia; order Rodentia; family Sciuridae; genus Callospermophilus; species Callospermophilus lateralis. The sequence continues at coordinate 12,764,593 of NC_135313.1, read as the reverse complement.
TTTGGACCCAAAGTAAGGCTGAACATCATATAGAAAGGCATGGGAGAGGAAAACAGCTTAGAACATGGCAAACCAGGAAACAAAGAATTCCACTCAACCAGGACAAAATATAAACCTCAAAGGCATACCTAGTGACTTACTCCCTCCATCTACACTCTAAGTACCTACAGTTAAGGTCCAGTTAATCCACCTGTGTGGATGAATTCACTGATTAGATTAAGGCCCTCATAACCTGATCTTTTCTCCTCTGAACATTCTTGCATTGCCTCACATATGAGATTTAGGGTGATACTTCATATCTAAACTATACCAGATGCAAAGGTAGTTTGGCCATATGATTACCTAACATGTTATACAGAGCATTTGGCTCAATAAGATACAGATGGTTTCATAATGAATTACTAAGGAAACTACTTAGTCCCTGTACTTTATGCTTTTAATATCACCAGAATCTTTTCTGATACTTTTTTTTCAATTAAGCCTTTCCTTTTACTTCCTGCTAATAGTGTGTTGATATAGTATAATAGCTTTTTGCAGGAGTACTATTAACAAGTATTACAGTGTGGGCTTGAAGGAAATAAAAACTTTATAAATAAAATAAGAGATTTTGCAAAAGTTATCCAATCAAACTCTCTTTTACATGTCTCTCCAATATTTACAACAATATTGTTAAGCGTATCAATTTCTTGTGTCTCTGTAGGGATTCAGAAGCATACACACCTCCATCTGTGGGGTGGATTAGTGACTCAAAAACATTATTCTATTAGAATAAAAACAGGCATTAGCAATATGAAGATATTAACTTATCTGTGCCCAAGTAATTTCCTTCAAAATATAGCATAAGAGAAACTCATTCATCTTAGTGGGATATAAACTCACATCTCACAGGACGTCTGAGCACTTCAGGGGCCACATTATCTTTTCCCCTCTATTTCCCTGTCAAATCAAGAGGTTCTCTCATGTCTTTTAAGTATGCTTAGGTTTGTTTTTGTTTTCATTTTTGTTTTTATGATTGCCATGTGAATGCATACTAACAAAACCATTCATCACAATTAATTCTCTCATATAAATATTGTGGAAAGAGTTTGTAGAAAATTAACATTAAGTAAGGACCATATCCTCTGTGATGCCATGCTAGTTTTATAGATGAGAAAACCAGGTTCAGAGCAATGGATCACTCAGGGTCACTGAGTAGCTCTGCTAAGTTCGTTGCCATTGTTTCCAGTGTGAGGAAGAACTTGTAAATTATTTTATTCAAAAATGGGATCATGATAGTTTTTAAACTCTCCTGAGCTAAGAATTCAGGGTTTGCAGTTTAGATTTGGGAGACTGGAAGCCTCACCTCCTCTTGTAGAACCTCTGTTCACCATTCTATATCGTACTTACTTTTTCTTTCCTCTATCCAACTCTGAAAAATTCTGACATCAGTAACATGTAACTGCTCTTTCCCAAGGGTATTTGTGTTCTGGTCTTGCCTTTGTGGAAGAATTAAAAGTTTTGCATTTTCACAAGAAATTTTAGGAACATTGGCATCAGTAGATTGACTGCTATATTTAATTTTAGGCCCATTGCCCTTAATATCATTCTATATTGGTAAGTATAGTATTCTACTAGAATTGATCTTTATATAATAAAACAACTTCATGAATATTACTTCACCATCAAATAATTATGCTATTCCTTTTCTAGATTTACTTGCCAAAATATTGAACTATGGGAGAAGGCAATTTTTAAAAAAAATAAAAAGAAATAAAATCCAACACCGTAAACTAATATGCATTAAAGCCAGGGTGCACATGTTAGTCTTTATTATCTCAACATTAATTGTACAGACAGGTGTTCAGCATCCTTCATTTTCAAATAGCCCTGGGGGTTTTACCAAAACAAGAAACTTGGACCCATGTAGCTCACAATTCATAGGGAGACACCATCATATAAACACATATATTATGCAATGTATTAAAATTAATATTGTAAATATTATGAACAATATGGGTATCGTAATTTACCTTTATGCCTTCCAGACATCATATTTTATCTAGGAAATTGTCAGTAGAGCTTTACCAAAGATTTTAGATATTGGATATTTTAAAAAGGTCAGAATAAGCTATTTCTCCAATGTCTAAGTAGACTTTATTAAAGATTTTATCAACATTTTTGGTGGAAAAAAATACTTTTAAAGACAGTTTTCTTTCATTAGATGTTGCTGAAAGAGACAGAGATGGGGCAAAGACATTAAAATTATTATCCAGACAACATGAAGGTCTAAAACGGTCCTGACTCAAAGAATGATTCCCATGGCAAGATCTATATAAATAGATTTTGATTCTACCTTTAGTGGTAAACAATAAATCTCATGACTTTTTTTTTAATATAGAGTCATTCTGGTTGTTGACACAGTTGGGAAAATCTGCTATTAGGTTTATTGGGATAAAAAGTTTGCTTTAATAATTGCTACATGGACTATATGTGCTGTATTAAGAATTTCAGTGTTGAACTTAATATTTTTGTTGTCTCTCTTCTTGACAAAACATGAAACATACTGTTTTTAATATACATCTATGGTTAGATAAGTCATTTATCGTAAGAGTATCAAGAAAGTTCAGTTTATAAAATTTCACTCTTCTCTTTAGATTTGAAAAGGATCTTCAAATACATCCCATCAAGCCTTTTTATTTTTCATATCAGAGAATTGAATTCCAGTGATTTAGGATAGACTATTCATGGTGACGCAGTCATCAGAGACAAATCCAGAAACAACCTGGGTAGTTCCGGTCCCACATATTCTTTCCACTACAATCAATGATTCATTCATGAATTTTCAAGGGCATTTGTGAATTATTTACTGGTGTTTGAATTTCTGTATTCATTGTCAGCTTCTAAAATACTGTGAAAACAAAAGACTAACCAAATCTTCCACAATGAAGCAACTGAATTTATTTTGAAGGGGTTTAAGTCTATCACATTTCAAGATATTCTTGAAACAAGTTGTTGTATCTAAAACTTGGCATTGGTCTTCTAAGAAGCTAATTTGGTCTTAAAGTTGGCTTTGCTCTTCTAGGGTACATTAAGAGCACTGAATTGACCTTTCTTCATGACCTTTAGGATTATCTTTTTTAAAAAAATACTAGAGTGGAGTTCTGTCTTTTTCAATCTGGAAATATTAAGAGAAGATGAATACAAAAACATGTGATTTCTAAATTCTGTGGATAAAAATCTCAAGGGGAAAGTTTGGGTTAGCTTTTTTTCCTTAAAATTTTATTAAAAATTTGATTCAGTGATTATTGAAACACAAAGAATATGTATATACTGTAACACAAAATCATAATTTATATTTTCCATGTTTCTTTATTTATTCTGTAACTAAAAATATAACATTTACTCCTGTTAGAAAGTCCCTTTTAAGCTTACCACCCAAAGAGAACTTATATCAATCCTGTTGTACTTTTTGCCCCATTTTTATTTTAGTTTATTTGTATCTCTCCTTATCCCTTAACCAAGTCTGTACCAGCCCATGTACCAATTTGTATATTGTTTTTCACAACCATTTGCCTTTTAAGTACAAATACTTTTATCTATCCCTAAATATAATTAAAATATGTAATTTTAATGTTGTCATCTTTTGAGATTATGATAAATTATTTAATTACTTTTTCTTTTTAAAAAATATTTAATTTTTAGCTGTAGTTGGACACAATATCTTTATTTTATTTATTTATTTTTATGTGGTGCGGAGGATCGAACCCAGGGCCTTGCACATGCTAGGCAAACACTCTACTGCTAGGCCACAACCTCAGCCCTCAATTACATTTTTGTTTTAAAAAAGTTTTTGTAATAATTTCTTATAATAACTCACAATACTCTGGCAATATTGATATAACAAAAATCATCCCTTAGAAAGAATTTACTAGGAGATAAACATAATGCTAACTTCTCTATGTGTATAACTTTATTAATTCAGTTAAATAATATGATATACATACAATAATTTCTATTTTGTAATGATTCAAGTACTTAAAAAAATAAATATCTTGCTCAAGATCAAACTACTAAAGGTGAAAATTGATATTAAGACTCCAAAATCAAAATCCAAGTCCTTAATCATCACTATAACACCCCCACCTGGATATTTCCTCTGTTGGGAACTTTCACATCTGTTTCCTGGTTTTAGGTTGATGTGGTAGCTTTTGCTTATTTTTTTTTTAAATACCTGATACTGAATACTATTTTACATAGATTTTAAATTTTATCTTCATATTAATTAATACTACTGTCACATAGATTTTCCACTCTATCTTCATATTACACTAAATCCAGACTCATTGGCTACATTTCCAATTTGTCAGGATTTTGGTAATTTTTATTAGTACAGTTTGTTAACAGCAGAGCCATGTTGCCTCCTTGTCCCCCTCCCAATAAATTGGGCTGTTTTTAACTATTTGGATGAATTTTAGGTTCACTTTGTTAAAATTTCAAATATTTCTACTTGGGAATTATATTGATTCTAGGAATTAATTTGAGAGCAATGAACATTCATTTCTTTGATCAACTTAATTATATCAAATGATTTCCTACTATGTGTCAGACATTGCTCAGTGAGCCAGCTCTCCAACAATGAATATTGCAGACAAAATTCCCAGTGACTCTAGAGCTTACACCCTTGTTGTGAGATACCAAAATAAACGAGTACACAGCTATAATATGTAGTTTGTCAGGAAGTAATGACGATTATGTTATCTGAAAATAATGAAAAAAATAATGAAGATTTTACTTCTTTGCTTTAATAATTATATTATTTTTTAGGCTTTTCTGATGTCATCCAATTCTACATTCTAGAAATGATGTTGGTAGCCTACTGCATAAAGGACAACCTTGAACTTATTTTTTTTCCCCTTTAAATTCTTCTCCTGTGTTAAAGTACTCATATAGTAGGCATCCAAATAGATAAGTGGGTTCTTGTAGGTTTGTTTGCATTTGCTAATGATTAGTGATATTGGACATATTTTCACGTTTGCTGAATTTGCAGTCAACCTGATTTTTTAAATAAATTGGAACATAGCCACTACCATTCACTTAAAGCTTGTCTATGTCTGCATGTGCTGTTTTGTCAGAGTAAAATAGTTGTGACCGAGGTCATATGGCTGCAAAGCCTAATATATATATATATATGAACTAGCTTTACCATGCACAGAAATCACTGGCAAGATGTGTTAAAACACTGACTGCTGCTCTCTACCTCCTGAAGTTCTGGACTCAGTGGGAATCAGGTGAGGATCACGTTATGCATATTTAACAAATTCCCAGAGGATGCTCATACTGCTGCTTCCTGGACCAGTGGATGAGAAGTTTTGGCTGAGGACCCTAAGGGAATGATAGATAATGGTCATGGTGGATATCCTTATTTTATTCTTAATTTGATTGGAGATGCCTCTATTTGAAACACTGATGAAGACTGATTGATGTAAGATAGATATTTAAAAAGCGAAAGAAGAATTCTACTTCTGTTTCATTCAGTGCTTTTTAGTTTTCTTTTTAGTAAGTCAGGAACAGACATTTAGGATTTATCATAATTTTGAGCACCAATCAGTTTCTGAAATAAAATCTATTTCTAATGCATCACCTTTATATGAAAGTGTGTGTGTGTGTGTGTGTGTGTGTGTGTGTGTGTGTGTATGTTGATCAGGTGGTTTTAACCTTTCCCTTTGTTTGACTAATCATCAAATGGGTTGCTTCCTGTCCTTGGGCTCCTGATATCCCTTTTACTTGTGATTTTCTTTGCCTCTTTGCTATATGAAACTTTTTACAGTCTCTTGCCAGTTTTACAGACCTGGGAAATGTTTGTCAAAGACAGAGGAATTTTTTTTTAAATAGGACTATCAAGAAAGATAGTGCCCCTGTCTCCCAGTCTCTATGGGAGGATAGGAACCCACCCTTGACAAGTACCAATTAGCAAACAGAGAGAGGTGTCCTAATCACAGTGATGAGCACAGTGATGTGCCCTTCATCCTCTGCTGCTTTTTCACTAGCTCATACCACGGTTTAAAAACTCCCAGCTTTGGTTTCTTTCCACCACCATGGTCTTAGATAAAGATGTCCTTGACTGTTAGCCTCCATTCAGTGCAATTGGTATTGATACATATGTAGGTACATACACACACATACACACACTACATAAATGGCTTTGACTTATTTTTTCCTTTAGTGTCTATGCATCCAATTGTATAAGTAAAATATGTCTCAAGGCCACTGAGCATTTTCACCAAGTTGAAATAACATTCATTTAGCATTCTTATAATGTTAAAGAGTAAAATTTTGAACATCTTATGGTATTTTGACCCAGGTTATATAATACAGAAATTCCATTTTCTTTTAAGAGCTTAAGATATTTTGTTAGAGCCAGTGTGGTGGTGCATGCCTATAATCCCAGAGGCTCAGGAGGCTGAGGCAGGAACATCACAAGTTCAAGGCCAGCCTTGGCAACTTAGTGAGACCCAAAGCAACTTAGCAAGACCCTGTCTCAAAATATACAAAATAAAAACAAAGAGTGCTGGGGATGTTGCTCAGTGAGTAATCACTCCTAGGTTCAATCCTTGGTACAAAAAAAAATATATTTCATCTGAAAAACATATCTGTCTCCAGACTCTCAACTGAAACACTGAAACATTTTTTTAGACCTTCATACTTGTGGTTATAGATCTTTTCATTTCCATCCTACTATCTGTAGGTGTCAAATTTGATAATTATTATTTCCCCAAACACCAATTTTACAGAGTGGTAAATATTATTTACTCATGACTTGCTTTATGATCCTCCTATTTTAATCCATATTTTGTGTTTACATATTTCTTGTCTTTTTAATGTCATTGAACTTGCCATAGATTTGACCATTTGACAGTTCTCATTGCATGTTAATTAGTCCCCTTCTCCTTTACAAAGAAATAGTACTTATTTTTCCTAATGCACAACTATTTTCATATCTGTTTTATTTTGTTTCTCATTTTAAGATTTTATTTTCACAAAGCCTCTTTAAATTGTCAAGATTTGAGTACATTTAAAACAGAACCTGGCTTTTATGGAACACAGTTATAACACATAGACTTGCTTTTTATCAATTTACACTAAAAATACAATTTTTATTTTATATTAAATCTGCAAAATTCAGAAAGTTGATACGGGCCTTTTTATTGTTACTGTTGTTTGTAGAATTATTAGTGTAATGTTATATCTTTAATGGAAACCATATGCTTTGTATTTTTGATATTTAGCTTTAATATATAGCCCACATTTTATAGCATATAAAAGCAATTCATACTCAAAAAAAATGTGCTTAAACAATTTTAATGCTGAATTGAGGAATAAAGATGGTGGGTCAGGGGATAACAGTCTATAGCTGCTCTGAAAGAATGAATTAAATCAACAGTTCTGCAGCAGCAATATAGGTGGGGAAAAGCAGGAGGCAAATCAGTGAGCTAACATCATACTAAATAGAGAAAAACTGAAAGCATTTCCCCTAAAATAGAGAACAAGACAAGGATGTCCACTCTAACCACTCTTATTTAATGAAGTACTTGAAACTCAAGGCAGAGCAACTAGGCAAGAGAAGAAAATTAAAGAGATACAAACTGGAAAAGAAGTCAAATTATCTATGTTTGCTGATAACATGACCCTATAATTAGTATATCTGAAAAACTCAGAAGACTTTCAGAGCTAATAAAAACATTCAGCATAGTAGCAGGATAAAAGATCAACATGCAAAAATGAATAGCTTTCCTACACTTCAATAGTGCATAGACTGAGAAAGAAATCAGGAAAACCATTCCCCATTCATAATAGCTTCAATACATACATACATACATACACACATACATGCGTAAAATAACTGGGAATAAGTCAAACCAAGAAGGTGAATAACTCTATAATTAAAATCACAGAACATTAAAGAAAAAAATTGAAGACAAACTTAAAAGATGAAAAGACCTCCCATCCTCCCATAAATATTGTCAAAATGGCCATATGACCAAAAATCTACAAATTCAATGCAATTCCCATCAGAATATCAATGACATTCTTTACAGAAATAGAAAAAAAATCACTCCATCTCAACAGATGTGCAAATCTAGGACTCTGAAATCATATGGAAACAAGCAAACAAGTCCTAAAATTTATATGGAAGAAGAAAAGACTCAGTATAGCCAAAGCCATTCTGAGCAATAAGATCAATGTTGGAGGCATCACAATACCCAATCTCACATTGTACTATAGAATTGGAGTAACAACCAACCAACCAACCAAACAACAACAACAACAACGAAAACAGTATGATATTGGCATGAATACATACATGAAGACAAATGGAATAAAATAAGAAACAGAGAAAAACCTGCATTGATACAGCATTTTGATACTCAAAAAAGATGCCAAAAACATTGGAGAAAGGACATGTTTTTTAAAAAATGGTGCTGGGAAAACTGGATATCCACGTATAGAAGAATGAAAGTAGGTCTCTATCTTTCACCCTGCAAAAAAATCAATTCAAATGGATAAAAAACTTAGAAATCAGACCAGAAATTTTTCCACCTGCTACAAAAAAACATAGGGTCAAACAAGAGTTTGAAGAGAAAGCCTACAGAATGGAAAACAAAAAATGTTTGTTAGATAATTTTCTGATGGAGAATTTATATCCAAAATATATAAAAAACTCAGAAAACTTAACACTAGAAAAACAAATAACCCAATCAGTAAATGGACAAATGACCTAAACAAATAATTCTCAAAAAATATAAAAATGTGAGAAAATGCTCAAGATCATTAGCAACCAGGGAAATGTAAATCAAAACTACACAAAATCCATTTCACTTCATTTAGAATGGCAATCATCAAGAACACAGTTAACTGGTGAGGAAGTGGGAAAAACTATGTACTCATTTATATTTTATGGGATTGCAAATTAGCACAACTACCTTGGATTGCAGTGTGGAGGTTCCTCCAAAGATTAAGAATGGAACCACCATAAGATTCAGCTATTCTATTCCTTAGTATTTATCCAGAAGAACTCAAATCATCATGCTACAATAATATATGCATAGTAATATTTATAGCATTGAAATATACAATGTTAAAGTTATTGTATCATCCCAGGTATCTGCCAACAAATGAATTGGTAATGAAAATATGACATATATAGACAATGGAACTTTATGCAATCCATAAAGAAAAATTAAATTATGTAATTTGCTAGTAATTGAATAGAACTGGAAAGCATCCTGCTAAGTGAAATAAGCCAGATTCAGAAAGTCAAGGGTCAACTCTTTTCTCTCATGTATGGAAGCTAGAGGGAAAAAAGACATAAAATAGGGATCTCACAAAATGGAAGGGAGACCAATAGAGTAGAGGAAGTGGATAGAGAGGAAGGGAGGATGCTAGGGCATGGGGAACTTGGGAATGATATCTACTAAATTATGCTAAATCCATGTCTGAACATCATACACCATATATACAGACATACATACATTTATATACACATATTACTATATTGCACTAATTAAAATAATAATAATAATAATAAATGAAGGGATATCAGTAAAGTACAAGTGGATCAGGGGGGGAGGAAGGGAAGGTACCAGGGAATTTAAAATTATGTTATGTGTATGTACAAATATGGCATAATTGGTCCCACTATTTGGTATAATTATGATGCACCCAAAAAAAGTAATTTGAACTCTAAAATGTGTTAATTCTAGAGTTGCTTGGATTTTTGAACCTCAAAATATGAACTAGATTTTTTTAAAAACTGGACTGAAATGGTAGAAAGTCAGTTGCCTATTTTAACTAAGGTCTGACCAAGTACATTTGCCATTCAGCCATGCTCCAGACTGGAGAAACTGATTCCCCTCTTTTTCTCTATTGTTTCTTACTGCAGTGTAATAACCACCATACTTCTTTTTATTGGTTTGTAACTTTTACTTGTGTTGTCTATGAGGGAGGGAAGAGGCACTCCAAAAACAAATGTCTGTTTTTTTTTTAATGAAAGTGAGTAAATTTGAGGGAAACCTCCTTAGGAAGTCTATTTTCTAAGTCAAATTCGAAGCTAATAGCTGTGGTCTAGATCCAAGGGAGAAGGAGCTTCTTCTGTAGCATGAGTACTTTTTCTCTTATGTTCAGTTTCACTCACTGCCTGTTTGTAGTGGAACAAGAATTTTTACTGGAATCCCATATGGGAGATCAGTATGTAACTCTTGACTCATTTACTTGATCTATATTATTGAATTTAGGGAATACGTATTTCATATATCATTATCATTTAGACGTTTCCCAGAGAGGTAATGACTGTTAAGTTATTAGAGTTTGAAAGAACTTCTTGTAATCAGTTTGTCTTTTGAATAGAAAAAGAACCATGTCTACTCCCCCTAAGCTGTGGCAAATTGATGAGAACTATGATTGGCTACCTTTATTGCAAGCAAATCTGCAATTAGTTCTATAGGCCATTTTTTCCTACACCATAAAGGTTGTTCTGAGTGATCATTTTGGAACTAATAAAATGTGGTTACTCTCCAAATCACATTGACATGAGGATTCTTGCCAAGAAGGAACCATGAAATGATGCTTTTTGGGGGGGGGGATGGGGTGAGGGGGTGCCAGGGATTAAACTCAGGGGCACTTGGCCAATGAGCCACATCCTTAGCTGTATTTTATATTTTACTTAGAGACAGGGGTCTACCTGAGAAGATCAGGGCCTCAATAAATTGCTAAGGCTGGCTTTGAATTCTCGATTCTCCTACCTCAGCCTCCCTAGCTGCTGGGATTATAGGCATGCACCACCTGGCCAAGCCAGCATGGTGGTTTTTTGCATTGTAGAAACTGATATGAAAGTAGCTAGTCTCAAAGACCATAAATGTTGGCTAATTAACTAAAGTATCATCTTGTCTCAAAATTCACATTGCAAAAATATTACTTCATACAATAATTCTTACACATTGTATATTTAAACACGTTCTTCAAAAACTTGCAAAATGAAAAGAAAAATATTTTATTAACAGGTCCCAACTTATAAATAAAATCATCCTGGGAAGCCTTGAAACAGAGTTCCATTTTAGCTTTCTAGTATTTTCAAAGCTATAATCATTGCAAATTGTAGTGAGTTTTGCATTATAACATAGCATTTATATTATGTGCTTTTAATATTTTAGCAAAATGGTTGATTTATTTTACTTATGTAAAGTATATAAAATTGTATTTTTAGCACTCCTTTACATTTTAAATGTCATTGTTTGACACACAGAGATATGAGTTATACAACCAAAGAAAATAAAACTATAAAAATATTGAGGACTTTTAGCCAGCTACCAGAGGTCACTAAGGAATCTGAGTCAATTTTGCTCTCTTGAGTTAAGAGCAAATACTAATAGGATATACTTGGTCCAAATAGAGATATTTTCTTGGTGACATAATCAGAAGAGGTAGAGAATGTAAGGAAGAAAATTCAGTGAGGCCCTAGCCTACTTTCCATCATATAAGGTTACACAAAAGCATTCTGCACTACCTGCAGTGGAGAACCACCCAGTTAGGAGGTGGAATCTGCTGAACATCATCAGAAAGAAGAAATGAAAAGAAGCATGATTGGCATATTCCTGTGCCAGGCAGGGGGAAAATGAGGGAATCAACATGAACTTGAACCATGGGGTTAACAAGCAAGCAGTAGCAGATTAGAGCTGGCAGGAGGTTGGTTATAGCTCCTGATAAATGACCTTTGTGAGGATTAAAGAACATGTCAACCACGGCACCTGCTTCCACATTCTTGTTTGAAAGAGCCACTTGTAGTTTCTGTGCCAGCAATGAAATAATCATTGGTTTATTAGCTACTATCACAAGAAAATAAAGGCAAATAATGGACCACAATTTCTTCTCATTAAAGCAGGAAGATAAAGGCACTAAAATGGGATCACAGGAAGCATATTTATTTTGGTCTGCCCAGTATATATCCTCCATCTTCTAATAAAGTTGTTCAAGATAATTCTTGGGGTACCACAGCTCAATCCTCAGTCTTTGAGGATGAGACAGGGATCACCCTAATCCTGGCTCCAGGAATCATTTTGTGATCTTCATCTGCACAACTAGAGCATAAAATATACCACACTCCACATCACGTAGTCCAGAGCCGTCTGCACTGCTACAGACATTGGCTCACTTGGAATTTTGCTAGCACAACAGGAAAAGGAGGGAAACCCCTTTTTATGAAGGTTGGAGGGACAGTGACATGTTTTTCTGGAGCTGCCAGGTTACCGAATTAAGAGGTTCTCAAAGAAGGAACTCCCACTTGGAAAAGAGCCTAGCTGAGAGCTGGTCACTGATGGATTCCTGACACTTTCCAACTGGATACTGTTGTGCCAAGGCTACTGCTGCTGGCCTCCTCAGCCTAAAGAGCCTTGATTTTCTTCCCATTCTTATGCTACCTTCAGTTGGGTTTTGTCAGTTTTAAACAAAATAATCTGAGTAACCCAGAAACATTGGCAGGTTGGAGAGATTTTGGATATTCAGGATAGGACTGATTTACATGTGGCTCTTTCACAATCTCCACTGAGACTTCAATAATTCACTGGCTTGGGATATGAAGTCATTCTTTCTTATTCATTATATTTTGTTTTTTTAGTTAGGTCAACTTTCTCATACATTGCTGTGACAATTTTTATCTTCATACCTTAGATCCTTTCATTTTTCTAAGTTTCTTACCTATTTTTCTTATTATATTTCCCAAACTAATCAGTATTCTCTTCTATTTCCCCACCTGAATTCCTCCTGAGTTTCTCACACACAACTCCAGGCAGGACTCCAGTTCCCTGTGGGTGGTCCTTGAGGGCTCTATCTTCTAGTCCCCAGATTTAACCCTACCCTCTGCTTCCTGCCTACCAGGTGGTGAGCAGCTTTGCTCCAGCATGCTTACTTACCACCAGTGGTCAGGAAGACGCTCTTAGTAATACCTAAAGAGTAACTTGTGACCCTGGTACCAGCAGACCAGAAGTGAACTAGGTACATCCAGGAATTGACATTCTTTATCCAGGTTTGGAAATCTACTCACACAATGTAAAAGAAACCTACTTTGGAGCAAAATTCAGAAATGTTCTACCAGTCCCAGAGAAATAGGGAGAGGGAGCATTAGAAAATAAATAGAACACTAAAAACCATGTTTGAAAATCATATATGCATATATTGTTGAGATACAAGTATTTAAACAATACATTGTACTTTTATATATAGGCACAATGTTATATGCATCAAATATCCATGTCTTGATGCATTCAAAGAAAATTTTTACTGTATACACTGCTCTTTATGTGTTCTTATTGTGCTAGAAACTTTCAAGTAGAATTAGGGATGCATGAATATTATGCAGTTATGAACCAATGGGATAATAATTCATTGTTGTGTAGTCCAATAGTATTCAATGGGCTTTCTTTGGTTAAATAAATGTCTTATATTTGTACTGTACAATGTGGTTGACATGTGTAGCTATTGAACACTTGAAATGAGATAATGTGATTGAAGGACTGAATGTCAACTGTTGGTTAATTTTAACGAATTCTGATACAACTAGTAGCTATCATATTAAACAGGACAGTTATATGATATTTATAATAATATTGGTGGGGGAGAGAGAATAAAAAATGTCCAAAGTAACCTGCTATCAAACAGACACTGTTGGAGTGTGTATGCTTAGGCAGATGCACCAAGTAAAATCGTCTTAGGAGGATGCATTAGTCAGAGTGTTCTAAAGAAACAGGACCAATAATGTCAAGGTTTGAATCTGGAATGTCCCATAAAAGTTTTTGTATTGAAGACTTGGTCCCCAGGGAAGCAATGTTCAGAGTTGATTGGATCATGTAGTTCATAACCTCATCAATTGATTAACCTATTGACAAATTCATAGCTGGATAGACTACAAGGAGGTGGGAAAAACTGCAGGAGTTGGGACTTGGTAGAAGGAAGTGGGTGGGTGGAGTTTGACTTTGGTAACTATGTTTTGTGCCCAGCTCTTTCCTTCTCTCTCCTCTCTTCTCTTCCCTTCTCTTCTCTTCTCTTCTCTTCTCTTCTCTTCTCTTCTCTTCTCTTCTCTCTCTCTCTCTCTCTCTCTCTCTCTCTCTCTCTCTCTCTCTCTCTCTCTCTCTCTCTCTCTCCTTCTTTGCCATGAGGTGGGCAGCTTTGCTCCACCACATCCTTCTACCATGTGTATTGCCTCACCACAGACCCAGAAAGTATCCACCCAGTTGACATTCGATTTAAACCTTTGAAGCTCTGAGCTTAAATAAAATTTTCCTCCATTGAATTGTTTCTCTCTAGTATTTTGTCACAAGGATGTAAAGCTGATTAACACAGATAGGATATGTGCACACAAATATACAGGCTTACATATATACATTTAGATATATACACATACACACATGTTTGTCTATCAGTCTGTCTAGACTTATTATAAGGAGTCAGATCAGACATTATGGAGGTTAAGAAGCTCTAAGAGCTGCAGCTAACAAGCTGGATTCCTGAGCTGATATTTAAGTTCTAGTCTGAATCCAAAGTTCAGAGAATCAGGAAAGCCCTAGTGTAAGTTCCAGTCCAAAACCATATATTCAAACCCTGCAAGAGCTGATGTTTCAGTATAAATCTAGGGTTGTAGATCAGTGGTAGAGCGCATGTCTCGCATATATGAGGACCGATTCTGTCCCCAGTACCACATAAAAATATACAAATAAAAATAAAGATATTGTGTTCATCTACAACTAAAAAAATATTTAAAGATAAATAAATTAATTTTTTTAAAAAGGCAGTCAGCACCTCTGTTCATCAGATGAAGGAACATAGGAAATATGTGGAGGTTTATCTCCCTACAGAAAAAGTTCCCAAGTTGTCTTAGGTGATTTTTATTGATTTCTAGACAGAAATCATCCCTGCTAAAAGATAGAGGAAGATTACATAAATCTTTATCATGGGGATAAATATACATGTGATTGCTCACTCCAAATCCACAATGTGATTGAGGCATGTATATTTTATTTCTTAAGAATAAAGGTAGACATTCCCTCATCCAATGGAGGTAGTTATAATGCAACTTAATCCAGACTTGCATTCTCTAGTGGCTGAAAAACAGCACTTCTTTTTTCATTCCAGGTTTAGGCTAATATATGAGAGGGGATGAAGAAAGAAGTTGAAAGGAGGCTTGATTTTCTCTACTCCTCCACAGTATCTCTGCAATCTTCATAGATTGAGGGACAGAGAGAGAAAAACCAGAGGATCAGAGGAAGCCATGCTAGATTCTGTATTTTTCACTAAATGCTAACATGTTTTTTCCTGATGTGTTGAAATCAATAGTGATTGTATATATCCATGAAGTTGCTTTTGCAAACTTTTTTTTTTCAGAGATGGACTTATATTTTCATAGGAAATTAAGAAAAGCTTTTGACAACCTATTTTCTATTTCAAAGTAAAGTTACTACACAGGTTGTTAAGTGACTGAAGCTATGAATCAATGTCAAATGATTTTCCTGGAAAGCATTTTATGAAAATTACAGTTGCATTATTCAAAAATAGTTCTGCTTTTTTTGAACTTGGTGAAGGAAAAAAGACCTTGTGAATTTTGTTACTAAAAATGGGTTATTTACTTTTAATGAATAGAAACTGTTAAATATGATGAACATGTTAATTTTTAATGAATCTCACACCTAAGTCTAAAGAAAATGACATGAGGATTTGAATAACAAAGAGCTAGACATATATGCATGGTACCTGATGTTTTACATTTTCCTTATAAGAAGACTTTGTGCTGGGCTAAATTTAAAAAAAATAAAATAAAATGGAAAGAAAATACTAATATTCAGGTTATATTCCTCAAGTTGTTCCAAAATTTGTCAGATATTTATAAATCAAAATCAAATGGGGGAAATGTTTTGTCTTATTCCTATAAATTTAATCAACTATATTTTTTCTTTTTAAAGATCATGATAGCTATTTTTCCTTTCAGTGAACCAAACAAAATCCCTATTCTCATAGGACTTACATTCTGTAAATGATCTTCCAACAATTCAAACTGTTATCAGATTTAGTTTTGGGGTGCATTAACTTAATAGCAAAATAAAATGAGTGACTTGAAACATCATAGCAATAACCTAAAATATAACATTGATTCCTGTATTCTTTCATCTACTTCTTTGACCATGTAACATACCAAAACAATTGAGGCCATACACACTGAGTTCTCTAAGTTACTTTAAATCCCCTTTTCTATATCCTAAAATTTATATTCCTCACCCAGTTCTCCAAATTGATATCCAGTTGAATAAAGAAAATTTAAATCTTGATTTTTACCCTGGTCATGAGTAAATTAATCTTTTTTACATTAGCCCAGCTTAAATCCTCCTGGTTTAAATTTACTGTGATAGTAAAGAGCAATGAGTAAATTTGGATAATTCTATCCAAAAGTTTAGGCTAAGTATCTCATAAGGGTGCTAGGGAAGGACAAAGAGATGTACCAGGGTTGTGGCTGGTTAGGAGAAGATGAAAGCCACATCCCAATTTCTGAAGGTGGTTGCAGCATCTCCTGGGCTTGGAAGTAGACCATAAATGTCATTTGGGAATATTTTATATTGTACCATTTTCCCAAAAGGGGGAATAGAAACTATCGGATGCACTTAGAAGTAGTGACTGGGTCTCCAAGATCTCAGTTATATGAGAATGCTTTGCAGAAGCCTATTTGAGACTATCTGATTTATCATCTAATTTTTCAAATATGAAAGGGGACAATATCATAATGAGAAAGCCACTGCCAAGATGGGAGTATCTGGACCACCAACATCAGAGACCAGAGCCATGAGACTTCAGCAGTGCATGTCGATGATGAGTTGTATGCAGAGAAATCTGAACCCTGTCCACACTGATATGCTGAGCATTTCAGAAGCAGGTGGTCCAGTCCCTCTTTTTCCTGCTGGTTGATGGTGAACTGCAACTTATTTTAGAAGCCAGACCCATAGAAACAGAAAAGAAAATTCACCAATGAATAGGATCTCTGAAGTAGAAATTTTGTACTGGCTAGAGACAGAAAAGAAATTTGATGGCTAAAATCACTTGATCAGGTAGTTTTCCTAATGGTCTAGAATAAATTTTCAGACCTTCTTGGGTGTGGACTGAGGTAAGGTATTAAATACAACAATTCTATCACATGACATCAGAATGCAACATCATGTGCTGGATTTCTCCTGGGTAGGTTTGTGGATCATCACGAAGGGCTCTGTTTCAGAAGGCTGCACACCAGCCTTCTGGTTGAATCTGGGTTGAATCTGCCCTTTTGAGAAGAGGCAGTGGCTACTAAGACATATTTTTCTCTCCAAGAAGTGCATGAAAGCAAGTCATGCTCCACATCTCTACTTGCATTACATCTGCTCACTGTTTGAAGGTCAAGGTGAGTCACATGACCAAGTGACTCAAGGTCATTGGAGCAGAGAAGCATTCTACTTCAAAAGAGGAGTGGGGACTGAATATTTACTGAATGACATTATTCCCATCTATGACAGGTACAGCACATTTAGAATCAATGATGATTAATTTAAAAGATTTTATTGCCAAATAAAATTATTTTTAACCAAATATAGATTTTATTAGGTATTGAATGAATATGAAAATATACCCATCTAAATGAAAACCTCAAGAGTTCCCTTTAACCTCCAGGTACCTGTAGGTCCTCTCTAACTTCAATAAAAATCATCATTTTGTATACACAATAGCCAGTTTTTGTGATGCCAAAAACAACTTTTCTAATTTTGTATTAAAATTCTGGAAGTTATAAATAAACAAGAAAAATAAATAAATAATATTATTTTTATTTATTATATTTAATATTTGTTTGTGACTAGTTTATACTTTCTTAATGTGCCTATATCTTAATATTTACAAGAATTTATTATGCATGTTTTACTTGGTAGTTGATGTTTCTCTATTTTCTGCCATTTGGTATGTTTTTCTAATTATGAGAAATGTAGCTCTTGGTGCTTAGTCAAAGGGCTGGTGAAAATATTGATATGCTTTTAATTATGATTTTTATATCCTAATGAGTGATATAATAAAGCTTTTTTTCCTTCTAATTTTATTTATTTATTATATCTAAACATCATTTGATATTTACTTGTTAATATACATTTGATATTTATTTATTTTTGTGAATTAAATTATTTATTCTAATTTGTTATATATGACAGCAGAATGCATTTTGATTTATTGAACACAAATGGAAGAAAACTTTTCAGTTCTCTGGTTGTACACAATGTAGTGTCGCACCATATATGCAGTCTCATTCCATCATCTTTCCTGCCCCCATGCCTGCTCCCATCCTTTCTTTTCCTCCTCTTTGCCCAATATGATGTCCCTCCATTCTTCCCCTGACTCTGCCCCATATGGATCAGCATCTACTTATCTGAAAGAATATTCAACCTTTGTTTTTTTTTTGAATTGGCTTACTTTGCTTAGCTTGATATTCTCCAACTCCATTCATTTACCTGCAAATGCCCTAATTTTATTCTCTTTTAATGCTGAATAATATTCCATTGTTTATATATACCACAGTTTCCTTACCCATTCATCTATTGAAGGACATCTAGGTTGGTTCCAGTTTAGCTATTGTGAATTGAGCAGTATTCTAAATCTTTGCCAAAATTATGATCAGTTTTGAATTGTATTGATACACAAATAGTGTTAGGCGTGGCTTAAAAATTTATTTCTTTTTAATGTTTTCTCCAAAATGATAACCAAAATCATAAAATGCATATTTTTTATTGGATGAATTTGTCTCTTTTCATATTTATTTGGAACTATCTCTGTACTGGTAACCAGAATAGTCTATTGAGGGGATGCAGTGAGAATGGCCATCCCCTCAATAGACTATTCTGCTATTGAGGGGTCCCAGGAGAGGCCAGGGACCTCGAATTAAAGTCTAGGAAAGCCTCTGAGTGGAGGTGTCTAAAACCTTTGAGGAAGGGAGGGTTGATATGCAGAGCTCCCAATCACACCCACCCTTGCAGGATCCACCCCTGAGGTTGTCAGGAAACAACCTGACAAGGATCAACCTGTCTTTCTTCTCTCTCAAGTTTACCGACTTCTGGGGCAGGGATTCAAAACAGCTTCAAAATCAGAGTTTCAATAGGATCTGAGCACTGAAATCTCTTGGTATCCTGTCAAAACCCAAAACACATTTTTAAAAAAATGATTTTGTTGCTGATTGTTTGTAAAAAGATAAAGAAAAAAAGTGGTCGGGCTGGGGATGTGGCTCAAGCGGTAGCGCGCTCCTCTGGCACGCGTGCGGCCCGGGTTCGATCCTCAGCACCACATACAAAGAAAGATGTTGTGTCCGCCAAAAGCTAAAAAATAAATAAATAAATATTTAAAAATTAAAAAAAAAAAAAGTGGTAAGACTCTTGACTTTAGTTTTCTCATATTTGAATCCCAATCCTGCTCCTGCCACTAACAAAATGATTGATGCTTAACAATCCATTTTTCTGTTTGTGAATCTGGGAGGGCTTATATCTACTATCAGAGTGGTTTGAGAGTTGAGCAGATGCACATAAAGTATTTCACACAGGTCTCAGCACATTGAAAATGCTCAATATATTATAAGCATTATTGGTATCTAGCCGTTTCCCCCATTAATTCGATAATAAATCTCTTTCCAAATTGTGATCCATTAGCTTTGCAATTGTAAGATCAGGCACATGGGGATTTTGATGGGCAAGACTTGTGAAAATGCATCATTAAGCATTTTTATGGTATGTTTGAATTGTAACAGAGCCAATTCTACCCTTGAGTAGAGACAACCTTGTTCTCTCCTTGAATAGATTTTGGCATGCATATTTATTTCAGCTCCACCCTGTCTGCCAGGCTGTGCTTCTTTGACAGGAAAGTGTAACTGAAATCACATGGGCTTCTGTTCAGAACACTAATGGGAGCTGCTCAGGTTGCAAACTCATTGTTACACCTCAACTTTCTGGCAGCTACTTGAAACCCTGATCTGTCAGATATAGTCATGGGGACACCTGGATCAGAAGCATAGTCTTTACATTTACCTTTTCTCTTTCCCCAGCTTCTCCAAAACGGAGACAGGAAGTACAGTGAGCAAGTATGTTGTCTTTTAAAGAAAACTAGGTTGACCTGAAGTTGCTTAAGCAAGATCATCATAGGAGGTGAGAATGCAAGCTTCTTCTATTGCCTACATCAGTGGCTCCTAAAGATAAACAGACTCAAGTAGCAAAAATCTTTTTGTTGTTTATTATTGTCTTTTTTGGGGGCAGCAGAAATTTGTAAAGATTGTTTATTTTGACATTCCACAAAGGGTTCTCCAACTGCCTAGAGATCCATTTATTAAAAAGCATCTTTCCAGTCATTATTACTCTTTGGAGGAATACTACCTTGCAGGATATATTTCCAGAAAACACTAGTAATCTGACTCCTCCCTCGCACTGCAGCCCCTGTTCTACATTTGTCTCCCTCTTCCTGCCTCTCTTGTTCCCCAAGCGGCCTTTTACCCAGACAGCCTTGGGTCTTTCACAGTTTTATTCCTTTGTGTCCATTTCCTGCTTCAGCAGGAGATGGCATTTTATGAACAGTCAACATGATGGTACCTTAATACTTCTTTATCATCTAGGATTCTTTTGCCACATGACGTACTCCAGGGTATTGCCCTCATTTGTCCCTGTAGTCTTCTCAGGTCATGCTCATTCTCCATTTCCAGCCCCAGGCTCAGCACTGAATACAAAAATTTTATGAGTGATCAAACAAATTAAGGCATGAAATTAACAAAATCATTTAAAATAAAAACATATTGTTTCCTCCATTAGTCATTGGAGAGCACTGGCTGAGGGCAGAGGCTTTGGAGACCTTAATTTAAGTGCTTGTCTTCCACTATTCTTGCTTATTTTTAAACAAGTTACTAAACCTGAAAATCTGGTTTCCTCATCTTTAATACCTGATTACAGTCCCTGACCTCGTAGGACTGTTTTATGGAGAATATAAGCCTTGGAAATGGCTTAGCATCATGGTGCCCAAGCTGTGCTGAGTGTTGAGACAAACTCACAGGGAGAATATTTGGAGTTTTCAGAGAAAACATGGCACACAGGTTAGCAACTTCCATGTTTCAGCATGAGATTGCATGCACTGTGTTGACTCTGACAATGTGGTTGGGTTTTGGTGGTGATAAAAAGGCAAGTCTCATGTAAAAATCAATGGGAAACAGGAAATAAGGTTGGCAATCAATGATCATGTGGTTTTAAATTTTAAGAAATTGTGTGATGCCCAATATTGATATACAACACTTCAGCTGTTATGAATTTTTTTAATCTTAAAATGAGACTATCTTGTTTTTGACTATCTTATTTTCGTATCTATATTTTCAAGTTGTTACAAAGCTATTAAAATATAAATGGTTACTTAGATGTTTGAGCCTGATAATTTAATAAAGGGAACTATTAGGAATTCATTTGGCCTGGAGATGACATGAAAATGTTTGCTAAAATAACAAAGGCTCCATGATCTTCATCCAAATTAAATAAAGAGCTCCTGTGCTCAGTTACAGTGGACAATAATGTGGGGAACATTAGCTATTTTATGGACAATACAGTGAGATATTAATTTGTGTTTTGTCTTTTCTGTATTTTTTTTCTTATCACATTTTCTTTTCAAACATTTATCCCTGTACCTAGTATTTTATTACCATAGGAAAATTTTGGATGACAAAAACTTTCTCAAAAGACTTTCCAGGGTCCTGAAGGCCCAAGATTATGTCAGTTATCTTAGAGAAATGTGCTTGGTGGGAATAGGATTGAAAGGAGGGATTAAGTTTGAAACCTCTCACACTCTAAACATTGGTATAGAACTTTTTGCAAATGACAGAAGCTTAATGCAAACTAGTTTAAATTTAGAAGACAAAAGAAGGTATGCACCTAATGACAAAGTTTGCAGACAGGAATTTGGTCCCAGGTGAGCCCAGGTGCATGGATAAGGCAGATGTCAGACAGGCTCCTACATCCCAAGGCCCAATCATTCTACAAGTCCCTTGAATAGCAATGACCTATGCTGCCTTCTTGCTGTGCTCTAAGGAGGTCCATTTGATAGGAAATTTCTGGACCTGTTAGGTCAACTAGTATTTCTGGGGTTAAATGAAAATAAAAAATTAGTGACCCACTGTAGAATATGAGTGATTGAGAGTATCCCCAAGAGAGCCATGTTCTCTGTGTAACTGCATACACCACTCATGTCATACAGAGCCTCTGCTGATCTCCAACAAATTGCAAGTACCACTTGCTGACCTCTTTATTCCAAACACTTGGGTAAGCTCTTCACATGTACTGTTTATATGACACTGACAACACCATGAATTAAGCTACCACTTCTATACTCTAAAAATGAGAAACTGCACTGCATAGAAGGTCTGCAACTTGCCCTGGATCATACAATTACATAGTGGTGGAGAGCACATATAAATTCACAGCCTGAGCTCAACTGAATATTGGTAGGGAAGCTTCACTGCAAATGATAGAAACATCATTCAAACTAGTTTACATTTAAAATATTATATGTATTACATGCTTATGTGATTGCATATATATAAGAATATATGTTATTTGAATATATGCAAATATGCATTCATACATACATTGCATGTATGTATATAGTCAAAGTTTGCAGATTTTTTTTTTTTTTTTTTGTCTCAGCTGGATCCATTTTGTGGCTCTGCATTCCTCCATACTGCCTGTACTTAGAGTAAGTTAAATCCACAGGAGGAAAGGTGGTCACACACCTCCCCTGGTGAACTGCCAGCTGAATGAGCCAGCCCTGCAGAAAGAGAACTCTTTCCCAAAAGTTCCATCTGAAGACCCAGGAGTGTCATTGTCTTGGCTGCATCACTTACTCAAGCCTGAGCCAAGCTCAGTGTTACCAGGGAAACAAAATATGTCCATTAGCTAGATCCGGATCACCTGCTTATCCCTATAGCAGGTTGGATTCAGCCCTACTCAATCAAGAGGAAAGAGTAGTTCTCAAAGAAGATCAGACTGTTATTAATAGTAAAGAGAGAAAGGATGTTGGCAGGCAAAACATAACAATCAGCCAATGTAAAGTACCTATGTTTTGTTTTTTCACAAGAGATGAACTTGAGATGTTACACCGATGTTAGAAGTTACTAGAGCACATATATTTCTGGAATCATCTGGATTTGGTGCAAGCTGTCGCTGTGGATTTCCCTCGTTGCTGACACTTTGTGATGCACATGCCTTTTCATTTTCACACAGGAAAAAAAAGGAACTAGAAAATGGTCAAACAGAGCACCCTTCACTGATGAATCAAGATTTGTGCAGGAGGCAAACCCACAACTTCATCTTCAATCCCATCCAATAAGAGGAGAAAATGTCCTTGGACAACAGGTGGGTGTTTACCTGCTTGTGGTCTGGGCACTTTTCTGGCTGGGCTGCTTTGAAGCACTCTTAATAACTCCTTTGCATGGTAACTAACTCCACGAGGATTCAGTTGCCATGCAACTGTGTGGTATTTCTCCATAGTACTGCCTTTCCTATGATTACAGACTGAGGAGCTTTTATAGTCATAATAATACCTTACACTCATGCCAGCCCTTTACATAAGAAGATCCCAAAAGGGTGAATAGAATTGCTCTTTATGTAAGTCTTTTCCGCCAAGCACTAAAAATACCCACGCTTCCCATTGAGCTATGTGGCAGCCATCCGCTCCCCGCTAAAATATATAATAGATATTTTGGTAGGAGGTAATGCAAAGTATTACTCATCAGAATTAAAATGTGAAAGGTATTCAGGTGGACATAATAGAAGCATCCTTTAGAAAACATCCTGGAAATGCATGGGGGATGCTCATAAGTGGACAAGTGTTTGGGGTGTGTCTCTGATTTGGATACCTATGGGAGGAGTTCCATTGTTTCTGCAATTTGTATGGAATGTGGGGAGCAATTGAAAAGAGGATGGGGTTAGGTTGACTGGGTCACCCAGCTGCTCCCAGTCTTAAATAGGGTGAGGCCCTCAGTGCAGCCTCACCAGGTAGCGTTTGACATGGTGGAGACAATATCCTAGGTTTCTAAAGTCCTATTTTTTACCAGATGCACAGTGATGCAACTGGCAGGATCTAGCACATTGTTTAAATCCCTTTTTCATAAACTTTCAGAAATTCAGGGGTTATTATAAACCAAACTGTATTCTCTCTGAAAATAAATAAGTTGTTTGGTTCCTTGACAAACATGCTTATTAATCTTCTTAATAAAACACCAAACAATTGAGGAAACCAAAACAAAACTGGTTTGGTCTGAGTTTTAAGGAGCTAGCTAAATATATTATGGAAAACAGTTTGAAAGTAAAAGGCCTTATTTGAAGCAACAAGGCAGAGCTTTTTTTTTTTTTTTTTAGAAGGATGTCTTCTAAAACCCCTGTCTTCTTTCAGCCACCTCTCACTTTGGTCCTTGTCTGTTTCTACTCCAGTTACATCGATCTGTCAGTGCTAAAATTTTATTTTTTATCATGTCTTTTCTGCCTTAATTGTTGAGTGCTAGTTGTCCTTTAATATTCATAGACTCTTCTTTTAATAGAGCCCTTAAAATTTATGTGGCCACATGGCTGCCCTGGATAAGGCAACATTTTAAGTTTTTCTTGCAGCTAAGTTTGGTGGTGAGTCTAAATTCTGACTGTAAGTTCTGATTCATGCATCTTTTGGGTCCTGCATTCCTACTCCTCCTCCGGAAACTTCAGAAATGGACAATCCCTTTCCATGATAAGGACTATAAGCTATGAGTCTTGAAACCTGCTGACACCTTATCTACTGTCATGTAGAGAAATTTTGTCTCTATTTAATGAAAATCAAGCCAAATGTGCCATAGAGAAGAAGGAAGGTGGGGAGGGAGGGGAGAGAGGGAATATGCACATGATAGAGTGTGAGGCTTTCCTTTTCCCACTTGAGCCCTGCATCCCAGGTACCTCTCCTGTGCTTCTGTCCCCAGCCCTCTCACCATTGACTGTTCAGACCCTCTGTAATAAAGGAATCTCTTATAGCATTTTTTTAAAAAATATAACTCCCTCCTCTCTTCTCTAGTTGATTTAAGTTTCACTTTTTTCAAGCAAAAAATTCTGATTAGTAAAAAGATAGTCTCTATAACAAAAATAGTTGGCCTTGTGAATATATTCCCATGAAATTGACCATTTGCATCAAAGCCACCTTAATACAGAGTGAAAAAAAACTAAGACCTCTACAGGTGAAAATAGAGATGAGAATCAGCTAAACATTGACAATCAAATAATTTCATTGTCCTTTATATCTACACAGGAAGGCATGATTGAATTTATGGAGATTTATATATATATATATATATATATATATATGTAATTTTTTGGAAGAGTAAAATATTCCAATTGACTATTTGTTCAGGTGGTTTAAACTGTTGCACATAGTTATTACTTGTAAATTTCAGTTTTTGAGACCTACATATGAACGAATCCTACATCTTTCAATGTGTTTAAGTTATTACCACATAAATTCAAATGTATTTCTTACATTGAAAATATTTTCATTAAACATATACCACTAATTAAAATGGTTGGAAAACATTCAAATTCATGACACCATAAATAACTTTAGATAATTTTCAGATTAACATTTCACAAAGAACCCCAGATTAAAATAGGCTGTGTATATCATTAGCTTGGAATTTGGTTTTGCCTTATTACAGCACCCTGCTATCAATATGTTTACTTATAAAATAAAATAATTATTTTAAAGATAATCATTATAAATAGTACTTTGAATATTTTTATAAGTTTCTATTCCAAACAAACATGATACTAAAACTCAGTTGAAATTATATTGAACTTTAGCTTCCTAACTGCTAATGGCTTAGATATACAACAATCCCCTCTAATTCTTTCTAGTCAAGTACAATTTAGAATGTTTCCTACAAATAAATTTTTGTCAAATTCCATTTCTTAATATGGTTCTCCATGAATACACAAACAGGTAGAATCTAGAATTGTAGTGGTACATTGAATGAGAATATAAGTATGTGTGGGGGGTATTTTTATGCATTTCTGTGTAGTATTTAAACATTTTCAGAATTTGGATCTTTTCAAGGTATGCTTTGGTATTATTCTGAACTTTCCCTCCCCCCGATTCTTGATTTTCATCAGGTCCCAGTGAGTTGCAAAAAAACATGATGAACAGGAATTCAGGCAAACCAGAGTTTCACAAATTTCACCTCATATCAGTTATACACGTTAATTTTGTCAGCGTTTTCACTGCTTTGTTCCAAAGACCAGCTTATAAAAATTTTAGAATAGGAAAGGTTTATTTGGGGGCTGACAGTTCCAGAGATCTGAGTCTGTCAACAGCCAACTTCAGTTCTCAGGGCTCAAGGTGAAGTAGAGCATCATGGTGGACAGTGTGTTGGAGGAAAGCAGTTGGGGACATGGCACCAGGAAGCAGAAAGCTCTGCGCAGCAAGGACAAAATATACATCCCAAAGGCACACCCCCAATGACCGGCCTCCTCCAGTCGCACCCTACTGGCCTAGGGCCTCCACTCAGTTAACCCCTGTCAGGAGACAGACACACTGATTAGGTTAAGGCTCTCATAACCCAAATACTTTACCCAGATTATTTCATTGTCTCATACATGAGCTTTAAGGGGGCCCCATATCTATACCATAACATACACTCTGCCCCACGCTGTCCACAACATGATTTTCTAGGTGAGCACACCTAGAAACACATCTAGGCACCAAATATCATTTCCTAGATGTAAAGATAGAAAGTTTGGTCCTGTCTAGTGCAGCCTCTGAGCATTTTGGTTTTGTCTCTGGGGACAGAGCACCAAACGGATAGCCAGAACATCAGTTTCTGACTGCAGATATTTCACTGAAGGACTGCACAGATCACAGATTTTTGTGGCCTCGTATTCTTATATTGGTAAATTCATTTTACATATCTTCCTTATTTTTTGTGGTTTAGTGTCATATGGCTTTCTTCTAATAATACTTCTATGATTTTGATAAAGTCATATTTTGTTTATGCAGATGAGGGGATTATATTTTCTGTAGAGGAAGGGCTTTAAATTTGTAATTTAAAATTTAACAAAGGTCTCCAGACTAACTCTTAACAGTAAAATAAATGGAATGTGAAGCTGCCTTTTTCTTATTTTGATAGCTTGTTCCTTCCCTGTCTCAAAGCCTCTTCACTAGGTGCCCAGGAATAATTCATTGGTTTTTTAGTGCCTCTACCATTTGAGTCATCTAAACTTGTGCTGCGTAGCTATGGGGAGTATATAAGAAAGTGATCAAAAGGAAAGAAAGAGGGAAGAAAGCATGGGAAGACAAAAGGAAGAAACAAGGGAGGAAGGAAGGAAGGAAAGACAGAGGAAGGGAGGAAGGGAGAGACACAAGGAGAGAGGGAGGGAGGCAGAGTGTTTTGCCTCTATTTTAAACATTTTTCAGGAAGTGGTATTTATAGTGCACCTATTGATTGCAGCTCCTGGAGGAGACAGCCCTTGGGTGTCTAATGTCCTCAGGAGCATTTTCACTTCCCAAATTAGCTCTTCACTCTTCTTTCGCTCCAATGATTGTGTGTATTTGTCTTTCTTCTCTGCTTCCTTTGGATATCACTGCTAGTCTCTTACATTTAAGATCCAATGTGATCGAAGCTTGGAAAGTCATTCATTTGCTTCCTTTCATCCTATTTACTGTTTTTCTAAGGCCATTGTATTTCTTTTTTCCAAGATATAGGTTTCATCAAGTCTTCTGATTTCTTGAAATTCAGTTCCGTCCCATTCACATCAAACATAAAAAGAAGAAAAAAAAATAATAAAATTTGAAAAAATGTAATTTTTACAGCTACAAAAACTGTGTTGCCTCCATGATTCATTTCTATCATTTCATCAGTATTTCTGCCCAGGTACTGTAGCTTGACCAGAAAAGTTAAGGTATCATAAGCACAAGCTTTTACTTGGATAGTCAGAGATCTGTTTATAATTTAAAGAGTTATTAAACTAGTTGATAGCCTCAAAGTTAGACTTCACTAGTATATGAACACAAATACTTTGGAAAAGGTATGCAGTAAAGGTCTTGTAAAGACAGAACTTAAGTGAAGAAAAGAATTTCAGAAATTATTCTGGTCCCCATGGGATAATGATTTGGGGAAGGGACTTTCTTTTCTCAATGGTCACAGGTCACTCAGGTAGACACAGAATTGGGGCTGCCTGTCCACACAAATCCTTCCCTGAGGCCTGAAATACCTTTCACCCAAATTTCCACCTACACCAAGCTTCATTCAGTGGTAAGAAATTTAAGTCTAGGACTGAAGGGGTCATCAGAGAACATATCAAAGTTCCCCCATGAAATGTAAATAACTCCTGATTACTTAGTAAAGAGACATTGGAAATTTTCTCTTTGTCAAAAACAAACAAACAAACCAAACCAAACAAACCAAAACAACTTTCTTAATAATTGGAATATAAGGTGAAAACCAAAATCAAGTCCCTTTCTCTCTCAGATGTTGTATA
Source organism: Callospermophilus lateralis (assembly GCF_048772815.1). NCBI lineage: Eukaryota > Metazoa > Chordata > Mammalia > Rodentia > Sciuridae > Callospermophilus > Callospermophilus lateralis. Next base: position 12,736,016 of record NC_135313.1, on the reverse strand, counting down.
ATAGCAGAGACAAACAGTAGTTTGATTAATAAATAAATATATTAAGATAAAATGTCTAACAAAATGCATGAAAGACAACTAAATAGGATATTAAGAGATATTTTTATAGATATTAACTCATGTAATTATCATAACACTATAACATAGATACTATTACACTTTTACCAGTGAGGATGTTGAATCTTGGATTTATTATTTTGGCCCAATGTCATTTTTTTGAGAGCATGTGAAAACCTCATGTTTTACCTAAGTGATCAACATTCCAGAGCCACCTTTGTCTGCCTTAAAATTCCCTCAATTAAGTACACTTGGATTAACTAAATGTGATAAGAAAACAAACTTGGAGGAGAATATATTGTCAGCTGCAGCTTTCATTTGTTTCTTCCATGGTTCTTTCTGATTACTGATGAGTATTTTCAAATACTTAAATAAGAGCTTAAAGGAGACCACAATGTCTGCACTTGGTCTAGACAGTTTGTTGCATTCGATGAGGTAAAAGCCAAAAGAATGTGCACGGCTTGGTTCAGTAACGAGTAAGGATGTCACAGAAACCCACTGCCCCCACACTAATGGACATGATCTCCTAAACCCTGTGTTAAATACTTTCATGAGACAGGTTGTGTTTCAACTTACAAATTGCTCGTTTACTTATGACTTTCCTCCAAACCTTACCTGAACAATAGGCTCAAACTTACTTTTGAATTTTTATCTCTTTATTCCAGATATTGCCAAATCAGTAATGCATTGGTGACATTTTCATTCACAAATCAGTATACCCCAGTCTTCTCATTTAAAAAAATAAATGGAAATCCACAGATTCCAAAGGGAGAATTTTTACATTTCCCCCAAAATTACCATGCAAAATTATAAAACTAGTATGTACACTTATCAAAGGAAACTAAGTAAACATACATCTATTTAAAAAAAAAAATAGAAAAATGCCACCACCCAGAAATAAACAAAATAGGCCATGTTTTTTCATACTAGCAATTTTCTTCTGCATGCGATAGTTGCAATACCTTGGGAAAAATCACTTTAACACTTTCTTCATATTATAATTTGTAAATTGAGAAGAATTTGAATGCCTCTTTCACAAGATTGGTATGGCCTTTGATTGAGTTAATATAGTAGACAATATGATAAACACTGTGTATGTGTTACTGCCATTTTTATTATGAATATTATGTTTATGCATAGAATGATATGGAGGATTATATCATGCTATATTTTAATTTAATTCAATTATTTGATAAATTTTAGTTTAATTCCTCCTACATGTAAGACATTGATCTACATGTTAGGTGACAAAGATGAGCAAAGTCACTCAAGGTACCTATTTTCATGAACCTTGCATTAGGATTCCGTAAGAAGAAACTGATGAAATTAAAACAGTAGCATTACATAAAAGTGTGCATATATGGGTGAGTAAAAAAGATAAATGGTTGGTGATAAGTATTTGCAAAGAAAGCAGTCTCGTGAAAAGGAGTGCCTGCATTGGTTTCCTTTTTCAGACTGAGGGATCAGGAAGAAAATTTGGAAACAGAAGTGCTATGGGCCAGATCTGAGTTCTGGGGCATTCCAACATGTAGAACTCAAATTTTACAAAGGTGACCAAGAAGGAGAAGTCACTGAAACAAGAAGAAAAACAATGCAATGTTGTGGAAGACTATAGTATTCCAAGCAGGATGATTTCTTGCTTATTTGTCAGATTTTTTTCTTTTTTAATAATATAGAAATGTGTAAATGCTTAGCTCTGATGTCTATCATATGACAAATAGCTTCCAAGATTTGATTTAAATGCTAACTTTATAATTTTTTCTCCACTTAAATTTATTGCATTTTTATATATTCAGGGTTTTTTTTTTTTTTTGGTTTTTACTTAATTGTTTATAGCTTTTATGTTACCTTTAGAGACCATATTACAGTTTTTCTTATTAAATTTTTTACATATCAAACACTTCTAAACTCTAGAATTTCATTTTTCAACATGTATCCACTACTTACATGTAGATTTTATTTTAAAATTAAAATAAAACAAAAACTTTTAATTGCACTAGCAACAAATTCAAGTGTTCAATAGCCACGTGTAACTAGTGGCTATTGTATTCCATCATCACAGGAAAATGATTTTGACAGTGCTTCTCAACTTAATAAACAACGGACTCATCTAAGCATCTGTTAAAACACAGATCCTGACTCAAATGATGTATGAACTACATGTTTGTCCCCGCCCCCTGGGTTCTTATGTTGAAATTCTAATCCTCAGTATGACAGTATCTGGAGATGGGGTACTGTCTTCATGGTGGGATGAATTCTTTCTGAAGAGAGAAATGAAATTTCTTTCATCTCCATTTCCCCCACCTTTTTCCCATTTGAGGAATCATGGGAAGAGTCCTCACCAGAACCTGACTTGATGGCATCCTGGTTTCAGACTTGTACCCTCTAGAACTATGAGAGATCAATCTCAATTTTTGCAGCTATCCAAGGCTTGTTGTGGCAGTCCCAACTGACCAAGGCAATCTGCAAAGGGACCTAAACTTCTTCATGTTTAACAAGTCCCCACATAAGGCTGGTGCTGTGGGTTTTACAAACACACTTTGAGTTGCAAGTGTCTAGGTTTATTTTTGTGTGAGAAATTGCAAAAATTCTTTATGTGCATACATATGTATTTCTTATTATTTAACTTTGTTAGGTATCGATATGCATGTTTATCATGTGCTAAGTATCTGTATAATGCTCTTTCTGAACTTTTTAACCTCTTCTATTGATTTCCAGTCATGTCTTGTGGTATATTACAATAAAAACAATGTAGTTTTTCAGGATATTTTAATATTTAGTTAAGAACATATGTTTCCAGAAGCTTTTCAAGTCTCATCAGCATCAATTTTATTTAAATTGGAAATTAGATTCATTGATAGTGAATTTACTAAGGAATAATTATGCAAAAATTGATTCTTTTCTAGAAGAAGGAATTTCTCTATTTTCCCATAATTTTTTTGTGTTTTATGGATTGTTTATGTTCCTTAGGATTCACATATTGAATCCCAAATCCTCAAATGGTATTTGAGATATCCCTCTCTTTATCTGAGAAAGCCACCCAGGCTGTGATGTTTTGTTACAGAGATAAGACAGTATTTTTTAAAAATGTATTGTTTTCTATACATAAGCTCTTCATGTTTGTATATGTTGTTGATCTTCTTATGAAATTATCTCATTATTTTTAATAGGTTTCAAACTGGTTATGTTGGACTTTTCAGGGGGAAAATTTGTAGCATCCCTTCTTCAAGAATTTAGTTTTTAATTTTTTTTTAATAACCAGGGATTTTATAACTCAGCCATTTTTTATATTTTATTTCGAGACAGTATCTTGCTGAGTTGCTTAGAGCCTCACCTCGATGCTAAGGCTGACTTTGAACTTGCCATCTTTCTGCCTCAGTCTCTTGAATCATTGGGATTACAGAGATGCACCAACGTGCCCTAGTTTGTCTAATTTATTTAAATTTTATGTTTTAAGTTCATTACAAGGATGTGAATTTTCTATTATTGCAAGACATACCAACTGTTGAGATCTGGAGTCATGCATTCATTCAACAAATCCCAAGCACTGACTAGAGGCAGACACTATGCTGGGACCCTGGAAATATAAAGGAAGAATTCCTGTCCTTAAGGAGGGACAGACAAGCACATGTGAAACATGAAATAGCCATGTCCAGCAAAGTATGAAAGAAGCCTCACGACTGTTTTTAATTCATTGGATATTTCACAACACACAGAACAGACACCTGCTTTTGAGTATATAAATTAGGATGGTACCAGGGTAAAAAAGACATGATTTTTGAAACTTGAGTGGATATCATCCACTCAAAGCAAGTCAGTGGTTGGCCGAAATGGATGTGTCTGATCCTTTTTAAATGATATTTTATTGTTTTCTAGCATAGACATAAATATATTTATAGTATTTCTGAAGTATTCATGGGAAAATATTAGTTGGACATAACAAAGGAAGTCTGGTTGGGTCTATTCATAAGTTTCTTGCCAGGAGAATATTTCTTTTATGGCCAGCTTGCTCCTTTGGCACTCCAAATGTAGTTTTTGTATATCATTAAACCTTAACTGTTTTTTCTTTTAGACACCAAGTAGCCTGGATCTTGAAGCACCCAAACTGCCATCTGCTGCTGCATGACCCCAAGTCATTCGTGTAACATCTCGTTTCATAGGGAAAAATCATAAGGAGCATATGGTTCCCATTCTACCAAGACTTTCATCTCATGCTGTTACCAGAAGGCTTAGAAATCCTGATTGGATGGGAAGGAGATTAGCTCTTTCCCTAGTGGAATAATTTCATTATAACAAAGGGGTCACCTCCCTAAGCTAAATGTGGAATGAATAATAGATAGATTACAGATCATGAAAAAAAAAATAGAAAGGCTTTTTTATAAATTATGACAAGACTTCGGGTAGGACTTCTTGATGTTTTGGCACATTTAGGCAGCTAGATTGTTCTTTTTAATCCTTACTTTTCTCATTTGTATCACTTTTACACAAAAAGCATTCCTTACTATCTGGCTGATATGTAGAACAAGAAGTATTTTCAGGGCTATGCCTCTACTTCTCTGCCTAGACAGAATGGACCTGCTTAACCCTAAAAGTATCAACTAACTGAATCAATATGACAGAAAAAGCTAAATCCTACCCTGACTTGAGAGCTTTAAGAGTCACATCAAGCTAAGAGACATTTCAATGGTTTGTTCTCTATGGACACAAGAGGCATTTTGGTAAACAACATATAATTTGAATTTCCTGGACCATTTATACCTTTATTCTATTTCTTTTATTTTTTATTTATTCTTTTGAGATATACATGACAATAAAATGCATTTTAACATATTATAAATACATGAAGTATAATTTAGCATTCTTGTAGTTGTACATGATCTGTTTGTGAATGTATATACGAACATAGGAGAGTTATGTCTGATTTATTCTACTGTCTTTCTTATTCCCATCCACCTTCCCTTCCCTTCATTCCACTTTGTCTAATCCAAGGAACTTCCATTCTTACCTCCCCACCCCTTTTGTGTGTTAGCATCCTCATATCAGAGGGAACATTTGACCTTTGTGTTCTTTTTTGTGTGTGTTTTGTTTTGTTTTGTTTTTGGATTGGCTTATTTCACTTCATGATAGTTTCCAGTTCATCCATTTACCTGCAAATGCCATAATTACATTCTTCTTTATGACTGAGTAATATTCTTGTGTGTGTGTGTGTGTGTGTGTGTGTGTATATATATATATATATATATATATATATATATATATATATATATATATATATATATAACATTTTCTTTATCCATTCATCTGTTGAAGGGAACCAAGGTTGGTTCCATCATTTAGCTATTGTGAACTGAGCTTATATAAACATTGATGTGGCCACTTCACTATAGTATGCTGATTTTAAGTCCTTTGGGTGTATGCTGAGAAATGAGATTACTGAGTCAAATGGTAGTTCCATTCCAAGTTTTCTGAGGAATCTCTATATTGTCTTTCAGAGTGTATTCCTTTATTCTTAATAGAAGGATTTTCAACTTTAATTTTGTCCAATGTATTTTTTTTTGTGTAGTATTGAAGTGAGTAGAAATGGGTTCTGCATTTGGTTTTACATACTTTTTTGCTTTATTCAGTGCATCTAAAGAATTGGTTCTGGACCCCAATACCCAAAGGTGCCATAAACCCCCATACATTAATATGTATCCAGAGAAGAAATTGTCCAATTAGCAGACACTGAGGCCTAGAGTAATGAAAGTGTCAGATTCAGAGGATAATGTGATGGTTCCCAAGTCCTATTCTATGATATGGGAACGAGGAGGTTAAAAAAAAAAGAAAGTCAGGGAGGGAAGGAAGACAGTAACATGGGGAGGGAGAAAAGGAAGGAATGAGAGAAAGTATCATGTCATTTCTTTAAGTTGAAAATATTCAACTTACAGCAATAGCTATTATTATAAATAGCTATTTATCTATTTTTGGAGGGGGATAAAAATTTATGTAATTTTGTAATTTTTTTTTGTTGTACAAAAATTTCAGGTTCTTTTTACCCCTGGAAGCTATATGTCAGTCTCTCCTCACTGTGTTTGATTTATTGTGGTGCATAAATGAAGGTAACAGAGACCACTGTGTTGACCAATGATAATGAGAACCACAGTCCACAAGGTGATTTAACCTCCTAACCCTAGTCAGTCAATTAGTATGAGGCTGGAAGCAAAAGTTATTATTTCCTCATATGTGAAAATTGCTTCAGACTTGTTTGTCCAAACTCTTCATAATTCAAAATTCAGCTAGCCAAAGCTGATGCAGTTATTAGTCATGATAAAGTATTTCCACTTCCTAAAAGTCTGTTATATAATTTCCCTATAGAGAATCTTTCCCATCTTTGGTCATGTGCCAAAAGACAACTTTTATAAGAACACTTCAATACCAGAAAGAATGATGCATTAGTAACCTCTTGATCACGGTGGGGTGGCTGTTGCTAGATTAGAAGTGGTACTTGAGGCACTTTTATGTAATGTGTTAAGGTTATAGGACCTGAGAGAGGGAGAGGGAGAAAAAGAGGGGAGAGGGAGGGGGGGGGGGAAGGAGAGGGGGAGAGACAGAAGGAAGAAGAAGGGAGGAGAGAAATCATGTATTGGAAGAAGAGTCAGCGATGCGGCCTCTTCTCTTTCCCAGTTCTGTTCCCCTCCCTTCTTTTCATCTGTCTAATCTTCCAGAGTACTTCAGAATGTTAAGCAGAAATCCTGCCCCTACCATAGGCAGATTCCTAAGACCAGGAAATAAGTGAAGAGATCAATGGATCCAGTTTAAAACGCATGATATCAGAAATATGGACCATATTGCAATGTGCTGATTTTACTCCCTGACCCAGATTCTTACAAGTTAAAGATATAATTTACAAAAGCATAGCATAGTCCCAGGTAACATTTATAAATTAAGAACAAAAATTAAGTTTATTCTTTTTATAGCCAGTTGAGGCATGAAAAATTACTTTAAACACAGAACACATTTTTCTAAGAAAAAATTACTTAAAATACAGGACACATTTTTCTAAGAAATTAGTTACAAATCTAGATATTTCTCTCCTGGGAAAATCAGCTTACAAGTGAAGGTCATTTACAGTAAGAGATACTGGGGGGAAAGTGAAGGGGAAAAATATTCAGGTCACTGTATATAAGTGTAGTTTCCTCTCAAAATTGTTCTTAAGCATAAACCTATTGCTTATTCTTTTTAAAACCATAGTAGAAGCTTAACATATTTTAAAAAATCTATATTTTTCTATTTATTCTTAGAAAAAACAGGCTAGATAAAAATTTAGAATTTGGTAGACATATACACGTGTGTGTGTCTGTGTGTGTATGCACATATATATGTATGTATACACACATATTTTGTGTATATATACATATATATGGACACATACACACACATATAAGCTGTGCATATAGTCTGAGTTATACATATATATTCAATAAGATATTAAGAACAGAATGAGGAGAGTGTTTGGGAAAAGTATTAAACAGAATCACTTTAAATAATTTCAGCAGTGAGTCTATAGGAGTCAATGGCACCCGTGCAATAATCATTTTACCTCTTATTTTAGTTAAATAAAGTGTGCACTCTGAATGAGACCTTTGTTCCCTGTGTGTGAATGCTGCGTGTTCTTCCCAAGCGGGCCAGTTTTGTTCTCATGCCATGGGAGCAGGTGGCATGAAGCTGTTTTGATGAGGTTACAAGGCTCCTCCCCTCTTTCCCCAAGCAGCAGCCTGAAGTACGTCAGCAGTGATTGTGTGCATGGCTAGGCTGTGCGGGGAGGGTGGAGGCAAAATTGATATCAAATAAGGGTATCAAGCGGAGATCCCGATGTTCCCTTTAAGTTGTTGCTCATTTTTATTAGCCCCACCAGGGGTGAAAAGCTTTTAAGTTTAATATCCTCTGTAGTAAGAACAGTATGTTTTGATGGATTCACATTGTTCTTCACCGTGAAGATTGTATTAGTGCTCTCTCTCGTGGATATAAATGAAGGGGTTTCTTTACCCTCTTCTCATTTCATGATTTAGTAATCAGACTTCAGCTCAGTTAGATAAAAGAGAGGGGTTCTGCTGCCTAAATGTTAGCCCTTTAATGAGGATGGGAGCCCCCAGGGAGCCGAAATCCAAAGTAGAACGATGCTGCTTTCGGGTTTCTTGTCATTTCTTCAGTTGCTCCTTCTCCCTTTTCCAATGGGCCTAGGGAGCAGGAGCTATCCAAGGTGCTAGAATGCTGGCGGCTCTGCAGTTCAAGGCAGACGGAGGGCAGAAGCAGAGGAGAGAGATTACCGCTTATTTCAGAAGGTAGGTTCTTTGTTTCAGAATCCCTGATTAATCAGCAGCAGCATCAACAGACTAAGGCAGCTGGAGAGGAGAGAGAGAAGCAGGGAGGGAGTCATGGGCAGGGAGGGAGGGAGTGGAGAGAGAGAGAATGAGAGAGAGAGAGAGAGAGAGAGAGAGAGAGAGAGAGAGAGAGGGAGGGTTGTCACGGGGGAGGGACGTTGCCACAAGCTAGGCTGCTCCAACCCTTCTGTATGTAAGTGGCAATGAGAAAGAGCATCATTTTGGCCGAAAGGAGACATTTAGAAAGGATCTTTCTGATTTTGTTTTAATTTATTTTTGTCTTCACAGAATATAATCAAATGAGGGACCTTAGCCAGCCTGGTGATTGCCTTGCATCTTGTAATCATCTGTGTAGCAAAGTGGGTAAAATCATCCAATTTCTTCCCGGCTGGACCTGGCAGGAGAGGGGCTGTGTGTTCATCCCCACCCATTAGCTATGCCCTCTTTTCTCTGAATGTCGATGTAAGGAAGCCAGCACCTGTCTTCTGCCACTGCATCTTCCTAGCAAACTTTAAAGGCCATTTTATCTGATAGGAAGAACACCAAGAACGCTCTGATCTCTAGTGATGAAGAATCTGGGATTCGACACTTTCCCCAAGCAGACACAATGCACTTTAATTGAAGAAAAACTGAGCTGAACTACAAGTCTGTCTCTTATGGTGCTGGATTACTCCTACAGAACTGCCCTGAGATCCGCCGTGAGAGGGCTCTGACACACAGAAGTCACCTTCCGATTATTGCACTTAGCTCTCCCTGGGGACTTAAATTTTGGTATGTATTTCATTTTTCCGATTCTCTAAGCATGCTGATTGAATCTAAAACTAAATAGATCAAGCCACCAGGTTATGAAATGGAATGGGTTTTAGTTAGGGATACTTAATGCTGAAGTTTGCATGTTTTATTAGGTGGAGCAGAAATAAAGCCAAGGCATCCAGTGAGTCTCAGGCTATTTTTACTCCTTTTCCCACTGAGTTACATTACCATGGAAATGGTTAAATGAGATTTTCATTAGTAAAATAAGCCACGTTGAATTATTAAAATCATTGAAAATATTTTCCAGGGTATTAATTGGCATTCAAGTTGTACATGCTAGCTCTTTACCCACTATTCCATACCATAAATATTTTACAACAGTCTCTGTGCACATTTGTGCCAGCACTGAGAAACCAATTTTGCATTCTCAAAAGAGACACAACACCACAGAAAAACCAAACTACCAGACACACACCAAACTGAAACTGCTTCTTCCTGACAGATCAATTCTAAACCTCCTGGAGAAATGTATTTTCAGTCAGTATCAGGAAGCTTTCATGAGTTTAAATATTTTCTGCAGAACTTTTGGTTTTACTTAGGACATTTACTTATTTTGTGGAAGAGTTTCCATTCTAATTTTTCCAACTACTCTTGTTGTAAAATACAAGAGATGCAGGTATTCCATATCTGGAAGAATTGTTACATTTAAAATGCTATTTATTCTTATTGGGAAGTTATAAAGTTGTTTTGGTATTGGAAAACTATTTTTTGTAATAAATGTAGTTTTATAAAAAGGATATTCATTTGAAGAGGTTACATGTTTTAGTCATTTTAACATCCAAGAATCTATAACCAAGTAGTGTGAAATAATGAATATAAAGTAATAAAACATTAACTCCCTTTTCTAACATTTCATATTTTAACCAATACTTCAATTTGTTTTGTTATATTGTTAAGTGCTAACTGTACGAATTAATGAGAAAACAGAAGCCATACATGCAGAAGTTACTTTGTTTCTGTGTGGAAAGTGCAACATATGCTATCCCACTCGGCAGGGACAGGAACTCTGTGAAGGACATAAGCAGTTGAGAAAATTAGTAAAAACAAACCTGATGGAAAATATTACAACTTTGCAAAGGACAAAAGGAAGTCCAAGAACTTGAAGCATTTGTTAAATTTAGAAGGAGAAGAGGTGTGAAAATCCCAGAGAAAAGATGGTTGACTATTGTTTAAAATCCATCAATCAATCATGGATTTCCAATGCAATTAGATGGTTTCTGTTGTAGCTCCCATCAGCAATTTATACAACGGACTGTATCTACTTTGCAAATACTGCCTTGTAAGCGTCTGGAATCCACTGGCCCAAGGCTCCAAGAAGTACCTTAGCCACTAGCACTTTGCACAAAACCCTATCTTAGTGGAAATGTGCAATCTCTTTAGACCAGCGGCAAGCCACCATGACAACCTGGAAGTTTGGGGGGATATTCAATTTGTGATGCTGCTCCATTTACATGCTTTATGCCCATTTTGCCCATTTGGGGAAGGGAGATAGTAGAGAACTCGCTGCAAAGTAATTTGCTTTCTGAGAAAAAAGCAATCAGTGCCTTTGTAGTTCCTCAGCAAGCTTTCTTGGTTGTAACTTCAACATTTCCCATTTTGGGCAGAACAGCTGCATTTTGATGACACTGAGAATGAGAAAATGAGCATGACCATGTGTGAAGTTGGGGAGAGGATTTTGAGCATAATCAAAGTGGAATTATAGCACTAATGTTTTATAAGATTTTATCATAAAAACAAGTTTGATGTAATTTACACAGGTTATGGGTTATTACTAGACTATCTAGTCTGTTGATTTGATCCTACTGTGTGAAGTCAGCAAATTTCAGAGATCAGTGTGCATATACATGTTACATATGTATATGTATATGAAGGCTGATTACTTAAATACTTAAATGTTCATTCACAATGTGTTTTCAAATTGATCTTAGTGCATGCACAGAATGTACAAGAGTCTTCTCTTCTGCTGAACAACAACAAAATTAGTCGAAATTGCCTTGGGAAACTTTTACTGGATCAATACTAATAGGCAAAATAGGATTTTCTATCTCAGGGAAGATGCAATGATTAGAGTGAGAGGGAAAATCAAATTTTAATAACTCAAATTCTAATATCTTCCATACAGCATTAAGTCAGGTGTTCAAAAACTGCAGAAAAATATAAAGGGCAGAGACTAGGAAACTTTCCCATCTGCAAAAAAAAAATAAAAACATAAATATGAAATAAAGAAGAAAATGTCCATTGGGAAATGTATTCCCTTGTATTATGGTTTTCATGCTTATTGAATAGTATAGTAATAGCAAAAAAATAAAAAATAAATTGTTCTTTATTCTAGTCCTAAGATTATCTTGTGGAGTTAACTGTGGCCTAAAAATTCAAAAAGCTTCTTGTGGAACTTTAAGTATCAGGAAGCAATTTTCTCCCAAGCTAGAGTGTTTTATTCCCCCACTGCAAAGTACAGGTGGCACGTATTCAGGTTAAGGGCATTGTCATGACTCTATATCTTGAGAAAATCAAAGTTTCAGATAGAGAACAACTTTATTTCAGAAATTCTGGGAAAACACTTAAAAAGCAAACAAACAAAAAAGGAACCATACCCATAAGTTTAGTGATTAGTAAACTCAGATAATAGTATGTACATAACTCTGTTCTTGGTAAATAAAAACGAAAGGGCCACAGTAAGACTGTGCCTGATAAGTCAGTGGACAAATCTGTCTACATCTGTCCTTATGGAGCTAGAGTGGTTGATATCAAAATGCATGAAACTGTACTAATGGAAGATTTGTTCTGAATTTTAAGCAAATGGAAAAATGCTTAAGTATATATAAGAGGAAAGCTGGCATGTAGATTTTATTTTCTTTTTGTACATTTTTTTTCTTTACACAGTCTATAACATATCAAAAACTTTCTGTGATGGGGAAATTCAAGCTTGACCTGATTTGGTGGCATGTTCTATAAATTAGGACTAAACTCAATGTATACTTTAATTGACAAAGGGGATATGCCACACAAATGTATGATCTTTGTTAAATTCTTTTGTGTACACATATTTCTCAAAAAAAAGGCTCCCTAATTTTTTTTTTCTTTTCAACACTAAGGATCATAGAGTACCTTAGGTTTTTGTATTCCCTAGATGGAAGCAGTAGCTATAGAAAGAAGATAGGAAGTGAATTTCATTTTTTAAATGTTTCCATGGATTCCATTTAGACACACTTAGTTTATGTTCCACATGTATATGAAATGGGTAGTTTTATTTTTTTGTGGAAATAATTGTAATGTTGCTTCAGCTTTAGGTTAATAACAGGAAAGAAGTATTTATGGCTTTTCAAAAAAAGAAAATAATAAGGTTATTAACTCAATACAAAGTTAAATGCTTACTGTTTAGGATATGGTAAGAATCCCACCAGTTAAAATGCATCTTTGCTGAGTTGAGTGAAATTTATTATCTTGGGAAGTGGAACAAGGTATTCTTTGTGAAGGGTGTGGTCAACAGAATATAAGTAACAAAGTGAACATATAAAATAAAATAAAGCTAAACAATTAGTTCTCCAGTTGAATTTAAGCCAATAGCTGTAGCTTTTATAAGAATGGCCGTGTTTTAATCTAAAGGTTAAACAACAGGATTGTCTCTTGAATGCAGAACACAACAGTGGAGGAAAGGTATAAAAGGACAATGTGAAGTTATCTGAGGATTTTGTGGGGATTCTGACCCAGTCATTTTAGGTCCTTTCTCAAAAGAGTCCCTGACATGAATTGTAAATGTTGGCCACAAAGAAACAGAAACAGCACTGTACTCTTTGGATATCAGTATGGTGCATTCTAAAGCATAAAGACCACAGATACGTTTTTAACCAATGCTCCATGAGTGTAGGGAGGTGGGGCTAGAATCAAATTCACTTTGAACAAAAATGGCTGCAGACACATCCTGTTTCATTTAAAAGAGCTTCCCACCAAAAAAAGAAATGTTCCCCTTTAATCTCACCCTCTTAGTTTTTACTACTCCATGCAGAAATTAGAGGTCTATGGGGGTAGATTTTTTTTTTTTCCTGTTAAGCTATATCCAAATATTCTACCTGGAAGAGATGCCTCTTTTGCTTCTCATCAAGTAGGGTCTCCTATGATGCCAACTTAGACAATGGGTGCTAGATAAGCCTTTGTAAATTGCTCGTCTACATGGAAACTAAGTGGACTTGGTTTAATATCCAACATCCACACTGCAGCCAGGACTTCCTGGTGTAGAATGTATTTTACTCCACGCCCATCTCAGCCATAAATATACATTTCTGGGATGAACAGATCTATGATCCTGCTTTGACTATGGATTCTTATTGAATCAAATTGTAGTTTAAATGAAGTCAACAATTAACATGAGGTTTGCTTTTCTTTAGGGAGGCCTTGAATCTATTCACTCAGAGATCATTTGCCTGAAAAATACCCTTTTGCCGGAAAGGTGGAGTCCAAGGTTTTAGGAGATGGAAGAGTATTATTGTCCATAGGTCCCAGTGCCCTAGTTTTCTAGAGGTAGACAAAGGGGGACAATGGATTAGTAGTCTGACCACAAGTGTTTGCCGAGTGGGGCAATAGATTAAAATGTATCTTGGCCTCCATTTGCACATATGTGTTTAAAGAAGTAAATTGTACAAAATAATCTACTCACCTGTGTTTTGAAGTAAAAACATTTTTACTTCGATGAGCTATGCTACCACTAAATATAATCTGGTGTACACTTAAGAATTGGGAAAAGCATCTAATAATTGTGTTACTAATAGTTATGATCATGTTTATTGAGTACATTTGCATTTTGTAACTGAATCTTAAAAACATGAGTGAATTCCAATACCATTTTTTTTTTTATTTCTTTTTAACGTGGAAACTGGAGCTTAAAGATGTCAGTTAACTTACACAAGTCATAGATCTAGAAACTCCTTGGTTGGGATTTTTAGGGAAGACTTCCAGACTTCTCATCTCGGCCTTCCTGGACCTAGAGAACCCCACATCACAAAGTGCATTTTGTATAGGGAGAAGTAAACAGGAAAGTGTGATTTGTGAACACTGAGAGGGGTTCTAGTTCATGTTTGAAGACTACCTGTGATTATTGAAGCATTCCTTGTTTATCTCCTCAAAAATAGAGACAATAAAGCACGCATGACCAAATAGTGAAGTTCACCTGGATCTGTGTCCTAATCACACATCTGTGCAGACATTGATGGTGTTTCTCTATTGCTGTGTGGACATCTAGTACAGAGTTCTGCCTTCATTAGTGCCCGATTCTCAACAGGTGCTCAACACCTCCCTGAATAAATGAATAATAATGGAATGGAATACTTCTCTAGAATCAGGTCGCAGGACTATCTATCTTCATACTGTGAAGTTTTACTAGATGTTAGAGTTTATTTTTATTTCAAAATTTTTCATCACCATTTTCAAAACTTAATATCACTCTGATAGTCTAACTATTTTGTGATAATATTATTCAATATTTATCTCAGAACAAAAATAATTTAAAGTCCAAGTAATTTGAAAGACCACTTATAAAGATAATGTTCAGAAGTAAACAATCAATCTTGTTAAGAATTAGAATATATAAACTATCAGAATAACTGGTGTCATCTGGGTTGGAGGAAAACTTTAGGGAAAAAGTAAAAACCTTTGGATAATAATGCTTCATGAAACCTGGAAATATACAGTGTTGCTAGAGGGTAGAGTGGGAGTGATCATTTCCAGCCTGAGGCATTATCTCTAGCATCCTTGTAATAATGACTTGGCTTGCTTAACTTCGGTAAAATTAATTGCCATAAAGTTGTGCTGATTTTTTTAAATCCAGGCCTATCTCATGCTGAATGTGGGGTAGAAGTAAATTTCCAATAATAGTAATGCTTTAACTCTCTAAGAAATATTTTTTTTCATATCCTCTCCCTGAAATGACACTCATTTATAGTAGTAATTTCCTGTTCCTCAGTATGTCTACCACTTAAGCATCTAATCTGGTGAACTGATATTAAAATACCATTCAATTACATTACATAGTTGGAATTAAAAGACCATTTTAAAAATGCCTCTATCCCACAACCCACTAGGGCTTAAAACCAAACAAAGTATCATAAAAGTTTAACATAGCCAAAAATATCATTAGTCTATAAACAAGGCCACCCTCCAGGTTAAAAAAAAAAAAAAAAGAAAAAAGAAAAAAAATCTTAGATTGTGGAGGAAATCCTTAAATTCAGGATGGGCTTCAAATACTGATTGATTGGCCGCTGTAATGCTAATAAATTCTAATAAGAAGTAAAACTTCCATAGCTATAACCCAGGTTTTGAAACATGATTATATTTGTTTAAAAGTCCAGAATAAAAATGATTTGTGATGAAAATGCAGTCAGGGACTTTTACATTAAATAGTTGGACTGATACTTTCAAAACACCCTTTTTATGATTTTTGAAGAAAATAAAAGGCATAAGCTAATTTAAAACTTTTCAATGCCTATCATTTTCCCCTTGTTAATTGGTTTTACTTTTGATTTTTCAATCTAATTGAAACATACCTGTTTTCTATATAACAGTGAATATGCAATCAAAGACAGTAAGCTTTATTAAAATAAAAGAGCATTCATTGGGATGTAATTAGTTTAACTTTGCATCTATTTTTATTTGCATAAAGCACAGTTTCTCTGACCCCTGGCTTCAGTGATTTGGACAGCTCATCGTCAAGGCATGCTGCTTTCATAGCTTGCTTGCATTTCCTCCCTTCTTTCTTCCTTTCACCCCTCCCTCCATTCACACATCCACACTCATCCAGTTAACATTACTGTTGCTGCCATTCTTCTCCCTACACCTTCATTATGGCATGATCTAACTTGACCTGCACACTGTTGTTGAATTCCATTCTAAAATCTTCAGTCTTCATCTTCTAAACCTTCATACCAGCAGGAGGTAGGAGTTATTACTACCATCATTTTATAGATGAGAGTAGAATGGACTGCTTGAAAGTTTGATGGTTTTAAATTTTGTTTTGTTTTGTTTTGATTTGACATGATTTTGATCTCTCAGAAATCTATAATGCCAGCACCTCAGGAGGCTGAGGTAGGAGGATCACAGTTGGAAGCCAGCCTCAGCAATTTAGTGAGGCCCTAAGCATCTTAGCAAGACCCTGTCTCAAAATTAAAAAAAAAAAAAAAAAAAAAAAAATTAAAAAAGACTGGGGATGTACCTCAGTGGTGAAGTGTCCCTAGGTTCAATTCCTGTTTCAAAAAAAAAAAAAAAAAAAAAAAAAAATCATTTCTGTGGTTCAAGTCTTTAATCTCAGGTAGCAATGATATAACAATTTATCACTGCTGGAGTTACTGAACTGGCCAGGATTAATGAGGTCCTGGTGATCTACAGCATTTGAGTTAAACTAACTTATAATATGAAGCAGTTATTGAGGACCATTATGGAAAATAGTAGGGGGCCACAAATGGATTATGTCCTATAGAAATTATACTAGAAATGTGTTTGATTGCTATATTTTATATGAATAATTCAGATTTATAAATTTTATTTAAAAACTTTAAGAATAACATATATAATACAAAAGGTTTTTTTCCAAATAAAATTTTATTTTTATATGAAATATCACAGAAAAATACTTACAACAGTGAGTACTAAATGAAACTTGTATCTGCTATGTCTTATTGGTAAAAGAACCTTTTTTATTGAGCATGGTGGCAAACACCTGTAATCCCAGTGACTGGGGAGGCTGAGGCAGAAGGATCACAAGTTTCAGGCTAGCCTCAGCAATTTAACAAAACCCTATCTCAAAAAATAAAAAAGGTTTGGAGATGTACTTCAGTGGTAAAGTGACCCTGGATTTGATCCCCAGTACCAAAACAAACAACCCGCCCCCCCTCATTTTTGAAAAATGAAATATGACTTTAATTATGTAAACCAAATGGCTATCTTCATACACAAAAATTCGCACATTCATATCATCTCTTAGTCTAGTAGCTTTGACCTTGGTCCTGTTAATGAGGGAGTGTTGGATAGCCAGGTGACACTTACTTAATAATACTTCAAATACTCTAGAGGAATGTAATGTCCAAGGAGATGTTTTCTCCTAGTGGACCTGCTGGAATCATTGGGGACTTGGCAGACACAGGTCAGGGACACTGCACCTTGCTTCTGTCTCCACCTGTGCTGAACTTGTGACGTCTTCTGACTCTGCAGGAACCTTCCCTCTGCATGATACCCTCCAAGATGACCAGCGCTCACCCAGAGGAGGACGCTCTGGACACCTTTCTGCAGTACATTGAGGATATGGGGATGAAGGCATATGACGGCCTGGTGATTCAGAATGCCTCTGACATTGCCCGAGAGAACGATCGCTTGAGAAATGAAACAAACCTGGCCTACCTGAAGGAGAAGAATGAGAAACGCCGCAGACAGGAAGAAGCCATAAAGCGGTAAATATAATAAGCATGACCTGGGCTTTGCACACCAGGGAGTCTGTGAGTGCTGCTCGGGCTGTGACGTTGTCACCTTGTCAAGAAGGGGCTCTCAGAGTTGGCTGGACTTGATGAGGGGAGGTGACAGTGGCAGCTCCACTGTCCAGCCTGCTGACAGGGTTCTTCCCTTAGCTACAAGTTACTTGCATGTATGTGGTGCTTGTGGAGGTTCAGCTAGGCTTGGAAAGAATTCAGCTTCCTCCAAATTAAGGCTCGTGCTCAACAACCTCTGGGGAAGAGCACAAGAGAACACACCACCCCTCTAATAGCTAAAGTTTGATGTAAAACCCCACCTTAAGGGCCTTTGTTTATTGCACTTACCTTAATATAAGGATCAACTTCTCCCCAAAATATGACCAAATAACATTAATAATTAGCCTCTGATGGCCTCTGGAAGAGGCAGAATCCTCAGTGTGTGCTCTTGGATGAATTTAACGGCTCTTCCATCTCTTATTTGGTACCAACTATCCTAGGTTAGTTCAAATGAATTATATTTATGGTGCAAAACCTAACAGCTCCAAGCTAATAAGCCTGGCATTGCAACCTTTCAAATCCCAGAGGCTTGGGAGGCTGAGGCAAAGCCAACCTCTGCATCTTAGCAAGGCCCCAAGCAACTAAGAAAGGTCGTGTCTCAAAATAAAAAAAAAAACAAAACAAAAGGGTTGGGGATGTGACTCAGTGGTTAAGTGCCCCTGGGTTCCATCCCTTGAAACAAACAAACAAACAAACAAAATTGAGGTTAAGTGTCCTGGGGCACAGGCACCAAAAGAAGGAATAAGTTTTGGTTTTTCAAGAGAATGTTAGTGTTTTAAGCATATATTTGCCCATGGTACACGTACT
Organism: Callospermophilus lateralis; assembly: GCF_048772815.1. NCBI lineage: Eukaryota > Metazoa > Chordata > Mammalia > Rodentia > Sciuridae > Callospermophilus > Callospermophilus lateralis. Next base: position 12,717,472 of record NC_135313.1, on the reverse strand, counting down.
CACCTGTTGTGTTTAATGGAGTCCTGCTTCTTCAGTGAATCTATTTGCTAAATGTAAAAATCTAACATAGGAAATAATTTCATCAGTTAGCCCGGTAACTGAAAATAAGCTATTTTGGTATTTCATGCTAGATTTTTTCCTCTAATTTGGTATTAATATTTTGTATAATCTGTGAATATTATGACATAAAATATTATTTTAAGATAAGTTATTTATGCTTATAGGGAACTAAGCTAAGAGTAAGATTGTGTCACTCCAATATTTTGTGAAAATTAATTTTATATGAGAGAGAGTTTGGAAAAAACACTAGAAAGAAGTGTTGTGGAAGACTTTTGAAAGAGCATATTCTTGTGGACTATTAAAATAGGAATGTATTCTATTACTAGGTCTAAAAATATTTGCACAATTATGTAGTTGATAAACATTTTCACAATGCACATGTTAATCTTTAAAATGAATTCACTTGTTGTTGGGGACTGTGTTGGTTTTTATTTCTATCATTTCTCACACTTAAATGCCCTTAAGAATCCCCTCCCCACTCAGACTATTTCTAATGGGCTTCTGTAGGTGAGCATTTTACTTTGGTTTCAAATTTGAGTTTTTCAAAATTCTAAACAGAAATAATGGCCAACATGATTTCTAAGTAACTTCAGTTCTACAATCTGGAGTTTCCTAATTTTGGTGTTAAAACTCAACAACTACTTCTTTTTATAAGCATATAAATGAAATTATTTGCTGAATCATTCTATTAGAATTTACAGGGCACACATATAATACTATATTTATCCATACTAACATCTCCTGTTTTATTAATAATATTCAGCATATTTCTATCTAAAGATCTATAGAAACTAATAACAGAAATGGATAATTCTTAGATGGTTTACTGTAAGGTGTTCTAAGGCGCATAACCAACAGTACAGAGGAAGTTTAAAGTCCAAGACACACAAAACAAGAATTTGTATAAATGGAGACATGGTGAAACCCTGTCACTACATAGGTGAGGTCTGGAATGTGAACTTTGAGTTGGTCTCTACTGGATTAATAAGCAATACTTTCCAGAATTATAATAGAAAGCATGAAAATAAAGACAGCTCAGGACACACATTGAATTGAGAAGCAGCCAAATGATCTGAGCACATTTACTTCCCCATCACCCCACCTCCTAAACAGAAGCTGATTGAACTACTCTCAATTTGAGAATAGAGGGGAAAAAAGAAAAAAAAAAATGGGAAGGAAATCATCCCTCATGTTATGTGCTAATTGGTAAGAGCTTATGGTGGTTTGGACTAGGATGCTAACATTAGAGTTGATATAAAATAATCAGAACACAAGCAACATCTGAATTATTTGATTGATGAATGTAGGAGTTGGTAGAGGAAGCAATTAAAGATTCCTTCTCTTGTTTTCTATTTTATTTTGATTTTGCTTAGACTGGACAATAATGTTTTCACCTAATGAAATGGCAAAGACTTAACGATGAGCAAGTTTAGGATCAATTATTGGGGAGCTCCTGCTCACCTTGTTGGAGCATATTTGTGAAGGTCAATTGTGTGAAGCCTTTTAAGGACCCAAGTGGAGAGTCTGAACAGACAATTGGAGACAGAATCTGGGGGTTTGGGTAGAAATCTAAGCCAGAGGTATAAATGTGACAGCCTTACTCTCTACGTTTAGCACTCAGGAGCCTGGAGGAGAGAAGCAGTACTTACGTTTAGACTGAGGTGATGAAAGAACCCAGAACTCATTCTTGGGGCATCTAATTGCTCATTTAATGGGACCAGCAGAAGTATCTAGTGGAAGTGCAGTTACAATTAGTGAGAGGGCAGAAGAACCACAAAAAGGCAAAGACACCTCCAAGAGGAGTAAAAAATGACTGGAGAAGAGGGATTTTGCGGATAGATCAAATGCACGGAAGCCTGGAAAGTCACTGTTGCCTTTTACCGATTTGGTGTTAATAAGAACAGTGTTTTGGGAGGAAAAATCCCACTGGAATCATGTTCATAAGAAAAATAAGAAGAGAATTGAAGCAAAATATAGAGAACTATTTTGAGGACTTTCAAAGTCAAAAACTGAAAAAACAATTATAGTAGTTATGTGGCCAGTGTGATTTATGGTTTTGTTTTAATTTTGTTCCAGTAGGAATAAAGAAAACTATATGTTGATATCAATGAAACCATGGAAAGGGAAACATTGGGGACTTAGGGAAGAAGATTTACTGTGAGCATGTCCTTGAGTAGTTGGGAAGCACAGACCGCTCCGTGGTAAAAGAAAAGGTGCTCTAGCTTATGGATGAATGAATGAGTGATGAGTGAATGACAGGCTAAAAACTAACCCTAGAAAGGCCTCTACCTGGTCCTCTAAGGCCATAGCATGAACTTAAATCAGGAGCCAAACTTTAGAAGAGAAATGTGTTGGAAAACCAGGACATCTGAGAATAAGTAGTGGAAAAAGAGGCAGAAGGGTCAAATTACTGAACAGTGCTGTTTTCTTGCCTTCCCAAAGCTTCATACAGCTAAAACTGCAGAATGAAAGTAGAAGTAGGAGCCTGAGGCTAAGGACAAGCTCTGGTTGGAAAACAGTGTGCTGGGAAGATAACCCAAGGTTGCAAGCCTGTTTTGTGCCCGGGTGGATAAGGCAATCCACGGTGATTACCCACAGCAGTGAGCCTTACTCCCCGGGAACTACCCACACTCACCCCTCACCTCAAAGGCAATCACAGGGTAAGATTGGATGTTAATGGTAAAAATAACAGGCAGACATACAGGAGACAGTCCTGAGTGAGGTCAGTCGTAGCCCAAAGGACGGTCCATTAGTGTCCTTGTAATTGTTACATGTGCCAGGAATGGAAAGATGCAGTACACTTGTAGATGCTTTCTACAACTCTTTCTGCTCTCTCTCATTTGCTCTACCTCACATCCTTTTCTGGAATTTTTGTTGAAAGTACAAATATCTCAGAATACTATTAGAGCCTTTCCAAAATTGTTGATGCTTTTCTGATTTCCTTTGTCCTCCCCTGCCTCACCACCTCAAAAGCAAAATCATGCACAGCATGAGGACGTAGATGTCTCTGGATATCATTGGGGGAGACAGCTACTCAGAGAAAAGAGAAAGAAGTCAGATAAGCTATGGTTGGATGATAAGAGGAGTGGGGCTTAAAGACCTCTGTCACTGCCTAGGGAGAGGGTATCTCATCAGGTGGTGCAGTCTCAGCATTTATAGTAATGTACAAATTCAGTTTTATTTTATTCACAAGGCAACCAGTGTCCTGAGATTTTGACAATTTGAAAGTAATAATAATCTTTTTTTTGTCCCTTTAACATACATTTCAGATGACTTAACTTTTCTTTTCTTTTTCTTTTTTTTTGAGAGAGAGAGAGAGAGAGAGAGAGAGAGAGAGAGAGAGAATTTTTTAATATTTATTTTTTAGTTTTCGGAGGACATAACATCTTTGTTTGTATGTGGTGTTGAGGATCGAACCCGGGCCGCACGCATGCCAGGCGAGCGTGCTACCACTTGAGCCACATCCCCAGTCCGACTTAACTTTTCTAATAAGAAATGTATTTTTAATTCTTTGAGAGAGTCCAAAGCCTTACATAGGTGTTCAGGGGTTCCAGAAATGGTAACAGATGCAGAATACTCCCAGCCAAATCTAACACATATTGTCATATATTTTCCCATGAAGTTTATGTCAAGTAAAGAAAATTCAACATGGCATTAATGAACACAGTCTAATTAATTAAACTTATTTAATGTCTCTCCTGAATGCCTTTTAAAATAAATACTATGATTTAATATATAGGCTACAAATGCCAAAATTCTAAAGAGGAAGGATGTTTGACCTTGAAAAGGCATTGATGATAATTCTCTGTGAAATATGCCAGTTGCAATTTCAGAAATGTGCAGACTGCCAAGGATTGCTTAAAAAATGGAAATAGGATTTCATATGATTGACCTTCTGGATCACATATGTGCTGAAATGCCTTTTGTGCTGAAGCTGGGAAGCTTAAAACACTGAGCTCTTAGAAAGAGAATATCCTCGTCGCTTTCTCAACAATCTAAGTCACTTAGACTTTCTAAGCCCAATTCCTTATTTTTAAACTAACTTGAGCCCCTTGTCACTATTAACTTTCTTATACCTTCACTTCCATTTCTCACATGGGATTTTACTGAAAAAGCTGGTTCAGTGAAAAATACTAAATAAATAAAAAGTGATGCTGTTAGTGTTCTTCTTAACAGCTCCAAATAACATTTGGTGTGAAAGAAAGACTTAAGAGGGTGAAAAATTAATGGAGAATTTAAAAAAATCTTTCTGTGGTTCATCTTTTTTGCTTTTAAAATCCTAATGGTTTTGTGCAGGCACTGTTAAATGAAATTAATTTTTCATTAAAAAAACTATAAGAAAACAAGCATGCAAAACCCATAGCTTCCAACTAAGTTCACTCTAGATGGATTACAAAATCCTATTTGTCACGTGAGTAGGGGAAAGTAAGAAACAGGTTTGAGAGTGTATTGAATCATTGACTTGGCTCAGAGACTAGCCAATAGGAAGGGAACTGACCAGTGAGAACAGAGTCTGGCTGTATTCTGTAAGAATGATGTTCATGTACCTGTTAGGTTCCCTGGACTTTCACTATGAGCAATCCTGTGTTCAGACCATTGGGTCAGGATATTCATTGAAGGTGATGGCCAATCAAAAGACGATCCTACACACCCAAAGTATGATTAGCATTTAGGATCCCCTTCAAATATATTTTCTTTCTGAATTCTGGAACCAGCCCCTGCAGCATCTCATTTTGTTTTGGTCATAGTATTTTGAAAACAAGGAAATAGCCCTGAAACTAAAATTTGTTCCCAGAACATATATTTCTGACAATAATTTTATTATAGGAAAGGGGCTGGGTGTTTTTTTCCCCTGATAATGCAAATGCTACATTAGTGAAATTTCCCCAAACATTTCGAGTCTGGAAGACAGCTCTAGACTTTAGCAAAGTGGTTTTGACACAAAGGACTACTTAGGCTGATTAGCAACGTTTCTATTCCCTGTGGATGCCCTCAAGGGATCTATCTGAGGTTATATTTCCTCTTTAAAAGTGACAGTCAGAAATGGAATTAGATTACTTACAGCTTCTTTTTAAAAACACACGCAATTTCCTATTAGTAGGTATATTTGAAAGTTATTTATATTTGAGGGTTTCAGAGTTCTGTTTTGCAGAGAGAATCAAAAGACCCTGATGTTCTTCCTTTGGGTCATTAGAAAAAATAAAAATATTTGCCTTTATTTTATTAACACGTTGCTTCCCCAAAAGCAAATGGTTGTGACAAAGTAGTGAATTGGTTATTATTTTAAATGATTTCTTTACCCAAACACATAATTACACTAAGGGCTCCTGGAGAAATATTAGCTGTAACATAAATCTTTAGATTTCTATGGTTTCTGGAATCATACCATGATTGGTGGCAGAAGACTATGGAAGTAGGGAACATTTATGGAAGTAGGGAACATTTATTGAAGTGCAGTTTAGTGAATGATGTGCTCATTGGGTGCAGCTCAAATTGCTACTTTGTTCACAAATAGCTAATCTCATTGGATTTGTTTTCCTTGGGGATTTGTAGAAAAAATGAAGCATCCTATATGTATATGAAAAGAGGTGTTGAAGCATTATTGCACAGGTGGTTGAAGACAGTTAAATGAACAAAGGTTCAGAAACACAGTGCTCAAATGTTAGGAATACTGGACAGCCAGACTTAGAGTATGGTGGGGAAGTGCTCTGCAGCTGGCCCCAAGTCCCCTGCTTCTCCAAGCACAGGAAAAAGCCCTTAGCCACACCATCCACAAGTAAACCCAAAGCTGCAGCTCCTCAGGGTCTGGCTGCACGCAATGATTCTGCTGATCTGATCTGATGTGAGTTTCTGACCTAATTTTGCTGTAGGACTTAGTGCTCAGGCAGAGAAAACAAGGTTAATGTGTTGATAAGGGGCGAGATTAAACAGCAGACAGTATCTTAATAACCCTCTCTAATTTTGGCTTCCTCGTGTGTTTGTGATTAATTCAAATCACATTTCTATTAATCATTTCAGAGGACCACAAGCTGGTTTGCTTGTTTTTATGTTAAAATTGTGCATCCGGATTGTCTTTGTCAATGCTAAACAGTATATTCAAGCGTGGGAGTAATTTTGATCATAGTACCAAATGCATGGGAGGTTCTTATTCATAGAATCATATGATTAGAAGAGAAAATTCAAAAACTTGCTTTATCCATGCCTCACTGATTCCTCTTTTTTTTTGTTTTTTTGAGGCAGAAACTATATTTGCAAAACTGATTCTTAATAACTTAATTTATATATTTTTGAGTGCTGTTGATGAAAGTGAATAATTTTGTTGAACGTGTATCTAAGGACACTTCCATGCAAATGTGGTGTCTCTCTTGCTGGCCTCGTGTTTTCAGTAGAGGTCACTAACTGCCCTAAGATCATTAATCTGAATTTCAGAACTCATCAACTTACAATTTACCTTATGCTTATGTTTGTAATGGTGGTGATCCTTGACTTCTCATTCAGTCACCTGGCAGGACAGATAAGAGGCAGCATGGGGGGGAGGGCTTTAAGTCTCCTCTCCAGGTAAGCCTCCTCCACACTCTCCTCCCATACCTCTTCTAGAGCTCTTTGTATTGCTGGTTGTTTGAACTTTAATTATAGGCTGGACCTTGCACTTACTTTACATTCTAAGAAGTACAGTGCCTGTTCAACATATCAAATAAATAGACAGATGTTGGCAAGAGGAGGGGCTTTTCAGAATACAGCTGCATATGAGTCAGTCAGCACAAGAAGGAAACTCTGTGAAAAGCGAACCTTCCACATACCCAGTCCTGTGACAACTGAGTGATTTAGAGGAAACCCTTTGGACATTTCAAGGTAATCTTTCTCTTAGAACGACTGTTAAATATTTAGAGATGGTTATATGTTCTCTGTTCTAGGGCTATTTCTTTTGTTGGTTAGGGTATTGAAGGATATTCTCAATGTTTTAATTTTGAGGGCTTTTTAAAAATATTTTAAAAAAAACAGATAAGAAAAAGAAACCATTGTGGATCAAGGCTACGAGTCAAGGGATATTTCTTTTTGTGACTAAAAATGCGGTGTCTCTGGGAGAACAGGTTTAATATAACTATTGAAATGGCTAAAGTGGAGCCTGAGCATGCTAATAAAATTGCTCCAAGCCTTCTGTCCAACTGTAAGGTAGCCTGAAGAAAATGTCTCCATTATAAATGTATGGGTTGCCTTGAAATTAATTTAGTCATGAGTTGATAGAAGGCAAATCAACCCCCCCCAAAGATGAATCTCTGCTTGAAAGACCTGCCTCCAGTTAAAAGTTATTCTCAGTAATGCTCATATTTGCAATAAATAACAGAATATTCATGTCCATGCTAGAATATGAATATAACTAGCTTGCCGGGAAGCAGATGGAAAAAAAAAAAAAAAAAAGATCACTTTTTTTTTTTTAAAGAAAAGCACTTTGAATAATATGTACAAGGAAGACTTTTCAAAAAAAGCAAAAAAGGCCAGCATTTAAAATCCATTATTTTAATTAGTAAATTGCATTTTAGTCTTTGATTTGGAGCTAAGTATACCACTTAGCATATTCTGATGTTTGAATAAGAAATGAAGTGATTCAGCATTGAATGAAAAACATCACCAAGGAGACTTTTAATTTTCTTTCAGGTTGATGTTTATATGTGTTGTATAGCTATTCCATTTTTATTTGAAGTTTTATTAAGTATTTATTGAGCATTTATCATATGTGAGGCATTGTTCAAAGTGTTCAAGGTTAAAGCAGTGACCAAACAATAAAAAATGCTTGCCCACACGAGATTCACAATGTTGTGATGGTGACAGGGGCAGAAGCAGGGGAAAACAGACAAAAATCAAGTAAATACAAAATTAGAATGTGATAAATTGGGGATCGGGTCATAAAAGAGTACAACTTGAATGATTTTGCTTAGGGAAAGGCTCACAGAGGATGTCACATTTGAGTGAAGACCTGAAATATGTAAGGGAAGAAGCCAGGCAGCTGTCTGGGGCAATGGGCTTCCGGGAAGAAGGACTGACAAGAGAAGAGGTCAAGGTCCTGGGTAGAAGCATTGCTGGCATGTTGAAGGAAAGTCAAGGACATGGCTGGAACAGAACAGAGCAGGTGAAATAGAATGAGGTGGATGTTCACTCAGGCCAGAGGCAGTGTCCATTGATATTGTAGGGGCACGGAGGTCACTGATGGAGATTTGATTTTAACTCAGGGTGGAACTGGATGAGATGAATCCAAGGAGGATCATTCTGGCTGCTTTAGGCAGCAGCAAGGACAGAAGGAGGCACAGCAGTTTGGAGCCGTGAAAACAACTGGGCTGAGGGAAAACCCAGGCTAGGACCTGAGTGACATAAATGCTGGATGTAGTGGGAATGGAGATACATTTTAAAAGGTAGAATTTGCAGAATTTGGTGGCAGATTGGACAAAGGGTGTGAGAGTCCCATTAAAGGAAGCTATTTCCACAAACTGAGAGGGGGAAGACAGCAGAAGAAGTAGGTTTTGGGAAAGGTTTTACACATATTAATTTTGAGATGTTTCTTACGTATCTAATGATTGAAAATCGTTGTTCAAATTTTCTGGTTCATTTTTGACAATCTGTCGATATAAAATCAAAAATTTTAATAGAAATTTGAAATACTCTTATAAAACTCTAAAAGTCATATACATACATCCTGTTTGAGGAGAGACTTTTTTATTACAATAAGAAAAATGAATATGAAATGTACCCTCTTAAGCAATTTTTAAATGTACACTACAGTATTATTAGCTATAGATACAGTGTGGTACAGTAGATCTCTGGAACTTTTCATAGTGGGCAGATGAAACTTTATATCCATTGAATAGCAAATGGAGGGTAAGCGTCTGGATTAACCAGAGCAAATGAACAATTGCCTGCAGGTCTCTGTTTTGTGCAGTTAGTGGAGTCGGAGATCATGATTCTAAGAGCTATATGATCCACACACTTGGGGGCTTTACAATTCAGGGCACAGCTCACAGTCCTCCTGTAATTCAAGAAGCCAGATAAGAGACAGACATAAGCCTACACAATGCCTGACATTTTCAAAAAGGAAAATTGCTGTGAAACGGATAGTTTCAGCTATTATTAGCATTGGTCACGTTGACTTAGGGCTTTTGGGCAATGATGGAGACATAAATAATTAGTTTGCCAATTGATGCTCACAGGACATTTTTTCAGCTGGAATTTGGGTGTGGGTGAAAGGCAACAGAGTTTAGGAGGAGATTCCAGTGTCCAAGTTCAAGATGGGGTTGGTTTCTTTACTTGCTAGCTTGAGTGATATCCATTAAAATTTCTTGATTTTTAAATTTTTACTGTTTTTGTTGTTGTTGTTGGAAGAAACAATGTTCATTTTGTTCAGTTGTTAAAAGAAGCAACGGATACAACATAAATCTTTGGAGAAACTACGGGGGAAGTGGACATATAGCTATTTTGACTTGATAACTGCCATGATTTTAGCATTATTATTATTATTACTCTTACTGCTTTTCTGTCATTATTATCTTCATTTTCATCAAACAATGTGGCTACATTAATAATGACATGTGGCACTATGTTTGCAAAGGCTCTGCTCCACCTCCAGTAAAAACAGTATGGAAAAGGGATTGATGGCTTTGAGCATTTGCAAATGATACAGGTACCCATTACCCAAATATGATTTACTTTTTACTTTATCACTTTGTTTCACCTTATTATAAACATGTTTTGTTCTTTTTTTTTTTTCTAAAATAGTTAAAATGACAGAAGAAAACTTTTGGCATATGCATAGATTCCAAAATGATGCAATAAATTGTGGCTGTATATCTTGATTATTAAACCAGCTTCCAAAAGTAGGAAAGCTGTTTTTTGCACATAGTAGGTTTTTAAACATTTGTCAGTGCAGATTGTTTTGAGCTCATTCAGTGCACTGATAGCTTTTCAAGGGAACAGTTAAGCTGGCATATCATGTGATATTTACAATGAAATTTGCTAATAAATTTCTAAATATTTTAAGGGAATTACCTTGAAAGCTTTCCATCTTGGCACATGAACTATTAAATTTTCACTTTATGGAAATACATCTTTCTTTGAAATTGCTATACCATTTAGATATAACTGAAGAGCGATATAAATAATGAATTCCAGTGATAGAACCATTGTATCTACAGAAGCTAAAATCTCAAACAATTTTTTTCTTGGTGCTTGGCAGTTTGATTTCCCTTCGGAAGAGCAAAGTATTTTCAGAGTCACACTATAAATGCTGTTGCACGTTGCCCTTCATCTTGATTTGAGGATGCAGTGGAGGCTGGACCCATGGTGGTCTGCACTGCCCCATGTCTGGAGAAAAATGTCTACCTGCTTCTAACTCCTTGGTGCAGTCACTGTGACTTAGACATGTCCAGCTCTTTAAAAAAAGAAACCACACATGGATGGAGAAGCTTGAGATTTTAGGAATTTTCCTGGAGGAATGCTTAACTTCCTAGGATGCACATTGTCAGATTTCACATATAATTTTTAAAAAGTTGTTTGAGCGCTTGTTTATAAAACACAATTACAACAGTACTTGTTTGGGGAGATAAATGACAAAACAAGATGGGAAATCACTTGTCAAGCAAGTTATTTTCTAGGTCATTATGAAGAGAACATTTTTCTTCCCTAGCAGCTGGTATTTTATCTTATTTAGGGGAGCAACTGCATTTTGTGATTTGTAAATATAATGAACAGTAATGGAGAAATTTTTTAAAAAGATAATGGGGAAATATCTATAGGGATTAGAGCATGTGAAGATGCTTCTCTCGGAAGAAGGATGACAGCCCTTTTATCCTCCCCATTCCAGGTTTGAAATCCTACAGTAGGGGATATTTGTTCAGGGTGAGACCAGAATCTGAAATAATTCATCCTTACGTTTCCTTTAAGGTGTTTGAAGAAAAGATCATAATCAGTGTGAGTTGCTCTCTCCTGTCTAGAAGCCTCTGGATGATGAAGCAGAGCTAAGAGATGTGCAGTTCATGACTTTTATGTTGATCCTGAATCCTATTCAAAGTTCCCAAACCCCAGCAGATCCCAACTTCCCCTATATCAATAAAAAGAACATATTTTGTTTAGAAGAGAATGCCATGATGCATAACCCCGTTTCCGATAAAAATATTCATTCCCAGAGATTAGTTTTTTTCAAATGTCAAATATTGTTATTAGATTGTTTCTTCCTTTTTATGTAATTTTACTTTTTTTCTTCTTAATAACTTGGTAGGATTTTAATTATTTTTTTCAGCTTCCTTTATAATCTGTTTCAACTCCAATCCTTATTTTTAATTTGTTTGTTCTGTTTAGCATGCCCATAGTTACTTAAAAAGCCTAGGTATATCAGATAAAAACAAAGCAGGGGAACACATTTTCAAAACAGGGTACACTGTTCAACAGATTAAATGGGATAAAGAGAAGTGGGGGAGGGGGAGAGAAAATGACTGCCCAGTAAAAGCCTTTTTAGCAAATCATACTGAATCTCATTAATAAAGAATACGTCCACTAAAGCTGTACAATCAATCAGCCATGTGCATTAGTGATGTCTAGTCCAATTCAGGTAGATAAATTGTTCTTTAAGTGTCAGTCGGCTGCCACTCAAATCACAATACAAATAATACATGCCATGCTGAATTTCCCAATTCATGACAAATTTTCTTTTCACCGAGTTAGACTGAACTAAACAGGTGTAGAAGAGTGATATCTGTTTGAGTGAACACTGCCAACATCAGAAAAGAAAAAAAAAAAAAAAAAAAGGATAGCTAACTGGAGAGACAAGCAACAGACAAAAGCTGTGAATCAATTTACCAAAAAGTAACTGGCAGAGGGTAATCCAACCAAACGCCCTTGCCAAAAGTGTCAATTAAAAATTAAAAATACAGGTATGGTGGCACATGCCTGTAATCACAGTGGCATGGGAAACTGAGGCTGGAGGATAGCAAATTCAATGCCAGCCTCAGCAACTTAGCCAGGCCATGAGCAACTTAGTGAGACTCTGTCTCAAAATAAAAAAAATAAAAAGGGCTGGGAATATGACTCAGTGGTTGAGCATCCCTGGGTTCAATCCCTAAAACACAACAAAACAAAACAGAAATAAACCAGAAAAGCGTACTCGGTACAAAGTCCAAAACCTCAGATGAGAGCATTACTGTAGTGTATGTTAATGTAGCATTACTGTAGGTATCCATCATATGGAAACACTGAGACACAAGAAGGGAATAAAAGATAACAGGGAAAAAGTCACTACACACTTCCAGGAATATTTTAATTACAGAGACTTAGTGTGTTTTCTAACCATGCACAATTTCATTGACTAATGGGTAGCATGACTAATATCGTTCCAATGGATAGCTCCAGAAGCTCTCGTTATAAACAGATACTTTGAAAGACCCAATATAATATGGCTTTGTGAGGCTCTGGTTGGAATTGATACCACATGATTTTTCTAAGGAAGTCAATCTGTTTCACATATGACCTGAAAATAAAAGCACCTGCTTTTGAACCTACAGTGGAAAGGAAAATATTCTGTCACTTCTCACAAGATTAAAAGTCTCCAAGGAGAAATCGTGTATGTAAGAGAGCATTTTGAAATGAGGTGGAGGCACTGAGCCTGTGCAGCTGCAGAGCTGCATTACAGTGGAAGAAGGAGAGATTAGGGTGGTATTGGGTTTTAGGAAGGAATGCTTCTTGTGGATTTGTCATTAATGCAGTGACCCTATCTTTCAAGTCTTTTCATTTCAATGTGACTTAGAATTCTAAAAAGAAGTCAGCTTAAAGGTATCAGCACAATCCCTTGTATAAGTTGCCTTTAGCAAAAGAATCTCTATCTTTAATTTAACACAATTGGCAATCTTGGTTGGAGACAGAATGTGATTTAGTTAACATGAAAAGAGAATGACCTCTGTCCCCCAGAGTTGAATGAGAAGTTCAATTCCAGCTTGACAGTATGTATGAACTATTGTAACAACAATAACGGGAGAACAAACAAAAATGGCCTTGGGCAATATGGGAGGGATGGACAAATCCTCAGACAGAAGCCTGATGCTCTCCTGGACAAGTGTAGGCATATTTATTTCTTAATGTTGAACTGCAATAATGCATGCCCATGAGGTTACCTAAGTTACACAGATAAAACCCGGTTTAAGGATCAGGCTCACAATAAAACTATCTCTATGTGCAACTAGCAGCTCTTGTTAGTTGCTGATGAGGATGTGAAATATTCTGGTAGACAAGAAATAGTGTGAGGTAGATACATTCCACTAGTTTCAACTCTTAGAGAGGTCAATTTAGTTCATATAATTCTCATCCTTGTACTGAATTAATCATGAAGATATTATCACTAGTGGAAAAATATGTCCTTTCTATAAAATTTCTTATGAGGAAGATTTGGAGATATTGTATTCCTCATGTGTCTAACACAGTCCTCAGGTTACTTAAGTAAATGCAATGCATGCATTTAAGATCAGTCCAGATACTCAAAGTCAACATTTTATTTCATTTTGTTTATATTCTTGACTGAACTTTAGGGGAAAAGAGAGTGTCCATTACCCCTTTGAAATTCTCTGTTTTTTTTAATTATATATTTTTTGATAGTAGAGTGTATTTTGATATATTATGAATACATGGAATATAACTTATTCTAATTAGGATCTCATTCTTGTGGTTGTACATAATATGGAGTTACACTAGTCAAATATTCATATATGAACATAGAAAAGTTATGTCAGACTCTTTCTACTGTCTTTCCTATTTCCATTCCCCTTCCTTCCCTTCATTCCTTTGTTTAATCCAATGAACATCTATTCTTTCCTTCCTATCCCCCTTTTTTGTTGGTTAGCATCCACATATCAGAGAACATTTGGCCTTTGGTTTTTTTTGGGAATTGGCTTATTTCACTTAGCTTGAGAGTCTTCGGTTCTATCCATGTATTGGCAAGTGCCATAATTTCATTCCTTTTTTATGGTTAAGTAAGATTCCAATGTGTATTTATACAACATTTTCTTTACCCATTCATCCATTGAAGGGTACCGAGGTTGATGCTATAGCTTAGCTATTGTGAATTGAGCTGTTATAAGCATTGATATGGTTGCATCTCTATAGTATGCTGATTTTAAGTCCTTTGAGTATATACTGGGAAATGGGATAACTGGGTAAAATGATGGTTTCATTTCCCCTTTTAAATTTTTTAAGATATATAGAAAATACTGAACTAATAAAATGCTATTTTGTATTAGAAATGTATTAGGGCAATGAACTAATTAATATGAATTTTTTAATCAAATTGTTTTTCTTCAGTATATCAAATTAATCAAATATTCATTTGTACATTTCCTCTAAATATTTTTCATCCTTGATTTGTCTTATTCAGATCCTAATTGTCATCTCAGTACAAAGCAAATATCCACATCAATAATACACCTCACCTCTTTAGGTACTGTAGCAAAAATCTTCCACTTACCCTGGCTTCAAAACTAAAATAGGCATTTTAAAACTTTTGAATATTGGCTTTTAAGACCTGAAGTCCAAGAGCTATGCTCTACCATTATCTGTCAAATTCTTTCTTTTAAATATCTACAATAAAGAAGGCATAAATGCATCAGCAGGCAGTGCAATTACGAATATTTACCCATCTAGACTTCAAAAAACTACAAGACTCAAATTATAATTTTCTTTCTTTTTTTTGTCAACCCATTTTAATCTATTTCCTTCTGCCACCCTTATTGCCTTAGTTCTCATAAAACCAAAGCACTAAGAGGAAATAAATTTGATATAAAGAGAAAACTAAAACGAGATAGAAGTGATGAAGGAGATTTTATCCAGTTCACTACAGAGCCAGAACTTTCCCCCTCTTTATCTAGTCTCTGAAAATGTATACATTGTAAATGATTCTGTAGACTCACTATGAATAGGAAGCCTTGCGATTTTGTGAATTAAAAATGAATGAATCAATATCTATTATAGTAACACTGACACACCTTAATTATTATAGCAATATCGCTTATGTAGAAGCCAAACATTTGGTAACATCAAATATAGAAATTACTTGTTGAACTGAGAGAGTATTCATAAAAAGGAGGCAGAAACATTTTAGGTGGTGAGTTCAAGTCTATGGAGAGATCATGTATTCTCCCACTGTGGAGTCAGTGAGGCCCACATCCAACAGAGATCTCCAACACAAGGAAACACAAAACAAGGAAATAGGTGTGTTCATACACAAGGTACCATCATCACCAGACACTTTTTGTTTGAACTATTCAGTTGGCATTCCAGATGTTTTATTTATATTTTAGTTTTTATGAGTATGAGGGTGGTGTGTGTGTGTGTGTGTGTGTGTGTGTGTGTGTGTTTGATCCATTAATGTTTGATGGATTACTCACAGAGCATTTCTCACCAGGAATTCATCCAACAAGTAAGGGCACTTCGGTTATTAAATTGAGATCTCATGTTAGAGGCCATTAAGCAAATTATTTAGTGCATTTTGCATTAGAAGGTTGGGCCCAAGTACAGTATTTTATAACTGGTTAATTTCATGCTACAATTAAATTCTTGACACACACACTTGGAGTGGGAAACTATGGGAAAGGTAAAATTAAAGAGGACTTTCTACTTGAAAAAGAAATTTTCTAAGCGGTCTACATTGCACATTTAAAAGGCATTTTTTTTTTGTCCTAGGATATAAAGTAACTGTTGTTAGAGAATGATCAAAACAGAAATAAATGCTTTTATTTTTATTTGCTTTGGGATTTTATAGAACCAGCAGGAGATTTATTTTATAATAGATATCAGCAGTCACCTTAATGAAGACAATTTCAAAGGCAAAATTTTATTTCAAATAATGAAAATGTACTAATTTGATATATGTGTTATATACATTTTTAATTTTCAATTTGATGACCAGATTGTGAGAAGGTTAAATACTGTGTGTGTGTGAGTGTGTGTGTGTGTGTGTGTGTGTATGTGTGTGTGTGTCTCAAAGGGGGGGAGGAAGATATGGAAGTATAAGCTCAAACTTAAATTCATTGGGGTTTCAATCATCCACACAAAGAAAGATAAGGAGTTAGTGTGTAAGAAATAAATTCTTAATAATTAAAATCAAATGATAATTATGATATTCTCTGGGGAATTAGTTACACATGACAGTTATCTCTTGTTTTCTGATTTTTTTTTAATTCTGCTTGTTTGGTATCTTCATTGTGTAGCTTCGAAGCAAAATTTTAGTCCTAACTGCTGGTTGGGATTATGGACAAATTACTTAGACTTTCCGGGCTACAGTTTTTTTTTTTTTTTCTGTGATAAAACAGTATTTATAGATTAGAATATCTATAAAACAACAACAACAAAACGATATCAGTTACATGGAGGGCTTAATAGAGAATTGAGAGTAAATGCTAAGTGAACTGAGACCCCAACCACTCAATCCCACACTTCCAGGGTAGCCCAGGAATTCGCTCAGTCCTCCATACCTGGGTTAATGAACACTTACAAAATATAGTTGAATGATTTTTAAAATTAGCTATTTTTAAAATTGGTTAATATCATTAGATCTTGTTCAGGGATGAACAGGAAGCTTGTCAGGTGGTGAAAATCTGAACAAATGCTCATTCAACACTCACCCTTTGAAAAGAACTCCCTTGACATAACTAGTGTTATGATCCTCAAAATTATAAACTATTCTTTTGGCTTGAAATTTGTGGCAAATAAAAAAGACAACATATTATATAGACCTATTACAATAAGTCATTCTTTGTTTTACTGTGAGTGATTTTATTAAACCCAATCTTGATAAAAAGTTAAGATTTCCGTTGTTTTAAGAGTATACTTAAGTGTTACAAAGACTGAAGTGAAACCAGGAGTTTCCTGGTATTACTGTCTTAAATGAGCCCATTTAGTTTAGATTTTTGTTAGATATAGAAATCAGGTGGGCAATCCAATCTGGAATCTTTGAATAAAAGAAATGAAAAGTTTAAGAATTTTCTAAAGACTTTGAACAGTAAAGCTTTCTTTCCTATGAGTCCCTCCATACAACTCAAAATAGATAGATAAATGTTAGGGAATATCTAAGTTGGTTACATATTTAATGTTGCCAAGATAATCCCATTCAGTATTTAATACTTGGAAAATGTCCACAAAAATGGTCATTTTTTAAAATTGATAATGAGATACAAGTAATATTACTCTAGTAAACTGTATAATTTAAGGCAAATTTATTGATCCTCAGGGTATCTCAAGTTTCCTCAACTATAAAAATTATAATTATAATGCCCATATTGCCAGATGGCACTGAGGACCCAATTTAGTGTCATTTCAGTCCACTATTGCTGGAGAGGTCACTGCTTTCCAGCCACAGAAGATGCGTGGTTCCCTTACAAGGTCAATCTTTTCTCACACCTGTGACCTTCATGTTATTTATCATCTGCACCTTGGACAGGTCCCTATGGCTCTGTTCGATCTCAGCTCAAGTAGACTTCTCTGAGACTTTTTGCCATTGTCATAGGCATTATTGTTTGTCTTTTATTCATTCCTATAGTACTCCCTGCATAACATTCAAACCTTTAATGCATCCTCTGAATGTCTTGCTTTCTTATGTAAATCTAAACTGAGTCAAATAATGATAAGACCCTGGCCAAGAATCCATTCAAACACATGGGAGTCTGGTGACCTGGAATATTTGTAAAGTGATTCAGATCTTTGCTGGAGTCTCACACGGAATAGCCAGAGGAGCTTTTCTTTCACAAAACCAAAGCGATGACACCCCTGTCAGTCTGCATGCACATAGGCAACTCAGGCTCTTCTCTCTCTACTCCCCTTTCTGGTTAAGCTTTTTATTGTGTAGATCAAAGTAACTTTTCTTTCAAATTGGGGAGTCTGATATGAATGCAAGATAGGTTGACTCTTCCTCCTTCCATCTTTGTGAAGTTCTTGAACTTTGCACAAGAAAACAAGTTCCTGGGCTGACTTAGCAACAAAGCAATCCTCTTCCTTCAGAAGGAAAGAAGGAAATAAGCTTAAAATAATTGTGATTTAAAATGTTCACTGTTGTTGCAGTCACAGTTGATTATCATTTTCCTCACTGCCAGCCTGAGTCCTTTGTCGATATAGAAATCAAGGTGGAGTCTTGGGAGATGATTTAAACAGTTCTGAATGTCACTAGTAGCTCAGTTTTTTTAAGAGCTTCCTCCCTTTACCTATGTTTCCTTACTCAGAGAATCTCTAGTTCCTGGGTCAGCATATGTTTTCAACAGTGTATTGTAGGATTTGCATTCCAAGGTTTTTGTTGTCACTACCCAACTCTGCTCTTGTAGTATGAAATCACCCACAAATGAACCTTAAATGAATAAGTATAATAGTGTTCTAATAAAAGATTACTTGAAAAAAAAAATGGTTGCAAGCTGGATTTGGCTGGAGGGTCATAGTTTTGCAACACCTGCTAATCTCTCCACTGGTTTTGGTCAAACTGTTGTCAAATTGTTTTCACCATCCAGGCCAATTCTTCAGAAAAAAATCTCATTGTATTCTGTCTTCCTCAAAGATGTGAAGCTTGAGCAAGCATTGTAAGAGTAGACTTTAGAGTGACTGCTGAATTCTCTTGTTGGATTATTGATCCAGATGCACAAAGAGCACATGGAGGGAGTTTTACAAGTTATAGGACAGGTACTCTTCAAGAATTTGTGTAATGGAAGAAAGAAATATGTAAGTAGTCATGAAGACTACAGTAGTGACTGACATTGACTTAGTGTTTAGCATATACCATATCCTGTAATTTCCTTACATCTTATGTCTATTTAGTCCAAATTATATTCCCATGAGACAGATTGCATCATTTTCTATTTAAAGTTCAGTCTTGAAGACTTCAAGAAGTTTGTCAAGATCACCTAGTTAGTCACTTAGCTGCAGAGTGAGGGTAGAGCTCAGACAGACTGGACATTAACGAATAGTTTTTTTTTTTTTTTTTTTGAAAAAGAAAAGAGAATAAGATAGTGAAGACGAATGCATTATTTTAGGGATGAGATTTAGGAATAAGCCATGGCTCACCCATCAGTTGCTGCTACTTGAGTCAAATAAGGCAAATCACAGGAGCAACCCTAACAGGATTCCAAATTAATAGTCTAAATACTAAACTTGTCTTTACATAGTGACACTATGGAGAGCCAAGGTGAATTTCTGAACTTTTTTTAAAAAGGAAATAAATGTTACAAAACTGAAAGTTTGGTCTTTGGGCAGCTTTATGTCAAATCCATAATATTATCTTCAGATTTCTAAGCAATTTAGCATAGCTGGAATTTAAAAAATTTCTATGAAATTCTATATGCCTATATATTGAGGAACAAAGAATTTTTTCTTTTTAAATCAATAATATCCTGGTAGCTGAAAGTCCCACTGCAATATATACCTCAACATAGCAAAATAGGAAACAATGAATTTGTGATTAATATATTTTGAATTATATACTAATAATCCATTGACTATGTTAAGATAAACTATTTTGAAAAAAAGATGATATTTGGATGTAGCAAATTTGCTTACAGAACCCAAGGGGAACTCATGCACAAGTGCTGAATATTTAGGCAAAACTCCATAAAGCTTCCTCTTAATTTTCTTTTAGAATTAATTTGAATTCTGGTGCATCTATCATGATAGTGCAGCGTATCAGAAAAAAATCAGTGGCACATTATCTACTTGCCATGGCAACCCCGACATCACATGGTACACACACTGATCTAGAGCCAAAGACTTCACAGGCTCTTACACACACACACACACACACACACACACACACACACACATACACACACTCCTCCAGGTCATATGACTTTGCCTATTGTCAGCAGCATTTGCCAGGGAAATGTGTTAACCTAAACTGATAAACTCTAGTTTATTCTGATTCCTGCAATTCTGTGCTTTCTTTAGATCTGTTCAATCATGTTTTTTTTTTCTCTCTTTCTTTTTCTCCCTTGTCTCCCTTCCTCTTTCTGATACTTTCCCTTATCTTAGAGAATAAATCATTTAAAGTTTTATTTGCTTCCTAAGATTTTATCAGAATAATTCTTTCTGGTAACATATCTACCACCAGGAGGGAAAAAAACGCATTTTGAAATGTTCAGGACCTTATTAACTAGCTATTTGTGTTTTAGAACCTATACCACATGAAGCCCTTAAAAAGACAGAAAAATCAGAAATGTCCATAGCCTAAGTCATTGGAATTTGCACAAGTTGCTTAGATTCAACTGTGTAAGGGATTATTACTTGCTTAGCCCTTATTTTAATAGCATAAAAGCCATTTATTAAGTAAAAAGCACTTTATTCATCCATCAGCTATTCACTCTGCTAGTTGGTCCCTCAAGAACCCTCTGTCATGGTAGATGGTACCTTCAACGTCTATTGTACACTGACAGTGTGCCTGCTGCTGCACAAAGTAAGCTGCATAAAGTAACTCAGGTTCCATGACATCAATAATTGTTACTATTGCTACCTCCACTCTATAGGTAAGAAAACTGAGGCACATGATCTCAATTAAGACCCTAACCGTGATGCTGATTCTTTAATTCAAACCCCAAAGATAAATACAAATATAAATAAGAAAACAACAAACAAACAAATCCCACAAATTTAAAACTCTCTCATGCATATGAATGTTATCTCTTAAAAATGGTGGTTCTGTGTTTTTCAGAAGTTATTTCAAATGCCAGCCTAGCATTGTAATCCACTTGGATTAAACACATCACAGTTACATGATCGCCATATGCTGCTGCCATAGAGGAATCATACCTCATCAACAAATGGTAGATTCCTGGCATTCTTTCAGACTTTCTGTTTACATATTGGTTTAATTAACAAAATTTAATTTTTTAGTTTCTTGCGGGGACTCTGATTCTCTGGTTTAGCTTCAAGAACATAAAGGCAGCAGATTCTACAAACAGGTAACTCCCCAGATCCTATGTAGGGTAATTAATGATTCTTATGATTTTTGCTAAAGTTTTGAACTTCAAGGGAGTCCATTTTCAATTTCCAGTGTCAGTCAATCAGACTCTAATGCTGTTTACCAAGTAATCACATTTATGTGCAAATGTTTTTAGTTAACAGCCATCCAGTAATTGTCTGCCTCTAAAATAAATCTCTCTCTCTCTCTTTCTCTCTCTCTCTCTCTCTCTCTCTCTCTCTCTCTCTCTCACACACACACACACACACACACACACACACACACACACATTTTCTCTTTCTCTTTTTTTTGAATGAGGTTGTTTGTTTGTAACCATTTTGGAAATGATCCAGAACAAAAATGTCATTAGCGCATTCTGGGAATTTATGTGCAAATGCATTTATTCAATAAGAAGTCCACTTATAAGGCAAAATATGTTGCATATACAAAAAAACAAAAACAAAAACAACCTGAAATATTGAGGATCTAAAAATAGGAAGAGTTGACTAAACGTTCCTATCAATGAGCAAAGTAATCAGATTTACATGAAATTTGAGACAACAATAGTAATATTTCTATGATAAATACTATGTGTTTATGAGTGGCCATATAATTTATCTGATGATAGGTTTTAAAGCTCTTGACTGCAGAAGCTTATCAGTGATATTTTATATATATTTGACTGTGCTTTGCATGCATGTTCGGATTCATTTAATAGAATAAGCAATGTAAATAAAATTATAAACACACATGCACACACACACGTGTGTGTGTGTGTGTGTGTGTGTGTGTGAATGAATGAATGTATGTATTATCTTGAGAGCTGAAATCATATTTGATTCACTTCTATACATTCCAAAAGACCACTTAATGTGACAGTTCATTTATTTCAAAGGCAAAATAACCTTGACTGAAGTAAGGTATGACTCATTCCCTCCTATTCCATCTATGATAGTTCAAACATTAACAGTCCAGAGCTGATAGGGCTTCTTCACCAGGTTTTGCCTCCAGACTCCTTTATGATTTGGTTTTATCTTTTCCTTGCAGATTCCCTCTTCTGATCTCAGATGGTACTCCATGCATCTCTTCCCACCATATCTTCATTTTAGCCATCAGGAAGGGAGAGTCAGGCTCCTTTATTCTAGAGCATGACCCCAAACTGTATTTTCTTTTCACTCAAATCACGAGTGCAAAGGAAATTGGAAAATGTTTTTAGCTGTGCAAGAAAATGAATATTGATTGAGCATCTAAATCTCTGCTTGAGCCATTGTTAAGGGTAGAAAATATATGCATGGTGCTGAGGGCCTTATAACCACCTCAAGGTCTAGAAGAATATCTTAGGTTGGGAAAAAACTTTATTTGTTGTAAAGCAAGGAAAAAAGCACTATAAATATAATGAAACAAATATATGATAAATATCTATGAAGAGTAATTATGTCAACTTCATTAATTAATTCTATTTACTTTTAAATCCATTTCTTTTGAAAACAATGATTATACTGAACTTTTTTGCCAAAATCTAAGAATATGAACATTTTCTGACAAAGTATAGTCAACCATAAGTTAAATGCAAAAATATAGCCAAATATTTTCAAAGCAAATTACAAAAGGTACTTTGAAATTTTACAGCAAATATTGTATTGAATGATACAGTTGTATCTTTTAGCTTATTCTGCATGAGTAGAATAGGGATATTCCAAGACTAAATGATTGAATGTTCTTTGAATGTTTTGAAATGGTCTTGAATAAATGATATAAAAGTTGTTATGGTTAAGCTGTTGACTTGTTAAAACATCCGCTGATTTCATTAACTTCTATTTTTCAAAGATCAGTATTTATGGCATGTAGAACTGACTGTGAATGGAACGATTGGGAGTAGCATGTATCTCTCCAACTATCCATCCATGGGCCAGTATATTCTAATACAAGGAATCACCATCATCAGACTGCCTGTGAGTCTTTTTCAGTAACCAAGAAGGGGTTTTGTAAAATACTGAAGAGAAGTGCTCTTTCCTTTGATGTAAATGGTGCTGTTAACTCATTAACCAAAAGGGTTAAACTCACATCTCAGAGGAAGAGACTGAAAATCAAATGTCACACCTAGAAACTTTGTTTCGGTGAAATACCTAGTCAAGATACTGCAAGGTATGGGAGTAGGATCTTCTGAATGGCCTTGGGAACAGCTGTCACATGCAATAGCTTCCTAGGGGGATTTAGAGCTGTTTATGATTTTCTATCAGCCCACAGCCAAGGTAACATGAGCTTTTCCACATATAAACAGAAGGAATAAATCTATTTTCCTCATGGAATTCTAGCACAAATTTCAGTATTTGGGAGCATAGGTAGCTAGCTGTTCCTAGTATTCAGAAGCATGACAAATGTGTAATTAAAAGCAAAAATTTGAAAAAAAATGATGCTTTGAGTTTCCATGATGGGAGATGCAATTCTTTTAGTTTGCATTCCACTGATGTGGTTGATTTTCTACTCTGTGTCTGCATTATTAGTAGACTCTGGAATGGATATCATGAATTCAGGGGTTTTATGTTACAACAGCTGGTATTTCCTGATAATGCATTTTCTCTGTGAACTTTCTCCTCTGAAGACTGTACAGTATTTCATAACATGAACATATATGGTGCTACCATTATAGATGACTCAAGTCACACACACACACACACACACACACACACACACGGAAAACCAGTGGTGGGAATGTTGAAGAAGTAACACTAGATCCTTCACATATGATCAGCATTCTGTGTCTGTGCCAGCTGTGAACACTGAACCTATCCTTCATTGGGCAGAATGCTATTGTTCTCAAAAGCTATTGTGCAACTGGCTAAGTGTGCTCTCAGACTAGCCTAAACATGTCATGGGATATGAAATGCTGTGTTATCTCACAATACTACTCTTTCTGTGTCTTGACTCATAGTTACCTATAGTTTATGACTTCTTCACTAGCCATTTTCATGGATGTTTTTGCTTTGTTTTTGTAACATTTCTCCTCTGCACTTACAATCCAGAGAATTGTCATTTGCTCCCATATATCTTCAATAAATATGCCCTGAAAGTAAGCTAAGCCAGGCATCATAAGTTGAAAACACCATTTCATTTTATTCAATATATAAGACAATAAGGTATCAGATAAGAAGGGAAAATGATCCACGTAAAGAGATTTTTTTAAAATGTAAGTATTCTGAAAGTCAACTGTGTTTGTATTATACATACAAATGAGGATGATTGAAATAAAAACTCCTGAGAGTCAAATAATGTTTTTTTTTTAATATATCAGTTTAAGTCTCCATAGAAGTAGTCAAATTGAAGTTTAAATAGTTTGATTTTTTTTTTTTAAATTGAACTTGTCTGGTCAAATATTCAAATTTCAAATTTATGCCTATTAATACAGCCACCTTTTTGATTTGGCTTTGTTTTAATAGAATAATTCATATATCATTCCTAATTATTTAAAAGCTTAAGCATATTCTAAAATTTTTTTCTGATTCATTTCCCTTCCCTATAAATCGTCATTGCAGTATCCTAAAGAAATGAAATTTATGCTATTGCAGCAACCCTTCTTGGCTTAGTCATACTTATGGAAGTGGATTTAAACTCAAGCATGCACACATTCATTCAGTTAAAAGAATATTTACTATAAAGCTGTACTAGACAGTGTTAAAGGTCTTAAACCCTGGAAACAGACAGATCTAGATTTAGTTTCTGGCACGATCACTGACACTTTTTGAGTATTAGTTTACTTTCTTGTAAATGAGACATGAAACCAGCTCTTTCATTAGGCAGTTGCAAGAAAATATGCATGGAATATGGCAGATACTAAGTACTGGCAAACGTAGAATGTAATTATTTACTGACCACCTTCTAGGCACTGTGATTTGCAACATGACTTGCTGGACACCCATCTCCAGCCCCCACATTCCTCATCTAGTCAAATTAACACACAGCAGCCAAATTAATGCGTCTTATACATTTTTTTCCCTGAAGGTTTCCATACTTTCCTTCCCCTATAAAAATAAAGGTCAAATAAGGCCTAGTACAGAACTTAAAACCTATTGGTTTCTAGGGTTGCCATAAAGAAAGTATCAAAAAATGGTCCTCTTAATCAAAGAAAATGTATTGCCCCACAGTGCTGGAGGCTAAGCTCAAGGTCAAAGTGTGGACCATGTTGGGTCCTTCTGAGCTCTGTGAAGACCTTCTGAGCTCTGTGAGCTGGTCCAAGCCTCTCTCTTGGTGGCGTGCTGACAACCCATAGCATACTTGGTATGTAGATGTCTCACTCTGATCTCTGGCTTAATCATCACATGATCTTCCTGCATGTGTCTCTGTCCAAATTTCCCTTTTTATAAGGACCTCCAGTCATATTGGATTAGGGGATCACCCTATTCAGGTGATGTATGACCTCACTTATCTAATTACATCTGAAATAACCCTCTTTGCAAGTAAGGTCATATTTTGAAGTACTAGGAATTAGGACTTCAAAGTATAAGTTTATGGTATGGCACAATTCATTTCATCAAAACTTATAATTCAACTCACTTTAACTTACATTATGAGTGAGGTCTCAGGGCTAGAGATAGGAAATCCAACACAAGGTCCACAACATAATTGCATGTCCCAACCTGGTCCCCAAAATTCAAATCTCTAAACTCATTAATTTTTTTTTATGGGAGGGGAAAAAAAAAGCTTGCTGGTTGACCATTTTATGCACCTTACTTTCCTGCCTCTTTGTCTATTATAAGCCAAAAAGACACCAGAGTGCCCTGTCTTTATTTTTAGTTCCCATATCAAGGGATCCTATATCCCTTCGTGGGCTGTCTTTCACCCCTCTCCATACTACTGCTGTTTCTTCATCCTATCCCTGGTCAAAACACTCTCTATAAACTTCTGCCATATTAGAACCTCAATATCTCAGCTAGGGCTGATACTGGATCTAAGGGAGCAGATATCCACCAGGGTGACATAGGACTGAGTAGACAGAGAGTTGTCCAGTGAGCTGTCAAAGGGGAATGGTCAAGGTGAAGAAGAAGGTGAGCAGAGCTACAGAATGGAAGGTATAGGTCAGAAGCATTGCATCCTTGGGATGTAAATTAGAATAATTTGTTATTTGATGTCTGACTTCTAAAACCAAGCAGCTGAAGTTTCTGGAAACATTGGGTGTGGGCGAAAGTAGAGACAATTCACAGGGCCCTTCTCCAAAGCCAATTGGAAGGGCTTCGTGAAAATAAAAAAAAAGTGGCTGAATCTTATGGAAGACTCAGTGACAAGTTGAAAGTTTCTGTTCCTTTGTTTTAATTACTTAAAGAGAGGAGCTGGTATGAACATTAGTCTTATCATATTCCGGGAGAGGTGTCAGAATGAGCCAAATGGCAGCCAGTCTGTCCCTGTCTAAAGTTGCAGCCATCACATCTGGCTTAATGCCTGGGGCTGTTTGTGTGACCTTCTCCCCTCTTGGAGCACACTGCTTGTAGATCACAGTGTTCCATTTTCCCACTTCTGCTTTCTAAACAGCATAAAGGTCATACTACATGATAATTGTTTGGGCTCCTTCAGAGAAAAAGGAACCTTATCTACCATGCTAAATAAATTTTAATGGATTTATCTGCAAATCTAATGTGGTCTTCTTTAATTCCTGCAAATTCTGGGCTACATGTTTCATGCACACATCAAATTTAATCATCCTTTCAGATGAGAGAGCTGAAGTTTAGAGAGATGAAGTGAAGTACCCTACATCAAACAACTAGGAAGTTTTAGGAATCCTATCACATCTGGAGCTGCCTGACTCCAAAGCCTGTTCCTTTAGCTCTTGCATCTTGTTAGTTTTCTTTCCATAAGCAAATGATGGATAGGGACATCAATTCAAGTTGTCACAAACTAACCGACAATATGATTTCAGTAGGTACTCTGACTAATAATAGTTTCTCTCTCTTTCATTCTCTGAACTAATATAGCACATGCATGTGGTAGAAATATGGCAGATTAGATCCTGATTTTTTTCTCATCATTTTAAGTTACAAATTGAGATCCTGAGCATGTTGCTCATGTCTTATCTTAGTTAATGCCTCCTGGACCCTTCACCATGCCCAACCCAGTACTGAGTACTTTTCAGTCGAAACTCCTAATTGGCCAGTTCTGAGTGTTTAGATTTACTGGGTATAAATAAATTTCATCTAGAAAACCTTCATATTAAATAACATCATGGATAAAGTTGGGCACATTTACAACGCTATTGTAGTAGCCTAAAGAGACTGCCACAGAACAAAAGATTCTGGCAAGTGCCTTAGCTTTATCAAAGGTAGACAGAGACTCTCATTTTTCACAGTACAGTGCCTTTGCTATGGCATTGCAGTGACAGTCTCATCCACAAAGTTCTGGACTGAGATTTAAGAGCCCTATTTGGCAAGTATTGTAAAATCATTAACAAATGCCCAATTTTTTAATAGCACTTTTCTCTTATTTAATTTCTACAGATAAAAATACCAGCATGGTTCAGTGGACGATAATTTATATAACATCTTTATTTCAAATAAAAGGTTTAAGAATCCAAGATAGATGATATCTTTAAGATAATTCCATCAGAATTCCAAGAGTAAACCAGGAAGACAGTATAAATGATTTATTCATTAATTTACTCATTCATTCAATGTATTAATGATAGCCACTTATTTTTTGCACTAAGAATTATGATGGTGGACATACATGGGGTAGAAACATATAGCTTATATAACCAAAACCAGAAAGAGGGTAGCAAATAAAGTTTCTTGGGGAAAGTAATATGTATATTGATCCTATATGATGAGCAGAAGTTACCCAAAACAAGATGGTGGAAAAGAGTATTTTAGATCAAAGAAAGAAACATGCTCATAGGTCCCCAAGCATAAAATGCTTAAGAAACCCAAAGAAGCTCAAGGTGACTGAAGGAGAATGTAAAGGGAAAGTGGAATGTGCCAGAGAAGACAGATGAAGTCAGAGGATATGTGCATTTGTGTGTAAATCCTAGTGGAGATGTCGGAGAGTGGGACAGTGACAGTTGATGGTTTGAGTTTGAGGACTATGGAGAAGTTTTTTGTTTGTTTGTTTTTGTTTTACTTAGATACACATGACAGTACAACGATCTTGACCTATCATACATTTGAATCAGATGGGGTATAATTTCTCATTTTTCTGAGTATATAGGTTGCAGAATCACATTAGTCATGCAGTCACATATATACACACAGTAATAATAAAGTCTGTTTCATTCTACTGTCCTTCCTATCTCCCCAACACCTCCCCTCCCTTCCCATCACTTCTCTCTACCTAATCTAGGTTAACGCTATTCTTTTTTTTTTTCCCCACACATCTTCATACATGTATTTTGTGTAACAATGAGGGTCTCCTTCCACTATCCATGCAATTCCCTTTCTCCCTCCCTTTTCCTCCCACCCCTCTTCCCTATGTAGAGGTAATCCTCTTACCATGCTCTTCCTCTCTTGCTCATTTTGAGTCACCCCCCTTATATCAAAGAAGACATTTGGCATTTGTTTTGGGGGGATTGGCTAACTTCACTTAGCATAGTCTACTTATGGAGAAGTTTTAACATTGCTGATAACCTGAACAGGGGAGGGAGCTAAATGAGGGTGTAGAGGGAGTTCTGGCAGCACAGAGGGTTGATTTCAGTTGTAGACCACAAATACACGCTCTTAATAAATTGCCCCAGTGGTAGTAGGTTTTCGACTAGTGCCTGGGATCATGGGTTAGGCTATAAGAAGACAGACGTGTCCATGTATGTGAATTAGGCTTTTGTAAGGAGATTTAAAGGATTTACATGAGGAAAGGAAGTTGAAGACACAGGCAAATGTGCACTTGAAGAAATACATTGTGGAATGCAAGCTAAAGAAGAGAATTAAACCAGACATGGCTTCGTAATTAGGGAGAAAGTCAGAAGGTTAAAATTTGACGTTTTATTGAGATGAAAGATACGTGGTAGAACACAAAAGGGAGGACAGCAGTGACCTGAAAGGAAGAAAAGTTGTGACAACAGAATAAGGAATTTGCTATTTCAGTGGTGGAGAGTCACAGTCCTTACAATTGACAGGCTGTGACCTTGGGGAGTCATTGAAGTGGCCATTGTTGGAAATGAAGACAGCAAAGACATGAGAGAGAGAGTGAGTGACCGTTTCCACTGGACAGTAAAAGATACCCAGAAGCACGGAGAGACCCATGTGCCCCACATTCAGTTAATGGGGAACAGGGACAGTGGGGAAAGCTAAGCAAATACTGTGACTCCCAGGGATCAGCTGGCCACTGAATGCCTGGACACAGCAGTGTGCAGACAGGAAGAGGCTAATGCCACTTTCACCTGGGGCCCACTGGGTAGTAAATGAAGAGATTCCATGGGACACTAACAGTTCACAAGAGAATGACACAGTGAAGACATTAATGGCTATTTCAGGAAGTGCTGAAACACACCATTTTGGTGAAATGTTGTAGGGTGAAGCTTGTGGACTCTGGAATATGAGACTCTGAGTTCAAACCCCAGCAGAAAAGAAAACAAAACAAACAAAACCAAACAAAGAAGTCAGGTTTCTCCAAGATGACTATAGTTCTTCTAAGCTAATGAACATAATAAATGCTCAGTAAAGACTTCTCAATGTGTAGAGGATTATTCCTCTGGAATACAGGCTACAAAGCACAGGGTAGAGCCATTTAAAAGTCAGAGGAAGGATGTGAAGTTAGAACAAGGTCAAGGCGAGAGTGGAGTAGATTGGGTGCAAAGTTGTAGGCTTGTGGGAAGATATGATGTTTGGAAATGGTGGAAAACAGATTATTTTGTGGAAGGCAGTGTCACATATGGGGCAGTTACATCTGAATCATGAACCATGAATTCAACTCAAGTTTGCCAAAAGATTTAGTTCTCCTAGTGGATGGAGGCAAATTTGTTCAGAATTGAAGAAGAACCTGCCGGGCTGGGATAATTTGACCTGAGGATAGATGAAAGAATCCTTTCTTTGGAGATGTCAAACAAGTTCTGGCTTCTTAGAATGTAGCCCTCGGGTCTTTCAGAGGTGTCAAGTGGTTCTGAGTTGAGTTCAGTGTGCTGAGCAGTGTATCTTTGTTAACTTCTAATCACAAACCCTTTAAAATTTAAATGTGCCATGACCATATTTTATGACAATGAACATCCTTTGGGATCTCAATGATTGGAGTTGTGAGAGCTATCACAAACCAGGGTGAGTTCTTAGGTGGCTATATGCTTTCTAAATTTAAAGCTCTGTACATCAGTGAATCTTTATATTGAGCTAATTCTATACAACAGCCTATACTCCCCAACATTTACATCCATTGTGTATAACCACAAACATATACATAGGAAAATGATAGAATAGGTGCCTTTCATATGATAAACCAAATCTTATAATTCGAGTCTTATAGTAGTAGAAGTCTCAGTGAATCCTTTCATGTAAGGCACATAAATTATAGTTTCAACAAAATAATATGTAGATTCCAGAGTCTGACGGTCTTCTTTCAGAGACCAGCTATACTACTTATAGTGAAGTGGCATTAGGCCAGTTTGTGAACTAAGACTTGGTTTAGTCGTTTATCAATCAAAAATGCCATCAATGCCAATGCCATCTATACCTATGTACTAAAATCAGTGCCTCAGATACAGTAATCACTGCATGAGTCATGGTTATTATCACCAACATCATCATCATTGTCAGTGACAATTACTGAAACTGATGGCTCTAGAGGCTAAGAGTGTGGTACTGCGAAGTCCATGGAAAAAAGGAAAATAAGGTTGTTGTCTGGCAGTTTCATTATACCAACATTCAATTGCTCATAGCAGAAAATCGTTCATAAAGAGTCAAATTGCCTGCTGCCTGCTTGAACTATTTCATATTTGTTCCAAAGCACAGAGATGGGGATAATAGTTGATTAGACATGCGAGAATAGAAAACAGAGGCACAGAAGAAAAAAAAAAAAACAACTAGCATTGCCCATTTAAACACTGCAGAAGGGACAGGGGACATTTTCATCCTTGTAGTCTTTCTACTTCTATGGAGAAAATATCATCAGACTATCCAAACCTAAAGCCACTGAATACTGAAGGCAAATGACTTAATTTCTTGTTTTGCTACTTTGACATTTGATTGGATTATTGACAAGGAAAAATGGATTGTTTCACTTCTGACTTTCTGGAAACTATATTTCCCATGCTAAATGTTTAAATACTTAATTCTAACTGCGATTTTGCTTTCCATGAAATGAGCACTTGGGTACAACATTAGTCAGAGGATGGGAGCGTCCATCTGCATTGGAGGTCATAATTTTTATTGTGAATGAGAACAGAGGTGTTTAGTTTTTTTTTCTTAGGTTATGGTCATGAGGATATTCATTTTATTTTATATATACCTATGGGAATTTGCTTAACCTGAGCCATTTTTGAAGAACAAATCTCCTTCCTGTGTGTGTACAAACAGATAATTTCTGAACCTGGAGGGACAGGATCTTTCACCAGGGGGCTGTGACATTCTAGTGTGTTGGAATAGCAGTAAGGGAGGTTTGAATTGCAATGCATGACCAGTAGTTGAGTGTCACTTGCAGCGTAAGCTTCCAACTGAAAATATGAGTTTGCTTATGGTAGAGAAACCCATGAAGAAGATTTTTGTTCTTGACTGTGGAGGATTCTCCAAGTGTCACCAAGACAGTCACCATGGAACAAACAGGACTTCCTGTGCTGATACCTCTCTGGACTTCTGCAGGCTCAGTAGGAATGTTAAGCTTTGAAATATGTATTGTTTTAATCAGTATGAGTTCCAATCTATATATCAGGTTTGTGCCATGGTCTTTAGATTAAAAATAGAGCCATTGATCTTGTGACCTGACATAATGTAAGATGCCTCTCTTAAATGTCCCTTTTCCTCATGACCTACTTCCGTCTCCCTTCAAATTGGCAAGTAAATGGGTTGGTTGTTCCTGCCAAGTGAGTTATTTAAAAGAGGAACATTAATTCATTTGAATGGGCTCATGTCAATGTCAGTTTGGAAAATGTGATAGCATGTCACACTGGTGCTTAGCCTCATGTACAGAACCTGGGCTGCAGGAGAAAGACAATCAGAAGAAGCTCCTTAATTCTTGTTTAAGACCAGACCTGTTAGTCCAGCAACTGCCATAGACAGCATCCCCAAGGTACACCCTAACGATTGCATTAATGAATAACTGACTTTTCTCAGACATAGTACTCTTCTTTAAAAATGGTAGTTACAACTTTTACAATATTACATTTCTTAAAAATACTAAACAATTTAAATATTCCATTTACTGATAAAATACTACATTCTAATGAAAATATCTTGATTAGTGAAAGATGTTTTTAAAAAAAGCATATGCATAATGTTTGCATAAGAACTATGTGACATGATTGAATGGAGATACTGGGAAAAGAGCCAGGACCATACAATGAAGCTACATCTGAAACAAAGAGTTGAGGATCAATGGGGGGAGGCGGGGATGGACAGACAGCTGAACATGACTTGGAACACAGACAGGCAATGTTAGAAGATATGTGAGGGCTAACGATTGGAATGAGAACCCCCAAATATCTTAGGTCAAAAAATAATGACTGATTAAATGTAAGACTCTGAAAGACATAAATATTGATAGGCGTCATAGTAAATATTCAGGAAAACATCAATGAATCCGAACAAAAGGGAGGATGAAACAGCAGGACTTGGATATCAATAAATCATGTGAAACTGTGACTAAAATTTCAACGAGAAAGTGGATCCTTTCACACACCTAAGACATGCACAGATCAGGGATCAAATTACAAAGACTTGTTACAGCCAAAAAAGAGTATTGTGGAACTCAGAACCTAGGAAGAAATGGGACAAGTTTACACAGTGAAAGCAGCAGGGGAATCTAAGCAAGGAGATGGAGTGGTGGGTACAACAGTAATAATTTAGTTTTTGCTGAATCAAGACCTGTAATATGTCTACGTTGATTGGCATAATTTCTTGTTTATAACTTCTTAAGTCTGGTCTCTCGAGGAGGTTCTTCGGACTGATGTTATAAGAAGAGATGGTAGTCTCCAAACTATGTTCTGGGGAATACTAATCCTTCAGGGAGGCTGCGTGTTTATGTACACCCACTGATGATTACATGATTGTGAATGTACCAAATACTAGCTCTAAGATTTATGGTGTACATTCTCATCATACAAGCACTAAGAAGTTGTGCAGGAATAAACCTTTCATTTTTATTCTGCCTTTCTAGCATTTCCCAAACTTAGCTCTGATTGAACAACAGACATCTTAACAATGCTGGTGTTTGGAAAAAAAATCTTTCCAAGCAGAAAAGCATGAACTCACATTTCACATTGACTCCTGACTCTGGGCAAGTTACTAATTTCTTCCCTTATAAAACCAAGGATATTATCAATCCAACAGAGTTGTAGTAAGACTTAAAGGAGACAACAAAAGTAGACAGCATCTACTAAAATATTTATTCCTATCATTCCTCAAGCACTGGGTAGACATCGCTTTAGGAACCTAGGCACATAGCTCCAAGAATGGATGCAAGGTGATAAAATGATCCCAATATAAATTGAGATTCCTTTTTTTGGAGGGGGAGGGGTACCACGGATTGAACTCAGGGGCACTTGACCACTGAGCTATATCCCCAGCCCTATTTTGTATTTTTATTTAGAGACAGGGTCTCACTGAGTTGCTTAGTGCCTTGCTTTTGCTGAGGCTGGCTTTGAACTTGTGATCCTCCTGTCTCAACCTCTCAAGCTGCTGGGATTACAGGTGTGCACCTTTACACATCAGTACTTCTTGCTTGAGCAGAACCAATCCACAGGCTTGTTGTAAAAACGATGATACTAGTACATATATGGTTGCATGGAAAAAAAAAAAGGGAAAAAACAGAAAAAATTAAATTCATTAAAAATTGGACTACATCAGAAAGAAACTAAATATGTATAAAATAATAAGGTTCAGTTAACCATTTAACCAGCTGGTCTACATAGATTTTTTGAGGGTTTTTTTGGCTCAAAATTACATAAAAACAGTACACATAGAGTTTTGAGTTTTCTTCTGAGGAACAGCTTTACAAAATTTGTTCTATATAATTTTTAGCCCTTTCCCTTGGACTACTGAAGTTTATGACATGATTGCTCAGACTTAAGTGTAGTGATCACAGGCTACAGAACCAGGTGAATTAACACTCTCGAAGAGATGAAGGTCTTGGCCACATATGTTCTTACCAGCCTAAAGTTTTACACATTTCGTTGCATGATATTGTGCCAAGCCAACATGGCAACCACTAGTTAGAGTGAAATGATCTCAATGAGCTAAATACATAGCAGTAATCATCTGCTCATGTTGTAAGTTTTTCAGATAACCTTGGAATTATATTAAAAGTCTTAAAGTATATACATTCAGATGGCATTAACCTACTAAGAAAGAATTATTATGCAAGTCATTGATTCCCAGAGAGATTTGTTTCCTCTCTTCATTATGGCATTGACGTTTCCTATAGAAACTCAACATGCCGTCTAATGTTTTCTATACCAACATAGCCAAAATCAATACAAGTTAAATTATGTGCACTGGAGGCTATGCTTACCCTGAGTTCAGTGTTTCTATCTCCTTAGTGCACAATCCATCTGTATCCCAACTGTTTCTAGTGGGAATACAAAATTGTGATACAGACTGAGATGCTTTTGAAAGTGGAGTCTCACTGTAAAAAATTTCACAGGAACCTTTACATTTCTGAAATATGTCTGTTTTATAAATATGTCTGAGCTTTTACACACTCACACAAACACACACATACATACACGTGCAACATGTAATATAAAATGTATTAATGAAAATTAAGAGACTGGTATGTATTCAAATAGCTTACTTGGAGAGGATACTATGAGGTATGTGGTTATTTATTTTGATTATGAAGGAGTTTTAGAATTTGTAAATGTGTATTGTGGTGAGAAAGGAGAAGTAGATTTCCAAGTTCGGTATACTCTATTAGCCAGCTGTAACTGGGATGACATTTCTTCCCCACCATTTGCTTGCCAATTTTTCATTCCATATTGAAATTGCATGGGGTTTTAGAAGTACGCACATTTCTCCTGTCTACTTTGGACATGTAAATAATGTGGATAATAGCATTTAAAAGAAGATACCACTTGTTTATGTTATTGATCAGTGCCTTCCACAAAGTTGAAGGAAGAAGTATGAAAATCTGGGACATTTTCCTCTTCATTTCCCTTAACAGCATGAAATATATGGAATGAAAACAAACAAAACAAAACAAAATTGCATAGCCTCTGTTACTGACCTGGCAATGAGCTGTGCTTTTCTGCACTTTAACTCTGCTTGAATAACTAATCTGCACCAAGAGTATTTTGAAGAAAACATGTCAGAGGCACATCACTGACATTTGCTGTGGCAAAACATTAAAATGTGTTTGTGTTGCTCACAATTAAAATATATTCAACTCCCCTAAGAAGAAATGTTGTCTTCACTTCCATAATCAAACTATCACCTTCACCAGACTGATAAGCACACAAAAATGTGTCCTTCTAGTGTTTTAATTAATATCAAAAATTGTATTAATTGAATAGAAATAACTCTTGCTCACTGATATTTGAGTTTGAATTTATATGATACCAGAAAGCATTATCTGAGAATGATAGAATGAATAAAGTTTTTAGGAAGCCATCTGGAAAAAGACAGTGCCTTTCTAATTCTTGACACTTTGTGATGCTAGGCGTGTTTGTTTAATTTGCTGAATATTGTGTGTAGTGGGATTTGCATTATCTGATTTTTTTAAGTGAATGACCAAGATGGGATTTATATCACCTGTGATTTTTTTTTTAAAGATGCCACTTACAAAAAAATATAGAGCTTTAAACAAAATATGCAGCACAATTTGATACTGGGTTGAAATAAGAATGAATTACAGTAAAAGTGACTTATAAAGCATTGCAAAGAAGAAAACGGGAATAAAAGATTTTAATTAGAGAGGTGTGAATACATAAATGCAAAATCCAAATAATAAATTTCCCTTGAGTTTTTTATTTATTTATTTTATTTCTTTATTAGTAATGATATGCATTCATACCTCGGGCTATATAACTCTGCTGCATCTAAATTTTCTTATCTATAAAACTAGCATAAAATCTATGGCATTATTGTGATGATTAAGTAATTGAAAGCCTAAGAGAGCAGATGGAACTTTCGTGAATATTTGGTGCTACTCTATTTCATCCATTTATTGAATAATCATACTGTTCTGAATCTGAGGATCCTAACCAAATGATACTCTGTGGTGTGAATAATTCCACTGGGTACACATAAGTGGTGAAGAAACAACAACAACTGCATTAGAGATAATTTTAAAATTGAAAAAATATGAAGTTCTAGAGAAACACAGAGGATGGGAGAACTAAATGAAGGAGGGACAGAAATGGGAAGACTCAGTCCTGTAGTGCCTACAAATGGTAACAAGCTGTAGTGGTTTGCAATTCATTGTGAAATCCAATTATGTGCTATCGATTTATTAAAAACATCATATCCTTCAAGGCAATTGAAATGTCCCTGTTAAGTGGTAAAACAGCCTGTGCACGGCAGCAGATGATTAACAAGGCCACAAGGATTGCTGCTGCAGCTGTTGGGTTTGGCTGGCAAGGAGTCCAATGAGCCTGAATGGATTCAGACAGTTTTTATTTCCTACACAGAAAACACAAGGCCAGCATGGTGTCAGCTCTCTGTGTCCCTAGTCCTCAGGACAGCTCACCAGAGAGGCCATGTGAGAGACAATAAATCTCTTCTGCTGAGAAGTCAACACTAAACTAGGGGCAAGGAGTTTTATAGACTTACAGGGAGTCCTGCATCTCTAGCCTAAGGTGGGGTGGGGAAGCCAGTTTGATTAGAAATTGCCTCACAGTGGCTCCTCACCAGATTGCTTACCTCCCTTGGCTCTGCAGAATTGTTAGGGAATTCTACCAAAGGTCCAGTAAAACTATATTCAGCTTAGGTGGGTTAGGAGAAGACATGCAAAGTCAGCCTGTTGGAGCTGTTCCCTTATGCCTTAGGTTGGACCTCTTGTTCTTTGAGTCCCATGAAAGACATTTCAATCGCCCTTAAGGTTTCTTAATGTATGATTTTTTAAATTTGTTTTACCATGCAGCAATTTCTATTAATAACTATAATTGTGTGTGTGTGTGAGTGTGTGTGTATATATATATATATATATATATATATATATATATATATATATGCACATTATTTATATATTAGATTTGGTTAAGCTTAAAAAATCTTTACATGTTTTATACTAGTACCAAATAAATCCCAATTCCAGTACATAGTCCCAGAGAGTTCTATATTAGGCAATATGCATCTCCTACAAACAAAATGACTTGAGTTGAAGATTCTAACACTAATGTAGGATACTAGCAAATAAGAGGGAATATAAAAAAGAAAGTGTAAGTAAGAATAATGTTGAGTACATTCCAAACTTGAAGGTTAGAACCTCAAATCTTTTGTCAATTCTTTTAATTAATATAGAATGGATGAAAGAATCAGACAAAACGATTAGATAAAAGAGGCTAAACGATCAAATATAATAAATGTAAGATACAGCACTAAAACTAGAAAGAACTTGGAAGTGTCTAGGGAATGGAAAAATCAATGTCCTGTACATTTTACTGCATCATTTATGCTTAACTCGATATTAGCAATGTGAATTTACAGCTCTCTGACCAA
This sequence comes from Callospermophilus lateralis, assembly GCF_048772815.1. Classification (NCBI taxonomy): domain Eukaryota; kingdom Metazoa; phylum Chordata; class Mammalia; order Rodentia; family Sciuridae; genus Callospermophilus; species Callospermophilus lateralis. Next base: position 12,679,693 of record NC_135313.1, on the reverse strand, counting down.
GAGATCACAGCAGAAGTTTCTGACAACAGTGAGAGCAGCCCTGAAGAGCTGTTCAAACAAATGTGATTCTCGTGAATGTTCTTGATGCTCTTGAATCGGATCTTAGTTGAAAAAGATCTTTGGTGGGGATTCCATATGAAGTGGAGCTAGGGAAGATTGAACCTGTGATCAGGGAAGGCAGATGATCCTGATAAACTGCCCCAGTCTGATGCCACCTGAGATTTGCTCTGCTGGAAAAATATAGAAGGCTAGTAAGTGGTAGACCCAGGCAGTAGGAGCAGAGCCAGGAAAGATCATGGGTACAAAGAGAAAAATGGAGACTTCGCCAAATGAAGCTCTTGGAATCCTTTCAGCCAATTACCATGCCACCTCCTGCTTTTGAAGCCATCAGTTATAATTCAATGTAAGGGTCATCAGTAACCCTTACAGATCAGGAGAAAGTGACATGGCTGTGATTCAGGAATCTCAGACTCAAAGGAGACCCTTGTAGTTATGGGAAACAAAGGGGAATTTATTTAAACTGAAATATTAAAAGGTTGGTGGGTGGAAAAGGATGTCAGATTATTTAAGCAGATGTCTTTCTTTTAATGGAATATCTGAATCAATGTGCCCATTCTTTATCTGTCAACTTAAAAAGTATGTGAATAAATTAATCCTAAAAGAAACTTCATATACTAAAGATTTGGGTCTTGGATGCTTCTGAGTGATTGATTTCTAGAACTAAATTAGCATGTATTTACATCTCTTGTGAATATGCATAAGTGCATCCAGGCTTATGAATCCCCAGGAATGCTGGCCTCCTCCTTTCCCAGAGAACTCACAACTTAGGCTCCAACTTCCAAGCTTTCAAATTATCATCATTGTTTAGAGGCACTGAATGGTGACCAGCCATCCTTTTGGTCATGCTCCAGAATCAATATCAGGCAGCAGGGATTCAATGAGCATGTTCTAAGTTTAGCTTGTTAATTTTCACATCTTCAAATCAGTTTGCAAACTGCGAGCTTTGTTTTCATTCATCATTCTTCTGGTTGGTGCACATTCAGAGCTATACCCACTTCATTGAATGAAAAGGATGCAGATGTATTTTTTTATGGGGCATTTTTATATAAAGTACGTAATAAACTTCTTGGGTCTGATAAAAATAACTGTTCGAGAAATCATTGTGTCCTGTAGCATTCAGCAAACCAGACAATATATTTTTAATAATTAAGAAAAATAAGAGGCAGTTGAATAAATAAATATTTATGGAGCATCTGCTAAGTGACAGGCACATTCTTGACCATAAAGTAATAAAATGGAAGACTGTGCAGTTCAAGTGTAGGTGTGAAAGATTTACAGGAAAATATTAGGTGTCCACTCCCTGTCTTCATTCCTTAATCTAACTTTCTTAATTGTATGGACATAACAGCACTCATCACACAAGGTCACTATGAAGACCAAATGCAACAATACATATTCTACACAGAGTAAACTCTAATAAGCTGTGAAACATGAAGAACTCCTAGAGTACTGTTGATACAGGGCACTGTCTAACAGGCAGAAGGCTTTGCTACTTATCAGAGGATATGAGAGCTTATCATCAATATAGCAAAAACTGCAATATGAGCCCAGTTCAAGGTCATTAAATGCAGGTAACACAAAGGCAAAATAAAATTCTGACTAGTTCCTTACCAAATGCACTTTTGTTTTCAAGTATGTGCCTTTTCTACCTTGCACCCAAGGAAAGGAGACCTCTCTCAATACATGCGCTTAAGAAACACACAAGACTTTTCCTATTTATTGTAACTAGTTCTGATAACCTGACAACTAATAAATATTTATTAGATACCATTTTGTAGTGCAAACTCTGAGGAATCAGATAAAAACACATGGTCTTGATCCCTACCTTAAGGATATACATTCTATTTGGGAAAAACAATGACATAGACATTAGGAAGAACAAAAAAATTCAAAAGTTTTTAGGGTAAAATGTCACATGACCATCTTGGTGTAGGTTTAGCGAGTGTTGATCGGGGTGCAAGTTGGTCTAGTCTTTAGCAGGGATGGTAAAACTGACTCAAAATGTCTTGGTGTAGTTTTTGAGCTCAGTGAAATGAAAATCAAAGCAATGGAACTGGCTTCAGGCTCAAATGATAGCATTCTAAGAGGCAGGAGAAGACCCTGGTGAATGACCACTGCCTTCAGCCGCACTTCTCAGGTTTATATCCCAGCTCTGCCCAGTGATAACTGTGTGTTCTTTGGCACCCCTTAAAACTGGGGCCTCAGCTTCAACTGTAAGTTCAATAACGTTGCTGAGACCAACCATCAGTGCATTTGCCTATATAATGCTGATAAAAATGCCTGTCACATAGTAGATGCTTTAGAGGGTTAATCTTATGATTATTAGAACTCTGCTCTTTACATCTCTGCCACTTCTCCCCATCTCTCAGGATCCACAGAGTGTCTAGCCCTTCCCAGGCAAAGGGTTGATAGAAAAGGGTGTCTTCCCTCAGATCTCGGCTTTGTCTTGTCCCTCTTACACCAATTGCTGAGGCCAGAAACCTCCCATGTCTGGTCAAGCCTGAATGCTCTTCCCAAAGGCCACTCAGAGTGGGAGATGGGGACTTTCTCCAAAGCAGAACAGAGGTGCTCTGGTCATCTACATGGAGACGAGGCAGTGGGCAGCAAAAGCGATACACTCTACTGAGGGCTGTAGCAGAAGGGATATAAATAAATGAATTATTAAAAGGAGGGATTCCACCTTTGGTCGTGGAGCAAACAGGTGAGCAAAATGAAGAGAGCTTGGGGGCAGAAGACCCGACTGTGGCTGCCAGGCGCCAGGAGGATAAGAAACTCTCCTCGCCATCTGTCCATGCCCCCTGCAAGGGACAAAGCCTTTGTTTGATTTTAAATGTTCTGATCTTTCAATATTTATATTCTCCTTGTCTTAGTAAATATACACATAGGAACACAAGTGTCCTATTTTAAAACAGAAAACAATTTTGTTGTAGCTAAGGAAGTCAGAGAGGTTTTTTTTTTATTATTTTTTTATTACACTCTGCTGATTTTGATTTGGCAAGACGCCATCACTACCTATAAGAGTAATTTAGAGGCTGGAAATTATTGTGCTGCCTTTTAAAAACTGTATCTATATAATACAGGATGAATGCACTTACCAGACCTAGCAGATGATGTATTCTTCACGGAAACCATTACTGGGATTATAATTTAAAGTAACAGGTGAACCACTTTAGAGCCTGATAGGAACTGCTGGCTAATTCTATTTCAAACCTCCTGTCACCTCCATTACTCATTCTATTCAGGTACAGATAGATTTCTGCAGCATTTAAGAAATATTAGCTAAAAAGTCTAGGTCAAATAACGTTTTCTTCATTTTAAGAGTCTGTTGCTTAATATTTTAATAGGAGTGGAAAGTTCATTCATTTGTATACTCATTCAACAAACATTTCATGAATCTCTTCTAAACTGTGTGTTCCTGAGTTGATTGCACTAATTTGTGGAATCCTGTCAATTACATCTGACTATTCTCCTTCAAATAAAGGCAAATTCTAGATATAGTTTAAAATGTAAAGCTTTTTGTGTTTTCATGAAGATTAAAATTCCATCAAGTAGTGTCAAGGCCCCGCCTCCTCCCAGACAAAAACTCACATAATACATGAATTGCTATTGGTGAATATTAAATGATTTTAAAAAGGTAAAATGTGTCACTCTTACAACTTAAAATAATATTATGCCACTTAACACTAATTACTAGAAGGTATTGTACCAGTTGAGGGGAAGACAAGGACCCCAGTCTATTTATAGCTTCATTATCTGAGGGGTTTGGATTCAAGGTCTGTCCCTGCAACTCATTATTTCAGTAATTGAGATGAAGTCCTTAACTTCTCCAAAACTGTTTTTAAAATGGAGAATACAGAGTTTCCACCTTAAGGACCTGTTGTGATCAAACAGGTTAGTGCTACAGTCTGTGCCAGACCCCCAGGAAGTGCTCAATCAATGTTAGCTGTTGTCATTAACCACCCAGATGAAATGTGAATGCCCTCTGCAGCTCTCATTGCCAGTGTCCATTCTGCCTGCAGCTCAGCACCTGAGGAAGGGAGAGATTCTCTAGCCCTCCAGGCGGCCCCTTTTATCTTTGGACAGATCCCTCAGTTGCTTGGAAAATTACTGATTATGAGGAATAAAATCCTTCCCTGAAATTTCTTCATGTAGGTATGAATCTTACCCTTAGGGCTTCATTGCACATTCATCTTGCCTCTTTTCCTCAACAACCCTCCAACAAGTAAAGATGTTTGAGGTCCCCCTAAGAGTGAAGCTAGACAGCCTAAGAGTGCCTAGGCTGTTATATTGATTAGCCTTTTGATATTGTTTATCTTGATTTGTTTCCTTTCCAAGTCAATGTTAAAAGATAATAAAATCTAGCGCGCGCACACACACACACACACACACACACAGAGTTCAACTTCATCCTCAGTGAGTGTTTCGTTAAAATCTAGCTTTATTCTTTGGTCTTCAGAAGTCAGAGTGACTGAATCCCTGCTTTAAAGTGATTCCCCAAATTCCCAAATCTGTGGCTAATCAACCATTATGACTTTTTTTTTTTCAGAAGACCTTCAAACCCAATCAGCACATCTGTTCAGTAATAAAGCAAGACATGTCACTCAGCTTCATAGTTACATCTGACTATTCTCCTTCAAATAAAGGCAAATTCTAGATATAGTTTAAAATGTAAAGCTTTTTGTGTTATCATGAAGATTAAAATCCCATCAATGATTTAAAGGATAAATGTTTATTCATTATTATACAAATAAAATATAATTATGAAAGCTGTTAATTTTATGCAAGAAAACATTAATGAAGGCCTTTCAAGCAGTAAATAAACAGGAAAACATATTGACAGCTAATATAAGTGTTTATATTAAATATGAGACTGTTGGTTGTAGAACTGCTTTTCAGACTTTAATCTGCTTACAAAATGCCTGGGGATCTTGTAAAAATTCACATTCTGATTCAGTGAGATTGGACCAAAGATTGTATTATTCCTTGCAAGCTCCCAGGTAATGCCTATCTTGAAAAATATTAAATCCTGCTTATGAAAACAAATAGTGATTAATAAAAATACATAGAAAACTAGAATGAGATACTAGAGTTCAAAGCTGTGAGGACTGTTTGATCATTACATCCAACAAAATACCTTTTAATTGCTGTTTTAAATTTTCAGATAATAATTCTTTTATGGTAACATAGAACAATTTATAAAAAAAAATCTCTGCTACTCATTTTTTTTAGAGAAGAGTTGGTATTCTTGTTACAATGTAAAACTAAAAATTTTGAAGTAATAGATTTTTTAACAAAAAGTCTTAATTATCTATCTTTATTATTTACATCATTTCAAATGAGTATGTGATGAAGAAGAGGAAGCATTCATATAAGTGGTAAGGAGAGAAAAACTAAACATCGGTAGGTTGGGTCTTCACATAAAACTTTTTCTTCCTCTATGATCATTATTTCACACTTCTGCAATATTAAGATCACTTGGTAGAAACATTTGAGATGCAAGTTGCATTGGTTAAAGTTTTATCAGTTACTAAGCCTTTTTAAGATTATCCATGATTTCTAAAATGTTAGTGCTGATATAGTGATACAGACCTACCATTAGAAGTCATCTTATAGAGTCCTGTGATAGGATTGTACTCTCAATCAGGAATAACCAAATGATTTTGGGACTTTCAGAAGCAGTGGGCCATAGGAGCATCAGCATATTCATCCCCAGCCAGGTTGGTCTAGAGTCCAAACAACCTACTTAATTATGTCATCTAGGGAGTTACCATCAAAGGCAGTTTTCATACAATTTTGTATATGGGTTCAGCTCTTAATTAGCAATGGGATATTCCATCTTTTAAAAAAAAAATACTCTGAGGGCTAGGGCTGTAGCTCAATGTTAGAGCACTTGCTTCCCAGGTATGAGCCCTAGGGTTGATCCTGAGTACCACATAAAGATAAATAAAGATATTTTTTAAATGGGATATTTATCTTTAAAAAAAAAAACAAACAAAACACTCTGAACTTTTGAGTTATGGATCTACGAATGAGTCACCTTTGCCCCGATTTTTCTCTATGAGACCACATTTCCTGATGGGCCATTTGTCATTAATAGCTTCTCATGCTGTCTTCATTTCATAGCCCAAGATCTGAGGCCTGTCCGTGTCCTGGCATCCACTATTCTGTGACTGACAACACAAGTTTGGCTTAGATCTCTGGGTCTGCCTTTGCCTTCCATTCTTCTCCTCCCTCCATTATTGATTCCGTGTGAATTTATCACCCCCTGTTATGTGCCAGGCACCAGTCCAACACTTGTTCCAGAGTGAATGCAATGTCACCCTTTGCTCTTCCTCTACTGTCCCTGTCACATGTCCAGTGGTAGTCTCTACTCAGTTCTGAAGCCAATGCAGGATGGTATTTCATGCAACTATTCACATTCTTTTAAAAAGGATTCCAGGTTTTTCACTACAAGGTACATTAATATCACTAAAACGTAGATTTCACCAGTCCTTCAACAACACATTCCTTTATTGACAAAACAAAAAAGTCACTTTGAATTTATCTCAGCACTTTACATATCGTGGTTATATTTGTGAATAAAATAAAGAAAAGAAAGAAAAAATGGCAACACTAGAACTAAAGAAACCACTCATGTACATGCTATAAAGATAGTAGGAAAAACTGAATGTAATTAAACCTAAAACAAGGAACAGAGCCACATCTTAACCTCTGAATCCGCAGAACACAATGGACTCTTGTCAATTTCTACCAGGATGAATGTGTTTAGCTAATAGTAATTATGATTGAACAGATGACTCAATTATGCCATATGCCATTTTATTGGCCCCAAGAGTATATTTGTGAATACACAGAGATAAATGTAATTCATTATTATGTTAATCAAGACCAAAGGTCATGTGGCAGGCAGGTAGGAAAAATACAGTGTCTAATAAAACATTTGCTTTACTCTATTAACCATCACAGAGGAAAACAACAGACTCAATACTCAAATGAATCTACAGGGCGAGAGTGCTTAGATACAAAGTTTTTTTAGAACAAAACTGGTTGATCAGGCAGAACTGATTTTGCAATCATGTCTAAGAACTTTTCAGCAAATAATTTGTTGGACTTTATTTCTCTTTCTCATGTATTTATTTGACTGATTTGGTATTAAAACTGAACTTACTTCCACTGGCAAGAAATAATATTCAGAGCACAAAAGAAATTGAGTTAAGGGAGCATTTAAAAAGTATATGTTGATAAAGGCATTCTCTTTAGCTTTGTTTAAGAGTTTGAAATACAGGTCAGAATCTGTAGAAAAATCAGTGTTAGTATAGTTTTTGAAAAAAAATCACATCAATGTCAGTATAGCATTAATCCTCTCAATTAGAAAGATTATTTAAAATTATGATTTTGATAAGATATAACAAAGGTTTAGATATATCTGGTGTCAAATACAAGTCATGGGGCTCTGTGCTGGGGAAATAGGACTCTGAGCTCTGATTCTAACTGAAGAACAGTCTATTAGATGCTGTGTTCCACCACAGCAGGTGCCTGACCCTTGCTTCACATCACAATTTTTTAAATCAATGTCAAATCTCTGGTAAATAAATTCTTAGTTAAGATTTTTGGCTTTGTTCAACCTTTAGCTACACCCATATTTGAATTTATGAACTGTATTTGAGTTTACTGAAATAGAAATGTTCATTTCCTTCTTACCATTTTGGTCTAGAAACTACAAACTAGTTTGAATTTAATTTTTTTTTTGTTACATTGCTGTTGATATTTAAACCCATTTTCCTTCTTTTAAAGACCAATATGGAAAAAGGTGAACAGCAGACCCTTTTTCTGCATAAATAATGTTTTACTTGAATTTCATATCAGATTTTAAATTGATCTTCTCGACTTCTAGTTTGAGTCTCATTCATTGGCTCTTCTAGTTTCTCTTTATTTGTGTAGAAGCAGAAAAATCCATATTCACCAGTTTTCCACTGTGAGTAGAGCAAGTGAAGAATGAGAAATATTTGAAATAACCTGTGTGTGATTGTACCATATCCACTTAAAAAAAACTAAGGTAGCTGAGCACTTAAACTCATTGGTAATAATGGTTTTAAATTATGTGTGTTTTAAAATATCTGTTATTTATTCGAATTGTACATTGTGCTGTAATAAGACATAGTGTCTTCTTTCTCACCCACACAAATGTAACCTTGAGATCAGGGTGAGGCTCAGGGTTACAGTTAGCATGTCCTATTGATCTTTGTATCCGAAAGGACCAACAACAGCAGGTGCTGGTATAGCATCTATTTATGTTCAAATAAAAGAAATAGCTCCTTCTACCAGTAGAAGAACAGTGTCTGCAGGTTAGCATAAATTTTTATTTAATTATTTTAACATAATGAAATCTAAATTGAATGAGCACGTATACATTTGAAATAATAACACATAATTTAATTATGAGTGAGAGATAAAGTCTCCTCTCATATTTATGCTTTGAAAACCCATAGATGAAAAGATCAATCTGTGTAGCATTTGTAGGCACTCGGATCCATTTGGAGGGAATTATCTGGGCATGCTTATTCAGTTCTTTCTTATCTTCTTTCTGGTATAAGATTGCAGGAGTGAGAATCTTTGGGATTTAAAATTAACATTTAGGAAAAAACATGTAGTTTTTGTGGGATGGTTAGATAACAAGTGACCAGAACCTATTTTGGTGACTCTAAGAGGGATCAGTTTATCCATAAAATAGATAGGATTTATTTCCCCAAAGAAACATAAATGATGGCTTCCCCTAAGTTAGAGTCAGGCACTGCTGACACATTTGCTGCAGAGGTGAAGGTATGTAACTGGCCTGTCTTAGGTTCTGACCCACAAAAGCCTCTGCCAGGACTCTGGGAACATATTAAAATTTCTTCCTATGTGTGTAGCACTGAAAGTACCACCTCTGCTATTATGAACAATCATGCACGTACATCTTTTTCTCATTGTGCAATCAGTCCTTGGAAAGCACATTTGAACACCATGTAGAAAATGAACACTTTATAGAAGAGAAAATTGACTGCAGGACCTGGAAAGTGTGAATCAGTAGGGAAAACACTGCTAAGGAGGGGCAGGCAGAATGAATTTGAAAGCTGAATTGGTCTCCTTCTGTGCTCATGGAGTCCTTGAGACTTTCATCTGTCATCATTGGGCCAATTTTCTCTGTCCTGATTTTTGCTTTATAGCTTCTACCATATTTTTATTTGGGGCCATCATAGGGCAGGAAAGGAATCTAAGCATCCATCTAACTTCCAAAGATTCTTCTACAATTCCATTATTCTCCAAGGATGGGAGATGGGAGAATGCTTATTGACCAAAATCAACAAGCCATGTTCTCCTATGGTAATTAATGTCCAGTAAAACTTATTGATGAAAAATTTACTAGGTTCTGAACTATTGATAATAATAACAATTACTATAGACTTAATTTTTTTTCAAGTTCAGCATCATTAAGAATTAAACAATGAGATAAAATAATTTATATACTTTTGCTCTATTATTGAGTGAAAACATGTATTTTCTCCTGCCACAGATTGCGGTATAATTAAATGTGGGTGTTTCAACATCAACACTAATTAATTAGAAATGTAAATTTCAATAAAAGCTTGATCTTAATTAGAAAGTGATTTTTCTCCCTAAAGTTGTATGTACATATATGAAAATAAAATATTTAAATATAATTGAATGTATAAATGTGTACTGTATGCAAATTCATTATATATAGTTACAGAGGTGAGCTTAGCATATAGGATTAGTTCACTAGATTTGCTGTTCTTCCTATATTACTGTGTAAATCTCTAAATAAATATATAAGACCATGATTGTTATTAAATTGGTGGTGGTAGGGTTTCAAAGGTTGAAGTCATAACAAAAAAAACGAATTTTTGATTTGAAGAATGAAATGAAGATTCATTTCTCTCCCCTCTTTTCATCTTTCACTGTCTCACTGTGCTCTTCCTTGTTCCCTTTACTATTCCATCAATACCTGACTTCATCCTTTTTTGGTACCTTGATAAGTTTTCATTTGTTTTCCTGACAAAATGCACTAGACTAGAAGACTCCAGTTTCCAATTTTTCCATTGCAATGAATGGCTTTGTAACTTGCATGATGTTATATGTGGGTCAGAGGAGAAGTGCGTCAGCTATTCATCTCCTGGATCTTATTAGATTGTACATTTCCAGGCCAGCACCGAAGAAATGTGATTCCCCGTAAACCACACTGAAATCCCCGACTTTGCAAATGTGAATGACCTGAATCTGAACATAATCAAAATGCCAGACAAGAGAAGTATTTTTAGAAATTCTGAGTTCTGATCAGAGACCAAAATATCCTTTGGAGTCCCCTCTAATAGCTTTATTTTCAAAGATGATTCACTTTTTGTTTCAGTAGTATGTGAATATTTACCCTGAAAACATTTAGAAATATTGATTTAGTCCAGCATAATGGCACATGCCTGTTATCTCAGCAACTCAGGAAGCTGAGGCAGGAAGATCACAAGTTAGCAGCCAGTCTTGGCAACTCAGTGAGATGTAGTCTCTTAAACAAAATAAAATGAAATAAAGGACTAGGGATGTAGCTCAGAGGCAAGTCAATTTTTGTGGCATATATTTTTACATGGTTGTAATCATCTGTTTCCTATTGACTCGTGATTAATAGCAGGAGGTTCAAACACAAATAACCTATTAGGACCAGACATGTGACTTGCACAGTGAGGTAGGCCAGGTGAGAAACGAGGAGATGGAGACTGGTGAGCTAGAGAGGGTTGCCCCACTTGGGTCTGTGCATCTGACTCCCTTCTCTAGTGGTATAGTATAGACACACCATTCACTTTAGTATGTGAATTCTGATCTGGCATTTCTAAAGATAGGCTCACACCTGTAGCTCACCAGACCTGGACTTGATTTTAGCTACCATCACAGGACAAAATCTGGACAGTTCTGCTGACAGTGCTGCAATGTGGGATAAAATAGGCCCACTTCCATCTCATTCTTTATAATTGGAATTATTTTGCAGCATATTATTTAGTGGCACTCAAATTTGCAGAAATAATTCTGTCAAATTGAATAGGTCATCCATCAATCAATCATGTATTTTTGTGTATTTGTAATGTTGATATATTTTTGAAGAATGTTTCATTTCTGCATCATTTGTTATATTATTCAGAGTTGCTTCCACTTTTAAAAATAGCTTATTCAGCTTTGTTTATAACAGAGAACACTTCTGGCCAAGGGAATCTGCCCCCGCCCCACCTACCCCACCAAATACTCTTAAGTTACCAGCAACAATGGCCAGGTTTATTTTCTCAACCAACATTCAACTGTGCCATTTGGACAAATTGTGCCTCATGGACAAAATATATTTGATCAAATAATTTGGACTCTCTCTCTCTCTCTCTCTGTATACCATTTCCTTCTTTCTCAGAAAATCCCTGCTAGGTCTTTTTTGGAAGACCATGAAAGCAGTTAGGTGATGAAAAGCATCAGGGAAACATGGGACAAACACAGCAGTTTATGTGGCTTGGCATTGTGAGCAGTGTGCACTTTGTGAATCCTGAATACTCTACGTGTGGAGGGGCAGCTGGCCCTGATGGCTCTGGAGCGACAGAAGCACAGGATCCTTAGAGCATATCATGATACAGCTAATGTGCAGCAAGAACAGGCTGGCCGGTGGCTCTAAAATGAACTATGAGGTGGGAGGATTTGGGGGAAAATGGAGCAATCCTGCCTAAAGTCCCTTCAATATTTGGGCACGGGGTCAGCAGTGAGACTCTGAACTCCAGGGACTGTTTGAGGCAAGGGTTGAAAGCTAAATGGGAGAAATTCTGGCAGCTATTTGGCTTCAGAATCACCCCATGCTGTCAACCAAGAATGTCCTTAGGATTGTATCACAGGTCCGCCTTATCCTCTACCCAACTCTGCTTCCTCTCCGTCCCTTCCTAAGGGCTTACCTCCCAAGACACTCCCTGGTAAGCATCCATCAAACAAATCTCTCTTTATGAATTGGTTTTGTGAAACTAGAGACAAGCAAAGTGAGAAGGCCTATGGGAGAAGGTGAGAGAAGATGGGAAGAATTCTCTCCAGATCTAGGAACAACAACTTGACTGAAGGGCTGGGAGGGGAGAATGAGTGGTGGCAGAGGCCCAGGGATGAGCCAATTGAGAAGGGTGCTGAGTGCAGTTTCCTGGGCAGCACAGGAGCCCTGAAGGGCCTCAACCCACACAGATCCTGTCCATGACAAAGGCTTCTGAATCCATCATTGCCAGATCCTTTGGAGTAAGGACAAGTTAAACAATTATTAATATGAAATTTCTGACTCTTATAGTGTACAGACTGTGAGAAAGAGATTGACATTAGTTTTCTGTTCTGGAACAAACAATATGCTTTCATCCCATTCCATCCACCATGTTTGGAAAGGGCGGTAATCACCTGAGCCATGATTGGGGCACAGATATGCCCTGGTTTTGCAAAGGAGAGCGACTGTCATTGAGGGAGCATGGACAGGAGCCAGGAATCTGATTTCTGTTGGTCTTGAATATTGCTTTTCTTCTTGGGCTTACTTACTGAAACTCTCCACTTCTTGGAGCAGTATTTGTGCTGTACATTTGACATATGACTTTGATCCAATTATTATCAAATATTATAAATATTTATACATGATCCTGGGACAGTAGAAGTGAATGAAAGTTGCAATTTGGGATACATAAGAGAGCTGATCTGGGGAATACAGTGAATTTCTCAGTTTCCCCATAATATATGGGGGTGAAGCAAGAGATGGGTCTACCATTTGGGCCTTATTTTCTTCACGAGTGGCATAAAATGAGCCTCTTTTCCCTTTGTCCTGGAATTTTTGTCCAAAAGCAAGTTCTACATATCCATGAACAAGACCCTCATCCAGATACCCACATTTGTATTATCCATCAACCTTTGTGACTCTATATTCCTGTTGGAGTTACATTATCTTAAGGCAGGCTCATGCATGAACTTATATTTTTGGGTTTTTTTTTTTTCCTAATCTATATACATTCTAAAGCAACTCTAAAGCATTGATGAAGAACATGTCTAAAGTCCCGTCAATGTATTTTAGAGTATAAAAATCGGAACTCTTTTTTTTCTTTTTTTAAAATATTTATTTATTTATTTATTTATTTATTTATTTATTTTTAATATTTATTTTTTAAGTTCTCGGCGGACACAATATCTTTGTTTGTATGTGGTGCTGAGGATCAAACCCGGGCCGCACGCATGCCAGGCGAGCATGCTACCACTTGAGCCACATCCCCAGCCCCGAAACTCTTTTTTTCAACAACAATCAATGTATGTAACTTTTCCACAGTCAATCACCTCTGTGATTTTGTGAGTTTTTTGTGAAATGCTTTATTCCCTAATATTCAGCAATTCTTTCTGCACAAAATAACCACACTCTTAAGAAGCAATCAGCAGGCTTATTAAGGTTCACCTACAATTGAAGGCACCATGTTGTTTATTAATTTACATTGCAAATGTGGTCTTGGTGGCCTTAAACAGTCACTTTAATGGCATGAGTGCTTTGCCGCACATGGAGGAGCCTGCTCTTTTTCTGTGCTATCATACAACACTGAAAAAAATAACCTATATGCTATCTTTACTATTACATCAAAAGACACCCTATCCCCCAAACATTTTTATTCAAATATTTCCAAAAGATTTACGTCTTTTTGACAAACCCTGTTTTCCATCTCCTTATTCATTTTAAAGACTTAATGTATATTTTTTTCACTTTGCTGATTTCCTGTGGGTATTGTGAACCTCTGTTAGATTTTCCAGTTATTTTATCTTCAGGATTAAGAATAAATGATCATTTGGGACCTACTTGGAGGATAAGGGACTGCTTAAGTGGAAACATTAATAGGAAGATGGGAAATAGTTTAATTTTCCTATTTCAAGCATTCTTTGTCATATTTAAAACCCCCTGTATGAGCCTGACTTTGCTCCCCATCGTGAAACTGATGAGGAATTGTGCCAGGTTAAGACGGAGGCTGCAGGAGTTGTTCTGATGATTTTCCTGTTTATATTGCTCCTCAGCACTACACCACGCATACTTAAATATAAAAATGGAGAGAGCCACCCACCCTCAAAAAATCAAAACTTGAAGTATGAAGGGTATGTCCAGATGGTATCTAAATAATTATGATCATCCAGATATCTGGAAACTTATAATATTGGAAGTAATAGTATTTGGTTCAAACAAAATATTAATAACCCAATCTGCTTGGTTTACTCCAACCCCAGTAGCCTTTTTCTTGCCTCAAGTAGACTTCCACTTTTTAAAAATACCTCTGATTAGACTATCAAAATCTTGCTGCCTTTTAATCAGATATTTTTTCTAGACCAATCAATTAGCAAAGCATTTTATTAAATTACCATTCATGTGAGAATTCCATGCTGGGCTCTGTGACTCTGCAATACAAAATAGGGTTCAAATAGTGTCCTTCACCTTTTCTTAGCAGAGTAATTAATTTAAAGAGGGAAAATAACACTGAGATACCATATACCAAAAAAGAACAATTAGATGGCATAAATTAATTCATTTGTTGGATACAATGGTCCATTCCACAAGTACTAATTGAGATCCTACTATGTGTTGACTGCTACTTCTGGTGCCCTAGGATCTGGGCATACAAGAAGCAACCAGAATTAGTCCCCCCACCTCTATAATCTTCCAGTTATGAAGATTCCAAAAGGATCTACTGAAGAAATAAAGTGAGGACAGGTTTCCTATAGTGTTTGGATGAAAATTAAGCTTTGAGAAATGAGTATTTGAACCACTTTTAAGGAAATGTCATGGGCTCAATTGTGTTCCACATAAGGATCTGTTGAAGTTTGGACTACATGTGAGTTTGGGTACATGTGAATAAATAAAGCCTTATCTGAAAATGGAATCTTTGTAGATATAATTGAATTAAGATAAGGTCATGGTGAATAATACAGGCCCTAATCTAGTCTATAAAATGAAAAGTTAGAGACACAGAGGACACACATCCATATGTAGACATAAACAGAGATTGGAGTGATGTATCGGAAGCCAAGGAATGCCAAGAATTGCCAGTCACACAAGAGACAGAGACTGTCCTCTAGGGCCTTCAGAGAAAGCATAGCTCTATTGACACTTTGAGTTTAGATTTCCAATCTCCACAGATTCCAGAGAAGTTCTATTTTTTTAAGCTTCCCAGTTTAGGGTACTTTCTATGACAACTTTGGAAAATTAATACAAGAATCCATGAGCAGCTAGTGAGAAAGGAAAGATAAACAAAGAAGAAACAGAAACATCCAGTAGAGGAAGAAAAAATAATCATTCAAACCACTGGGTCAATTGAAGTTGGCTACATATTCTAGAAAGAATTGGCATTTAGATTAAGCGTGGGATTGAATGATAAATGAATGAACTTAGACCTAGACAACAGAAAATCATTGAGAAAAAAGAGGTATGATAAAGGAGGCATTTTTAGAGATTACACTAGCAGCAATATCTAAATTCAGTTACTCTTGGACAACATATACCTGTCTAATAAAAGAGACAGAGAAGTTACTAAGGACAAGAGAGGCTGCAAAGGGCAAAAAGAGGAGTTTCCTTCTCATTGTGATATTGATTTCATGTAATTTGCAAATTCAAAAGCTTAGACAATATATTTGAATTCTAACCTTGCCAAAGAGAATTTCCCTGCCAATTGGGTAGGTGTTGCTTGAAGACTGATTCCAGTTGGCCAAAATAAAGGGGAAAAATGGTGCTAAATAAAAGCTAATAGCTTGCAGGACTTTTCAGAAGATTTCATATTGCGGCTTTTCTGTTTGTTAGGCCCTGTTTTAAAGATAGGTGATTGCCTTCTGCATTTCCCATTTAGAACCTGAACATAGTTGAAAATTGGTATGTTTTCCTGGTGTTACTTGTGACCTCTTTATGTGTGTGTGTGTGTGCCTGAAGTAATAGATGTGGTAAGACTCTTCTCTTGGAATATTATCATAGAAAATCATGCCTTTACCTGCCTTCCTCACTTCTGCTCATTCCGTATTACCTGCCAAGACATGTAACACCTATTCAACCAGTTTCTAGAAATAAAAGGAAAATTTCTCAAGATTTTACCTTGACTGACTCATTAGCACAATTTGAAACTCCAAATTTTAGGACAGAAATGCCTTCTTCCATGCCTGGTGCAGACTCTTTGGAATTTCTGTTGGTCTTGCTAAAAATTGGTGCCATGCTTGAGGAAAGGTGTACTCAGCATCTCTGGTGAGTAGAAAGCAGTTGGAATAAAAGCATCTCATTGTGGAGGGGGCAGCATGTGTCTCCTGATAAACCTTCTGTTCCATGAAATACAGGGCATTGCATGTTCTGTCTCACCTGCATTCTAAAAGATTAATAGCAGACTTTTAGCCTGTGGCCAAAATGAAGAGCAAACCAATGTACACATGATAGCACTGACCTATAAGGACTGTGAAAACATATTATGTAAGATTTCACATGTGTATAATCTTACATGAGTCTTTCGTGAAATATTTGTTTTTAGGTGGCAATGCCAAATGTACCTTATTAGCATGCATCTTTACCTTTGCAAATCCGCACACTGTTTAAATTAAAGCAATGGTGAGAATTGACCTTCAATTTGATGTAGAGGGATTTAAACAAATCTCCACTTTTTTTTTTTGTGAAAATTAAACAGATGCCAACCACTGCATAGAAAATGTCTGCCAGACATTGTCTGTATTACTGACAAACATGGTTGTCCCCAAATGATGTGATTGTCTTTTGAAAACCAGGCCTGAGCAGCTATTATGTATGTATAGAAATCTTGCCTTTTATGACCTTGATGAACCTTGATCCTTGGATATCATTAAGATCATGGATTAAGAAAAATGTTTGAGATTTTAAAAAAAATAATAATTAAAATAAACTTTTTTGGAGAATTTCCTCTCAAAGCTTTCCCTCCTCCCCTCCTCTACATAGAAGAAGACATTGTGGTACAGTTTAATTTAAGCATTTTTTTAAAGTGATTTCCCTTACTCTAATTTTGTTGGGTCACTAAACTGGACATCCAGTCACACATTAATGGATTCAGCCTGGATGGCCACCCCATGCATAGCTAGATGTGACCTAAGCAAACTTCTGTAGTGAGCTTTTACCAGGTTCCAGGTCTTGGATGAAGTGCTTTATGAAGGCATTACCTTATGTAATCTTCACATATGGTTTGTGTGAAACAGGTTTTATCTCATTTTACATAAATAAACCAAGGGAAGATAAACTGTTCACAAATATGCATAGTAAATGGCAAGGCTAGGTGTGACTTTGGTTCTGACTGCCTTAAAGCCACACTCAACTCTCTGTGATAACTAAAACACTGTACTATTCCACAGCAACCCCCAAATACCCGAGACATTACATAATGTTAAATTAAGCATACAAAATTTAATTCAGAGGTTAAAAACTAATGACAATTACTCTCATTGATGAGTATTTATTTTACTCTCTGCCCTGGTATAAATTATCCCATTTAATGTCCTCATCACTCTCTGAGGATGGCACTGTTTTATTATGTCAATGCATTAACTAAGCATAAAGGAGATAAAGTAAGTTGTTAAAGTGACTATCTAGAAAAACACAGAGCTGGAAGTTAAACCTTACACAGCTGGTCTAAAGAACCAGCTCCTAAAGTTCATATTGCCATCTAAAAAACAATTTTCCAAATTAGCCAAATTTGATGTCATGCCCTCTGAAAATTCAGGTACCCATTTGGTTGTTCTTTGATTCCCTGTGTAGATAATTGTCATATACTCACCTACTCATGTTCTAATGCAATTGAATAAGAAGTTTTCAATTAGAGTGGTGGTTTGGTAGAAGGTAATAGAGAAGGAAACCACGGACTTCACTGCCTGAAAAAGAAATCTGCTGTGATTGGTTGAGTCTGAGGCACATGTACAAGTGCTCCTGTGCCTGAGACCATTTGGTGTAGAGGCAAGATGCCTTCAAAATTAAATAATCCCTAAGGACATTAACCTGTTTTCAAACATGGTACAACACTGATGCTTTTAATTACAGCCCTAAGTAGTTGAAAGAGGGACAAATTATCAAGATCCTTTCAATGAGGATTATTTAAAATTCCTAGGAAGTTTGTCAGTTTTAGAAACATTTATAGCCAAATAGTAATTATATTTTTAATTTAAATTTTGGGCATGTGGATGTTTCTGTGAAAGTTCTCTGGAAAGATATTAGATGAATTTTTTTTTTTTTTTACTTTCTAGCAATTGCAAAATAGAGCATTACTCTTTGTTTTTCAAAACACTTCCTGTTAGAGAAGATTATTATTTTCTGTGTACATGTATGAGTGTGAGAATCCATACAACTGTGAGAATTTTTCTCTTAAAGCATCCATAGTCCTTAGCATGACAGTCTAGTTCCAGGTAGATGAGTATTCACATTGTCTAAAAGAAACCTTTATTAGCATGTTTCCCCAAATATAAAATTTACACAAGCTTATGGGAGAATATGGTAGAAATTTTTTGAAGTACAGAAAGCTATAGAAAAGCAGAAGAAAAAAAGGAGTTAGAAGTGAAATGAGCAAATGCATTCATTATTTGCATTTTTAACATGTCATCGTACAGAATGCAAACTTACCCCAAATGACCATATTTCAAGGTTTTTTACAGGCCAAATTTTACCCTGGTGCTAAAATAAACCAAACCACTTGGCATAAGGCACTAATAAATTCTATTCTCCCTCCTCTAAGGATACCATCTCTTCCCTGTTCTACTCTCATTTGGTGGCACTTGAAGTTTTCTGCGTTATACTAGCTAATGATAGTGATGATATCAGAAATATACGCAGAGACCAAGGTAATGAGTGAGACTGACCCTCCTTTAATTAACATTTTATGAGTAGAAATTCCAAATAATGTAGAGTAAAAAGCAATTCTGCATGAAACTGAAAAGCAAGAATGATATTTTGGCAATTTTCTGTGTTCTTAATTTTTTTTAAAAAAAATCTAAAATTAAGAAATCATATAGTTAAAACTAAGACATAAGCCTTACTATTTGCATAAATAAGTTATATATCTGATTTAATGAGTTTTTTTCAGATATTATTCAACCAGCTTCTCCTTGAATAGACAGAGTTAGAGTAAATCAATATTTTGTTCAAAATTCAAATCTCCCACTTCATATTTTAGGTATATTTTTGCAATTCTGTACTGATTTCCAATGAGGAACTAAAAAACACTTATCTCTGGGTTTCATTAAGCTACACATTTAGAATATTCTCTGGCAATAATGATCCTGGAGAATAAGATACCTTATGAGATATAAAATTTTCATTTTGTAGTGAAAGTAACAAGACTGGAGAACTTCAGACTGAGAGAAATTGGGTGATTTTCCTATAACTATGTGGGATCAGAACCTGTTTTATACAACAGCTCAACAGAGACTTAGAAAATGATTCTGTTCACAGGCTAAAAGAATTGATGAAAGACCACAAGGCATTTTATTTCAATAGATGTATGAAAATTTTATTACATAAAATATAGGCTAGGTTTCTGTTCATCATAAAATAATCCTATTTCCAGGTTATCCAGTGTTGTGCTGGTGTATATTTAACTGGCTCTTAAAAAAGGTATACACGCAAATTTATATTTTATAATATGCTTCAAGTTTCACTTGTATTATTATAATTTTCTCTAACACTTTCTTAAATCCATACAATCAAAACAATAAATTAAGCCTTGATTTATAATATTTACAGATTTTCATGGTGTAAATATGACTATTACAGCTGATTTTTATATATTGCCAGACATTCCTGAAAACAGAGTATCCAACATCCATACATCATTACACAGCATTACATCTGACAGCTACAGTAGACTTAACTAACTTCAAAATCCAGAAAATAGCAAGATGTAAAATAATTCGTAAGTGGTGAGTTTGGGCTATGTTATCTTTGTTTCTATTATAATTTATTGAATCTTGAATTTGTATTATTTAATATTTAAGTAATGGCTATGTTTTACTACCATCTCAGAAACTTCCTGAAATTTCAACCATTGTCTTTTGCTATCTTTTATGACCCAGCTGTAATGAACCATTTCCCATATCTTTGGAGAAAAGGAACCGTGTAAAATACAATTACACAGTGCGTTATATATCATATGCAGTATGCATCATACTCAGCATGTGAGCTATATATATGTGCACAGAGCGTTAATGTACATGCAAATCACTTGGCATCTTCTTAAGATGCAGATTCTGATATGGTAGGTCTGAGATTCTTTATTCTGACAAGTTTCTAGATGCTGCTTGTGTCGCTGGTGTATGGATCAAAGTTAGAATGGTAAAGGTACCTGACTAAATTCCTTAGAGACTTACTATAGAAAAGAGTCTTTCTCTCCTTCGTTTGCTCATTCACTCTATCTATGAATGGCACCCTCTTGAGTTTAATTTGTCTTATTATCATTTTCTCCATCATTTCTTTAAATGCAATCAACACACATTCTTCCCACGCCCTTCTTTCTCTTTCCCTGTGTCTGAAAGGGGCTTTCCATCTGCATAAACAGAACAGTATGCAATTAAGAATCATTCTGAAGAGAAAAATGGGAGTTGGGAGTTAGAAGAGGTGGACATGGCGTAGTGGAGCGGGAGGGGCTACAACTGAGGATTAGTGGGACATGTATACTCAGGAAAGAATCAGAAATTCAAATTTAAAGTCCTGATGTAAATGTTTATTAATCCCGGCTTTAAAGAACGTGTGTAAGGAGCCCCAAATCAGTCCCAACTCAATGAGATGTTAGGTCATAGGGGAAAATAAGAAAACCCTAAATTTCAGCTAGGGACACTTGAAATTAATCCTGTAGGCATTTATAGGAACATAAGTCATTAATAAGAAAAATTATGATCTAAGAAGTTCAATCTGTGCTACCCAAGTTGGCAGCAAAGTAGACTACTTGGTACAAAGAGATGATTTGTCATAAACTAGAGATAAGTTGTAAGTGCCTGTGCCTGAGAAAGAATCTGAGTCTTAACATGGAGGATGAAGACTGAGATGCTGAGTAGCCACCATAAATGGTACAGCTGAATAAATAAATCCTGATAGGAGAAGTCAGTCTCTCTTCCCACCCTCTCTCAAGTTTGGGATAGAAACATGCTAATTTTGTTTATCAATCCATTTTTTTTTCTAAGTTGAAGTGACTCTAAGGCAGAACTCAGGGCAGGTTTATTAATATAATAATCAGGGAGGTTTGTGGTCATAAACCTTGTAAACTAGTGACAAGTCATATATGTTCCCTTTTGACTTTGACCATAGGACAAATTTGGCTAGAACCAAGTTCAACAAGCCAATTTTTATTCATTGTATATATTGATTTTGTTCTTAGCAGCATGACCTTAAATCTTTCTTAGGAGTGATAGTGATAAAAAATGGATAGGCTTTCATGAAAAGCAGTGGTACTAAAAGTTAAATATAAGAAGGCAAGATTTGAGTAATTCAGGAAAAGGCAAACAAGGATCATATCAGATAGTGGAGAAGAAAAGTTTGTATTGAACTCTCATGTAAGAAGTATTTTTCAAACAATATAGATAATTTCAAAATATCTCTTTTGTCACCTATTAGTACAGGAAAATGAATTGTAAATAGCAGAAGAAATAGAAGATAACTCTTTGTGGACAGTTCATAAGAAAATTGTTTTAATAGTGAATGAAAAAATCAAAGAAAAGTGACTTGTGAATTTAGGGAGCTATTAGGGAATCCAGTCATTGGAGGGAAATTAGAGATCTGGCACTAGAGTGTCGATATTGAGAAAGTTCAACAGCAGATGTGATTAAATATGAGGGAGAGAAATAGGTTTACATGTGATTCTCAGAGCAGCCAATAAGTGGGAGTCAAAAAAGAAAACAATGGAAAAGAAGGAAGAATAACAGGAAAGGTGTTGAGAGAGGGAAGAATGAACAGAAAAGGTGTTGAGAGAGGGCAGAGCTTCTCTTTACCCTGTAGCCAGAAGAGGAACCCAGTTAAATAATCTGCTGACACCAAGATTTTCTCTTTGAATTTGGTCTAATCTGCTTGAGAACTTCTTATTCTTGCAGAATCGGGCAGTTATTCTTAATTTAAAATACACCTTGTTCTAAATTAATATTATATCTCAATATATTACAGTATGCCAACATGATCTTATTAAATGAG
This sequence comes from Callospermophilus lateralis, assembly GCF_048772815.1. NCBI lineage: Eukaryota > Metazoa > Chordata > Mammalia > Rodentia > Sciuridae > Callospermophilus > Callospermophilus lateralis. The sequence continues at coordinate 12,657,417 of NC_135313.1, read as the reverse complement.
AATTTAATAAAAATATCCAGGGAGAATACTTAATGAAAAGTCCAAATAATTTAAACTGCCCTAAATAACCTATTAGAATTGTTATAAAGCACTACTACTTAATGCATATCAAAAGTCCTTAATAAAACAGTGTGACATGCCAAAGGTTCAACTTTCTATGGGGTACATATAGTCCAGCCAAAATCATAACCTATAATAGCTTTTTTGAACCTGTTCCAATGCACTGTGGAAATGCTTAGAATTCTAAAGTACCGTAGATTTTCTTAGTTTTTTTTTTTTATTATTTTTATTCACAGACAGACACTTAACAAAGTTATTTGCTTTTGCAAGTCACCTTGTATACCTTGTAGTATGAACAGCATTTCATTAAGGGCAAACTTCAGAAGATTTGCAGGCTAAATTTAGGTAGGTGGTCAGGATATGGAAAGCATCTTAATATTTTTAGAGATGTAATTTCATCAAATTCTTCCCAATGTGGTTTCCTTCCCTCAGTCCTGTTTTCTACATAGTATCTTTCTTAATGCAAAATATTATTCCATTTCCATGTTCTTCAATTTCCAGCCAATCCCAAAGGTGAACATATATTAAGAATTCTAGTTATTTAACTTGTCTACTGATAATGTTGTAATTCACATAACCTTGGTAAAAGTTAAAGCAATCACAAATGTGTTATTGTCTAAGGAAGTCCAGCCTGCTCTAAAGATGCAAACACCTAACTCAGATAACTGTTTCTGATTGTCTGGGACATTTATAAATTTTAGAAAATTATTTTCTAATAGGTACAAACTTGTTTGAGATTATTTTAAAATTCATTACAAATTACTTACGGCTATTATTGGGAAGACTGAGTGTGGAGAAATTCTAGAAATCCAAAAAATATGATCTCTTACCTCGAACATATAAATGTTCAATAAGGAAGATGGATATATAAATGGAAATTCTAATATAGAAACAAAATATACTGCAAATAATTTGAAGCATAGTAGGGATATGGAAGAGAGAAAGGGTGAAAAAGTAGGTGAGTTTAAGGAATATTTTGCAAATAAAAGTCCATTTCAGCCAGTCCTTCGTTGAAGGAATGTATATTTTCAGTGAGATAAGAAAACTTCATTTAAGGAGACTTACAGGAACAAGAATGCAAGTTTGAAGAAAGGCAGTTACTCGGTGTGACTGGTTCATAGAACATCTTGTGAGGTTATGCAAAGTTGGCCCAGGGAGTAGGAAAGAACACCTTTAAATGAAAACTAAAAAGATATTTAAGCAGGAGAATTACACACACAGATCTATGTTTGTGAAGATGACTAAAAACTTACTTGATATGATTAGAATAATAGAAGAAAATTTGGTTTCTTTATGTACATAGTTAAAATTTTGAATTTAAAAAATTGTTTAAAAAAAGTTGCTACAACTTAGCATTTGCCAGGTATTAAGTTTCAGCAGTAATTCTTAAATTCAGAGTAAACACCCTTCTGCTTGTTTACAATGTCTTTGGTGTGACAGCTGCCTTACAATCCAAGACGACCCCAAAAAACTCAACTTGGTTTTTTTTTTTTTTCACTCATTTTTCCCTGAAGTTGACATCTCTTTGAAATTTCAGAATCAATTTTAATTTGTGAAGCATGAAATCAAAGGGAGAACTCAGAAAAACTCTGGATGATGGCTATTGATCTTTGGTTCTTCTTTCTAGAAATTGCCTTTCTTCAGAAATATTGTTGATTAAAAATATCACTTAATATATAATTCATCATCTCCCAGGAAGCAATTGGGTTACCCTCATTTCCCTTGTAACTCTTTCTAATTAATGTTTCATCAATGATCAAATTCTCTGCACAAAATGGGCACATTAAAATGATCACCCTTTCTTCTTTTCAAATTAGTCATTGCCATTTCATCTATTGACCATGCTATTCATTAGCAAATGCTCTGGATAAAGCTGCTGTCTTAAGTCTAGTGAATCAGTGTACTTTGTTGCATTTTTGTTTTTACTTTAAAACTTTAAATGCTAACTTTGAATAGAGAGCTTAGTGGTCTGTTGATAAAGAATTGAATGATTGAGAATAATAGCATCATGAGAAAGTTGTAGGGCCAGTTACTCATTTATTGGTTTTGTCATCTCAACTGATTGACTAAAAGTGATCTAAAGCAATATTTCTCAATTAGACAAGGAGAATAAAGGGAAGGAAGGTGGATAGGAAAAGGAAAGACTGTGGAATGAATCTGACATAAATTTCCTACACCATATATGAATACACCACAGTAAACTTCACCATTGTGTACATCCATAAGAATGGGGTCTTAATTAGAATAAGATATAATCTATGCTTGTATAATCATGTCAAAACAGGTTCTATTCTCGTGTATAATTAAAAATAACCAATAAAAATATGTTATATATTAGAAGGAAAATATATAAAATATGTAAGTTTGTGATCTTCTGGCTCTGAATGGGCCTGTGGGAGGTGACATTCCATCTTCTTATACATTCATCTGTCTTTTATATGAGTACTTTTGATTCCTGGTTTAGCCAAAGATTGTGCTAAAGATCAGATAAAAGAAAGACAGGGCAAACCCAGATCCCCGGAAATTTGTAATTTCTTTGAGGAAACGAGAGACATTAGTAACAACAGCAGTAGATGCACACTCACCAATAGGCACACAGAGGAAATGGTAGTCATTGATAAAAGGTATTGATACAAACACAGGAGATTATAATGAGGGTAAAATTACATAAAGCAACAGGATTCAAGTGTGTCTTACTTGCACATTGGAAGCTTGATAATTCCCATTCTATTACATGCATGTCCCTCCAAAATGAAATTCTGCTTTTGACCTCTAAGTTGACTTGAGATCCTTTAAACTCCACTACATGGAGTATACAGAAGAAGATCCATTAAAGAATGAAATATATTTTGATCTACTTTTGTTTATAAAATTTTGGATCACTTTGTTGGACTATCTTTAAACTCATCATTCATCTGTATGTGACGCCTGGTTGGAGGTGAGGCAGGATGAAGAGTGGAAGTTGCATGGTGGTACTGGTTATCTTCTCAATGGCTTGCTCTTTCTTCTGGAGTTTCTCGCAGTCCTTCCCTGGTTGCCATTATTATCTACCATTTCACAGTGCATCAATTGGGAGAATGCTTAATCATCTTTCTCCTGCTTCACTATTCCAGCAATGTTTAAAGGAATACTAAAAGGGAAGTATTACTAGTAATAATGGATAACTGTGTCACTTCAAAGAAAAGACAATATGTAGGTTCCTGAATGGCTCTGTAATGCACCCATACACACTTTTCTCATTACTTCTTTACTGAGATACAGCAGGAAACTGAACCTTCCAGAATGTAATTTTGTGCTCTTGCTGCTTCACTGCCTGTCCCCCCACTGCTACCTCCTTCTTCCTTTCCAGGATCATCAAGTTCCCTCCTCTAGGTCTCTTAGCTAGATTCCCTAGGTGGCTCTTTTCCCTAGCCAGCCCTACCCTGAGCAAATGACTTAGGTAAACAAACGTGCAATCTTCTTGCAAATGGGCAAAACAGCAGAGTGGAAGAAATGGAGAAAACCTTGTATAGAGGAAGGACGAAGCCTGTGGATCCAGTATTTCAGGGATTCTGTGGACTGTTCAGGACTTCTTCCGACAGCTGGTAAATATTTTATCCCTTTCAGAGAAGAGCCTGGCTGCTGTTTCCCTAACAAATGTGTTGCTATAGTGCACCTGTGTGGATTCTTTGCTCTGGTAAATTGCTTGCAGATAATAAACCATGTGGAATCTTCCATATATTAAATTGTTTAAAAATTTAAGTTACAGCATAATGCCTATAAATAGGTGCTATCGTGCCTATAAATAACAGCATTTTCTAGTATACTTAAAAACTGGATAATAGGGCAGATTTCATGTTAAGTTTTATTATGAAATCATTGTCATAATAGTAAATAAGAGAACTGGAGGAGACTTCCAGAGGAGATAGGCAAGTTTATGAAGAACTTGTGGTGATGGCTTCATTACCATTGACTTCAGCTCATCAAATTGTGTACATGCACACCTTTTTGTTTGTTAAAAAAAAAAAAATGTAAATGTCGAGAGAAAAAGGTTAATCTGCCATTTTCCAAAATTCTTGCCCTGGTTTTAGTAGAAACTATAAAGAGGATAAATATTGACTGCCTACTCAGTTCTAGAGCTATTGGTAGAAATGGCAATCACTGGGTGAAAACACTGTCAACATAGCTTCATTTCTAATTATTTGTAATCTTGCCAACAGCCTCTCAGGCACACACTGCATTTAAAATGGAGTAATACACCTGAGAGAAAATTGCGTCTGAACAAATATTTATCTTAGTGCCCTAATAGTAGTTCATTTTCAGTTTATATGGACACCTAAAATAGTTGTTTTTTATATCTGAGTCCCCAAAATTGTTTGTATGGAAATCATTTGATGATGTGATTGCTAAGTGAGGAAAAATGTTTTAACTCTTTCTGCTCCCAGACACAGGAAAATTATGCCCTTGCAAAGTGTTTAAATAATGTCAGTGCTATCAGGGATCAAAGTCTTTTGTTTAAGGAGTAAAATTGAAAATACACGTAGGCAACTTAATTAAAAAAATTTAAGTAATTATATATGCAAATGCAGGCTTTTTTAAGTAAAGGACTCACACCACACTATGTCTTGGGATTGTGGTTTGCAGATAAAATGGAGGACTTGGGAATTTTCCAGTTAGCGATTTTGTTTCCCTACACCACCAGAGTAAATGATCGTTATATATTTATAAAAATCAGGTTTTCAACTTGGTGCTTTATGCACTTTGCTATGAGAGGTATTTGACAGAATGTTGAAGAACCCAACAACAATTTTATGTCTTTGTTCACTTTGTTCTATTTTTTTTCTCCCATACAAGGTATTGAACTCAGGGATACTTTGTCACTGAATTACATTCCCAGCCCTTTTATTTTTTATTTTGAGACAGAGTCTCGCTTAGTTGCTCAGACTGTTCTTGAACTTGTGATCCTCCTGCCTCAGTCTCCCAAGTCTCTGGGATTGTAAGGTGTGAACCACAGCGCCTGGCTCCAACTTATTTTATCCTGTCTGTGCAAGTAAGACACATGCACAGTCTCAAGGAAAGGCTGATGTTCCAGTATGTATTTTTTATAGTTCATAAACCCCAAGTGGATAATTATTCTTAGCAAGGAGCACAGCCCTTCATCAGGGCTAAGCCACTCACATCTGTGGCTTCAGACTAGATGCCCAATAACATGCCTTTTCCTATCAATCTGCCTCTCATGTTAAGATTTCATTTATCATTTTATACAATGTCACTTAATAATCTCTACAACACTAGGAAGTGATAAAGCAAGTATTCTCTCTATTACAGGTGAAAGGCTGAGGATTAAAATTAAGTGACTTTCCTAAGCTACTTAGCTTAACTAGGCCCTGGACTCAGGAGTCCCTCTGCCTAGAATCCTGATGTTCTATCAGATATCTTTACTTTTACTACTCCACCCTAAACCTCCTGCTAAAGTTTGGTTTAATTTTGGATTTCTTCACCTGAAGAATGAGGGATAGAGTGCTCTAGAAGTGCTCTATAATTCTGTTAATCTTACTGCTGAACACAGGCTTTGGGATCAGACTTGGCCAGACTCATTCAGCTGTTCTCAGTGTTTGGTCCCCAGCCAGCTGTATCAGCGGCATCTTCTGCATCTGGGAACCTGGTTACAAGTGAAAGTTCTTGATCTTCACTCCAGATCTACTGAATCAGACACCTTAAGGACTCACCAATTGGGTTTTACCATCCTCTGGGAGATTTGGCGGGAGGATTTCTGAAATTTGAAATCACAAGCCTGATCTATTCAGACCCATACTGATGTGGTCATTGGTTCTCCAATCATTTTAGTAACTTTTTTCTTAAGCCAGGTTTGTGCTCACTCTGACCCAGCAGCTCTTTTGGAAAGAATACTTGAGAGGGAAGTATTGATTAGATGTCCATAAGGTTAATTTGCTCCCTTTAGTTTCTGGCTTCATGATATTTTCTAGAGGATTGCTTAAAATCAATACAAGGGTAAGGAGCACCTAGAGACCTGGTTGCAGTAGTGGGAATATGCCCCAGGGCATGCATTTGTTGGGACAAGTACATAGAGTATACTGGGACTGCATTTCCCTCCACTGAGTCCCATAGTCCCACACTCAGGGCAAAACTAGAAGAGAGATTTTTCCAAATTATTCCATGACATCACTTGGCAAAATTTCAGAAGCCTAGGTTTGGGTCAGGTTTTCTCAGCAGAGGAATAACTAACATTTTGGACTGGGCTGGAGGTATTTTTGCTTAGGTAGGCATATGTATGTATGTATATGTATATGTATGTATATGTATGTGTGTGTGTATATATATATATATTTGCTACTAGGGATTGAACCCAGAGGTGCTTAACCACTGAGCCATATTCCAAGTTCTCTTTATTTTGTATTTTGAGATAGGGTCTTGCTAAGTTGCTTAGGGCTTAGCTAAATTGCTAAGACTGATCTTGAACTTGCTATCTTCCTGTGTCAGTCTCCTGAGTGTTGGTGGATTTTAGAATGTTTAGAAGCATCAATGACCTATCCTCATTAGATGCCAGCTTCAGTCCCTATGCTGATAACTTGACAATCAGAAACCTCTCTAGATATTGCTAAATGCTCCTGGAAAGGGGATTGCCTCTAGTTTGCATGAGGGCATTCCCTTTGTCCCTTTCCCTTCTCAGGAGCCTATTTTTGGGCAAAGTGCATGGTACCTAGGCTGGACAAACCATTACCCTCTGAGCCTTCTTTCTATGGGCTATTATCTAAGTACCAGTGTAATAAGAGGATACCCAGGTCCTGGAGCAACTTCATTGTTCTGTTTGGAATATAAATCAGAAGTGTGAGTACCGTCAAGCCAAGGGGGCATCAGGGCTCCTGTTCTCTGGCAGCAGCCAGCTTTGAAAGAATAGGCAAGGGTGGGAGCTATGGAAGTAGATGAGCTGAAAATCTCTAGCTATTAGTGTTTCTCTAGGAGGTAGATGTTCCAAGCACTGATACTGCCGAGAATTCTCAGAAGGCCTGTGCAAACAGAGGTGCAGGCAGGAGAGTCACTGAGCCTTGACTGCTGCTGAGCTGGGCTGATGGTATTATGTAGAAGTGATCTCTGCCTCCAAATGCCTCTAAGTTTCTCCACGGAGACATTTGCTTCTCATAAATAACCTTTGAAATAATCTCTGGGTTTATGTCTGGGCCCAGCTCATCTAAATTCATTGTCCTCAGTTGAGGAGACCATGGATATTTTAAAATACAGAAGAAACTCACCACAGCCCACTTTGGAGGTGAGTTTCTGGAGAGCAGGCTCTGATAGGACACTCTCTTGCCCACGCTTCTGCTCCTGCTCCTACACCCTCCCTTTGGGGAAGACTGTCTGACAGTAGGCATGAACGCCTCCTCCTTGCACATCTATTCCGGCTGCTCCCTATCATTCCCAACATTCAAAACTTCTTCCTAGGAAAGGCATTACATCAGGAGGACTTTAGCCAAGATTGTGAGAAAAGAGCGACCCTAGGACTTGGAAAAACATCATCAGCACTTCTGAAATCAACTGTTAGACCAAACCCCATCTTGTCATCCATCGGGTCACTTCCTGCTTCTCTCTCCCCTGGCTTCTGTCCCCATGTACACTCCCTATGCTTTTCCTGGCTTGGGGTCTCTCTTACTCTGGGAAGGACTGTCATAGTCTCAGCCTTGTCCTAGGAGATGGGAAACTCTGGCCTGGCCCTATCTGCCATTCATATTTGAGCAGGGAGTAAAGCGAGTGGACGAGGAACGCTGCCAGCTCCCGCCACGGGTCTCCCTTGACTCTGAAGTTGCTGCAGTTTCCTGTCTTGTACATTTTCAATTTAATAGATACTACTAAAGGATTTTGAATTAGTGTTTATAGACCAGTTTTATGACCTGACAACAGAGACATAATATTTTTGGCCAAGGCTGTTTGTTCATAAGTATTTGAGCATACAGTAGCCACCTTTATGTCATAGGTGACATCTCCGCATTTTAGCGTTTCCAAACAAATCTCGAGCCATCTTTGTGTACCCTGGCACATCTGTTCACAGCACTGGCTGAGGCTTAGAGGATGAAAGGAAAGGAAAGGTCCCACTTGGGACTAGAAAAGAAAGTTTGGACTCACTATTCACCAAGTTCTCTTTGTTCTCCTCAGAAGTTCCTTCTGACCGTACCTATTGGCCATCATAGTGGTTAACTCAAAAATATATGTATTTCCATTTCACAATCCTGCTGCTGTTTAGGAAAAGGAATAGTAGGGAGGAATCTAACTTGCATTCTGACAGAGCTTGAAGGAGAACAAGCCTGCCTGGTAGCATATGCCTCATGAAGTCATAATGACAGGAAAAGAATGAAAGTCCTTGGCCTCTAAAAAGATAAGAAACAGATTTTGTTTATCTAATGGGGGGGGGTAGTTGGACTGCTCATTTTGTAAGCCAATCACATAAACTTAATGGAGTTTTGATTTTGTCTCTTTGATAGGAACTTGTTTCTCAAATTGTAAGAGTAGGTGGGCTACTTCTTTCTTTTTCCTCCCCTAAGGGGCATTAGTTTGGGGGCGAGTTTTAGACAGTTCCCTTAAAGGTGCACAGAGCTAAGGAAGACAATTGTTTTGAGGTGGATTTCACTCCGGTGGTTGTTAAGTGTCCTTTTGGTTGTACTGAAACAAGAACTTCCCTTAAAGAACAAACGAGCTCAAAAACTATACAATAAATCAGGAAGCCTGCCCCTCAGGTATGGAAATGAAGGCTTGCCATCACAGCTTTGCTAAGAATCCAGGGGGAAGAGCGCCTCCAACTTTATCCAGAAATTGCTTTCATGAGTGATGTGTCAGTGCTCAGTTGGAGCAATGGTTCTCATTTACTCAGCTGTACCTGGACTTCGAGGTCCCCACATCCTATTTTCATTTTTGTAGACGCTTTCTTTGTGTATTAGATGTTCCCCTTTTTCTTTCCAAGACTTAACAGTAGTTGGTAATTACTCATAAAATAGAAAATAGATTCCTGTTTTCCTTCTTTACTGAAGGTGTAGATTTATTTCCCTTTTGAAAGATGAAACTACTACTAAATACTGTCATGTCACAAAATCCCCGACTTTCCCCAGCTATGTGGGGTCATGCAGCCAAGATCTGGATGTGTAAGCAGACAGGACAGGCTCATCTTGAAAGCACAGAGGCTGGACTCATACAGTGCAACTTCCCAACCCTGGAGACCTGTCTGAACACCAGTGCTCTGGAACCCTGACCCAGGCCAGACGATACATCTCTGTGGGGATACATTCCCACTCCAGCATTTAAAATCTGCCTGGATGGGTCCATGAATGAGAATCACTGGATTTCAAGTCCATTTCCAAAAGTATATTCTTTATTCTGTGGAATTCCCAGAAGAAAAGTTTGAGCAATACTGCACACTGTGAAAGGTTTTGGATATTCTCTACTTATTCACTACCTGTCATTCATCCATGTGACCTGCACTTAAGAAACCCGCTAAATTGTCTTTAACTTGGTTTTCTAAAAAAACAACTTGACTATGAAACTTGTTTAATTCACATCTTGCCCTTTAAATGAGCTTCTATTTTGTCAGAGCTGTTCAGGAAACATAGCATATCCTCTAGAGACTGTGGGCAGCTTGTAGCTCTGAGACCCAGTTTTCATTCCATTCCATTCCATTCCATTCTGTTCCATATCACTCTCTTGCAAAAGTATCCCAAAGGTGGTTTTTGGTCACTTAGGACACAGTCTTGTCTGACTCCCTTAGCAGCAATACATGAGGATGTATTACCCTTAAAAGAAAAAAACGTCAAGGCATCTCCATGAATGATGGCTTGGAGCATTGATCTAAAATGTATGTTGCTAAGCTAAAGACCAGCTGTGAGGGAAACTGGCACTTTCCCTTGTGGATGCAATTTCACATGCTTGACTCTGTGTATAAATTAAACTTCACAAGTATCACCTACTATTCTTCAGTGAAGCCTCCTGAGTGGAGGAAATTATGAGAAGACAGCATTGGATGTTGCTTGAGAAGATTAGATAATCCAAATCCAGGGTTGCCAATCCAGTGCCTAAAAGGGGGTCTGCAAGGCTGACTCATAGAGTCCCCTAAGGGTTGGTCTATAAGACAGAGACAACTCATTATTAAATTAAAACTTGGATATTCCTTTGTCTTTTCTAGAATGTGGAATTTCCAAACTTTGTCCAAAATTTTGCTACCTAGTTGACACACCTTGAATAGGGCTGGGTACTTGTGTAATAAACCATACTACTAGTGACTATTAAGAGGGGTTGCTTCCAGATGTGCACATCTGATGGAGTACTACTCTCTTGACTGCTGTTAGGAGATTATCCATTAGGCCCATTATCAAACCAGTAATTTGGAAAGGTGCTCACATTCTAAGCACTGCACTAGGTGCTGGGGATAGAGTATGTACCAAGTTGTACAGCCTCACAGTCTTCAGAATGGTATCTTACCTGTTTAATATCCTTTCCTAATGATGCTTAAAGGATTTTTAACACCAGACTTTAATTTTTTTTAAAATAAAATCGCTGCATATGGAAAGGCATCAAAATAATATTTTATTACCTTTAGGTTAAATACATAAGCAATGAATGACAGTCTTTGAAATACAATGAAAGAACCAAATTTTGAACAACTGGCACTTTAAGTCAGAATGAATTCCTTAGTCTGCTTGTGTGGGAAGGAAGTGCCCAGTTGATAGTCAAACCCTTATCTCCTTCTTAGTCCTCTGTGCTTACTCTCCTTTGGTATTCATGAATCATAATTTGTGTTGAACTCTAACACCTCACCCTGCATTTGTTGAAATGTTTTCTTTCTTTTTTTTTTTCATTATGGATTTTTGAATAAGAGAATTTCAATGACTGTGCAATCTCTCAGCAATTTCCTGAAATTCAGATTTAGATATGATCTTTATCAAATCTATTTGTACAGTTTCTAACAATTATTTGACTTTGGAAAGAATGTGTCTCCCCCTTTTCCAATACGTGTGTTGCAAAACTGTCTGCCACAGACAACGGCTCTCCAGTGGGTTGGGACAGGGTTTTACGTGGAAGTTTGTGATATTTCTGGTCATGAAAGACACTTATAGCCTTGAGTTTTGGCAGGAGAGATTTCCTGGTTGGGTATAATCTCAGAAATTCTCATATACTTTGCAAACTCTTGATTACATGATACTTCCTATAAGGCAATAAAAGATTTTTAGGCTGTATGTGCTCATGCTTTAACCATTTATTTTCTTTATTTTCACTATACTTAGGTTGCACATTCTCAAGTCATAGAAAACTGGAAATCTCCACCCTATCTTGCTATGAAATCAACAGATAATGAGCTGGAGTAGAGGAGGGGTGGTTACATGAATCAGTGGTGTGCACTGAGTTCAGAGCTGAGATAGAAGAAGCTGAGGGAAGAAATGTTCCTGGGAGGTTAAGGCCAAGAGAAGGTCCTTGTTGGATGTTTCATAGGGCACAAGGTGGGTGTGTGATAGGTACAGCAAAGTCCTCACATACCCACATGTCATAGCTACCATTTGAGGGTCATCAGAGGCTATACTGTTCTAACCAAGTCACCTTGGGATGCTGGAAGCTATAAAGATTCAAATATTACATTTCTGCACTAAGATTCTATATTTGAAATAAAATTTTTTTCTTAAAAAAAAAATTCCCATGTATCCTTTTCTAAAACCAAGGGAACAGGCAGACTTGGTTCTGAACCAACTCAGTTCCAAGTCATGCAATCCTGGACAAATTAAATAGGTGCCTTATAATTCATCTGTGCATTTGCAAAAACAGGCTCTTTGGAAATAATTCATGTATAGAATAATGCCCTAAACATAGATGGTTATAATTTTATTATCACTATCATTAGTATTATGGATAATTTAATCTCTGCACTATATCAAACCATTAATTCAAATATCTGGGATCATTAATCCTCAGTTCAAATATAAGCAGTGCAGGATGGGAAAGAGGCAGATTGTTAGAGAAGCACAACATTCCACAATTTATTCTGTCAGTCTGTTTACAGATCAGGGTGTGTTTCTTCCTTCATAAAATGGGTGTACTCATATTTCTGTATGGTACACAAATACACTGTAACAAACATGTTATAGGAGGAAAAAATGTATTTCATATAAATGTAAAAGGTTTTGATAATGTAGGTGTGATTTCCATGATGTTATATCTTGCCATAATTTGTTTATTATAAAGTAGGATTTACTGAAATAAGAACATATTCTATAGTAACATTTTCTTCTCTTTTTTGAAAGTGCTCGTTTTGAGTCCTGGGCCTTGTACATGCTAAGCAAGGCTTTTTCCTGGAGATTCATTTCTAGCCCATTTTTCCTTTATACAGGGTTTCACTAACTTTCCCAAGTTAGCCTTGAACTTGTAATCTTCCTTCCTCAACCTCTTGAGTAGCTAAGAGTATGGGCATGCTCCAGCACCACCAGCCTATATATATATATATATATATTAAAGTCTTTTTAAAAAGCATTTCCAAAATGCATGCTAATAAGTATTGATATCACTATTCACTATCTCAGCAAGAAATATGGGTTGAGGCTGGAACATTGCCTGACAGCTATAGAGTGAAATTTGCCTAAAGTCATGTTGATCTGATATGTATGTTGTGATCCACAAATAAAGATGGGAGATTTTACATAAGTGTGTGGATTTTTATACTTTCCCAAAACAGCTGGTAGCACTATTTTTCTGAGGAGAAGTTTACAAGGGAACTCCCTATTATTTCCACCACCGCTGTCTCTGTCTGAGCACTGGTAGCTCCTACTTGTGTTAATGAATTAGAGCCCTGACTGCTCTTTCCCTCTACTTCATTATTAATTGGGAACTTGGGTCACACCATGCTACTATGTTGTCCTAATCCAGCAAGAAGTGTAGCATATAGGGGGAAAGGAAAAGACTTGATTAGTGGCATTTGTTTATTTCTCTGGTGAAATTTTCTCCATAGTGGCCAATCAGACTTCCAATGTGGTCACGTTGGAGTTGGAAAGATGCATGAGCAACTCTTCCACGTCCATATATACCAGTCCCAGTACCTGATTGGAAACCTCTGCAGTGATTTCTCGAGTCTTTACAATGACCATGAATCAAGTTCACATTTCTGGTTAGCTCTTTGCTGTCACATCCAATGCCACACTCTCTTCACTATTTAAACCTTCTTTACTACCTGATTTATTTGTAAACTGGGGATGTGTCAGTGTCAACACACCACACACAAATTGTATAACAGCATTTGGCTCTGTTAAGAGAAATATTTTATAAAGCCAAGTTGGGGTTGGAGGAGGCTGGCAGTTCCATTAATGTGAGAGAACGTGACACATAGATCACTGTCATTCGTTGAGCTAGACAAATTGCTCAATGGCTCTGTGTCCCCACAAAACTCTATGTGAACCAGAGTTTCTGTCACCTGACTTGCCATGACTAGCCTGAAGATCTCGCAGGGAAATGGGAAGTATAGCTTTGCTTGACTTTGGAGATGACTTAAAATGGTAAGAGTGAATCAATTGCTGTGGTGGTTTAGTCACATTGAATCCTTGACGCTGTATAAGTTCAGTCACTAATGCTTTGAGGTGACCACCACTTCTGCTGGATTTGTCTTCTTGCTCCAATTAGCCAGTCATCTCTCTTCCAGAGCTCCTGGTCTTTGAGGGAAGATACCTGATATTAAGGTATGAAATCTCATTCCTTCCAGAAAATTAGATCCTAAGGAGTGTGAGACAGTTTTTTTAAAAAATGACTTTCAAACAGTCTTTCTATATGTGCCTGTGTGGTTTTGTGAACTTTTCTGAATTTAGTGGCATTACCTAGGGGAATGTTATTTACTCTTACTGTCAGTGATTTTGGGGGATTGGATTAGATTAGCAACTGCCTGCAGAGCTTGTGCACTCAATGCAAGACATTTTTACTTCCAACCTTATGGGAAGATCTTATTTTCTTAACTTCACATGAATGATACATGTAAGACATGAGAAAACTATAGATCTTGTTAATGTCAGTTTTTCTTGTCTTCTCATAAATGAAAATAGCAACACCAACCAAAAATTATTGTACTAAATTTATGCACACACTGTGATTTGGCAAAAAGCATTCAAGAGACTATTTTCATATCATATTGCCACATAATGGATATTTTTAAATCAAATACTGTGTAGATATCTGAGTCAAGGAGTGTTCCCTTTAAATGAATATTCAGTGGACTGACCTAAGAAAGGAGAAAGCAGGACACCAGATCTTGTTTGTGGCTGAGGTCATCTGTGCATATTATGACCATCTCCCCTGCTTTCATACTAAGTTGACTGATCTCGACCTCTGTGTTTGACACAGCTCTGTTTATCCCAATAACACCTGAGTAGAAGGACAAGTGTGTTACAGATATGTGCCAGGGAGTGATAATAATGATTGGCCAGGAAATTCAAGCCTCATACAAAAAAACAAAACAAAACATGATTTATAGCAATTGAGGATCACAGAAAAGATTGCAGGACCAGTGGGTAGGAGGTTCCCAATGAGAATTGAGGTTGGACCCACAGAGGAAGTGTGACAAGTACTGATAGTCAGTCAGTCGGTGATATGGATGCTTAACATTGAGGTTATAGAAAGGGTGAAGTTTTAGCAATCACAAGGTCTACATTATGACCATGAGAGTGATGGTCAAGGCGAGAAGTAAAGATGATATCTTTAAGGAGATTTACAAAAAGTTCTGTTCCCAGGGAATGTATGTCTGTTTAACACTCTTGTCTCTTTCACTCCTGAATTAGCCTAACAACTTATAATTCTTTAATCTTTATTTATTTTTTTAATTAAATGGCTGTAAATAAAAATCTTTTGGTTTCTTTCTAGATCCAAATCATGTATTTTCAAAGATTTGAAAACTGTACAGTAGAAAACTGAAACAGGTACCCACATATGGCAGTTACAAATGTAGAAAAAAAAAAAAAAAAACTTGGCCAAAGAATCATTAAGTTAATTGTCCTTCTTAAGGTGAGCCATTTTTCAGTAAATAAGAAACTCCCTTTTGGTAAAGTACCGTGAAGTCACATGTCCCTGATCCCTTTAAATATATAGAAAGATTTTATTTTAACAGGATGGATCTTAAATTTAAATGTGCTTTCCACTAAGCTGTAGAACTTGAGTGGTGTGCATCTTTCGCCATTGTATAGCACTGGCTTTCTGTGCTGTCATGTACAACAAATGACATGATTAAATATTATAATGAGGCCAACGAAGATTTGCATCCATTGTAACAGGAAATTGTTTCTTTTTATTTTAAGACAAGCTGTGGGCATTAAAACTGTGTCTAATATATGGTGATGATAATTTTTAATTTCTTATGAGTAAAGATTCAGGAGAAGATGAGGTTTGATCAAAGACAATTTTAACACCAGACCCTGGAACCCCTTAAGGCTACAGCATAAAGTGGATGAACCAAGCACTTGCCTTAGATTCAATTGTTTTGTCTGAAGGAAACCAATCAGGGAGAGTGGGTTGTTCCGGGAAAGCCATTCCAGAGAAACAGAGAGCCAGTCTTCTGGCCTCTGCAGTCTGTGACATCTATATTTCAATCTATCATATTATTACATTTGGGTGCATTAAGTAGATGTGCAACCTGTTGTGCTTAAAGGCAGCACATTGGCCCCTCCATTTAGAGTAACTAATGGATCCATGAATGAACATTTGGCTCTTAAGCCATATCTCTAGTGATTCACATTTACATGCCACTCTGATTGTAAGGATGAAGGATGGCAGCTTAGATTTTAGAATTGTAGGCATGATTCTTTTTAATGGGCTTCAAAAATTCCAGGCAGTAGAGTTCTCAGCTTTATCAGTTTGCCAAGGTAGTGTGTTCTGAAGAAAGATTCATGAAATGCTTTTTGTTCTTCAGTAGGAAAAACACCTCATGAATAAAACCTGACCTTGTTTTACAATCTCACTTTCATCCCACAAATATCCTGGGGGATTATTGGGAAGGATATTACCATGCCATTTGATAGATGAATGAATCTATTTGGAGATGAATTCACTAGTGGTCACTCAATGATTTAAGATCAGAGCTAAGAAAGGAAGTTCTAACCTGGGTGGAAACAAATATGTGTATGCAATATGGGCGCATTTAGTTGTGTGATGAGTGTGTCTGTATGAGTGAGTGTGTGTGTGATTGATGCTATCTTTTTCCACAGACACAGATTATAGATTTTTTCTACTTTGTAGATAGTGTAAATAGTGGCTTGACTAGTTCTCTTTGGAATTTCTGAGTGACATAATATGTTATTCTCTATATTTTACTTTACTGTTTCACTGCCTTCCAAAGCAAATTCCTATTTAAAAATATTTTAGTTTGCCAGACTTATTCTATTAAACTGAAATTTCTAGATAGTTATGACTCATTAATTTAACATATATTTGAAAATAAGTTATAATAATTTATCATACTTTTTAAAGGTAGGAATGAATTTAACTTAAATCCCCCAATATTTGCAAACTATTACATTTTCTGCTCAAAGAAGCACATCACTTATATATGACATAAAGGCATGTGTAACATTTCACCTTCATCCTTAAAAAGTATAGAATCTCAAGTTTGTATATAATACAAGTGTAATAATACAATGCCACATAAAAAGAAAAATGTGTCAGGTGTTGTGATGTTGTTGACCTGTAATCCCAGCTACTTGGAAGGCTAAGGTAAGAGGATCAGTTCTGGAGGCCAATCTCTGTAATTTAGCTAGCAACTGTCTCAAAATAAAAACAGTTAGGGATGTGGATCAATGGTAGAGCATCCTTGGGTTAAAAAAAAAAAAAGTAAAAAAGGAAAAGGAAAGGAAAGGAAAAAGAGAAAGAAAAATAAAAATGGTGACACTATAAAAGAAATAAAAACTGAAAAAGAAGGAAATAAAATTTTCAAGATGGAACTCACATTCAATTTAGATCCTAATGAAAGTGAAATATGTTTTGTTCAAGTGGAGATGTAATTTAAAGGGGAAAAAATTAAAAACCAGGGCAACAGATTAATGTGGCCAGATGATAGACTTAAATGTAAAGGAAGGTGGAGTCAAATAAGGTAAAGCCTCAGTTGTCTCACAGAGGAGCTGGGCTCTAATTTGGGCAATCTGTAAGAGTGTAAAGAGGGGCAATGATGAGCTCTTATTCTTTTTGGAGACTATTTTTTTTCTGGTAAATGATTGGGTTATTTTTAAAGGAAATTGAGATAAAGAATCCAAGTGAGCAGCGGTAGCGTGCTCGCCTGGCATGTGTGGGGCGCTGGGTTCGATCCTCAGCACCACATAAAAAAATAAAATAAAGATGTTTTGTCCACCAAAAACTAAAAAATAAATATTAAAAATTTCTCTCTCTCTCTCTTTCTCTTTCTCAAAAAAAAAAAAAAAAAAAAAAAAAAAAAAATCCAAGTGAACAAACAAGGCCAAAAGTTAAGCCTTGGAGTTGGTTTGGAAAATGGGAGGGATGTGGAAGCCTGATAGAAGAGAGGAATTTACTGACCTGATGAGTATGCATATATAATAAGAATTTGATGTGAACCATTTGGAAGGTCTTGGTCTTGGTGACTGAGAATGATGCTATTGAAGACAAAGTTTCCACGGAAAGAACAGGAGGTGCTGCTGCTGTTTCCTTTCAACACATGGGCCTTGCATGTTAAGGGTGCTTTGGCTGGACTTTCACTTCCCTGATCTAGCACTTTGTTGGGAGGATACATATAGGTTCTTTTTTTTTTTCAGGTGACAATAGAATATTAGAAAATATTAAAAACCATGAACAGGATATCACTGATGTCTGAATAATTATTCTTTGTCAAGGAGACTAAGAGAAACTGAACCTTGGCTTATATTAAAGCATAAGGTATAAGAAGGTAAGTTAGTGAAGGCCCACACAGAATCAACTAGAAAGATGATAACACAGGAGAGAACAGGATCAAGGAAGCCAAAGGAAGTGGGACTTTCCAGAAAGAAGCTGTGATCTAGAAGAGAGAAAAATAACTGTAAATATTCAAGAAAAATCTAGGCAGAGAAAAAAAAAAAGAAAACTTCTAAGTTTATACAATAGGTGAAAGAAAATACTTTCAATCGACTGTTTGGTGGTAGAATCCAGAGTACAAGAGACAGAATGACTCATGGGATGATCACAGGAAGCAGGATCATCCTTTGCAGCATCTGCAGCAGCTAACAATGTGCTTGGAAAAAAAAAAAAGAGATGATGAGTGATGAGTACATAGTTGTGTATTAAAGATGGATGAATGAATGACAAATGAATGAGAAGGAAGGAAGGAAGGAAGGAAGGAAGGAAGGAAGGAAGGAAGGAAGGAAGGAAGGCTGGGTGAAAGGAAGGAGAAACAGAGGGAGAAAACAACAGGAGAAAGAAAAGAGAGCTGTTGCTCTCAAGTGTTTGGGGATATGTGCCTTAAAGGAACAGGAGGCTGGAATATTTTGGATTGTTGATGAGAGTGAGCCAATGGAGAATTAAAAAAAAAGTGTAGTGTTTGTATAAAAAAACCTGTTGAGATAGATAGAATCAAAAAAGCATGGAAAACATACTGTTAATTATGTAGAGGAATTCAGAGAGAGAAAAGAGCAAGGCACAGGGATCTCCCATGGGAAGGCAACATTCTCTCAGTCAAACAGACTTTGAGGAGCTGCACTGGGGGGTTAGGCTTGGGTTTACCAAAAGTGGGGTACCCTGAAGCTTTCAAGCAATCATTCTGAGGTGTGTACCATTTGTAGTTACAGGATTATCTTAACTTTTAAGAATGGTAGCCTTCATTAGTTACATTTCTAATTTAGAAAGACATTGGATTAATTTTGGTTTTATACAGAAGATGAAACCATGATATATTTTTATTCTTTGATAGTTCATTTTTTATGATTCTATAAATATGTGTCTCGGATTTCCTGATTTTTCTGAGATATATTTTTTCCCTTTCACTACCATGACTCCTCTTAATCTTAAAAATATTTTTGAGGACTGAGTAGAATATTTTGCAATAAGCATTTCACTGTTCTCAAATATTCTAGATCTCCAGTGACCTTCTGTACAATCTTTGAGATTTTTCATCCAGGAAATTTCGAACATGTTCCATTAAATCTATTTTTTTAAAATTCTTTTTCAGTACTGGGATTGAACCCAGGGCCTTGTGCTTGCCAAGCAAATGCTTTACCACTGAGCCACATCTCCAATCCTGTTCCATTAAATCTGAAGGCAACATGATCTGTAAAAATGCATATTACAAATGTTTGGGAAGGGTGAATGCCGTATGTTTAAGACAGAGCTGACATTAAAGCTTTTTTATTCCAGTCCTCTGATTTTGTTTGGCAGATCATACCATCTCTCTGTAGAAGGTCAATGAATGTCTGGCAATGTAATTGGGAGCTTTACAAATTCTAAGAAAACTCATTTTTCCTGGCTGTGAAATTTTATGCCAGAAATAACTTCAGGTCATACCAACCCCTTTCTGCCAAGATTATGGAAAATCCATATTCTGTAAAATTAGGGTACATGTTTTACTAGTTTCACTCACCAAGCAACAGTAATAAAGAAGATGCCTTCAATGGTGATGTCCACAATACTGTGTCATAGATGATGTTCGGAGCTGGGAAAGCCACTTTTTACCTTATTTCTGATGAAACTTTTCAGAGGACAAAATACACTGAAACTGTACTGAAGAGCGTGGCATCTGCAGTTTAGCTCCGATGAATTGTTTGGCTCTCCCCTGAAACCAGGGCATTGTTCTATTTGTTACTGCCACTAGGAAAGTGTGTTCTCCCTCCATGGCCTATTTCCAAGCTGTTTAAGGTTTGACAGGGAACATAACTGACTCTCCTAAGCATTCAGTGCCCTCTCCAGAACATAAGTGTGGGGCAAGGCCAGAAAGTGGCCTTCTGGCTGTGGCATTCAGATTACTATGGCTGTCAATCAAGATTTTTCACAAAGTTAAAGAAGAATGAAATCTAATCCAGGGATTTGTTAAGTGAAATTTGTTTAGAGCTTTTGCTGGGTTATTTCAGACATCAAAATTATCTTCAAAACAATGTGACAGGTTGTTATTGATAGTCTACATTTTGAGAGGAAGAAAACAAACCTAAGGATTTAATGTGCCTAAGGTTTTAGAAATAATCTGTAGCAGAGCTAGAATTTTCTGTGTAATTTTTTTTCATATTGGCCATTGGGATATGTGAAAATAACCTTTGAATATATGATTTTTTTGTTTTGTGGGTGAAAATAGTTATTGACTAATTTTCCCTTCTTATAGGGTCATCGTGGCTTTTCTTTCCAATGACAGATAGTTCCCCCAGAATGCCAGAGCCCAAAGATCACAAAGGAAGTTTCTGAAAATACTAGCGGTGTTTCAGGACTTGTATCTTTCTCTCACTTTAAGGGTTCCTATCTTGTCTCCACTTGTTGGAATTTATTTATGGTCTGTGTTCTTAAGGGGCCCACAGATGAGTGGACAAGATCAACTAAAGCTTTGAAAAAGGCAAAGCTTAGACTGATGACAGTCCAGAGGAGAGACATCGAGTTCAGCCTTGAGAAAGTTTTGTTGATAATGAAAAGTTTCCTCAAAGAAACTTCCTTAGAATGGAGTCGTAATCATGACCAAAGGAGTGATTTCAGGCAGAGTGAAGGGTGATTGCTGTCTGGGGTCATAATTTACCTGTCATTTTGCCTTCGAGGCCCGTCAATACATTAGGCATGTGGTTAGTTTCAAATTTGATCTGTTAATCCACAATCTTGGATGCTGTTATGGTACAAATATGTCATAGCAGAGGGTTTGTAAGGTGAAGAAGGAAAATGGTGCAGATGAGACTTGGCATAGGATCCAGATCATAAAAGACCTGGAATAGCACATGAGAATTTTAATTTTTAGTCCAGAGAAATGGAAAAGCTTTCAAAGGGTTTTAATGCAGAGAGTGACATGAGCTAATCTGCATTTAGAAGGATAAGTGTGGCAGCACTGTGGAAACAGATCAGCTGAGAGGCAATTGTATTAATTTAGCCAAGAAGTGATGAGCACCTAAAACTGCAGTGGAGCAGTAGAGATGGAGAGGAAGGGATTACACAGATCCCTGCCTTCAAATTGCTGTCTCTTATAACAGGGACAGAAATTAACAGTGGATGAGTATGCATAGAATTTTGCTTTCTCTTTTCTCAAAAATTGAGAAAATGGTAACTGAAAGAAAGAGGAAAATAGAGAATATAATTAAATGACATTGCCATCCATCCTGTTGCTTAAAGAAAAAGAGGGAGAGAGAAATGTGAGTTATTCTTAACTATTCCCAAAAATGCACACATTATTTCACTTGATTAATGGATACTTATTGGTTGCCCCTTTGAGCCAAACACGGATCAAGTCATTGGAAATACGAGAAAACAGGTCTGATCAAGTTCTGCCCCAATATTCCTGTCTCATTTCTCAATTCCTCCGGATCCTGACTGCCAGCACATAAATCTTCCTCTCCCCACGTCTCTCCCTCATCTGGTGAAGTCTTACTCATGCTGTGTGCATCAGCTGCAAAGCCACTTCCTTTCATGGGACTTCCCAGCCCCTCTGCAGTGGTTAGGGCCCCAGGACTGGTTCTTCCATTGCACCTGCCTGGTGCTTCCTCTCAGTGAGTGTCTGACCACATGGTGCTGAAGTCATGCTGGTGCACAGTCCATGATTCACTGAGAACACTTACCATTGGGCTTTGAGAGTAGTCACTTGAATACTTTGTGAATAAATAGTGAGTGAATTAAATTTTTTAATACAGAATCATTCCACCCTACTTACATATTATGCTCTTAGTAAATATTACCAATTAAATTTTAAATGAACCTGAAATTAGTCCCTTCTTCTTGGGATGTTCAAGGCCATTGTATGTTAACTTTTTTTTTTTTTTTTTTTTTTAATTTCTAGCTTCCACCACTAGATTGAAAAAAGTGTACCACATATGGTTAGCTAAACTCATTTCTAAAAACTTGGCAGGTTCTCAAACCATATTCAAAGCTTATGTCAGTTTTGAAGACACAAATAAAATGCATTTTCCATAACTTCCCCTTCTTTGGTTGAATTTTTGGAAAAGATCTCCCACGATGTGAACTTCTGCAAACTATATTCTAAACTGAAACTGAATACCACGATTTGAATTATTTTCCATATATCCCCTCTTCTGCAAGTCATGACACTTCAAGGACTAAGGAAACCTTATTTACATATAAAAATAAGAAATGTTTTAATTTTAGATTCCAAAGTACCATAGATAATAACATATGTTAATCTCAAAAGCACTTGTCATGTTTAAGTAAAAGTAAGTCTCTTAAAAATGTTCCATAGAATTTGTTCTGGCTCTAATAAGCATTAAATTTCAGTCCTGTCTCTTTAGAAATTCAGAAATGAATAAAAGGAACTTTGGTAGAGGACACACACACACACACACATACACACACACACACACACACACACACACACTCTCACACACATCCACTCCCTGCTCCAAACATCTCACTTTATTATTCTGATGAGCATCATATTAATGGGCAGTGATAATAACCTCAAATTCTTGACAAAAAGGCATTTGTAATAAATAACTATATGTTTGTTTTATAAGCATTGCTCCTGAGTCATGATTACCCTAAGCTCTAAATTTCATTAAAAAAAAATCATGGAGTTTGAGAAAAATGAACATGAAATTCATTGAACAGATTTTTCCAAGTCTTTATTTGCCTAATAGACAATTATGGCAAAAAGGATAAGTTGCTTATATTTTATCTCTTTCCTTCATTTTGCATTTTTTCTTTTCTATTTGGATTTGGAAGTAAATAACGTAACAATTATCTTTAAGATCCACTTGAAAAAACAAGTGGAATTCTTTTATATGTTTACCTTCATGGTGTTTCAGGGTAAAAATGACTGTTATAGCTTGGAAGAAAAACTTAAAAATTGACAGAGTTACATGGCACTTCAGAAAGGAAGGGAATATACATTGTGATTTATAAAGGTTCTTGGTTTAGTCTGTTCAGACTGCTGAAGCAGAATACCACAGATTTGGTAGCTTATAAACAACAGCCATTTACATAGTTCTGAGATTAAGTCCAAGAGGAGGTCTCTGGTGTCTACTGAAATCCTTCTTCCTGGCTGACAGGTGGCCTCCATCTTGCTGTGACTTCACATTGCAGAAGGGGAGAAGGAGCTCCCTGGCTCTCTCTAATAAGGGCATTGATCACATTTGTGAAGATGTACCCTCATGACCTAGGTAACTCCAGATACTGTCAGCTTGGGGGTAAGAGTTAACCTATGGATTTGGGCGAACTTTAACATTTGTCTATCACAACTCTACTTATATCAGCCACATTGCTAGGTGATTTTAAAATGTCTTTTATCACTCTAATTTGTTATAACAATTCTGAAAAATATTTTGTTCATATAAATATAAGAGTAATTAAAGATCAGAAATTATATAGTCCTTACCTAAAATTAGACAATTACTAAGTGCTTGGTTCCATATGTCTTGTTCTTTCTAAAATACTAACTTCAGGGCATTTTTGAAGTCTTCTAGCATGGAGAAACAACATATTTGATGTTTAATTATATCAATTTTAAAAATACCATATGAAGCTAATGCAAACTGAATTTCCTCTCTTGAGGACAGGTTTTTTCCCCTCCATTGTTTTATTTTATTTTTTTTCTGTAATAGATCATCATAACAGTTAATAAGAACGTGTGTAAAAAACCCCATTGTAACACTTGACCTCAGCACCCAAGAAGCAGCAGTAAACAGCCTAACACAGAAAATTGACATCTAAAAAAAATAAAAGCTAGAGGAATTGAGATATTAAGAACATAAAGTGGAAAACAGATATCATAGAGGATATGAAGTGGTGAAAATGAATGTTTGAGCCCGAGGCAAGAAATCCAGAGATTATGGTTTTGAATGAGCAAGTGGGGCTCAGGGAAGACATTAAGGGTAATGGTGAGTGAACAATTTAGAAGAAAATATGAACAGAGCTTAATTTTACTGAAGCCAAGTTTCCACATCAAAGTATACTGCATGATTAAAATATGTGTGTGTGTGAATTGTATCTACAGTACACACACACACACACACACACATATGATGTATTCATCAAGCAGTTAATTATTTCCATTCATGTGTTAAAATAAAAAGGATATTTCTAAACAATAAATAAGAAGGATACATTCATTCCTGCTTTGAATCCTTTCCAGTCCTTCCCTGACACCAGTTACTTTTTCTAGCACAAGTTAGCCAATGGCTTTTGTCTTGTGACTGCTGTCTGCAGAGCATTGTACTGGTTCACTTAGGACTTAACAAAAAGTATCAGAAAATCTAGCTGTATTTGTCTCCCACAAAGTGGGATTTTGTGGTTGACATACCTGAAGAGTCCTGGGATTGCTCTAGCAGCAGGCAAACCTAGATTCAGGCGTTCTGCAATGCCACAAGAGCTGGTGCCACTCGTTTCCCTTCATGATGGCAAGAAGAGGAAGGAGGACTGGGCTCCAAGCCAGTGCAACTTCCACAGAGTGCTTGGAGTTCATTCTGATTTGTCTGACTCCAAGCATTTGCCAGTCCTTCAAAGAGTCATGGTAACCAGTGGGATTCAGTGTCCACTTGGCCAGGCCTGGGCAACATGCAGATGCAGAGGAAGAAAGTTGACTCCTCAAAGGAATTTCCACTGCCAGGAGAAGGGACAATGATTTCCTGGGAAGGAAAATAGCAGTCTCCAAAATCCTCTAGTGAAGCCCTTTATTTGGCTATTTTCTAAGGGGACCTACTTTTAAATATTTTTTTTTAAAAAAACAAATATAGGCTAGTGACGTTTTTATAAGCAAAAAGACAGAATTCTTTTCCTCATGAAGCTTAAAGTGAGTAGACAGGAACAGCCTCCATGTTCTTCAAAGCCCAGTGTGGCTGTGGTGAGTGTAGACACACAATCAACTGTATGGCAAATTTAATCTGTCAATAATTGGAGCAGATGCATTTGTACCTTTCTCTTAAATGGCTGACTTTGGGTAGAGGCATACTATCAGTCAAATGAGAAAAGGTGTGACATACTGTTTTTCTAAACACAGATCAGTTTACTGGACATGATACCTAGAAGAGGACAGTGCTCTTGGGGGTGAAATGTTCTCCATTGGTAACAAGGGTTGACTTTTGACCTTGTGCATCCAAAGAGAAAGCAAGAGGGAGGCAGAATCAAATATAGATGTTCTAAGTCAGGCTTTTAATGAGTAAAGTCAAAATATTGATTACCTTCTACTCATTCACAATGAAATGCCCAACATGAAAGAATCTAACAATTAACCATGATAATCAATTTTTATTCTCTTTTTACAGTGCTGGCCTCTATTTCTCTTTCAAATGCTCCCCATTCATTTTATGGTTAGAAGTACCCTTTCTCTGATACCAGGTAAATACATCTTATTGAAAAATAAACAGAAAAGAATTTCCCAGTGTTTCAGGAGTATGCAAAGTTAGGAATGTAATGGATTACAAATTGGAAATGGATTTTCTAGCTTAACTG
This sequence comes from Callospermophilus lateralis, assembly GCF_048772815.1. Classification (NCBI taxonomy): domain Eukaryota; kingdom Metazoa; phylum Chordata; class Mammalia; order Rodentia; family Sciuridae; genus Callospermophilus; species Callospermophilus lateralis. Next base: position 12,631,812 of record NC_135313.1, on the reverse strand, counting down.
TGCAGATTCACTACAGAAAGCAAATATTCAAACAAGCAAAGTCCCTTCAGTTTGGTATTTCAGTTAGGTATCCCTTCAGTTTATATTTCAACTTCCAGATGGATTTGAAAGAAAGCAAGGCACATGTGTAGATATAGACACACACATGAGCATGCACGCACGCACGCACGCACGCACGTACACACATGCTTCTGAAGTAGGATTCTATTGATTTGCAGTGAATCCAAAAGAAGAAGACTCTATCACAAAAATATTGGCATGTCTGCTTCAAATCTGCAAACAGAAGCCACAGCCCTGTCACTTTTAAAGAAGATATTTGACCTCAAGAGCTCACCCTTCTCAGGGGTTGTGTTTTCATTTCTGAAAGGAAGCGGTTCTCAGAAGAAGAGACACAACATCAGTGCTGACGGGTTTTCAAGAGGACAGCAAGACAAGTGACAATCCCTGTTGATTAGCAGGCTCAGCACAGTTTTAAAGTTCTTGTTTTCTACTTTTCATTATCAATCCTCACTAATGTGTGCTTTGAAATAATGATGCAAATATTTTAAGAAAGTTAAGAATAATATGAGGATTATATTTGCCTAGATTGTCTTGAATCTTTGAGTTTACCATAAGACTTCAGGTCTCTTTGTGTGGAGTGTTTTGAGGTTATATGATACCGTATGCCATGTTTTATAGATGGGACTTAAAATGCAAGTGATGATCCTATAAACAGAATTCAGTAGGACAAGACTTAACATAAGTTTAAAGCTACAATTATTTGCTACATACTTTGTATGAAAGTCTATGCTAGGTACTGTGTGTATAGTACCATGGTCATATTGATAATTTGTTGGGGCTGATACAACCACTTAACAGATAAGGAAATTGCCCTAGGGATTTAGTGGCTAATGCTTTTTAGTACTAAATGATGAATCGAGGAATTGAGTCCATAACTAATAATCCTAGTGCACAAATGTCCAGACCTGTCCATTAGCCAGTAACTTCTTTGTGAGAGAGATTTACAAACTATCAATTACTTCTGGAAAAATAGCCCCCCCCTTGATTTAAGTAATTTTTTATTCTTCACGTTTTATGACACAAAAAGTAGCCAAGAGACAACTTGGTCTTGCAACATTGCTTTCACTGTGGGAGAAAAAGCATACTTGTTTAAATTCAGGATTATGAAACTTGTTTATTTTTATAACATGGGATGTGTCAGGCTTAATCTATCTTAAGTGTTGGAAGTCTGATTGCAAAAAGACTCTGCTTTCTTCAGCCCACATAACTTTTCACTTTGAGCCAAGTAGTTCTACAGTAGAGTTGGTTCCTCACTCCCCAAGCACCATTTAAATGTTCAGTCTAAAGCAGGAGGCTGACCTATTTTCACAAGCATTTCTTCTTTCTGGGATCTCACATTTGTTTTTAGATTTTCTTTTCCTTGGTATGATCATTCCCAAGTATGTCAGTTCAGGTCCCTGGGGAGGACACCAAGATGGTGTTAGAAGGGTGAGCAATTGATGGAGGAGACTGCCTGTGAGACAGGAAGAAAGAAGAAGAGGAACAGGTCAGACAAGGTTCAGGTCACACTGTATGTCTGGCTTCCATGAAAAAGAGGGAGAAGGAGAACTGATCTGTTGGGAAGAGCTTCAGACTCTGGTGTAACAATGGGAACCCAGATGCAAGGATAGCCCTGCAATGATTAGAAGTAACCAAATCCAATGCTTCACTGCACTATACAATGTCTGGGAGCTTCCCCATGACAGAGTATACTTGGATAAAATGTTGGGGCAAATTTGAAGATGCTAGTTGGCAATTGTCATCTAAGTCTTCTCCTCAGAGAAGGTTTTCTGAAGACAGATCTGAACCATGTACCTCCATGGATGCTGCAGTTCATCACTTGGATGCAGCTGATACCCTCATGCAGGTTTGAATACCACCTCTTTCTTGGCTTCCATCCAGCTCTTCCTGAGTGGAAATTTATCAGGGTACAGTTATGTGATAAATGAAGTCCTCTTCATGGCACACTTACACAATTACACAATACCTCCCTCCTCCACCATTCGTACTTCACATTGTCTATTTCAACACCTCAGATGGCCTCACTGGCTTACTTGGTGATGGGACTCACCTTTCTTTCAAGAGAAATTGCTAACCATAATCTTATTGAGCCAGGGTTTCTGTGTGTAACCTTTCAAAGCCACAATTGGTTACAAGAGTATCAAGGGGCACCCAAGTGGATCACCTTGATTCCATACATATTTCTCTCTACTCCATTTAGTAACAGTCCTACCTCTTTCTGCTGAACAAGGTTAATGGTATTGTCCACTTGATGACCCCTCTGTTAGCTTGCTGTTCTCTGTACAAAGAAAGTTCAAATTGCCTCAGAGGTAGCTCTAGGTTTCTATTCACTGGAATCCTTGTTACGTCTTTTATAACAAATGTGTCTCCTATGGGGACCAGGACCTTTAACCCTGTGGATCCCACAATTGTACGGGTAGTGTCCATTTTTGTTCTATGAAAGAGTACGACAAACAGAGTAATTTAGGAACAATAGAAATTCATTTGGCTCAGTATTCTGGAGGCTGGGAAGTCCAAGAACAAAGGGCTGCACCTGGTGAGGTCACAGAACATGCTGGAAGTCATCACAGGATAAAAGAGCAAGAGATTGAATTCAAAGCCTCAAGCTCTTCTATAATCAGCATTGATCCATTCATAAGGGCGGAGCTCTCCTGAACAAAACACTTCACACTAGGTCCTACCTCCTGGCTCTGATACAACAGGGAATAAGTTCTCAATGCATGCTTTTGAGGGGATCCATCCAAACCACAGCAGATTGGAAACACAAAGTCCTCTGATGGGTCACTGGTAGTCTTGTCAGCTAACTTCATTCCTTCATTCCTCATGGTGAGTTCTCTCATGCAGAGAAATTTCATCAACACTAGAGTTGCCACACCAGGTATTTGGTCTCCCACCTGTGAGAGGTGCATGCACACCCATGTATCATCATGTCACTGGCATTACTTTGCTGTTGGAGGAAAATGTCTCCACCATTGACTTCAAGCCTTGCTATAAGATTGGTTTCAGTCAGTGGAATGTGAATGAAAGATTATGTGCCACACTGAGCAGAGGCCTTAGGGGTGTTGTATTTATTCATGCTTTTCTTTCTCTGTGATAAAACAACATCCTAACAGGGGCTAGATCCTAGAATGAAGAACACATGTGCGCAGAGACCAAGCTGATAAACCGCCAGCACAGCTACTACAAGCAGTTACACAAGTTGTTATAAAAGACTATAGGCTGGGGATCATTTGTTACTGCAGGATAACCTAACAAAAATCTGACTAATGCATTGCATGCTTGCTTTTCTTCGATATTCTGCCTGTTATTTGTGTCTTCCTGGATGTTTCTAATGGATGTTGCCTCAGGAATGGTTCTATTGTTCTTAATGCTTCTGGGAAGTCCTGGATTGTCTGCATTAAAAACGTTTCAATGTGATGTTATAAACAAACTACTTGGCCATACTAACAGAGATTCTGACTTAACAGATACAATTCAGTAGTTGCCCCTTAATATGGGGTCCTGGAATCTGCATATTTTTAAAAGCCCAGAGGTCTTATAGCAAATTGAGAAACTGATTGTAGGCTGCTTCGTCCCACAATTTTCAGTCTGCTTTCACTGATCATCTTTCCTGGTCTCTTGAAACTAGATGTCTATCCCCTTTGTTACTTATCCTCATCCTTGACTTGAACAATGGCCTTTGTGTATCCAACTCATTCTTAGCTCCATTTCCTCATCCTATGTGCACAGCCTTGCTAAACTAGACTTGCACTTGTACCGCCTATTGTTTGAAGCACACATTAAATTTCTCTTGGAAGAGGTGTTTGTGTGTGTGTCTGTGTGTGTGTGTGTGTGTGTGTGTGTGTGTGTAAATACATCTGTGAACAAAAGCAGACAGAGTTAGATGACATTGTTTTGTGCTGATAAAAAGATAATTCTGAATTGTAGAGGCAAAGATAATTATCTGTCTGGGAAAGTTGTAGGCCTTATTTAGGTCAAAAGTAACAGAGAAATTGCTGATACAATTATTTCTAGTAACTCATGAATGCCTGTGTGTGCATTAGTACATGCAGAAATCTCCCCAGGTGGCTATGTTATTAGGAATGAGAAGACTGTCTAAATAAATCCTTAAACCGATTTTGTTTAGTGATACAGTGACAGAAATAAGGAAAAGACATGGGGATGAAAACAACTTAAGGCAAAGTTAGATGAAATCAAATATTTTATCTTCCATGAGAAAGATCAAAGCCATAATCATCACAAATGCTCCCAGACTGTGGAGACTGCTCCTCCCCTCTGCTACCCTTATTTTTCCTTAAGTTTTTAACAATTTTCACAAACCCTTCTGATGAAGTTTCTCATTTATCTTGATTAATGCTCTTGAAATAAACACATATATGAAACACATGCACAGATTTAAGGTGCTTGTAGTTGTGACATGAAGACTCGCACTTAGCTATCACTAGATGTCATTTATTTTTCTGGACAGCTATCCATTGCTGTAGTTAGTACACTGGAATTACAGCCACTTATGCTGCAAAGATGATAAAGTTAGTGTCTGCACATAAATTGAAAGTATTAGAAAAAGATGAAATACATAAAAATAGTTTTTATTGAGTGGCACTAACATCACTGGAATGAAATACCAGAATCAGAGTCTAATGATCTTATTGAGTTCTTTCTGGCTTTATTCAGAACGGAAATGTAATTGTCAAAAGTCCCAGTTGAAGAGGAAAAAAAAATCTCATTTTCCATGATTGTTCCCACTCTGGTTAAACTTATGACCATTGTTATAAGGACATTAAAGATTCTATCATGCTATGAGGGCCCGGCCTGCCAAAATCAAGGTGAAAAAAAAAAAAAAAAATGCCTACATGAGTTATGTGCCCAGAAAGGCAAACTCAGCATACTTTCAAAATTTATAAAATTTGAGGTACATTTTCCCATTCATACATGTCTAAAAAAGTCTGTTAAATAGTTGTAATTATGCTTCCTTTAAATTTTTCTATTGTTGCATGAACTTTGTATGCGGAGAAACTCTAGAAAAATCTATCTTCTAAAAATTCAGCTTTTTATTCATGTTGTAAAAGAGACACCATTACTGAACAGTATGGAGAGAGGCCCAAGGGCCATTTCCTATATGAATCTTCAAGTTCAAACTGAGAGGGATTTCTATTTTCAAATGTTTGTTCAAACTTTCCTATATAAAACTCGGGTGCCTTACATTGGAAAGCTTTGCCTACCATGAATACTTGTGAAAAATTTAAAGTCATCTCAGCATCTATACTTTACATTTTAAACTACACCTCTTCTCTAGATGCTGCTCTTTATTCTGTCAGATTTTCTTGTTAGTAATGCTAAGTTGCTAAGGTGAGTGAAGCTCTCTGGAGAATGGAGAGGTTGGCAGTTTCTTCACTGATTTAAGAAAGTACTTTCTCTTTCCGCCCTGCTCCTCTCTCCCTCCATTCCTTCCCTCCTCCTCCTCACCTACACCTCCTCCTATTCCCCCGCCCCTCCTCCTTTTTCTTTCTATATCTCCTCCCCCTACCCCCTGTCTCTGAGTTTGGTAATAGAACTTTTGTTGGTGTTTAATTTTCCCCAACATACTAAGCAGATAAATTAGGGATGATTTTGATAAAGTGCAGAAGACTCTGAGGCTGAGAGCTGGGACTCAGTCATCTATCAAAATATTGTCTAGGAGCCATTGTTATGAGATCCCCCTGCCTTTTTTTTTTTTCTTTTTAAGCCACAGGTAAGATTTTCTTTACCTCCAAGTAAAGAAAAGCAATCAAAGATAAAGTCTGCTATGCTTCATCCCAGCCACCCTTGGGATGCTAAGCAGATGGGCAAAAAGATATCTGGAAATACATGTTAAGATTTCTTATTATAATCAAGTCCTATTTGCTTTATGTTCATAATTTAATGCAAAAGTACAGAATGCTTTCATATGCTACTCAAAATTGCTTTAAAATGCAGCCCACTGTGAAATATGTTTCTGCACCGGTCTAAAGTTAAAACTGGAGACTTCGCCCATTATAAATAGTCTCTTCCTGGGTTCTGCAGGGGCCTCCTCTCCTCACCGACTGTGGCCTGCTTTCTTTACAGCATAGGTGGAGAGGGGGGGCGAGGCCACGACGCCGGCTACGTGGGCAAGCACTTCCGCATGGGATTCATGACGATGCCGGCCCCTCAGGACAGACTTCCTCACCCGTGCTCCAGTGGCTTCACCGTGAGGTCGCAGTCCCTGCACTCGGTCGGGGGCACGGAGGATGACAGCAGCTGTGGCTCCCGGAGACAGCCACCACCCAAGCCCAAGCGGGACCCCAGCACCAAGCTGAGCACCTCCTCGGAGACTGTCAACAGCACTGCGGCCACTAAGAGCGGGAGGCCCGCCGAGAGGCCCGAAGGTGAGCTCCCAGGCCACGCACCCTGACCTGGTCTGCCAGTGAGCCCCGGCCTCCCCCCTGGGTCACTGTCCTGCTGGCATCACCTGGGAGTCCCACCTGAGAAACATCAAGGGGAAGGTTACTGAATTGGTCTGTCCTCAATTCCCTTGTCGTTTTGTTTGGACTGGGGATTGAACCCAGGTCACTTAACCACTGAGCCACACCCCCAGGCCTTTTTTTAATTTTTATTTTTATTTTATTTATTCTAATTACTTACACATGATAATAGAATGCATTTTGACTCATTGTACACAAATGGAGCACAACTTCTCCCAGGCCTTTTTTATATTTTGAGCCAGGGTTTCACTTAACTTGCTTAGGGCCTCAATGTGTTGCCGAACTCGGGATCAGTCTCCCCAGCCTCTGGGGATAAGAGGTGTCACCACAGCGCCTGGCTCCAATGCCCTCTTAACACTTTGGATCATTTGAAAATTATCTTGGAGAGAGAGAGAGAGAGAGAATGAATTTATATTTTCTAGCTTTTATTAATACTATTTGAATAACTGAGGGAAGTATTGTGTGTTTATTTGGAGAATGTTTTAATGCAGGACAATATAAGGAAAAATGTTTTTTACCATAACTTTTATGATAATCATTTTAACATTATTTTTTTCCAGTGAGTATGAATGCATGAATGTATGTGTGTATGTGTGTGTGAATGTACATACATTTCAGTCTCTTTATATTACTGATTTCTTCCTGTGCCTACATTTTCCCTCAACTATGAAATATAGAGTTCATATATATCTCATCCTCCTTACTGGTCTGTGAATTAGGTTATATCAACCATGGATCTCACCAGTTCTTTAGCCCTTGCCTGAATAAGTAAGTTTCAGCTTTCTTGAGCTTTTCCTGAGAGCCCCTTAATGGGATAGACCTCTTAAGTGTACTTTGAAACAAGGTGACTTAGTTTAGGCTGCTATAACAAATTGCCCTAGATTGGATGGCTTATAAAGAACAGATTTTATTTTTCACAGTTTGGAGGCTGGAACGAGCAGGATGCCATTATGGTCTTTTTTGGGTAGAGCTCTCTTCCAGGTTGTAGACTGCTGTCTCCTGCTATTCTCACATGGGGAAGAGAAGAAAGAGAGAATGTGCTGTGTTCTAACAGTGCCAATCCACTTGGTGAGGGGTCCACCTTCAAGTCCTTAGTACCTCCCAAGGGCTCCCCCTTCAAATACCACCATTTTGGGACAAAGCTTTCAAAATTTTAATTTTGAGGCCACAACATTCAGTACATTGCCCAAGGCCACTCAGATTTTTACTTATCAATTGTGATAAACACCTCAAGATTACAAAGCTGCCAGTGGCCAGTTGGAGAACCCTGCCCTCCCAACTGGCCCTATAGACTCTCTCCTGCTCTGCATATTCTTGACTCTCTTCATAGCAGAAGATTCTGCTTCCCTGAGTCCCCCAGGTATCAAATTTCAGCTGAGGTTTACTGCAGAGATGGGGAGCACATGATCCTTTTCTCAACTGGGCAGAATTCTCTGCTACCTGGACTCCTCATTTCCCTATGAAAGTTCCCTCATCTTCTAGTCTTCATCTTTCTGTAGAAGTTCAAAATTGTTCCACAAGATTAGGTGCCCCTGAGGTACATTCAGTTTCTCTCTTCACGCTTCTTTCTCCCTTCCTGGCATCCAAGTGTCTTTGGACAAGACAAGAGTTGACTGCATTATTGAATAATACAAATAAGTGCCTGAAGATAGTGGTAATCCATCAATTCAACAAGGATAAATCTCTTCTTAGTCTGTTTACTCTACTACACATATAGGAGTAATACATCATGTGTACATATGTGTATTCATGTAAGAGCACACATGGAAATAGCAGGAACATGGATGTGTGTATGCAAAATTGAAATCATAATGCATGGCATTTCCTGTGTTGTATTTTTCACTTATTCCATGTGACTATTTTCTGGGGATTTTATTTGTCAAGAAACATCACTTTTTAATGGATGGAAGTGTACATCATAAGAATTTATTAATTATTTTATTTTATTTATTATTTTATTGGTATATACTTACATTGGCTCCAATTTTTTAGCTAGAAGGAACAGTAATAGATTGAACACTTGTGTGTGTGCATTTGTGGGTCTGTATGTATTTGGAGGTGACTGTTCTTTTTCTGCCTTCTTAGAATTTATTAGAAATTGGATTTTTTTCCCTGTCATGATTCAGAGTTACCAGTATGTCCTCCAACTTGTAACGCATCAACACATAGACACCCATAGAGGTATTCAGTTCCCTTGTTAATACACCAAATGGCTCCAGAGACATGACTTTTATAAATTTTAAATATCATCTTAGGTTTTCTCTAATATTGATACATGGTGCTGTTTGTTTTGTGTGATCCTGTGTCTAGAAGTTGCCCTCTCCCACTTCAGTTGCCAGAAGACTACATAATCAATAGCGTTATATTATTTGCAAAAGAAGATTACTGATCCTGACTTAAGACCTTGATTTCTGAATGCTGAGATCCTGAATGCAATACGGAATGGGAATGAAGCATAGTAAGAAATAAAAGAACCCCTGAATGGAGAGGAAAGATAAGACAGGCAGGAAAGGAGCCAGGGAGCATCGTGAGTCATGCTGCCAGAAACTCTCCTGGGTTCCTGGAAGGAATGGGAGGTGCTCCCAGCCCCCCTCTGGGGAGCGATGACAGGTCCTTAGAGTGAGAATGGGGGAAAATCGTGGTTACTGTTCTACAGAAAAAAAAAAAAAATTGAGTGACAATTCAATTATGTTAAAAATAGAACAGAATACCCTCCATTTGGGATGCTTCAGGTGTCTGTTTTCTGGAGGTCTCATTCTCTCTCAGATCCACTCACCATCAAGGACCTAGGGTTCCCAATGGCTCCTTGTCAAAGAGAAGACAGTGGCTTTCTTAATCTTATATCTCTATAATCTTTTATGTCACCTGAAGGTAGAGTAGGACAAAGTGACCAAGTTAGGACATCAGTGACTTAAGTTGGACTTGGAAAATTACTTGATGGGTTGGGAGGTGCTCTTCCTCAAATGGGAGCTCTTAGGATAGACTGGGAATCCCTCAGCTGTGGTTCATCATGGTCCTGAGTGAACTGGATGAACTAAGATCCTGTGCGGGAATGGTAGGCTTTTATAGAAAAGTGATTCTCTATGCAAATTTTACTCTCTCCTCAGAGCACTTAAAAGGCAATTATGAAGCTAGGTATAGCCAAATCTCTTCAAACATATTATGGCCTCAATAATAAGAGGATAAAATCTGTTATTATTGTATAGAGATGGGTAAAATCTCAGTGCAGGGGTGGGGAAATGTCTTTTGAGTCCAAATGCATGTGGGGGTATGTGTAAACTCAAAGCCAAAATTACATAAATATGGAGATTGCTCTTTTATGGATTCTCAGTTCCTTATAATTGCAAGTTAACTGGAGTTCATTATAGAACATGTTTTCTTTATAATTTTCCAGCTATCAACATTATAACACAGATAAAAAGTGACTTTTATAAATCTTAGCCTGTCTTTTCTTTTTACATTAAATGTCAGCAAAATCAAAATATTGATTCAGTGGCATTAGAATGATTTCCATGGTAACCAGCTTCTATTTAAGAAGAGGATTATGACTTCCCTGTGGATAAAAGTAAAAAGAACTGGACTTATAATAAAATGGCTTTTCAGAATAGAAGAAGAAAGAAAGAAAGAGATAAACTTGAACACAACAAAAATCATGTACCAAGAAAAATACAATTCAGTATTTAAAATTATAATTCTGTCACATTAAAAACATATATGTACTACTTTATATGAAGAACATAAATGGTAATCAGTATAATATGAATATTTTAATTACCTTTTTCTGTCACCTCAGTGTGATATCAGCTCATTTTTAGGCAATATTAAATGAAAAAAAGGAGTTAACTAGAAAGAATAAGGGGCCTTAAGTACAATGTGTCTCATTTGTGATCCATCAAATAAGCCATCTCAAAACCTCACCTCAGTCATTCGTATTCCTTTAGCAAACTGCTTCATTCCTCAGTAATGTCATTCTAAGAGATTCTGTATGAAATGGGCAAAAGGGATTGTACTTAGAGTGAGAGGTGAACACTTTAGGCAAGTGACCCAATGAGTTTTTTTTAACCTTTAAGATAATTACAAAAAACTGAAAAACTGATGGTGTACTGCCTGTCTCATAGCCTTATGATGACCCAGGTATCTAATGCCAATGACATGCATGATTAAAAGAAGTTGCTGTACAAATGGAAGTCAATGTAATTTTAAATGTGTAACTACCACTTTTAAAAAAAATTTAGTTGTACATAACACAATACCTTTATTTAATTAATTAATTTATTTATCTATTTATTTATTTATTTATACAGTACTGAGGATCGAACCCAGGGCCTCACACATGTAAGGCAAGAGCTCTATCACTGAGCCTTAGCCCCAGCCCTGTAACTACCACTTTTTAATAGTCTCGAATAACATGAAATTTTGGTTTGATGTAGCACATATATAGGAAACAAGAGAGGAAAAGATATATCCACCCATTCTACATGTTAGAACTTATAAAATTTTACATATGGCTATTATTGAAAAGACCAATTTTAAAAAGTGCTGAGGAGGATGCCGAGATAAGGGAAGCCCTGCACACTGTGCTGGGGTGTAAATTTGTGCAACCATTAAGGAAAACAGTCTGGAGGATCTACAAAAAATTAAAAGTCCAACTACTGTGTGATCTGGCAAATCACTGCTGGGTATATCCAACAGAGATAGCAGTAATATGTTAAAGAGGTGTATGCACTCCCACATTTATTACAGCAATGATAGCCATTTACAGTAACTGAGACATGGAGTCAAATTAAGTATCTATCAACTGATGAATGGATAAAAAAATATGAATATATATATATATATATATGACAGAAAAGAATTTCAGTGACAAACATAGATGGATCTGGTAGGCCTTGCTAAGTGACATAAGTCAGGCACAGAAAGATAAGTACTATGTGATCTTACTTGTATGTGGAATATCAAATAACTGAACTCATAGAAGCAGTGAGTGGCTACCAGGGGCTGGGGTTAAGGGAGATTTTGGTCAAAGGATACAAATATTAAGTTAGGCACAGGAAATTCAAAGGATCTACTCTACATCATGGTGACTAATGTTAATTATTGATGTGTTAAATCCTTGAAAATCACAGTAGAGTTTGAATGTTCTGAGTAGAGTTTAAGTGTTCTCACCACAAACAGTGTGTAAGGTGATGCATATGTTAATTATCTCTGTTTATTCATTCCACAATCCAAATTTCAGTACCACATAATGAACATGATGAGCATATATATATTTTTTGATAATAAAGTTTAAAAAATAAATGAGAGAAAAAGCACCCCCCCAAATTTTACAGTGACCCAAATAAATAGTACAATACTCTATGACTATAATAATTTTTAATAATATTATGACATTAATAAAAAATTCCCTGGTATTATAAGCTTTTAATAATATTATGATATTATATGATATATATGATGATATTATAAGTATAATAATATTATATAAATTTTAGTATCTGAAGGAAAACATGTTTTTATTAAACAGAGTATTTTTTAAAATTATGTCTTAAACTTCCATTTGTTATGAATTCTTCATTCCAGTCATTAATGACATCATCTCATGACTTTCTGTAAAAAAAACAATGAGGAAATACTTTCTAATTGGAAAAGGTACCCTAGTTTCTGATTTTGTCTTTTAGAGGTGTTTGGTGGAGTTATATCTTTTGATTCAAAAACCAGAATGTCTGCTGAACTATTTCAAATCATTATCATCCTGGAAAACTTGAAATGTGTTATTGAGGCAGAATCTAATGAAAGCTAAGTTTATTCCAAAGTCACTGCCTTACGAGCAACCAAAACTTGAAAGGTTATTTTAGTGACCAAAAGAGCTAACAAGAATAATTTAAGGTGAAAAAGGTGATTTTGACTCACAGTTTCAGGGGTCTCAGTCCATAAATGGCTGACTCCATTGCTCAGGGATCAAGATGAGTCAGAACTCATGATGGAAGGGTGTGGTGGAAGAAAACAGTTCAGAACCTGGAACCAGGAAGAAAGAGGACAAGGAGGTAGGGGTGGGGGAAGGAACAGAAATAGACTCCCCTCGACATGGACAGAATATACTTTCCAAAGGCAAACCCCCAATGACCCAGCTCTCCAGCAAAACCCTGCCTGCCTTCAGTTACCACCCAATGAATCCTTATTGGGGGAGTAACACAGTGATTAAGTTAAGGCTATCATAACCTAATCTTTTTACCTCTATGCTTTTTTGCATTATTTGACACATGAGCTTTTGGGGGACATCTCACTTTTAAACTCTAATAGTTATACAAAATACATATTTTAGAGTTTAAAATAATGTTTTTCATGTCTCCATTTATTCAGCAGACACCTTGAGTGTCTATCTTGTTGTACTTGAGATTCTGTAACCAACAGAACAGAAGTGGTGCTTTCCTTCATTTTGCTTACCATTTTATTTTTAGTTCTCTGCCTCAGCCTGTTTTACTTTATTCATTTCACGGAGCCAGCAACAATTTAAAGGGATGATTTCAGAAACCAAAATACATATGGTATGACAGCTATGGGATTTTCTTCCACGTAATTGGTTGTTTAGTGAGGGAAGAAAGAGTTTTGCATGCTTTAATAAAGTGTTTTTTCTAGAAAGAATAGTTGCTGCTCTTTGACTGTTTGGTGTTGACAGTTTAAAGATGTCTTAATCTGCTTTACTACCAATGTTAACTTTAAAAAGAAAAAACCTGGGGACATCTGAGGAAAGAAGAATAGAAACAAAATTGAGTGTGTGTGTGCGTGTGTGTGTGTGTGTGTGTGTGTGTATAAATTATCTTGGGGAACTGATAGGTTTTCCAGGTCAGAATCCCAGTTTGGAAGCCTAAGTCTGCACCAGTAATGGATGGCTACAACTTAGTTTTGCTTTCTCAGTTGTCAGCCTAGGTCTCTGTCACTTATAAGGTGGCCATACTACTTTTTAAAAATATCCTAATTATTTTACAACTCAGCATAACAAAATAGAAAAGCAGGGCATCAAAGGTAAACCCACTTTATTTTTCTGTTAATGCTGCAAAACATAAGCACTCATTATCTCTTCCAGCCTCAGTCTCTCCCCTGTGCAATGGGACTAGCAATCCTGGCCTCATGTGGTAGGCAGAATTCTAAGATAGTACCAATATTCCCCACTCCCTTCTTTTCTGGTGTGTAATCCCTGGACCTGACACCCTGTTGCTGGCTTGAGGATGGAGGGGGCCACAGGCAATCTCTAAGCATTGAGAGCAGCGTCTTGGCTGAAAGTCAGAAGGAACACAGGGAGCCAGTCCTATAACTACAAGAACTGAATTTTGTCAATACTAGAAAGTAGCTTCACAGTGGATTTCCAAAAACCAGACAGCCAGAAGAGGTCTCCGCCTGGCTGTCACCTTGACTTCAGCAGGTGGGATCCTGGGCAGAGAACCCAGCCTTTTGGGTTCTGGATGTTTCCAGACTTCTGATCTACATGAGTGTGAGCTAAGATAGGATATTGACTTTTCAGCTGCTAGATTTATGATAACTTGTAAAGGGCAACAAAAAAGTAATTCATCTTACAAAGCTCTTAGGCAAAGGAATGAGGACTGTTCTTGGGGGTCTGTCCTCCCTCCTTCAGGCAGTGGAGGGCATTTAAGATGATGATAGTCATTTCCTAGATTTTCCTGGTCATACCGAAAATAAATGAGATGAAGGGGCCTCAGAAAATACTGACATATCAAGCCTGTTGATGACCCACTTAGCTTTTCCTTAATTTCTTTTGCTTTTTTCCTGGAAGGGTCTTTCCTTTCTCCTCAACAGTTTTTGTTTCTATAAAGAGTATATCAGTGGTTTTTCTAATGGCTTTCTGACTGATTAGATAACTGCAGCTTGCTGGCTTGCCTTCCTCCACAGGACAAGTGGCACTTGTCCTTCACAGCCTGCTCCCAAGGGGGGCTCTAAGCCGTGTTAATCACCATTAAAGTAAAACATGAAGAAATTCATAAATCAAGCTATGGGAATCTCTGTCGTCGTAGCATTGGATAGCGTTCTTGTGTGATTCTTGTTCATTTTATGAGGAGGAGCTGCAGGAGATCATCTTTCAAGGCCCACATTCTTGGATTTATTTTTCTGGTTGGCGTCATCAATAGCTACTGTAAAATGCCCTTGTCACCAGGTGTTGTTCAGATGAAGATGGACTTGCACATCTACGGTGGGTGATCTTTTCCTGAATGCTCCTGAGGCACCTGAATGAAACAGTGTGCCAGTCAAATATCAGGCAATGAATCTTCCTCTCAGTCCTTCCCATGTAGACGTCTACTCCAAACAACTACCTGTCTCTTGAATGTTCTCACCCATTACCTTTCTTCCACTGACGGTCTGACATTGGTCTGATTTGTCTCAGTTCTTGATTTTGAAGAGGACTCCTAATCCACATTGTTGGCACAGATAGATTCTTCCAGGAGAAGTCAACAAGTCCAAAGGTCCTGAGCGTCTATTGTTGTTGGGGCACTGATTTGAGGTTGTTTTATTGTGTGTAACAGACCACTACACATTTAGTGACTTAAAATAGCATACTTTTATTATCTCAGTTTCCTTCTCAGGGTCCCCTGAGGCTGAAATCTACGGTGTCTAGTGGGATGCAGTCTGATCTGAAGCTCGGGTCCTTGCTAAAGCTTATGCAGTTGTTGGCAGAATTTATTTTCTTGAAATTATGGAACACACAGTAGATTATTTCTTCAAGAACAATAGGAAAGTCCCTAGGTGGTTCATTCTCTCTCTACAGGTAAAAGTTGGTCTTCTTTCAAAGAGCTCACCTGGATAGCAAAGGCTCACCTAGAATGAGTTCCCCTTCATTAACTCCAAGTCATCTGATACAGACCTTACATTTAGCTGTAAAATCCCTTTATCTCTTTCCATATGCCATAACTTAATCACTAAAGTAAAACACCATCAGATTCATAGTCCTGCCTGCTCTCAAATAAAGACAATTATGTAAGGCATAAACCTTAAAGAATAGGAATCTTGAGGGACAGCCTAGAATTCTGAAACTAAGGGTGATGCAAAGAGGAATAGTCTTGTATTGCTTTCCCAGAAACTACTCAACTCTCTGTAGGATACTTCAAAAATCAGCTTGTGGGAAAGTTAATTAGTAATGCCAGAGATAAGCTACAATTCTATAGGGTATCATAATTGGTAAACAAATGGGGCACAATATAACTTCCCTTCCCTTTTTTCTCTTAATCTTTGTTTCTTTTTCCATAAAATGGAAGTCATCCCTTCTGCCAGATGCCTGGATTATTTTATTGGGTTGAAAGTGAGAAAAATTTATTTCCTTTGGCTTCATTATTATAAGACATAAGGAAATACTTTCCTTAGTCTATCAACCCCCAGGCTCAAGAACTTCTAAAACATAAAGATCCAAATAAAATATTAACCCTTAAATGGTGCAGATATTAAAATTGCAGTGTACATGTCTAGCAATCTATTAGATCTCACCACTGACTTTCCTGGTTACTTTGTTGCTGACCCAGTGTGCTAGCGTTACTCAGCAGTCACCTGGGCCTTTGTCAAGCATCCTTGATGTAGCAAACATCCTCTTCAGTGCTTTGGCCTGTGGGTTTCTCCAGACCCCCTGGATTGTTGGCATTGGTGGTGGCAAGTTAAGCTTGGTACCTTCCTGATCTCTCTCTCTCTGCCCATCCAGTAGCATTTTGATGACAAATGGTATGAGGTTATTTGTTTTCAAGTTATGTAACTTCTCAATTGCAGTAATTGCATCAATTTTCAATAATAGCTAAATGGACCTTATAAAGCACAACTCATCAAATGAAGCAGACTAGGCAGAGTAACAAATGTAACCTTCAGTGCAACTCTCTCCATGGTCTGTTTCTGTCTGACTTCAAATTTGCATAGAAATTTACCTTTGCATTTATACTGAAGCATTTAGAGAAGAATGTGGTTAATTGTTATTTACTAGTTATTAAACATTTTTAGAAAAAAATGGAGGAAAGGAGATCATAGCCTGCCTTCCCTAAATGACTTCCAACTCTCTTCTCCATAAAAGTCTCTTCTCCTCTATTTCTCTAGACTTTTTTTTTTTTGGTCCCCTAAGTCCTAAAAAGAACTGTGACCACCATCTTTAGAAGACAGCTCAGAGCTTGCTGGTACTTACATAGTACTGTTTCCTGGGAATTAATCTATCCCCATCCTAACCTTTGCAAGCCTGGTCAGTGTCTTTGTAAAGCATTTCTGATGAAAACATTTTCCCCATTTGTTACATAAAGTATTTTTAATATGCTTTATGTTTGATACTTTACTTTTAAAATGTATTTTATTTCAAGAAGCTGCCCTCATCTTTATACTCTCTATCTCATAGAGGCAATGATAGTGGGAAGGAATCTTTCTAATGGGTTTACTTCTTCTAATGCATGTTGGAAATGGGATCAACTCATATCAGACTCCTTCCCTGACCTGGTGGATCCCTCAAACCATGATCCTGCATCTGTCCCTTTGTGTTCTGCTGGAAGCTAAAGGGCCTCTGCACGCACTCGCACCATTGCCTTTGCTCTCATTGTTACACATCCACAGTTTTCTGCTGAGTCTGCCCTCACCATGCTAAGAGTCAATCTTGGTTCCCATCTCTGTGGTGGCCTTCTGTCCCTATCCTTTGTTATTTCTCTTCAACATTTTAGACTGTTAACTGCAATGCCTCCTAAATTCTCTGCCCCTTGGTACATCATGCATGGCTCTCTACTGGTTTTCTTCGTCTTCATCTTCTCTCAGTCTTCTTTGAGAGGGTGTTTCATTTGGCTGGATACTTAAATGATGATGTCTCTAGACTCTGTCTTTTGCTCTTCTGTTTTCTCATTTTAATGTTTTTTGAATAAGTCATGAATTCTACATTTGCTCCCAACGTCTGCCTGGATCTCTGGCATGCATTTCTCTGTAGATAATCACAGCTCTTCTTCAAACTCTTCATACCCACACTGACCTAGCTGTTTTCCCCCATGTTTCTTATCTAGATACCCAAATTTGAACGCCTTCTCAGATTGTGCTTCTTAACCCAAAGTTTCACCAGTGATTCAGTCTGACCACTTCTGCTCCTCTCATCTCTGAGTCTCTCCATCCACTAGTCCTTTTATTCTCCTTTATCCACACCATTGTCATTTCCACCTGAAAATTTCATGGGTGCCAAACTGTTTTTTCTGCAACTTCACCTTCCCAAATCTATCTTCCCAACCATCCAGAGAGGTCATCTACGTGTAAACATCCAGTATTTATATGCCATGGCACTGTTCTTCTTATGATTGTATCTGAGCATGTCACTGTCCTGCTCATCATTTACCTGACAAAGGTAAGCTTGTTAGCATGACCATTATCCTGCTCACAGGACCACATCTTCTGTCATTCATGGCTCTCACAGCAGACCCAAACTACCTAATTTTCTCTAAACAGGCCACACTTATTCCTGCCTCTATTTCTCTGGATGTGGATTTTTTTCTTTCTGGAATGTCTATTCTAAATCAGTCTCTACAGCAAATTTTCACTCACCCAACAAGGTCCCAGGTCTACTGCTACTTTTTTCTATCATAACTTACATAAATGCACTTTTCTCTGTGATTGACTTGTCCTGTGGGTGAACTATACTATAGGTATAGCTCCAT
Organism: Callospermophilus lateralis; assembly: GCF_048772815.1. Lineage (NCBI taxonomy): Eukaryota > Metazoa > Chordata > Mammalia > Rodentia > Sciuridae > Callospermophilus > Callospermophilus lateralis. The sequence continues at coordinate 12,613,613 of NC_135313.1, read as the reverse complement.
TACATATACAATTAATTTTATTCTAAACATTTGACTACATTTTTTTTTTTTTGTATTCCAAGGAGGCTAAGCATTCCAACAGGACCTGGATCTTGTTCTTTTGTCTTCATACCTTTAATGCCTATCACAGAGTAGTGCTTAATAGACAATGTTGAATAGGGATATTTTGAATATTGCACATTTTTACAAATAAGTGTTCTAGGAAACTAGTTATTGTGAAGGCTTAATGGATTTCTATGTGTCTCTAATGTAGAAAGAAGTTGAAACATTTATAAAGTGTTGAGGATGGGCTTGGTGTATCATGATCCTCAGAGCAAGCACGTCCTCTGTCCATTTGTCTCTCAGTCCCACCAGTTTTGATTATGATGTAGTAGCCAATTATTTAAAAATGAGATTAGATTATTTTGCCTTTTTGCCTGCCCTAAGGTTTATAAAACCTCTATGTCTTCTGTTGTTTTGAATTTATGAATCTTGATTGGGACATAAATCAGCAAAGAATACTGCTGATGGGTAGCAGGTACATATTAGTTTATCTGAATAATATAAATCAAGGAATGTTTGACTTGTGCTGTTCAGATCAGCTAAAAAGGAATATGTTTCTCAACTAAGATGCAAAACAGAGCTGAGAGTTCATTCCCTTGAGTGAGTTTTGGATGTTAAATTTAATTGTTCTTATGCTTGCATATTTCAGGGTCTCACTTGGAAATTTCTCACATATTCTTAAAGATCAGGTTTATTCCAGATTAAATGTGTTTTTCTATTCTACAAGCACCAGCTTTTGAGTGGTTCTTCATCCTACCTTCCAGGAGAGTGTATAAAAACATTTTTAAGGCAGCGTGACTACATATGTGCATAAATCTTGCCCTTAATTGATCTCAATGAAGCATACATTTATTGCTGAAAAAGTGCTTTGATTTTATGGCCCTATGTCAGTACTGAGAGTTTCTGTAATATGAATCACTTTCTGTGATTTTTCTTGTTAAGTGGGAGGGCAGTGATTTAAGACTAGCTTTTTATTTATTTATTATTTATTTGCTATTAAAATGTATCAAATTAAGTCGACTGAATGGAGTGGAACAGAAACGCATCACCCATGGGAACCTCTGCTTTCTGACAACTTCATTTAACCAAAATGACTGAAAACTGAGAAACAAACAAATAGAACATAGGGAGGCCAAACTCCTTCTTTCAATAAGACTTGTGAATTTTAGTTTCTTTATTTTATTATGTTCTTTATTTTTACTTAGTATAAATTTATTTTCAGGTCTCAAAACCCCATAGGCTATTAGTAAGCTTGAGAAAAAAAAAAAAAACATGGAAAGAGTGCTGCAAGACTCTAGACAAAGTTTCAAGAGTTTATACATTTGGTACCAAGACAGAGCACACCATGTGCCCCCAAGACCTTGCTCCTTATCCCCGGGGATTGCTGTCAATGTGAGTATTGATTTCCCTGAGGATGTTATTAGTCAGTGAACATTTATCAATTGTCTGCTAGGTACAGGCACTGTGGTAGGTTGTGGAGAAAATTATTCTCCCCTAAAAGTCATTACAGCCAGCCAGGACCACTGGCTAGCAGCCACAATGAGTTAAGATTAGTGCTGTGGAAGGTGAAGCAAAGGTATAATGTAAGTCTAGGTCAGGGGCGTGTGCCCTAACAGGAGAAACTTGGGGTGGCTTCTCAGAGGAAGTATCTTGAACTGTTGTAAAAAAGGATGTTATGAATTTTAATAATATGTCTTATGAACATACTTAAAATAAATAAATGTACATTGCCAGTGAGTGAGAATTCTATTACATCTCTGGAAAAAGTGACTATAGAAGTTGAGTGATATCCTTGTATTTTCAAATTGTCTAAGTTCTCTTTCCCATATGCAATACAATCTCTATGGTTTTCCATCTCTATGATAAAAAAGGATTAAGAAAGCTTTAAATGAATATTAAGAGCACATAATGATGAGGGTCTATTTAGAAGTAGTTCCACATGGAGGTATGATAACTCCCATTAGTTAGAGAGTGGCAACAGAAACGAAAATTAGCCCTTGCCACCCCACCCCAATTTTATGTCTGGGTTATTTGGCCATTATATCTCACATGCTTTATAAACTTTGGAAAATAAAAGAAAAATACATGCCCTATAATATCAGATCAAGGAAGCCATAGCAACATGGATCTGTTCCTTAGACGGAATTCTTTGGTTTAACAACAAAATGCAACCAGCTTGAGAGTGAGTGTACTTAGATCAAATGCAAAATTAATTGCCACATTCAAAAAACAACTGAGTTTGGAGATGCTGATTTGGTTAAAATGGCTAGATCATTCGGAGTTATTGAGATAACATTTAGTGGGAAAGGAGAAGATTATGTCTTAGATGCTACATATACAGTGGTTGGTAGCTTCTGTAATTAATTATCTAGGACAAGTGGAAAGATTGGCACCTCCCTGAGCCCAAGGGGTATGGAAATGTTCACTGTGGTCACTTCAAACAAGTTAATTTCCCCCATCATGGGCCAGCATAGTCAGAGAGATGACTATTCGCAATCCATCTGATTGTTCCTTCAACAATTTTTAAAAAATATCTCTAATGTTCTAGGCACTGTTCTAAGACTTTGAGATAGATCCATGAGCAAAAGTAGAAAAGATGCTTATCTTCATAGTGTTTATATTCTATCAGCAGTAAAACAGATGATAAACAAATGATATTATAAATTCATCAAATTAAGAACTTACATTGGAAGTGCTCTGGAAGAAAGAAAAATTCTACTCCAGGTAAAGAGATCCAGAAGGCAACTTTAAGTAAAGAGGACAAAAAAGACTTCATCCTCGCATGTGACTAAGACACTTTGTCAGTCTAGGCCTGATCATGGGAGGGAAACCATACAGTGAGTTGAAGACAGAAAGTTAAAGTATCATTAACTATAACAGAGGAGAGAGTAACAGAGGACTGGCTATTCAAACATAAAGCAAACGGCAAAGAATTCAGGAACAGAAGATAAAAGGAGTAGTGATGAGGCAGAGGACCCTTTAGCCCCTGGAGAGGCCCAGAGGGATCACTGGATGGGGAGGTTCACAGGCAGAAATCCACTTTCTGGATTTCCAAAATCCACCCTCAAGTGATGAGGAGAGCTATTTTCAGGGTTTTTCTCCCCTGAGAACTATAACATTGTTTGGGGTCAGCAGTTAGTTAATGGCTGTAATGTTTCAAGAGCTAAATCCAGATGGATGGGAAGCCACGTGCAGGAGCTTGGCCAATGAGATGCTACAACCATGAAGCAAAATCCTTTTCTGCTGCAGTTACCTCCATTATCCTCTACTGAGGAAGCTTAACATTAGGCCAACCAGCCCTGGAGAGAATTTATAAGGGCCTTAATCCCTTTTCTCAAGAAGGAAAACCAGATGAACTTGGAACCCAGAGGCATCAATTGATCACTTGTACAAACAGAAGGAAGTGAATATCTGGGTGTAGGTTTAATTCCCAGTGGAGAAAAATTTTCTGTAGAAGCCCAAAGGGAGGAGAGTACATAGCAAGGAAACCGGGTTGCAGAAATATTTTGGATATAAAGGATAACACCAGGAATCAATATTATAGGGAAAATAAGATGTGACCATGTAGGACCTTCATTATGTGCCATCTTAACAGCTTTGGAATTTATTCCAAGGAAGACATTTCAGGAGTTTGAGTTAGAGGGTGGCAAGATATATCTGGAAAGAATCACTGTGGTGGCTATTGAGGACTGATTCCTATAGGCCAGTGGTAGAGTCAGAAAGATGAGTCAGGACGCTGTGGATGGTGGCTTAGATCAAATGGGAGCAGTGGAATTGCAGATATTGAGAAATGCTGACTTTTCTGTTGAAGCAGTTATACATATTCCCATTTCTGTTCCTTTCTCATTGGAAATAGATATAGATAGATAGCAATATCTTTAGGATATGTTTTTCATATCTGTAAAAACTATACTGTGAAGAAAGGATGCTGGCACTCTCTAAAGATTAAGACTCATTAAAAGTTTGTCAGTGATTAAATTTACATTTATTTGTTGCAAACTAAAAGACAGTATGCAAGGTACCAATGATTTTCAGTAAAAGATCTATAGATATTTAAATTATAAACCTAACAGTCAGAGCTATTTCATAAAACAAACAAATGCAGAAGGTTGTATTTAATTTTCATCTCTCTCAAACACAACTCTAGTTTTGAACTTGTCTGAGATAAAGGCCACCCTCTATGACATCCACATACCATTCCAGCTGCCTGCTAGCCACCCAAGCCATCTTCCCCTAGGTCACCCAGGCTCCACCACAAGATATAGAGCTCTGTGTTTTGGACCTGTGCTGCTCCCTCCTGCTGGGCAAACGCACCTGCTTCCTGCCCCCTTGCCATTACCCGTAACATTGCCTGTACTAAAACACTGCCCTACTTCCCCCTGGTCTTTGCAAAGTCCCGGGCCTGGTTCACATTCCTGCCTTAATGCCTCACTCATTCATTTCCTGAGTGAAGACCTATCCCCTCCTTCAATGGCCGTATTTTTCTTTACTCTGTACTCCCTACCAGAGTGTGCCACCACCCTTGACCTTGTGGCTTTCTGGCTGACCATCTTCTCTTTAAAGCAGTCCATTCTTAAAGGTCTTGCTCTTCTTTGTATCCCTACTATATTTCCTATTGGAAGTAAATTTGGACTGAAGTTGACCTTTATTTATTTAGAATTCACAGAGATAAATATTAAATCTAGTAATTAGAGACATATCATGTAACAATAGTTAATTCTTACAAAGTCTTTTTCACCATTATAGACTAATCAAGGTATTTAACTAGTAGTTACTGAATCCACTGTAGTATTGGAGAAATTCTTTCCAATATTCAGTATTACTTGTGACATTTCCAACCCCAACAAGTCTAATAAAAGCCACATTATTTTTCTACATTTTTAATATGAAGAGCAATTATTTTCTCTTGGCTTTGGTAGTTATGTAGACCATCACACCATGGAAGCCAGATTCTTTCTGAACCTTTATCTTATATCACTTCCTGAGTGAAACATGATGGAAATATGCATCTTCTTTTGTTAATATTCAAATTGTCACCAAAAGTAAGTGATGAAAATAAATACCTGTATACAAAGCAATGCATCCCCATATTCAATGGAATGCTCAGATGTCTATAGAAATTTGCAAGGGAAGTTGCATTTCCTGAAACTCTGAAACTCTAAGAGATGGGAGCAAAACAGACTAAAGAGAGAATTAAATAAAGTGGATTTTATGTCTATACTTTGTAGAAATATTGAGGGGGAAATAAAGATATCTGATTAGAAAGGGAATAAATCAACACTAATGAAAACACAATTTGGTAAGAAAAGGGTTTATATTGTGAAATATTTCTGAAAAACATTTATTTCAAACTTAAGAATTCTCCATCCTTAATAATTTGGGACTAAATTGTATGGTTAACTTGAAGTAATAAGCCCCAAGAGGTATTAAATGGGTATTGAAATGAAAATAAAATTTCTTAGAAATTGGCCATTAGAAAAGTTTCTCCACTTCCTAGAAGGGTACTCAAATTCCATCTACTTCTTATAATCATATCTCATTTTGTCTCTAGTATAACATTTTTTTTGAGAGAGAGAGAGAGAGAGAGAGAGAGAGAGAGAGAGAGAGAGAGAGAGAGAGAGAGAGAGAGAGAGAGAGAATTTTAATATTTATTTTAATTTTCGGTGGACACAACATCTTTGTTTGTATGTGGTGCTGAGGATCGAACCCGGGCTGCACGCATGCCAGGCAAGCGCGCTACCGCTTGAGCCACATCCCCAGCCCCTCTAGTATAACATTTTGAGTTGCATTGTAATTATGTGTCTACATATTTGTTTTCAACTCTAAATAGAGAATTACTATACTACAGGAATCATATTAATTTAATGTAGTATTTGGTGCTCAGTTAAATATTTTTAAAAAAATAAGAATTAAGCAAAGCTTGTATGAGTCTATATTGAAAAAATGAGAGTATAGTATATACAGTGGAGTCACTGCTGATATGAGAAGGATTGGTAAAGAACTGGTTTCAGATTTAGAGAGTTGTGAAATATTTAAGTGGAGATGGGGAGTAAGCCATTAGATACAGTGCTGTGAAGGACAAGAGACACAGAAATTGTTGTCATTAGAATAAATATGACACTTAGCCTTTGAATTAGATAAAAGTCATCTTGGGAGAGAATGCACAAATTCAGAGGGTCTACAAACAATTCACGTGGAACTCAGCCTCAGTCAGGTGTAAGAAGAGAAGGCAAGAGAGGGAGCAGAGGAAAAAATAGCCAGTAAGTCGGGGGAAGCATGACGTATTTTGGAAGCCATAAAAAATATGAAGATCATAAGAAGAAATTCAGATATAGTGATTAATGTTTAAAAATTGCTGAGAACTTAATGGGGTTGAAGACAGAGATAGATCTGTTAGAGGTCACTGGTGATGAGGGCAGAAATAATTTGGGGAGTAAAGGAGGAACAAGTCAAACTGGAGTGGGGCTGACGAGAAAAAGCACTATGAGAACATGGAGAAAGGGCAATCCTAAATTTTTGAGATGATTTCCTATAAAAATAAGCAGGGAAATAGGGTGGTAGCTAGAAGGAGGTGAAAGCAGAGAAATGGGGTGGTAGCTAGAAGGAGGTGAAGGATCAGGTGACTCTGGCTATACATCCTTCTGAGAATTGTGGGTGGAATGGGAGGATGATGGAATGGTGATGGGATAGATCCAGAGGAGAGACAAGATAATCGATAGAGAACAGTCCCTGACAAGTGAACAGAGGATAAGCAGCAAAATCCACCGTGGCCTTAGGAGTAGGGATCAAATGTGAATTCTGGTCTCAACTTGGCGATGATGACATGAAAAAAATGTCTTTCTGTTGGTGTACCAGTAATTTATTGTTATGTTAAAAAACTACCCCATAACGTTGTAGCTTAATGGTTATTAATTATTTTTTTCATTATCCTGAGGTTTAACCAGACTCAGTTGGGCAGTTCTGCTCCATGTGGTGTAGTTGATATCTCTTGTGATGTTGCATTCCACTGGGAGCTTGGCTGGAAGATGGCCTTTCACTCTCTGGCATCTCTCTCTCTCTCTTTTTTTTTTTTTTTTTAAAGAGGGGGGGGGAGAGAGAGAGAGAGAGAGAGAGAGAGAGAGAGAGAGAGAGAGAGAGAATTTTTAATATTTATTTTTTAGTTTTCGGCGGACACAACATCTTTGTTTGTATGTGGTACTGAGGATCGAACCCGGGCCGCACGCATGCCAGGCGAGCGCGCTACCCCTTGAGCCACATCCCCAGCCCCGCTGGCATCTCTCTTCATGAGGCTTTGCAGGATGCAGTTGTCTGTCTTCACAGCACAACAGCTGGTTTCCAAGAGCAAGCACTTCTAAGAGGATACTCCTACCATATAAGTATTTAACACATTGGTTTGCTCCATGCTTGCTGATATTTCATTGATATATAACTTCATATAACCAACACCAGAGCCAGTAAGGAAGAGACTACACAAGGACATGCATACCAGGAGGTGACACTCACTGGAGTGTCACTAGAGTAACTGACTCTCAGATTTTTTTTTATTTTCTTACACAAAACACTGTTATCTACTAAAAGTTAGCTAGGAAAGAAATGCAAAAAGGAAATGTTCTGAGGGCTGAGTGCCTACATGAGCTGTATTCATACCTGTGCTAGATAATAACATCAGTCTTTCATTATTGTGGCTTTGTGTAATATTCATCAGCCACTCTTCATCACACACAGAAAGCAGACAGATCAGTGAGGTTCTTTAGAGATGCCTCAATCTATCAAGGAGAAAGAATATGGAGAGCAGAACTGTGAGACTATCTATAGTAACTATTCGTTTTTTCTTTTGTAGACCCTCCCTTATTCATCTCCTTTAAGGAGAAATAAACTTGAATAAAATTATGTCATTTGCTGGTAAATGGATGGAACTGGAGAACATCATGCTAAGTGAAAAAAAGTGACTCAGAAACTAAAGAAATGAATGTTTTCTTCTTATGTAGAAGATGAAGATGGGAGGAGAGCAAAGGAGAGAGAGAGAAAAGAAGAGGGAGGAGGAGAAGGAGAAAGATAATAAGAAATGGAGATCTCATGAAAATAGAAGGAAACAAGGGAGTAGGGAAAGAAGAGAGAGAGGTGTGTGTGTGTGTGTGTGTGTGTGTGTGTGTGTGTGTGTGTGTGTGTTTTGTGGGGAGGAGAGGGTGTTGGGAAGCAATGGGAAACAAATCTAACAAATTCTTCTGTCTATGTACAAATATACCTAAATGAATCCTATATATTTACATATAGAATGCATTAGTTAAAATAAATATAATACTAGAGATTGGTAGAAGATCAGGGAGGGAGGTGGGTAGGGAAAGGGAAGGTACTGGGAAAGGAGATAGGGCAAATTATATAATATGCATGTACAGATGTGGCATGAGGAATCCACCATTAAGTATAATTACAAATAAAAGTAAAAACAAATCAATAAAATTTTGAACTCAACTTAAAGAGTCAACTCATTGTAATCAATTTAGATGTTCCTTATATGCAAACCTATATTTATATATACGTATATAGTCTTGAGTGTTGATGTAAAGATGTGGCAGACACAATTTTGCTTCATTCATGCAATTTAAAGAAAGATTGTCCAAAATTTCCCTATATTTTTAAACTTTCCTAGTTTAGCCCCTGTCCAGTTACAAGTGGAGAAACAACATAATAAATTTGCTGTTGAAACACAGAAATTCAGATAAGGAAGAATTCAACTGATATGGAAGGATTGGAAAAGCTGGAAGAGGGCACAGAGGTCCTCTGGAAGCAGTAGTGCGGGAAGTAGCTGCTATCATGTTATGGACTGAAAATCCCCATGCTGAAGTCTAATCCCCAGTGTGACATTAGGAAGCAGTGCTTTGGGGAAGTGATTAAGTCATGAGGGGGAAGCCTTCCTCAGTGGGATTAGTGCCCTTTCATGAAGAATGGGCTCATCCCTCCCTCTCTCTCTGCTTTCCATCTTATGAGCACACAAGAAGACAGAAGCCTATGAACTGGAAGGCTGAGGGTGCTGGCTCCCTGATCCCAGACCTCCACCCTTCAGTACTGAGAGGAACAGTACTGAAGAAATACTTTGTGGCTAGTACGAAGTACTTGGTATTGTAGTCAGTACTTAGTCTGAAATAACACATCCTTTGAGAGAAAAAGAAAGAATAAAATAATCTGCCGGGCAGCACTTAGCTGCCATAAGGTTGGTTTGTAGAGTCCTAAACCCTAGATTTATGGAAGGGTCAGGATGGATGAGTGATGAGATCATAGCACCCAGCCCCATATTTTATAAGCATCTCCTTTGTCCTCTGCTTCTTCAGTGGCCTAAGGGAGGGAGAAGAAAGGGGAGTGCAGTCTGGAGGAAGGTGACATTTCATGTCTTGATCCTTTACGTGGCCTTAGAGTAGGGGTGGACAAGGGCTTTTCTCTCTTCGTGTTCATAAACATAACTGCAGTTTTAAACTTTTCAATATCAAAGAATGTATTTGCCTTCCATTTCTTGCTTATGATAAGGTGAAAAAATCAATCAACTTTTATCAAGGTTTAAAAAAAGAGATGAAAAAATACTTCCCCCAAATAAGAATTAAACAAAAAACATTTGTACGTTTAATTAAAACTTACAATAATCTGGTTTCTTAGTTTCATAACTAATGTTTCTATATGCCAGGTTTTCACTTTTTGGTAGCAGTAATAGCAGTAAGCTAAACAATATATATATATATCATAGTAGCTCAAGTTTTTCTTTTTTGTTTCCACTGCTGGCCTTAGTATAAACTACCTGTATTGTAGAAAAATTTCCCAATCCAAAACATCCATAGATCTGTCATCAGAAAACATTTATCTTGCTAACAGCAAAAGCACAAATCATGGGAATTCTGAGCAGCTTTTCTGAAAGAACCACAGCTTTCAAAATTCAGTCTCATAGCACCATAGAGAAATAGCAAGCATTTTGCTGCTCAATTTTTATCTTTTTAATTTATTTTTCAGAATCAGAAAATGTCTATATTCACCTAAGATAATATTTATGAAAATAGAATATTTACTTTTAAAATATGCTAATGCTTTTGGAATGATTTTTAGAGGATCATTTGTAGGCTGAAATGATCATATTATAGCTTTGTTCCAGAAGGATTTATGTTTTGACCAGCTATTTGGAAGGAAGTGTGAGCAACCAAAATAAATATAGACTTGGGTGGGAGGGAAAGCAAGCATTTTGTTTCTTATATTTTAAAAATATATTTTGTGCACCTGAGTTGAATGTTTATTACCTTTTCCTTCCTTTTTCTCAAATAATGTATAGAAAAAAGAAGGGTCAAATGTGGCTCATCAAGGAACAACCCTCTTTTCCAAAGCATTCCTGGTCTGGGTTTTTCCAAAGCCATCACAACCAGATCCTTTGTTGTCAAAATCTCTTAGGTTAGTAATAATAGGCTTGATTTTTAGGGGTCCCTGGAACCTCCAGACTTAGGCTTCACCCAACTAATTATCAACAGTGCATGTGTAATCAAAGGATGTGGCCTGTGTGCTTAATAGATCTAGACCAGATTTTCCTGAGGACACAGAAGAGTGCCCTGTGACAATGCACCAGGGAACCTGCCTTACAACCTGTCTAAGCCTGACCAGCTCTTCTTCTCTGCCTCTGCCTAAAAATAATAACAGCCAAATTCATTTAGAGCTGATATGAACACAATAGGAGCCCCAGGGTTTCCAGAATCTCCCTGGGAGCTGGTGAAGAATACAGATGAAAGAAATTGCTGAGGATGCCCTCCCTCCCTTCTTTTCCACTCATCCTGGACAGCAGCCACCTAGACATTAACTAAAGTGTGCTTCTTCCTGCTCTGCAAATCCTGATGTCCCCCTAACAGTCCTTACCCTGTTCTGTTGTTTCTGTGATAACTTATTATCACAGAAACAAATCATGTAATTTACTTGTTTATTATCTGAATATTACTGGTATGTAAACTCTAATGAGATCAAGGATCATTTCACTGATTGGAATCGTATCAGCTGCAATATTCAAATGTTAAATTCGTTCATGGAATATATTTTTTAAATTGTATTGACATTTCTTATTATTTGTTATTTATAACAACTATATTGGAAAGCTACTTTTTTAAAGTGAATATTCTATTTTTATTAATATTAGGTGAATATAGACATTTTCTGATTTGAAAAATAATTCTGTGTAAATATGTTAATAATTACATGAGGTATAGCATTTTGTGAATGTTAAGCATATTACATAACCCAAACCAGCTCCTACTGAATTTTAGTGGTTGACTATGTTGCCTTTAACTATGTTCAATTACAGGCCATCAGTCAGGTTTAGATCTACCATAAATGTCTCTCATTTGGAGACCTATGCTAAATAGTAGCAACACTTGGTACACGGTTTTCTCATGAGCATGTTTAAAAGATATCACATTTCATTTATGTTCTGGGCATTGAATAAGATATCTTCTTTCTTTTATGCTTCATTCACCCATCCATCTATCTGTCTATCCATGTACCCTTCCATTCATCCATCTATCTGCCCATTCTTCAAGTCTTCCAGATTATTTTGTGCCTGCTAATTACATATCAAGTATTCTTTTAGAAAATGAAGGTGCAGGATGAATGAGATTTTAAAAATCTTCAATTTTATTTTAGCAGAGATCATAGATGCATAAGCTGAAACATAAATACAATTTTAGACAGAATATTTTGAATAGATGGGAATGAAGAAATAAGGGTGAGCAGCAATATTAAATAGGTAGTCAGGGAAGGCCTTTCACAAAATTTGAGCTGAGAATAAAATAACCAAACAATATATAACCAAATACATTATTCTAATCAAGGTCATGACCTAAACACAAACAAACAAACAAACAAAAACCTTGTTAAGCTTCTCCTTTTTATTTTTTGTTTTCATTATTACTTTTACTTCTTATTTCCTCCTTCTTTGTGACCATTTTTTCACTTTCAAGTTGTCAGGTGAATACAAAACAAAGCCTAAGCAGGATAGGCAAGGCTGATTGCCAAGATCTACAATTTGCCCAGTTATTTTAAGATTAGTTAGAATCACATTGTTTGAGGGGCTGTTATTTCTCTAACAAAGGCATAATTGAGCAAATAAAGTAGAATAATGCTACCTAATGCATTATAGTATTCAATTAAAAGATCCAGAGAAAAATCCTCAGAATTACTACTTTCTGACCTTGACTTTACTATACTGACTGTGTTGCTTTGGATGCCGCTACATATGGGTGTAATTTGCTCCCCCAGTGTTGGAGGGTTAGCCCTCATCGTGGCAGTACTGACGTATTGGGACATTAAGAGGTGGGACCTAGAGAGAGGGTTTTAGATGATCCAGGGTGCTGTCCTCAGAAGAGATCAAGGGAGAGGGCTCTCTTTGGCTTCCTGTTTCAACCTGTGATCTCTTTCTCACACATACATTCTTGCCATTGTGATGCCTTCAGTGACAAGGCCTCCCCAGACACCAAACCAATGGGGCTGCTCAAATCTGGATTTCCCACTTCCAGAACTGTGAGTTAAGTGAACCTCTTTTCTTCAAAAGTATCCAGTTGTGGGTATTTCATTAGAGTAATGTAAAATTGACTAATACATGTACTGATTGGCTCCATTCCATGGTACAATGCTCCAACCGTGTAGTGTAGTCCAATTGTGAGCCGGCTTTGCCAATCAACAGTCCCAGTTTTAGGATGTGAGCATCTTTATGGTTGTCATTATTCTGCCTACCACAGATTATCTTTAGATTTATGACTATATCTCCCACTAATTTTGGAGACACCACCAGACAGAGCTATTTTTTAATGAGACTAATTTGAATCCTGGAAATAGGCAAGGAGAACAAAAACATTGCCTTAGTGTGTTGATATCACTTAGCTTCCTACCAAGAACTGGGCACATCTGGGAGCTGAGTACTCTGTGACATGTTTCCAGAATGCCCCAGCCTGTGTGGATTTTTAAGCGGAATTTGAGTCACCCTTGAGGACATTTTATGACAACCTGGAAACATAGTTTTTATTATATTGGGAGGTAGAGACTGTCTTCCCCTCCCTTCTCTGTTTATGCTTTAGTATGTCTCTGTCCTTTTGATGAATTCCAAATTGTTCCTGAGAGGAAACTCTGATGATAATTCTAATTTCAGCTGCTCTTGCTTTGGGGACTGATTTAGGTCTTGTCTTTGATATTGTGCTTCTCAAATCATAATCCTGATTTTTTGAAATATGAGTGTCAGTGGAGAAAAGGCTTGCCAACTCCATTGCTCATTTATCACCGAGAGGATGCTTTTAAGGAAGGTCTTAAATGAAGGCATTGTACAAATGCCAAAAGTTAAAAAAAAAAATTAAAAAGTGCTATGTTGGGGGATTAGGAAAAGCTTCCCATTGTCTGACCTCAGTTAGAAAAAGCAGAAATATTTCTAAGGATTGCTTCTGAGATGCCTAACGTGGTTTACTGGATATTAGATGGAGTTAACTCTCTCTCCTGAGCTGAAGCTCCTATCCATTTGTGATCTACTAACCTCTTTCCATTGCTTCTTTCCAGAAATTCCTTCTGAATGTAGGTAGGGTCTTCTCAGGTCCCATATTTGGGTGTGAACTTGTGCACACTGGGAGTGAGGAGGAATGGTTAAATGCAAAATAAATGGGAAGAATTTTAAATTTCCTAAAAGCTACACAAATAGAAGACTTAACTATTTGGGTTGAGATGAAGGAGGGAGGGTTCTCAGAAATTTTTTCATTATTATTCTTATAAAGAGCTTTCTAAGATATATCTTCTCTAATTATCCTCTCATGAAATTTTAATAGCATTGATATACTGAATATCTATTTATCTGCCACATGTGTATCTGCGCCTTAAATGTAGAAAGAAGAAGACACTTTGATCCTTCACAAAGAACCAATTTTTATCATGTGGACAAAATATCACCCTCATTGAAAATTCATAATGTAAATTCAAGGGAAATGTTTTCTTCCCTCCCCTACTTCATAATATTATAATTAAGTATCTGAAAAATGAAACCTCATTATGATATGAGCATTATATACATATGTAAAAAGAGGGCTGGGATGTAGCTCAGTGGCAAAGCGTCTGCCTTGCATCCCCAAAGCCCTGGGTTCGACCCCCAGTTCCAAAAAAGACAAAAAAGGAACCCCACCAAAAAAAAAAAAGAATGAAAAAACATATGCAAAAAGAATGATAAACAGCAACTATTTCCCACTCCCCACCCCTGCTGAGTCAAGAAAATATTTTCACTATTATTCCAAATACATACACACACACACACACACACACACACACACATATACAAGTATACAAAATTATGATTTCACAAATAGTGATAACTTTTCTATGTTGAGGAATATTACAACAACATTATTTTATTTTTATTCTAGAGTACTTCATTATAAGTTATAAATACCTCATAATTTAAATGCACAGTGCTCTTTTTGGATATTTATGTTTTTCCTAACTTATTTTCAAACACACAACACTGTTACAGAGCTGTGAACATCTTTTCCTACATGACTGAATATCTCTCTGGGATCTATGCTTGTAGGACCAATCTTCCAGGCAAAGGCAAGACCCTTTTCAAGAAATTTGATACATGATGCAGAATTGCACACCAGAACATTGCAATTTCTTTCAAAAACCACAATCATAGCAGAATTTGGGTAATTGAGTGGTATCTTTCTTACCAATAAAATACTGCATTTGCATCTAGATGATTGGGCATATTTTTAGAGGGTATAATTGTTCAATTGGAACAGAAACTCTCCTGAGCAAGCAAGAACTGGAAGGAGATTTGTGATGTATTCAGAATTTTACATGTGTAACTTGGCTCAGCGAAACTATAGGATTTTTTTTTTTTTTCTGGACAATGGGGTAGGGAAAATGCTTTTAGTCCAAGCTGATTTTTTTGGTTCATTCTAATTTCCTTTCATTTTATTATTTTAAAATTATCTACATATTACCCATCCTTGAATGAATTTGCTATAGAAAGTCAGAGAAGGCAGAGATACAGGTAAAACAGTATCTTCCAAAAATGCTTTGCCATGGCTTCTCATGAATAATCAACTCAAAAAATATTTTTTTTTAATTTACTGGTAGATTATGGGCACTGGAAGTTAAAATCATGACTAAAAATAAGCACCCACTTTGATAAATCTTATGTTTATCAGTTGAAGGAGACAATAAGCAAGTAAGCATAAATTAATAAGAAGACAATTAGTTATGGAAGCCATTAAGATGGATAAGTGAGTGAGTGGTGGGTGAGGGAAGGACCACTTTAGATAAGGTGGACAGGGAGAACTCTCAGTGATTAGGTGATTCTTGAGATAAATTAAAAAGAAGTAGTAGAGGGAGCCATGTAGATATCTCGAGGAAAAAAATACACCAGGCAGATAGAAAGTCAAGTGCAAAGACTCTGGGATCAGCGCAGGCAGGAAGCAGTCTAGTGTGGCTGGAGCAGAGTGAATCTGGAGAGAGGGGTAGAAGATGAAATTGCAAAGAGAAGCAGGCATTATGCTTTGGATCTGGACTGTCCCTCAAAGGCTCAAGTGTTGAGGTTTGGTCCCAGGGAAGCAGTGTTCAGAGGTGGAAGTGATTGGACCATGAGGCCTCTGACCACATCAATGATTCAGTCCATCGATAGATTCATAGCTGAATGGACTATTGGGAAGTCATAGAAACGATAGGACTTGGGAATTAGTCAGAGGGATTGAGTCCTTAGGGAATGTATCTTGTCTCTGGCTCCTTCTTCTACTCCTCCCTCTATCTCTTTGGTTCCCAGCTGCCACGAGGTGAGCAGCTTTGCTCTTCAGTGCCTTTTCTCCATGATGTTCTGCCTCACCTTAGACTAAGACTCAATGGAGCAAGCCAACCATGGACTGAAACCTCTGAAACTGTGAGCCAAAATACATCTCTTCTCCATTAGGCTGATTTCCTCAGGTATTTTGTCCCAGGGATGAAAAGCTGACTAACATAATGTGGGTTAATGTATGGCAATATAAAATGCAGTACCTCATACTTTGAATCATTGCATTCCCCCATTCAACATAGATTTTAGAATTCCTGCTATGCCCCAGCACCCTGACTAGACTCCAGACATAGTAGGAAGATGAACACAACCAGACCTGTCACAGAGCAAGGATTCTAGGGGAAGACAGATAAACATGGAGGCAATTAGAGTTTAGTGCTATTAGGTGAAACAGAGAGCTTTAGCTGGAGTAACAATTCACCTTGATAGCTGCAATTAAAAAATCTGTGTATTTTTAATAAAACATTTTTTTTTCTTTCAGAGACCTGCAAATATCATTCTTTTTTTGCATGCATAGTGTTATTTTGACATTAAATGTTAAATCATCTGCTCATCCCATGGATTGGGTCCTAGAATTAGAGGCTACATCTTTTCATCTGTTTCCTTCAATTCATGGCAAAGAAAAGAAATTAATAAAGGATAGACTCCCCATCTTCTGAAAAGTTTTATATCTAATGAGAACTTAGTTAAAAGATTAGAAAATTAAGAAAACTCACTGGAAGTCTGGAAGATGGAATGGGGGCAAGAGGGTGTGGGTGAAGCAATTTAGTTCCAGTGGTGGTTTTCCTATCTGTTTTGTCAGTTATGAGTCTCACTTGCTGGTAAATAGTTAGAAATTATATGTATTTCATTTCCCCTTTAAATGGTAAATTCACCAGGGGAAAGAACAGTTTCTGCTATTGCCTTGTGTGGGCGTCTGACAAATGATACATAAATGAGGAAAAACAATTCTTCCATCAGACTCTGTTCACAAAAATACATAGAACAATTCTAGAAATCCAGGGCACGTGGCTCCTGCTCACACTAAGGGCATTTACCATATGTGCCCAATGTCTCAATTATCTCCTAACTTCAGGAATTTCTGTTATTGTTTGAAGCAACATGCTGGGCTATGCCTTTAGAAAGCTCTTATTCTCTGCCCTAAGTGCTGTGTACTTTAGGGTGATTGTGGAAGAAATTTAGGACAGGGGTTTGATTGCAAGGAATTCATATCTCCAAGGAAACACTAACATTCTTATTGGCTGAGAACAGTTTGTCTTCCCTGTTTGGGTCTTTGTGTTATTTGAAAAACATCTAGGGGTAATTTTGCTTGAGAACATTTAGTAGAGGAGATGGAAGAGGCAGCTCTGTTCCCAGTTACACTTTGTGCTGGCTGTGTATAGTCTGTACCTGCTGAGCAGCACAGGACACCGCCCTAGAATTATTCCTATTAAGATAAACTTCTTCTCATGCAGGATTTCTCTCCTTGGACATATCCAGGTCCATGTTCTCTTGTAGTTATTTTGTCTGCACCTAATCTGCCTGTATATCTTGAGGACACTTGAATCTTTTCTCTTATTCTAGTTGTGACAAGCATATGCAACTCTTACACTATGACTTTTTTTTTTTTCATACTGGGGATTGAACCCAGGGGCACTGTACCACTGTGCCACATCCCCAGCCCTTTCTATTCTTTATTTTGAGACATAGTCTCTTGCTAACAGTCTGGCTAAAGTGCCAACACTTGTTTTGAACTTGAGATCCTCCTGCCTCAGCCTCCTAAGTCCCTGGGATTACATGTATATACCAGGAGGCCTGGTTTATGGTTCTTTTTTTTTTTTTTTTCTATATGGATGTCTCCTATGAGACAAGCTCAACTTACTTACCTACTTCATTGCAAAATATATCTGAAATGAATTTAATAAAGTTCATTTAGAAGGAAAGGGCACTGTTAACGTTTACATCTTGTTACTGGTAACTTTGCAAAATCTAGAATTTTTTTCTGAAACATGCACCAACCTAGGAGGGCTCCAGAAGTGAGGAAGACACACAGTCTTTTCATATGAAAGACAAGAAAGATGACCATGCATCTAGAGAGGGTGGAACAACACAAAGAGTGAGGGTTCCAGGGAAGATTTTCTTTGACTTTTAGGGAAGAGTGAAAATTAAAGCAAGACTTAAATGGTACATTGGAGAGGAAGCAGAGGAGTGCAGGGCATTCCAGGCATGAGGAGAACTGGCAGGAGAGCCCTCAGCAGGGGAACCATTTCATGTCTGCCTCACTAAAAGAGAAGCTTCTGGCTTTTTCTCAAGGAGGAAAGTTCTCAGAGACTTGGTTGGAGAAAGAGATCGGAGCCAGGTCATGGAAGACCTACTGTAGCCTAATAATTATGGGAATCATGTGGTCATCTTTCTGTTGCTGTGACAATACCCACGGAAATCAACAGAAAGGGAAGAAAGGTTTATAATGGCTCATGGTTTCAGGGTTTCAGTCCAAGATCCTTGACCCCATCCCTTTGAGCCTCTGGCAGCTGAGTATACCAGGGTAGGAATGTGTGATGGAGGAGAAGATCACTCACTTCATGGCAGATGCGAAGCAAAAGAGGGAGAGTGAAGTGAGGTCAGGGACCCAATATCCTTTTCAAGGACAGGCTTCCAAAGACCTAATTCTTCCACTAGGCCACAGCTCTTGAGGGTCCCACCACCTTCCAATAACGTCATGGGCTGGAGAAGTATATTCATGATATGATCAGAGTCAATCTAGTCTAACTTTATCTATATAGATGTTTACATATGAATGATCACAAAACAGTGCACTTCTGGATATATAGACAGATATAGATACAGGTATATATACACACAAATTCCCATTTGAGTTAGAAAACATATCTAAGATTAGGCTTAGAGTCATTTTTCTAAATTCATCTTATTAATCAAGAGGGCTGTGAATTGAAGTTTAAGTTTTAGGTTAACATTCCAACCTGATAATGAGTTAGAGGTTTAAGATATGATTTAGGAAAGGGAAAAGATTTATAAGCAATCATCTGAGAACAATTATCTGAGAGTAATATAGCTGAGTAAACCATAATGTCCTCTCCTTTTTTATAGCCTATGCTCAGAATTATGTTGTCCTGATGCCTTTTTACAGAAAGAAAAAGACCCCAAAACCTAAATTTGCAACTAAGCCAAACAGTAACCTTTGCAGCTGCCGTAACTATTTGAGTAAGGAAATTCCCCCATGATTCCTTCCAAGGCAAGGACAGCTGAGGTCTCCAGGGATGGGGCCCACACTCAACCTGTCTACTCAGAAATGGCTGTTTCTGACATATTGCTTTTCTCAGAAATTACTGGGAATTTCAGGACAGCTAAACAACAGGAGCAAGAAAAGAGCAAAGCTGGTCTAATCTATGGGTTTAGAATTCAAGGCTGAATACTTTTCTTTGCTTAATGATGCCTCCATGTATACTATGTCCTTATTAATCTCTAAAGACCAGAAAAGGCCAGTGTCTGGTACCCGGGGCCAGTGAGAGTCGGCTGTCATCAAACCATTTTCTCAAAATGGCCAGGACCACTTTCCTTATCTGATTGTAGCAAAAAGAAGGGTGATTTAAATCCTACTAAAGAGAAGAGTTACTGAATCATTGGGACTAAATAAAAACAATGCAAAACAAAATAAAAATTCTTTCCCTTTTCAACCCAGATCATCAGGAAAGTAAGGTATAAACTATTCAGGGATTATGCAATATATGTAAAATCAAAAATTGAATTATATAAACATAGTAAATATATGTATTCATTCCATAAATATGGTAGAATACTTGGGAATGTTCTTGGGATGAGCTGCCTTTTTGGTTTTTTTGTTTGTTTGTTTGTTTGTTTAGAAAATGTTTTTAATAATCTACTCACAGTTTTCCTAAGTTTGAGAAAGATAGTGCAAATCCCAGATGCTGTTTCACAAAACCTTAAGTCTGTCAATGGCTTAGGAAAACTGAGTTTGAATCCTGGTTGGAATTTTGCATTGCCACACATGTATGTGATTTATATCTGTCATTTTCTGTTTTGTTTTGGCTTCAGTCACATTTCTCAATTACATCTCATCCAAAAAATATCATGAATGTGGGTGTGTCTTTGTGTGTGTGCATGTGCATTTAGATTTCATTTCAATTTAAGATATAAGAAACCAAGAATACCAACACTGGAATGATAATACTCAGAAAATTCCAATTCCTAATAGTTTTAAAAGGAAATTACATTTCTCAAAGTAAATTCAGTCCTATTATAAGGCTATACATGGGATATAAACTTAATTCAGAAGGAAACTGGAATATTGATCTCATAGTTCATTGAACATAAAACCTATATTTATTTGGGTAATCATTCATTTTATAATTTCCTAAAGCTGGGTGGATTCTTTGATATTGGCTCCATTAATTTTTGTAGTGCTGTGCTAAAGAAACGTGAAGTATATATGAAAGCATCTGCTTTCGTTATATTGCTTCCAATTCTGTCAGAGAGATTTTTATAACATGAGTGATAATAACTGATAGCAATATTGATTCTACATTTAAGCACTTCCTATGTCCCAGACAGTATGCTAGGAACTTTAGTGTAGTGTCTTAGAATCTTCTCAACAGCCTATGAATAAACATCATTATGTGCATCTAATAGTTGAATTCAACAAAAGCTTGGCAAGGTTGGTGCTGACTTTTCCCTAGGTTACACAACTGATTCTTGGGTTTAGAATTCAGGCTAATCTGACTCATGAAATACTATTAGTGATACTTGAAAAGGTTGATTAGCAATATGTACCATCATCTACAGAGTCAAATTGTTCTTTGAAGGTTTGGCAACTAAAGTCAGATCTCTGAGATCCACAGCCACAATCTGTACTTAGGCAAGTAATTCAGTCTCTCTATAACTAAATTTTAATTGTCTCAAAATGGAGTTTTTAGTAGTATCTACTTCACGGGACTATAGTGAGGATAAAATAATCCTCCCCAAAATAAATTGTCTGGAGCAAGTTGCATACTTGCTAGCTGGTAACTATAATAATAATAGCAGTTGTTTTAATTGTTAGCTATTGATATAGCAGCTGTTATTATTATTACCTTCACTATTGGAGCTATAGTTCTTCTCAGGAAGCACAACTTCAATGAGTCTGGAAAATATTTCATGGCTTTGGAATTTCATACTGCTTTCTCTATGATCTCAGTTACTTACAAAGATCACAAACATTTCTATCTTTATAACACTACTAGGCAAACTTACAAAGGGTAATCCCCATTGGATTGTGTCTTTGGAACTGCAGGGATTTGACTTCTACAGGGTTGACTGCCCCAGGGACAGAAGAAATGTTCTAATCGTTAATCGGATTTTTATACCAACTCATTTTCCCTTAACACAATATCCTCCTGGGTGGAATCCAGATTAACCAAGCTTCTATTGGGTGCTTAGCATCATGAGTTTTCCACAGCCACTTTGATGTTATCACATTTTCTTCCTTAGAGACAGGAAATCAACTTATTTGGTAACTTCCTTTCACTGTAGGGAGAGATGTTGCAAATGATAACTAGTATGAACTTGTGAAGGAAACTAAGTTATGGCTTCAAAATATTTGGTCAAAGCAAAAAAAAAAAAAAAAGAGTTATAACCTGGAGCTTAATAACTCTTTTGTCCCTAAGTTTTAAAAGTGTGTACTATGTTTCTTGGCTAGAACTTCCAATTATTTCATTAACCACTGGTTGGAGGTGATTCATATACAGAGATAAAACTACCCCGGGAGCTCCTAGCTTGAGAAATACTGGTGATATATATTGTGTATTTACTGAAACTATTTTCTAAATGCATCTAAAATTAACTACTCCTAAGAACTCTAGGGAAATAAACTTTCATTTATTGAAAGTTTATTGAAATTTGAAAAAGGAAGGAAAGGAGGAGGAAATCGGAAGAGACAGATGAGAAAAAGAATTTGAAAACTCATGTTTGTAGTCTATTGTCCAGTGAACAGTGATGTGTAGTAATTATTGATGGATTCGCTATTGGGAGAAAGTCTGTGTGTTGTTTGTTGGGACTTTTAAAAGATAAGTTGATTCTGCCTTTGAAAATTTCATGACTTTTAGGAGAGAGAAGTTGTGAGCAAGTACAATGCAGAAATGAGAAAATTTACAGTAAGAAATTAGATAAGGCAATAATAGTGTAAAAAGAGAGGGAGGAGGCAGTGACATTTGATTTGGAGCTTAAAGGTTGAGAAGGGTTTTCTTTTTTTCTTTTTTTTTTTTTTTTAAGAGAGGGGAGAGAGAGAGAGAATTTTTCAATATCCATTTTTTAGTTATCGGCGGACACAACATCTTTGTTTGTATGTGGTGCTGAGGATCGAACCCAGGCCGCACCCACGCCAGGCGAGCGCGCCACCACGGGAGCCACATCCCCAGCCCCGAGAAGGGTTTTCTTTAAGGAAGTTTCTTTGGAGGGTGCAAGTGCAATACTTGATTGGTTTAGCCAACAGTGAATGTTATATGGAGAATGACAATGGAAAAAAGGATGGAAATCATGTTTGGGGGTGATTGGGGTTCTGACACGCCGTGCTAGAAGTAATAATCCTGCTGGAACTGGCATTGGTTATACTAGATCTTTGTACTACAGAAAGATCCCAGCCCAACATCATTTTCATACATAGGACAGGTGAGAGATGTAAAGGAATTTTAGGATAACTTGTCCCTCATTGGTGACATGGTTTCTAATGGCCTTGCTATATTATTATACATTTTCTCTGGGAAATGACTGAAGCCCATTCATGATCTGGGGCAATGCTTACAAAGCCATCAGACCTTAAGTGCTTTATACCTTGTAGGATTTTGCTTGCGATTTGCCTTTCCCCGTTTCTTCATGTTTCCCTTTGGCCTTTCCTTAAAGTCTAAGGGAGCTGAAAAGGAGCATTTTAATTTTTCTGGCCTTTGTTTTGGGCAGGTAAAATATTCAGTCCATCCTGATTTCTCCCTCTGAATAATGAAGTAGGACTTCATTGCCCCCTCTCTGCCCATACTTTCATTTCTTTGGTACCTGTTACTGCTCTCCATTGGCCTCATCAACTTTTTGGCCACTTCAGTCAAACAATGCCTAAGGTAATGGCAAATTAAAGGTTGCTTATGGCTCTTTAGGGTCATTGGAATTAAAAATCTTGAATGCTGACTGTAAGAATGCCAAAGGTCTCCAATTCACTCAATGATCAACAAATGTTAATCATGAACTTGTGATATTCTAGTTAGTGTAGCCTGCTGAGTCTATAATGATGAAGACAGACAAGGAAACACTCACTGTCTCAAGGAAATCAAAGTCAAATAGGGAAAAGTCATCTAAAAGCTCACATAAACCAACTGAGAAGAAAGCAAGGGAAATCAATACCTCACAGTGACCAGTGTTGACTGGGTGGTCATGGGGTGACACTGCTGTTCAGATCTGAGTGACTCAAAGGAGCAAGCCATGCTCAGACAGTTCCCAAATTAGAATGGTTTGCTTTTCCACATTTTGACTTTATCATGGTGTGAAAGCGATACACGTTGAATTTTGAGCTATTCCAAGGCTGCTGGTTTGAGGTACAGCACTCTCATGATGCTGGGCAGTGGAAGCAAGCCACAGCTTCCAGTGAGCAGTGTGGTCACAGGGGAAACAAGGACACCCTACAGAGTGTTGTGTTGCTAAGATAGGATGTTTGGTAGTTTAGGAGTACTGAGGAAAACTCATGATGTTTTAAATTCAAGGTGGCTTATTGGGACAGAATCCCATCAGAAGTTGAGAAGCATTGTGTGAGGACATGAACATTCCTGGGAACAGGAATAGAAAACTTGGTGGTTTAGAGAAACTGAAATATTAATAGATAACTTTTTGAGGCCCTTCCAAGTGAGGCATTCTGCTAAGGGTTTTAAATGAACATATTCATTTTCTCATTTGATTCTTATTATCAGCCCTATAAATATCTGTTTCTTATAGAAGAACAAATAATGGTTTGAGAATACATGGTACAAAAGGACTGGAGCCCCCCCGTCTGATTGCAAGGAGTGTTCTATTTTCACTAAACTTTTCCACCTTTCTCCTAACTTATGCTCTGATTTACACCTCTCTTAGGTTTTGGAAGCCAATATCTCAGCATATCCTCCAACTTGGGTTATCCTTGCGGAATAGCTTCTCTCCCTGGTGGAAACTTGCCTCCAGTTCTTTATTCCTGCTAGGCTTGAGTGAGTGACGCAGTGGCAGGTAGAATCTGAGAGCCTGTGGTAGCGTACTCAAGGTGGTGCTGCATAGAGCCACCATTTCTGTCTCTTACAAGCTAACCTCATCTCCTGGGCTTCCCATGTCTAGAGCAGGAGAGTAATTTGAAAACAAGGTACTGTGCAGTCATGGAACAATCAAAACAGAAACTTAGGCTAAACACTGCGAACAGAGGGTTATAACTCTGTGAGAATGATCGCTGCCTACTTGGAGAGATTTCCACAAAAATGGTGTCACTGTGGTATTTGCCCTGGTGCTGAACTGGCCTCAATCTGCAGGCTCAGAAACTCCATCTCATCACATGTCATGGGAATAAGCTTAAAAGAACTGGGTGGGTGAAACTAGAATTCTGCTTTGCTCATTTCTAATGAGAAACATTATGCATATATTTTGGAAATGAATATTATTAAAAGATTTCTTGGTGAATCTGAACTTATGAAAAGAATGAATTATGGATGAATCAGAGGAATTATGGATGTACTGGCTTCAGGCTTTTTAGCATGCTGTGCCCATCTTGATGACAGAGATATAATAGAGGCCCAGATCCCCTGGTGGCTGCTGTGGGGGGCCACCAAGTTCTGCTATGAATCTCCTGGTTTCTCATCCCTTGTGGCAGCAAACTTCACTCTGATTTGTTCTTCTTTATATGTGTTAATACCGTCTCTCTGATTTCAAGTCAGTCTTTTTGACCAGAAAGTAAGCAATCTCTTTTTATCTCTTCTCTGAATCATCCTGTGGTGAGTTTTTCATTCTCAGAAAACAATTTTACTTCCTTAATTTCTATATTCTGGAAGGATGCTTTCTGCATCCTCAGGGTACAATCTGTACTCTAGTTCAATGAAAATGACAATAGCATTTTTCTATGAGATACCCACATACACAGGAAATTAATTTTGGAAACTTTATTTTTTTCAGTTTTCTACTACCATATGATAAGCCAAACCAAAATGCTATGGCTTGAAAGAATGATTTATTATTTCTTATCCTTCTGTAAGGTGATTTGACTTTATGGGCTCTGCCTGTATGACATTGATGAGGGCTTCTCATTTGGCTGCACTCAGCTGGTGGTTAGTTAAGATAGGAAGGTTGGAGAATGGTTCATTCCAATGACTCCTCTTTCTCCTCATATACCCTCTTCACATGACTAGGCTGGGTTTCCTCCTGACATGTTGGTCTAAGGGGTCTTATATGGGAATTGGCTTTCAAGATCGAGGAAGTGAAAGCTGCCAGTCTTCCTAAGTTCAATCCAGAATTGTTATATTCTTTTGTTCAAGGCAAGTCACAAGGCCACCCCTGATTCAGGGAAATAGATAGAGAGATTTCAATTATTGATAGATGGAATGCATCGTCAGCAAAACAGGAATTGAAGGTGGCTATATTTGAAGACCATCTATCCTAATTTGCCTTCTAGCTACAATATCTTCAATAGGAAAAATATTCTCAACCTCTTACTCTGAAGATTCATTGTATTATAATATCATCTTGAAATCTAAGATGTCATCATCTAAGTCATACACATGTACAACGAGACTCATGGGGTGCTGCTTCTCAGGCAGGGATCCTTTGTTGCAGGTCCCCATATGCAAAGGCTTTGAATGAAAAGCACATTATATCTGCACTACAGAAACTCGGCATATTCTGCCACCTCAGTGGCAAGAAAACTGCAATGCACAGTCTCACTTTAAAGAAATGGAGGTAGGAAGATGGATGGTACATATGAGTTCACTGGCTCATATTTATTCAGAAATCCATTTAGACACAAGTGGCCAGTTCTCTCTATTCTGAGAGCAGAAAGTATTTGTTTCTGAAGGTCAGCTCTGCTTCCTGGTTTTGGTTGTCTGTGGTTCTTGATTTTCCCCTCCTGGGTTCTTCAATCTGTTTTCCAAATCATTCTTCCCAAAGAAATGTATCTGTAGGTGAGTGATTTTTTCAGCTCATTTGTAGTGTTTCTAAATTTGGGGGCCCTATTTTTTAATTTAAATTTTGAACTTCTTCTCTCTGTTTTAGTGAAAGTTGGCAAACCACCTTTATAATTTCAATGAATCATATGATATTCCATTTCATTAGATGAAAATCCACAGATTGCTTTGGGACAGGCCCTTCTCTACTTATAATATGGTGATAATATTTCAGAACAACATTTGTAGGAATCTACTTTTTAATTTTTTTATTAGTGCATTACAGTTATACATAATAGTGGAGAGATTCTTAAATGCCCAGGGTTCACTACCTTAAATTTTTCAGAGTTCTCAACAAGGGATCTTATAACTATACCCATAATTTGGTTTTTACCACAGGCCATGCCTTAGTGGTAGGGCACTGATTCAGACTTTACCCTGAGGCTGTATTTTTTTATTTTAAAATCTTTTGCTACCCAGAGAAGGCTTCTAGGCAAATACTTCCATGGAACTGGTCTTTCCCATCCTATCTGCTTGGGAACAAGGAAGTTCCTTCCTTAGAACTCCTCTCTCTCTCATTATGTTTTATCACATGTAGTTAAAACAAGTCAACTTTCACTTTTAATGTTTTTCCAGAACATCCCTTAGTTAGTTTCATAATCTCACTAGGTATATTTTGTATTTTTTACATTACCGCAAACAACAGTCTTCTCAGTTTTTCCTCATTCTGTAAGCTCTGATAGCAATTTTGTCATTATTATGGTTTAGATATTAGGTCTACCCCAAATGCTCACTTGTGAGACAATGCAAGAAAGTTTAGAAGTGAAATGATTGGGTTATGGAAATCTTAATGTAATCAGTGAATTAATCCCCTGATAGGGATTAACTGGGTGGTAACCAAAGGCAGGTAGGGTATGGCTGGAGGAGGTGGGTCCCTGAGGGTGTTGTGAGGAGAGCTCTCTCTGTCTGTTTCTTGGTGTAATCTCTCCACCACACTCTTCCACCATGATGTTCAGCTCCACCTTGAGCCCGAAACCTGAAGAATGGAGCCAGCTATCTATGGACTGAGAGCTCTGAAACTTTAAGCCCCAAAATAAACTTTTCCTGCTGAAAGTTGTTCTTATCAGGTCTTTTGGTCCAGCAATGATAAAGCTGAGTAAAACACTCATGAACTTTGTAGCTGCCCAATAGTCTTTTCATTGTCTTCAAACATCTGCTTCACCAAGTCCCAAAGCTGATGTAGAAGTATTAGATTTTTGTTACAGCAGCACCACACTCTGGTACTCATTTTAGGTATCCATAACTACATAACATCCCAAAATTTAGAGACATAAAAGCAATGACTGTGTTTTCTTGTAATTGTGTGAGTCTAACACAACAGAACACAGTGGTGATGGTCTTTCACAGATGCAAAATATCTTCTCTCTAATCTGGAAGGACACAAACAGCTGGGCTCAGGGTGACTGGGATAGCTTTACTGGGGTCATATGGGTGAAATTTCATATATGGCTGGAATTTCATTTTCATTATTAATTCTGTTTTTTGATTCTCTCCTCCATGGCCATCTTGGGCTTCCTCAGAGGTTGGTGACATCTGAGAAGTTAGGCTTCTTACCTGGAGGCTGGCTTCCTTAGGAAGAAGATGGAAGCTGGCAGATTCAAAGGGAGAAGTAAAAGATTGTACCTCAGGTTGAATGGAAACATGTGCATATAGGCAGAGAAAGAATTGGTGAAGACATTTCTGGAGTCAGTGAGTTTTCTGGATTAGGGTTCTCCACACTTTCCTCCTTGTAACCTATATGAAGTACATGTGACCCAGGGAATTTGCATGTTTACAAATAAATTATGATTTCAAGAAACAAATTTACCCTTATCACATTGCTATCATTTATGTATGAGGTGTCCCCCAAAAGCTCACATATGGGATAATTCAAGAATGTTCAATAGTGAAATGAGTGAATTTTGAGAGCTATAACTGAATCAGGGATTATTGCATTTCAAAGCACAATCATTTGAATGGATTAATAGCTGGTAACTGTAGGCAGGTAGGGCATGGCTGAAGGAAGTAGATCACTCAGGAAGTGCCTTGGGGGTTTATTATTTTGTCCCTTGAAAGCAAAGTACTGTTGCCTACCTGGCTTTCATGAACTGAGCTGCTTTCCTCTGCCGTGCCCTCCTGCCATGATGTTTGCTCATCTCAGACACAAAACAATGGAGTCAGCTGAACATGGGCTGGAACTTCTGAAACCAGGAGCCAAAATAAACTTTTCCTCCTTAGAGCTATTCTTGTCAGATCTTTTGGTCAAGCAAAGAAAAACTGACTAAAACACATGAAATGAACTCATGTTTTCTAATTTATTATTTTAAATATTTATTTTGGTATTCACAGTAGGAACAAGAAAGTGGGGTAATGGACTAAATGGAGTGGGTTTGGAGTTGTAGGACCTGTGTTCCAGTCCTGGATCTCGTGGCCATTAAGTGGAGAACTCAAAACAGTGTTGGGTAGAACCAGACAAAATCAGGGTTGGGACTGGTTCAGCGGTGTAGTTTGAAAGTTGAGTGGAACTGAAGGAACTCAAAGATGTGGTTCTATTCCCTTCTGTGCCTCACTTGAGGGGCATGACACAGGGTAAATTCCTTTAGGAACTTTGAAGAACCCAGGTCTTGCACACACTAGGTACACCACTGAGAGACCCTGGAATACACCACTACACTGAAATATACCACTGTGATACACTCCCAGTCCTTTTTGAAATTTTTATTTTATTTTGACATAGAGCCTCACTAAGTTGTCCAAGTTGACCTCTAACTTTGGTTCTTCTGTGTCAGCCTCCAGAGTAGCTGAGACTACAGCATGGGTTACTCACCTGTCATTTAATGGATTTTAAAAAGCAAGTTATAGACTCCAATTTTATTTTACAACTAGTAAGTTAAAATAACAAGTTCAAATAACAATGATTCTGATTCCCTGTCTATGTAACAAAATGAGTGTAAATAAAAATGTTCTTCAAAGTAATTTTCCATTTCATGCCCCTGGAGTGAAGTGGAGAAGCTCAGGTCTTTGAGCTTAAATGGAAGCTCCTTCAGTTCCACTCAATCTTCAGACCACCTTGCTGGGCCAGTCCCAAGCCTGAGTTAGTATGGTTCCACCCAAACACTGATTTGAGTTCTCTGATTTTTGCCACCACCAGATCCAGGACCACAGTGCAGATCCCACAACTCCAAACCTGCTTGTTTTTGCACATTATCACACTTTCTTGTTCCTACTGTAAACAGACCAAGGGAGTTTGCAACTTCCATCCCTTAACAAATATCTTAATTTTAAAACAAACAAACAAACAAAAAAAACCTGTGGACAGTACTATAGGGCTTGTGACTGTGAAAATAAAAATATCCCTCAAATCCGTGCAATTGTGAGTTGTGAAAAGAGAGTTATTGTGAGCACAGTTCTGCTGAAAGTGGTAAATGCGTCTCTCACCTTCAGAACCATCATTTCCCAGCATCCCAATGTGGACAGTATTTCCTTCCAATAGATTGACATTTCCCAGTTGGTATTACTGACTTAAAATATATCTCTATAACAAGATATACAAAGTTATGGTCTGCTTTTATGGTCTAGGCTGAGATAAATTATCCTTTTTTGCCATATACCAGAACAATGAATTTTAAATTATATATTTAAATTATACTTTCTGCCACATACAGAATAATGGATCACATAGGTTCTCCTTCATTGTGTCCTTATTTCAAGGGGTATAGTAGACTGAATTGAAGTTATACAATTTTCTTTAGAAAGGAAGTTGATTAGGAATTAATATCTTTTTACCCATCATATGTGGAATTTAGGCTGGATAATCTATAAGACTCTGAAACTCTGGGATTCTGTGGCCACAGAGTCTCCCAGGAGGGTGAAAGTCAACCTGCACCATGTCTCTTTTTCACCTCTTAGGTGAAGAACACCGACAGATGCCAAAGTATGATTTCACATTACATTTTTTTAATAAGAAAATTGTATTTCTGAAAGATAGGTTGACAAAGGACATGCTGAATTTCCAAAATTAACTGTGAAAGACAGATCATCTAGGCATGACTGAAAGCCATGCATAACCTTTGTGCTCAGATATATCATTTCAAAAATGTCACTTTATGCTTATTCAATGCTACTCTCATTATTCTATTTTAAGCATTAAAATTTGTGTTCTGGAGCTGAACAGAAATTATTGCTTCTATCTTTGGGCTTATTAGAAATAATTTAGAATTCATTTAAGAGTGATAAAAATCACCTTTCCATTATGGTTGAATTCAGTTAAATGTTGAAATTTGCAATGCAATTTTCATTGTCTTTTATTAGCAGTGTTTTAGTATGTACATATGTAGTTCAAGACTATTTTTAAGTATCTTATGAAAAAATTTCATCTGAAAATGATTTTTTCCTTTACTTTTTAATTGCCTAGAGTGAGCTTGAAGTAGAATAAATTATGGGACAGGGTAGCCAAAAAAAGTCAGACTTTTCCTTATATAGAGAAACTTTCTAAAAAGCATATATGAGAGTTGAAACACATTTTCATTTCTCCACAAATTATTTATCCAATAAATACACCATGGTAAAAACTAGATGATGCAGGGAAAATGAAGAGGAAAAAAATTGTTTAGAAAAGAAATTCATTTCTGTTTTCACTTTTCAGAGAGAAATAGAATTTTAAGTGGGGATGTGTAGTGAAAAGAAGATTTTGTAAAGGCAAAAAGCTCCCTAATCCATCTTGAAGGGATGGGTCAATCATCTGTAATTTACTTGTCATTTTATTCTCTGAACTATCCTCATTTATTCTCATGTCAAAATTTGGATTAATACTAAACAGGAGGAGCAGGAAAAGATCTGCTTGAATTACGTGGCTCTTCAAGCAGGGACCGGAAGAGGGAAGGAGTTGCCTAGGTAGTGGAGGGTTCCCTGGGCACAACTGCTGGGGAATCACTGCAGCTGGAGGAGAGCCAAAGAGCAGAACACAGCGGAGCATGGAGGAAGAATGCCAAAGCAAACGACACCCCAAAAGACAAACCTCAAGAAAGTGGGTCAGATTTAAGCACTAGATGCCTTGACACAACTTAGAGAGTCAGATCAAGAAGAATCAGAATAACAGGTCACATAGTGAAAGGGGGCTCTTGGAGGGTCAGAACATGTCTGTTTGCAGCTAGAATGTGCCCTGTGACATTTTTGCAGGAGGCAGGGACAGGGACAAGAGACATTCAAAAGGCTGCCTAGGAGAGTTGTGGTAATTCCTAAAATAACAAAGCCAGTCAGAGCATTCCAATACCACAGAATGAAATTAAAGTAGGTTCTTATTTTCCCACTGTAAAGGGTCTTCACATAAGGTGCAGTAAGTATACTACTTACTTGGTTTAGACAGCTGTAATAAAATAAGTGGTTAATTTAAAACCTCAGGAATGTATTCTTTCTTAGTTCTTGAGGCTGCAAGTCCAGAATCAAGATGCTAGCACGGTTAATTTCTGGGATAGGCTATGGCATGTGGACTGAATATCTTCTCTCTGCGTTCCGACATGGCAGCGGTGGGAGATTCTCCTTATAATCACATCATGAGAGCCCCATTCTCATGACCTCATTTGAAACTAATTATCTCCCGAAGTCTCCATCTCCAAATGCCTCATATTGAGGGTTAAGGCTTCAACATACTAATTTTATTCGTTGTTGTTGTTGGGAGGAAGAACACAATTTGATCAATAGCAGCTGTCAACTTTGATCATCTCACAGTCACCGTAAGAGTCCTATAATATATTTGGTTTTCCTCACAGACAATATCTATAATTGGTTTGACTTTGAAATTGACCTGACAGTATAAAATGGGTTGCCCAGACTCTTTCTTATGAGTCAGCTTTTCTACTGTAATTCTAAGTATACTGTATTCTGGGCGGGAAAAAAAATCTCTTTCTTCAATAATTTCATTGATATCAAGGGTTCCCCCCCACACTTGTTTTCTGTTTATTTTGGCAAACAAAATGAAGTGTCATCTGCTCACAGTTTGCATATGACCCCCAGCATTGGTCTTATCCATTCCAAGTCCATCTTCTAATCTCTGTGGGAAAGAGAAACTTTGTTTCCAAGCTTGTCCAACTAATGCTGCTTCCATGAATACCACACTACACCCACATCTACTATTGATGACTTATAACTTAAGAAAGAATAATGAAAATCATATTCTAAATATGATTGCTCCCATACATGGGAGTTATTCATCTCAGGGAGAACACACCTTAATTCTTAGACTCAAGTTAACCATCTATTCAGAGCACCTCACTACTCAAACTCCTCTTCTTTAGAAACCCCTCCTACTACAAACCATTCAACCACTAAACAGTGGGAACTATTTTCCCAAAGTCTGAGTTACTTAATTTAGAGTGATTCTTTATGGTAAAAGATGACAGGAAACAAGTTTTAAAGAATGGGTGTTATTTTTTGTCCTCTTAATCCTGATCCTTTCAAAATTTTTTCATTACTAAGTCAATCATCTTCATTGATATATAGTTTTACTCTATTCCAGCTCATAACTCCAACTCATAATTTTGAACATAATCCGATGACATTTAAATTATGTGAAAATTAATGTACTCCATAGATTTCAAAACTAGTAAAATGGATGCTATGTTGGGTGGTTCAGGGAAGATCTTCCTAAGAATGAATCAACTGAATAGTTCTCACCTCATTGTGTCTCTAGGAATTCTACTTTGGACACTAAAGGACTTCACTGCTCTAGCCCCCTTGGAAATGACATCAAAACGTTTGCTAGTATAGGCTAAAGGAAAAATCTAGACACATTGAAAGTTTTTCTCTTCAAAAGTTGTTTGATTGTAGGGAGTACAATTATCATCATGGTCATGATGAAACAGAACATTTGAAATCATTAAAATCAAGTGAAATGGTCACTGCTAGAATATTTGATGGTTTCCATCATGTTATAGGCATGAATGATGCATACAGTAGTCACCTAACTAATCCTTAAGCACTTTCTTCTCCTGGGCCAAAAGTCATGCTACTTGTAAAAAAAAAAAGGGGAACTTAATCGTGTCCTGATTTATGCCTGGAGACTCCCCTCTTTGGGATGAAAACCGTGGGGAAGACTAATTATTTCCTTAAGGTTAGCACCTATAAGTTAAACTGTCAACTTCCACTGTGTTCCACCATCTAGTGTAAGCAGCTACATTCTGTCACATTGCATAATGATGATAATCATTATAATCACATATCAACACAATGAGTTAATGAGATAATAACAAGACTCCAGTGCCTTCCCTGCATGCTAAACAATGGATTCCAGTCACAGACATTTGTCAGCTTGTTCCACCTAACTGGATGATGTCAAAAGTGTATGTTCTGTCCAAAGAGGGGGACTTCCAGCAGGCAGTGGGATGCACTGGTACACACATCTGCTATGAATTTCCAGTAGTTATTCTTGAAGATTTTTGCGTCATTCCCTGGGTTCCTCTCTTTTAAAATTCTCCAGGAAGTTCTGATGTGTCATCCGAACATATCTAATAAAGTTTCTCCAAGACAGCATTTAGGATATCATACAAGATCTTTTGAACAAAACCAGACAAATACACCATAATCAACAATACCTGGAGATTTGGAGATTAACTTGTCTAGCCTCATAAGAGTTTTACATCAATTTCCCCTAAAGTATCAAATCTATCTTCATAGAAGCTATTTATTTGAACCAAGACAGAGATTAAGTAAGTCTAGCAGGCTAGGAAATGTTTATCCTAAATGAAAGCAAGATGTGATCATGGGAACAGCCATATCAGTCAAAGGGCTCAATGTCTATGGTATTTTTGTGAACATTTGTGCTTATACACACTAGATTTTAAAATTCTATTTCTTTTTCAATTCTTGCAGTTTTTATGAGGTTTGTGATTGCTGTCATACAACAAGCTTCATCTGAACTTTCTATTTAGAAATTCCAACTCAGAGAGGTGAATACGCCTGACATTAACATATATTGGCATTGGAGTATTAATTAGTCTGAAGATGAAAATTCCTATTGTTCTATTTGTTAGTCAGTTTTATAGCTGTGACCAAAATACCTGATGTGAACATCTGAGAGGAGGAAAAGTTTATTTTGAGCTCAAGGTTTCAGAGGTTCAGTCTCTGGTTGGCTGACTTCATTGCTCTGGGCTCAAGATGAGGCAGAACCTTGTGATGGAAGAAAGTTATGCAGCTAATTGCAGCCAGGAAGCAAAGGAAGAACATGGGGAACAAAATATGTAATCCCTAAGGCATATACAGTGACCCATTTCTTCCAGCCACACCTCACATGCCTAGGGTGACCACCTTTCAATCAATGAATCATTAATCCATCAAATTGACTAACACACAGTTGGTTTCAGCTCTCCTAATTTAATCATTTCACTTCCTGCCTTAACACAGGAGCTTTGGGGAGAGACCTGACATCTAAACCATAATGCTCTGCCATCACGTCTTTCTAAATATGGGAAACGTTTGATTCTACAGTTGACTTTTAGTCTAAGCCTCAAGCGAGAAATGAAGCTGGCTCTTCCTCCCATTGAAATTATAGCAATAAATAACAAGACGAGTCATTTTGGAAAGCTTTCCTATTGTATTCATCTACTTTACTATTTTTGTTGTTGTTGTTCTTTTAGTGTCTGCCAAACCAAGACCCCACAGCGATGAATATTCAAAGAAGATTCCCCCTCCGAAACCTAAACGGAACCCAAACACTCAGCTTAGCACGTCCTTTGATGAGACGTACATCAAAAAGCACGGGCCCAGGAGGACATCGCTGCCTCGGGACTCCTCCCTGTCCCAGGTCAGCACCCCGGCAGGAGACCCCGAGGAGGAGGAGCCCGTGTACATCGAGATGGTGGGGAACATTCTCAGAGACTTCAGGAGAGAGGACGACGACCAGAGCGAGGCCGTCTACGAGGAAATGAAATACCCCATTTTCGACGACTTAGGCCAAGATTCCAAATGTGACTTTGACCATCACAGTTGTTCTTCGCAGTGTGCTACTCCCACGGTGCCTGACTTGGACTTCGCCAAGGCCTCAGTGCCATGTACTCCTAAGGGTTTGCTTTGTGACATCCCCCCGCCCTTTCCTAACCTGCTGTCTCACAGACCCCCTCTGCTGGTGTTCCCGCCGGCCCCTGTGCACTGCTCCCCCAATTCCGACGAGTCTCCACTAACCCCGCTGGAAGTCACCAAGCTTCCCGTGTTGGAAAATGTGTCTTACATGAAACAGTCCGCGGGAGCGTCGCCATCCTCCCTGCCCTCTCACACCTCCGGCCACTCGAAACTGGACAAGGACCAGCCAGGAGCCCTGGGCCCTGCCTCTGCCACGTCTGTGCTCTCCTCGTCCCCGCCGCCTCCTTCCACTTTGTACCGAACGCAGTCTCCCCATGGCTACCCCAAAAGTCACTCCACCTCACCCTCGCCTGTCAGCATGGGCAGGTCCCTGACCCCGCTGAGCCTCAAGAGGCCTCCCCCCTACGACGCCGTGCATTCAGGAAGCCTCTCCAGGAGCTCTCCCTCAGTGCCTCATTCCACCCCCAGACCCGTGTCGCAAGATGGGGCCAAGATGGTCAACGCTGCGGTGAACACCTACGGGGCGGCTCAGAGTGGCTCTAGGTCCAGAACACCCACGAGTCCTTTGGAAGAACTCACCAGCCTCTTTACCTCAGGACGCAGCCTGCTGAGGAAGTCGTCCAGTGGCCGACGTTCCAAGGAGCCAGCAGAAAGTAAGTGTGCAAAGTCCACGTGAGCCAGAGAGTCTGGAGCATGACCCAGATACACAGCAGGCCCCTAGCATGCAAGGAAAGCGCCCAGAGCAAGGTGTTTGGTC
Organism: Callospermophilus lateralis; assembly: GCF_048772815.1. Classification (NCBI taxonomy): domain Eukaryota; kingdom Metazoa; phylum Chordata; class Mammalia; order Rodentia; family Sciuridae; genus Callospermophilus; species Callospermophilus lateralis. The sequence goes on along the minus strand of NC_135313.1, from coordinate 12,577,729 downwards.
CTTTTAGTTCAAATGTCAAAATGCAAAATGCATTATTTTGCTTTTGGCATTCTAAACAAAATGGGATGTTCTGAATATGGATGGAAAGAATGAAAAATGGCAATTTTCACAATATAATATCCTATGTAAAGTGAAGAGGGATTTTTTTTTTCAAAGAAAAGAAAGTGAAAAATCTAAATTCTAACAGTGGGTCTCAAAAGTTTAACAGAGAAAGCAAAGACTACTATGGATTCTTTTTTGGTGGGAGGGAGTTTGAGTATTTTGTTTTGTTTTGTTATACATGACAATAGGATTCACTCTGACATAATTGTAAAAGCATAGAATACAATTGGTTCTAATTGTGGAATTTCTAGATAAAAATCTTGATTTTTATAGGAAAAATTAATCACATATTGAATTATTAAATGTTACAACTTACCCTTTATTTTATATTAAAGTCTGTATTAAAAAACCTTTGTGAAAAAGAAAGCAATTTGGATAGAATTTAGAACTTTTTTTTAACATAGGAAGATCATCTCTGCATACTATGTGTTGTTTTATTCTTTGATTCACTGTAAACCAGAATATACTCATTGCTTTCCTTTTAAAAGCTGTAATTAATTCACATCTTATATTTTATGGTACTCTTCCTGGATCCATTGATAGATGCAGAAAAATCACGATAAACGCTATTTTGACCACTTACTTTAAATATCAGAAAACTTCTCTATCTAAATGACTAACCCTTTTATAAGCCCTAAATAAATTACAAGTACACAGTAAATTCAAAATAGATCCAGGTCCATTTCTAATTCCTTAAGTTACACTAACTTCTTAAAAATGCCTTAGACAACTCAAGGGATAATTAATTATTTACACCTCAAATGATCCTACCTCATGATATTTTTTATCTATTAATACAGCCTTACTGAGGACTTTCCATAAAGGAAAAGAGATCTTTAATAGTTTTTGATGATAATGGTGATGATAGCATTTTCAGTTAATATTCATTTGTAGTTATAAGCCACTTTTTCTGTCTTTTATACATTTTTTTTCTTTTACCTGGAGAGATTTATGAAAGCATTAGCTACTTAAATAATTATCCCCCAAACATTTTACTTGTCTAAAGACAGCACTTTCTAATGCTCTAGGCAGCCTGGATTTGCCTTTATATAGACATACAAAAAGTTGTTTCAAATTATTTTAAGACTTGAATTTAAAGCTAGGAGCAATCTCTTTCTAGAGCAGTATTTCCCAGTGAAGACAGTTTTGCCCTGAAAACAGGGATATTTGGCTATAACTAGGAACATTGTTGGGTTGTCAAAATAGGAGTGCTAATGGCATCTAATAAAGCCTGCTATCCATGAAATGGTACACATACACACAAAAATAAATAAATAGATAGGCAAACAGATTAATAAATAAATAAATAAAAGATTATCTGATCCACAATAAAGACAGTATAAATGTTGGGAAACCTGGTCTAGAAAATTTATTAAAATTTAAAGTTTCCTTAACTTGATTGGTTTGGTTTTCATATAGATCAAGTATGTATTTTAGAATAAAAGGCAACAGGTGAAGAAAAATGTTTTGTTTTAAAATACATAATTGTTAGTGTGAAATTAATGGAATTTTTACTTTAGAGTTGTTGAAACTATTTAATTTCACCCTACCTATCAGCTTCTTTGAAGGATTCTAAGCATCTCCAGCTGGCAGTTATGCCAATTAGCTAGAAAAAGTATATGTAAAAGAATTGATTAACTAATGAAGTTATTTCTAGAAAAATCCATCTGTTAGAATCAGTCTATGAGCTATATGTCACAAAATCCTCTATTCAGACCTCCGTGTGCTTCTAAAACAAAGGTTATACATGGAAACGGGATCCAGATTCTTTACAGCTTTTAGGGAGCTCAGGATTGGAAACCTTCCCGTGGACTGTTAACCACATATCAACCCTTTAGAGAAGTGGCTTGCCCTGAGTTACATTAGCATTGGTCTATTAATTTATGTAAGTGGGAGGGAGGAAAAACACAGATAGTACATATGAATAATCCAAGCACTACTTTCTTTTGACTTCAGAGGAAAATGGATGCCATCAGATATTAACAAAATCATAGGCAAGCTCAGAAACATTCTGAAATGTAAAAGATTGGACTAAAACCTCAGATAACTGAGCACTAACTCCTAATTGCTTTCATAGTATACTCAGTGATACAACTCTTTCCTGTTTTTCTTGCCTGATAGAATTTATAGATACCTGTTAATACCTTAGGGTCAGAATAAGTGACAAGAAATAGTATTTTATTCATAATTCTTGAGCCTCATTTTTTTTAACATTTCAGAATTTTTTGTTTACATTTCATGGATAAAAGTGAACAGAGTATGTCCCTTGTTCATTCAAACTACCTTTGCTTTTTGGAAAAGTCAATTTTGATAACTTACTGGCATTCTGCCTGAAACAAATATAATCTTTGTTTTAGCTGAAATAATCAATCTCAAAATTTATACCTTCGATTATTATTTTTAATAATCTATAAAAGGCACACCTAATGTGATAATTTTATATTTAAAAGGTCACAATTGTTACTGGGCAGTATGAAAGAGATAGAATAAGACAAAAATGGTAAATTTGAATAAATTCCATTTTGCTTCACAATTTTCTAAATATTATCTTCATATTAATTGTTATGGAAATCAGCTTTTCCCTGGTTGCTGCAATATTATAATGTTAACTAAATTAGGACATTTGATAATCTCTATAATAATTTTTCTTTTATTTGGTTATCAATGTATTTTTAAATTTGTGCAGAGAGATGGATTATGTGACACATACAAGTAGTGATACAACTCATATATTGCTACTGTAGATATTTGTGTCCTCCTAAGAAGTAGGCCAGGTACAAATATGTTTTTTGAAAACCTAAGTGACAATATTTTTTGACCCATTTTGTTTACCCTCCTTACACATCTTTTTATTTTATGTATCCTTTATGATTTGATTTGAATCTTTGAACACGTAAGTCATGAATGGGACACTTTATTTTAATAACTCATGTGCCATGAAAAATAAATACGCAGGACCAAATGGAAAAAAAAAAGAGGGAACTTTCTCTTTTTTTCCTCATCTTAGTACATTTTGTGCTACTATAATAGAATACCTGAGACTGATCCATAAAATCAGAGAGTTATTTGCTTCATGGTTTTGGAGGTTGGAAGGTCCAAGAGTATGGCCAGCACCCAGGGAACTTTGTGCTGCCTCTACCTGTGGTTGAAGGTGGGAGGACAAGGGAGGGTGAAAGCAAGAGAGCAACACAGAGCCAAACTCACTTTTATACAAATCTGCTCTCAGAATAACTAACCTTCACCTGTGAAAATGGCTAAGTCTACTCATTAAGAAGAGCCTCCTTCACTAATAACCTCTTACTGGGCACTGCTTCCCTACACTGGTACGGCAAAGAAATCCTTCAAAATACACATTTAATATACATTTAATATGACATACTGTATAATATCTGTTTTATACAGGATGCATTGTCCCATTTTTAAGAAAATGAAGAGTCTTTTATTATGCTGTAGTTCTCTTGATAATTCAGGTTCATTGTTCTGATAGTTGTGTGCCTACTATGTGCTAATTCAAAGTGTGTAGCAAGGTTTCTCAGACACCCTCCTTGGAGGTGCAAGTTATTGGTAACAAGGAGATTCAGTGTTAAACAGCCTCAGGAGCTTCTTGGGGTATTAGAGCCCAGTAGCCTACTTCTGCCATTTAAATTCAATTCTTATATCTATTTCTTATGGTTTCCCCACCTCCTCCCTTTCTTGCTGGTGGTGTTATTGATGCATCTAGACTTGCTCCCCTTTTTACTCTTTTCTTCATTGTAATGTCACACAATTCTTCACCAGGGGACCAAGAAACCAGGTACTCAGACTTGTCCTAGGAGTCTCTCAACTAGTTAAGTATGTGGACTCCAGTGTAGAGACTGTGTGAGCTTTACTTTCAAAGCCTACTTTAACCCACTATTGAGTCTCAAGTGAACTTCCTGGATACATATTGAGGGTTAGAAATATCAGCATCCCCAAAAGTAAGCTGCTCTGGGAAACATGTAAAGATTTTTGGTTTATTTTAGGAACATCTACAACATTTTGCTTAGTCTACTTAAAACTTTTTTTCATTGGTATTTAGTAAAATAGTTAAGGACTTTCCTTACCTCCTTTCCTTTCTTGTGAAAGCAGGTGTTCACATAGAGTGGGCAGGACAAAGTCAGGTGTCGAAAAACCCAAGGGAAGAGTGGAGACTGTACATGACAATTTTAGAACTGTCAGGGGCAATGGACAACAGGTGAACCTTTATCCTGTGACTGCCCACCAATAAGCATGTTTGCTTGGAGCAGGACTTCTGGACGCGTGGTGACTTGAAGCCACCTGACCAGAGCTGGGGGATAGAGCTGGGACCACTGGAACTCTGAGTTACTTCGAAGATGATAGGGAGTTATATTATTATATAACTCCCTTTATATCTATATTCAGAAAAACACCTGAAGAGATCTCCAAGGATACCTTGAAGGGAATTCCAAAAGGTCTGGTAGGACTAAGGCCTGTTAGTTTTGTTAAGCATTTTAGGTAAAGATGCTATTCTTTCAGGAACCTTTTCTTGCTGTTTCTTGGTTGCCTCCCAGGCTTTGAGTCTCACACTGTGGCCTCAAACTGTTTGCTGCCTTATCAAGGCACTTTCTAGCAACACAGACTGGAAATCAAGCCACAAACTGGGTTTTGATGTATCTTTTAGGCCTGGACCTTGGGGACATTTTCAGATTACAGAGAAATTCCTCACATAGTTTAAGTCATGATAGACAAAGGACATAGAAAATGTGTGTGATTGACCCAAAGACCTCCTGCATCACATTCACCCAGATATTGTTAACAATATTGGTTCCTGGGTCTTATCAGAGACGGTTCAATGAGGAGCTTAGTGGGTGGACCCTGGGATGTTCACTATTTAACTAACTCTGGTGACATGGACACCTTCTTTTAAACACCACTTTAATGACATCACTAAATATTTATGTGCATGCATTTTGTCCTCCTAACAATACTCAGGGGCAAGTTACTAACAATTTTAAAGATGAGAGAAACTGAGGAACAACTTGTCCAGAGTCATACAGGCAGTAGATCTGGGGATTTTAACCAGATTATTTAATTTCAGTTTCTTGTCTTATTGATACTTGGTCTATACTTGATCAATCTTTGAACTTCTTTCCCTGTCTTATTGTCATTAAATCCACCATCTGTCATTGAAACTTGAAGGGCTCATGATGTTACCACTTCCAAGAGTGTCTGCTTAATAAGAAGAAACCAAATCTGTGTAAATGACTTGATCTAATTAGTAACTGACATCAAAATAGGAAGGAAGTAGTAACTCTTTACAGTATCCACCAAAACTCACTTTGGAATATGTCAGTCATTTCAATCACATCTGGACCCCACACTTCTGAGCTGTGCCTGAAGGCATGTGGTCTCTCCAATGGGCCTCAAAAATCACCTAAATGATGTGGGTGAAGAGATGTGAGTGAGTGCAGATCTCAATGCCTTAAGTATAACTTAAGAATATTTGTGCAGGTACCTTTTCTCTGTCAGATTTTCAATACTGACCTCCCACTACAAAAGTCCATCCTAGGAATGTAGGCTTTTGTCTTGACTGCTTATATTTCAGTCACAGCTACATGACAGATAGAGAGCCCATGGTCACCCCAGAGGAAAAATGAATCCATCAATCAAAAACACCAACCAGTGCTCAAAGGCAATGAGAGCCCTTGTAAGACCCATCTAGAAATGGACTCAGGTAAAACAAACACAAGAACTCCAAAAAGGCTCTTTGTAAATGCTTTCCAGCACCATTTCATTTCCCCTTAGACCTTTGTAGTTGATGGAAGCAGACCCTAATTTTATTTTATTTTTTTAAATACAGTTCCCCAAGAATAAACTGGTTTATTTGATTAGTCTTTTTTTTTTCTTTAAAAGCTAAAGAAATTTCTGTTTGGGATAATGAGGTTAAATTGAGTATAAGTAAAATTCCTTGATTTTGAAAATGCTTGTGACTCCTTGGTTAATTGGGACCATGACATTGTCTGTTTTTCTCATTCAGTTTCTCCTAGAATTGCAATATAGAATCACTGAAGAAGACATAATTTCATAAATAATTGCTCACCTTTCTGGGGGGTAGACTGCAGCTGTCTTTGATTGATGCAGGGAGACGTGTTTATCCCCTGTGTTTATGTTCTCTGGCTGCTGAATCTTTAAGTGCAGTTTCTTGTCAGCAATTTAATCAGCAATTCTCTCCATTAAGAAGAACCTTCCGTGCTTTAGATTTTTAAAATGCAGGAACATTTTCAATTCAGAAATAAAGCTACCTCAGTCTTAAAAAAAAAAAAAAAAAAAACCACGAGATTCCCTCAGTTATATTTAATTTTACACACACGAAAATACACTAAAACTGATTTCTTTCCCTTCTGTTCAATTAGCAGAAAAAAGAAACTTAATTTCTGACTTTTATTTGCTATCATGAACTCTCAACACTTTGACATCTACAATTAACTAAATATTGGGTCTAGGTGAGGGGTTTCCTATCACACCATATTATGGATGTCCTACATTCTAATTCCATGTGACCTAGAAGTCTAAAAGAGGTGGTTTCCAACTAGGCTTAACCCTGAAGAGGCTTTGAACCATGGATGAGTCATTTCACAGTGCCTCAGTTTTCTCACATTTTAACTGAAATATCAGGTAATAAAACCCTGAATCTCATCTTCTACCCTTTGTGGTTCTTCTGTGGATTAATGGTGGATCTATAAATCCTTAGTCAAGCTTCCTGCCTCCTTGGATTTCTATCTGATGTTTTCTTTCTTGTTGAAAGGACTTCCCCAAATTTTATAAAACAATAACAGTCTAATTTTAAATTCCGGCTCAGAGTCTACCAACTCTACAGAGTTTTCCATATGCTGTTTTCTTCGTATGCTTTCTTAGTACTTCTACAGTGATATGAAACTTATTCTGATGTGTTGTAAAACTTGTTTTATTTTATTTGTCCTTAAGACAAAGAACCTGGAAGGACAGTGCCACATCTTTTCATCATGTTTCTTCTTGTAACAAGAGGTCCAATGCAATCTTACTCAAAGTTGAAGTATGATAAATATTTATTGAACTAGCTGAATTAATAGATATAGTGACTGGAGAAGGCTATTGAACTTGAGAAGAAGAAAGCCATAAGAGAAATGTTTAACCAACCATTAAATGAAAAAAGGATCATCTTCTATGAATTAGAAAAGAAAAATCACATTGAAATCAATACAGTCATTCAGCAAAAATGGAGCTATGCAGAATGCTGAATTCATTGCTTTTGACCTTAAGTGGCACACTTAAAAGAATGACCATGCTATTCCTGGCAGATTTATTGGGGAAAAAGATATAAAGAATATTACCATCAAGCATTTAAATGTGCACCATTTTGAAGATGTCAGTCATCATCAGTTTCTACACAAATGAATGAGCTGTGAAAATTGATCCCTTTTTGACATTTGGAGATAAAAAGATGCATTTTTTTTTTAAAGAAAGTAAGAGACAAACAATGTAAAGAAGGAATTCTAATCTGATAACATTTTGTATTATTGAACTCAAATAATTAAGAGAAAAAAACCACATTCAAATGAATCATTTAACCTATTTGAAGGAAAGGTACTACATAAATCTGGGGAGCTCTTATGATACCACTGGTGGTCTTGAATGTATGTTGCCCAGGTAAACATGAGCTTTGGAAATAAAATATTTAAAAGCTTGTCCAAATTAAAAACAAAAACAAAACAAAAAAACCCCCACAAAACCTATTTTTCAGAATTTGATAAAGTAATGGCAATCCCAAATTTAATAAGTGTCTATAGTGGGGCATGATGTTTATTGGTTGAAGCAAACTCATTATTGTTGCTTGTTGAAGGAAGTGAAGTTAATTAAATGTTTCACTCCTAGTACAGTAACCAGTCAACTGGAGAATCTGGGCTATTGCTTCTTCCAAATGAAAGGAATAAAAATACTGAAGACAATCTAAGAGGGGAGGAAGGAGAGTTAGTAACATCAATTTTAAAGCAGCCAATACTTTTTAAGCCAAATGTAGCCAGAACAGTTTAATATAAGGGAAAATTCCAAATCCAGAAATTTGTAATATTCTTTTGACTGTTGATGGAAGACAAAAAACTTTCCCCCATTTTTTCTGCTGGACAAGTTTTGGTGACATTCAAAATAACGTTTTCCTATTTTTTGCCTATATACCCTTGTTATGGATGAAAATTATATAGTTAACATAAAAATGAAGTAAAATAGCTAGAAACAATCAGAAAGATTAGGTTGTCAGTGTGTTAGCCAACACTGGATTGGTTCAAAATGCCATGGATAGGTATGTCCACTGTGTCCTTTTGTTTCCATAAGACAAATGAGAAATCCTAAGAACTAGAAGATTTAGAAAGGATTTTGTTGTTAGTATCCCACAACAGAATGATTAGAGCTGAAGTTAAACATTGCTCCATTTAAATTATTACCTTCTGGATATCAAAATTGACTCTATACCCACATCCCAGTTTTGTTCTTTTTGCTGATTACTTAAAAATTAACCACTAGCCAATGATTAATGATAAGGGAGAAGCATCAAAATAATGAAAGTTTCTTGCCATGTCAAAAAGGTCTAAGAGAAATTTCAGACTAATCAGTTAGGACAGATTGCATCACAGTAGTTCTTCTTCAGTTTTTTTTTTTTTTTTTTTTTTTTTTTTTTACAATCTCACTTGAAACTTAAGGATTTCCTTTTGGCTTCTTAACCAAGATATGTGTATGGTGGCTATTTAATATTGACTATAATAAATTCTCCTTTGAAGTTTTAGAGGAAAATATAGAAGCTGGCAGATAAGCAATACAAACAAGTTCTTTGCCAGAACATAACATGAATGGCCTCTAGTCTAATTCCTAGTTGAGTCCTCATGCCCTTCTAACACCTCATGAGCATGTCTTTACTGTCCACATCACTCTAAGCATTCTTCTGAACTTCCATCAGAATCACCAATTAAGCTCTGCCTAGAACATTTAAAGGTTCTAAAGGTTGCATCTCCAAATTTTTCCAAACTTTTCTTGCAAACCAGTTTCAAAGGCCTGTGAACCACATTAGTCACAGCAAATGGTAGCAACTTCTATGTTAGTTAGGTTTTTGTTGCTGTGACCAACTTAGATATGAAAGAATAATTTAGAGGAGAAGAAGGTTCTTTTAAGTTCATGTTTTCAGAGGTTCAATCCATGGTTGGCTGACTCCATTGCTTTGGGCCTGATATAAAGCAGTACATCAGGGCAGGAGGGCATAGTGAAGGAAAGCTGTTCTCATCATAGTAGCTAGGAAGCAGAGATAGAATGTGAGAATCCAGGGACAAAATATATAATCCCTACGACATGCCCCCAGTAACGTACTTCTTCCATCCACACCCTACCTGCTTACAGTTACCACCTAATAAGTAATTCTAATTCTTAAACCATCATATGTATTTATTTGCTGATTAGGTTACAGCTCTCATAACTTAATTATTTTACCTCTGAACATCCCTGTATTGACACAGGGGCTTTGGGGTGACACATCATCTACAAAGCATAACAAACTTTAATTATTACACAAATCTAAAGGGTGACTATTGGATGCTAAGAGGAAAGAATAAATATTTTACTAAAACATAGACTAAGGTTGAAAATGAATTAAATATACAAGGATTCCCTGTTGTTTGTACAGTTTTCTCTTCAGTTAGGCTTGGGTAAAGGATCTGACATCTTAAGTGAATCATCCTGGTATTTGGATGTCAGGAGCAAAAAGAACTGAAGAGGATGTAAGTCATTCCCTGTTCCCACAGGAGGTAAGTTGTTTACAGGTTGCTAAATGAAATCTCAGCCTTGAAAGCTGGAGAAGTACTATCACACTGAATGGTGCCCAGTACCCTTCCCCCATAAATAACAACTCAGAGCACAAAGTGGCCCCTTTTATTACATATACAGCTTTTCAACATGAGGATGTGTTTATGAAAGATGATTTACCCGCAAGAGAAACAATTCATCATAACTGAATTGATGTATTTCTCAAAGATAATTAATATTTTTGAAATTTTCTGTTTACAAATTATTTACCTTATGAAATGGAAAGCAAAGTATTACCCAAATAATTAGGTAGAAACTGTGAAGACTCAATTCATATAAAGAATACTTACTATGTAGATGGAAGATTTTAAAGTAGTTTGTGAAGTGTTGTTTTTAAGCACATTAAAATAAGGTCTTATTTTCTTTTAAAACAATTAACTAAAATTTTTTAAAAATGAAGTCACTATTTGAAAAATAAAACATTATAAAAAAGCAAATGCTGCAATTTTATTTTAAATTATGTGTGGAATCTCAAATACACAGAAGGAACACTAACCTACTAACTACAGCTTAACTGGCTCCTAGAAGGAATGCAGGAGATGTGGCCATCCGGAGCACTATTCATAAGGAAGAGGCTACAGACACAGAAGGAGCTGTGGAAAAGCTCATTGTCAATTTTCCCCTTTTTGTATTACTTTCATGGCTTTCCTGGTAAAGTCTTTATCCAGATGCTAATTAAGCAGAGGTTTACTTTGCACATCAATTTTTAATATTCATTCCTCACAGTTAAATGAAACCTGCAGCATGAGGCTTTCAGTTAAAAGCAGCCCTGACCTACTTCCTTGTGAAATCAATGGAGGGCTTCAAAACACTCTGGAGTAGCTGACATTTAGGGAAGCCAGCTCATAATCTGTGTTGGTGTAAAATGTGTTTCTCTGGGTTCAGTATTCCTCCCCTTCTCCCTGTCTGTCTCCCTCCCTCCTTTACTTTCTTTTTTTATCTTGTTTACTTCCCTTCCTCCTCCCCCTTTCTCTGCTTCTGTCTGCCCTGCCCCCTATTTCCCTTTCTCTTCTTTCTCTTTCATTCCTTTCTTCTTAAAACCTAAAAATGGGGAAGTCTGTGGAAGCTGTTGAGTCAGATAAGTGAGGCCATACTAGAGTTATGTACCCCTGGGGGATTGTGGATGGATGTGTCAGCTACATATTTAATGACTTCAAACTAACAGGAACTCCTAGGTCTGAGATTAAAGAAGGAGAAGAAAGGCCTAAGAGGCACCCATTTACATTCAAATATATTCTACAAAAAAAAAAAAAAAAAAAAAGCAAAATTGAATCCACCAGAATAAGGTCTTCAGATATTATATTCTAAAACCTTTAAAAGTAAGAGCATATGGTATAAGGCAAACCTTTTTGAAGACTAGTTTGACAGAGATCTGAACTGAAGGATGTGAAATTTAAATAGGAAGCAAAACCAGCCATATAGAGAAGCAGTAGTCATTAGGGTGTGGAAGAGCACCCAGGGTCTCCATCTAGCCAGAGGTCCCTAAGAGAAAGGTGGGAAGTTCCCTTTAAGGGTTAAACTGCAGCCATACAAATGTTAACTTGCAAACTTGACCTATGACCCCGGAGAGTTTTCTTTATGTTAAATTACAAAATACCAAGATAATGTGGGGCTAAGCCTGGAAAACTCATGGAAGAATGTAGGATAAATCCAGTTTTATGGCACATCATTTTAAGAGTAACCTGAAGTCTAGGCTGATTGTGTTTAACTTGAAGATCTATACCTTTAAGAAAACATAAAATATATGTTAGAGATATGTGTTACTTGCCCCTAATGATTCATGCCAATCCTGAAAGCCAAATTTTCAAGGGCACTTTCTGAAGACAGATGTGGCCACTGAAAGTGTTGTTAGGAAAAGAATAGAGAAGGAGAGGGCAGATTTACGACTGAGCTCTTCAGAAAGATGCTGCTTCTCTCTCCCTTGCTTCCACACTGGGCCCTTTGGCTTTTCTGGCCTGTGCTTAACATTTCCTTAGATTCTGTAGCTTGCAAAGTCCTGGGCATCTGGGTGCCACTCTGATGATCTGTGTCCAGTGACCCTCAGGTGGTAGAATCTTTGAGGTTTACTTATAGCCTCATATAAAAATCTTACACTGCAAACACCACTCCCTCCTCTTTTCTATTCCTTTTCTTTTTTTTTATTTCTCTTCCCCACATTTTTAGCTTATGAACCAAACCCAAAAGATGGGTATGAGAACCTTCTGAAGTGTTATTTATCAATCAGATTGATTTTGTCACAAGGAAGTCTGCTACCAGATAATTTATGGAACAGAATAAGACAGGAATAAAAGGTAACAGTAACATCAGAAATAAGGAATAACACCTAATCCGTGCTCTATTTTCTTCCTTTTGTCTTTTTATCTAAATCACAGAAAATAAACACCATGATTTCTGACATCCTTTGTGATTAAATAGTTTTCACATTAATTTTTTCTTTGTGTCTGTGTGTGTGTGTGTGTTTGTGTATGTGTGTGTGTGTGTGAAGAAAAGATGATGGCAGGAATTCAGACAAGGACACAGGTGGCAAGTACCTATAGAAGCTAAAAACATAGAAGGAGACAAAGAGGTTGTGGTGATTTTGCCAAAAAAAAATGTTCAAAAGAACTTTTGATTTTTTTTCCCTAGACCAGAGGAGAATAAGTGTAGAATAAGATCAGCAACTCCCTGCTCTTTCCTTTGACTGCAATTTAGATCTGGAGCTCAGTAAATATGGAATTTAGAAATAATAATTTTGAACTCCCTCATATTACAGACAAATTGAAATCCAAAGAGATCCAAAATCTTGAGAAGGATCATGACATCATGAAGAAGCATAATTAGAAATAGCTCAGTTCTTCTAAGTGCCCATTAAACATTGCTCAGGACAGCAATATTTAAATATATTCCTATTGACTTTGCCTGTAGCTTGACTTGATATTCTTTAATAGATTCATTTAAAATGTCATTTTTGGTAGAAGAAAAAATCAAATATGGTTAATTGACTTTTCCCAATGAGACCCTTTTCAAATTTATATGTATTTTTCCCCAGGAATACTGTGAAAAACCTCTCTATTGGTCAACATTTATTCCCAAATACTGTTACTCACTTTAACCATATTTATACAGAAAATCAATAAATTGAAATCAGCAAGAAATACAATAGAGTGTACTTTCAGTTATGTAGTTATTGAATTATCCCCAAAAGGGTTAATATCTCTGCCTAGCTTTTCTTATGAAATTTTAATAGCTATGACATCTTTATTCTTCCCAATATGGTTACTAGTAACTGTGATTCCAATAATGCCAAATTTTGCATTTACTCTGATAGAAATTAAATATTCTTATTACCCTTTATGATGGAGGAATTATTCTTCTTAGCATTTAGTGTTTGCTTCAGAAACAATTATGAATGTGTTTTCAGAATTACATCTTTCAGGAAGAATGGAAATGATATTTTTCTTCCCATGCATTAATATTTTTAGTGCCTGAATGCCTCTGATTCTTTTAGAGATTGAAGCATTTTTCCATCTGCCTGTTAAAATGATTTGAGTCTTAATTAACATTGATTGCACCTGTGCATACATTCACCTACCCACACAACTCCCACCTATGAGTGGAAAAGCATGTCATTCCTACAAAAATGAGTAGAGGGGACTTCAAAAAACAACATAGAGATGTAAGATAGACAACACAGAAAAGGGTTGAATAAGTTTCTTGGCTCTCTTAGATCAAGGACTTTTGATCTCCCAAGGATTGTTTGGCAATTGATGTAAAAGAATTATCTCTCCTAAATTGCTGGTTGCCTTTTTAGCCTAACTGAGAAACCCAAGTTGAAAGAATCAGAATTCAATAACAAATTCTCATGCCCCTCCTCACTGGGGGCTTGCTTGTGTAGTTGGATTTAGCAGCCCAACCTTTCCCTAGTTATGAAATTGGGGAATGGTAATAAGAAAGATAAATTGATAATGAAGATCATCTTCAATATTTTAAATGGCCATTTTTCCATCTCTATAACTTCTTCCTAAGGAATTCTAATAAATTCCAATAATTCTAATAAATACAAATAGATTAGCCTCTAGATACATATGTGTATATATGTATATATGTGTGCATTATTTTTATTTTATTTTTCTCTTAGGGAAAGAAGATAATTAAGATATTTTCATCTAAAATATGGGGGGAAACACAGTTGTAAAGGCCTAACTACTACACAAAATTAATAATTCCAACTATATTAAATATTGCTAAAATATTTCCATAGGATTTAACAGAGGTTCTGAACCTTGACTTTATTTTAGAAACAGCAGATGCTTTTAAAAGTTTCAGATGGCTCAACCCTCAGGGAATCTAATTCAACTGTGGCTCAGGCATAGACACTTTTTTGAAATCTCCTCAAGTATCTTTAATATGTAGTCAGAAATAGGAAAATCAAACTTATTCTGGTACTTATCACTAAAATCCTAGACTTGAAGATCCTTGAGTCTAGATGCCTCATTTACAGATAAGCAGAGGAATGCTCTGAAAGGGGAAGTGGTTTGCCTGAGGCCTCAGAGTTAATTAGGGGCTAAGTCTAAACTGGTATCTGGTTGCCTGTAACACCAAAGACAACTCCGAACAGAGCTGTGGTTGCACCATGCTTTGTTGGGACCCCTTCCATCCAAATGTCCCAGAAGTCTTACCTCCTCTGCACATTGTTTCAAAATTGCTGGCCTGGACTTAGGCATTTAGGCATTATTAGTACCAATTTTGCACCCTGCAATAGCACCTAGGCCATTTCTATAACAATGTGCTAGTAGCCAATACAGCAGGAACTTTGATTTTGATCTACAAATGCCTATTGGTAATTTCCTATGCATATTAACTCAATATTGAGTTAATGTTCTACATTGTGCAAGTTTTCCTAGTCCATAATATGATTTTTTTTTTTTTTTTTAGTGATCTCTCTCTTTCACATTATTGAAGAGATTATTTTGCCATTGCTACTTAAGTAGAAACAGAAATGGTACTGGCATGGATAGAATTCCATTTTTTTCCCACTATAGGAAAAAAAAAGTCAATTTAGATTTCTTGCATTCAATAGATAATTGGTCTCCTTTCTCCCCATGGCCCTAGTAGGCAGATTCTTCTTATGAAGCAAAATCCTATTGAATTTCTCATAAAAGGGCAACTCAAATCATAGCCAAGGGTTTTTTGTTCTGTTCACACCATTGTTACTTCTCCTAGGGCTTGGCATCATTTCTCCTGCATTTTCTGTGTCTGTTCCTGCTGTTGGCAGCTCCTAAAGGTACTCTCTATATAGAACACCCCTCTTCTGTCCTGTGGTGAGATACCATTAATTAGTTTGAAATCTTCCTTAAAACAGGCCAATATCATAGTTTTAAGAACATTGGGATTCTTAGGGAAGTTAATAGGCAGATACTCTCATCAAACATCTGTAATATAGTTGGACTCAGATAAATCCCATTTAACTTCAACCTGAAAAAAGTAAACACATGATTTTAAGTTCTGGATTCCTAATTTTCATAGAGTTTCAGATTAAGAAGTTGTCCTAAAGATGGGTCTAAATCCCTAATTTGATAGATGAGTACCCAGAGGCAGAGAAAGAAAACATAACCACCGTCACAACAGGTCATGGCATGGCAGGTCCATTACCAGGGTCCAGTTTTCCCAATGATTAAATCAAGAGATCTTTTCGGATCCCACTGTCTATTCTGCATTACTATCGCTAGGGCAGCAGAGAGCAGACCAAATCTAAGAATACACCCTTTTGAGTCCGTGTGGCATTCTTTCTTAAGAGTGTTCTTTTTTTTTTTTTTTTAAGGCTATTAGCTTTATGTTAATTTGGTGCCTTGTATGGTACTCAAGAATGACTCTAATTACATGTCTTCTATAACTTTTGGTACAATAAGGATGTATACAAAACAGAGTACGTTAACATCTGTGTGTGAATCAGGTTATTGAGGCTTACAACCCTAAAATCCTGCTTGTGCCATAAGGTAGAATTCTGTTTTTTCCTATAGGAGATTTCTCTCAGTTGTCTGCTATCAGCTGTGTGAAGAGCTGCATTCTGGAGGAGTCAACTGAGCCCCAATGCTGTCATGTCTTTAATGGGAAAGAGGACTGAAAACACAGCACTGCCATGACAGGGGCCTCAGAGAACTGTGGACATAAATATTTAATGTGGCAAATTATAGGTTGGAATTTGCATTTTTATGCCCTATTTTGAAGTAAAAAGGGTTGTTGAACAATCAGGACACTTTCCATAATTATGTTCATTTTTAATATGCAGAGAATTGACAGTAGGTTCAGAGTAGTTATTTAATGAATTCTCAATATAACCTTGTCTGCTATTTCCTCACTAAATCTTGATATCAGATTATGACCACACAATGGAGTTGGTTAATGAAGAGTGATTATCTTGTCATCAAACAGGTGATTGATTTTGAATTCCAAAATACATGAATATAGTTTGGTTGTCACAAGTTCACCTGCATTGAATGTCAATACTAAAAGTTGTTTATAGAGCAGATAACTACTAAATACTTAATAATTCTGCATTTTTCATCTATTCCTGAACAACCCTTTGAGAAGCATATTTTAGATGTTGGTGACATCCTAAGGTTGAGGTGGTGATATCTGGAGTTGTGTGGATTTCATGTGCACAGAGATAAAGTGGTGCCGATGATGAGTGTTTTAGGAAGCTTTTTATCCCCTGTGAACAAAATAGCTGACAAGAATGACTTAGAAGAGAAACAGTTTATTTGGGGCTCATGGTTTCAAAGGTCTCTGTCCATGGTTGACCAGCTCCATCACTCTGGGCCTGAGGTGAGACAGAACATCATGATGGCATGAAGGAGAAAAACTGCTCAACTTGTGACAGAGAGAGAGTAGAAGGAGCAAGAACAAATATGTATAATCCCCAAGGCATGCCCCCAGTGACCCACTTCCTCCCTAGCCATGCCTCATCTGCCTTCAGTTACTAGCCAGTCAGCCATTCAAATTATTAATCCACCAAATGGATTCATCCACTTATTAGGTTAAAGCCCTCATAATCTAATCATTTCACCTCTTACATTAACAGGGAAGCTTCTGGGAAACCATAACATCAAGACTTTGACCTTGCAAACTCCTTGCACTTCATCCTTCTGGTCGATCTTGCACACTCTCCTGGATAAACCTTTCTTTAAAACCAATGGCATCACCATATTCTGCTCCTCAAATATAAATACAAACTCTGTACCTTTGTACCTGAAACTCTTTAATGGGTTTCTTCTTTTCTACGTAAATTCAGATCTCATTCTTTCTAGTTTAAAACTTGTCTTTCAGCAATAGGCTAAATTGGTTATGGAGACATTGTTCTTCTCCACTATTCTTTTGAGAGTATCTGCTATGCCATTTGGTCAATCTGGATGTTTCTGGGTTTTTATGTGTCTACTTTCTGTATATCCATGTCCTGTTTATCCACTCCATGGTGATTTTCTCGAAAGGAGGGTATAATTTTTGCATTTCTTTTGCACCATTCTTAGCCCTGGGCACAATGCTCTGCATGTGAATAAATGTTATTAGAGCAGGAATGATGGTATAACTGTGGTCCTGTGTCCTGTCCAATGTCACCCTTGACTCTTCTCTCCCTCTGTGTTCCAGCCCTGTTTCTCCACAGACCTCCTAATGTCTTGTTTATTCATTTCTGTCACTGGGCCATTTTGATCAGACTGAACTTTTAAATTTTGGCTATTGCAATCTACCCTACAGCATGCTGCCAATATTTCTTATAAATCCTTTCATAGGATCCCCCAGAACAGTGCCTACTAGATTACAAACCTATCAGAGTTAGAGAACAAGTGGTGCATAATTTTAGATCTTTAGGTCTTCTTGATGGTTATAGGCATTTTGTATTCTTGCAGACTAAACAAATTAACCAAGGATGAGAAGAATCAAGAGAGCAAGCTGTGGTCATCCAAAGTCCCAAAATGTGCCATTCATATGCTTCTTATTTAGTGTCCCAATTACGAAGGCTGCAGGAATTTGGAGGCCTTTACCGCTTGATCTCCACTTTTGTTCCTCCTCGCCCTATCAGTATTTCATTGTCTATTCCTTAGGCCTAGCGGTACATTTAGCATTCTCAGTACCAGCTTTTGGTATGACAGACATAAGACAAGAGAACAGACAAGGACCCCATTCATGTCCACTAATGCAAGGATTGCTATGATCCAGGCTACATAGGGAGGGGTCTTCAAAAGAGGGTGGTGGTTCTGCATGGGCACAGGTTCTTGGCTTCATGGCTTCTTGCTCTATTATGAAAATGCAACAGAAAAACAATCATAATGGGAATCTTCAAAGAGAAGCTCCAGGACAGGGATCCTGGTAGCCCAGGACTACATTATTTCTGCTTTATTTAAATCTTTCCCAAATAAGAGACATGAACACAATGGTATTAAAATATAAATATCATCATATTATTTGAGATTTGGAAAGGTCCTTAAAGATTCCATAATGTTGCAAGATATTTACATTTTTTAAGTGAAGAAATAAAATTCCAGAAAGAAAATCTGGTAAATCCAAGTCAGTATAGTAGTATTTGAAGTCTGACAGATTAGGAGTGGAATATAACCCTTGCTTTTCACCAATCAAGTATTTCTGGATAAGTTTTATAACTTCATTGTGCATTGATCTCTTCATCAGTAAAATGGGAATTATGTAATCACATAATAATTATTCTGCAAATATTCATTCTCTTTTACTCATTTATTCACATTCTTCATCCTCAAATAAAACCTAAAGGGTACCAGATCTAGGTTAAGACTTCATGTATGTACAGTTGTTATATTATTCTACTAGGGCTGCCATAACAAAATACCATGGATTGGTTGAGTGGCTTAAACATATATTTTCTCATGGTTCTGAAGTCTAAGACCAAAGTATTGGCAGGTTGGGTCTCTACTGAAGCCTCTCCCTTTAGTTTACAAATGGTGGCTTTCTCATGTCCTCATGTGGCTTTTTCTCTGTAGGCACATGCATCATTTGTGTTTCCTTCTTACAAGGACATAAGTAATATTGGCCCTCCCCCTGTAGCCTCATTTAAGCTTAATTACCTCTTTAAAGGTCCCATCTCCAAATTACTCACATCAGGGATTAAAGCTTGAATGTATTAATTATAGGATAGATATAATTCATTCTTGAAATGGAATAGTTTATAGGAGGAAATAGTAAATAAGAGTAAATTTCAGTTACAAATCAGGGTTTCATGGTTTTTTTCTTTTTCTTCAAAACTAAGTTATAAAACAAAATGGGATGAATTGTCTGAATTTCAGCCCTATCTTTGCCAGTAGCAGGTTGTCTGTAGGTCACCCTTTCAGTTTTCAAAGTATATTCTGTATAACAATAGGTCCTTTGAGATTGTACTTAGAATAGGAAAAAAAAAAAACACCCTAGATAAAAAGATGATAAAAATCTACAGATTATATCAACCTGTTAGACTTGCACAGTGTGCTACAATTCATTAAAGACTTGAAGAAACCTTAAAGGAAAAACCTACAGGCTTAATTTTGTTTAATGCAGCATGTTCTAAAGTAAACTATGAATTTAATCTTTAAGTACACCTATAGTCCATTAATAGTTGCAGTGTGTTTATACCATGTGGGATTTGCTTTTAGCCTGTATTAAATCTTTTTAAATTTATGGACTTCAAGGTCTTAGCAAACTGGTTGCGTTGGGGTGCAAAAAGGGAGATAGCTGGGCTGGAAACAAAATTTGAGAATGTATTGGAGATGAAATTAAAATACAAACATGGGGGAGATTATATCACTCCATTATAGGAAGTCTAGGAAAAAATACCCTGTCATGGTTTAGAAAAGAGGTGTTCCCAAAAGCTTCTTTGTGAGACAATGCATGAAAGCTTAGAGATGAAATGATTGGGTTATAAGAAGTTTACCCTAGTCAGTGCATTGATTCTCTCTGTAGGAATTAACTTGATAGTAACTGTAGGCAGGTAGGATATGGCTTGAGGAAGTGGGTCCCTGGGGGCATGCCTTTGGGGTATGTATTTTTTCCTTGTTGAGCAGATCTCATATCTCTCTCTCTCTCTCTCTCTCTCTCTCTCTCTCTTTCTTCTCCCCCTCCCCCTCCCCCTCCCCCTCCCCCTCCTCCTCCTCCTCCTCCTCCTCCTTCTTCTTCTTCTTCTTCTTCTACCTGTTCCCAGCTGCTTTCCTCAGCCACACACTTCTGTCTGCCTCACCTTATACCCCAAGGAATGGAGGTGGTCTTCTATGCACTGAGACCTCTGAAACCATGTGCTTTCAAATAAGCCTTTCCTCTTGTAATTGTTCTTGTCAGGTCTTCTGGTCACAATAGCAAAACAAACAAACAAACAAACAAACAAACAAAAAAAGCTGACAATATACCCCAACCCCAGTTTACCAGTTTACAGATGTTTTCTTCCATGGATGATGTTAAGGAAAAACTGATGTTTACCAGTTTACAGATGTTTTCTTCCATGGATGATGTTAAGATGTTTTCTTCCATGGATGATGTTATAAGACTAGGGCCTCTGTCTCTTCTCTCTGCTATAACTAGTGTAGTCTCTTACAAACCTTAATTTTGTGTTTTTCTAATTTGTTTGTTGGTTTTGGTGATTTTTTTTTTTTTTTTTTTTGGTGCTAGGTGTCAAACCCAGGGCCTTGTGCATATGAGGCAAACATTCTACCAACTGACCAACTGAGCTATATCCTCAGCCCCTTGTATGTGTGTTTTTTGGATCCGCACATAGAATATTGAGTTCCTTTTCTTTGCTCAGTATAAACAGTGAGATGTTTTCAGGAAGAAGCCCTGCAGGACTGACCAGCTCCCCATCCACCCTCAATTGCTGCTTATTTTCTCCACCTTTGTCCATTCCAGCTTTTCAGCCTTTCCCTTGTCTATCTTGCCATGTGTTGAATGATATTTTCCTCTGCTAGCAAAACTTATCTATCCCATCCTCACTCTCCAATTTGCCTTCTTCAAATCACTGATTAAGATTTCTTGACTTCTCTACTAGGGAAAAAAATAATCTGTCATAGCTTTTCATTTCAACTACCATCTCTGCTTGCAGATCTTATCAGAGCTCTAATCCTGTATTAGTTCATCTAATTATTTTCTTCCTAACTTAGATTAGGAGCCGCATTCAGAGGTCATGACATTTTAGTTCACTGCCCTATTCCTCAAGGTCATAGTGTCTGACATTTCAAAATGTCTAGAAAGATGTATCCAAGGCAGACATGTACATTACCATTGGTTGAACATAAGCAAAGTGATATACTCTTCTTTTAAAATAAGTTAATTCAAAGAATATTGCAACAGCTAAATTTTGCCTTAGATGATTTATATTCTTTGTTTTCTGACTCACTTTGGTGTTACTAACATGTATTGCTTGGTGACTGTGGTTTAGAGTGCACAGTGCTATGCAGGAATAGTAACCCAGTGTGTTCCCATCTGAAAACCACTGTGAACTTCTTTATAACTGTGTATTACAGTGTGTCAGCAGAGGAGTTGTATATATTCTATACCATGTACACTTGCAGCTGATTCTCCCCAAATCTCATAATATTAATTTACTTGCTTATACAATCTTATAAGTTTTCTTTTAAAAAAATTGCTATTGCCATTTTTAATAAGATTAGCAGTCCTTCTGGAGAGATTCCAAACAGAAGATAAAGCAAAATAAAGCCAGTAAGGCTGTTTGTTCAGAGATCAGAGTGCAAATCCTGCTTTTTCTAATTACCTACCTTTGTCTGGCTTTAGGGAATTTATATAAACTTCAGTTTTCCTTAGTGAGTGTATTAGTCAACTTAGGATGCTATAACATAACACCTTTGACTGAGTGGCTTAAGCAACAGATATTTGTTTCTCACAGTTCTGGAGGAGGAATGTCCTAGATCAAGATAATGAGAGGTTCAGTTCCTGGTGAGGGCTCTCTTCCTGGCTGGCTAACAGCCATTTTCTTTTTGTTCTCTCATGTAGCAGAAAGAAAGCACCAGTGCTTCTTCATATTATAAAGACACTAATTCCCTCAGGACCTTATTCAAGCCTAATTACCTCTCAGAGATTCCACTTTGGAGTGTACAGTGCCATCATATTGGGATTAGAGCTTCAACATACAAATTTGGGGGACTCTGACATTGTCCATACCATGAGTTTTCTTAATCAACAGGATCCCGAATTTGCCTTGCTGAGCTTATTAATCAACAGAATCCTCAGTTTTCCATAACAGTAAAGGTCATCACACCTTCCTGACAGACCCGAAAAGAGCAAATGTTTAGAGACTAGTGTAATCCCTGGCCTGTGGTAGGCATTTACTACCTGGCAGCTCTGATAGCAGTGCTGCTGCTTTATAAGAGAATGTTAAGCTCTGGCTTTCCTGACTTACCAACAGGAACTAGGAAACACCAGCCTCCCTCTTTACATACAGCAAGAAACATTGAGCATTATCTGTATTTTTTTTTTTTTTTAACCAGGGCTTCTATTTAGTTTAGGTCTTCTAATCAGATGACAGGGCAAAAGTTGGATCTTAGATTTGCCAATGATCCTAAATACATCTCTAATGTTTCTGAAGAGAACAGTTTCTTCATTTATTTTATAGTTCACTGTGATTTGATTTGGTGGGATGAATAGTAGGAAGGATTAAAATATACGACATAGAGTTACCTTGAATAATCTAAAGTTGGATTTTTTTTTTTTAGAACAGAATAATAATGTTGAAGCCTCATGAACTATTTGCTTTTTATCTTCAAACTTTGTGTATCAGAGGTATAAAATTTTAGATTTAGGAGAATCTTTAGAAATGGTTTCAAATTTATAATTTTATTTGGAAAGTCAGAGCTCAGTAAGGGTTGCCTCCTCAAATCCCCAGGTTTTTAATATTGACCCCCATTCCAGAATGGTTTACAGTTTGTGCATTTCTTTGAAAGTATTTTTATTTTTTGTTTATATATATTTATGTCTATATTGTTTTTATGTTTAAAAATATGTATTTTTTTCTGAATACTTTAAAAGAACTGTATTTTGATCCTCAGCACTGCAAAATGAAAAAATGATATTATTTAATCATTTCACAGACATTTTTTCTAATATTGGGAAAAAATCTCCTCATTCAAATTAATATAAATAAAACATACAAGTTCTATGAGTGACCATTCCAGAGGCTCATGTATTGTACATGCAGTATTTATTAATTGAAATTATGTATTTAAAATAGTTATTAAATACTCAGTAAAGAATATCAGTTTTGTAAAGAAGTTTTCTTATCACTAGAGCTAAGAGAAAAGCATTGCATGTGAAATTTTGAACCGTATTTTGCAAGCTAACTAATTTCTCCACCCTTTAATTTTTCTGTCAGTATTCCAATAAAAATATTTTCTTCATTAGAAACTCCAGTATCTTATATTTAGACTGCTCTTTAAAGAAGGGAAAATAAGAAATAATATTGACTAACATCTGTATTAGAGTGGTTCAACTGCCACAGCAAACAACTACTCAACCTCAGTGTCATGATATAATATGACTTATCTTTGGGTCATGTCACAGGCAAGATGATAATCAAATAGTGGGTTCAGTCAAAAATGAGCTGTTCTTCCCACTGTTATTGGGAAGTTTCCATCTGGAGACTCTGCCAGCTCCTAGGAGCTCAATGAATTTTCACCATCAGGAAAAGCAAAAAGATGAGCAATTTGTGAGAAGTTTGATTTTCAGATCTTGAAGTAATATATATCACATTCCAATGCCAGGTCTCAGTTATGTGGCTCTTTCCACCTGTATGGAATCCTGGGAAGATGGACTAATATGGTCCCCAGGGAAAGGAGCAAAAAGGATTTGGTGCATATGGCTAGTCTCTGCCCACAGGTCCTCCTGGCTTTCACAGTACAGGCACAAACAAAAGTATGGGCTGTGTTCTCCAAACAAATTGCCTTTGCCCTGCAATATTAGAATTTCTGGATGAAAGTGTTACTAAAATCTTTTAACACCTAAGCATTGCCTGACGACTTCAGTGCAGGCATTTTAGGTAGAAATGATTTTGTGGAAATATATTTATAGTTCTCACCCACTTTGGTTAAAATTGAATGGTCCGATTATCTGCATGTTTCAGTGAGAAATTTTTAAATTCTATTTTGGAATGGCAAGCAGAATTTATTGGAGAAATGAATAAAATTTCAAATTGTTTTAAAATCACAACCATTAAAAAAAAAGAAATTACTAAGTATAAGCCCATATGTAAGTTTCAAGGCGTTGCGGGGAGAGGTACCCATGGATCCATGGTCAGGGAATCATTTCTTCGTGAGGTCTTTGCTAATTGCCATACTGTGACCTTGGGCAAGTTGTATAACAGGTTTGAATTGCTTTTACTCCTGCAGAAGGATTAGAATTCGTCGCAGAGTCGATCCTACTTCCGTGTGCCTTATCCTGTGTACCAAGGTTTTACCCTACTTGGTCTCTTGGCCCAATCTAGAGTTTCTTTCTATTTAAAATCTTTCTCTCTCTCTATTTGAAGGGAAGCCATCTCTTAGATGTAGGAACTGACAAAACTGACCCCAGATGACAGAGTTCACACAAGACAGAAGGAATAATAAAATATAAAAAGTTACCTTGTCCCTGACAGCCCTTTCGTTGAGGAGAATGGGAGCTCTTGCCCTCTTTCGCCTCCAGGCTCTGGGGATGGAGTGACAGAAGTGAAACCAGAGGGCCCTGGGGCTTGCCTGGACTCACAGGTGAACTGTCTCTGTCTGAAAGGCTCTGATCAGCTCCACACAGCACAGTTTTAAAGTCATGATGACTTGCAATTAAATGCCAGGTCAGGATGCCCGGGACAGTGAGAATCCTAGATTTGTATTCTGAAGATGGGACCATGGGGCGCTAGACTGTTGCACTCTGGATTCTCCAGGGTGTTTATTTAAGAACAGACAAACTTTTCTGAGTTGCTATGGAAACAGGAGTACTGCTTTGGTGTGCATGTGTCCCTTAAAGTTCATGTGTTGGAAACTTAAATGACCCAACTCAGGTCTCTTGTTTAGCAGCACGAACAGACTGAGACAAGCGCCAAAACCTAGAGACGGTAGTGAGAAGGAAGCTGACTTTGGCTCTCTGTAAGCACTTTCTAGTAATTAGAGATGTTCAAGACTGAGCCAGAGTCTCCCATGAGGCAAGAACTCTTCACTCCCTGGGGCTGTCCCGCAGAGGCAGGAGGAACACTTCAGTGATTATGAGCACCAATGCCTGGCTTTGAGCAAGCTGCTGCAATAGGTGATTTCTGAAGTCCCTTTCAATTCTAAAATTCGATGTCTCAATTTAATAACTCATCTGATGATGCAACTTTGTTCTCTCTGAGCACTTTGAACATGTTGTCTTTTCTGCTTAATGAATCTGCCCTAACCACCTTCCATTATTTTCATTATTCAGTGGTTGATACAGAATGGGGTGACTTTGCTTCTGCTGATTCTGCCAACATGAGGGTCAGTTCTGAAGCATTCTTTACGTCTGCAGAAAGTTCCAGTGTTCATCAGCAACATGAGCTTTAGGTCCTGCATTGTCAGACACAGTAAAAGCTCATGCTTTGCAACCAAGGGATCCTTATATAAGATTGGGAATTTCAAGAATAACAACAAACATGAAGTCTCTTATCTACAGTAGCTGAATCACCTCATGCTCATGAAACAACTAAATTTAATGGCAAATTAACCCTTTTAAATATTGGAGGGGGAAGGAAAATGGAATCTATGTTTCCCTAAGGAATTCATGTATCTGGTCAAAATTTCAAATGATGTTCATTCTTCCAGGAAATCTTTAAAAATCTGATCTACCATTAGCAAACCAATTAGAAATACTTATGATTTAACACAAAGATAATTTTGACTACAGTCAGGAATTCACATTCATGAGTTATTGAAGAGTATTGATCCATGCTTGCATGGTCCATGTGCTAGGAGACACTGGTGAGATAGTATGAGCCTTGGCTATGTTTAGAGCAAGGAGTGAAAGCTAATAAGCTAACCCTCCTGGCTGAACCACGCCTGTATTTGTTCATCTTTTGTTTCTCACTGAAGACTCAGCTATTGAGTACCACCTGAAAGAAGCTTATGGTCAGGTGGAGGATAAGACATATATAATAAATCAACAGCCACAAGTAGGAAGTGATGCACTGATATGTACCTCGGGAGCACAGGTGTGGCCTCTCTGAACTGTGTCATGGAAGGCATGCGGTTGAGCAGCAATTATAGGTTTCACTGTAGTATCATTTTATTTGGCCTGCAGACATGGAGACTGTCTTGATACCTCATGAGTATGCCCAGATTCTACATATACAGTTGCCACATAAGAAAGGTGAGCACCAAAGCTCCAGTGTGTCACTTTGACTCAAGAAAGCCACAAGTCTGTTATATTATTTTTTATTTTTATTTTTTGTGGTGCTGGGGATTGAACCTAGGGCCTTGTGCATGTGAGGCAAGCACTCTACCGATTGAGCTATATCCCCAGCCCTCTTATATTATTTTTGTCACATTGTTTAAAGGCCCTTGTGCCACCTAGTACTCCACCTGTGTAGGTGCAGACAATAAAGAGGAAGATGAGATTACACCAACATATCAGGACTGACAGGAGGGGACAACAGTACACTTTTATTGTAATTGCCACAGATAAAGCACAGCAAGATGAGAAGCTTCAAGATCATTTTCAGAAGCAGGATTAGGTTATCCTGAGACTAATACTAACCCTTTACCCTCACCTTGAGCTCAAAGTACAGAGAGAAAGTAGGGGAAACTTCCTGGCTTGATAGCCCCTGAGCTGAGTATTCCCTAAGGATAAGACTGGGACGATTAGCTACTTATTTTAGTTTGGAGGTAGAAGCGTATCAGGCTGAAGAAACATAAACAGAGGGCAACTCATCAAACACATTTTTAATATTTTTGATCAGAAAAAAATGTAGAAGGCTGTCAAAAAAAATGGTAGAAACTTTGGATCCTGATTCTGAAGGCCTTGGGGAACTTGAGAGCAATGTTACTAAAAAGCTGCTGAAGGGGCTGGGGTGATGGCTCAGGGGTAGAGTGCTTGCCTAGCACGCATGAGGCACTGGGTTCGATCCTCGGCATCACATAAGAACAAACTAATGTATCCACCCAAGACTAAAGATACATAAATAAATATGTAAAAAAAAAAAAAAAAGTTGCTGAAGAAGTCCGTGATAGGAGTGAGGCAGGAAGCGGGGTTGCCGCAACAGGAAGGAGGAAAGCTGAGGACCAGAACTGAACCAGTGATGTGGGAGCGAGGAGCATGAAAAAGCCTTGTACCTTTCTGTTTCCTGTGTGGGTCTTGAGGGCCGCTGTGCCGCGGTGGACACTCCCCACATGGGGATAAGTTAGTTTCGGATGGTTCCTTAGGAAACAATGAAATGACTACTAGCTCTGCTATGTAAGGAACTGTAAGGCATTATCTCTTTTAATCTCCACAGGAACAGCGGTTGTTGGTATCTTCACTTACAGAGGTGGAAATTGAGGTTCAGGAACCTTGACAGAGGTTAAGTAGCAAATAAATGGTGTGGCAGAAATGTGAAACCAAGTTGTCTGGCTCTGAAGATCATGGCCTTTTGATCTAGAAAATGAGTACGGTTGGAGCTATGGTGGCATGGTTCGTGTTAACATGTTACCCTGCTCCCCACCCCAGGCAGCATATGTAAAAGCCCTGCAGTGCTGTATTTTACTTGTCATGGACTTGAAAGGGGTCTTTAGGTGTGGTGACCTATAAGATCCTCACTGATGGGGGAGTGGATGTTGATGAGGAAGAGTGACTAGGAGATACTGCTGAGACCAGTGTCTGCTAGGGGCAGCTCTGGTGAGGAAAGCCATCCAAGCCAGGAGAACCAAGTTGTTCTAGTTGGCCCAGGGTCCATGGTAGAGAGAGGCTGGGGACCAATTGGGAAAGAGAGAGATGTTTACTGGAGATACCATAAAGAATCAGGGAATAAGAAAACTGTGAGAAGGAACATCAGAGTTAGCTGCATGAAGTTTGATACTTGGAGAGAGTATTTGGTCATGGAAACACTGAGTCCCTGATCTCTTATCCTTCCATTCTTTTTTGGCTTAAATACTGTAAGAACTTTAAGACAATGATCTGCAAAATGCACAGCCTGAAAAAGAAATGTAATGCAATCGCATTTTCACAACATGAACTTGGTTTCAGATCAGATTTCAATGTGAGAGCCTGATTTTAGAGCAGGAGCCAACATTTGCTCAGTTGCTCATTCAAGGAACAGAATACGGGGAGCAAGTTCTATGTATTTGGCACTGTGTGCCCCAAGCAGGGCTGTCACTGTGAACACTGAGAAGCATAAATTCCACAGGAAACTTTACCATAATACGTAGGATGGATCTTGTTTCATGAAGTTCATGTTACTAAAATCAATATATGTACTGAAATACATGAATATGGACAGTGATGTCCCCTGAATAGATTTCTTTGAGTTTACAATATGTCTTTATTACATATTTCCTAATCTGATTGTCTAATGTTTCTTTTCAATAGCTGTTTTGAATTTTTTTTTTTCATTTTAATTAGAAAACATATTTGGTTACAAAGTGGTTCTTTTGTGTGTGTCTGTGTATAAACCAGATTTATTCCCAAATAAAAATGGTCAATACTCCATTTATGATTTTCTTACAGCTTTTTCACCTCTGTCTTCTACCTGGGAGACAGACATTTACGTAGGCACAAATCAGAGGAGAACAATTTCTTCAGTTCTTTTATTCAAGATTTTCTAAATATATCTGCCCAAATTCACTAACCCTTGGCATTTGAAAACAAAGAAGAAAGAAAAGTAAAAAAAACAAAACAAAACAAAAAAAACCTCTTTTTTTTTTGTGTCCAAAGCTGCCCGGGCTTTTGTGTAGTTGAGGCATGAGACCTGAATGACTTCCCTTATAGGCACATAAGTGAAATTTGAATGAGAACGGACAGTGTTATGGCTGGAAATGCCTTGACACACATCTTAGCCTTTCTGATGTATTTCAAATACATAAACCTGCAGGAACTGTATTGAGCCCCGTGTTAGGATGGAATAATGTTTTTCTTTGGCTAGTTCCAATTACAGTGATAGAGGATTCTATAGGAGTGTGTGAAAGTTGTTGTTTTTTTTTTTTTTAAAGGAAGTTTTTCTTAATACTGGTAATGGAAGAAAATACACAAGCAGATAACAAACCCAATGGTTTGTTTAAAATGTGGAAGAGAACATGGGGTGAAGCAGATGGATCATTAGGCTTTGAGGCTGTGACATTTGAAAGCCAGAGTTACATTTTCTTTGAAACTGTGAATAAACAGCTTGGGAATAGTCTGGGATGTTCTTTTCTGATTCTGATTTCATTTTATTTGTCTCTGAACTGAAAAGCAAGTGATAGTTAAATTGTCCTATCTAATGATTATGCTGAAATGTATTACCTTTAAAATATTTTGACCCATTTGTAATTGATTTCAGTATAACTGGAATCTAAGTTTATAAAAAGTTCCATTTAAAGACCTAAAATTCTTGCAGTTGTTATGGGACTACTCTCCTGATTTAAGTTCATCTCATAGAATGTTATTCATGACATGCATTTGCATAACTGCATAGCATCTTAGAACTGGAAGGAACATAGCAATGTGAAAATAAAAGAAGACCAGACAAATGAAAATGGGCAGAGATTATTTATTCAGAGCTTGCATTTGGCAGAGACTCAGAGGCAGACAGAGGAATGGGAAAGCAAAGTGGAAAAAGAAATGTTAAATTTAGCCTAAAGATGCCTCCCTACAATCTAACTTAATGTATAAACAAACTGCAACCTAACTTAAGATTATATACTTATAACAAATAGCAGAGCCTAAGCCAATCATAGCAGCCAAGCTTTCAGCTAATCACAGGCTATAACTGCCAAAACATGTCCAATGCTGGAAATGTAGCAAATTTCAGCATGTCATTTTCTTTATCTGTCTATAAATACTGCCTGCTCACATCACTGAATGAAGCTCTCTGAAATTTTACTGGTTCAGGTTGCTGCCCAATTCATGAATTATGTCTTTGCTTAGGTGAATTCTACTGAATTTAATTTATCTGAAGTTTTCATTTTAACATAAGGAAGGCGTCAGGTATGCCCTGACTTCAGGCTCTCAGCCTGAGGAAGTGGGAATCATGCTAACCAGAAATAGAGCCTGGCCTGTGATTGGTTAAATGTGTATATTTGTCTTTCTTTAGTTTGTTCTTAGTTGGATGCTGGAGCAAAAATTGTGAAAATGACTCATTTTTAGTGCACTTGTGTTAGGTTCTTATTATTGTGACCAAAATACCTGACATAAACAACTTAAAGGAAAAAAGTTTTATTTTGGCTCACAGTTTCAGAGGTTTCAGTCCAAGGTCATCTGGCTTCCTTGCTTGGAGCCTGAGGAGAGGCAGGATGTCATGGCAGAAGGAAAACGAGTGGCAGAGGAAAGCTGGTCAGCTCATAGCATGTCCCTTCTCTCTCTCTGTGCCTGGAAAGCAGGGAGAGAGAAGGGACATGCGAAAAGAAGCAGTTTTCTAGGTTATCCCCCCTCTCCAAAACCAGTTCCCTTCAACTAGGCCCCACATCCCACAATTACCACTACATTCCAGTATTACAAAGCTGAGGTCTTCTGTGTGACTGAGGCAGCATGAAGACCTACCCTTCAAACCCCGATTCTTGCTATCAAGTTGAAAGATTTCAGATATGCTGCTCAGAGTAATGGGATTGACTTTATTGAAGGGTTAGGAGAAAGGAAAGGGGACACTCTCAAGGGAGAGAGTGAATTCTGTCAGAGAGGAGAGGAACAGTGTACCTCTTCTGCACTGTAGTTTTATTGGGGATCCCAGAGAAACTTCCAGAGAGTCCTGCCCAGGTCCACCTCTTGACTTTTGACTGACAGCAAGATGGTATCAGATTTTCAAGTACCTATTGCTATGACAATTCTAGGTTCCCTTGGCCCATGCTGAGCAGTTCTTATTGAATTCTTCACCATACCTTCTTACATATTCTATGGTTAGAATGAATTATCCTTGTCTTCTGGAATATGGTCAGTGAAAAGGATCACAAGAGTCTTTCCCTTCAGAATAACTTGTGTTTTTCTTATTGTTGTTATTTCATGCCTGCATTCCCTTGCAGATAACAGGTAGCTTGCTGAGGTTTGTGACATATCCTGCCTACTTAAGCCAGGCAGGGCTTCAGGTAAATTGCTGTATGGCAAAGAAAGTATGATGTGGGGGTCATCATGGTGAGACAATATTTTGGAATTATTCTCTTAACCTCACGTTCCCACCATCCTCTTCTGTCTGTCCCCTAATATCAGTAGTCCATTCAAATTATTAATTCATCAAGTGGATTAATCCACTAATGAAGTTAGAGTCCTCATGATCCAATCATTTCCTAAAAGCCTAATCTCTGAACATCTCATTCAACAAAGGAGTCTTTGGGAGACAATTCATATCCAAACCATATCTCTAGTCTTGACCAGTTGAGGCCAATTGTTACATGGGCTACTGTTTGGCTTTTCTGGATTAGTAGCTAGATAGAGTGGTCTAACTTTCTACCAGTCTGGCTTTTACTGCAGAGATTGGCTTCCTGGGCAGGTTATTACAGATAATGGATTAGAGTTCTATTTTTATATGTGATCTGGGAACTTTCCATTTGTACATACCTTTTCTTAATGATTATATAGTTTAAATGTAGAAAAATTAAATTCATAAAGGAGCAGGGTTATTGTTTATTTAAATGAACATTACTTTTATTTGTGTGTAACTTTTTAGGTTCCAAAATGCCTTAAAATGTAGAATATTGTTAAATTATTCAAATAAAATCAAAGAAGTTAGGCAGGGCTGGCATCATCCCATTTTGTACTTCTGAAAATGAGGCTCCTGGAGGAGAAACCAGATGTTACATCACTGGGGTCACCAGGCAGGGCTGCAGAGCAGAGGCCTCTGAGATTCCTGATCACAGCTGCTCAGTATAGCACAACTACTGTTTTTCCTACTGATTCAGATGATGGGACCAAAGTGTGACATTTGTGCTGTCACCCTGCTGAAAGTTGATGAGTATTTGAACCTAAAAGTAGAAACAATAGAATATGGGTGCTTTGAATCATTTCTGTGGCCTTGAGTTATTCACTTTGGTTTTTCTCAGAAATTCATTTTTTTGAATTAAACTCAAAACTTGAATTTTACAACTTGTGATAATCAGATTTTGAAAATATTATCAGCTGCATGCCCCTTTAATACATTTATTATCACTCGATGATCTTGTTCCAGTGGAAATACTGTGTTTCCTACACATATCAGAACAATGCCTAAGGAGTTGAGAAACCTATTAAATAAATGAATTACTTAAATGAAATATCTATTGAAAAGAATGCTAGGTGCTAGGAAAGTGAAAACTAGCATCCAAGAACTCTATAGCCTTTTGAGGAGAGCAGATAGATACAGAGGTATGTAAGACAAGGTCCATGAACAGATGACCATAACCAGGTGGGGGTAGTGAGCTTCAAGAAAACACTTAAATTGAGTAACCCATTAAGTAGTTACTGAGCACAGACAAATTTTATATATATTCAAGCAGGAAAGGTTGTAAGTAGTTGTAGAAGACAGCATGTATTTCTTGGAGGTAGAGAAGGAAGAAGAAGCTATAGCCATTTTAGTAATGTTGATTGAGTAACAGTGATCAATAGAGAGTGACAAAGTTAGGAAAGGAGGAGCAAGTTGGCAAGATTCTTGTGGGCCATAGTAAGGAGCTTAGTCAGTACCCTGTGGAAACTGGAGGCTTCTCAAAGGCTTAGATTTGCATTTTAAATAGATGACTTTGGCAGTATAAGGAGCTTGTACTTGGAGGAATCAAAGACAGAGTCAAGTTGCAATAATTCAAAGGAGATGATTAGAGCTTGAACAGGAGCAGTTGAGGTAGATATGATACAAAGTAGAAGAGAAGGGGAAACAAGACATTCAGAAATAAAATCTGCACAATGTTCTGCTGATGGGTTTGGACAGTAGCAATTAAAGAACGGGAGATAAAAACTTAGAACAGATGGTTAGCTGGACAGGAGGGACTATTAGGTTAAGGAGAAATGTTATCTGTTTAGTGTCTGAAATGTTGCATTTGTGTTATCCACAGCAGATCTGGATGGACTTACTCAACAGGTAGTTGGATAAATGAACTGAAATCTAAGAAGATTTGTCCAGGCTTCTGATAAACTATCAATGATCACTAACGTTCAGATGATTGTTAGCTGAGCCCCACGGAATAAAATCATGGGAAAGAGTGTAGAGAGCATGAGAAGGACTGTGGCTAAGCTTGTACCTTTGAAAAACTAATGTATCAGGGATGTGTGGAGGAAGAGAAAGTATTTTGTATTGATTTCTACAAAAAGGGTGTTAGACATAGATAACCAAACGCTGGAAGAGGAAGTATCAGTGAAAGCAAAAGAATCAAACATGCACATCGATGAGTGATGGAGAAATTCTCACTGACTGAAAATGTTTTTTTAAATTCATTAACTAGAATGTGCTAGGTGATCTTAGAGAAAATAGGTTTTGTGGAGTGGTTGGGCTGATTTAGGTCACAGAGGGTAGTAAAGTAAATGAAAGATGAGAAAGTCAATAATAGACGTAAATTGTTCTTTAAGAAATGTCCTTAAAGATGAGCCCAAGGGAAGAGTTATTAAAGGAGACTTGAGTTTCATTTTACAAAGAAAAAACCATACTCCCTCTGGTGATATTGACCTATTCACCTGAGAAAAAGATCTCATGGGATCTGTGTCCCTATTACATTTAAATATTATAGTTTCCAACACAAGTATAAGTTCTCTACAACATATTGGAAGTGTTTTAGAAAACAACTTTTTAATTTCTTAAAAGAAATTTAGGAAAGATTTGGCTTCTGTTTAATTGAAGGTATTTTTGTTAATACACAGAATCCACAGAGGAGCTGAAAGTCCGAAGTCATAGCACAGAGCCACTGCCCAAGTTGGAAAGCAAAGAGAGAGGGCACCATGGGTCATCATCCTCCAGAGAGCCTATCAAAGCTCAGGAATGGGATGGAACACCAGGACCACCTGTGGTCACCAGTAGGATGGGAAGGTGCTCTGTGAGCCCCACCTTGTTGGCAGGAAACCACAGCTCAGGTAAGTAGGATTATGATTTTCACGATGGTAATTCTTTATATTTCTAGAAATTCTGCTCTCATGCAAATACTACTTAGAGAAACATCACCACAGAAACATCTGTCTACACTCAGAGAGTGTAGGCCTTCATATGAAGGAGTACACAGTGTGTTGTACCACTCCAGGGTCCTTCTTTTCACAGAGATGATAGATAAGTAAATAGTGCCACTGGAGCCCTGGGAAGCAGCAGCCTGACAGCTTGAAAAGTTTTGTGCTAAATTTCTTCAAACACCTCTAGAGGCCTCCAGTAAAGTGGATTTTAATTTAAAAAGTTTGGTTTAGTATTTATGCTTCCTTTGCTTAAAAAATATTTTAGGCAACTGGTAAAATTTGAACAAGATAAAACTGAAGATAGCAATGGGATGAAGATGATTAAAAGCAGTAGAAAGAGTAGATATTCTGAGGTATCTGAAGTGGTGAGCTGAGAAAGTAACTGGGCATTGCACCTAGTCTTCAAATCTAAGTCAAAAGAGAAATTTTTAATCTAATATGCCGCTAAATTTCACATCTTGAAATTAATAGTATGCAATGCAATTTTGCATGGTTAATAGATCAATATTATTATACATCAATTTTTAACAGCACCATATGTCTGCTTTGAACTGATTAATGCACATGCTGTTCTCACAGAGAGCTGACAATTGAAATGAACTGCAAATAATCAAGGAGCCTTCTGTAGTTTTCAGGTCTGTATTCCTTCAGAGTGTTAGGGCCCTAAAGAAAAGATCAATCCTTTAATTTTTTTTTCAACTTTGATACTCACCTTAGAAAGCAATTTACATGAATTTAGCCTATGGTCTCTCTGACACTCATGCATATGTTAAAATTTTAGCAGGATAAATGATCCTTGGTGTGTGACACTGCTGAAAACATTCCCAGTAATATCTCCTACAGC
Organism: Callospermophilus lateralis; assembly: GCF_048772815.1. Classification (NCBI taxonomy): domain Eukaryota; kingdom Metazoa; phylum Chordata; class Mammalia; order Rodentia; family Sciuridae; genus Callospermophilus; species Callospermophilus lateralis. The sequence goes on along the minus strand of NC_135313.1, from coordinate 12,542,691 downwards.
CTCAAAAATCCAACTCAGTTTTGATGGTGGTATCAAAGCATGTTATCATGTGGAAAACTAAAATCACAGCCTATGTTCAAATCTGATAAGAGACTTGTGCCTTTAGCAGAAATTTTAAAAGACATTTTATAGTAAAGTATAGATTGCTATAGATGGATGAGAAGAAGATATTTGCATATCTTGTCAAAAAGAAAGAGGGCACAAATGATTTTTATCACCATCTAAAATGATTGATGTCACTTATTGACTGAGCCTTATTATTAGTTTGGGGCTTATTATTATTTTTTAAAGAATTGTCTAAATTTATGCCAGTTCTATTTAAAATATGTGAATAACTTAATATATTGTGACCACAGATATATTTTAGGAAAAACAGAAGTATTACCTGAGTGCCGACAATGCAACAGCTACTATTTAAGGGTATGAAGATTCAATGATGAATAAAATATTCTTGTATTGGGTGTTCAAGGTCTGGTGCAAGAAAGACAAATAGAAAATTACAATGTAATGTGTTTTAGAGTACTCAGAGAAAAAGAACCAATAAGATATTTATAGGTATACAGAAAGAGATTTATTATGAGGAGTTGGCTCACATAATTAGGTAGGCTTAAAAGTCCTGTGATCTGCCACCTGTAAGTTGAAAGCCCAGGAAAGCCAATGGGTGTGGTTCAATTTGATCTCAAAGGTATGATATCCATGGAAGTCAATGTTGCAAATCCCAATCTGAGTCCAAAGGTTTAAAAACGAGAGTGCTGATTTCCAAGAGCAAAAGATGGATATCCCAGATAAGTAGAGAGAGTGAATTAATGGAACCAAGTGTGTTTATTGTGAGGGACAGGGGAAGGTCGATTGAAGAAAATACAAATGTATGTGCAATGTTCCTGAAGGGCCTTGCATATTAATTAGAAATGCTTTCAGCTACATAGCACAAGCTATCAGGATCTTTTACAATAATGGCCTTTGTTGGCTCCCTTTGCATCAAGTTTGTAGGTCAGCTGTGCAGCTCTTCTGCAGTGGGTCAAGATATCATCAAGGACCCAGGAACTGTCTCTGCTCTATTTTCTCAGTCTCCTCTTCTGCTACCCTTGAATCTTGTTTTCATGATCTCAGCTGAACACACGTTTTTGGGCACGATGCCCCAGCAGACTCTGTCCCTTTCATCTAATTGATCAGAAATTGGAAACATGCTTCTGGGACCAACCACTTAGTGAAAGGGATGGGACTTCCTGGGCTTATTCAAATCCTTTCCCCCTCTAAATCAAGAAGATTCTATCTGATATCTATAAATAACAACAGTGTATTTGCAGGCATAAAGGCCATAAGCAATGGACAGTATCTGACACATCATTATTAGGTTTTGACCATTATGTAAAGGACATTTAAAAGGTGATAATTAATATTAATAATTCAATTTGGTTTGTATCATAGAAGACTCAATGAGCACTCCAAGGCTTTAAATGTGGGTGATAGGGAGGCCATTTACGGAGGCAAGGATAGTCCATATGAAACATGGAGCAAGGTTTAGGAGGGAATGTCGGAACTTAAATTTTGACCATGAATACAGCTGGACATGCTCTGGACATATAATTGAGAAGACAATTGGAATCATAAGACTGAAGTCAGGGAGATGAGGTGTGGCTCAGTTGTGGAACTAAAGAACTTTGTAGTGATTAGAAAGTAAACTGGAAAAGCCCAAATTAGAAGAGAAGAAAACTGAAATGAGAAAGAAATTAATCTGGTTATCCTGGGAAATCCAAACATTTCACATGTGTGCAAAAGCAGAAGAATCTGGGGGATAAACTGAAATGACACACTTACATGAGGAGTTGCTCACATAATTAGGTAGGCTTAAAAATCCTATGATCTGCCACATTTGAAAGCCCAGGAAAGCCAATGGTGTGGCTCAATTCAATCTCAAAGGTATGATAACCATGGAAGTCAATGTTGCATTACAGACCTAATCTGTAATGAAACCCTTACTGAACACTTAATAAGTTGCATAAAAATTGGTAAATATAAACCTTTAGTGTCTCTAACACTTTGACATGAATCTTCAAAGAAATTCAGAGTGTAAACAATTATACTATAGTTTTTCTTTCTTCTGCCTCTAACCCCTGAAGCTTCTGTTTTGGTTTACAGCATCTAAAGTCTGCTCTTCTGAGTCTTTAGCTCTGTTTATAGAGCAATAAATTGTCTACTGACCAGAAGAAATAACAAAAATATCATCAGTCCCTCATGTTCCCCATTTTAGATTATGAGACAAATAAAGGTGGAGGAAGAAAATGTTATTGTTAAAAATGTGTTATCAAGTTGTTGGATTCCTAAAAGATTCCAAATGTTGAGGCAATGTGGTCACATATTTAATGTCACTGCAAGTCAGAGTGTCTTGAAAGAGCTACTCAATGATCTTTGCCATTACTTGGTTCTCTAGTTGATCCTTCTACCACTTTTGAGGAAGAAATGGAGAAAAGGGAAGAAACATTTATTGTGTTGTTAGTTTTAATTGTTTTGAAGAGAAAGAATGAAAAGTGTGCCAATTCTGTCCTAATAAATGCCAAAATTCCTCTAGTGAGAATATATAAAATAGAGAGTCTGAAGTTAACTTGTCTTTGTAGGTGAAGATGGCATTTTGGACTTGCTATTGTGAAACAGAGGAGAATAAGAACTGTTTTTCCTTCTTCTTCACACTTCTTCTTTATTATCTCTGGGTCACTGGGGCCACTGAAAGACTCATTCCCTACAAGAAACACCAGAACAGTAATCTGTCACCTTCTGCCTCAGCTACATAGGTGTCAACACCACACCCAACACAGAGAGGAAGGAAGATTCCACATGTGAACTCCTCTCTCCTTTTTTTCAACTTTTCTCTCTCTCTCTCTCTCTCTCTCTCTCTCTCTCTCTCTCTCTCTCTCTCTCCCCCTCTCCCTCTCCCTCTCCCTCTCCCTCCCCCCACCACCACTCACATACATACACATACAAACTTCTACCGGTCACAGACCGTTGCTTTACCAAAAGTAGTTTAGCCACTTGAAATGGTGTTGTAACGACTCTTGTGAGGATTGAAGGATTGCTGAAGTAAAGCAAACATGTCAGGAGATCTCAATTCTAATTAACATTGCCGCTGGTTGCTGCTGCACTTTATTAAAGTTACTGTTGTTTAGTAAATCAGAGATTCCCCAGAGGGTGATTCTTGAAGACAATGGGAAACTGGGACCCAAATGCTTGTAAAAATAATGGGAAAAAGTGGGGAAATTATTTAAGTAAATATGGCATTTACAAAAACTCAGATTTCAATCACTGAATCAATTAACAAGCAGTTTCCAAGCAGCTTGTATCCAGCTCTGTTATGGTTTCTGGGGGACATATATTCATAGTCACACACAGCACCATCAACTACATAAAATACAATCTCTGCCACTCAGAGGTCTTACTCTGCTTCCTTATGGCTTAGGACTACTGTACGTACTTTAACTAGATTGTAATTAAATGTATTGTTTTTATTATTATCTTCTGTCTACTATATATTTAAAATTATTCTAAGAACAAAAATATAATGCAGACTTGAAAAATGATACTGGGCTTAATAGGAGACATTAAGCCTTATACCGGGATTTCATCAAATCTTCTAAAAAATCATTATTATCAGCTGAGTAACAGAGAACTTCCCATGTGGAATGAAGAAGGTGAACCCAGGGTGGAAGAGCATGGGAGTGCTCATGAAATGTGCACACACATTCATGCGCGTGCACACACATACACAAACGCATACAGAGCTAATATTGTAACATTTAAATCAAAGCAAGAATGAAAATCCAAAAAGTTGGAAGACTAAAGACTTTGAATGAATGTCAGCTTCTCTGGGCCCACCCTTGTGTGCTTCTGCTGTGGTGAGCAGGTCTTGGTGCCAGCTGAGATGTCTGTAGGACAGACACGCCCTTCAGCAGGTGGAGAGAGAGGTGCCCCTGGTCAAAGCAGGCCTGCTTTTCTCTCACAGGAAGCACATAGAAATGGATATAACTCTCACAAAAGAAAATGACTTACCATTTTTTTTTCTGAAACTTGAAACACTTTTAATGTAAAGTATGTCTTCTCACATTTGGTGGAAGTGAGAATATAAAAACCACTTTCTCTACTTCAAGGAAAAGCCATTGCAAGCTGGTGAACCTTGGGACTGAGGGATGGAATGCAGGATACCTGGAGAGCACAGGGTGTTAAGGACACAGAACTGTGCTGCCCAGGTGAAATGCTAATCCCAGGTTTCCAGATTCAATTGCTATTGTGTGAAATCTTCCAATTTTTAAGTATAGCTCAATTTTCAGAAAATGTAAATGATTCACTTCTTTCTTTTTGGGTAAGATGTGAAGACTGCCAGTTTACACATTCTGGTTTGCAAAATCAAGCGTGATCATTAGTTGGAGGCATGGATTCAACCCTGCATTGAAGAGTCTTGGTTCCAGAAGAAGAAGCAGGTGCCAGTGGACACCTTGCTCTCTTCCATTTAATTTTTTTCAGGAGCTCAGGACATTTGATAAAGCCATGCTGGTGTAGGAATGGGGAAAAGACAGTCATGAATCCTTTGATGGTCAGGCAGGGAGGGATAGTTTCTTTACTCTAGAAGAGGAACAGACATCTAGAATTCTATGAATAATGAGGACCAGCAGCCTAGTTCCTCATAAAAAACTGGCAAGATGCCAAGACCTCTGAAGGGGAGAGAAAATACAAGGGGCTTATACTCAGGCTGGACTTTGTGCTTCATGGTTTCAACTTCCAACATATAGAATCCTGTACTTCAGGAGACTGAGCCTGGACAACAGACTCCCTTGTGATAACCATCATGAGCTGAAGACCAGAAGGACCCCATGGTAAATTCCATTCTGCAGAATATGGTTCTGGGCCTTTTCAAAACCCACTGTATGGGAAAGCATTTTCTATGGCCATATATGATTCTGCCTTTTATGTTCAAGCAGAGCTGTTTGCCCACAAATTCAGAGAAATGAAAAACAGATACAAATCTACTTTTATATAAAGAAAGTAACATGACATTTCTTGTATACCATATTTTATACTAATTATAAATGCAACTCTGTATAATATGGTGGTTTAGTGCTGAGACTGACCAACCAGCAAATCTGGATTTAAATCCTGACTGTTTTCATTGGTGATGATATTGGGCATGTCTCTTCATCTCTCTGAACTTGATTTGTGAAAGATGGATGATAACAATACCTCACTCATTTAAGGCAAGAGTTAAGTGAGATAAAAACATGCACTGCAACCCAATGACTTTTCAATAAATACTAGTTATTCCTATGATTCCTGTTACATTTACAAATATCTCTGCAGCAAAGTAGTGAAAACCATGGGTCTGGGATGATGAAGGAATGAAGAAGAGTTTCTTATAAGAAGTGGCATTTGAGCTGGGCCTTGAACTGAGCAGAAGTGAGAGCACTAAAATAAATAAGTAGCAAGAATGGTGAGGAAAAGGAGCCCTGAAGTATTTTGGTTTTAGAGGGAGACAGTGAAAACCTGGCTTCAACGTAGCAATTCATACACCCTAAACTGTTCTTAAGACATTTGCCTGTCTAATTCTTATTCAAATCACCATTTTGAAGATTGGGGAAATTAGGAAGATGTTAGAGTATTATTCAAAGGCCTGTAACTAGAGACCCTGAAGAACTGGAAGAATGGGAACCACTTAATACAACCAACAGAAAGTTGAGATTCAGAAATGGGTAGTACTAGAAGGAATCCCAGATTCCAGTCTTTGAGCACTAAACTTTTATCCATTGATTTCTAAGAAAGATGCTTTTTTCTTGAAACTTTGGAAACACATTTACTATACTTGATGACACCACAATGATTGCATATATTTACTGATAAACTTCCTGAAGCAATATTTCAAGACATTCACGAGCCAGCCTGCTATATCCACAAATAGGCTCAAGCACAGAGAATTGAAAAGCAGGTGAGCAGCTCACAACAAGGCAGTGGTTCTGGGGACTGTGCAGCAATGTATATAGTTTTCTTTTTCTTTCTTTCCTTCTTTTTTTTTTTTTGGTACTGGGGACTGAACCCAGAGGCAATTAACCACTGAGCCACGTCCCCAGTCAATTTTATTTTATATTTTGAGACAGTGTCTTGCAATTTGCTTTAGGCCTCGTTAAATTGCTGAGGCTAGATTTGAACTTGTGATGCTCCTTCCTCAGCCTCCTGACCTCCTGGGATTATAGGAATGTGCCACTCTGTTTTGTTTCATTTTGTTTTTAAGTGTAACTAAAAGATGTTTGGCAACATTATTAATAAATTAATATTTTGGTGGTAATGGCTTACGGAAATTGCATAACTCTTCTGGCACCCAAATTCTGTTAAGATAAAGAAAATCTCACCTTGTAGGTCATTATGAGGATTACATTTTTTAAAAAGCATGAAAATGCCTTATATAAAGCCAGTTTAAAATAGCTAGCAGACCAAGTTGATTCTGTTCCCATTTAATTTTGCAGGAAAGGTCTTTTTATTATATCCCCCTAGGACTAAGAATGAATATTTCCTCTGGAGAGTTTAGCACATGGCAAATATGATACAAGTTTTTCTTGAACTATATGTATGTAGTTACACTGGCTGTGGGACTACTGTTAGCGCAACAGCCTGTGATTTACTTAATTGTGCATTTTCTTAGAAAGAGTATAGGTCAGTTTGATGACCATTTTTGGATTCTCTTGAGAACACATTTATAAATGAAATTTAGAGAAATGACCAGAGGCAATCCTTAAGACTTAATTGCTATATCATATACAGTTATCAAAAAAGTAATATTAATCTTACATGCCTCTGTTTTGCTGGGTGGTAACTAATGTGATTTAAGACAATGCAAGCAAGGAGGTAGGAATCATGAGAAAATATTGATATTCATAAATTTACACATCAAGTTGAATAAATATCCAACTTAACATTTGATCATCAATTCTGTTTTTGTTTATTTTCTAATAAAAGACTTTAACATCTATTCAATATCATGGAGGGGTATGATGCTAGGTGCTAGGGGAAGGGCAGACATATGATGAACCCAGGACTCATACTCCAGCAGTGTTTTTTTTTTCTTTGCCAAGATAAAAAGGTCTGATAAGAACAATTTTAGGAGGAAAAGTTTATTCGGGGGCTCATGGTGTCAGAGGTCTCAGTTCAGAGATGGCTCTGGACCCAAGGTAAGGCAGGACATAATGGCGGAAGGGTATGATTGAAGAAAGCAGCTGGTAACATGGAACCAGGAAGCAAGAGAAAGACTCCACTTGCCAGATACAAAATATATATTCAAAAGGCACCCCAATGACCTACCTTCAGCCACACCGTGCATGCCTTAGGTTACCACTCAGTTAATACCTGTTGGGGGATTAATTCACCAATTAGGTTAAGGTTCTCATAACCCAATCATTTCATCTCTAAACTTTCTTGCATTGTCTCACAGGTGAGATCACCTAATATCTAAATAATGATATTCTGTCCCTGGGCCCCCAAAGCTCATGCTTGTCTCACAATGCAAAAATTCAGTTAGTCCATCTTTATGAATCCTCACACTTAAGAATTCAAGAATTGTCCCAGAGTACACATCCAAAGAATACTCTGAGACTCAAGGCAACATTTCATTATGATTCCCTATAAAAACTCGAAGGCCACTTACATGTATCCAAGCATTTCCATTCCATGTGGTTGATGCCAAGTTCTGCCACCATCTTGGGCAGTGTCAAAGCTCCAGGGACCATGGATGGTTGCAGCAGTCTCTGAGTGCCTGTGTGGCTGAGCATGGTTAAACAACTTCCTAAGTCCCCCTGTGCAGGTATAGTGCCCCACTGGTCTCTTAAATAATTTTTTACTTTTATACCCTTGAGCCTGAGATGGGTATGATCTTGCCAGTTCCTGAGATGCCCTCAAGATCTTTCCTAGTGTTTCTGGGAAGTCTTAAACATTTCTTTTGTGACTATAATGTCTTTAACAACCACACATTCCTTACTTTGGCCAAACTGCAAGTGTTTACAATTTTTTCTGCTTTGCTTTCTGCTCCTAATTATCACAGTAAACTTGGCTAAAAGCCTTCAGCAGTACCCATGCCAGCACCTGAATATGATGCTGCCTAGAAATTTCTTCCACCAGACTAAGAAGTCCATCACCTTTAAATTCAGCCTCACAGAAAGTCTTAGGACCCAGGCAAAATGCAGACAACTTCTTAGCTAGAACATAACAGGAATGGCTTCCAGTCTAATTTCCAGTGGAGTCCTCCTTCTCCTCTGAAATCTCATGAGCCCTGTCTTTACTGTGCACAGTCCTACTGGTCTACTGAACTCCACCAGTATCACCCATTCAGCTCTGATTATAACAGTCTAAAACTTTCCCAGCTTATATCGCTAAACTTTCCAAAATTCATCCCACAAATTACAGAAAGCTCCGAAAGCTTCTAAACCACATAATCGGGTTAGTCACAGAAACGACTTCCCTTCTTGGGACCAACTTCTGTTTTAGTCAGCTTTTCCACTGCTATGACCAAAAGGCCCGACAAGAACAATTTTAGGACAAAAACAATTTTGGGGGTTCATGGTTTCAGAAGTCTCAATCCATAGATGGCCGACTCCATAGCTCTGGGCCCAAGGTAAGGCAAGGCATCACAGTGGAAAGGCGTGACTGAGGAAAGCAACTGGAAATATGGCACCAGGAAGCAGAGAGAGAGACTCCACTCACCACATACAAAATATATCCTCCAAAGGCACACCCCAATGACCTACCTCCTCCATCCACACTCGACTGGCCTTCAGATAGGACCCAGTTCATTCTTATCAGGGCGTTAACTTACTGATTGAGTTAAGGTTCTCATAACCCAATCATTTCACCTCCAAACCTTCTTGCATTGCCATACACATAAACCATAATAAGTGGAGAATGAAGAAAATAATAGATTTTTCTAAATGCTACTGGAGAAAGTGTAGGGTGTTAAAAACAAACCAGCATAATCACACAATTTTTTTCTCTGGCTCAAGGTAAGATAATTCCAAGAGGATTTCTGGAGAATATGATCTGAAACTAGTATGACAAGTAGGAGCCAGGACAATAAGAGGGGATAGGGGATTTCTTGCAGCTCACAGAAGTGGAGATGAAAATAATATATTTTACTTTGGACCCTAATATTAAATATTTTAATATGTCTACATGATTTCCAAATTATTCCTCTTTTCTTTTTTTCTTTTTCTTCATGTGGACTGCCTTTGTTGGGATGCTGTGGCCACAATAATGGTCCTAGTTATTCCCTTTTCCCTGTATTCAGGCCCCTGGCGATGTGCTTTTATAGCTCCTTATCAAGAAAGGTCAATTTCCCATCCATCATATCTGGTTTGGACTTTTGTCTTGTGTTCACCAATAGAATAAAATGGAGGTAACTGTGCATGAAGTCTGAGCCTCAGCCTCAAGAGAAATGCATGCGTCCATATGCTCTTTTCTGACCCTGCCATCACCATGGGAGAACAAACCAGAGCTAGTCTGTGGAGGATGGGATACCTATGCAGGAAGCCCAGGGTCTCTGACTTTCAACTAGTCAACTTGTGAACGTGGGAGAAAGCACAGCGTGGAACAGCAGAACCATCCACCTGCCTCACAGCGGACTGCAAATGTGCAAGTGAGTCCAGAAAAGAGCAGAAAATGGACAGGTGACCCAGAGTCTCCTTAGTGAAACTAAGGAATATTCAGCCACAGGGTTTGAATACGAAGGGACAGTAGATAATTGCCAGGGTCTCTTTGAACCTTGCTATCTTCCCCTAACTGAACATTCTTTGTTATTATTATATGACAATACAGGATAATAATGGATAAGTACAGCATGCTCAATGACAAAAAATTAAAGCAAAAAATGAAAAAGCACCCTCCCACCTTTGCTTTCACCATCTGACTTTTCAAAGGATTGTGTTTAACCACTGCATTTTCACAGCTTGGGTCCTGCGCAATGATCAGGACTGTGGGTTCTCCATTATATCCACTTTTATTATGCAACAGAAGAGCAAACCAGTCTGGTAGAGTTTGGGTGTTCGCTGTAATTTGGACTTCGCTGTAGGATGTTGACTAACTTCCTGCTTGGCTTCCCTTCAGCCCCAGGCAGCTGTGGGCTTCGGTGCCTACGACCCTCAAGGCTGCCATTCTATACTGTGGGCTCATGCACCGGAAGCCAGTTCTCCACATCTGCTCTGCTTTCCAGTTCTAATTGGGTGTTTGGTTACTTCCTTGGGGAACATTTGCGAGATCTTGCTGCTTGGTTCTGCTCACTGTTTTCTCACTCTAGAGTTTAACTCTCCCTTTCTGAATTCTACTAGTAAACACATAAAGATTTCTCATTTGGAGAGTCTGTGGAGAGTTGTATAAGTCATATCCCCAATGGCCTCACTTTGATTTCTCTGTGGAAAATGGTGACTTCTGCTGGCTGGAGTTTGTGTTCAACAGAGACAGTGTTATTGGTATTTCTCTTAATGCTGGTCATACAGCTTTGAGAAATAACAAGAAAAGGAGAGCTGGGAGTGAGTGAAACATTTTAAATGGTCAGAGAGTGTCTTAATAGAATTTGAATGTAAATAAACAGAGTATAAAATGCAAAAGCCTAATTACAAAATAATAGAAGATAATTACTCTCACATTCCAAGCCAAAAACCAGACCAAAGAAGCACAGCTTGCAAAGGAGGGAGATAAAATGAATATTGTTGTCCTTAACTGAACCCTCATTTGAGCCTAGGAAAGTGGTGAAAGGCAAAGAGACAGCTAGATGTTAGAAATGACTTTAGGGGTGTGTGTGTGTGTGTGTGTGTGTGTGTGTGTGTGTGTGTGTGTGTTTGTCTGAGTGTGCACACATGTGGTAAATTTCCATCCTAATGCAGGAGGGACAGAAATGACTCTAGTGAAAAATCAAGTAAGATACACTTCAATGGAACTCATTGGAAAGCTTAATATTTTTCTAGCAATTTGGGGACAAAATGCTGGGGGTGGGAGGATGCACAAGAGTTTAGGTGAATGACCTACGTCCACAAAACAGAACACTCCTGGGCAAGTAACCATGCAGCTACTGATTGTTGCTTAAAGATGTGGGTAAGATGTGTCTCCCCTGGATGGGATTCAGCCATGTAGAGAAACCATGCAGGGGGCCTAGATTGTGGGGCTGCCTGCAGCTAAGACTCCCAAGAAGAGACTCAAGGTACCCTACAGGATGCCCAAGAATCAAGGAAAGACACAACAAACTGCCATAGTTCTCCAGGAAAGAGATGGCCAGTCATCTGGGAGGCCTCCAGGCACACTTGAAAGTGCTCCAAAAAGAGATTTTCAGTGCCAAATGCCTGGTATAGCTGGAGAGAGGGAGAGATGTCATCTCATGCCACGCCCCCTCAACAACTTTTCCTGACCCTCCCCCTTCCTCCCTCCTGTTCTGCTGGTGAGAGTAGACACTGTAGAACCTAATTGAGGGCACAGGAATATGGAAAAGGACATGAGGCAAAAAAAGGGTCCTTTGTGGCAAGGGAGAAGCATTTCCTTGAAACAGGGCTTGAAATGTTATCACTCTAAGTAACTGGGCATTTGAATTATGACTCTGTAGCACTTTTTCTAAGTTGTGGAAACTGAACGATTTTCAGTTATCAAAGTGAAAGATCCTGAGATTTGGCCTAAGGTTTCTTCAAAAGGTGGTTAAAAACAAACAAACAAACAAACAAAAACAAGCTCCCCAAAGCTACATGGAACTCATTTGTGGAGAGAAAAGAATAAGATGGTTCTATGATTTCATGTAACATTTGTTCCAATGAACAATTAAATATAAAAGACTAAAGAAAACAGAATCTGGCATAATTACAAAAATGGCTCTAAGAATATTACAAATTATATTGAACCTGATTATGGGAACTTAAGTTGATCACCTTTGTAGCTTATTTGTGACTCACTCAGAATAATAACTTCCATGTATAGATCATGTATTATCTTTTAAATACTTTTCTATGTACTGTCATTTGTACTTCACAAAAGTCTGTGCATTAATGGGCTGCTTTCATTGTCTGATCTTTTCAGTGAAAAAAATTGAGGCTCAAAAGAAATCAAGTAAATCCCCAGACTCTTTGGTAAATAGTAGTTTCAAACCAAGGAATGGGCTTCAGATTTCTGATCCTTTGTACAGCTCTCCTCCTTGGAGTTACTTACATTGGGTTTCCTTTTTTCCACCACCATGCACCTGAATTCACTCATTCATTCTCCTATTGTATGCAATATAAAATTATCAAGCAAGGAGTATGTGCCAGTGGGGGAAATAGACATTAATGGCAAAAATAAAAATGTAGTTAACAATCTTCGACAAAGGCCACCGAGGAAAGTGGCACAGCCTTTCCTTTAGAGTGTGTTACCTGGCATTCAAGGACCTGGAGACTAAAATGTCAAGGCAAAGTAGGAGGAAAAGCAATCAATCAGAGGACAGGAGAGGCGCATGACCCTGCAACGTGAGGATGGACACAATGGAGGGAATATGGAGGGCAGAGGAGAAGCCAAAAGCCTGCCTCTGTGATTTGCGTCTTAGCTAAACATGACAGAAAACTATTTATGGATTGTAAACCCAGGGTTTATGTGATCATATATACAGAGCCAGCTAATTTATTATCCTCCTAAACCAAGGGAAACAGAATTATGAAGATAAATTTGCTGTCCCAAATAATGTCTTATAAATCCCAAGAAGGATGTTTTCTTGCTCTTCAGCCCATGGAATTTCTGTTTGCATAACTCATTGAAAGGTACTTATAACTGAGTGTATTAGTGCATCAAGAATTAATGAGCAACCTTGTTCTTCATGTAGTTCTGGTGGTCAAAAACCAGCATTCTGTATGCTTTTCTTTTCTTTATTTTTTGGGTGAGGGTTATGAGGGATTGAACTCAGGGGCACTCAACCACTGAACCACATCCCCAGTCCTATTTTGTATTTTGTTTTGTGACAGGGTCTCATTGAGTTGCTTAGCACCTCGCTGTTGCTGAGGCTAGCTTTGAATTTGATATCCTTCTGCCTCAGCCTCCTGAGCTGCTGGGATTACAGATGTGCACTACTGCATCTGGCTCTGTGTGCTTTTCCTCAGTGAGGTCTTGTTCAGTGCACCTGTGAGAACAGCACCTCCCAGGAGGTGATGAAGAGATGACCCCTGCCTTCTAGGAGCTTATTTTGGCCAATGATTTGAGCAAAGCTATACAGGGAAGAGCCATTATTGCCTCAATTCAGTAAAATAGGACCTTTGGTCTGTTTCCTAGTGTTTTCATAAAACTTTTCTTAATCCATTTATATTCTCATTCCTATTTTTTTTCTAAAAAGGCAATTGGTTAGTTACGTGAGCAGTCTGATGTCAAGGAATGTGGTGATATTAAACCTGATGTGTGTGCATGTGTGTGCACGTCTGTGTGTGCACATAGTGTGCAGCCACTTATGAGCTTTCAGCTAGAGTATTAGTCCACCAGATTTGCAAAGTCAGCTAACTACTTAATGCAATATGCCATGTATCTATCTACTTATCTAGTGACAAAATTTGCATACATATATTTCCCTTAAACTAGATTTCTATTAAATACAGCATAGAACATGATATCATATATAGCATAGATACCCTGAACCCTGCTAGAAAAAAATCATAACTTGATTAATAACTTCATTATCATTAGAGACATTCTGAATATCCATGCTTTGTTGGATTCTATGGAGGAAAATAATCAGACATAGACAATTCAGATGGATGCAGAAGGTGCCTTTATTCTACTTGTTGCTTAGTAAAAATCTGTCCTGCTTGAGAATCAGGATGACACTGTGCTTGCTGGCTGAATTTTGACTGTAAAATCGGAAACTTGGGTCTTTTGCTGCTGGACACTTATCTGGCTCCTCCCTGGACTCTGTCTAAGCAGGGTCCTTTTTGACACTGCTCCTATTGGCATCCATTGACTTTTATTGGAAATGCCCTGTGAGTACACTGAGCCGACAATGCTCACAAAGAATGCCCTTCCTGTTTTTGTGAAAAGTCATAGAAGTCATTGCAAAACAGAAGGTTCTGTTTGATTTATGTGAGGCATTTACAGAGTGTGGGAGCTTTGTAATCCCACCAGAATACATAAAATAATAATATTTTTACTGCCACCTTCTGTCTAACACAGGTACTACACACCCTAACACCAATGTTACACTGACTTGAAGAATAGTTGATGTATTTCTTTCTTTCTTTTTTTTCCCTTGACCTATGGGGAACTATGAAAATAATCCATCTTCTATATTTCCCTCATTCTTTAAAGCTTTTTTAAAAAATAGTTCATTTAATAAATATTTAATCAGTCCTTTTCAGGGATTAGTAGTTATCGCATTACTCAGGGGAAATATGGTGGGGAAAGAGATAGGCTCAGCCCCTGTTCTCAAAGAGCATACAGGTGAGTAGAGGAGGAAAGGATCAAGATCAGGAGGCAGCGTGGAACATCAGCATTAAACCCTACAGTAAGAAGGCATGGAGCTTTTGGAGAACCTAATGCAGCATGAGAGGGACAGGCTACCACAAGGCAGGCTCTGGAAACTGAGCCAGGTGTGCACTTCTGATGAAGCAGTTTGGATGTAAAAGCAAAAGAAAGGAAACATTTACCTTTAAATAGTAAAACAGAGCAGACATATCTTGAGATATTATGTGTTGATGGCCACAGTAAAATCTTTGCTTTTATTAGTTTATTTAATGCCTACAATAATCTCATGAAGCAGGTTTCTGTATTTCTCCCATTTTACCTGTGAAAAAACTGAAGCTTTGAGAGATCAAGAAAATTATCCTAGGTCATTCAGCTAGTAAGTTATGAGAGTTTAGCAAACCTTCATGAAAGACAGACCTCTTTCCCAAAAGCTCCAGCAAAAGCATGGAGTGACTTGGACCACATGGCCACCCCTGAGCCAGTCAGTGAGACTAAAGGGATAGAAGTATTGATTGGACAGACCTGTGTCATGTGACCATGTCTGGAACTGGAGCCCAAGTGAGCGCTTACCATAGAACTGTAAGAACTGTGATGACTAGTGATACTGTTCTGCAAAGGAGAACTAGCCATTAACTAGCCATTAACTAGCCATTCCAGAAAGACAGGAAATGGATTCTGGACAGATAAAAATAATAGGTGACGATTACTCCTTCTTAAATTTTATTTCTATATAAATTTCCATATTTTTAATAATTTTCTGCCTAAACATTTACCAACTGTATTAGAAAATTTTAGTAAATAGCAATCTTGAGCTATGCATAATTCTACCACCATTGTTGGCAAATAAAAGACAAAAACATAGACTTGAAAGGAGGAGTAAGTAATGACCTTAATAAACTAGCTTGTGATCAATTAAGAATATCTTTGAGGTCATTTCAATTATCCAACACATTTCATTTATTAGCATCAAAGAATCAGAAATGAACTTGGTGCTTGCTTCTTATAGAGACAGAAAGTACCCTGAGAGTTTGGATGACTTCCCTCAGGCTCAAAGGAAGTAATAGGTTTTCTTGACTTTTTCCAGACATTTTTTTTTTTTATAGAGCATTTCCATTCGGTGGTTCTCAAATCCCTTGGAGTTTTCAAAGGTTTTCCATGTTTCTTGTGCTTAAGCATGATAATTTTCTTTCTTTTTTTAAAAAAAAATTGTTGTTAAAATAAGTGACAAATTAATGATATGAAATATTATCTTTTTAAAAAAATTTCATAGAGATGCAAAATCCTTATAAAGCTTCAATTTTCTACCTCTGGTCTCAGGACCCCTTTTATTCTTAAAATTATTGAAAACCCCAAAATACTCTCCTTTAAATTAAACTCCTTTATGTGAGTTTAATTTAACAATATTTATCATAATAGCAATTAAAATTGAGAATTGAAAAATTACCTATTCATTAAAAAACAATAAAACTATTATATGTTAACATAAATAACATCTTCCCATTAAAAATGAGTATTTTCTGAAACTGTAGCAAATGTTGGGCAGATTGAGGTGTTTTATATTTGGGAAATTGTAATGCCTCTTCCTTGTTTTTAATGAATAACTCATTAGAATATAGGTTTTCATATCTGCTTTGGATTCAATCTATTATAATGTAGCTTTGGTTAAATATATAAAAACATCTGGCCACATAAATGTATGGATTTGAAAAGAAAGGAATATTTAAATTCCTTTTTTTAAAAAAACACAGTTATGTATACTCTTCTTTAATATATTTCCAGAGCTTGATGAATAGTAGTTTCTTAAAAGTTAGTTGCAAAATTATCTACATTTTAATAAACTCATCATTCTCTGTTACATTAAAATCTCCTGGACTATCTTGAATCGTAAAGTGCAATTTTTACCTATTATGATTTATAACATCATGTATAGAAAATATCAATTCACTAAGTCATGCAGATCTCCATTTGTTGACCTGTTTCATTATAAAAAAAAAATCAATACACCACAATCACTAAATCACTAATGATCTCATATAAAGACTTTATCAGGATTCTGTCAAACTCACTCAGATAGATGCAAACTTTCATGTTTGTTTGGATTCTTAAGTTTATTATTGCCAACATATACATCAGGTATCTTCCCTGAACCACCTTCATCAATTTTCAAGAAAATACCTGTCAAATACCCAAGTCCAGGGGCAATGTGCATAGTCATGGTACAGGCCTGTGTCATTGATAAAGTGACATTAGCCTTACCCATTGCTTTTGACTTTCAGTGTATTTGTGAAGACAGTGAAAGATGCACCTTGCTTTGTACTCTCATAAGGATAGTTTTGACCTCATTCCCTGATCTCCAGCGGATCTTAGGAACCCCAGAATATTTGTCATAATTGGGAAAAGCATAGCCATTACTAGAGATCAGAGTGAAGTTCCTGCTGTGGAGGACTCGATCACAGAATCTGAGCTTAGTTTTCTCCCGATCCACACCTACCTCAGTTTATGTCTGTAGCAGTTGATTCAAGGCAGCCATGTAAGGGTGATGGCCATTGAAACAGAACATGATAGTGAGTGAGGACCATAAAATGTATAATAACTAGCAACACTTTCTCTCAAGATTTTTGCTCATTAACAAAGTATATATGATATGACAAGGAAATGTCATTACTGAAATGGCCAGTTTTTATCAAAGTTTATTAGAAGGAAATAGTTTTTAACAAGTTGAGTGTTGTACAGAATTTAAACTTCATACTTCCTTGTTCTTCTTTTGTTATTTAGAAGCAAAACATAACCTTTCTAAATAGTTTAAATGACTTTTTCTGACTTGTTTTCCTAAGGGATGCCCCATTGTATGTCTGTTCATTGTACTTTTATGCCATAGCACATAATGGAATTTCTGTCACTATGTTAATATGCACTTGATCCTGAAACAAATCATGATATTTCTTTTAACTTTTATATCTTGACTCATCAATTTGCTCTCTGTAGTGATTTTCAAGATAATTATCATATTTGACTTTTTAAACAGATAAAATACCACATCATATACACATATAAAATCATTTTTTAATTTGTTGAAAATAAAAGCACATTTGTATATTCAGCTAAAGGGATAATGATTCTACGGGTGTTTTAGAAATTATATGTTACTATAAATGAGGCTTTCAAATAATCACATTATTAATGCTTCACTATACTGTGCTGCCCTGTTAGAGGCCAGCCGTGTATTAGAGCATCTTGGGCATCCGTCTATGAAGCAGTGTGATTTACATTCTCTACAAAAGAATATGGGTGACAATGACCATGCTAGCCCTTTAGATCACAAGAAGGAACATAAATGGGTATCCCCCCAACTTGACATGTGTGATTCTCTTTGTCTTCTGTATGAAACATCTCCTATAACTCCGAATCCATTGGTGGATCACAAGCTACCCACCATGTTGCCCCCTATGCAAATTGCACAAGCAACAGCAGCCTGAACTTCTAAAATGTTATCTATAGAGTCTTCAAAGGAAGTTTTTACTTTTATAATGAGAAGAACAGGTGCCTTCTAGTTCATAATTAATCTCTTAGTGGAATGAATGTTTCTTAGGGTAGAAAAGCTCTATATTACATTTCTTTCTAGGTATAAATCTCTTGTTCCCAAGAATTACCAATTACTCTGGTATCAATCATTGTTTTATCGGACCCTTCAAGGTTATGGAAGTGTGTCTGGAAGACACTGGAAGACATTCAAGGTTATGCAAGTGTCTGCTGCTTCCTCAGAGGAAAACTGGAGAAACCTGAAGGAGGGTGGAAGAGAGAGAGAAAGAAAAAGAGAGAAAATTAATATATGTATGTGCACTCCTAGGATAGATTCTCGCATCTGATGATTTCCTTTCCTTTCTCAGTGATCATGAAATGATCACAGTAATTATCAGATTAGTTTTATCTTTTCATCACCATAGTTACAATACTCAGGCCTATCACCTACTCAGGAATCTATAAAAATATGTAATATTGAAAAAAGTATAATTGCATAGAAGTTCTAAAAGAACTTCATTAACATTAATGAAAACTTAAAAACCAGTACAAAATTGATATTTAATTGTTAAATTTAGTATCAAAACAATGCCATTGCATTTGAGAACTATCTGTAGATTAGATTGTCCAATCTTTAGAGAATTGCTGTGTGACCATGATTACTGTGTAGATATCATATCAGTTGTGAATTATGGGGGTTCTTTACAGTTCAATAATTACACAGCAAAATTATAAAATTCCATTCAAAGTAGACAGGAAAAATTACATTTACTGTGGGGCATGAGAGCATCTTACTCTGTTTGCTGTGATGTGTGGTAAAAGCTTTGAAACAAAGTGTTTGGAACCCATGAAAGTTTAAATGTAATCATGGTAAGCCTGGCCCTTGTTCTCAGGTGCCAGTTTATCTCAAATAACATATGGGTTGTCTCAAAAAATGCCTTCCCCAGAAATTGGAGCTTGTAGAAGAACACTTGGTATTTTGGGGAGCAGGGAAAAGGTGGCTCTCTTAGTCCCATGTAATCCCCACATCATTCAGTAGACTCAGCAGAAAGTCTGAATTGGGTGGATCATCATTATCTGTCTTTGCTTGTACACCAAAAATTATGGATGGTTTTAAAACAATATAGAGAAAAGGTATGCCTCATCAAAATTTGATTTCATCCTTTGGTGATAGAAGAAAGTATATCTTGTTTCGTTTTTCTTTTGTGAAAATGCACTAATCTCTTCACAGCTGTGAAGATCCAGTTGTTGAGAACACACAAGTGTGCCTTTGCCTTCTGAGAGCAAAGAGAACACTGGTACCCCAAAGGAGAGCAGTGACACCTTGGAGGTCATCCTGTAGTGATGACCAGGGACATAATCAAGGGGAAGATGAGAAATGGTGATCTTAAAAAAACAGTAATGAAAAGCAATGGGAGGTTGCATGCACTAAGAGTAAAAAGAAAGATGTAATAAGAAACACAGTCCAGTGACTCCTTACTTAATAAAAAAAAAAAAAAAATGATGAGCCACGACTGATTTGGAAGTACCTCACGGTCGGTCATCTCTTGATAATTGTTTACTCCAAGGAGTTAGAGTGTGAGTCGCTATCCCTCCCCTTGTCTTCCTTCCTTCCTTTTCCTCCCTCCCTGACTCCATCTCTTCATCTCCTTTTGAATCTACTTCATCTTTCTTGTTCTCTTCAGGCAAATTGCACAAGCAACAAAAGCCCACACTTCTAAAATGTTATCCATAGAGTCTTCAAAGGAAGTTTCTTCTTTTGCAATAAAAACAGGTGCCTGCTACTTCAAAATTAATCTCTTAGTGGAATGAATGTTTCTTGGGGTAGAAAAGCTCTATCTTACATTTCTTTCTAGGTATAGAGCTCTTGTTTTTGGACTGCAAAAAGCCTTGGCATTTTTTTTTTTTAAATCAGGATGAAAACAGAGTATTTGGGTGATGTAATACTTGCTCTTTAAGTCTAAGTGAGTACTGTATCACCAAAGGTAAGAAGTGAGTTGGACAATTTAACTTTAATATCACAGACCTAGAGATCTGTAAGAGGCTTGATTACAGGTAGGATCTACTTTAGGATTTCCAGGACTGTCATGTACAATTAATTTGGTTAAAGAAACCTCAGTCAGAGCAACTTCATAAAGATTCATGTCATCAACCCAGGCACATAAATACCATGATAAATTCCGAGTGCCTTTATGTTACAACATTTGAAAGTGACAGAAGAGCCAAAATGAGAGAGATAAAAATTTTTAAAATGTCCCTACTGCACGAAAGCTTTAAGCATCAACATTATAGTGCATGTGCCTGTATATAAATTTGTGCATGATTGTGCATAATTTGTGCATAATTGATGGGAATCACTTCATTGTCCCTCTGCAGGTGGAGTCATAGCCTGCATGGGTTTGAACATTCCACCACCAGGTGACCTGACCCCAGAGCTAGCCCTACAGGTGACTAGCTAGGGGTTTTCATTGCTACACGTAACTGGTGGCTATTGGTTTCTATTACAGACCTAAGTGGGGCTTGATGAACCTTCACAGACCCCAGACTGGACCCGAAGAGTCAAAACAAGGCCTTTACAGGTTAAGAGGAGATCAAAATTTTGCCTGGATTTTGGAGAGGCTCAGTTTGCACATTGGAGATATCAGTATCCACATTTGAAAGAGTCTGATTAAGTCAGGAAACCTCCACAGAAGCAGTTTATCCTTAGGTACAGATCATACCTTTAGCATAAACTTGGAAAGAGCCTTATAGTAAATAAATATTTATCATCCTTTCCTAAGAAAAACATTGAATTTTTTCACTTCTTGGGACTGAGTGTGTAAACCCAGGAATGAATACATGGACAAATTGGCTCATTATGAAAACTCATCAACCAGGTTTCTGATGGATGATTCACCTGTTATAATAAAAGATGGTACCCTAAGGTGTGCAAGGATTTATGCCTTCTATTAAATGGGGTTAATTTATAAGTTATGGTGATATTTTATCTATGTCATCATAGGATACACCCGTTTAATTCTCTCTGCAGCAGGAATTCAATGGTATTTTGAGGAATTAGTGGGCAGATATTTCATCACCATAACAAAACTAAGAAAGGATTTTCTGAAATGGATCTTAAAGGGTGACATCCTCTTGAATGAGGGCCACCAACTTAATAAGCTGGGAACCCAGGTCTGGATTTCAGGTTTTATATTCTGTGTTACCTGATCTCCTCTACTTGCTTTTAGAAGTAGCATTGATCAAAAGGTAAATTTGGGTGTGTTTGGTGACAGAAAAATGTATAATAATCGACACTTACTATCTGGTTCCTATCAGCAAAAATGCTCAAAACCTTATCAAGTAGTTTAAACCCTGTTATGTGCTAAGGCGACTCACAAGAGAGAGAAAAACAAGATCACTGTGCACTTTACACAGGAAGTGCACCTTGAAGTGGGTTTTGGACACCTGTGAAGTTTGGCTCGATAAATATCTGTGGATGAGAACAGCTTGAGGTGAAGGACGGAAGCAGATCAATGTGGATCCCGAGGGGACCTGGGATGTCTGTGTTCTTGGGAGCAGGGAGCTATGGAAAAGAGGGTGGATGGGACTTGTGAAAATTAGGTGATTTTTAATTTCTTACAATATTAAGTATGGAGTCATAGAAAAAAATTTTGAACAAGGTAGGTGTGCTGAAAGTCATCTATGAAATGTGGCATTGTGTCCTCATTACTTGTGAGCAGAGAGATCCTGGGAACCAGCAAGGTGGTTTCTGGGACATGAGTTGAGACAAATACAGGAGCTATTGCAAAGAAAAAGACAAACTGTCACAGAACTTGCTTTACAGAGAAAGGAAAAGAAAACTGATGATAAGTATTAGAAAACTATTAGAAGATTTGTTCAGAAAAATGGAGGCGACACTCCTGCTAAACAAATCACTAGGGGGATTCAGACATTGAGAGGAAGCTTCATCTTGGTTTTCCTGGTGAGCCTGTGTGCACCGCCTGGTGTGCAAAATACTGAGATCCAAGACCAAGAAAGAGCGCAGGGAGAGGACAGAGCTACCGGAGTCTGTACCTGCCTTGAGAAGGAAAAGACTGGATCAGAAGCCACAGGAGTGCTCTTCCAAAAGGAAAGTGCAGAACCAAGGAGGTGAAGCAGGAAACAATGAAAGGAGAGAGGTGAAGTGATGAGGGTTATAGACAGAAAGGAGAAGAGAAGTATAGTACATGTGTGTGTGCACACGTGAGTCTGTTTAGCAGAGGTGAGAAGCGACGTTCCTCTTGTATATGCTGGGTATTTTTCTCTGAACTTTCTAAGTCATTTTGTTCCATCTTTTTATCTACCATCAACTCGACTCTTCCCCATTACTCTGGCTGATAAAATATTCCACCTATCACTATTTGCTTAGAATAATATATATGCAATAAAGTGAATGAAATGAATGCATTCTGAAATACTTTTGATTTCTGGATAGGTTGGAAAATAAATCCTTGGATCCAGAATCCTTCCTACTTCAGATTTTACCACACAAAACATCACAGAGTTCTTAGAGGATCATTATAAAATGTAAAGAAAATAGAAATATATTAAATAAAAACTTTAACTCATCATAGGAAATATGATGATGTAGTCATGGATGTCAAGGGAGGAAGGAAGGGAGGAAGGGAGGGAGGGAGGGAGGGAGGGAGGAAGGAAGGAAGGAAGGAAGGAAGGAAGGAAGGAAGGAAGGAAGGAAGGAAGGAAGGAGAGACAGGCAGGCTTTGGAGTGCATGGGAAACATTTTAGAATGTAGGAGTCCTCTGGACCAAAGCTAAAGATGAAGCATCAAAAATAATCAGGTTACTTGCTTTCCCTGTAATGGGTGTCGATGCTACAGGAATCACTCCACAGAAACTAACCTTAAATGGGATAAAATGTCTAAGGGATCAGGCCTGGGCTTCCAGAGATTTGTTCCTTATCCCCCAAGAGCTGATCTGAGAATAAAGTTCCTTTCCTGGTCAATTGTTATGAAGGTGTTTAATCACCCGCCAATTATTAGCCAACATCAGAGGCTTTCTGCATATTCCCAGAACATGTAGCAAGACCAAAAGGGAGGCAGAAAGCCTTCCCAACTCTGCAGACATTACTCAGCTAACCTTTTGTCTTTCCTCCTTGTTTGCAGAACCTAAAGTAAGCTGCAAGTTAGGCCGATCTGCATCCACATCAGGTGTGCCTCCACCCTCGGCTCCTCCTCTCAGGCAAGCCAGTGACCTGCAACAGAGCCAGGTACCATCATCGTTAGCCAATCGTGATTGACTTCCTGTGATGCAACATGCCAAATGCTTCCCACTTCTGTCTGTCGTGTGTCGCTGTAGACAACTCTTGCATTTGCTTTTATTTTTCTCTGTGTGTATGGGGTGGGGGATGAGTTCTGGCCTTCTGTGTTTTCATCTCAAGAGGAATGTCTTTCTTCTTTGTGACTGGTGAAACTTTCTTTGCTGTTTGTTACCAAATCGTTTTTGTCTCTGGTTTCCATCATTCTGTAATTTAAATGTAGTAAACATGTACTGTATGTATTGGCATAGTGGCTATTCTTTAAAATTCTTTCTCTTTTCCATGTTTTGTGTACTTTTATACTGTCTCTGAAAATTTATCAACATTTGATAAATTTATCTACTTTGTTTTATGTAAATTTTCTTTTTAAATGTTTTGTCCACAATATTGCACAGATGTTATCAATGAATTTGTACATATCTTTCAGCTCTTATCTTATTATACTGTAATGTTTGTGGAAGTTTACTTTTATTTTTATTTAGCTTGGAGCATGATTGTAAGATACTGTGAATATTGATGTCCTTATAAATATTCATATACCAACTCATTTGCATTGAACACGGCAGCTAGTGGTTCTTCTTTCTTAGGCTGTGGAGACAAATTGACTGACCAGATCATCTAGATATTTACCGAAAGCTGTAGATTAATAAGGCAACCTCCAAATAAATGACTTTTCTTTCCTATACCAACAATATCAGAAATGTTTTCAGAAAGGGAATGTAAGTGTTCATGCATGGTAAATGAGATCTCTATTATCACTTGGAGAACAGAGGCAAAAAATAAAAGCATAAACTAAAACATTTAATTCTTAAAGTACAATATGTTGCTCTGAAGTTCATTTGGGTGTGTGGTTATGAATGAGGAATTCAGTATGGGGGAAGCCACTCACATAAATGTCCTGTGTGTAACTCACCCAATTGGAATTCAACACATTGACTTGATTTGTAAGGCATGATCACTGTCACTGTGAAGTGCTATAGGTGGGACAATGTCACCCTGGAGTGGGTTCTCCCTGCTTCCCAGGTTCAACCATGAAACTCTTCTGAAACAGTAAATGATGAAACTAATGATGACTCCTCCTTGGGAACTGCCCAGTACTGATTAGCAAATTACATATTCATCCACTATTTTAAATGTCTGCTATTTGAAAAGCATAACTACACAGATTAATTGCATTTCTATAATGAGAGGCATGGCACTTCTTAGAATTCTGTCTGCCTTAAATATGCACAGTATTTTATTTGTGAATGTATGAGGTACCTACAAACCCAAGTGTTTCTCTTAAGGGTGTCTCAAGTGGCATTTGGAATTTCTTGTGTCTTAAACAGTTAAATGCCTTTATAACTAAATGTAGCCATCTTAAATACTTCTTTGTTTTTTATTTTTTATTTTGCTTTGTTTTGGTACCCCGGCGGGAACCCAGGGGTGCTTAACCACTGAGCTACATCCTAGCTTTTTATTTATTTTTTATTAATTTTATTTAGAGACAGGGTCTTGCTAAGTTGCTGAG
This sequence comes from Callospermophilus lateralis, assembly GCF_048772815.1. Taxonomy (NCBI): domain Eukaryota; kingdom Metazoa; phylum Chordata; class Mammalia; order Rodentia; family Sciuridae; genus Callospermophilus; species Callospermophilus lateralis. Next base: position 12,517,904 of record NC_135313.1, on the reverse strand, counting down.
GCTGGGTTTGAACTTGCAATCCTCCTGCCTCAGCCTCCCAAGTCACTGGGATCACAGGAGTGTGACACCATGCCTGTCTCTTTAACACTTTGAATATAAAGGAAGTCGAAAAGATAAGACAATAAATAAATAATAACACAACCTCACTAAGATAAACTGTTTAATTCCAAAAATGCTGTGTTTACTAATATCTAAAATTTAAAAATATTAGATATAGAGTTTTAGCTAATTGGTGGAAAATTGCATTAATACAATCCATTTTCCAGGTATTCAATTGCTGTGTTACATTATTACCCTCAGTATCTCAGAAGTGTTCTGTGTGTTGTGTTTTGTTTTGCCTTTTCGTAATTGACTGAACAGTGGTTTCATCTAAGACCCTTCAGTTCTCCATGCAAGCGGTTCCGAGAGCAACCTTCCAAAACAGAGGCAAGCACCTGTTTATGCCTCTGCATTATCAACTCTTTGCTCACCTAATGGGAAGTTCTTCATTCTTCAAAATACACCAAGGGAAAAACTCTCACCCTTTTTACATGCAGTTAGATTCTTTATCTATGGAAACTTCTTCTGACACCCAGATCACCAGAGATGGGCCATCAGGGCTATGAATGAGAAAAGTGCCTTCCAGGCTTCTCTGTGGCTGAGCAACAATGGTAAAACCTTGCTCTGAATTAAACAAAGTCAACCAACATGCAGGAAGGTTCCCTTTCACTTAATCCCAGTCCCTCAGCCCTAGTCTTGATTCAGTTGTCTTAAGTGGCAGTGAGGCTGACATGGCCCTGTGCTAAGCAATGTGAAGTAAGGGCAAAAGATGTCCAAATGCTTTTTCTGAGAGCAAATGCTCAAATTTTATTCAGGCTTGTGGAGCACATAGCATTATCAAAGACGAAATCATCCTGGTCAGTAACAAAGCAGTTTTCTAACACTAGGATCCCTCATAGTTCTTAAAATCCAGAATCCCTAATAGGACCTATGTAGAATTCTTCCTAGGAATCATTGGAAAACAATGTAATCTATTTAAAAAAAAAAAAAAAAATGGAAGCAGTCAACAAACCCCAAACCATTCTGGGAGGGCCAGTCTACGAGGAATCTGGCCTTAGGAAGGCCTCATTCACGGAGTGGTGTTTGCATCCTATCTCTTTTCAGTTTTCTCAGCAAGAAGTGCTTTGTGCTCTCTGAGAAGTGTTACAGGTGGCATTAGGTAGAACTGCTAAGCATTGCTCCAGCAGAAAGGAGCAGAAGTGGCCAGAAGTGACTGACCCCAACCCTCGGCTGCCTGATAGAACTCATAGGACTGACCACTTCCAGAGAGTCTAAGGCCAGTGAAGACAGGATGGCCGCCCTCACAGTGGGCGGGAAACAAAGGGGAAGGTAACGTTTGATCGACTTTGCTGCCTGTTTTAGCATCAGGTAACAAGCACAGGCATGAGATCGGTAGAGATATAAAATATTTTCTGACTGGGATTTCAAAATAGGTAAGATAAAATAGGAAGCTAGGGAAAGAAGTGTGATTTTCAAGCATTCAGGCTTTTTCTACAACACATTATTCTGTGAAACCCAGAAAGATGAAAATCAGATTTTCTTCCTTCATACCTCACTCTTGAGCAAATAAACTAGGCAGGGACAATTGAGGACATTTTCTTGGAATTTTAATGCAATGCAACCACTTGTTTTGACATTTGCCATTACACAAATCTTTGGGAATTAAACTGAATTTCTCTGCCTTAAAAAGTTAATCTCTTCCTTGCAAAAGTAACAAGTATAAAAGTCATCTGCTGAACTTGGAGCACCTGTCACGTTCTCCTTTGTTTTCCTCTGTAATAGAGGAGAAAGCCACGTGCTCCAAAGAAAGAGACGGGAGTGCTTTAGAGACAGCAACTGATGTGCATGCATTTCATCATCCCTGGCTGAGAACGAGCCCCCTGTCTTTAGGGATCCCCCTGGGGACAGCACCGTTATCTACAGTCCTCCTGCAGCAGGTGGTGGGGCAGGGCATGTAAAACCAAGCTCTCCTTCAAGAATGGAGCTGCCAGGATGGGTCTCCATGCCAGAGGGCAGCTCTGCCAGGAAAGATGCTCCCAGAGGTCTGTGTGCACTCATTTTTCTGTGAAGGAAGGAGATGTGGGTACACCCACCACCATGTACAGTCTCACCCCCGCCACACACACACACACACACACACACACACACACACACACTCACACACTCATGAACACACACACTTCAGAAATCGCCCAAAGGTTTGACTAGAACTTCAACTTCTTCCTGAGGCTTGTTTATCATTTAAGCTGGGTTACCTCTGAGGGTCTTTGATATGGGAGAGAGGAATAAGACCATCTGCTGTTTTGTTTGGAAACACATTTCAAAGTCTGGCAGACCCACCTCTATCTAGAAGTACATGCAGAAAGCCTCAGCCTCTGGACTCATGATCTCTGTGCTGTGGGTCCCTGAACCATTACGCCTATGTCCTCACACCCAGGACAGGCCTCGCCCAGCTCCTGCCCTTTCATACTCCAAGGCTGTTATTCAGGTTAGTAGCCCAGGTCCTTTTGATTGCAGCCCTCTAGTCCCTCCATGCTCCTAATATCACACTTCTGGGGGGTGTCCAGAGCATAATGAGAGCTTCCAGGGTGCCCATAGGGCCCAGTGGCTTTCTGTTCCCACAGGGTCCATAGCTGTCTGCACACCTGCATCTGTCTGGCACTCCTGGATGCTGGAAGAGCACGCTGGGGTGACCCTCCATAACTTAGTTTGTGTCCAGAGAGTATTTCTAGACCTGTCTGCATGTTAAAAATTGTTTTCTAGGTACTTTAGAAAAAGAACCCCATGGGGTCATGAGATCAGTACACTCAGAGGTGAAGGTGAAGGGCTTAGGGTTCCTTGGCAAGGACTGTGCCCAGTCCCAAGGTGCTCCTCCAGTGCCAAACACGTGTGATGAGCCAGTGGTCCTTTGCTGACTCATTCTCTCCCTCTGTAAATGTCCCCTGAAAAGCTTTCTTCTCCCACAGTCTGATCTTGTCCCTGTTTTTCATTCCTTTTAATGCCTCCAGAGCAGGGATGTTTTGACTTTCCCATAGCCCCTGAAACGCTTTGCCTTACAGCATGGAAGACTCCTTACTCTCTTTTAAGGTCTCTGCAAGTTTTTGGCTTCAGCTTTCTGAATTGTGAGGGTATTTGCACATAAAACATGTGCAAGAGTTTCTGGAGCAGGAGGAAGGCTTCAGACAGGGAGAACAAACAGAGTAATATTCCAGGGTGTGAAATGAGGATGCAGAGAAGAAATTCAACCTCAGCCACTCAGTGCCCAGAATTAACCCCACATGATGTAACTTTAAAGACTTTGGCCTCATTTAATATTTTCTTCAATTACATCAGGTACAAAAACTGAATGAAACCAAAGAGCGATATGGAAAATATACTTTCATCTCAATTCTGCTGAAAACTTAAACCTGCTCTGCAAAAATTAAGTTTAAAAAAAATACGAAACCTAAAGGCAGAGAAAAGCTCCAACCACATTTCCTCTGTAGAAGTCTTGGGCAAGAGGTGACTCGTTCGGCTAAGGCTGTGTGTCATGGAGCTTGGCTCATGCCTAGTAAGCCTAGGACATGTTTTGTGGGGCCTTCTAACTGACCAGTTGGGTACATTTTTACCTATCTCTCACCTAGAAAAGTGCTCAGGTTCTGTGGTGGACACAAAGGAACAGTGTTGAGAAGTGAAAGACCCCAGGAAATGTGGATGGAGGGGCACACAAGACCAGCTTTATTACTTGCTTGATTCCCCATGGGGGTCACCTGACATGTATTTCCAAGTATGGAAAAATCCAAGAGGGTACTTGGAAGCCCCCATTCATTTCACAACACAGGGGCAGTATTTTGTCAAAGAACTATTTATCTGCACCAAATTCAAATTGTAAAGTGTTATATTAATAGATTATGTATAAAAACGATGTTTATTTGTAACAATGAGGATATTTATTGAAGAATGGATCTGTGAAATGAAATGTAGAATGAATTTATATTGCAAATGAGAATGTCAGTGGCTAAATTGATATATTGCCATGTATTATGGCATCATTACATTAAAATAATGCAAGTATTGAAAAAACCCACCACATTATCTTATGCATGGTCTCTAAAATCCTATTTGATTGATTTATAAAATCTGAAGTTTTAGTTTTTGTGAAGCTCTCTGTGAGCTGTAATTAATGTCATATTTAAAGAAGGAAAATTGTGTTAATACCTTTGAATAGCATAAATGGCAGCTGAATCCAGTAATATGTGAACTGAAATGTTGGAATTATTTGATATCCATATTCATACAAAAATGACAAGACAGCAGTAACTCAGATTACATTTTATAACTAACTGAAGAGTGTGTTGAGAAATTTGGACATACTCTTTAGCCATTGCATGCTTGTGAATGTTAAGTGACAATATGTTAAGTGACAATATCTGGGGATGAAAGTGACAGAGTGTTTGGGGGTCATCTTTTAAAGTCAAGTAGTATCATAACGAGCTTTTCAGTAGCCTTATTATTATTTTGAGGTACTGGGGATTGAACTCAGGGGCATTTGACCACTGAACCACATCCCCAGACCTATTTTGTATTTTATTTAGAGACAGGGTCTCACAGAGCTGTTTAGTGCCTCACCATTGCCGAGGCTGGTTTTGAACTCACAGTCCTCCTGCCTCAGCTTCCGTAGCTACTGGGATTACAGGTATGAGCCACTGCACCCGGCCTCAGAAGCCTTATTATTGAGTGGAGTGAAACAAGCTCATCTCAGCCACTTATTGCCCTGGAGTATGAGAGAGACTTTAATAAACAAGAGAATATTCTCTGAGAAGTCTTGAACCAAAGGACAAAGTGCACACCTCCTTCACCGCACAATTAATGGTCACTGTCGCTACCCCTTGTGACAACTTAGGGTACTAAAGTAAGGTTACAAGCTTTGTCAGAGTCTATGATCTGAACTACTCAGCTAGATAAAAACCAGCCAAGATTTAGAGAAATTCAAGAATGCATTTTCATCATGACTTCACAAGTTAGTAGCTGTGTGACTGTAAATGTGTTGCTCAAATTTTGTTTTCTTTTTTTGTAAAATAGAGGCAGTATTATTTGACTAGTGCTGGTGTTGAGGATTAATGAAATAATACACATATGGTAGGTCTAGGCAGACATCACCTCTTAGGAAAATATTAATTCACTCTTCTTTCTTTTAAAGTCTTTCTTCCCCAAACTCAACTTTTATACTTGCTGAAAATTTCAAGAAGGAGAGTAGTTCTGGTCAGTAATATTCCATAGAAGGTGATCACAGAGGGAATGGTTTGGTGCTTCCCATATTACCAACCCTATATGTAACAGGTAGTGCATGGTGATAATGAAAAGGAGATAGATTTTAGTATTGTTTTTGAATTCTGGTTTTGAATTCTCTATAGACATTTCCTTACTGACTATACCCAACAGAGCTGGGCTTCTCTGGCTGTGTTTGATACAACACTTGATCTCTAATTTTTTTTTCATTATTTTTTCTCATGCAAATGAGAAATTAGACACTCATTATTTATCATAGAATGAAGAGTCTCTCTCTGGCTTTATTCTTACCTTGTAGGGTCACAGGTGGTTTGGATGAAAAATAAATATAAATTGGCTACAGGTATCATTTAAGAAATGTCAGATCACCTGTCCTCGGATACCACTTATGCCCCTATTTTAACTAATGTATGGATAAATGCAGTGGAAATGTTAAGGCTGGTTAGGACACGATCATCTGCATCTGCATCTGAAGGGGTCAGGACAAAAGATTTGAAGCTTTATTTATTTACTGCCAATGTCATAATTTATTTAAAGATTCCCCAGACCACAGTTGCAAGAGTCTTTTTTTTCTTTTCTAATCCACAACGTGAACTTTATGAAATGTATCAATTTAACTCTTGAAATGCGGGTCTCTAGATGGGGATGGCCTTTCCAGATTGGAAAAGCATAGCAATAGGTGGGTACATGGCGCCCTCTAGTGGTTGCAATGCATATTGCAACCAGTGGTTGGCTTTTCAAAATAATCCAAACAAAACCCCTCTGTTTAAGGCAGGGACGACCTTCGTTGTTCATCTTTTAGATAATTATTTTTAATACTTTTGGGAAAGGGGACATAATGAATCACATCTAGTGATAGTGATCTCTGAGTTCTCTGCATTACTTGTGAACAGATGCAGTCGTTTTCACTAGGATTTATGACATGAATTGTAATCACCTGGTCTAGCCTGAGTGTCCACGAGAGGTCATTACCCCTGTTTTGCAGACCAAAAAAAAAAAAAAAAAAAAAGCAGAGAAAACTTAATTGACTATATGGAAGAATTTCTTTTTTTTCCATTAACATCTTTGAAACAACTAAGATTTTTTCCCCTAAAAGAGCCATTTTTCCAACTAGTGATAAATTAACCTCCAAATTAAATTACAGGTGGATTGAAAATAAAGGTTATCACTATTTTAATATTGGCTCACTATTGCACTGCATGACACTTAGAATAATAAATACATCCACCTGGTGAGTGCCTTACTTAAGAAGCATTAGAGACCTTTAATTTCTCCACCCAGCTCACCTGCTGGATAACTCTTTGTTCTTTATTCTGTGCTACAAATGAACATTGCCTTCAGGTTGACAGCATCTTCCCAAATGAAACAGATTTCTAAAATAGCATTTTTGGAGAGCTCATTAAGTGCTTGGCACAGTGTTCAGAAGTCTACATTATCAAATTTTATTCTCATGATACTCTATGACATAGGCATACCATTCTTATGTCACTGACGAGAAAACTGGAGCTATTAGGTTTCTGTTGCTTGTTGTGGGTCCCACAGGTGGTCGGTGGCTATGTGCACATGAGCCATAAGCCCAGGTGGTTCTCTGTACCAAAGCTCTGCCCCATACACAGCTGCCCTGGGTACGCCTGCTTCTCTGAATTTGCTTTCTTCCTATAGTTTCATTCATCCATTTATTTAATCACTCTTTAATTTTCCAGGGTTTGTCTTAGAAAAGTTAGAAAACAAAATATTTTTTAAAATTTTAGGAGAGAATGAATTCCGAGGGACTTCTGCTAAACAGGGCACCACCTAGGAAGAAAAACTCTTCTGGGGGAGGCGGGAGGGGAGAAGTAACTCCTGGAGGAAAGCTGAGTGGCACTGGTTGGTTGCACCACACTCTTGAGAACCATGAAGTATGGGTGTGAGAGCACAACTGATCCTTTCACATTCTGAAAAGAAAAGACACCCCTCTCTCACAGCTAGACTGTACAGGTTGCTAGATTCGTGGTGTATATTTACCCAATACCACACAAAGGACAATCATATATTCACCATGGTTCTGACTTCTGGGCTTTCATAGCATTCCGTTGAACAGACACTTTAAAGTTTGAGAGAAGAGTAACCATACTGTCAGTTCAAAGCATTTGTTTTCTAAAGAAAATGCTGCATTAGAGGTAGTTAATAATCCCTGGTTGTCAGCTGTTTTGACAGGGATGGTATTTGGTATTTGCAATGTTACATTTAATGACTTCCTTCCCCCAAATCAAGCATTTATTTGAAGGACTAAAAGGTGTCAAGAGTAATCCTACCTAACCCAATAAACTTTGCATATGAAAGTACTGGAAGCCAACAGAGCCAAAGTTGCTTATCATTCAAGGCATACTTCAGGTAGGACCCCAATCTGTGCTAAGTAATGGAACAGGGATCCTGGGAGAAGTCAGGCACTTACACTCAAAGGTGTCTTCAGGCTTTGTGACATTTCCAGGTATTTTGATTTCAACATCTATTTGAAGCAAGATAATGGATATGAAAGTGCATTTTAGAATCGAATGGATAAACGCAAATACTTATTTTGGGTCATTCATGTATTTGACACGTGGGCTGTTTTTAACACTTCGTTAGAGCAAATAAGTGCAAATACTCTTGCCTCTAAGAACACATGCATCGGGGAAATGAGAGGAGCAGAAGGATAGAGAGGAGGATGGAGCCACATAAGCAGCTTTACTGTTTGGGCTTCTTTCTCTTGAATCCAAATGTATTTTATAAGATGACCATATGCAGTATTGTGACAAACTGAGTGTCTGTCACCCATTTCCCACCTTGCATCTCCAGTATGGCTGTCTGTTCCCAGATCCATTCTTCTCATCAAGGGGAGTGTGAGTATATGTTAACCAGCCCCCCTCACCCCCTGCACAATTCTATAAGGTCTGCTATTGCCTAGAGAGTGGAAAAGGGCCCTGTGTGACCTGGCCCTGGCCCTGGGCAGCTCCACCATCCACCACCTACCTCCAGCTTCTTAGGATGCCTCCTGTCATCCACCATTCTTTCTCACTTTACCATGATCTAGGGATGCCTCCAGCAATTGCTTCACTCTTCCTTCTCCTTGGAACTTCTTCCCAAGTGCTGGGTGGCTGGCAAACTCACACTTATCCTTTTAAGTGTGGGGTCACATGTATTCTGTTGTTAGGCTGTCCCAACTCTCCCAAGCATATCTCCCTTCTTCTTTGTCTCTCCACTGTAATTACCAAACATAGCCATAAATAACACTATTTTTGTACCACAGAGGAATACTGTAGAGAGATAATACCTATGTTCTGTTACGGAAAAGAAGTCTGCAAAGAGTCAAGTAGAATTCCTTTGCTATCAGAGTTTCTACCTTGCAGATGTGCTGTGAAACATAGAGAGGGAGAGATGACTATTGCATATTTCTCCAATACATTTGATCATGGATCTGTTTTTTTCATTTTTGAAAATTTGTTTTGATTCCAAAAGTATATCTTATAGTTGTTTGCATTAGAATGTAGGCTTCTTGAGGGCTGGGAATATATATTTTCCACTTGGAAACTTCTAGTTGTTTCAATAGATATTGAATGAAAAAATAAATTAACATTAAGGGTGGAAACAGACACACATATTATTGTAAAACTGTTGTGATGATTTGCAGAGGCATTTTGGCTCCTGGCAGGGGGTTCTCCCTGTATCATCACAGAGTTTCTCCTCAGTAATTAACTAGTCTTACCTGCTTGCTGAAGATGAAAGAGAAGTTGGAAAAGAGAATGGAAATGAAGTACCACTGAGACAGGTAACATAATACTGCAATTCACATTGAAAGAGAAATTTCTATTAAACCCAATCCTAAAAATCAATTTCAAAAAATAAGCAGCTTTATTAATGGAAGGAGAAATAAAATATTGTGAGAAGTATTCTAAATAGACCTTCTGTACTTAAATGACAAAGACCTTATATATTAAGAACAAAACAGTAACATGGATTGGAGTGAATTAAGACCTTTATAGTCCTTGAGAACAGAAATGATTATGAAGGCTTTTCCCCAGAAATAATTCAATATACAATTATATTTTTTTAAAAAATCACAACATTTACATGATATCTAAATTCATTTGATTTTACTTAGATTTTCTCTTTATAAAATTTTGCACAAAGCTCATTGAAACTGTACTCTGTTTTTTCTCTTTTCTTTTCTACTGTTCTGCCCTAGCTTTGCTGGGCAGGTGCCCTAAACACCTGAGACTTGCCTGCTGGGTTATTTAGAGCTTGTTACATGCCTCCAGAATTTCTAAAAATTCTCCTGTAGCCAAGTTTAAATACAAAGGCAAAATGGTAAAAAAAAAAAAAAAAAAAAAAAGTGAAGCGTCTCAATGACAATCAGATGTGAGCTATGACAGTTTTTAGCAGAGAGGTCACCCTCTGCTCCACTGTCTGCTGTCCCAGTGCAGTCATAGTGGGGTGGAGGTGCTGATGAGCTGAGTGAAGACCTGCTTGAGTGGCCAGGAGAGGGCAGCACTTCATCTGCCCCTCCCTCCTTCACAGGCAGGCCTGAGTCCACCCTGTCTGCCCCAGAGTGATAAATCTCAATAAGATAAAGTTCAATGTCTGTCACTGAGAAGGAAAAACTGAGGTGTGTGCAGGGTGAGGCCCGGGAACTACTAGAGTAGGACAGATGGGGTCCTTATTCCTTTCTTGTCCTTCCTCTTTTCTTTCTCCTGCCTCCCAGTAGCTCTCAGGGGCTTTGCATGGTGTGGCTGGACCTGAAGAAACCCTGGACCCTGGACCCTGCAGGATGCCAGGTGCAGGCATGGAATACTGGTTTGGCAACCTTGCTCACCATGGCTCTAAAAATAGCCATCTGAAGTCTGAGCAAAAGTGTAGTGGGGGTAAAATTAATTGGGGGAGGAGGCATCCTATTTTTTCTTCTCTTTCCAAAATTTTCATGTTCTAAAATCACTCACCTTATACAAAGTTTTCACCTCCTGTGTCTCATTCCCCCTATTTAGCCTCTTGCACCACCAACCACACACTATTAATGAACATGTGTAACTGTCTTTGACATTTCAAATTAATTCACATTAGTAATTTGGAGTTTACAAATGGCTTTTATGTATTCAGTCAACAAATCTTCAGCATCCACCTGCTAAACACCAGATGTTCTGCTTGACGCTCAAGTTTGCAAGATGCTGATTCATACTCCTCTGTTCAAAGGCATCTCAACCTCATAAAGAAGCCAGGTTGCGAGTGTGCGCTTGTGTGTGTGTACTTGCAGTTCAGGGTAATTGAGAAGCATATGCACGGAAGACAGAGGGATTGACTGCCAGTGTTGGGGACGCCATTGGTGGTGGTCAAGCAGGACTTCCCAGAAGGAGGTTGTGACATTGATGGACATTTTAGTAAAGGCAGGTGGAAGGCCATTAGAGATAAGAGTTGCTAAGGAGTCAGGGACCTGAAGTCAAACAATTTGTCAGGGAAATATGAGCCATTTAGCTTGACAGGAGCAAGATACGTTCAGGTGGGAAAGACTGGAGGAGAGAACATCAGTGGAGCAAGAACAAATAGGGAAGCTCCTGGGGAAGAGGGAGCCATCATCATGATTATCATTAATCACATTTCACAAATGAGGACACTGATCCACCTAAGATATTCAGCAGAAATTTGCTGAGGAGCTGTCTCCTTAAAATTCAGATTCTGATTCCCTAAGATCATGGCACTTAAGCATGAGATGACAGGATGATTGCAGCAGAGAGCCCTTCCCCAGACAATTAGCATCACAAAAGGGAAAATTGTTAACTCAAAAGTATCTAAAATGGATAAAGTACCTAAGAGCATTCATTTGTTTGTTTCACTTTTTTTTTTTAGTTTGATGATTTTCCAATGACAGAAAAATTGGATGGCTAGTACAATGTGTGTGCTATTAAACACACATATCTGTTTTTATCATGCCATTTCATCCCTATTTGAATGTATATCTTCTGAAAACAATAATATTTTTCTCAATTCTATGGTTGAATACAAAATTCATTTTCAAATCTCTGCATATGCTCCAACATAATATCCCTCCCCATTCAGGAGCCAATCAAGAAATGGCCACGCATTAACATTCAGTCATCAATTTCTTTTCCTTATTTTCAGATTGTCTTTACTCACAAATATTTTCACTAGTCTTTCAAAATACCAACAATTTCAGGGTTCTACTGAAATTTTTCCACAATGTCCCCCACAATGTTTTGATTTGTCTGAGAATTTACTTGCCGCTTGATGAGACTTGTTTAGCAAGGTGACTACATATGGTGGTTTTCTCACAGAATCCCATGGTGCATGGTGTGAGTGTCTCTCGTCACTAGAAACAGGGATCTGAGCACATAGTTGAGGCTGTTTCTCCAGATTCTCTACTCCTGGTACTCTCTGTGCCAAAAGGCAGAGACATGGGGGGCACCTGAGAGCCTGTCCACCAGAGCGACAAATCTGTTGTTAAAGATATTATGTCTCTTGAGTTTTCTATAGAAAAATTAAAATTAATCTAATTATGCTTTGTCAATGTCTAAGTAATTTGACCTGATGTTTTCTATTGTGACCATCACAGTAGTTCTGCAAGTAGCATCTCCTCTGATGAAAAAAAAAAAAAAGTAACAAAAGGTCAAAATAACAGACAAAGGTCTAGAATCGGCCCCTTCTCTCTCTCAAAGCAATGTGCTTTCTTATATGCATCAGCAGCAGTCAGATCTCATTGGGTATTCTAAAGCCAAGGCATCCTGCAGATGTCTTAGGCAGTCTGTTACCACTAGAGGGCAACCAAGGATCTAAAAGTCAACATGGCTGTGTCTGTTTGGACTAGGTATCCTTTTGACAGAAGTTTAATACAGGGTCATGGTGATACAAGAATAAATAGAGATAAAAAAAAACATTGTGACCCAGGTGGTATCCCCCAGTTTTTGTTTTGCTAATTTCAACTTAAAATACAATGCAGATACATTAACTAAAAGTGTAATGCAACAAGGTTAAGGATAAATATGAGTACCTAACTAACTCCAAAATTAGTGTATGACCCATTCTTAACTTATAGTGAGGTTTTTATGGAGGAGCATGAAGTTGGTTGTTTAACAGTATATTTTATCTACCTGCAGGAATAAAGAATGCAGTGCATGAATTTATGAGCTAGGCATTATTTATTACTATTTTCCATGGGTCTGTCTCTCTTTATTTAGAAATCAGAAGTCATTATGAAGCCAGAAACATGCCTGTAATCTCAGAGATGCAGGAGGATCACAAGTCCAAAGCCAGCCTCAGCAACTTAGCAAGGCCCTAAGTAGCTTAGCAAGAACTTGTCTCAAAATGAAATGTAAAAAGGGCTGGGGATGTGACTCAGTGGTTAAGCATCCCTGAGTTCAATTCCTGGCATACACACATACACAAAAGTCATTATGAAATGCAAATTTGGCTCTTGTCATATTGTGTTACGTTAAAATTAAAGATCTGAAAATATGTTTGTGCACATTGCATTTTTATCTACAATGAGTAAGATGTTACTATGTTTAATTCATCCTTTAAAAACTCATTGCCATGAATAAATATGGAACAAAGCTAATCTTTATATATCTCCTCTGACTCTGGATTATAAAAACAAACCCTATATAGAAATACAAGTAGAAGCCTATGTTTTAGTTACTCAAACTCAGAATAATAAAAATTACAATAATTTAGTTGGGGGGAGGAGAAAAAAATACAACCCCATGAAAACAAGTATCCAGAATGTACTGGGAGGAGTTTAGTTTGTTGTGTAGTTAGAAAATCTTTAGGAAGTGCTGAAATGAATAGCAGAAAATATCAAGAGTTTAATAGTATTTAAAACGCCAAAAGGGAGAAGGCTTTATTTCAGTAATGACAAAGGAATAATTGTGCTAGATTATTATTAAAGAGACAAATGAAGGTAAAGAATAAAAACAAAAATTTTATTTTTGCCTAGCAGTCAGATGATATGCAGAGTGTAAAAATGCAACAGATACTGTTATTCAAACCCTCTAGCTTTTTGAAGTATCCTCTGAAAAGATAACAGTGTACAAGAGCAGCAGAGATACACCTTAGTAGAAACTGGCTTTACATATGCTTGTTTGCTCAAATGCTCTCTGCTCTAAACAGTGGACCTGGCATTTGCTTATCCTGAATTAGAAGGTTTTGCAGATAGGCCTTGAAGACTCCCTCTGCCCCAAACCAACTTTGCTATGCTCCGTCTCTGTGGCCTTAATAGTGGACACAGACACCAGTAGAAAGAGACCCCAGAGACCATTCCAACCAAAGAGACAGGTCTAGCCAGACGAAATGAGTGCATGCTGTTGTATGAAGTGTTTTTATTAGGCCTGAAAATAAAACCCTGGGCTGTTTTATAGAGAGAGAGGTCATGGAATCTTTGGATAATTTGAAAACTACAATATATTTCCAAACTGGTGGAATGATACTGGTGTGGTTTTTCCAGAATCAAGGGAAAGAATTGCTAGGTTAGTCTGCAGGATTTTTCATCATAATTCTATAGAAAAGAAAAAAAAATGTAAAAGATTCTGGGGGAAAAAAGTGCCTTACTTGTAATTTGTATACCCTCATACTGCCACAAAGGGGTGCTGTTGCCTTAGTTTATCTTCTTGCTGGAAGTCACCTTCAGCATTTTCCCTAAAAATCTTACAATAGACTTCCAGCCCTCATTTTGTAACCATCAAGTGGTAATTTATTTGTTCTCGTGTATTCTGGAATGATAGAGATCTGGATTAAAAGCAAACTCCTAAAATTTCTCTGGCCTATTTGTGACTATTTTTTTAGAAAAAATGAGCATGAATCTTGGATCAGTACAATGCACATTTGACAATCTATATTCTATTTCTAGGCAGTGATAGGAGGTGGAGTCTTTACCTTGGCTACTTGTGAAACAAATTAATGGTCGTATCACCATTTTGGTAAAGGGATTCTGGAACTAATGAGCAATTATTAGACCCGTAGGATAGTCTGAAAGCTAAGTCTCTTTGGGAGATAAAACAAGGACAGCCTGTCACTGGGGGAAGCTCTTCCCTGGCGGGGAGGATGAAAAGCCAAGGAATCTGTAGTCCTCTCTGTACTCACTACCAGCAGCTCAGTTTTCCTTTGTGTTGGGCACAATGACAAGCAGGCTTTCTTTCCTGGCCCAGCTGGGCTGCAGAACTAAAGCTCACAAATTTGCCACGTGGTGAGCAGAGGCTCCCTTTCAGAGCTGAGGAAGGAAGTCAGGTGAAGCCATAAAGCTTAGGGGCTCAGTTCTTCTGAGTTGGGTCCCAGAGAGTTTCAGTAATTAGCTTTTTGCTCTGAGAGGTGCTGTGTTGAGAGAAGTAAAAGTAAATGAAAAACTTTCTGTGCTCCTAGCAAGACTTTGATGAGGAAAGTAGGAGTCCTGAAGAGAGTCTAACTTGTAAAGGACTACCCTAGAGGGCTGTGAATATATATTCTTTGTAGTGTTTGGATTTGGGGGTTTAAAACATGTACCGAGGTGCCATGTTAAGAAGGACTATATATTCTGGTGTTTGCAAATAAAATGCTTTGTGAAGTTAACTTTAAAAATGGTCTGACATTTTATTAGTCCCTCTCAGAAGAGTTTATTATAGCTTTATCTGAAAGCTTTCCTGAGGATGTGGGAAAGGTTAGTGTGCTTGGAACATTGACACAAAACACTGAGGTTCGGACTTGCCCCTTGGGGCTGTGGTTGGTCAGCATGGGAAGGGGACCCATGAGTTTGGGGGGAGAGTGACTGGAAGAGACTAGGGACAGAGCACGTGAATCGGTACCCAAGCCCTCAGTGCAGTGGGGCATCCTATGATGATCTTTATTGGTTTTTCTCCTTTCACTCTTTGAGACCAGGAAGCCCCTCAGTTCTTGTCATTATCAGCTGAAAAGTGGGACATATGTTTCCTCGCATGTCTCAATTCGGATCTATTTGCAGATTCTCTTGGGAGCAGTGTGCTGAGAAAGAACCGGAGGTTACATTTGGTCACAGTGGGAGTGTTGGGAAGTTTTGTTGGTGTTTGACAAGTGCAGGAGGGGTCATCGGAATTCAGGGAATTCAGAAAGGGGCTGTCATTTAGGAATTCTATGTCTAATAACATGATTTTAGAGTAGATCAAGTATCTGTGAAGTGGGGATCACAAACCCCAGTTTTACATGGAAAGAAACATTGGGATTCTTAATTTCTACAGGAAAATGATTATTCATTACTACCTTCTCTAATTATTTGACAAGAAACATTTTTCCCACGACCCATCTGTTACATTAGTGATTTTTTCCTAATTCATTGTTTACTAATAGTGAAAGAGTTTCCATTGCTTTCCTTAAAACTTAGAACAAATTAATTGCCATATCTTTGGAGGTCAAGTTCTTTATAAAGTTTTTCTAAAATTTCCTGGGAAGCAGGCAACCTTTCCTTCAATGTGTAGCATTTTTATGATAGAGAGTAAAAATGTAAAAAAAAAAAAAAAAAAAAAAAAAAAAAAAGAACAGTTTGCTTCTTTCCTGAATGTTATATTTGTTTGAATTGCACGATAAGGTGTGAGATAGAAGCCTGAGGGGCCCAGGGGAATCCAGCTGGAATATACGAATTCGTGAAATGCCTTGCGCATGAAGTGGTGAGATCAGATGTAAATGTGCAGATGTGTGGAGGCTCTAGGCTTAATCCTGTCTCAATTATCCCCTTGCTGAGTTCCATGGACAAATTATTTAACCTCTCTGACTCAGGTGCCTTATCTGAAAAATGGCAGTAATTAAGAGGAGCTGTAATTATAGTCCTAAAGAGTGTAGGATAATGGTAATTTATGATAAAATGGATTGACAACATCATTGGTTTTCTTATCATTGCTCAATCCTCAAAGGGCAATGAATATATTATTTTATGCCTATTCCAGCTAAGAGAGAAAGATATTAAATATGTTGTATGAGAAACTTGGCAATTGTTGTTCAGGGAAAAATGTAGCTTAGCAAGTACGAACACAATTACAGTTTCTTCTGGAGGCATGTTCTCACTTTTCAGGAATGTTTAAAGCAAGTACTTTATTTTGGAGGGAAAAAGGTAGAAAAGAAAATACTACTAATACCATATAATGGGAAATTATGATCCTATAAAAATTAATACTAAAAAGTGAGATGTTTTGCATTAATTCATGCTCAGTATCTTATGGACATATTGAAACAGTGCCTCAGTGTTTAAAATAGATTGTCTAAAATGTTCAGTAAAACATTTGATTATCATGTTAAGTTAAATTAATTCTATTTATCACCCAATATAATTTCAAACAATGTTTAAATATTGCCAACACATTGGTAGTATATTTTTACTTTCAGAGTGGAATTTCATATGGCTTAAAATATTAAAATCTATTTTAAGAGGGATTTTTGTCTTTCTTCCTCTTTGAAAGAATGTGTTAGGGTACAGAAAGACTGCAGCTTTTACAGTCAGCCAGCTTTGACTTAGAATGGTCTGTTCCTTCCCACCCAGCTCTGAACCTTGGTTTCTTCACCTGTAATATAGATACATTCACCACTGTTTTAGTAAATATTTTTACGTTGCTCTGTAAGGTTGGATGAATTAATACTTGGAGTGGCTAGCTCAGTTTTTAACACTCTGTGAGGGCTCAGCTTACCTCTTGACGTTTCCTTTGGTTTCTCAGTGAGTGATGATGCATTAGCAGAGCTTCACGTTCAAATACCCGAAGAAGTTCCAAAGCCAGAAGAAAGGAGTTTTATGCAGTTTTACAAAAGGACTCTCTTTCTTGTTAAGTAGAGACATCTCTGGCTGGAAGTAGTGTTGCTTATAAGTAGGGGTAAACCTCTGGGTTCTGGAAAGACCATGCTTCCTAATAGACTACCAATAGAGCATGAGTTGTAGTTGAGCTGAGGAGAGGTTATTACATCTGGGAAGGAGTTGGAATTTATTTGCAAACTAGATTCTGTTCTAGTGTGGGTGACAAGCATGGTACTGTCTTCTAGAGTATTCTACTAGAAATGTGTGTGTGTGTGTCTGTGTGTGTGTATGTTTGTGTGAGAGAGACTGGGGATTGAATCCAGTACCTCCTACATGCTAAGCAAATGCTCTGCCACTGAGATTGTCCTCTAATCCATTTATTTGCATTTTTCTAGAGTTCTAGTGATAATTTTTCTTAGGAAGTTCTTTTTCTAATTAAATTCAAGGAATTTTCTATAAAAATCAATCTTCTAATGACAGATGTAGCATCTTATATTTATACAACTTTATTAGAAGGCTGTGATATATTTTGTTGGATTAACACAATCAAATTATAACAAGAACAAGTATTTCTATTTAATAAAATAAAAAGCTGATGTAGTACATAACCTATCAATGTCCCCTTCATTGAAGTTCTTTTTCCTGAAAACTAGAGATGATATTATGATCTGTCAAAAGGTTAGGGTTTTTTTTCTTCCTTCAGAATCCATGCATTATATATTTTACATATATTTATATATTATATATGAAGAGGTCAACTCATCACTTCCATTATATAACCTTCCCATATCACTCATTTATCCATTGCTCATTAGATAGGTTAGTAGCATGGTTACTATAAAACAAACCTCAAAGATTCAGTGCTTTCTTTTGTCTTTAAAAATCTGCTTCTGTTTCACAGAAAATCCAACAAGGATGTTCCCCCTTGATGGGTGATTTGGAGTGTTGGGCCTTCCAACCTGTAGCTCTGCCATTCCAGGAGAACTTTTGAATCCTATGTAAAATCTGCTGTCTCAGCTTGGTAGAGAAGTATGGGGGGAAGATAGAAGATCACAGATGAAAGGCTTTATCTGTCTTTCTTGAGAAAGATGCACAGTGAGAACTGTCATGAGGCCATGTGTATCTGCAAAGGACACAGTTTCTCAGTAAATAAACGTTGCAGACATAAATGCATAAATGATGATGGTTACATTGTGCAAAACAAAAGGGAATGGCACCCGATGTGTCTAACATTTTAGGACTCACAGATGGGCTCTTGCATTCAGAGAGAAGCACTGGAGCTATTGGATTCTGGAGATGGATCTGGCTATTCCTTTGGGCAAGTGGCTCCTTTAAGACTTGCTGGCTTAACTTATGAAATACAGCAAGAAAGAGGACACTTATTGGCCAAATGGTATTTTCCAAGAAAAGTGGTAGATACATAACATAAAACATTTGTATAAAACCTTTATTATCTCACTAGATTTGTGCAGCTAACCCAATGGCAGAGCCACATGGTATTAGACTCAAAGGGGTTGGGAGATGCTGTGGAGTTAGTTCAGTTTAATTTGGATTCCTGTTCCACCCATATATTTGCTCATTCTCTTTGGCCTGGTTCATACTTATAGAACCTTACTTTACATCTACACAGTGAGCATCCTAGGGTCTACTTTACAAGGCTGGTGGGAGGAATAAGGAATGAGGTAAGCCCTTTTTTTGGAAAAGCATTTCAGAGTGCGTGCTTAATTTGTGTTAGTCATTGTATATATTGTTTTTAGCATCCAACTATCATTATTACTGCAGAGAAATATCCTCTAGTCTTCACTGACCTTTCACACCTATTGAAAGATGGAAATCATCCAATCATGGCAAGGTATGGTCCTGAGCTTGAATGTCCTTGCTTGGCCGACTTACAATCATATATACTTATATCACAAGATAAAACTCATTATATATTGCTCTGAGAAAGATAGATAATGAAAAAGAAGATTATAAAAAAATAGGCTCTTAATTTTTTCCGACTATATTCCTAAGTATACCCATGAAAGATTAAAAGGTTTTGTAGGAGCAATGCATGACCTATCTTACCAAAATCTAGCAAATGTCTTTGGAATTGTCTTTATTTTGGTAAATGTGAATAATGATGGGGAAAATAGTTGCAATATGGAGGAGGATGTTAAAGTAGAAGAATAGTAGGATTTTTTGTCTGACACACCCTAATTGAATCTTCTAGCTGCACACAAGTGCAAAAAAACTCTTGCTTTTCTCTTATCCTAATTTTTAATTTTCTTCCACTTAAATTTTTTCTTTTTACTTTTTTCTTTTTGGTGCTGGGGATTGAACTCAGGGTCACGCCACCACTGGGCCACATCCCCAGCCCTATTTTGTATTTTATTTAGAAATAGGGTCTCACTGAGTTGCTTAGTGCCTCGCTTTTGCTGAGGCTGGCTCTGAACTTGCGATCTTCCTGCATCAGCCTCCCGAGCCGCTGGGATTACAGGCATGTGCCACGGTGCCCGGCTCCACTTGTTTTTTTGTTTTTTTTTTTTCAGAGTGGTGTATAGTTTTCATCTTGGTAAGGACTGGAAAAAGGGAACCTATCATTAGAGTGTTCATGAAAGCATGGCTTTATGAAGATATATTGGTCACTTCTTCAGACTGTTAGATGTTGAAAAGGATTCCTCATATCTTCAAAAGTATTGGCATGTTGTGTCTTTGGAATGAGACCTAGCAGTTTTGATTCAAAGAAATGAATCGAAATCGATGTGGTCTTCCACAAGCTGGACAGAATCCAGATTTCTAATAAGGACAGAGGCATTGCCCCATAGTGAGCAATGAGGACATGAAGATAGCTATACCACATGGTCCATATGTTTCAGTGGCAACCTAGGTTCTGTGGATATTAATACCATTGGCAGTGAGCATTGCTGGGCAGACACATGACATGATGAAAGCAGTTCTCTGGGAACAAAGTTGGTATAGTGATAATTGTCTTCCTCTGTCTGCTCTTCCTGTTCAAAGCCTTATCTCTCTGTTGACTCCCCTCTTTCTGAAGCATCCATCTGGGAGGACTTCATTATGAGAAATGCTGTGTTGGCTTCTGAACTAGAGTACAAAATATGGTAGAAGAATAAGAACAATCATGGAATAATTTCCAGAAAGACATTTGTTGTGTTAAATCTCAGCTTTGATTCTACATCTGACCATAAGCTGATCCTTGTTTACAAATGAGAATAAAATCAGGCAATCCTTTGAAAGTTGAGTGCTGTGAGAGTCTGGGATGGAATATTGTTTCCTAGGTACACACTTTCATCACTGCAGCCTGAAAGAGATTAGGCTTATCACAACTCTACAAGCTTTTTGTGAATATTAATCCAGAAAAGGTATTTTTTTAAGCAAACTGGCATCCCCAATGCTAGGAACATTAATCACCATTTAATAAAAATTCTTCCAGTTATTTGTATGTAAGCAAGTTATACCCAATCATCTTCAGGAGAAGTAAGTCGATAGCAAGTCAGAGCCTTATTAGATTAGAAGACGTGGAATTCAGATTCTAGAGAAGGCCCATTTGATATCTCTGTCATATGCCTTATACATGGCTGCTTGTCCCAGACAGGTAGATAGGCCTGTGCCATATTGTCTTTAGCTACTCTTTGAGTATTAGTAAGGATTCTCTAGAGGAACAGAACCAACTTTTTACATGATTGTAAAATGGAGTTTTATTAGATTGTCTTACACAACCCATAGGTGGGCAGCCCCACAATGGCCGTCCACAGGCTGGGGAGCTGGGGGAGAGAGTAGCTGCACAGTCCAAGAAGTTGATCAGAACAACAGGGATCAATGATGCCACCCTAGTTTGGGGCCAAAGGTCTGGAAACTCTCTGGAGAGTCCCCAGGCAGAATCTGCTTTAGAAGAGTGAAGGAGCGGGAGTTGATATCCTAAAGTGATCACAGCAGTGATCAAGAACCCGTCAGGAAGCATGGAGCTTGCATCTGCTTCTGCTTCCTTGTTCTTCTGACTCTCTCTGCTTCCGTTTGCTGTCCCATGTGCCAATCATTCCTAGAAACATTCCCGCGAGACCCCCAAACCGCTTACTTAGTCTTTGGCATTTCCTAACCTTATCAAGTGGACAATTTAGATTAATAATCATAGACAGTAAGAAAACAGCGTGGAAAATAGAGAGGAGCAGAGGAAGAAAGGAAGATGAGGATAGGACGGCAGCAGGGAGGGCTGCCTTTTGAACTCCTGCCTGGCAGACCTTAAGCTGCAAGTGATACTTCTTTTTTTTTTTTTTTTAGATTCCCATATAAGGTTCATTTTTTCCTGTCTTTCCATGCTGATCCCACAACAATCTGAGTGAATTTGGTTAGAAGAAAAAATCACCCACCCCTTTTGGGAAAACTCAATCGTAAAAGAAGTCCAATTAATTTATGGGCAAATTTACAAGTGTTGTTTACATTACTTTGGGAGCTAGTGCTACTCTTGAGTAGGATGAAGGCCCCAGGCTTTGGGCTGATGTAGCTCAAATTTAGAATTATGGAATTAAAAAAAAAAATTATTTAGATGGAGCGGCTGTAGAGACACAGACCCTAATGCCTGCAGCCACATAGGAGACAACGGGAATGAGCATTTTTTTTCCTTTAATGGATTCAAGAGTATAGAAGATCTTTTTTAACTGTCTGGAAATTTTCACTATCAATGAAATGAAAAATGGCAACTGGCCCTTTGCCCCAGTGCTGAGACTACAATGGGGATTAGGTTGAATTTTAGGGACCAGTCTATTTAAAGAAGACAGAGAAAACTTGGCCCCAGTTAATTTTTGCCATGTTTCTCTGATTTTCAAGAGAATTCAAAATGTAGGCAACATTTTGCCTATAAGGCCTGGCCTTGGCCTTCTTCCCTATCTCAGCTTCAACTTTCTCTTTCTCTCAATTTAATCTCATGATTTCCTCCCCACGGGTTTAAAATTGTCAATGTTGTGTAGTTTACATGAAACACAACTGTGGGCCTGTTGCAGCTTGGCATTCTATGGTTTGAATTCTCGTCTTCTCTGACCTGAAGCCCAGAGCATGTGCAGTCAGTCACTTTTCCCAAGCAAGTAGAACAGCAAATCTGGCCCCAGTCTGAATTATTGTGATTGCTTAGTGTGTTTCTCCTTCTGTATCATAGTTGTGCTCATATTGGGCAATCCGCTCTTGCGGAAAAAACAATATTTTACATCTGTTAACCCAAGGTCAATTCAAAGTTAAAAGAACTAAAAATGTTTTTTAATGTTTCAGCAGTTATTATCAAATTCTCTTTCTTGGGGTTACCAGACTGCTTGCCTCTGAGCCTTCTCCTTGCTAGATAAAGCAAATATTGACCAAGACTGGTCTCCCTCATTTATTTGTGGTCAAGTCCATATACATTATTAAAAACCAGAATTTTATAATTAAATTAAACTTGAAATTAAATTAATGCTAGTGTCAGCAATTAAGAAAATATATTTAGTGGAGAACATCAATACTTTTGTTGTAATTGAATTTTATCTTGTATTACTGCTTGTTCCTTCAGGGAATGTCTCTTTAAGGTTTTCTACTTAACATAAATTTCTTGCTCATTTAAAAACTTATAAATTAATTCTGAAACCTGCTCAAAGGGTTTTTTTTATTCTTTATTACAAACAATTAGCTTATTCAATTAATAGATGAAATTGTATCTGTAGTAATTATTGGGTTTAATTGCTTCAGAATGTCATGTATTGGTGGAAAAAATGTATTGCATTTTGTATATAACCACTTTACTTTCCAAAGGCAAGGACTTTATAATTATAAACAGTAAAAAGCCAAATAATGAATCATACGATGTTTTTCTAAGGCTATGCCCTGGTTCTGCCTGTGGACACAGACATAATATTTTTTATATTTGAACATGAAGCAACTTTGCTCTGAGAAGTCTCATTTTGCATTGTAATAAATGAATGTCTTTTATCATATATCACTCATGCTCATATCCAATATCCTTCACAACTTTATAGAAATTTTAATTCAGCAAAACTTTAAGCCAGTTTCAGAAACTTGAGAATTAAATCACAAATCAACTCTTTATCATGAAATATTTTCATTGTTTCTCAAAGTTATTGCAGGTTTTTCTGTACCTTTACAGAGGATAATCCACTCATTTTACCTGTATCTTTGCTCTGTGAACATGAATAAACAGGCAAGTACAACGTCAATCAAACCTGCATGGATGTTGCCTTATTAGGTGAACTTAGGTGAAAACACTTTTATTGATCATAGTCTTCCACTAGAGAATATATATTATATCATTTAGAATCATATGTGCTTACCAATTTGCATATCATATCTGTTTCCAAGAGACACAAAGTTAACATTTGATTCTGACAACTGGCTTTGCTTTTAGTTGTCATCTTGTGATATGAAAATATGATGTATTTTCAAGACTTGGAAATTTTATTATTTTCTAAAATTATTTTTAAAATTTAATTTTCTAGCTGATACCTAAACATCTAAAAATTGTACACAATAATGATGTTTTGATATATACAATGCATAATATTTAAATCATATTGAACCTATCTGTCTCATCAGTCACCTGACAAATGGCAAAAATATTCAATATTCTTTTCTCTAGGTTTTTGGGATGTACCATACGTGCCTGTTCTCTCTAGAAACTTCTTACTTTGGTATGACTATAACTTAATCTCCATTGATCAACCTCCCCTTATCCCTACTCTCCCAGCTTTTATATTTCTGCTCTAGCAAAGAGTTTGTGAACAATGATTTTATGCAATTAACATTTTCCTTCAAGGTGGCACAAAACCTATCCCTGATCTTTTCCCCCAACTCAGTGCATCAACTAACACTTTTGTACCACTCACTTCTCACTAAAATCGTGAATGTATTTGGAAAAGCTTAAACATATGTGAAAGGATTACTCTATTTGTTTGCTACCATGAAACAGAGGAAAGGGAGGGCTTGTTGAATGATCTGCGTTATGACTGGTGAAATAAGAAAAATAACTGCAAAGGGACTTCTAGTGCAGTGCCACAGAGCAGCAAATACATTCTCAAAACGTGATAATAAGGAGGTTCTACCAGTGATAAGTGATATATATTTGGAGATGAGGTAAGTGGGAGGTATTAATAGACAGCAAGAATGAAATAATGCATTGCTCTTATTGTAATTATTATCATTCACTTTTGGATATGATCTCTATTGAGATACTTTATCCATTGAATATTTGGCTAACAACTCCAAGAAGGAAGCCAGGAAGGAGATAAAGTGAAGAGTAATGAGGAATTATCTTTGCAATTCAATCTCAGAATATTAAAGTTCATCACTGAAACCATTCTGGTGCCCTATGAGTGGTCTTGTGGGTGACAGG
Source organism: Callospermophilus lateralis (assembly GCF_048772815.1). Lineage (NCBI taxonomy): Eukaryota > Metazoa > Chordata > Mammalia > Rodentia > Sciuridae > Callospermophilus > Callospermophilus lateralis. The sequence continues at coordinate 12,493,488 of NC_135313.1, read as the reverse complement.
TAAGGAAGTTGCATTGAGGATAGAAGTTCTGACAGGGGGAAATGAGGTGGCCAGCTCTGCTCTGTTGACCTCCCTTTTCGTTTCCAAGGTGGAATCCATCTTCAGAGACTGTTAAATGGGATAAAATTTGATTTTATCATATAGAAAATAGTATTTTCACTGCAAGGATGAGATGAAACGAAGCAGGCATGGAGCCCAAATGATCCTGCACTCATTCTGAGGAAAGGCTGCAGTTACAGAGCTCTTGTCCTTGATAATAGTGAAAAAGAAAGTGGTAGAGGTAACAACAAAATAAAGTCAAAGTGTGTTCTCTCCTCCAGAGTTTTCATCGTTTACCAACCTTGGCATCTTTCAGAGGCAAACTGCACCACTCTTACTTTATCTGGGACACTTTCCTGTGTCAGTGTTTACATCAAGTGAAAAAACCACAGTGATTATGTGTGTGTGTGTGTGTGTGTGTGTGTGTGTGTGCGTGTGCATGCGCGCACACCCGCGTGCATACACGCATGTGCTTGCCACTGTAGGCAACTCCAAGGTTAGCTATGAGAGAATTTAGTGCGATGACTGGGGTGCAGACTAAATTTTGCAATTCCAATTTCAATTCTGCCATCTGTTAGACCTATGATACTCTACCTTTAACTTAACTTTCCAAATCTTATTTTATTATATAAAAATAGAAAAAAATACATGACATTATTACATTTAAGGAAATTGACACACTCTGTACCCATAGAGTTCCTAGAACTTCATTGTGTGCAATAAATCATGGTTGCCTGGTATTATTATATTGCTGATTCTATTATTATTAGATTTTGATGATCCTCCACTCCAAAATATATTTTGCCAACTTGGTTTAGAACTTTTATAAAATCATTGAAGAAAGTTTTGAGTTCATTCCTTTTACATCAATCAAGAATTTCAAGATGTGAGTTTATTCCTTTTTTTCACCACTTTTGCTTGAGTGATATTATTGATACATAAAAAAGTATTCTTCAGTAGTACTTTTATAATTTTATGTTTTGAAATAACATGATAAGGACATGTGGCAAGTTTCAATGACTTAATCATTGACGTGATATTTGCATATATATAAATAATATACATACAAATACATGAGTACATTGCACGTGTATGAGAGATAGATGGACTATACTTGGAATAATTTGCTAACATCAAAATCTGATTCCTCCTCCATAAACCTCAATTAATTCTTTACTTGTGTGCTGCATCCAGTGAGGATGGTCAGAGAGTGGGAAGAGCCAGACCTTGAGAAAATGCTTCTACGCTATCTTGACAGTTCTGTATTTCTCAGACTATCTCCTATCAGGATCAGCTGGAAAGCCTAATTAAACTAAACCCAGATCTAAGTCATAAAAGACTTGTGGAACATTGATTTGTCACTTAATATAAGCCACAGGGCCCAGGATTGATGCCCAGAGTGTGAAAGTGGTGTTCTTGGCGGTAGATCACCCAGGTATGACTCATGTGGTGTTACAGGCTCAGTTTCAGGTTAGGTGCCTCCTGTGGTTCATAAATTCCAGGATATAATTTTTTTAAACCATGTACAATTTGGTCTATTGTTGGATTCAAGTGAGTCAAACTGGAATGAGATCATTCATTAAATCAAGGAATTTAAAATTGCCTTTCCTGAAAATACTCAGAAAACATTACATCCATTTGTTTCTTCACTCATTCATCTTATGAACATTGATTGCAGATCTCTGCTCTGCTAGAGGTTGAGAGTGTTCACAGAGCACGTAGTCCACTGGGGGTAGAAGAGCTTATGTTCTTAATAGTATCCACTTTTAAAGAGATGCCAAATTATTCATTTAATCCTCAGCAAAACTGAGGTTTTATTATTTTCATTTTATGACTAAAGAAAAAAGGTCTTGGAAACGTTATGTAACTATACCTGGTCTCACAATTGATAAATGATAAAAATATGTCATCTTATCCATTTTGTACTGTCTCCTAAGAAAATAGAAAATCAAACACACACAGAGAGATGCACAAATAGATGGATTTTATTAAAGAAATAATGCATAATGTATTAGCTTGGCATGAATCTTCGTTGTCACTGTTTAGCAGGGTAGTTGAAGCCATCCTCTATTCCTGAAAGTGACTTGTGATTTGATGCTTGCTTAGAAAACTTCACTATAAGATTGAAGGGTTAGGCGATTTCCTCCTTTTACAGGCACAAGAAATGAGCAACAGATGTTAATTTGAAACTCTATTTTTCTTTATAGCCATGCCAATTTTTAAGACATTAATTTATGCTTTTTAGTTTTTTGATAGTGTGTTTTACATAATTGATTATGCAAGCAAGTACAGATACATAAAATCAAAGAGCATATGTGACTTAATATACAGCATGTGATGTTTTGCATCATGTGCCTCGTAGTTGATCAGACTGTTGTGTGTCAAAGGTGATGTTCAGATCTTCAAAGAGAAAGGAAGGAGATAATGTAGGTCTGCAATTTTGCATTGAAAAGCAACTCAAGACAGGGTTCTCATTCTGTCGACGTATGTATATCACAACTAAATTTAGACATGGGAAATAAACACTGAAACTTCAGTACATGCCTCGGGTATAGACTTGCTTAAAAATTCTTTAATAAAACATACATTCTGAGTCAACTTTATGATAAACAAGGAAGAATTACAAGAGAATAATTTTTTAAATACCCCAAAGACGAGAGTTAAAGATGAAAAAAATATAGGCAAAACACCATAGAATATCTTAAACCTATACAAAAGGCACATGTTACTTTTAATAATATAATCAAAGTATAGAAGCTAGAAACATTTTTTTAAATATTTTTTAGTTGTAGTTGGACATAATAACTTTATCTTATTTATTTATTTTTTATGTGATGCTGAGGATCAAACCCAGGGCCTCGCACGTGCTTGGCGAGTGCTCTACCGCTGAGCCACAACCTCATCCCTAGCAGCTAAAAACGTTTTACTTATAATCTTTAATTCTCATAATTTCTCAAGCAAGAAACAAGGTATATGATTTACATACATCATCCAAGTGATACTGAAGGCCCAGATCAAATTTAGTTCAATAGCATTGAAAATTCTTTCTACTTGCTTTGGTCTTGCACACTTATATTATCTGTTCTAATATCTTCATTCTGACCTGTATTTCAGATTCAGAGGGGTGGAAAACATTTACTCCTGACTCATTCTCCTAGTGTTGAATCTAAACTTTTCAAAGTTGAATAAATGGTATTTATAATAATGAAGTAACATGAGTTATATGACTGTAACTTTTTAACATTAAGCATAAAAATACTGTTATGTTGGACCACCTATACAAATTTCCAAAATAGAAATTATTGTATACAACATACATAGGGCAATCCACAATCATTCAATGAAAAACTTTTGTTTTTCTGTGTGATAATCACTAGAAAGGTTTGTGATTTGACACTAAGTAGTGAAGCAATTTTATTAGTGATCATGTTAACAAATACAGGGGATTATAACCTACTCGCTCTATGTCAATTTCAAAAGGTTTACTGAGGGCTAAGACTGTAGTCTACACTTTGCAACGTTGCCCCTTCCTTCCAAAATACAGCTGGAAAAATATCAGAAATGTAATTCACTAAAATTGCGGGGGATTTCTCAAAATAAATTGTGAGTTTTAGGTTGACTCACAAGACTGACATGACAAAAGTAACTATGGCAGCGTTATTAAAAAGGGGGAGGGACCTGGTATGACACCTCGTATGGAGCAAATGTAAGCCAGGTAATCTACTTTGTTTCTTTAATTCCAAAATTACTTTTTTTCTTATAGAGATGGAATTATAACATGCACATTTCGCATACCCAAGTAATTTTTATATATGAATCGCTACAACAAATCTGAAACCTAAGTTTAATGAGCCAAACTTGATATGAAAAATATTGTACACATGTAAATCAATGCTCTTCGTTTTTTATACTCCTTTTAATAGTAACAATATCAATGTATTTTTGCCCATCATCTATCAAACTGTTCTAGTAAGTACTTATTTTAAGGTCAATTGACCATTTACGTAGTTGAAAGCATGTTTAGGGAAAACCATGATGATAAAGCAATAGTAGTTTGATCCAATAACTGTTTACTAGAGTGAAGATAAGTGGAAATTTGACAATTTTTGTGTTTAATTTATCCATTAATTTATCCATTCAAAATGACTTTTCCCACTTTAATAGGTCTAGGATACTATTTTCTTGACCTTTTTAGATTCTTATTAATCATAATAAAATGGCTATTTATTTATTAATCAACTGCATTTTTTATTTCATATATGATCATTCAGGGGTTATCTTTTTTTTTCCCCTGAAAAGGGCCAGATTGTAAATATTTTAAGCTTTGGGAGCCATATGATCTCTGTCTCAACTCTACTTCATAGGCAATATGCCAACAAATAAGCATGCTTCTGTGCCAAAAAATTTATTTATATACACTGCCATTTGCATTTCATGTAATTTCCATGTGTCACCAAACATTATTCCTTTGATTTCTTTTTTAGCTGTTTAAAAATGTAGGAAAAAATATATATTGCTCAAGGTCTGTCCAAAAACAGACAGTGAGCTGTGTCTGGCCTCTGGGTTTCAGTTTGCCAGCCCCTACTCACTGTCTTGAAGATAAGAGGAAAATAGCCACGGGACTTACTTGTTTATTTTTCTGTATGTTATATTAGTGAAGATTCAACCTCTTTGTCCACTAAAGGGAAGAGGAAGAACATTCTTAATGAGAGCAATAGTATCCCTGGCTGGCCTCCTGACTCCTTGTTCAGGGAGGGCACAGGTGCAACCTTCTCTCTCCTCCCAAGATTCCTGAGGTTGCTTTGGGTCACACACACACTTCTCCACTGCCTCAGTGCTTCACCAGTGCCATGCCTGGTCTTCTGGAGACAATTTTTGTGCACTGAAGAGAAAAGGTAGAGATTTCAGGTAGCTCTAACTTCATTTTTGTCCTGGGTACAGGTTTTACTTCCAGTACTGGAGATGATAATTTCTCGTGAAGTGGGCATCCAGGAGGAAGAAGTTGACACACACAGCCCAGGGGGGTTGATAGATCATCCCCCGCCCAGATCAACTGGAAATGAGAATAGATTATTTAATCTATTTTTGAGAAATATTCACAGTCTCAACACTTATCTCTGAACTTAATTCCAAAGTCAATAGGCACTGCTTAACATTGAATTTAGTCTCCTAAGTCCTTGATAAATCATTATTGTTCAAATACTAAGGGAGGCACAAAAATTAATAATTTGGGATATGCATATTCATATCCATTTTGTGCTCATGTCATTTTTAATGTTGCAGTTCTCTTAGTGCTTATTTCAGAGTAATATTTTGCTGTCTATGATTTAGATATTTTGGAAAATTGAGTATTTTCCATATATAGTGGAGATTTCTTATTGTATTGCATTGCTATTCATTTCTTTGAAGAAAATATATTCTTAATCTCAGGAAGCCCTTAATTTTCATTCTTAGAGGAAGTAATTATTGACATGAACTAAAGATTCCTCCTCATTCACACCAGCATTTCAGGAGCACCCATGAGGTTGCTACAGTATATGAAATATTCCCACTTCATATGGCTTTAGTTCACTGCCCCCCATACCATGTATAAAGTGTGATATATGTATGGATATGCATAATATATGTATACATGATGTACAATATATATACAAAATGTGCATGTGAAGTATACACAAATACAAATATTATGTCCATATTAACTATATTCCATAGTCTTATACTATATATAGAAAGTTCAGATACACATGACTTTTCAATGTAACCCAACTAGCAGGATCTCAATCAAGTTATTTAACTTTCCCCCTTATATAGTTTGCTTCTGTTTAAAAAATAAAAGACAGTATTAAAATGAATATTTTGAGAGAATATAGTCTTTTCACTTTATTTTTTAATATGTATATGTTTTAAAATATTGATTTATGGAAAAGCTACAAAGAGTCCTAAAAATTCCATTATGATCCATGCTCTCTGTTTCCCCTGTGGCTAAGGCCTTACCTCTCTATGGTTCACTCTGTTGTAACTAATGAATCAATATTCAAACATTAGAATCAGGTACAGTACACAAAACTCTAATTTCCCTAGTTTTTATCTAATGTAGTTTTTACTGCTCCTCAGTCCCTTCTAGAACAGCAGATATATTGCTTTTAGTCATGGGTTTTCTCTTTATACCCCCTAGGTTTTGATAGTTTCTCAGACTTTACTTCTTTGGAATGACTTTGACAGCATTAAGCTCTATTGGTCTGGTATTTTTGTAGAATGTCCCCTATTTTGAGTTTGTCTAGTACTTTTTCTCTTAATTAGAGTGAAGTTAGGGGTTGGTGGGGGGAAAGATAGGAAAAGTAAAGGATTGTCACTGTAACAAACATACATAATATCAATATGACTTCATCTGTTGATGGTGAACAATTGCTTTGCCTCTCTGGGCTACTGTAACAAAATGCTACAAACTGGGTAGTTTATAAACAATAAAAAGTTATTAGTCACAGTTCTGAGAAGTTCAAGATCAGAGTGCCACCATGGCTGTATTTGAGGGCCCTCTGGCAGGATGCAGGCTTTAACTTTTTGTACTCAAACACGGAAGGTAGAAAAGAGCTTCCTTGGGACTTCGGAAGGTCTCAGCTCTTAGTACCATCACCACAGAAGTGAGAATTGCAGCATGTGAACTTCTGGAAGGCAAAGCGTGTCGGCCACAGGACCAGGGTTTTCCACTATAAGGTTACTCCTCTCCCCTTTTCTGTACTGTACTCTTTAGAATGAAAGTGTTGTGTAGATCATGCAGCTGGTGGAGATTTTGGTTTTGCCTCCTTGGCAGGGAACTTCACTAGATTTTATTTTCATAAACTTATTTAAGAATATTATCTCTGCTGAATTACACTAATATAAAACTCTCATCTAGGAAATATGTATTCATAATTGAACAATCGTCTTATAATAATTTCCCAGTGTGTATTTACCCTCCCCTGTGTACAGTTTTCATCTTTTCATGGTATATAAAACAAATGCATTTGGATTAAAGATAAAAACATGACCACTTAGATAACTAACTAAAAGATTTTTTTAATGGCTTTAGTTTCAAATCAGTTGTAACTGTCTATCATTAAATTTCTTTCAACTGTAGAAAGAGATGGGATAGGAATTTACAGCTGTATTTCAATAAGATATAAAGAATTTTGTGATAAAAGAAAAAAAAACACAGAAGAGTGATGAAATCTTGTATGGGTAGCATTTGTAACACATTTTACATAATTGTTAAAGATATTTTATGTCCAAAATAATAAATGATAGTGTAACATCTTACAGTCACAGCAAAATATACTTAGACACATTTTAGGGGGATTTGATCCTGTTAATGGCCATAGCAGTAACATTAGAATTCAATATGGAGAATTTAAAAGAATATTTATATTTTGCATTGGTAATCTTCTAGTAATCTGTGTTTGAATTTTGTTCCTACCCCCTAACCCTCTTTCAAGTATTGGGCAATACTTTCTCATGGAATTTCAGTTTTGGTCAATGCTTTCTCATTAATGTTTTATGTGATCACCAAAAGAGGAGGGTTAAACAATATGGAGTAAGTCTGAAGGAAAAGAATTTTTTTTTTCATTGATGTTTTAGACCATTCTACCACTTGTATGGACATATGAGTATTTTAAAGAAAGGAAAAGTGTAAAAAATATGAAAATTCACATTTTTATAATTCTTTATTCTGACACTTCTAGTCCTTAGATATTAAAATGTTTTATTTCTCTACATAAATTTAAACATCTATATAACAAATTTCTAATTGACAAAACATGAATTTACTATAGATAATACAATGAAATATTCTAATAACTGTGAAATACATTGTTGACACAGTTGTCAAAGCAGCCCTGGAAAATTAGTTTATAGTCACCCATCCTGACTCACACCACAAAAATATTAAAGAAAATTAAGTAATATATAGTGTAATGTTTGTGTGAAAAAATAAATAAAATACAAATGGGGGGATGCTGTAAGGAATATTTGCCTTAAAGAAATTTGGAGATTTTCCAATTATGTTGAAATGTGCAAAACACAAGACTTTATTAAGAATAAGATTATTGGGAGAATTTTTTTGATAGGCAAAAAAATTGTTCAATGATGGTAGGTTTTTTCCAATTAATAATTTTATGAGAGGTTAGAACTTTGTTATGCATGTTGAACTTCTAAAATGGACGAGATTAAGGTCTTGCCTTTGGGAATTCTTTGTTATAAATTCCATTATGACAGTTTATAGTCATTCAATAAATTTTTCTTATATTTCCACCTAAAGAGAGTTACTGTATTTTTATTCCATGGGTCATGATATTAGAAAACATCACAGGTCTTTCAAATAATCTTTGAGCTGCTTTGTCAATCTCCTGTTGGAACACAAAACAGTTCATTATATTAACTCAACAAACACCTATCATTTTAGGTAAATATGAATGTCCATGGCCAAGGTCTTAAGCTAGGAACCAGAGGATATTAAAAGGCATATACATGGCCCATCCTTCTAAGGCATTTTGTATCAAGTTAGGCACATTATAACATTTATTTAAGAATATCATCTTTTGGTTCCTTGACTCAGATCAGCACTTTTATTCACAATAAAACTATAAATACATTTGCATTAAACCACCTGGAAATGGCAATATAGACCATAACAACTATTATAATTTTAAAATAATTTTCAAGAGATGGAGCATGCTGTACTAGAAAGAATATCAACCTTGGAGTCAGACAGCTGGGAGTCACTTAATAATTGTGACATTGACCTAGTTCCTTAAACTTCTGACACTCAGCTTTGTAATTGTTGTGCATAGATAAATCTTAGCTTTCAATGAAGTGTGGAGGAGGTAGCACCACATAGAGTTCTTTGCAGAGAGGGCAGACAGACATGTCAAGCTACCAGGCTTTTTCCAGTAATAAGAAAATGTAGGCAAATGCTGTACTGTTTTTAAGTGAAATGGACTTCATTATCACTTTAAACTTCAAGCCAGCTTCTGAAAGAGAGGTATTGCAAACTAAGTTGTTCAGTTAATGAATCCAGAAGCTGAGTGAATAATAGAAATTTGGCAAGTCCAGAATTTGAATCTCTATTTTCTGGCTTTAGGTCCTGCCCTCTCCCTAAAGGCTTAGGATTGGTGATAATTCTATGAGTTTTGTTCAAACCAAATAACCCCTGCCTGACTTTGGACAAGATAGGCAACTTCTTGAAGTCTTAGCTTCCTCATTCATGCATTAAAGACATTGTACCAACTTATCTTCCCAGTCCTGTCCATTACCTGTACACATTGAGAGGCCGCATGGTGTGGTTAAAGGAACAGGTGCTAGAAATGAACTCTTTTGTTCAAATCCTGACTTCCAATCATTGGCTCTATTACTTTGGGTAAAATTCCAAAATATAAGTGTCGTTTTATCGTCACTATTTGGGCTACCAAATAGTATTTATTTCAGAGCATCTTTCTTGTGAGGAATAAATGAAATAATCCATGCAAAGTACTTAGAATGAGATCTGATATAGATTAAATATTAGGTATTTGCTTTTCTGTAACATCAAGTTCAGTAACTTCAAGTGATCTACTTTTACTCTGCAAATCATAAGAAGTAGATTTGCTTAAACAATTAAATTCAAGCTTCTCCATCCTAGCTGGGCTCATGGGCCAGTCTCATTGCCTTTTGCTTGGGACAGAATCTATTCCAATGAAAGTTACTAACACACATTGTACCACTCATACCTGGGATTAGTGTTTACCTGTCTATGTGCACATACCAAAGCATAATCCACCCTGAACTTTCTCCCGCTAACCCAATTGACCTGATGAATCTTTTCCTGTTTCTGGAACTAATCAGGATCTATGTCCATGTAAAGATCAATGATTCTAACTCAACATTCTCTGAAGTATCAAAAACTTCTTTACAGACGAATTATTGAAGCATTTATATTCCAAACATAAGGTGCACACTGAAAGTCATTTCAGGAGGAAGAAATATTTAAAATATTTATTGTACTACATGCTATTTATAAACAATTCTAAGGTTTTAAAATTTATTTCAAGAATGAAAATGTTCATTAACATCTTTGCAACATATCACATTTATTTTAAATCTCAATGAAAAATAATTCCAACAATTAAATTTATATTTATTACAACCAATAACACAATGGAGCTAACGTGAAAGTAAAAGGCAAAGATCTAGCAAATTGTTTAAAAAGATAAACATTTTTAAAGTTTTATTTCCATATTGGGAAAATATGTATGCCTGAATAATTATTAAATAATATCATGATTTTACCAGTTTCAAAACAAAGATTTTTAATGGTTTCCATGGCTTCATTTTGCTTTGTAAGAATTAATGTATTTTCCATTCATTCTGAGAGTTTTTAAAGGAGGTGTAGAAACAGCTGACATTTTTCTAAATGACAACTAACAGTGCAAAATATGCTTCCATTCCATGTTTTCTTCAGTATTCACTCTTTCTTTTCTGCTAGGTGGCTTGCATGCAGTGGTTTCATGGAGACCATACAATGCTTGAGATGATTGAGAAAAAGCGTTGCTTGTGCAAGGAAATAAAGGCTAGACAGAAAACGGAAAAGGGCCTTTGCAAACAGGATAGTATGCCTATCCTACCCAGCTGGAAGAAGAGCACAGGTGCAAAGAAGTGCAGCCCTCCGCCGTATTCTAAACAGCAAACGGTATTCTGGGACACTGCCATCTGAGCGTGGCGAGGATGGCGGCAGCTCCTGGTTACTTACTACCCAGAGAGAGGTCGACTCGGTCACATGAAACATATTTTCTCTGTTGGAGTGGAATGCCACAGGAAGCTGTGCTTACTTGTGGCACATACAAGATAAAATGTATATGTCTTTGCAATTAAGGCACATTATTTATCCCGGATTATTTTGAATCCAGAAGATATTAAATTGTAAATATTTTACTAATTTATGGGTGACACCTGAAATAATACACACTATACATATATATATATAAATACAGAAATATCAAGTTTACTATATGATATAATTTCGGTATTAACTGGTTTGTTATCTCTTTTATATGTAACCCCTTGATGCCTTTTACTATTAATTTTTGCATTTAAAATGTTTTTTTTTCTCTCCTGCCCACATTTGGCTTGTGTACAGTAACTCACAGCTACACATCATATCCAACCCCATAATATAGGATCTGGTGCTAGTAATGTAAAAATTGAATATCATATTTGTGAAGAGCATCTGCTGCTTTTTAAGTTTCTCAAGGTTTGACAGGAAACGAATGCAAATGTGATGTTAATTTAGACATCCACATTACATTGACATCAATATTTTTCCTTCATGAGAATTTCTCTTCAGTATCCTCTTCTTCATAATAAAAAAATGGTTAGACTCCAGAGAAGGTTCTTAGGATATATTTGGACATCCCAGCTGGAAACATTTCCTTCACAAATGACTTTAGGGACATGTGTCCTTGCATCATGGATCTGATTGGAGGAGACCAGGGTTCACTGTGACAATGGAAGGAATAAGGAGTCAGATGCTGGTGAGGGTGACTGCTGTGGAGCACATGAGGCCGTTGACATTGTGGCCATGCCATCAGTAACCTTTCATGTGCATGATTGTTTCCTTTAGAAAAAGAAACAAACATTCAACTAGACTAGTTTACATATCTACGTACACTAAATGCCAATCTTTCTCAAATTTTAATCCCATTAATGAAAAAGTATTTCTTGCTTTTTTTAAAAACTAATTATCCAATTTTGGAGTCATAATCCATACATGACCATCACACCCATTCTGACCAATTATGACTCCATGACCAAAGAGTGATGATCACTTCTTTATTTTGTTTCAAGGAAGAAACAGGAAATGCAGGGGATAGAGGATAAGATGGATTCGATTTTATGTGGTGATGAAATTTAAGTTTTTTTAAAAAAATCATATATATCTTTTAAAAGTAATTTGTTAGTTGAATATAAATGTTGCCACGGATAAATAAAAAAGGAAAGTATCACATATATTTTGTATATTTAAATTACTATTTATGCTTCCTAAAATTGACAGTATGTGGTTCTTCGTTAACAATCAATTTAGTATTATATTTCTGAGAGAAAAAGTGTGTGTTTGAAGTTATTGTCACAGTAGTTTTCCATGTAAGGGTATTGACAGCAATAGTACCATGCTGCTCAATAAAACCAAATATAACAGGAGTTGGGGAATTTTTGTAATCTATATTGACAGAAACTTAGTAATGCTTTATTGGTAACAGTTTCTTTCAAGAGCCTTTGAAATGCTATAACATAATTTTTTAGAGTTTTATAATTAATGTATATTTTGATGTCCAATTAGAATTCTGAAAGAATAAAGGAAAAGGTAAGTGGGAGCAAGTGTGTATTTATGTGTGTGTGTGTGTGTGCACGCATGCGTGCAAAAGAATTGTGTGCATACAATTCTTACTGAAGATTTAGGTTTTGCTTGTATAAGTGAGGTGTTGAAAAAAGCAGAATCACAAATACAGGATATCTCAGAAAGGTCATAAGTAGCTTAAATGAATCCTGCTTCCATGTTTCATCAGCTATAGATTGTATTTCAATCCCAATAATCAATGGATCACAAATTTATGAATAATGAAAATATGTAAGATAAAATAATAATTGGATACAATGTGTTTATGTTATCTTCATTTAAATGATCATGACTACACATATACAACCCAATCAGTCAAATATAAGACATCAATTTTTAGTTTCTTTATGATCTATATATTTAGGCTTAGTATGTTAAAGATTATTCTTCCTTCAAAATTTATATTTAGGTAACACCTTCCTATTAGGAGATTCAGGTGTATTTCTCAGATGCTGATCTTGCTCATATCTCTCTGAATTAGGCAGAAAATATTTTTAAATGCCATTCCCTTTTCAAGAAGCATATACTTGTCAAGAATGACTCATGTTGAACTCAGCCCTTCCCATTTGTTCCATCCAACATATGCTATGGCAAGATTTCATGCACTTCTCTTTCAAAAGTTCTTTTCTGAGGAGGTTTGATAATTTGACCTTAGAGAAACACTACCATTTATTTCTCTAGATGTTTCCCTACATGGGAAGAAACTGAAATATCTGGAAAAGTGACCTCATTTAGATTTAAATCCAGAACTGTTACTCTGTGCCTATACAATATAGAGTTGCCCATGGTGGCAAGAGCCATTGTCTAATCAATTTCCTCAGTTCATGGTATTTCTCTATATGAAGAAATGGGGGCCATTAGCATAGAGAGAAAGGTCAGCTGACTCTCTGGCAGTACTAAATCAGGACACCTCCATGCGTGAATCTGGTCAGAAGATAACCTGCAGGCAGTACACTATGCCATGATAAAGCTCATATTTTCAGCAGTGCCAAAGAACAAATCATATCATGGCACAGTTATCAGGTTGAAAGAGCTCAGATCTATAAAAACGATCTTTTTTAACAGCAAATTCTATAGAAATAGAATTTTATTGGCTGTCAGCAAGATGCTTTTATTTGTGAAATACTTCTTAGCAGAGAAGAAACAAATTTCTTTAAAAATGATGGAAGGGAAAAATGAAATACTGCGTTTTTTCCCAGAGAAGCCTAAGTCACCTGTGGTATTACAGTGGTCCCTCACGAAGACACTGCCAACATTTTCCCCTCAGTTGTGCTAATGAAGCAAATTTCGAGTGAAAAGTGATGGACTTGCATTAATAAAGGTTCATGTTCACCCATATTAAATAATCGACAGAGTAGAACACAACACCAAGAGACTAAAATCCCTATTTGTTATATATGTATATACACGCTTTCAAATGCACAGTGATTGAATACAATTAGACACAACTTCACTTTTGAAAATAGTGACTCTGTTTCAAAATAGTGAACGATTTTTTTGATTGCTTCTAGAAACAGAAATTGTTTTTTCTTACTCGATTTTGACATAGGTGTGGGTCTTCTTGACATAAAGTATTTGGTTTGATTTTTTTGACCGAGTTGTTTAGTAATCAAATCAGTCAAACCTAAATAACCTTACTAGGTTATTGTTCTAACTAACTGAGACACCAAAACAATGTGTGTACAAATTACAATTTCATATCACCTACATGGTACAGCAAGTCAGTAGAGTTTGTAAAATGACTATGCTTATATGAGAAATCAAGAAATGATTTAAATAGTATGCTATTCTGAGATGAAGGGTAACTCATACTAGGAGTAGAGTACAGGTAGACTAGCATCACAATGCATTGTGTCATGAACTTAAGTGGAAATAAAAGAAAAACTGTACCTGTAGTGTTGACATGATCTCACTACATCTTCCTTCTATGGGAGAATAGAGAGTTAATTGAAAAATGTGGACAATTTGCTATTAACCCATTATTTCTTTAGCTGTTCCTTATTGAGCAACTTATTAATCATTTTTTGAAAAGTTTCTCAAGCACTTGGAATTAAACATGGAAAAAGATGTGATCCTTGCCTTCAAGGAGGTAAATTATGCAATCACTAATGTTTTCAAAATAAAGCCAGTGTTTAGAAGATACACAATTTCATATGTTTAACAGCTTTTATGTGTTTATATAGCATTCTCATTTTCTTCAGCTCAAGTGTACAGTCAAAATACTAAAACATACTAAATTTAATGTCTAAGTATAAAACATGTTTATGTGTAAGCCTCTGTATGTACACGTACAATATATACTACTGTCTATGTAAATCAATGAAAGGATGACACATTTTGCCATGTTAAACTTGAACATTATGACTTGGGGTTAGGATGATTTAAAACCCTTTGATATTTGGGTCAATTTCACTGTAGCAAAATATATATATAGTTTGGAAAAAAATAATTGATTATATTTCTCTTTAAATCTTGTAAAGTTTCAAATTTAAGGGGAAACAACTTTAAAGAATCTTTGCATTAATCACAACCAAACATGTGAAAATCCTTCAAAGGATTAGTTGTTCCCAAATACAACTGGGTTTGCCCACCCTAAAAGCATCTATATTTACACATGTACACCTCCATAGAGAATACATACTGTATATAAATAATATATATGGAAATGTTTAGTAATGCACTTCTTTTGTTTGGAACTCCTTAACATTTATAGCGTAGCAATTTGTGTAAAGTGCACTGTGATTATTAAAAAAAAAAAGCACAGTAAAGTCACAGGTCTTGTTATCTTGCACTGAAGACGTGTTTACGTATTTAGCAATTGTATGTTTACTTTATTGCTCTTTTCAAACAATTGAAACAAATAACTATGAACAATGGTATAAAATAATATGTTTTTTAGTGGCTAATGGCACTACATTTTTTAAAGACAGGGTTTTTAAAGAAAACCATTTAACATCCATTCCAATATAACATGTTTACCATATCTAAGAATCTGAATGTCATATCACATTTTTCATAACTCATTAGAAATGTCAGGTATGTGCCTGAAAAAATGTGCAAATAAGCATTAGATAACAGATTTCTCTACTTGTGTGTTACTTAGCCATTTATATATACATAATAATATAAACACTGATGTTTTAATGTCTCTTAATTTTTGTACTTGATTTTTTTAGGTAACATGTAATTATAAATGTACTTTGATACTACTGAAGTAACCAGATGTTGTTTGAAAACAAATTGATTTCTTTAGTGCATTGACAATATTTTACAATACTTTTGTGCTTATTTATTTGTGCTCCCGTGTAATTATAATAAAAGCAATAGTTTAAATTAGTTAACTGTCATTCCTTGTATTTATTCATCAAGAAACAAGATCAATATGAGCTCTTTAAAAAAAAACACACTAATATTTCTACTTCTACAGTTGTCTATGAGATTTTAAATATTGTGGAAGATTGTGACAGTGAACAATGAGGTCTAAAGCTCAGATGGTCCTTAATCACCATTTACTTGGCTTCTGTTTCCAGATGCCCCACTGAATAAGAGAAATCTTGACATCTTTCTTCCCATGCACCTAATTGCAGCTAACTGATTCAAAGTGTGTCTCAGGGTGCTCCAGGAATTAGAGAATAAAATTCCTTCAGCCCAGACCTGTGCATGCCCCACAAAGTATTTATTGGAAGGGCATTTAACTTGTGTATTTATTTAATCATAGCTCTAGAATCCACTCAGGTTAAACAAGGAGGACTTCAGTACTTACTTTTGCTAGGGTATCAATGAATAAAATGTTATTGAGGATCTGAAGTGTGAGACAAGATTCTGAAACTTGATGAATTTATTAAAAAAGTACATCTGTAAGAATGTAGTAACCTGAAATCGTCTCTAATGGCTGTTTTATCAAACGTTTAGGTCTTCTTCCATACGTCCACTCTTAGTGTCATTAATATATTTGCACAATACCTCACTAGTTATTTTTCACATTCATTTAAAAAAAAGGAATCTGATTTATTTTCATAGTTTAGTCTCATTCCCCTAGCTACTCAAGTAAATGTTCATGGCATCATTCTACCTCTTGGTTGAACAAGAAATAACCTGTCACCCCACCACACCACTAAGCTTCCATGCAATTCACCCATGACAGGAAGTACCTCCATAAATTGAAGTGTTAATCTCTTCCATTTTGCTAATCCCAATTAAACCTCTTTTTTTCCCAGTTTTGTTATCTCTGACACTACTTAAATTAGGTTAACACCAAGATGGATTACCGATAAAACAATATCCATCCTCCTATGGCAATTGGTGTTTTTGAAGATTCTTATTAATACGTATGAGTAAATGTCAGGCAATGTAACAGATTATGAGAGTAAAAGGACATTTTAAAGACAACTTTGCATAACATTGCCTCACATTATGTCCTCTAGAGTAGTTTTTCTCACACTTTGCTTCTTAGAAAAACCACAAGGATAATTCTTAAAGACATCCAATCTGCAGAAGGCATCCAGAAGTATAAAACATAGGCATCTATAGATTATAAAATTACCCAAGTAATTCCAATATGCAGCCAATTTGAGAATTCTATAGCAGTGCCTCTCAAAGTTTAGCACACATGTTTATCATATTTTGATTAATGAAGACTGAGTGTGGCATCTGTAGAAAGGTCTCAGGAGCTGTTGATGCCAACTGTCCATAGACACCCTTTGAACATTGAACCCTAGGCAACTCACTTCTACACCTATGTTTAGGGAGCACACTCTAGAGTACTGCTACTCAAAGTGCATGGTATTCTCCTGGGACTTGTAGAAGTGTAAAACCTTAAGCTCCATCCCAGATGGATTTTGGGCCTGAAGCTCATAAGTCTTCTTCAGCAAGCTATCCAGACGATTCTCTATCCAGATAATTCTTAATGACCAGCAAAATTTGAGAACATTGCCTTAGACCAATATAATTTTCCATCATTGTAGCATATTACATACATCCTGAGAGATTTTTATTTAATACTGATGTGGGTCCCACTCAAAGATTCTGATTTTATCAGCCTGGGGTCAGGGCTAAACAACTTTTCCTTCCATTTCAACTCCTCCTATCTTTGCTAGAACCTCCCTGCTACCAGCAGCAGCAGAAGGGGATTAGAATAGGAAATTGATGTTGAGAAAGCTCAATGAGAGAATCAATTCTGATCATATATTAGAAATCCTGTCACTTCTCCCAGAAATAACATTGCAGCCACAGAGCAAAATCCGAGAATTCATCTTTTCATATTCCTCCTCATCAAAATAACATACAGTACCTCATGGCATAGAGTGCCATAGAGTTGGGCACAGTTAAGCATACCTGTAATCCCAGTGACTCGGGAGGCTGAGGCAGGAGGATAATAAGTTCGAGACCAGCCTCAACATCTTACCTTCCTTCTTACCTTCCAACTGACCTTCCAAAGTACTGAGAACCTGTCTTATAATAAAAAAATAAAAGGGAGAAGGAATATGAATGTGGCCTGGTGATTAAGTACACCTGAGTTCAATCTCCACTACCAAAGACAAAAAAAAAAAAAAAAACTATTAAGGAAGAAATTTCCAGTTTTTTATTAAATCAGTTCCCTGTGATTGGTCATCCATCTGCCATTTGAGAAGAAAAATATTTCATAAAAAAAAGTTTACTATTAAAAAAATTCCCTAAATGTTGTAAAGAAATTAATATCAAGTGTTCTTTACTGTCACTAATAGGATTCTGTCAGATTTCCCACCAGTTGGAATTGATGCATAATTTTCAAACAGTCCTTTCCATCCTCAATTCTTAGGTATTGTGTTTGAGTTTCCATTACAATGCCATCTGTCTTATAATAGCTATCTCTTTGGGGATTTGTCTTCTCTGATACATTATAAGTTCCAGAAAGGGGAGCTTAGACTTGTTCTTTTGTAAACCTTGTATTCCCTAAAGTACCTGGCCAATTGCTCTGTACATAAAAGTGCTAGAACAATGTTCATTGACTTAACTTATATATTTATTCAACAAATATTCACTCAGGTTCCCCTATATAGCAAACACAGTTCTAGGCAGTAACATCACAAAGCCACAGTACTTGTAAAATTTAATCTCTTATTGATTTATACATTCCTTTGAAGTTATAACTTCTACTTCTCTCTTTATTTACATAAAACAAATATGATATGAGAGTGATACTTTGTATTTTATATCTCAAATTGCTATATATATGTGTGTAAGTATTTAGGCAGATTGATCTGTCCATATTATCTAAACCTCATTTTATTATCAAAAGAAATTAAGGCACTTTGTATTATTGCATAAAATATAGCATATGCATAAATGTATTAGAAATGTGTGAAAGCTTTATCAATAATAAAAAAGAAAATTAGGGCATGAGATAAAGCCAACCAGGAGTGATGTTAGTTCACAAAATGCATATGATAATAACTGAAATAATTAATAATTATGAGTATCATCTATCACAATAAAATATCAATAATAATAATGATAACACCTACTGCAATTTATGGTTTAGTGTGTTCAAGACACTGAACTATGTTTTTAAAATTTATGTTTTTTATTTCTTAACTCTATAATTACTTTCATTTTCTGAATAAAGAAGCTAAAATTTAGAAAACATACACATATATTATAGTAGTTATCTGTTGTATGGAAATTCAAAAAAGGTAAAATTATAAAATTTAATCTCTAGTTGATTTATATATTCCTTTGAAGTTATAACTTCTACTTCTCTCTTTATTTACATAAAACAAATATGATATGAGAATTTAAAAAATTTTATTTTTTTTTTTAAATGCAAGTTAGACTCTCATTTAAATTAATTTTGTCTGTTTGTTATTCATCATCTGGAGAGAATGAAAGGCATTTCCATTACTATCAGCTCCCTGTGGCCAGAACAGAACAAACCCAGCCAACCAACACGACCATCTTCATCAACAGAAAGTCGGGGTTTTCCATGAAACGCAATGAAGTTCACAGGTACATGGCTCAGAGTACATGATCTTAGGTTTGTGAAAATCTTTGTCCTTTTGTCAAAATTAGAGAGTATTCAGAAGGCTGAAAGCAACTGCTCTGACACAGAGATTCTACACGGCATCTGCCCCAGGAGACTTTCTTGCCCACTCTCCTCATTCTCTGGGATTTGGTAATTCACACATGTGGACATATTGTTTCCTTAGCAAACACACACTGTGGTCTTACAATGGAAAGATTCTGAGGGAAATGATACAGACCCCTGAGACCAATTTGGAGGTTGTAAGATATCTCTGGTTTCCAACCTCTCAAAATGGTCTGCTTGCCTGAGGATTCTTTAGACTTTTTCTGAGACTAGCATTCAAATGTTTGTCTTACCCTGAAGGATTCTTGACTTCTCATGGAGCACCATATTGCATCCAGGTTCCAAAGTCCCACCAGGTTACAGAAAGTCATCAACCCAGTATTTGTATTTAAGTCTGAGAGATCAACATCATACACCAGTGATCTCAAATACAAGTGACTATATGTACTACGTAAGAGACACTTGCCAACGAGCAAGGTAGAACTTGAAAGAAAAAAAAGAAAAAACCAAGGAGGATGAACAAAACCATGGTATCCTGTAGCATGAACTTGGACCTGAGGGCAGGGAGTTTTCTGAGCAAAGATACAAGGGTAGGAATATTATTAAGAGGCTAAAAAAAAATAAGATTAGAGATACTTAGTTTTGGGAAAACGCATATTTCATCTTGAAGATTACCAAGTACAATCAGTGAAAGAGGTTTATCTCATTTTTATTTGAATGTGAGGCTTTCTTCAAATTAATGTTAGAATCCCATATACAAGGCCAGCAAGGAATTTGGTCAGAGCACTTTAGAAAGCAAGACGGAAAGTCAAGGCATAAAAGTAAAAAAAATTGGTATAAAGAAGCAAGGAAATAGGCAGAAAACCACGAAATCACCAAACACTGATGAAAAGTCGCAACATGAATAAAAATGAATTAAAAAATAGTGAAGAACAAAAAGGATCTTTGATGTAGTTAGATTGGGTACCAGTAAAAGGGGTTAAGGTAAAGCTAATGGGGCTTAAGTTTTATGCCACATATATCACAGCTTCTCTAAGAGGCTACACAGGACCTGGAAAAGTGTTCATATGGTCATGATTTTATAAATTTGTAAAAGTAGGCTCTATCTTGCCTACAGTCAGATCAGAGTGATCTCCTCCAATTGACCTTCCACCTTACTTTGCTTGCTTTGAGGTCAGTGGAATGGCTGTGAGACTTTTGGATATCAAACTAAGAACGTTGGATACACACTTACATTAGGCTAATGGGCTATTTTCCTGTGGTCTGCAGATCATAATTTTGTACATTTTTGGACTTGCTTTCATAGATATTCATAGTTATCCAAAGAATATGATTTCTATACAACTAAAACTGGGAAAATGCTAAAAAAAATAAGAATGCATAAAATATTAACTACTTCAGCTCCTTGCCCTTTTGTTGTTCTTCAAACAAAAGGAAAAAGGCAATAAAGTATAGTTAAGAGACTGTAGCCACACTAACGACAATTTTGGAGGAATATGATTTAGATTTCTAACAAACACTGAGATCCAAAATCTATATTGAGCATGCTTTCTTCATCACTAAAGCTTTCCAAATCCTGGTATACCATATCCTTTAGAATACAGCAGTTGTGATATTTTTATAAAAATTGATGAAATTAAGCTATTTGGAAACTTAGGCACATATGTACACACAGAAATGTGTAGATAAGAAAGAGTTAGATACAATAAAAAAAAATCAATTTATACCCTCTCAGCTCCAAAACTTGACTTTCCTTGCCTTCTGTATGAAAATAAAGTTGGGACCATCCATATTTGTTTCTTGGTGGCTGAGATGATGCTAAGCTTTGTCAGCAGAGGGTGATGGAGAGGTGAGAGTCTGCAGCAGCGTCCCTCAATATTTTTCCACCTACTTTTTCCTCCTATTGTGCAGTACCAGTAAGATACACATGGACCATCTGGTAGTGCTCACCTCCCAAGAGTTTCAGTGGTACCCCAGAGGGATATTTCCTGGTTACCCAGGGACTATGGACCAGATTTGACCAAGAGAAACCCAGAAAACTCCTCTGTCATCCATTGGGCCAAAGCCACATGTTCTCTAGTGAGATCTGAATGACAGAGCTAAGGAAAAGATTTGTGCCTTCTATTTGTTTCTTCTTTGGGTAACAACCCTCACCCCACAGTACCCATGAAGCCAGAATTAGACAGGCAGTCAGTATAGATAGGTAAATCAAGTTGGGTCTGAATGAGGAGGCCAACTCTGAGTGAGTCTCAGAACTTGGAGACTGTCCCCTGAGGGATTAAAATGTTAATTCCTTCAGAGCCCTTCCTCCACTCTTATCTAGAACCTGCCCCTGCTCCAACCTGTTGCCAAGGTAACCTGTCCAGGAACTTCCCATTCCTACAGGGAGCTATAAGGTTGTTGATGTGTCCTTGCCTACTCCAGCCTGCCCTTCCCCCTTCAGCCCACCTGTTTCCACCTTTGGGCCCTCTCAGGGAGCATTCCTGGGCCTAGCCACACATCCAGGAAGGAGAAAGATAAGGGGAAAAGGCAGGAGAACAAAGGAAGCCTAGGACATATAAAAAGGGCAGAACACCTGCTTCTTGGGATACCAGGATACCAGCTATGGCCCCCTCCTCCTGGGAGAAGTCTATGTCACCCCTTTTTATATAAACCCTGCTTTATATGCTTGCCTCGGTGTGCTTCTCTAATGTTCAAACTTCAACGTGTGGGGAACCGTTGGTATCACTTATAGGAATCTCTTTCGTGCTTAATAGATTTTCCATGATGCAGTTAATAATTCTTTACATTGAACTTTCCTTGTTCAAATTAACATGTGGTTTCTGTCTCCTTGTTTGTTGACTGATAGAACAATATTTCATTTTTTACTCTAAGTTTTTAATTTTTGTAAACACTTTTATGAAGGGTTACATAGTGCCCCAATAACATAAATGTACATTTTATGAATTTTATACTTGTCTTTTAAAATTGATGATTGCAAAGCATTTAAATTTATGGCTTTTCTTTTTTTTTTTTTTTTTTTTTTTGCAGTGTTGGGGATAGAACCTTGAGCATATTAGGCAATTGCTCTACCATTGAGCTATAACCCATCCCCTTTTTGAGCAAAAATTAATATTGGTCTGTTTTGGTTCCATTTAATTGCCAAATACATCAATAAATTCTAGCCTCATTTTATTGGGATACTCTTAATCTCTTGATGCTGAAAGAAAATACTTATTTGAAATTACATAATCTCTCCAGTTTTATTCTCCTGGATTTCATTATTTTGGTTAATATTAAATTTAATGCTTTTGATGTTTTAAACAACTGAACAGAAGTAGCACAATTTGATCCTGAAGTGGAAAAGCAACTTTATGAATTTTTTTTGAAAGTGAAAAGAGGAAAAGATAAAGACATGGGAAATTTTGTTGGGGATAAGGTAAGAGTCGGGGGTAGTTCATTTCCCAAGGCCTTAATTTTTCCCAAATAGAAAAATGACATCTGCTTTAATAAAATATAGGAGGCTTGGTGAGAATGAGCAAAATGATCAGGCAGATGGCCACATTATACATGTTTTCAAGTCCTCCTGAGCACTCTGTTTATGCAAAGATGCTCCTCCATAACATTCCTCAGGCCCCCGGGTGGAGAGAGAGAGGAGGCAGATCCTGGAACTGGTCCAATTGCACTGATATTATCATGGCAAAAACTTGAATCTAGACCTGAGAAAGAGGAGAGACTAATCATTTATCAGCAAAATTCATTTTTCTCTTCTGGGTAAGTATACCACTAATTTATATTTCCTGAGTCACAATGGGGTGTGGCCCTTGATTTAATTTAAAACATGCAGAGAGAAGATAAGCATCTATGCAAGATTTGGTCTATACAAACATCTTAGGCCCCTTGGTGACTCCACCTCTTCTGGCTCACTGGGTGGACTTCCCTACCTCACACCCTCCACAGTCAGGATGCCAAATGCTAATGATGCTCTCAGTGCCCTCTACTATTTTCTGAATCAGAGCAAAAACTGATTTATCCTTTTTTTACTCATGCACCTGTTTAAATTTGGAAGCACTCTGAACCTTTATATAAAGATGAAATAATATTTTATATGAAATCATTACATGTTTGGATCCACTCCTCATACTATTGTCTAATAAGAGATTGCAGACTGGATGATGGCTTAAACAGTGGAAATTGATCTTACAGTTATGAACTTTGGGTAGTCCAAGTTCAATGCATTAGCTGATTTATAGGCTCCACCTTCATGACCTAGTTACTTCTCAAGAGACCTGTCACCAAATATCATTACATTAGAGATTAGAGTTTCAACTTGTGGACATGCTGTCCATAGTAATTATTCTAATCTGGCATAACATATATACAATGGATTTAGAAATAAGTGCTTCTATAGAAGATAGTAAAATGATGAAGGGACTCAATGTGTACTGTCTCTAATATTTGACATAAAATAAAATTGGTTTCTTTTGCTATACTAAATTATTATGGGAGATGCAAAAATACACAAATTCTAGTAGAGCTTGTATTCTGGAGGATAAAGCTCTGTGATGGATCCAGGAACTATGAAATTATTGTTACACCTGCAAACTAAGGGAATGCAAATATTTTGCTGCTTGAAATACTTGTATACAAAATATAAAAGTTACCATACTGATGCTATCTTAATTTGTTTCTATTGTGAGAGGACACCATACAATAGATAATTTGTAAAATAATCTCTTGAAGATCTCACCTCTTAAAATCATCATGATGACAACTGAATCTTAACAAGAGATATGGAGAGGATATTCTAATCATAGCATTTTGCCCCTGATTCATTTTCTTCTCACATACAAAATACATTCCCTCTTCCAATAGCCCCAAAATTTATTCATTCCAGCAGCAACTCAGAAGTCCAAGTTTCATCTAAAGTAAAATATGATTGAGATTCATGGCATGATTCATCCTGGGCAAATTACCCCAGCCTGAGTCTGTGAAATGAAAACAAGCTATTACTTCCAAAATACAAACGTGGACAGGCATAGGAAAAACAGTGCTATTCCCAAAGTGAAAAATAAGAAGGTGATAAAGAGTGACTACTCCCAAGTTAAGTCCAAAACTTAACAGGGAAAACAACATTAAATCTTAAAGTTGCAGTCAGAACTGCAATTAACAAACATACAAATAATAATAAGTATTGGCAAGGATATGGGGGGAAATGTACACTTACAGATTGTTTGTAGGACTGCAAATTAGTACAATCACTCTGGAAAACAGTAATAGATTCCTCAAAGTACTAGGGATGGAACCACCATATGACACAGCTGTATAACACTTAGTGGTGTTTACCCAAAAGGCTTAAAATCAGCCTACTACAGTGATACAGTTACATCAAGGTTTATAGCAGCACAATTCACAACCGCCAAGCTATGGAACCTGCCTAGTGGCCCAACAGATGAATGAATAAGACAAAAATGCAGTGTACATACACAAAGGAGTACGTCATGCTAAGTGAAGTAAGCCAGACTCAGAAAGTCAAGGGTTGAATGTTTTCTGACATCTATGGAAGCAAGACAGAAATAAGGGAGAAAATAAAGAAAATAAAAGGGAGTGGTGATTCCATAAAAATATAAGAGAGATCAGTAAAGTAGCAGAAGGAGATTTAGGGGGAGGGTGGAGAGACCGGAAAGGGAAGAATAGTAGAAAAAATTGGACAAAAGAGTCATCTACAAGTATAACATAGTGAATCTCATCTTTATGTATATCCACAAGGCCTAGCTCAAAACAACAAACAAACTATAAATAAATATAAGAAAGATCAGAAAAGTAGAGGAAAGGGAAGAGGGGGAGGGTGGAGAAAAGGAAAAAGGGAAATACTGGGGACTAGATATAGACAATTATACTCCATGCTTGTATGTCAAAGTGAACCCTCATTATGTATAACTAAAATGAACTAATAAAAAGAAAGAAAAATATTAAAGCTGGAAAATAATTTCCTTTGTCTCCATATCCCTCATCCTAAGTACCTTGGTGCACAGGGTAGATCCTTAAAGCTGCAGACAGTGAAACCTCTCAGGCTTTGCTGGACTTAGTCCACCTAGCAGCATGAGTTTTGGAAGAAACACTCCAACTCTAGCAGATACCTTATAGATTCTGAGGCATATCATTTTCTAAAATATTAAATAGCATAGTGACACTAAAATGATGCATAGAAGGGACTTTTCATTATACTATTTTTCTCCATGTCGGGGATATCCATGTCTCTCTCATTTGCCTTCTCACACCTTCTCTAGGGAAGAAGAAATGACATACAAGTTTTAGTTTGGGGAAATTTGGCTCCAGTGCTCTCCATGCCTTATCAAGGGTACTCATTCTGATCTACTACTATTTGAAGCTTTGTGAAATCTAAAAGCAAACATTTGGCCTTGCTAACACACTGACATCTCATGTCTTATAACTTCTAAGACAGGGAAATATTGGGGTAAATTAAAGTTTATTACATACTAAATATTTAAATCTCTAGTTAAGAAACCTATTACTTCTAGAAAAAAAAATCTGGTTGAAGAAATACTTGTGCACATATAGGGAGTGGGAAATTGAACCGAATATGTGGGCATCAGGGTTTTCTTGGAAGAATATGAAAGTGGAAAAGAAGACCCAGGCCAGGATGGGCTGGTGCTGAGTGCTTTGGAGACAAGGAAGATTCTCTCCCATTTGCTCCAATCTCCTCCTTTCCCTATAGTTTTCTCCTAGCCCTGCTTTGTTCAGTGATACTACTAGCTCAATACCTGCTTGAACTCAGCTTCCTATACGTTGGTAGTTTCCCTCAAGTTGGTGGACATTTCTAAAATATTTCAAAAAAATTGTGATTACAGACTCACTTTCATGGGCTTGGTTTTTAAGGCAATTTAATGATTGACCATCCTCAAAAGCAATACTCATTAGCAACTTGAGTACAAGTATTGTAAATATGCCAGTTCTTCACAAATTTTCCAAGATTCAGCCTTGCCAGAAGCAGACACTGAGAAACAGGACTTGGAAAAGCAATGTGGCCCCAACGAGGTTTTCACCAACCTGGAAAGGAAACCTGAGAGAGCTCTGCAGCTATGGAGGGGCTAAAATGGCCGGCCCTTCATACTCCAAGTCACTAGGTAGTAACTGTGACCTTCGGGATGCCAAACTGGAAGAACCTGCTGCCCTCAGTCCCCTGCAGCTGGGATGAACTTTCTCCAGGAGGCCAGGGTAGCACCTCATTGACTGTATGGGACATACTAATCTAAAACTCTGTTTCATAGTTAACCAGCTAACTCTAATGTCATCTGTGTAAGAACAAACAAGTGATGTTAAGATGAGCAATAGGAAAAAAACTACCCTGACAGATTTCAAAGTATACTATGAATGTTCAGTAATTAAAATCATGTCATATTGGAAGAGAGGATATATAAAAATTCAGCAAATATCAGAGTAGAGGTTGGCTGTGGGGGCATAGCTTAGTGGTAGTGTGCTTACCTAGCATTCTTGAGGCCCTGGATTTGATCCTCAGCATTCCAAAAGAGAAAGAAAGAAAGGCCACAGCTACTACCTAGTGACTTGGAGTATGAAGGAGAGAGAGAGAGAGAAAGAGAGAGAGAGACAGAGAGACAGAGAGAGAGAGAGAAAGGAAGGCAGGCAGAGAAAGGAAGGCCAGCCGGCCAAAAGGCCAGAGAGCAAGGGACTTTATGGACATAAACATGGAATGAAGGAGGCATTTCACATCAGCAGGAGACAACTCCAATGCTCAATATTGTGTGAGCATAATTGCTCATTCATTCAAACAAAAAGTAAATTTTGGTCACTAATTTACAATATTCACTGAAATAAATTCTAGCTGGATTGAAAAGAAAATGTAACACAACCTCTAAAACTAGAATGACTTTTCATCAATGACCCAGGTTGTAGTAAACAATAATTCATTTGATCATGCTTTGCTAAGTAGGGTAAGAGCTCTGTAGTATAACAAACTCCAGATTCCCTGTCTATCAAAAGGACTTATAGATTTCACTATAGGAAGGTGAAAACTATGCAACAAAAGAGTCTCAAAAGTAATAGAAAGACAAGTAGAAAATATTTATAACATATACATTGTACAAGGACATCCAATGCATAAGAATTCCTAAAAATCAATATGCAAAACAAAATAACAGAAACATGTCTCAATAAACCAACAAATAATTCAATAGAGTCAAATCAATAATCAGAAAATATAAATTAACTCTGGTAGGTATTTTTAGCTCATCAGATCCTGCCCAATTAGAATTCCTGATAGTTGTATCTCATACTGGCTACCCTGGGAATCAATGTGTATTCCCATGACTATTTCTAATTGTACAAATTACTACAGTATTTGTAGAGGGTGATTTTAGCAATATTTGTCATAATTGACACTACATAAAATCTGCCTGTGGGTACAAAAATGTAAGATATAAACGCAAGCTGGTGTATTGCCACTATTTTGTATGTGTGAACAATTGGAAGTGATTTACTGAAATGGTGGAAATGAAAATTGTATACCAGTAATATCTGTATGAATTGAGAAATGTTCAAATATGCCACAGTATGGCCCCCTAATCTTAATGGATTAAAGCACAAGGTGACTTCTTGCTCACACATAGCGCTCTCAGGTCAGCTAGGGACTCTGCCCTGTGTTCTCAGGATCCAGTCAGATGGAGCTGGACACTGATATGGAGCATTTTATTGTGTTCCTATCAAAAGACAAGGTGTGGTGACTTGCAGACAGCTTTCAAAGCTTCCACCTGAAGGCGATACCTCCTACTTACATTTTCTTCACAGGCACATCCCTCACCTCAAGAGCACTGCAAATTAAATCTACATTTTGCCTCCGAGGAATACTAGAAGTGAAGAAACTACCACACTATGAATATAAAATTCTCCAACCAGAAAGAATGAGGCAGATAAATATGTTCATATTTTAATTAAAAAATCATCTAGCTCTAGCATGTACTTAAATTCGATTGCTATTGTAAAAGCACATATAATTGTATATGTACACATGTATTTATGTAAAGGAATAGACAAAATTTTGCAATGGTAAAACAAGCCATTAACACTAAGATTGCAGTACATTGTGGTTGGAGAGTAATGGTGAGACCTTTTAGTTTTCCTAAATATACTATAATGGTCTTTTTGAAACATGATTATAGGAATACAATGCTCACTTGATCTAAATTTTTTTTTTTTTAAAAGGCACCAGAAGTTCTTGAATCACCTCCTACTTCTGTGGATGGGGAAAAATTGCTGAAAGGTGAACTGGAATAGTGAATATTTACTACCTACACATCTTGTGTGTCCCAAGAATTATTTGTGTGTTGATGAAGATACCAAGTATCTATGAGCTGCTCCCAGATGAATGGGGCTTTGACCCTTAGTCTTATCAGACTAACTTATAGTTCACTGGTGATCTTTAGCTCTTCTCTCCCCTTGGCCTCTTACCTCTTAAAACAATTTATTTATGAATAAGTACTGACACTTTGTTTTAATCTGTTTTTTCCCCCACTGTGACCAGAAGACCTGACAAGAGCAATTAGAGAAAAAAGTTTATTTGGGGGCCCACGGTTTCAGAGACCTCAGTCCATAGATGGCAGACTCCGTTCCTTCAGGCCTGAAATGAAGAAGAGCATCAAGGAAGAAGAGTTGGTTGAGGAAAGCATTTGGGTGCATGGCTCCAGGAAGCAGAGAGAGATGGGGGGGGGGGGAGTTCTCTGGTCAAAACCAACAAAATGCATATCCCAGAGGCATGCCCCCAATGGTCTACCTCCTCCAGCCTTCAGTTAATCCCTACCAGGGGATTAATACATTGATTAGGTTAAAGCCTTCATGTTTTAATCATTTCACTGCGAAACTTCTGTATCAATTCTTAAACTGTTTTAACAGGTACTAGTAACTTCTTGTAGTTAAAGTCAGTGAGAGGTCCTAGCCCACGCCAGGCTATTAGGAAATCTTTTAAATCAAAGCAAGTCTCTAGAATTTAGCTACACTTCACAGCTGATAGAAAGTGAACTCAGAGTTGTGCGAGCAATTGAAGGCCGGCTCTATTTTTTAGGGATGAAAGATTCACTAGAGTGAGGTGAGACGATATTTCAGGGCAAACATGAGTTCAGGTGAAACAATCCTATGAAGCTTATGTGTCTAGACTTGGAGTTAGAGGAAGAAGTCATCCAGAAACCCAAACGTGCACTCTGAAAATCTTGATCTTCAAGGACCTGGGAGTTCAGAGACTGACTTCATGCAATGGCGGAGTTGATGGGTAGGGCTCATGCATCACTCTCTTCACTAGGGAAAGGATGCTGATAAAATGCATTCTGTTAATGTAACAGGTCTCTGATGCTGAGCAGAGAGCTTGCTGATGCATGTTCACTGGCCCACCCTGGAATGTGAGCTTCTGGGTACTGTCTCCAGCAGCACCTCCTCGTGGACCATGTGTACTTTATTCAGATAAGTCCAACATCAACTGAGCATTCTAAGATACAAATTAAGTAAACACAAACATGCTGCTGTCTATGCCAAAGTGAAAGTACTTAACACACAACATAACCCTAAGCATATGAAGACTGAGGCAGCAGCAGAGGGTCACTGAAACTAGCAACAAGGGGGTCTATTATCTAGATAGAAGTTATTAACAGTAATATAGTTGGTTTTGCCAGCTTTTTTTTGTTGCTGTGACCAAAAGACCTGACAAAAAAACATAAAGGAGGAAAAGTTTATTTGAGGCTCGTGGTTTCTGAGTTCTCAGTTCATAGACGGCCAACTCCATTGCTTCAGACCTGGAGTAAGGCAGGAGGAGTGGTGGAAGGGTGTGGTGGAGCAAAGAGGTTCAGGACATGGCAATAAGGAAGCAAAAGAGCCCTGCTCCAATGAAATAATATGAACCCCAAAGTCATGCCCCAGTGACCCA
Organism: Callospermophilus lateralis; assembly: GCF_048772815.1. NCBI lineage: Eukaryota > Metazoa > Chordata > Mammalia > Rodentia > Sciuridae > Callospermophilus > Callospermophilus lateralis. Next base: position 12,463,053 of record NC_135313.1, on the reverse strand, counting down.
ACTCCTTCAGCCACATCTTACCTGCCTATAGTTATCACTCAATTAATCCATTCAAATGGATTAATGTAGCAAGTAGGTGATTGTTCTCATAACCCAGTCATTTCACCTCTAAACTTTCTTGCACTGTTCCACACATGAGCTTTTGGAAGAAAACTCATACCTAAAATATAACAATGACCAACCAACCGTTCTACTTTTTGTTATCCTTCTGTGCTAGAGTGAAGGTGTGTCTCCATGATGTCAATGACTCTTTTATGAAAAAAAAAATCATTTTTCCAAACCATTGTTGTGGTCATTGCAAATGAATAATAATGATGACAATAATAATATGTGTAAACATCAAATCAGCCATATGTATTACACACTTTTAATAAACATTATATTTTACTTGGAAGTTAATTAAGAGAATACCCAACTATACAGTTGGAAGCACATACTTAAAATATAGGGATTTCTTTTAAGGATAAATTTATAGTGGTTCAGAATCATTTGCATTTACTTTGGCCATAGTTCATACCTTCAATTTCTCCCATGCTGGATTTAAAGAGAAGTAGATCCAGAATGGATCATTCTTGCAGACTGATGGTAAAGACAAAGAAAATGAACTTGACTTATTTAAGTTTTTCATGCTCCATAATTTAACAAATGTAATTTATATTGGGTTTAAATTGTAAAGTGGTGTAATAAATTTATAAATTATTAAATTTTTTTGATAAGGGCCAATTTTAGTTTGCACAAGAAATGTTTTATGGAAAATAAATAATATACTACATTCATATGAACAAAATGTATATATTTATAACATACATAAAAATTAAATTAAAATTTATCTTTCTTCTCTAATCATTTTGTTTTTTCCTAAAGAGAAAAATAAAATATTATAATAGTGATATAATTTAATAGTTGCTAAATTATACTATTTGCGAATGTTTTTAAAATTAAAAATAGCCAATCTTTATTGTATGATAGGAAAATGATATGCTCTATTTCATCTACATTAATAATAAAAATATGTTCGAAAATTACTCTCCCTTTTTCTTGATCTCCTTTTTTACTCCACTGATCTTTCCTATGTCTTTATGATATCCAACCCCACTGCCAACCTTCTTTCCCTTAACCAATGTTAAGTTTTACTAACGTTTGTCAACATTAATGAATTGTTAATGGAAAATATTCTATAAAGCTTTATAAATGATTATATATACAAAATTCAAATAAAAAGCACTTTACTGTCTACATTTCTTTTCTGGTTATTATTTTTATTAGTTTCACATCGTAAGTATTAAGAAAAACAATTCTTCCTGCAGAGGTCGGATATCAAAAGTGATTAACCACTCTAGGAAAACATATAAGGTGCTAATAATTAAAATACAGGATACAAACTCACACTCAAAGGCTCACACTCACTTTTATCCCTCTCTTCTTGTGGACTTTTCTTTGCCCTTTAAGCATCCCAGGAGACAAGTTCCAGCATCCTATTGCCCACTGCTCTCAGGACCTTCCCGAGGTGTTCTCTTTAATACACTCACTTTTCCCAGAGACCTGTGAGGGCTAAGAAGAGAAAAGAAGGAAATTTGGTCCATCAGTTCCTCACCTGTCATAAAGATAAACTTTGTATAAACTTTGCATTTCCTTTAGTTGGATCTTTCTCTATTTTTACCAGGAAAAGCTCATCAGAAATGTCAAAGGAAATGTGGGTTGAAGCTGAGCCTTTGGTTTTGTCTTAATTGGCCTCCGTGCCTGGTGGGTGCGCATCTCAACATAATAACACTTGTCAAAAGGTGATAAAGTTTTGTTCCCCGTCCACTTCTCAAATATACACAATGCTCAGAATTGTAGGATAACGTTCCCAGAATGGCTCTTCTAGTTAGTAGCACAGCAAGGATTTCCTTTATATCTGACTTTAAAACCCACTCATTTTCTACAACCCTGTTTTCCACAGTGAATAATAATTTAAGTAAATATCAAATGGCACCAGATCATATGTCAAAATGATAAGAATGTAATTTTTTGCAGTGTAAACTGCAAAAACCTACCCATGAGAAGGGTAACTGAATCAGTCAGGTTCTCTGGAGAAATAAAACCATCTATGCAAGAAGATTTACTATAAAATATCAACTCATACACTTATGGAAGTGGGAGCCTCAACACTGCAGACTGGAGACCCAGGAAAGGCTGTGTACAGAGCCACGCCAAAGGACAGAGGCTGGAGCCTAGGAGAACCTGAAATTTCTACTCAAGTTTGAAGACAGGAAAGAAACCAAAACAATGTCTCAGCTCAGAGGCCAATAGGTGAATAATTCCCAATATTCCCTATTCAGTTAGGCAGATACTTTTCTATTATTTAAGGAAGGGTCAGGACTTTTCATCTATTCAGGCTTCTAACTGATTGGATAAGGCCTACCCACCCTAGGGAGGTGTTTTAGTCAGTTTTTTTTTTTTTTTTTTTTTGCCACTGTGACTAAAGGACCTGACCAGAACAATTGTAATGGAGGAATAGTTTATTTGAGGGCTCATGGTTTCAGAGGTCTCAGTCCATAGATAGCCAGCTCTGTTCCTCAGGGCTCAAGGTGAGGCTGAATATCATTGCAGTAGAGTGTGGCAGAGGGAAGCAGCTCTCGCCATGATCAGGAAGCAGAGAGAGAGGTCTTCACTTGCCATATACAAATATATAACCCAAAGCCTCACTTTCAATTCCCACCTCCTCCAGCCATACCCTACAACTTCAGTCACCACTCAGTTATTCCTTATCAGGGGATTAATTCACAATTTAATCATTTTTCCTCTGAACCTTTTTGCATTGTCTCACACATGAGCTTCTGGATGACACTTCACATCCAAACCATAACAGGAGGCAACCCAGTTACTCAGTCTATCAATATAAATGTTAACTCATCCAAAACCACCCTCACAGAAACACCTAGAATAATGTTTGACCTAACATCTGAGCACCCAATGGCCTTGTCAAGTTAATCTATAAAATTAACCATTACAGAAACTTCATAGTGCAATGAACTTGTTTCTGAAAACTGCCAGTTTTTCAGAATGTTAATTTTTGCAAACATTAGATATTACAAATATACAATAAGCCACCATTCTTGTCCTCTTGCAACTTAAAAGGAAATGTATTCCTGTAATGACGAATCTGCACTGAGTTTCATATATATATTTCTTGTGTGTGCAGTGATTCACTTTATTCTTTGATAAATTGTGAAAAGTGTTGAAAAACATTTTTTAAATTCTTCTAGATTAATTGATTCCTTAAATGAAAATTTAAGTCTGCTTATTCTCATTCACATGATGTACAATTATCAAATATATGTTTACCAAGTAGATCTACTTTTTTCCCTTTTAAGTCTGTATTTGCATTTTTCGAGAATCAGTGAAACTATGTTGATTTTCATTAGTAGACTGTCATATTTTAAGTTATAATAACTTTGTCATTGAGTACTTACCTTTTCATCCTGTATTACAGAGGTCAGAAAACCTCAACATATAACTCTATGAAACCAAATGTAGTGTATTGCATTCAAAAAACACTTTATTTCAACGATTACTGCTTATGAAAACTGTCAGAAATTTTTATTGATGCACTTAGTTAAAAATTATCAAGGTAATAATTTTATGGTATTTAATATTTTCAAATGGGATTAAATCTATTAAACCTGATTAGTAGTCAATGGACCCATGAAGCTTGAAATAAAGTGATATCAGACTCATCAATCAAAGCACTAAAGAGTTTGAAGGTTTTGCAAAATTTTATACCTAGTACATTTCCTGTATTTAGATTACACTAGTTCCAGGTTGTGAGAATTTATTCTATTTTTAAATCTCACAGGATTCCATAAAGTTGTTTTATAAAAAGAGCCACTTAGTGGTTATTGTACGTAGTATTTATAAAATGGTATATATATATATATATATATATATATATATATATATATATAAGCATAAAACAAGCATCTTGGAGATTTATCTTTCTCTTCACTTCAAAAACTTATAAAATACTGGTTAGCAAGTACTGTTTTATTTTTTTAAAAGAAATTGTTAACTTTAATGGGAGCTGTTAGAATATCAATTTAAATGTAACCAGAGTCCCTATCTAACACATTGAAATGATCTTCTAATTACAGAAGAAATCTAATAGTAGAAAATAACAACAACAATAGCAAATTATCTGATCTGTGCTGGCCACCTGGGGGTTGAGTACTGATCTGAACTTTCTCTGAGATACTAAAGCACAGGGCTAGTGACACCTGGAAATCCAGGCTCCCAGGTAGTGGAAAGACTGCCTGCTCCTCATGCTCCAAGAAGCCTTTTCCTTTAGCAGATCTGAAGGGCTGAAGTGAAGGTCAAAGCATAAACAGCACAAAGCTCACAAGTGCAAGAGCTCAGCCCTGAGGTTGTAAGACACAGACAGGAGTGGTTTTAAATATTTCGGAGACATTTAAAACAAACATGAGATGAGGGCGAAACTCAAAACAACCCTTTCCAGACTGAACTGACACTTTTATCAACTTAAGTCAGTTTGAAAGCAGTTTAATGCTTTGGGAATTGTGGATTTAGTGTCTGGTAAGACTCACTGGCACATGCTACTTGGTATTACTGTTTTTCAGCTTGAATTTGAATTGAGATTCAAATGTTCTTGGGGTGCGGTGTTGAGGGAACCAGGAAATTATTTAAAGAATCAGTTTTCAGAAGAGGTTTGGTCAAAGGATAGTCTACACCCAGGGTGTTCCTTCTTCAAAGAGAAAATCAAAAAAGGAACAAAGAATCTAATTATTGAAAGACTGTCCTAACTGAGAGATATTACAGACTGAGCCAAATTACCAATTATGGATCTTCCCAACTGTAGATAAGAAGGCTCTAGGCTGGGAGGAAGCAGTGAAAATTCAGAAAACAATATAACAAAAAGTCAGACACTGGCCTTTGATAAAGGGACTTTGGCCTTCAACCTCCCCTAAAGCTTAAATGCTTGAGGGAGGCAGTGGGGATGGGACAGAGTGGGGATATGGAGAATTCCCAGAGAGTTTAGGGAATTCAAAATCAGAAGAGCTTTTTATGGCATTTCTATCTAAAACTTCAGAGTGGTAAGCCCCACAAAATCTGACATAGGTGACCTGGGACCAGAAGAGGATGGAGAGTTATGAAGTGGAGGAAAACTGTCACTGGCAAGGTAAGAAGTGAGGGAGTGAGGAAAGTGTGGGGACTGTACAGGTAAGGTTGAGACAGACTCATCAAGGGAAGTGGGGAAAGATCCCACATCTTTGGAACAAGAAATAGGGATCCATGTATATTGCTAGTGTCATAAATGGTCAATATGAAAGATAAGAGTAATAATATGAATATGAAATATTGAAAATAGGGGTGGAGAATGTGGATCATGTGCAGTTAAGCTAAAACATCATTAAACTTCACAGTGATAAGAAAATAGGTATTTACTGTATTGAAGAACAGCAATGAAAATTATTTAAAATTATAGTGGGAACTCCAAAAGTTCTAAAAGCAATCAAAATTAAGAGAGATCTTTAGGGCATATGTCACTGAGCACAATGAAGTTGCCTCTTTGTGAGTGCAAAACCTGATAACCCAACCAGGAGATGAAATAATGCAGAGGTTTATCACTTGGAGCAAATAAGGAGCAAATTCTGTGCAGTGCCTCATCAAAGAAAGCAAGCAAGAGGCTTTCATTGGGGAAATTTGTACATATTCATGTAGGGAGACTCACCCTCCATGTAGAGATGGGCACATTGTTGAGCATACTCAGTTCCAGGACATGCTTCCTGTGGTGGAGAGGAATACCCTAGAATGGAGAATTTAGTATTTTAATGAAAATATTTACTCTAGTCACCTAAAAAGAGTGAGTCACAGGGACTGGCCATTTTGTCTGGTTCCTCCTGTCTCTGGAAGGTCTTGTCTGAAGCAAATCATAACAAGTTTGATGGAGTATGCACAGGCATTTCAAGGGGGTGGCGGATCTTCTCCCTGCAAGCGTAAATGAGTGCCCATGAAAGCACAGCCTACCAGTTAACACAGGAGATTGGGAAGAAAAGAGGACTCACAATGCTACATATAGATAAGCAAAATTCTTCTGTGCAGATTGGTTTTACCATGAGCAAAAATGACTACAGAATAAAATTCAATAAAAATAGTAATAATACCAGGCAGCATAATGGTTAAATCCACGAATGTTGAATGTTGGTGTACCTGGGGTTTAAATCTATTTAGTAAATCAGAAACTTGAGAAATTTTTTCTAACCTCTCTTGTTTCCATTTCAACATCTCTAATATGGAGGGGGAAACTGTAGCTTCCTCCCAATTAATATCTGAATTAGTGGATTCAGGAAAGGAATAGATGCTCTCCTCAAACTATGTGGGCATCTTCCAGTTCTTTGACCGACTGAATAGAACAAAAGGTGAAGAAAGAAGGAATCACCCCCCTTTTTATTTCACTACACTGTCTCTTAAACTGAACCTCTCACTTCATTTCTTCCTGCCCTCATACTGGGATTTACATTATTGACTCTAATTCTCAGGCCTTTGAACTTGAACTGAATTACACCACCAGCTTTCATGGTTCTCTAGCCTGCAGATGGCACAGGGGGAGTTTCTCATTCTTCATCCTGTGAGCTAATCTACCTGTGAGCTAATATAAATACGTATGAAATCTCCAAGTGCTCTGATCCTCCGGAGATCCCTATTGACTAGTACAGTTATATTTACACTTTTAATCCACTGTTGACAGGAACACAGATCTCCCCTGAATGGGCTGTTTCCTCTTCCTCCCACAGCTCCATGTTGTAGAGTCTCCCCTCTCACATGGCCCATCTCAGCAGCCTTCTTCCAGGACTTTCACCTCTCCCTAGGCTTTCTGCCCTCCATCTCATCTATCACATCTCCTCCAGAAGATCTTCCCAACCAAACCAGATCCATCTTCTTTATAAAGAGTCCCCAATAACTTTCAGTTGCCCAGATAGAAAGTTTCCACTTATTGGCAAAGCAACAAATCTGTTCTACCCCCCGCCCCCACCACCACCACTGTTGACTTCTTGTGAACAAGCTGTACTAAACTTTGGTACTTATCCAGATAATCTATTGAGATAGTCATTCCTTTCAGTGGGGATTGAGCCAATATAAATAGTAGCACTTCAGTATATGTTTATAAAGTAAATGAATGAAAAATAAAAGCCAATCTTTCCCTACATGTTTGGGATTCTGGTTGGAACACAGTCTTACCCACAATTAATCCTAAATACATATTTAAGGAATGAGTTTATACTTGAATAAATTAACATGTTCATTCTGAGCTTAAGGACTCTCATTAAACACAAATAATTGAATTTAATTGCCATCTGTATTTGAGTTTTCTCATTTTAGAATTAAAATCTTCAATTCATAGTATAGTTGAATGTCTAGGTATTCTTAAAATAAGTGAGATCTAAATGCAAAATTAGAGCCCCAAATTGTGTATTCAATATTTTCTCCATTATAATTCACCATGTAAAAACTTTTGCTCTATTACAAGCATTCATCCCCAAACAATTATCTTCTTATCTGCCTTCACTTTTTCTTGCTATAGTAATCATTCAGAGAACCCACACTCACCAGATGCAATACAGGGCCTTAGTCATATCAGTATGAGCATGGCTGTTGGGAAGGCAGACCTTTCTAAAGCAGAGTAGGCTAGGGACCAAGAGGCCTAAGTCATGTGTGTGAATAATGTGGGATGGTGAATGGTAACGGCTGAAATCCAAGAGCAGGAAGACAAGGGGAGGAGCTCAGTGGACAGACTTGACTGTTCCTAAAGGGCAGATAAGAAAAGACTACAGTGTATTGGGCTGCAACTCTAGTGTCAACATGGAAAACTGGACCACAGCTTGGTGGCTGTGAAGCAGCTTCTAGCTTCTCAGTTTCATTTGTTCCCCCTTTGTCCTTTGGTGGTAGTTCACCAAAGAGTAAAAGGGTATATCTACTTATTTTGGCTTGAGGCTGGGGTGTTGTGAGCCTCTGAATGGCGCTGGTGTGATGGAAAACAGCTTGGACTTCAGTAAGCAAATGAGTTCATCTCATTTCGATTACAGGGTTTATGTCTCCCATTTAGTTATAAGAAGATACCATAAAAATTTAATTGCTTAGAGTCAGAAAACTGTGACAAACCTTGTATGTATTCCCTGTGTCACTTCTTGGATTTTAATAGCACAAGCTCCAGGAATAATTTCTAAGTCAAACAAACAGGAGTAGTTACATCAGTGAGAGCCAATAGAGGCAATGAGTGAATAAGATCATGAAGTCAAAGAAAAATTAAAATTTATTTCTTGTTTCCAGGAAGAGGAGATGACAGTTAAAATGTTTCCCCTATTCCTGAGGGAGATCATGGTTTTATGTATGTTGCTGGTCTCCATCTCCATTGATTCTGCCAACTATGGATGGAGAATATTTAGAAAAGAATATTGTGTCTGTATTAGACATGTACAGACTATTTTCTTGTCATTATTCCCCAAAGATTACAGTATAACAGCTATTTGCCTAGCATTTACATTGATTTAGGCATTATACATAATTTGGAGATAATTTAAAGTATACAGAAGGATGTGTGCAGGATATGAACAAATACAACTGAATAAATTATCACGGACACCAATGGATGCCTGTCCTTTCAAGCAGGCCCATGATTGGATTTGGACCTTACTGATTCTGTTACTGGATCTCTAATATAAAGCAGTCTAAGAGTTCTATAGGTATTTCTGAAATTCTTTAATCTGGTTATGATTTTGACTTTACCTTTGACAATTCAGCCATTTGTGCTTTGCATTCATTATAGTACTTATATTTCTTTCTTTCTTTCTTTTTGCTTTTGTGATGATTTATTTTTTGGTAGGAAAACATATCTTTTCTGTCCACTGTAGCCTTTCAACACATAGAATGGAGCCTGTAAGACCTGCTACATAATGAATGGCAGTTGATTAAAAGAGAGATGATATGAATGTAAAGAATGAATGTTTAACTAAAAAAGTCATTTGAGGACAGAACAAGGATTAATAATAGATGATTTCCAAAAAGATTTTGACTAAACTCAGGCAAAAAGTAGCAAAATTATCCAAAATGGAAGAAGATTCTCTGTGAATTGCTTAACTCCCTGTTCACATAGTGAAGATTCTGTGCTTAGACTCTGATAGCAATCAGGGGATGATGTATTGCTTCAGTAATGGAAAGCCTTTAGTGACACAGCACACTGCCACTCCAGCTTCTCCTGTCCAGCCTTCTCTTGACCCCCCACCCCACCTCTGTCACTTCCATATCTCAGTGTGAGCTTCCTCCTGCTACATTTCTTTGCACAGGATAGTGCCTTTCCCTGGATGATTTCTTTTCTCTCAGCAGGTGATCTCATAACTGCCCTCTCAATGCAGGTGTTAAAAACTCTTGAGCACCTTCTCCACACATCAAGACCTCACTCTTTCTTTCAGGCCCATTCCCTTTTGGTAACTATGTCATTTTATGTATGCATTTTCTTGCTTCCCAAGGACTACGAACACATAGAACCCAGATATGATTATATCTTACTTCTTATTAAATCCCCAGCTTTTAGAGTCGATCTGATACTCATCAGACTATCAATAAAGGTTTGTGCAATGAGAGAATAAATGAATCTTGGCTTAAGCTTTAAAAATTACCTGGCAGGCTGTGATGGTTAATTTAATGTTTCAACTTACTGGGCCAAGGATTGCCCAGATATTAAGATAAATGTTATCCTGGGTGTCACTCAAAAGTTGTGTTTGAGTGAGTTTAACGCTTAAATTGGTAGACAGAGTGAAGCACATTCCACTCTTTAAGTTGAGCAGGGCTCATCTGATCAGTTGTAGGTATGAACAGAACAAAATGAATGAGAGGGAATTCTTCCTGCCTGACTGCTTTTGAGCTGAGACACCTTTTATTTTTTCTTCCTTACCTTTTGCCTGGAGTGGAAACATGAGCTTTTCTTGAATCTCAAGCCTGGGACCTTTCAATAGAACTACTTAGTTTTCTCTCTTGGGTCTCCAGCCTGTGACCTGCATGTCTTGGGACTTTGCATCCTTCATCGTCATTTGAACAAATTCTTTACCATCAGTCCTGTCCACTGGAGAACGCTGTTGAATACACCACTTGTTAGTCAAAACAAAATAAATTGAAGCTCTTTTTTTTTTTTTTTTTGACTTTCTAATGTCTCTTGAAGTTTTTCTTTTCAGTTATATTGATCTAAATTGCTAACCTTTTGGAATAAGTATTTTGGACTAACTAAAATTTTTATCCCTTTGCATTCCTGTATACTTCCTCCCTGTTTCTCACTTTTAATAACAAATAGAAGTATTTTGCTTAATTTGAAAACATACAAACACAAAAAAAGAACATATATTAACCCTGAATTTCACACAAAATTCTCAGTAAAGCCAATATTCAGTATTTCTTCATATGGATATATAGCCTAATGCCATGTCAATTATTTTCCATATATACAAACTATAGTCTGGTATGAGCTTTGATGATTTGAGAGATTAGTCCTGTACTTTCTGGTACCAGTTCTTATTAAGGGATCACATAAAATGTTAAATGTCCTTTATCAACTTAGATACATGTTTACAAGTGTATGAAGTAAATGTCCATTGACAGAGTCAAGAAAGAAAGAAAGTGTCTTATGTAGAATTACAATGTTAAGGCCCCAGTATTCTCGGGGAGAAAATGCAGTAAATTTCCAGTAACTTTGGACTCCGTTTTTAGGAGCATAGGAAGAATGCCATAAAAATTTTAGATGATTAAGATGAAAATGAAAAACAAAACAAAACATAAAAATAGATTTTGGAAACTAAGCAACAATTAAAGCAGATAGTTAATATGATACGGACTAGTATATTAGCTAGCCAGAAGTAATTGTTTTGGACATTCTGTTTGTACCTTAACACTGCCAGGAAGAAGGAGCTTTCAAAAATATTAGCAGGACCATGTTGTTCTATGGCAAAAAAAAAAATTCACCAGTGGATTCTTGCCTTTCACACACGATCTAATTTCCTTTTGTTAATCAATGAATCCCTAGATCAGATCATGAAGCTTTAATCCTATTGACCCTGTTTCTGCCAAATTAATTTCTTCTTCAGTGTGTTTGTAATTGATGTTTTATCTTTTTTTTTTCAATTTCTTTTTATCAAATCTTGTTTGTTCCAATCTTTGAGGTATGATCTCTGAAGTCACCCTCACATTGACTTCTCTGAGAATTCCACATATGTGGTCCTTCTCTTCTTCCTCAAGCAACACTCTCTGCATTTCTTTACTTATTTTCTTAAACACAATGATCAGAAATGGGCTTCATTTCTTTCTCTTATTCTTCATGGGAACAAGGACCTGGTCTGCTTTGTTCACTGTTACATTCCAGTTCCTAGCAAACCACTTGGCAGGAGTAAGAGGGGAATTTGAGTGAACCAATGGATCACATAAAATTGTAATCTTTTGAAGATAAAAGCTGTCAAACCTGATGTTTAAGAACCATTGCAAAGTGGGTGATCAATGTAGTATCTTTCTTTTTCCTCAATGCCACCTTTAAATTTTACCCAATGAATTCTCCATTTGATTTCTCTTCCAACATTTAAAATTAGCTATTTCTTTTTCATTGTTGCTGTTGTTAATTACTTTACTTAGGTATATATGACAGTAGAATGCATTTTGATTCATTGAACACAATTCCAGCACAATTTTTCATTTCTCTGGTCGTACACCATGTAGCGTCACACCATATGTGCAGTAACACATGTACTTAGGGTAACGATGTCCATCTCATTCCACCATCTTTCCTACCCCCATGCATCCTTGCCAACCCCCCTCCCTTTTGCTCCATCAAAGTTCCTCCATTTTCCCCATACGTCCCACTCCCATTATAGATCAGCATCCACTTATCAGAGAACATTTGGCCTTTGGTTTTTTGGGATTGACTTACTTCACTTAACATAATATCCTCCAACTCCATCCATTTACCTACAAATACCATATAGAATGAACTATTTCTTAATTTTAAAATATACAAATTTTATGAGGATGGATTATGCAGGTATTATATAATTCAAGGTCTTATAAAAATAACTTATTCTACAATAAGGCACTTAAAGATTAATTATATAATTAGATTAAACCATATCACTATAAAGAACTATGATGTTCTTCAAAATATATATTGAGAACAAATGCTTCCTTGAAGTTACTGGATACACATTTCATAATTTGATTTATACTTGACTTCTAGAACATTGAAAGATTTAAATCATACTTCAGAAACCAGATGAGGCAGGTGTGACAAAAATCCAGTTTTGGATGTGCATTGGCTGATGCCCAAGCAGATCATGAGTGTCTCAGGATTCCCTGGCCCCAGGCACAGGATTGCTGTCACAGAAGAGCACTTGAAGTACCTTCTTGCTGGGACTTGCCTTATCATCAATGGATCTACAACAAGGAAGGGCTGTAGGGGTGCTGGGAAAATGTTCCTTGCCAATGGACCCTATCATTTCACATTTCATTTATAAAGAAAAATATAATCTCATTAATTTATTCTAGCAGGGGAAAAATACAGAAAATCCCATCATTCTAGTGTTTCTTTCTTCAGAAAACATTTATTGACTACTCTGGATGGTGGAGGAAATACCTAAAAGACTCATAGGGTAAAATTATTCGAGAAACTAATAGCTTAGTGGGGGGATAACTATTTTTGCTTGCAATTATGATGTATTGCAATACATATCTATATTGAGCCATAAATAACAAAGAGCCCTAAATTCAACTTGAGAGATCATGTGAGATAAATATCCCTCTAGAAGGACTGCTGAACCACAAAAGAGGAATAGGGCTTCATATTATGAGTAAGTAGATACAGATATCTCATTGCAAAGGGACACACAAGCAAAACAGATAATGCTTAAACACTGGAGTTCAAGCAGTGTGGGAATGTCTGAAGTGTCAAACCATCAGTGGAAAAAACTGAGTCTTCAGAGGGAGATATAGACCATGCTAGAAAAATTCCTTGAACCATGGTAGAAATCTGCAGTATTTTAAAAAATCATATGCTGTGACCTTCATACCAGGAAGGTAAAATGGTACTTACCCCAACTCTCCAAAAGGACCCTTTATGTGTCTTTCAATACTTCACGTGTGGGCTGGACAGGATTGGCTGTGGGCAGGGAATCAGGAACGTCTGACAGATCTTTTCCAGCATTCTTCACACACTGTTTTGGTCCCCAGGCAAGCTCTCGTTTTCAGACTTCCAGGGCTGCCCTCAGAAGAGCCTCTCTCTTCTCTGGAGTCCTCTCCTCATCATCTGCATCTCTGGGCCCCGGTGAGATATCCTACTTCCAACAGGCTTGGATGGCTGCAAGGGGCCAGAAATGGATAAGGAAACCCTAGTTTCCTGGGCACCCTCAATTTCAAGCATGTTTTGCCTAGTCCAGAGTGACTGGCTATGGGCAAAAAATAAAAGGTTTTGTCAAAAGAATCTATCTCCACCTCTGTTGTTATAGGCAACATAAAACAGTCCCTCTATAATCCTGGTATGGCTGTGTTATGCTAGGAAAAGAAGTAGGTAGAATGAGAAGGACACCATAACCCTAGGTACATGTATGACTGCACATGTGGTGTGACTCTACCTTGTGGACAACCAGAGAAAGAAAAAGTTGTGCTCCATTTGTGTATAATAAATCAAAAACCTTTCTGCTGTCACATATAACTGATCTGGACTAGTAATAGATAGATAGATAGATAGATAGATAGATAGATAGATAGATAGATAGATAAAAGAAGTGGGTATGGGGTTGCTCTCAGAGAATTTAACTGGACATGGGCAAAAGAAGCCCTTTAAGCCATGATCAATACACTAAAGGGTTAGAGCAGAAGAATACTATAGATTGGCTACTTTATTTTTTTATAGGTGTTTGGCAGCACGTGAAAGATGGATTGAGGGACATTCCTGGAGTCCAGACAAATCTGATGAGGCAGTTTTCATCAGGGGGGAGAGCCTTCCTTGGGAACAGGTCAATTGAGAACAGCTAGGAGATGAGCAGAGCTTTGCAGTCAGTTTATTATTGTTTTCATTAAACAAACTGTATACATATAATTGTGACAAGATCTCACTGATTTTGAGTTATGGACAATGTGGGAAGAGAGCATTTTAAAAATTTGATTCCCATTCAAAGTAATTTTTGAGGTTTCTTCTAGACTGTGATGGTAGGTACTATATTAAAGCTTGGGCTCTTACCTCCAAAAATTCCTGATTATTTCCATGGGGATTAGAGACCCTGTTGATTAGAAGAAGTTTTCCTGACTTAAGGTAATTTAGAAAATGTTTCTTGCTATGTCCACAGCAATCAAGATTGATCTACATATCTTATACATATGAAATATATACATATAGGAATGTGTGAGAGAGGGAGTGTGGGGTGTGTGTGTGTGTGTGTGTGTGTGTGTGTGTGTGTGTTTATAAATTTCTTAACTGGCTTTTGAATCATTCTGAAATAAAGCTTGTTTTGTGTAATTCTCCTAAACACGGTTTTGATTCCTCTCCAACACTGATAAGGGGACATCTGGGATTCACAAGTTCTTACCCATACAAGTACAGTAGTCTTAATCTGTTAATGGCAAGACTAAACTAACCATCTGATACAAGCATACCTCTGACAGTGTCCTGCAGACCTGAGCTGACTAACTTGCACCCTCTGACATCTTTATCTCTTCCTTGGCTAACATTGGAAATGAATCTTATTATTTTTGAGAGATCTTCCAGTCACATCCTTCAGCATTCCAAATTAAATCGTATTTAAGATACAATAAAACCAAAATCAACACCATTAAATGCAACTAAAAAGGGTTTCACATTCTGGATTTATCATAGGTATAGTCTAAAATGATCAAAATTCCTTAATTTTCAGTTTGGTTAGTCACCTGTGGTGCTGAGACTGTCAATACTACTTTAGCTTTTGAATATTTTAATATGGCACTGGAAAATTTCAAGTATATTCTGGGAGTAATATAAAGTTGTTTATGTGATTCCAGAAGTAACTCCCTAACTATAGAAGGGAGAGGTTTCAGATTACTCAATAAAATGGTGTGACAGGTGAAATTTGGAGAGTGATTCATTACTAATTTAATTCAAGTTCAGGCAATGTATTTCAATCCAGTAAAGCTATCTATTCTAGTCTACCTCTCCCTGAGGTCTGTGTCCAGGCATGGAGTCTGAGTATTTGATTGTAGA
This sequence comes from Callospermophilus lateralis, assembly GCF_048772815.1. Classification (NCBI taxonomy): domain Eukaryota; kingdom Metazoa; phylum Chordata; class Mammalia; order Rodentia; family Sciuridae; genus Callospermophilus; species Callospermophilus lateralis. The sequence continues at coordinate 12,447,800 of NC_135313.1, read as the reverse complement.
GAACCAGTTTGAGCTTCCCTGTGGTCCAAAGAACCAGTTTGAGCTTCCCTGTGGTCCAAAGGGAGCATCTCTGCACACTGTCTCAATCTCTCCCCCGAGTCTCTTCCCCCTGTGTGAGCTCCTGCCCCATTTTATCCAGTATCTAGTGCAATGTAAGGCATTTTCCTAGTTTAATCTAGAGCTGCCACCCCATGCAAGGGAAGAATGTTTTGGATCTTTATATGAAGAAGGAAAAGGGCAAAGACCTCACTGTGGTCTTGTGGCCTGACTTTGATGCAGTCTGTCTAAATGGCAGACATTTACACAGTGAGGATTAACCTCCTGTTCATAGATTGCTGCCCCTTATTATGTTAAGAGTGTGTCTCTTTCACTTGTTTCCTTGCATTGCACCATATAGAAATTATCTTTGCCTAGGTGGGATGGAGGTCCATGTTAAGTAAAGTAATGGAAAACAAAACAACAACAACAAAAACAACAAAACACCAACTACATTATGAAGCCAGAACAGTGACCACAGATTCCTGAGGTTTTCTCTGCTTGGTGGGAGATGGAGGTCTGCAGGAATATTTACCCAAGATACATTAAGAGAGATTGTAATCATTTTACAAACAATGAAGATCAATAATACTTCTTTTACTTTTAGCCAAAATGGTTTTGTTTTTATATGAATGTGTGTATACATATATCCCTATATTCACATGCATACATTTAATATGTATGCTCCTATCTATTTTTCTACCTAACTATGCATCTATCATGTAAAAGTAAGCCCAGAAGATTGGTTTCCTGAGCTGGACTGACCTATATTGTTATGTAATGGTAGCCAGGAAAGTCGAGAACTCATCAGTTAGTATGGGAAGAAGAATAAGCCAGACATGTACTGGGGAGAGAGTAGGAACCCCAGACCACAGTAGGAAAATGGAGACTTAAAAGGAAGATTGTTCATAAGACTGTCTCCATGATGGAGTTGGCTTTTACATTAAATTAATCTTAATATCAGGTATTCAGTATTGACTTGCTTCCTGTAGTGTGCTATGGCACAGCAACAACTTCTTCCACCTCGAATGTCCAGTAAAAAGTTCACTTACAATAGCAGCATGAAGAGAATACCCCCTGCAGCCAATAGCCCTGAAGACTGAACCGTCAGTGGTAAAGTGGACAACAGGTGCCCCTTGAGGGTGGGGATGTGAGCAGAGTGGAGGCTGCGTACCACTTCACACACTGAGGGTCATCCATGTGGCTGAACCAGTCCAGCCAGCCCAGTGGTTCTCAATGGGGGGTGATTTTGTCCCCCATGCAATATTTGTCAATGACTTAGGACATTTTTTAATTATTACAATGGGGAGGAGAGTATTGTCATCTTAGTGGGTAGAGGCCAGGGATGCTGCTGGACCTCCTACAATACACAGGACAGTCCCTGAAACAGAGAATTATTTCAATCCAATGTCCGTAGTGCCGAGGTTAAGAAACCCTGGGTTAGACATACTTATTTCCAATTTTAGCAGTATACAATTTAAATTCCTGGCATTCAAGAGAGAACTTTAGACAGTATTCCTTCTCCACACTTTAAAAGATTCTTCATCCTGTGGTTAGAGAAAGTTTTTCTTCTCTATTTTCCCATCCAGTGCTCCCCTTTTAAACTTTGCCCCTCATTTCAAATAGTGGAAAGGATGGTTGATGTATAACTAGGCCTTTCATGTGGAAAGACTGGAAATATTTCAGATTTCACAAAAATGACTCATGGATTGTTAACATTAATGAATAATTATTAAATATTCTGGCAGTTCTGTCTCAGATTTATTCTAGCAATTTGATCTTTTTACATACTTAATAATTTTTTTGATCCAAGTTCTTCTTGCTCTGCTTTCCCTACATGAACCTTTAAAAAGGATTCACATTCAGAGAAAATGTATATCAGAGCACAGAATTCACAGGTCAGCTGTAGTCATGGTCATAAGCTAAGTCGTAAATGCTCCCTGTCTTCTTTCTCTGATGTATATAGCATGTTTGTCATCCTGATTCCCTGTCTGTACTAGCAACTGTACCATTTCATATTTTGGAAAATTTAAGGTCAAAATTGACAATAAAGAGTGTGAAGCCTATGTAACAACCTCCCAAGAGGTCTGTAAAAGAGCAAGTAGTTCCAAGGTTTGCATCTGCTCATCTTGAAACATACGTATGCATAACCCAGTACCTGCCCCTTGACATATGATGTTCCAAATCAGCAGAAAGTCTTCCAAGTAATTCATGGGACAGAGCAGAAGGAGAATATGAGTCATTAAAATATAGGCACAAACTTTTGTCAGACAAACTGATGGAATTGCTGCCAAAGAAAGATATCTTACAGTTGGGCCACCCTCATAGATCTCTCCAACAAACCCAGGAAGACATTACTGGTACTTAGAGACTAAATGCTATATTCTGGAATTATCAGCCCTTATCATTTCATTGGATTTGAGAAGGGTTGTTTGAGTGAAAAAGATATTTCAAAGCAAATAATACAAGTAGAATATAGTACTTATTTTCTGACAGTATTTAACTTGTGCACTAGAAATAAGAAAATCATAAATTCAAACTATTTGGGAATCTGAGTAAAGATTTATGATCCATAAGAGTCACCCAGAATACATGTTAAAGGTGGATGTTCCTCCACCCATTCCTCTGGGTTCTGACCCAACAGCTATTTTTCAAAGGCTCTGTGGGAATTTCTGAGCAAGTGGTCTGTAGATTCAGCTTCCACAAAGGCTACCAGGGGAGCCAGCTCAAGATGGTTGGGTAATAGGAAAATAACTGGGCACATGGAAAAGGCTCAACCAATATTTGTTAAATTAATAATCTTCAGCGTTTTTCCTATACACTGAAATTTTCTATTGCTTTCACAGGAGCAAATTTCCAGTGGCCTTACTTGTATTTGTGTTGTCTCATAGAAACACACATCTTCCTCATTTTTTCTTCATGTTGTGTTACACGAATTTCAGTTGCTGGTGTTACAAAACTCCAGTTATATTAACTTTTTCCTTTCTTGGTGATGTGACTTGGGCTTTTTTTTTTTTTTTTTTTTTGGTCTTCCTTGGACTTGGTTTTAAAATTTTAAACCTGGGAAAGTAAATAATTACTTCTCACAATCTCAGACAATACTGAAAAACGAATTAAATGAAAAATGCAGTGTAAACTATTAAGTTTGATACTAAAATTACCAATGTAATAATTCCTAGAAGTCAGGTGTGTACTGGAACTCGGAGCTGGCTAATGGGGTGCATTAGCTTTCTGTCACTGTGGCAAAATATCTGAGAAAGTCCTCTTAAAAGAAGCAAAGTTTTTTTTTTTTTTTTTTTTTTAGGCTCACAATTTAAGAGATTTTGGTCCCTGGTCACTATTGTTTGGGGCCTATGGCAGCACAGTGCATCATAGTTGGAGCAAATATGCTCACACTCATGGCTGCCAGAAGCACAAGAGAGAGAAAAGCAGGGCTGGAATCCTAATATCCTCTTTGAAAGAAGGCCCCAGTGACATCACTTCCTTCTAGAAGGCCCCCCCTCCTAAAGGTTCCACAACCTCCAATAGCACCCTGGGATGGGAACCAAGCCTTCAGCTCATGGGCCTTTAGGGGACATTTACAACCCAAAGTGCAACATGGGGACAGTGACAATGAAGTGCTTCTCATCCTGAGTACTTTAATGCTAGTTCATTCCAATGGGGTCAGTTAACGTCCAACAGAATGTATGGTTTGCTGGGTAGGGAAGGCTTATAAAGACAGTTATCCCATTTTGGAATCTCTCCTGTTTCTTTCTCTCTCTCTCTCTCTCTCTCTCTCTCTCTCTCTCTCTCTCTCTCTCGGTGGTATGTGTGTGACACACACACACAGAGACAGATACAGAGGTAGAGACAGAGAGACAGAGAGAAGCAGAGACAGAGACAGAGTGAGAGGGAGGGGAAAAGGCAGACACACACACACACATACGCACACACATACACTTCTCTTAGCCCTTAATTCTCCCCCTGAGAAGATGAGTCAGATATGCTTCTCCTACCTCCCCTTAAACTATGTGATAAAAGACACAGTTCTTTCAGGGTATGGGTGATCAATTAAATATTGCAAGTGGGGAAGGAGGAGAATGTCTAAAATCATTCCAAAGCTTTCTTTACTTTCTGATGAAAAGGCTTTCTTTACTTCCTGAGAAATGAATCATATACTGTCACCTGCATGAGAACCCCAGGTGCTTCCCTGTTTTTAAACTAGAATGTTAAAAATTAAAGGAAATAAATGGTGGCGATAGAGAAAATACGTTCGGTATTTGTCATATTGGCACAAGTTAGCCATACATTTCACAAAACAAGATAGATTTCAGGGCAGGTGCTGATTATCTGAAGGGCACTGTGACCCGCTGAGATCCGACTTGGCTCAGCCTTCAGGTGTCTTCTGCAGGAGTTAGGATTCCTTTATTCAGTGCATCAGAAGTGCTACTTGGATTGTCTGAAGAAGAGAGGAATGCACTGGAAAGTTTCCTCCCTGTTCGGGGGCAGCTGGTAGTGGATATGATGATGTGACGTGCTGCCCAGATCTCTCCTCAGGGATGGAAGATCCATGATCTAACTTCTGGGAGTACCACTGTCATCCTGTTTCAGGTGGCTTTGGAGATCAGCTCCACAGGAGAGGTCTGCCTCTCCAAGGACAGCAGGCGTCCAACGACTGATCTCGAGAAGGATGGAAAGCTCATCCCTTCTGTTCCGACCCAGGCACACTCTGAAACATTCCTTTACACACTTCTACTTCTGTTCTTTCCACAGGTGTTGGCTCCCTGATGCTGTACTCAGCTTTTTCACTACGGTAACGAAAAGACCTGGGAAAGTAAACAAGAACAATCGCCGAGGGGGAAAAGTTGGGGTGCTCACAGTTGCAGAGGTCTCAGTCTATAGAGAGCCAGCTCCATTTCTCAGGGCTTGAGGTGAGGCAGAACATCATGGTAGATGAGTGTGGTGGAGGGATCACACGATGATCAGGATGCAGAGACTCCACTCTCCAGCGTCAAAATATATACCCCAAAGCCACACCTCCAATGACCCACCCACCTCCTACAGACACAGTACCCACCTTTAGGGCCCACTCAGTTAATACCATCGAGGCTTCAATTCACTGATGGAGTTAAGGTGCTTAAAACCCAATTATTTCTCTTCTAAATCTTTTTGTATTGTTTTACCCAGGAGCTTTTGGGGGACACTTCACATCAGAACCATACATTCTGTCCCTGGTCCCCAAAACTTCATGTCCATCTCAGAGTGCAAGATACATTCAGTCCATTTCCAAGTGTCCTCATAGTCTCAACAGTTCTCACTGCCCCAAAGTTAGAATACGAAGTCTCCTCTGAGACTCAGGGAAAGCTTGCCTCTTAAGCTCCTGTAAAAATCAAAAGTAATTTACAAGCATCCAATATCTGAAGGTACAGAGTAAAACATTTCCATTCACAAAAATAAGGACACAGAAAGGTACAGGACCAAAACAAGAACTGAAATCCAGCTGGGCAAACAGGTCCTGTAGCTCCATGTACAGCATAGGGGACACATGGCCTGTGTTCTGTCTAAAAGGCTGGTGTAGCTCTGCCCTTGTGGCCTTGTTGGTTGCAGCCTAAGTAGCCTTTCTGTTGGCTTGTCTCTGCTTACTTCCTGCAGCCTTCCTCAGGGGGCGTTCCAAAGAACTGGCATTTCTTAATCTTGGGGGTCTCCACTCTAGCTTTGTCTTCCACCTCACATCTCCATGCAGTGTCCTCGCAGGGGTTTCCTGCAGGGACTCTGACCTTGCTGTGCTTTTCTTGGCCTCACAGGCCTTCCTTTGAAATCTTGGTGGAAGCCTTCATGATCCCTGAACTCCAGCATCCTCCAATCCTGCAAAACCAGCATCACAACCAATGCCAAGCTCTGCCACCATCTCAAGCAGTAGCCAAGCCTCCAGGAACCCTGGCTTCCACAGCCTCTGAGTGTGTGTGTGGCTGAGCACATTGAAAAAACTTTCTAGCCTCCTTCTGCAAGAAGGGTACCCCACTGGTCTTTTCTTAAGAGAAATTTTACTTTCATTTCCTTGTATCTGAGATGAATATGATCTTGCCAATTCCTGTGATGCTCTTTAGCCATTTTTCTTATAGTCTCTGGAAAAAGTCTTTAGCATTACTTAAGTGACTCTAATGTCTTTAACAATTACAACTTTCTTCCCCAGTTTTACTTCTGCCTTTCAAGTTCAAGTTTTTCAAATCTTTCTGCTCTGCATTCTGCTCCTAAAGATCATAACAAACTTGGCTAAAAGCTGCCAGCAATATCCATGCCCCATCCTGAATGCTCTGCCTAGACATTTCTTCTAACAGATTAAGAAGTTTATTGCTTTTAAAATCAGCCTCACAGAAAGTCTCAGAACATAGGTAAAATGCAGACAACTTCTCTCCCAGAACATAATACAAATGATCTTTACTCCAAATTCCAATGAGTCCTCCTTCTCTGAACCCTCTTGAGCCCTGTCTTCAGTGTCCACACTCTTATTGGCATTTTGGTCTTCTAAGCTCCCACCAGAATCTGCCATTAAGCTCCTCTTACAACAATCTAAAATATTTCCAGCTTGCACTGCTAACCATCTCAAAATTTCTCCCCCAAATTCCAAAAAGCTCCAAAAGATTCTGAACCACATAATCACGGTAGTCACAGCAATGACCCCACTCTCAGTACCAATTTCTATTTTAGTTAGCTTTTTCATTGCTGTGACTGAAAGATATGACCAGACCAATTGTACAGGAGGAAAAGTTTATTTGAGGGCTCATGGTTTCAGAGGTCTCAGTCCAGAGACAGCTAGCTTCATTGCTTAGGGCTCAAGGTGAGACTCAACATTAATGGCAGGAGAGTGTAGTGGAGGGAAGTGGCTCAACTGTGATCAGCAATCAGAAAGAGATTCCACGGGCCATTTACAAACTATATACCTAAAGCCATATCCCCAATGCCCACCTCCAACAGCCACACCATCAGTTACTACTCAGTTAATCCCATTGGGGGATTAATCCATTGCTTGGGTTAAGGCTGTCATAACCCAATCATTTCTCATCTAAACTTTTTGCATTGTCTCTCACATGAGCTTTTGAGGGACATCTCGCATCCAAACTGTAACAGTAGGTGTTAAGTCTTCATTTATTGGTGAGCCAGTTTTGCCGTACATAGTACGTGAGGAGGATGTTTTTAATGTACTTTCTGTTGACATGACTGCACTTCTTTTTCTAATGCAAGCTATGCTTGGGTTGGGGGGCGGATGGTGGATGAGAAGAGTTGGGGAATAATTTCCAACAAGATTAGTAGGGTGTGCATTAATCTACTTGGCAGTTCTTCAAGGAAGATCCTTGATGAAATGCCAGGGTAGCCATATGAAATAAGACCAGTGTCCATGCGGATGAATAGAGAATAAAAACAGATGATGGGAACTGACCATGTTCAGATAGTGTTCACAGCTCTCTGCTGTGTCTCATGGGACAGCACATCTCCTAGTTGCTTACAAGTTTGCCTCTACCATTAGATTGGAAGCATCTTACCGGCAAGACATGTGTGTTATTTGCTTTTGTGTCTCCAGAACCTAGCAGAGATCGTGTCTTTTGATGTGCAATATGTGAGACGTAGGCTGCATGAAGAAACTTAATAGATAAATCTGGCAATTATCTTGGAGAAATTGAATGTTAATTTTCAAAACTCAAACATTCTATAATAAGCTGTCTTATGTTGAAACTGTCAGCATTTTTAGAAATTGATCCCAGGCCGACTTCTCATTTGTGCAATTCAGCAGAGAGGGCAGTTGCATCCTTCCTGCCCAGCATGCTATCTGATGTTTAGCTCAGCAGAATGTTATCACACATCCATTCTTTATTCCATATGCTGGGAAAGCTGCACATAGTTCATCAGGGAGGGGGAGGGTGGATCCACTCCAGTATTTAGATTCCTAAACTGTTTTCAATTAGGAAATGACTTCTGTGTTTCTCCCACCCAGGTGCTTTTGATTAGCAAGAAGCACAAATACGCAGTCACACAGACATGCACTCCCACGGTCCGAACCTGCAAAGGCTCATCAAGTCTTAGCTGGCTCACATTTCTATACATTCCTTGACGCACACAGATGCTTCTGAAACCTTGTGTGTTGCTGCCAGACTCCACAAGGCTAACTGCAGAACACCCAGAGTTGTTTTTGATTTTTATTCTGAAGCATGGTCTATAGGGTAGAGGCCTGCTGAACAGCTGTTGACCTCACTAAGCCTTGGCCTGCTGTCCCTGGAGTTGCAATCAGGTTCGAGGTGTGGATATTTTCCACCACTGACAAATGGGCGTGGGTTGTTTCTAGATCTTTAGCAGGGAAAGATAATATTATGTTAATCTTGACTCTTTCCATGCCTATTATATTTGAACATCAGGTTCAGACGAGTCTCTGAGAATAAAAAGGTTGGTAGAGAGGCTTCTTTTGTCCTCTTTCCTCCAATTTTCATCCCCCTCTGCAGAAGGGCTATGACTTCACGTAACTTTTTATGTAAAAACAGAAATTCCTGGCATGTCTTACAGGACTCTAGCTCCCTCTGCAGCCTCATCTCACCCCAGACCCATCTTTACTTCAGCCGTGACTCTCAAGCCTGTTTGTGCTCATACATACTGTTCCCTTGGTCTGCTTTCCTCATTCAGCCTTCCAGATTGTCTCCAGTCCTCCCAGATGGGCTTTCATCTCACATATAATTTCCACAGCATTTTCCCAGGGGCAGTTTTTCATAGAACTATATGATTATTTAAGGTACATCTGCAAACTCTCATGGACAGAAACCATGTCTGCTTCATTCTTCATGGTACTGCTGTGCGTGACACAGAAAATTCATGGGTGTTCTGAGTTCAGGTAATGGCCAAGAAATGATCCCTCCTCCCACTCTCTGCCTGCACATATCCTTTCACTGTGTCTTTGGCAGCTACCCAGACTTTGTGTAAGTCACATGCTATTTTACAAAAACAAACAAACAAACAAACAAAAAAACATTATTATAAGGGCAAGTCATGATGAGAAGATATTGTTTACAATCAATTAGAAAACATACTAGATAATCTATGCCTAGATAACTTATAAATTCATATTTTGGCCTTCAAATATGTGCTTGTTTTGCAAACCCCAAATCTCATAGTATATTCTTTAAATCTGAACTTACAATCCGGCACATAATAGGTGCTTAATACACTATCCTATCAGTATTAACACCTACTTGTGTCCTTTTCAGTTTTATTCAACCACTACCCCGATAACTATACCAATAATTATAGCAGCACACCCTAGTAGGTAATGTTCTTGAATAACTCTCATTTCAATTGTTTTTCACTTCCCAGGCAATACAATCTCAATTACATCATTCACAGCCAATTCTAAAATAAACATCTTCTGTCAGTAGGTCCAGGAGATGCAAAACCCTAGAAAAATTTAAACAAATATTTTGATTTTGTTTACATATGTGCCACCAGCTGCTTCAGAAAATCTTTTTGGGAAACACAGAAATTACAGAGGAAGAAACCCATATTGTAAACACCTGGATTTAAATACTCAATGAAAAGCCAGAAAGTAAACACTGCAGTATTAAACTCAATCAACTGGAAGAAACCTACTCCCCAGTGGATTGGAGACAACATTTATTTTCACATGAAAGAGACTGAATAAGTGGCAGGCAAATATGGAAAGGAAGGCTCCCGGGTGTAGACATGCCGTGTTTTGTCTGAGTGGGTGCTGCTGGACAGGTTAGAACACCCCAAATATACTGAGCTTCGCTTCTGCCTACAGCTTATAGAGGCAGCTATTTGCTCACATATTGTTTCATTTGCTGGAAGCAAATTTACTATGTGCCTGCAGTTTAATTCCCATAAAAATGTATGAAGAACCTATGCTTGGCATCAGAGATAAAATCCCTCCTTTCCTACAGGAATGCATGATTTAGTGAGAGCTGAAATATCGGTAAATAATTGAGTAATGTTTGTGACATATGCTGGAAGTGAGAGGTTAGGGGTATAACTAGAGGTGGCTCAAAAGTGGAAATAATGGACTCTTGCAGGTCTTGGGAAAGACTTCATAGAATAAAATGATACCTCAGTTGAGTTTTGAAGCATGCATAGGACTTTTCCTCACTATTTAGGAAATAGAAGATGAATTGGTAAATGTGAAAGGCGGGAAAGGCAGTGAAAGAATCCTGTTGAAAACAAAGAGGTGTGCCCAGGACTGTGCCAGCAGCATCCAAGCTTGCATGCAGGACCAACCGCTGTGTGTCTGCCCTTGGGCACGCTGAGTCTGAGTTATCTCATGTACTCATATGCCCCATTGCCATATGGGACTTCACTTGCAAAACATAAGGATATCATTACAAATTTCAAGATGATGACAATAGAGCACTAAACCAAGTTGGTACTGGAAAGGGCTCTGGGTTACTGCACTATTTCATGCTCATGAGGTCAACTTCACACTCAGCACAATTTTCAATGCAGAGTCGCATCATACATGAACAACAAGCAGTTCCCCCCTTCTCTTCCCTGATTTAGCATTGATTGAGCTTGGAACACTAAGAGGTGAGTTGGAGAATGGGGCAGGGAAAGTGGGATGCAGTGGATGAAGCAGCTGAAAGAGGCAAAGCCCAGATCACACAAAGCTTTATGGCAGGTTGGAGTTTGGTGTTTAGCATATTGGTCAAGAAGCATCACTGGAGGGTTTCAGGCAGGGATGTCACATAGCAAAATTTGTACTTTGGGAAATTCAATCTAGTGTTAATGTGACAGGCGGATTTGATGCAAGAGAAGCAGAAGGAAGGGAAACCAGGTCCAAGTATTACAAGAAGGGGGATATTTTACCTCTCTCCCTGGCTAGAGACGTGGTGGGTACCCATTGATATCTACTCTCTGTTCTCATTCTGAATGGCACTCTCCTCTCTCATGCTCCAGTGAAAGTTCTTTGGAGTAAAGGGGGACATTGGTACCTTTTAAATAGTAGATGCTTAATGTGTATTTTCTGTAAAACCCAAGTTCCCTTGGGTATTTAAATAATCACATTAAAATCATCACTAGTCTAGCAGTCTTAGTCTGAATTAAACCAAAATGGTGCTATCATAAATTGGATCATTTATTCTGGTACCACTCTGAATTCCATGGAAATCACTAATGTTTAACATGATCCTGAATAAAGTTAAAAACCTGAATGTGATCTCCATAGAGAAATAATAAAGACGAACCACTGTATTGAGTTGTAAATGTATTACAAATCAATCAATGTACATTCATTGGGCAGGATAATTTTGTCATGATTCTACTTATGGAGGAGTGGTGGTGTTTATATCACTGATAGTTCAGGTAGCAATATTTTATTTTCTACAATTGTGGTACTGCAGTCAAGAAGGACTAGGTCTTCTCAAATTGACACCTTTGGGTTGTGATGTTAAAACTGTCATTGGATTAACCTGGGGAGAGAATAAAATTTACCCTTCCCTGAGATTTTTCACTAAATTAGAATCTGTGTGGGTGGGGCAGGGATTGAACTCACTGAGCCACATCTCCAGCCCATTTTCATATTGTATTTAGAGACAGGGTCTCACTGAGTTGCTTAGTGCCTTGCTTTTGCTGAATCTGGTTTTGAACTTGAGATCTTCCTGCCTCAGCATCCTGAGCCACTGAGATTATAGGAATGCACCACCTTGCCTGGCTCCCCAAGCTTTCTAGAGTTATACTTCATAGACAATAAATTTCTCCCATTTTTAAGAGATCTCAGTGCCCATATTTGTACATTTTCTAGAAAGTCATATAAATGGAAATCAGGGAAATTTTGTCCTTCTTGGTTTGGTTTCTTCCGCAGCATCATAACTTTGGGGTCCATCACTTTAAATCAGTATCAATTCCTGTATACTGTGTGTAGAACACAGAGGGCATTATATTCTATAGGGTGGTTATACTGTGCTTGGCTTCTTAATTCTCTTACTGGTAGGGCTGTCTAAACTCTTTTGAAGTTTTACAGTTCACTGCAAAACATAGTGAGGGTTGAGAACCACAACTGCACAGGATCTTAATATGAATATTACTTTACATTTTACCAAGTGCTTTTTCTTGTCTCCATTGCTATGCTTCCACTCATTGATTTAATATGCTGTAGATGACAAATTTGAATGAACAGGGATTGTTTTAGAGACCACACTGTTTAAAGCACAAGAAAACCATCCACATCTGCTCAACCATTATTTTCTGTTTGATAACAACTAAATATGCATATACTTTTCAATAGCATAGTGAATTAATATCACCTATATTGACTTATTCATATATCAATATGGCTTGAAAATACTGGTGGAAGATTTTTGAAATAAAATTATTAACATTTCAACTCATCTTCTCCTAACCACAAATGGAAAATTCTTTTCTCTAAAGAGAGGCTAGTTTTAGGACCCATGGTTATTAAATCATCTAGAATGTACATGGTTTTGACCACTTGGAGAGCATTCTGAGGATATCTCAGTGCCCAAGTCTATAAATTGTGAGTAAGAACAATGCATAAGCGCACAGCCATTTTTTTCCATGAATGTTTGGTTGTGACCATTTATCTGTGCCTCCCATGTTCTTTCAAGGCAAAACATAGCAGCCAAAGGATCAGGAATATCCTGGGAACTTCAACATTAGGATGAATGAAAATATTTGTCAGTGTTTATTTATTTTTAAAGTGAGTTTCTTGAGAAGTTTCAGATTTCTGTGGCTTAATAGATTATGGTGTTGTTGGATATGGAGTACAACCAAAGGTCATACTGAGATGGCCTGGTGCCCAAAGACTCCACAGAGGTTTACACAAGAAATGTGTTTCAATCTGGCTTCCAGAAATTAAAACACAGTTAAGGGAGTTTCTCTGAGTAAGTAAAACTTCAACTTCATTGTTTGAAAGGAATGAAGTGGGTGAGGTTGAGACCAGATCAAGGACAGCCTGGTTTGTGAATAACTTTTACTGATGTTGTTAAGAACAACGCCTCTTTCTCCACCCTGGAAATGCTGCCATTGAGAACTGAGCTCTTTGGGGTGGATGCTCTCCATGACAATTACATTCTCTTGGCCTCAGGAAATCTCAAACTGTTACCTGGAATTTCAAGTATCCCTTGTCTGCCCTGAAAATAAAAATTGCTTTCTGCCTCATTATGACTCAACTTGGCTTTTCACTCTTTGAAAGCTCATAATCATTCTCAAATGGTTAAAAGAGGTTAGGGAGATTTATTCTTCCCTGTGAAGGCCAGTCCCTTACCCCACTGCAAAAGTCTTTTCTTTTGGCAACAGGAGGATGAGAGAGCATTGACTTCCCAGAGGATTTCTGTTGTTTTTGCTTCCCCAACATACGTGCACACACAGACATATTATTGAAGCAATCCCTGGTTCCTGAGGATGTGCCAAATCTTGCAGATAGCAATGAGGTAATTCTAAAGTGAATTATGTCCGTGTCTCCTGACAAACACTGAAAACAACTTAAAAACGAATTGCCACAAGAATTAAAGAAAATCTTAGTGAAACGATATAAAATTGAATAACTTTACATCATTTCAAGATAATACCTAAACAAACAGTTTAATTCTTGTGTGCTGGTTTGAGTCCTGTCCTTCTAGGAACCTCAGAACATGACCTTATTTAGAAATGGGTTCACTGCAGATATAATTAGCTAAGATGAGGTCACACTCAACAAGGGTGGATCCTTAATCCATTAGGATTGGTGGCCTCATAGAGTGGAAGCAGAGACTCTGAGACACAGGGAGGGAAGACAGCCACAGGGAGACAGAGGCTGAGGCTGAAGTCATTTTGTCACAAGCCAAGGAAAGGCTGAGCTACCAGAAGCTGGAAAACAGAATAAAAGTTTCTCCCCAGAAGCCTAGGAGATCACATGACCTTGCCAACAACATCTTTATTTTGGACTTCTAGATTCCAGAACTGTCAGAAAATAAACGTCTGCTTTCTAAAGCCATGCAGTTTCTGACTTTCTTTATGACAACTCAGTGAACGAATTCAGCTTGACTCAGAATTTTGGGACAAAGGCAGGACTAGAAGCTGAGCATTCTACAACCTGGTGGTCTAGAATGAGTTGGGAAAACCTTTGGAACCAATAAAGGGAACAGCGTCTCCCTTCTACATACTCAAGATGTCACAGTGATGTGTGTGGTGCTCTGTGGACTGCCCCGTCAGGATTACCTGCGTGCTCAAAATAGAATCCCTGCCCAGTCCCAAACATCTGCACTTAAAATATGCCTGGTCATAGCCAAGGAACCTGAGTTTTACCAAGTTCCCACGTCATTTTGTGTTTGTGGTACTGGACATTCAACTAAGGGGCGCTTTACTACTGATGTACATCCCTAGCCCTCTTTGTTTGAGACAGAATTTAGCTAAGTTACTGAGGCTGTCCTCTAATTTCTGATCCTCCTGCTTCAGCTTCCCAAGTCACTGGGATTAAAGGCATGTGCCACTATGCCTTGCTCCTAAGTCATTCTTATTAAACTAGAGTTTTAGAATCAAACAGAATCCTACCTATTATCATCTTCAAAAGATAATCAAACAAAAACCAATCAGTGTATTGAGAGTCAGCAACCCTCTCCTCAAGTTTGTAGACAGGGCCAATTAAAATCCAAACATCAACAGGCTTCCCAGCATATGGTTTCATATGGAGACACAGAATTGTGAACTGTATATACCCAGGTGGCACTTAATATTCTTCCCTATTCTCCAACCCATAAAATAAGTAATGACAAGTAATTGGTCCTCCAACTTCATGACAACACCAAAATCGCTGGAACTTGAAAAAGAAGGAGCAAAAATAATAAACGTAAAACTCGTTCCCTGTGTGGTTTTCTTCTTTATTTTTTTGATAAAAATAAAAAAGTACACATTGTTAAAATAAAAAATTATTAACATCAAATTGATGGAAGGGAAAAAAAAATAGAAATTTTCCAAACCGAAATTTCATTTAACAAAACCTCAGTCACTTAGATCTCACTTTGCATTGATATTAAGTAAATGAGGCAAATAATTGTTTATAAGATTTGAAATGTAAATTCCACAACTTTTTAAATAGTTTAGTACCCAGAGTCTGATATGTGTTCAGTGCATATATAATTTATGCAAGTAAGATCACTCATGTGTGGTTCACAAAAATATAAATGTATGTTCTGTGATTGTACTTGGTTATTCCTCTTGATTCTTTTACAATTTGTTTTCAATTTTGAAAAATTGAGAAGCACAGAAAAGAGAATCACTGTTAACAGTGACCTGGACAGCTACTTCCCCAAATTAATGATGTCAAACTATTTCTATATAATATTGTTAGGAACAAAAAATGCAGAGCTTTGTGGACAAAACTGGAGAACTTCTCTATTTGTCTCTTGAGTTCATTTCTTTCATTCCTCCAGTAAAGGAAATTGCCATCCCATTATCCTCAAATCTCTGTTTTCTCATTTCTCATTACTATGTTCTCTCATTTATGTCTTCCTGCTGTGAGACACACACACACACACACACACACACACACACACACACATATATATATACATAAATATATATGCATTATATATGTGTGTTGTGTAAATTTTTCATTTATATATGACAGCGGAATTGCATTACAATTACTATTATACATATAGAGCACAATTCTTCATGTCTCTGGTTGTATACATAGTATATTCACCCCAATTCGTGTCTTCATACCTGTGCTTTGGATAATAATGATCATCATATTCCACCATCATTAATTGTCCATTCCCCCTCCCTTCCTCTCCCACCCCTCTGCCCTATCTAGAGTTCGTCTATTCCTCCCATGCTCCCTCTCTCTATCCCACTATGAATCAGCCTCCTTATATCAAAGAAAACATTCAGAATTTGGTTTTGGGGATTGGCTAACTTCACTTAGCATTATCTTGTCTAACTCCATCCATTTACCTGCAAATGCCATGATTTTATTTTCTTTTATTGCTGAGTAATATTCCATTGTGTATATATGCCACTTTTTTAATCCATTCATCTATTGAAGGGCATCTAGTTTGGTTCCACCCTTTAGCTATTGTGAATTGTGCTTCTATAAACATTGATGTGGCTTTGTTCCTGTAGTATGCTGTTTTTAATTTTTTATTCAATTCCCCTGCTCAATTGTATTCTATGGGTTGAATATACAATTCTTTATTTTATGTATTTTTTATTCCAAATAATTCATTGTTTTCCCCAAAATATTCACAATGTTGAGGCATTGTCTTTTTTAATTTTATAAGTGATACCTGTTTCTTTGTTCTATTTTATGCTCAGTGCTGTTGGATAAGGGCATTGGTGAGTTATGTAATGTTGACCTGAGGGCTGAGATCCTTGCTCTCTTATCAATTTTATCCTCCTGTGGAGGGCTTTTGGGATTCTTAGGCATTTGTGGACTGCAGGTGTGAGTGGTTTTGCTCTTGCTTTCTTTGCATTGCCTGTTAAAGTGGTTGAGGCTCATGATAGGAATGCAGTGGGGCACACTAGTGGTCTTGCCATAGTGGAACTTTCCTGATTACATGAAAGTAAGCAAGGTGACCAGCAGACAAGACATTGTTCTAGTAAATTACTGCTCTGTATCTTCAGAGCTAGGCCACTAGGAGAGTAATACTGAGTTTTCAAAGGCTTGACTGAAAAGAGCCCACACTTTATGAGGTGAGAGAAACAGGTACACTGCTCCTCACTTAGTAGTGTTGACCATGACATGTCCTGGCAAAGGCATGGGGAAGCTCTTTGCACTCGGCACACTGGACATGACTGACTCACAGAGACCATCCCTTGGGGCAGCATCTTCTTCAACAATTAAATAAGTAACTTATCCAAAAATTATGGATTCAAATACATGGTAATTATTACCACAAAAGAGACACTGAGAACATTTTCTTTTACTGAATTTAATGTATATAATCTTGCAATAAAAATGAAATGAATTTTATTATATATACAAAGGAATGAATTGCTAATTTTAAAATATGTGTATCTTTTTGAATATAGTAGGGGAAAGTATACATGCAAAGCCTGTTGTAATAATGAATAAAAACATGTTTCTCTTTTTTAGCCTTAAAACAATTAGCATAACACATATATTTTTAAAATAAAAAAACCTTTAATCAGCTTAAAAATACTTCCCTTTATTTACTGCATGGGGAGAAGTTCATTTTTATCCCAAGTGACTATTGTTACCTGTTCTGCAGAGGAAAATTACATGGTTTTATCTCATGATACATTAAACTGCCAAAATTAGATTCCTAACCTTAAACATACTTCATTTCTGGGATAAATTTTATTTAATTATGATTTTTTGAACATAGTGTAGAAATTCACTGTAATGAAACTTCACATAGAATGCTTTCATCTACAATTAACAGTGTGATTGTTAGGTGTTTTTTTTTTCACTCTTTTTGACACATTTGCTATGACAGATATACTTTGAAACACAGGTTTTCTTTTTTTTTCTTTCCTTTGAAATGGGTTTTAGAAGGATCACACTTTACGAATTGATTATTCATAAAGTACAAATGAGCTTCTGGGGGTTTTCATGGAACCTTGCCTGTACAACCTTCTAGATCTCTTTTCTTCCAGGGTTTGTTTATGAGCTAGTCTGGGAGATGGATTTTATTCTTTTAATAAGCAGTTTGTTTCCTTTAATGGTTATTGGTTTATTTGAGCTTTATATTTCTTATTTTAACAGCCTATTGAGGTATAATTTATATGCCATAAAATCAATGCACAATTCAACGAATTTTTGTATATTAACAGAATTGTACAACCATCACCACAATCCAATTTTAGAACATTTCCATCATATCAAAAAGATCCCCTGTACCCATTTGGAGTCAATTCTTACTCTTACCTCCAGCCCTAACAAGTCACTAAGTTATTGTCTATCTGTCAAAGATTTGCATTTTCTGGCATTTCATATGAATAAAGTCACATAAAATGTGGACTTTTACTCTCTCTTACTCTTGGCATAATATTTTGAGCTCATTGACATGATAGCATAAATCAGCAATTCGTTCATTTTTACTAATGAATTTCTGTGTTCTTGAATTTGTCTTGCAACTTTTATTTGCTCAATGTTTTTAAATTAACTGATGAAATTTTTGATTGGGTTGTAATATTATTCTCTTATTTAAACCTGTTGTCATTATGATTCCTATTTTCCTAAGTATTTTTAATTGGATTTAACCTATTTCTTTGAATAACTTGACAAAAGTTTCATATTTATAATGTTTACTAAGTAAAAAGTTCTAGTTTTTTTTTACTGTTGCTATTTCATTTGTTTTATTTTTATTCTGACTTTTTTTCTTTTTTTCCTTTGACTCTTCATGATTTTCATTTTCTGTAAAACCACTTTTCCTAATTTCTTTCATGAAATACTTAATTAAATCCACTTGTTTTCATTCTTTATTTTTAAGATTTATTTAAGGCTATCATGTTTTTTCTTCTTTAAACACTATTGATATTTATGTCATGAGTTTTAATATGTGCCACCTTCTTTATCTTTTCTTTATTCCATTGAATATTTAAAAAATATGTACTTTATAAGCCATTGTCCATTACATTATCTTTCTCTTTCCTAACAGCCTCCAATCAATGAGATAATTACTCAGTTTTTTATTTGTCAGTCTCTTGAACTTATTTATACTTTTAATACACAGGTATTTCTCCTAAATGTGAAGATGCAATGCATTCAATCGCATAACATAGCAGAAAATTTTGAAGAAAATTAGAAGAAATTTTTTTAAAATACCTGTTGTAGGTAATGCTACTGAAAACATTTTTATACATATCTCCTTATACTTCATGTATCTTGAAATAAATTTCCTAGAAGATAAAAGAGGTTAATTTCTGTAACACACAGCATGGGAATCTTCAATTTCATTATAAATTCATACATTTTAAGAAAGGAAATGGTTGCTATAAAATATTTTAAAATTTACAAATTTTCCCCTCAATAGCCTTTTACAAAACTATTTGTCTCCAAGTTAGAATTGTCTTGTATTTAATTTTTGCTAGTCTGACACAAGCTGTTTTAGAATAGAGTAGGCCAGAATCACTATTGGGCCTTTAAGAATTACTACAGTTTTTATCATCACTATATAATGACTGATAATTTTCTATTTTGTTCCTGCATAGGTATACCACACTAGTTTCAAAACATAAAATGAAAAGCTTTCACTATTACATTTTTAGACCTCATGTTTCAACTTGACCTAATGCATAAATTTCATAATTCTTAATTATTATTGACCTGTGCATCTCTCTCTTGTAGTATTATTATTCTGTTTCTGTATTTGCTTTTGGTGATAATTGTTATGTTTAATAATGTTAATGTTAACTTATTTTGGTATAAATAAATACCTTTAATTTATATGTATTTTGCATTTTTCTGTTCCTTCTATTGAATTTGTTAGTTTAACTCTAGTGTAATGAACACTAAAACCAACAAAAATGTATATTCTTCACATTGTTGTCTCATTCTTGTTTTAGTTTGGGTAAAATTTTAGCATAAATGGTATTTAATTTTTTTGATTGATTATTCTGTATTTAGGAAACTAACCATGACATTTTTGTTTTAATTTGTTGATATGGTGTCTCATTAATCACTTCCTTAGTCTTTAACCTTGTTTTTTCTGGGGGAAAAAAAATGTCTTTTGTTGTAGTGTTCCATTATTTTAAAGCATATCTGGATTTGTTTTCTAAAATATTTTTATAATTTTTCTATGTGTATCTACATAAATACATGTTATTTCAGGAGATTAGCCCATACATTTCCTCCTTGCTAATAAAAACTACATATAATTTTGTGTTCTTCATTCACTTTATTTTTTAATATCTTCATAACAGAGTGTTAAATCATCTTTTTCATGGCCATTATCATCATTTTTTCTGTACTTTTTCATTATTACTTTTATTGTTTATCACCACTGTCAAGTCCCTTTTTCTCTGTGTTGGGCATTGGCCTAAGATATTATAATGAAGAGACCTCAACAACACAGTTGTGAGATAAGACAGGACAGTTATTTCCATTGGCTTCATTGAGTTAAAGTCACTGTCAGTACCATCTGCCTTTCAGCCCAAAGGGAGAGAGTACATATTGCATGGAGAGGAGGCTTCCTAATGCCTCATCAAAACTTAAGTGACATGACTATAACTGGTTGCAAAGGAAGCTGCAAAATTGGTCTCTAGCTCAGAATGATGTGCATCTTTAAAACTCAAAGGTATATGATCTCTATTACCAAAAATCGTAGAAGATAGATTATATTCTTAGGGATAGGGGCAGTCCCTGACATTGGACATGCCTCTGTACAATGAAGAATCTGTGTATGTCTTCTTCCCATGCTAGTACTCAGTGACACAGTGGCCCCCTGCCCAAAAGACAGAACCTAATACTTCTGCCCGCTCCCATAACCTATGTGTGAAGGAAGCGAAAATAGGAGCCTCCAGATTTAACAAAAGCAAACTGACTATAAAGTACTTTGATGTCTCTCATTTTCTGGAAATAGAGTTTTTCTATTTCTCATCATATTTAGAGATCGATCTCCCTAAATTCTAGATACCTGAATTTCTGTGTGCAAAGGTCTGTGGACCAGTTTCTTTCTTTTTCTGAGTATGTAATATCGTCAGTTTTTGTCACTTTTCTATATATTATGCATTTCAGTGAATTTCAAGTTGTAGGGGATTTCCTATTTCTGTATATTATGCATTTCAGTGAATTTCAAGTTGTAGGGGATTTCCTACTGTAGCTCATACATTTCTGGAAGTTTGCTGGATCATTTCATATATTCTACATATTTGTATAACCTAAATTCTAAAATTGTTCCAACTCATTATTCTTAGTTGGCTTATGATATTTAGATGATATTGAAGATCCCTAATAAAAGAATGAGATGTATTAGTCTTGAACTAAGATAAGGAAGTAATAGCATTTTAATTCTAATTTCTTTATAGCATTTAATGCTTATGTAGCAATTTATGATTTGATTAAATTCATGGAATTTGGGATTTATTTTTACTGATGATTTAGAAACTGTTGTAATTAGCTTTGATTATTGTGAATTGATTCTAGACAATGAATTCAATCCTCATTTCTTTTTTTTTTTTCAGATTTAGGCAAGGCCATAAGCCATAATTCTTGCAGTGCTAAAAGAAGTAATGCTTCTCACATGTTGCCCTGTCTGTTTAAGGACAGTATTAGCATTAGGGTTTTCTGAAATCCAAAATTGTTTATTCTATTTGATTTTCTCCTCTGAACACATTGAAGGATAATTCAAAATAAATTTTAGTGAAATACACAGAGGTTATGTAATATGCTATATGATATGTATTAAAACTATAAGTGTATGCATGTTCACATATATATAACTGTACACATATAATTATCACATATGCACATCACATATAATTACCCTATATATGATATGATTATATAAATATTGGTCAACTTTCTGCTTTTATAAAAAGAATATATGTGTTTCTGACATTTTTCCTTATGTTGTACGAGTTCTACTCAATATTTTCTGATGACGCCCTTAGAGCCTACACTAAATTCCTACTAAGTATGCAGAAAAAAAATCCTAAAATAATTAATAATTTTTTGTGCATTTGTGTGTTGCAACAGCTATTATCTTGACACCCACAATTCTTGTCATTGTAATAGTTCTGGGAATTTATCCAAAACTCTTGCACTCACTTGCTCTGGAAGTTTAAAAGACAAGTTCATTGAAAATTGGCATTTTGCTTTTTCAAAGAAAATTGTTACTAGAATTGTGGTCTTGAGTTACATGTATCAGCACTGTTTGATATTTCTGCTTATAGTATAAAGATTACAATAGTTTATTAAAACAATACCACTCTTCATTCAAAGCCAATGTAGTTCAACAGACCTGACAAATTTGGCTTCATCTAATAAGAATGGAATGGTTATATAAGTCAGGATACTTTGCTAAGTTTTAGAGTCTTTGATTGGCTGTATCCATTGCCTTAGGCATATACTTCTAAAAGCTAATTTTTGACATTTTGTGACTTAGACTGCCACATAATTTTAACTTGAAAGTGCATCAAAATATTACTGCTATAAGAAAAGACAAGTGAAATTGTAAAATATTACATTAGTATTTTGGAAAATAGAAATAATAAAATGCTAACAAGAGAAAAAAGAAATGTTACTTGAAAAACATGTGACAAAATATTTTTTGAAACAAAATCTAGCATGAAACTAGGTTTTGTATAGTGGTTTGGCAACATCAATGTAAATACTAATAGACATCTACTTAATACAAGATCTTACTATTGGAAATTAACCCTGCAAATGTATTTTCACCTATTTACAAAGAGTCATGTGCAGTCAATATCTATAAATGGGAAAATATTAAAATTTTCTGTGTTTATAAATAGAATGCAATGTTATGAAGTAAGAAAAAAAGGTACATCTTTAGGTCAGTGTTCTATGTTGTATAAAAAATTATAACAGACGCCACAGTTTACAATAATGCATATTTATTTTCTCTTATTTTTTTAGGGTTGGGACTGGGACTCCATACATTGCTTACTTGGAGTTTCTCAGGTCTCTTGTGTCTGCAGTGAAGTTTCACTAGTTATAATCTAGAAGTTCAGTTGGGGAAGAATGTGCATTAGGCTATTCAGCTCACTGGAGCAATTAAGGTCCTTGTGGATGTAGGATTGAGAGACCCTGTTTAGGCTGGCTGTTGCCTGAAGGCTGCCTCAGTTCCCAGAGGCCATAGTTTCTATGGCAGCCTGAATTTCTTTCCACATGGTCACTAACTTCATGAAATAAGTAAGGAGAGGCTCTGGAGAACATCTCTTAGCAAGATAGTCTTATCTCTCAGTCCTATCACATTCCATCACCTTAGCCATAGATTGGCCATCCTCCAGGTGAGGGGATTATGCTAAAATGTGGGTACCAGGAGTCAGGGGCTTTGTGGGTTAAAACTAAGGTTGCCTACCACAAACTATGTGCTCATATGGAATAATTTTCAGACATGGTCTCAAGTGAAGAAAGGATATTATTATTTTTGTGTGTGAATGTGTTTATTTCATCTCTGAAGAAAATCAATAGAGGAGGATACTTGGTGGAAAGAGAAATTTCAATTAATTTGTAAATGTATTTTTTAGTGTTGCAATTTTTATATGTCGTGCACATATACCTGTTGTGAATTATGATATTCCATGCTCAATTTAAAAAAAATAAGATTAATCAATTTTGCAAAATTAATTAATATTAAGCAACACCATTTTTCAAATGATTCAAGAATCTAAGTTCTAAATTTCAATTTTGTCTCTAGCAATTCACAAAGTTACTTAATCATTCTGAAATCCATTCTCATGACTTATAATAAAGTTCAAATAAATAATGTCTCAAAATGTTTCCAAATGTACCATATTGTAAGTCAATCAAAGCAGTCACTCAAACCATATTAGAATAGAATGAATTTTTACTTACAGAGAAAGATAAAAAAGATATTTAAAGTACAGAATGAAGTTAGAGGACAAGAACAAAAGAAACTCTCAAGCACACTGAGACCAAGTTGAGGAAGGACAAAAAAAGGGAACAGGTTTGAAAAAGAAAAAGAAAATATAATCAAGGGAGAGTAGGAAAGCTTTGAAACTGGGGCAAAGCTCATGTTGAAATGACTTAAATATCATAAAAACAGAAAACCTATAATGGACATAATATGTACTCAAAGTATTCTATTTGGGGGAATTCTGAGATTGAATTACAGCCTCCCACCTACTAAGGATGTGCTCTCCCACAGAATAAAAGTTCTAGCCCCTTTTACACTATTTTTAACTAAATTTTTACTTTGATATAATGATAGCTTTGCATTTAATTGAAAATGATAACAGTATATATAATTTCTCCCAAAGATAAAATTCTTACAAAATTATAATTCAATGTAATAACTAGGATAACAACATTAATACAAACAATATTTCCGTCATTATGAAGATCCCAGACATTGCCCTTTTATTGACACACCCATTTATTTCCTGTCACCTTTCCTTAGCCTTCAGCAACCATTAATCTGCTTTCTATTTGTTAATAATAATATCATCTCAAGAATAATATGTAAGTGGAATCATATGGTTTCTAATGTTTTGATGCATTTTCTCTCAGCATTATTCTCTGGAGATTTGTCCATGTGACTTCATTTATCAATAGTTTGTTCCTTTTTATTCCACAGTACAAAGGCAGTTCACACTGTTTCACTACTTGTTCTTGAAGGAGTCTGGGTTGTTTACATTTTGAGTTTTAATACAGTCCTCATAAACATTTGTGTACAGGTTTTTGTGTGCACATATGTCTTTATTTCTCTGGGAAAATCCCCAGGAATGCAATTGCTGCGTCTTTTGTAGCTGCATAATTAGTCTTTTTTTTTTTTTTAAGCAACTAAAGTTTGCTTTTTAAAGTTGCAATTTCATTTTCAGTTCCCACGAGCAATGCAGACATGATCCAATTTCTTCATATCCTCACCAGTATTTAGTTTTGTCACTTTGCTTTTTTAGGAATTCTGATTGCAGTATAGTGATAGATCATTTGGCTTTCATTTGCATTTCCTAATTGTTAATGATGTTTAATAATTTTCCACTTGCTTATTTGCTTCTGTTCACGTTCTTCAGTAAAATGCCCCTTTGTGTCTTTTGACATATTCTGATTGCATTGTTTAAATGTTTAAAACTGTATTATAGAAGTAATGCATCTTTATATAATCAAGATAAGCTCCTTCATGGTATATCTGGGTTGCAAATGTTGTCTTCCAATAGGTAGCTCTTATTTCCAATTTTTAACAGGGTCTTTCACAGAGCAAATGTTTTTAATTTTGATGAGACCAAATTTACCAATTTTTCCCTTTTTCTTTTGTTGCGTGTTAAATCTATGAAGGCTGCCTAGTCCGGAATTCTGAATATTTTCTTATTTTTTTGTTTGTTCTAAATGTCTTATAATTTTATGTTTTATATTTAAGACCAGGATGTACTTTGATTTAATTTTTGCCTAAGTGGAGAGACTTAGATTGAAGTTCTTATGTTCCCTCTATGAATGAGCAGTTGCTTCAACACCATTGGGTGATCAGTCTCTCTTCTTTTGACTTGCCTTTGTATCTTTGTCAAAATTGAGTTGGGCAATTTGTGTCAAATTGAATATATTTGTGTGTGTGTGTGTGGGGGGGGTTCTATTTATCTTCTATTTCTTTTTTTATAGTATTTTTATTTCATTTTTATGGGTGCTGAGGTTTGAACCCAGTGTCTCACATGTTCTAGATGAGCACTCTACCACTGAGCCACAACCCCAGCCCTATTTTCTATTTCAATTTAGGGTGTTTTTTATTCTTTTTAATTGATCTTTGTGTATTCTTCCACCAATTTCACATAGTCTTGATTTCAATAACTATAAAATGTATCTAGAAATCGTGTAGAATTATCTTTCCTCATTTATACTTTACCCCAACTTTAATTATTTTACCTATTGCAATTAAATTTCTTCTACACGTAAATCTCAGAATGATATTGTGTATACTTACAAAAATATTGATATTTTAAGGAAATTTTGTTAAACCTATATAACAATTTGGGACTTTTGTCTGCTAATCTATGAGTATTTTATATAAAAATAAAAAATTATTATTTTGATTCAAATTATATAAAGCTTTTCATATTTTAGTAATATTTTATTTTGAATATTAGAGTCTTAGTATTCATAGTTGCTATATAAAAATAGAAATTATTTTGTATAATTACCTTATACCTTGCAACCTTGCTAAACTTACATATTAATTTAAAAAATGTTCTTAATAAGTTTATTTGAATGTTTTATATAGACAATCATCATACCTGCAACTACTGATTCTTTTATTTATTCCTTTCTGCTTTGTATGCCTTTATCTCCCTTTTTTAGCCCATTGCACTAGATAGAATTTTTAGCACTATGTTGGGTAACAGTTCTCACAATGAACATTTTTGCCTTGTTTCTATTCCTAGGGGCAATGTAATCTATTTACTTTGATTTGTTTGTGTATCTTGAGCCAATCTTTCATTCCTGGAATAAACCCCTTTTGTTATGGATATAATTATTTTTATATATTACTAAATTCTCTATGTTAATATTTTCCTCAGGACTTTGCCACCTATATTTAAGAGGAGTATAGTTCTGCAGTTTTTTTTTATACTGATTATATGTTTTGGTGCCAGGGTAACTAACACTAGCTGTAATAAGTGAACTGGAAAATGCCCCATTCTCCTGTGATTGACAGAAAAAAATGTGTAGAATTGGTGTTAACTCTTATATAAATTTTTGGTTGTATTCTTCAGTGAAACCATGTGGGCTGGGAGAACACTTTGGGGTGATTTAAAAATTATGAATGAAATGTCCTTAACAGTTATATAACTATTTAAATTACTTATTTAAAATTGGATGAGTGGTCAGGGTTTTTTTTTTCTAAGAATGTGTTCTGTATCATTTCAGATTTCAAATTTATGTACGCAGAGGTATTTATACATTTGCTTACATTTCATGGAGTCTGAAGTTTATAATGGTATACCCCATGTCATTCTTGGTAATTTGTATCTTTTTCTTATTACTATAAATTAGTTAATTTTATTGATCTTTTCAAAGAAAGACCTCTTTGTGTCAATGATTTTATATATTGGTTTTCTAGTTCTAATTTCATTTGCTTCTGCACTAATCTCTTTATTTCCTTTCTTCTCTTTGTTTTTGGTTTTGATTTTCTATTCTTTTACTAGGTTATTCTATAAAAGGCTTTGTTATTGATTTGTGATTTATCACCCAGCTTAGTATATATGTTTAATACATAAAATTTTCTCAACACTATTTCAGGTATGATCCACACAATTTAATACACTATATTTTCATGTTCATTCTATTAATTATAAAAATAATTATATCCATAACAAATGGGGTTTAAAATTTCCCCTGAGATTTACTCTTTGGTTGTGAGTTATTCAGAAATATATTGGTTAATTTCTCAAGATTTAGAGATTTTAATATTGTCTTTTATTGATTTAGAGGTTTGTTTCATTTTGTCATGTCACTGACTCTGCATGATTCCAAAATTTTCAAATTTGTTGAGCTTTATTTTAGGATAGCACATGGTCTATATTATAGGAGCACTTGAAAGGGAAGTGTAAACTTTTTTCTTGTTAGATGGAATGTTCTAGCAATGTCTGTAGAATATGTTGGTTAATTGTATTTTTTAATTTCCTTATATCCATGCTTATTTTCTGCTTAAGTGTTTAATTAATTATTGAGTGAAGGTTACAAATGTATAACTATCTCCATAGATGTTTCTATTTATCCTTCTGGTTCTACCAGTTTTTACTTCACATATTTTGCAGCTTTGTTGCTTAGTGTATACACACTTGTAAAGAACACCCCTGTCATTCTCTGATCATTTTAATTTGCTCTAAAGTCTACTATACCTGATCTTAATTTAAATATTGCTGTTTTCCTGGGTTAAGGTTTGAATAATTTATCTTTGTTCATCCTTTTACTATCAACTAACTTATGTAGTTACATATATATAGTGAATTTCTTGTAACTAGTATATCTACTCTTATTAATCCCTTTCTTTTAACTGATTTATTTGAACCATTTACTTTTTTAATTTTTAATTTTTAAAATTTTAAAAATTTGTTGTAATTAGTTATCCATGACAGTAGAATCCATTTATGCACTTTGATATAACATACATGGGTGGGATATAATTTCTCATTTTTCTGGGTGTACATATTGCAGAATCATATTGGTCATGCTGTCACATATATTCATACAGTAATAATATCTGTTTCATTCTACTCTCTTTCCTATCCCCACATCCCCTCCCCTCCCCTCCCATCACTTCCCTCTACCTAATCTAAGGTAGCACTATTCTTCCCTAGTGCCCCCTGCCTTATTGTGAATTAGTATCTGCATATTAGAGAAAACATTTGGCCTTTGGTTTTGTGGGATTGGCTTATTTTGCTTATCATGATATTCACCAACTCCAACTATTTACTGGCAAATGCCATAATTTTACTCTTCTTTAAAGCAGAGTAATATTCCATTGAGTATGTACACCACATTTTCTTTATTCATTTATCTGTTGAGGGATACCTAGATTGGTTCAATAGTGTAGCTATTGTGAATTGAGCTGCTATAAACATTGATGTGGCTGCGTCACTATAGTATGCTGATTTTAAGTCCTTTGGGCATAAACACCCATAACTCAAATGCATTCCTATACATCAGCAAAGAATCCACTGAAAGAGAAATTAGGAAAACTACTTCATTCACAATAGCCTTAAAATAAATAAATAGATAGATAGATAGATAGATAGATAGATAGATAAAATACCTGGTAATCAATCTAACAAAGGAGGTGAAAGACCTCTACAATGAAAACTACAAAACACTAAAGAAAGAAATTGAAGAAAACTTAAGAATATGGAATGATCTCTCATGCTCCTGAATAGGAAGAATTAATATTGTCAAAATGGCCATATTACCAAAAGTCTTATACAGATTTAATGCAATTCCTATTAAATCCCAATGACATTCTTCATAGAATTAGAAAAAGCAATTGTGAAATTTATTTGGAAAAATAAGAGACCCAGAATCAGAGAATGACAGGGGTGTTCTTTACAAGTATGTATACACTAAGCAATCCTTAGCAAGAAAAGTGAAGCAGGTGGCATGAGTATACCAGACCTTAAACTATAATACAGAGCTATAGTAATAAAAATGACATAGTATTAGGACCAAAATAGACTTGTAGACCAATGGTACAGAACAGAGGACACAGAGACAAATATGATTATGTCATACTAGACAAAGGCACCAAAAATATAAAGATAGTCTATTCAATAAATGGTGCCAATAAAACTGGGAATCCATATGGAACAAAATAAAATTAGACCTCTATCTCTCACCCTGCACAAAAATCAACTCAAAGTAGATCAAAGACTTAGGCACTAGAACAGAGACCCTGACCCTAATAGGAGAAAAAATATGCTCAAATCTTCACCATGTCGGCATAGGATCTGATTTCCTTAACAAGACTCCTAAAGTTCAAGAAGTAAAAATCAAGAATTAATAAATGGGATGGATTCAAATTAAAAAGATTTTTCTCAGTAAAAGAAATAATAAAGTGAGGAGAAAGCCTACAGATTTGGAGAAAATCTTTACCACATCTACTTCTGATAAAGCATTAATCTCTAGGATATATAAAGAACTCACAAAATTTAACACCATAAAACAAATAACCCAATCAATAGACGGGCTCAGGAACTGAACAGACACTTCACAGAAGATGAAATACAACCCATCAACAAATATGTAAAAAAGTGTTCAACATCTCTAGCAATTAGGGATATACAAATCAAAACTATTCTAAAATATCATCTCACTCCTGTCAGAATGGCAAACATCAAGAATACAGGCAACAATAAATGTCGGCGAGGATGTGGGGAAAAGGCACACTCATATGTTGCTGGTGGGACTTCAAATTGGAGCAACCACTATGGAAAGCAGTATGGAGATTCCTCAGAAAATTGGGAATGGAATCACCATTTGACTCAGCTATTCCACTTTTTGGTTTATGCCTAAAGGACTTAAAATCAGTATGCTATAGTGAACCATTTAGTTTTAATGTAATAATTGATATATTATGGCTTCAATGTGTCATTACATATTTTCTATTTGTTTTCTGTATTTTAATTTTCCTTTTATCCGTGAATTATTTGAATATCTTTAGGTAAGGTAATTCATTCATTTTGCTTATTAGTATATCTTTTATATAGCCTCAGAGTTTTGCTCCAGATTTTACACTTAATATGCAGAAGTTGTCACAGTCTACTTTTTCGTTATTTTACTAGTTCAAATGAACTGAGACAACTTTTTTTCACTTTATTTCATTCTCCCTATTTTATGACTGCTAAATAGTTCCTCTGCATAAATTTTGAACCATTTTACACAGTATAATGTTTTTCTTGATTCATAAGATGATTTAGAAAACTGAAGAAGAAAAATGTTCTGGTTTGCTGTGCTCATTCTTCTTTTCTGATATTCCAATATACTTTCTTTTATTTCATCCTTCATGCTTTAAACTTTTCTTGAGAGAGTCCTTTCTAAATAGTTCAATTGGCAATAGACAGCCTTCCTTTTTAATATCAGAATGTTTCAATTTCCTTTTAATTCCTGAAGGATAGTTTCACTGTTTTTTTAGGATTCTGAATTGACAGTTCTTGCATTTAATCACTTAAAAATTACCATTTTCTTTTTTCTGGCCTCCCTAATTTCTATGACAGATTCATTTTAATTCTACTAGTTTCCATCTATTGGCAGGGTGTTTATCTCAATTCTTTGTAATCTATAGGCTTAAGTATCTTGCAGAATTGGAAAATTTTTCAACTGGTTTTTTCAAGATTTTTCCTAACCTCTTTCTTGTTTCACTGCAGTGAAATAAGATGGAAACTAGACATTTGTTATAACCCCTTTATTCCCTTAGGCTCTATTAATTTTTCATTTAGTCCATCTTCTCCCTTTGGTTTAGATTGAATAATATCTAGTTCAATTTTCCAGTTTGCTAATTATTTTCTCTTTCTTCTCCAGTCTATTGAGTGTACCCATTGGGCTTTTAAATTTTCATTATGATATTGTTTTTAGGTATATATTTCCTACGTAATTCTTCTTCACAACTTATTTTTCTTTGCCATGATTCTATTTCTTTGCTGAGGTTTTTAATATTTTCCATTTTCTCTAAGTGTATCCATAATTGCTTTATGGAATATTTGAAGAATAAGAGTTGATTTTAATTTCTATTTTCATATAATTCAGCCTTTCTGCCTTCTTGGTGTTGGCACATCTATTGACTGTAATGTTTCATTTAATTTGAGATATTTTGTTTTTAGAATGACGAATGTTTTTAATTGAAGTCTGGACATTTTCTTAATATGTTCTGTTATTCAGAATCTTATTTAAACCTGTTATAATTAACTTTTCAATTTTTCTTTGGCAAGGTAAGTAACAATACCACTACATTACTGCCAAAGGTCATTAAAAGTTCAGATTACTCACTCAGCCTCCATTGACACTCAAAGATTGGGCTCCTCGTTACTGCATGGTGAGAGGCTCTCAACCTCCACATGCAGGAATAGAGTATCAGCTTCATCCCCAGCCTTCTCTGACATGGGCAGGGGTATGTTCAGAGCATGATTATAGCACCATAAGGGTGAAATCCTAGCCTTCTAACTCAGCTGTTTTCTTCCATGTATGGGTTTGGGGACCATAACTTTATTGGTGTGCTTTGCAGGCATATAGTATTTCTTTTCTAAAAGTTGTCTATATTGAGCACCTTCTTTCATGGTCCTTTGGCTTGACAGGACTTTTGTTGGGGATTCTTTAATTGTATGCTCTTATGGTATTTATGAGTTATCGGCTGCTTTTGGTCCAAAAAGAGTGAGACTAAATTA
Organism: Callospermophilus lateralis; assembly: GCF_048772815.1. Taxonomy (NCBI): domain Eukaryota; kingdom Metazoa; phylum Chordata; class Mammalia; order Rodentia; family Sciuridae; genus Callospermophilus; species Callospermophilus lateralis. Next base: position 12,416,276 of record NC_135313.1, on the reverse strand, counting down.
AAATCCAGGGAATTCACCCCTGAGGTTTTCTCTAGGTCTCAAGTTTCTAGCAGTCTTCCTTCTATCTTTCAGAATGTATTCTAAGTTTTTTGTTTATAACTTGCAAGACTTCTAGCTATATCTAGAAATCTATTCCATATTTCCAGAAACAGGCAAAAACTAGTTTTTTGTTTTTTTTTTTAAAAAACCATGAACTTAAATCTTACCCTATCATACCAAGGATTTGAGACAGATTATAAAAAGATGGTTAGAATGAAATTGTTGACAGCATAGATTTAATTGTATTTCTTTGTATATAACTTTCAAAAAAGAAAGACAACTTAAGTATCATACCTCCATGACCTCTTTCTCTATGTCCCCTTTCTTAAGAATTGCTATCTGTTGTAATATAGCACATCATTTGAGAAATTAAGCATTTGTCATTATATAAAGAATTTAAAGTATATACTATATGTAGTAGAAATATATTTGTATGTATATGCATATATACATGTATATGCATTTTCTTTTTCCTCTAATTATAATTTAGTCACTAAAAACAGAACTTCCTAAAAAAATGAATCTTTTTTTATATATGAAAAATGTTCAACATTCTTAGCAATCAGGGAAATGCAAATCAAAACTACATTGAGGTTTCATCTCACTACAGGGAGAATGGCAACCATCAAGAATAAAAATAATAATTACAGACAAGAACGTAGAGGGAAAGATATACTCTGTTGGGACTTCAAATGGGTACAACTACTTTGGAAAGCAGTATGGAGATTCCTCAGACACTATCAATGGGAATGTAAATTAGTACAACTATTATGGAAAATAGTATGGAGGGTCCTTCAACAACTAGAATTTAGCAATCCCAATACTAGGTATTAGCCAAAGGAAAGGAAATCAGTATGTCAAAGAGACACCTGCACTTCCATGTTTATTACAGCATTAATCCCAATAGCCAAGATATGGAATCAATCTGGATCTTCATCAATGGCTGAATAGATAAACAAAATATGGTATATATACACAATGGAATATTATTTAGAGAAAAAAAATATTGAAATCCTATCATTTATGGCTACATGGGTGACCCTGAGGACATATTAAGTGAAATGTCAGGCACAGAAAGATAAATACTGCATGTTCTTACATTGGGAGGCTCAAAAAGTTGATCCAAGAGAAATGGAGAACAAAATTAGGTAGTTGTCAGAAATTGGAAAGGGTGAGGGGGAGAGGAGGATAGATAGAGGATGGTTAATGGGTAAAGGGGTATATGTTTCAAAATAGCCAGTAAAGAGTATTATGAATATTTTCAACAAAAAGAAATGGTACATGTTTGGGGTTATGGATATGCGAATGTCCTCATCTGACCATTATATATTATATACATGTACTGAAATATCATACTGTACCCCATAAAAATGTACAATTATTATGTGCCAATTATAATTTAAAAGAAGAATTTAAAATATATTTTCTTCCTTCTTGATCCTGCTTACCATCATTAAACAAATACAATCAGGAACCATTTTTACTGCAAAGTCCAATAATTCTGCAGTCACAATGATTTTTCTAAGCACTACATTATTCTCACATTTCCAATTGATTCTCCTATCTTTTGTAATAAAATTCAGATTACTTTCTCTAAAAAATGTATAGAAGCATAAATATAACATAATAGATCAATGGTTTTGATTTAAAATTTTAATATTTTTCTCATCATGGATTCTTTTTGCATTAAAAGATTTCTTTAAAAAAAAAGATTAGGAATGGTACCACCGTATAATCCAACTATCCCACTCCTGGTATTTCTAGCGCACTAGTGTGCTTAGATAAAAATGTTTTATGTATGAGCACCTCAGTATTCAGTGTAACTGGGTGGTTATGTAGCAGTGAACTTGATCTCACAAAATATCAGTTTTACATAGTATGCTAAATATATTTTTTAATATTATACCATATGTAAATATTTTAAATTTGTATCATACTTAAAAAAGAAATGGAGAGGTGCTCTGAGTAGGATGCTGTCAAATAGTTTCCTGTATTGGCTTTGTAAATATTTTATCTTGCCTAAGAAGGTGCCGGTTCCTCCATATCCTCATCGACACTTGATCTCATCGATCATTTAATGATATTTATTCTGAGAGCTATATGTCAGTGTCCAATGAGAGTTTCAATTTGCTTCCCCACTTTATGAAGCATTTGTTATGTGCTTCTTGATAACATGATATCCTCTTTGGCAAAGTTTTATTTAAGTATTTCAGTTTTTCATTTTTGTGTCTCCTTCTGATTGACTTTCAGTGATTTTGTTTTAAAATTTATCAGTACAAGCATCTTGTTTTTCTTTTTCCCTCTCATTATTTCTTGATATGGGTTACTTAGATAACTGATTTTAAGCCCTTGTTCTTTTCAAATATATGCATGCAGGGGTATAAACTGTCTTTTGATTACACCATTAGGTATACCCTACAAATTTTGATATCTCATATTTTCATTACCATTTACTTAAACATTGTTTCTAATTTCTGTTGAATTTTTTTAATTAGAGGATTCATTAAAAATTTTTTACTTAATTTCCAACATTTGGTTATTTTAATAGCTGTTTTCATTTGTTTGCTGTATTTCTGAGTTATAAATCTACTGGGATTCTGTGATGCAGTTTGAATCAAAACTTTCAGGTTTTTTGAGGCTTGCTTTATTTTATTTATTTATTTATTTTTTTTAATTTTTTTATTAGTTGCTTGAAACATTTTGATGATCTTGACATATCATACATTTGATTCAAATGGGGTATGAATTCTTATTTTTCCACGTATACAGATTGCAGTATCACATTGGTTGTACAGCCACGTTTATGCATACAACCATACTAGTGTCTATTGTATTCTGCTACCCTTCCTATCCCCCCTCCCCTCCCCTCCCATCACCTCTCTCTACCAATCTACTGTGACACAATTCTCTCTCTCTCTCTCTCTTTTTTTCTTCCTGCTCACACCATCTTATATGTAATTTTGCATAACAATGAGGGTCTCCTTCCATCTTCCATCCAATGTCCAATTCCCCTTCTCTCTCCCATTCCCATGCACCGCTTGTCCCTATTTAATGGTAATCTTCTTCTCATGCTCTTCCTCCCTGCTCTGTTTTGAGTTGCCCCCATTATATCAAAGAAGACATTCAGCATTTGCTCCTTAGGGATTGGCTAGCTTCACTCAGCATAATCTGCTCTAACGCCATCCATTTCCCTGCAAATGCCATGATTTTGTTATTTTTTAGTGCTGAGTAACATTCCATTGTGTATAAATGCCACATTTTTTTAATCCATTCATCTATTGAAGGGCATCTGGGTTGGTTCCACAGTCTAGCTATTGTGAATTGTGCTGCTATGAACATTGATGTAGCAGTGTCCCTGTAGTATGCTCTTTTAAGGTCTTTTGATATAGTCTCAGAAGGAGAATAGCTAGGTCAAATGGTGGTTCCATTCCCAGCTTTCCAAGGAATCTCCATACTGCTTTCCAAATTGGCTGCACCAATTTGCAGTCACCAGCAATGTACAAGTGTATCCTTTTCCCCACATCCTCGCCAGCACTTGTTATTGTTTGACTTCATAATGGGTGCCATTCTTACTGGAGTGAGATGGTATCTTAGGGTGGTTTTAATTTGCATTTCTCTGACTGCTAGAGATGGTGAGCATTTTTTCGTGTATTTGTTGATTGATAGTATATCCTCTTCTGAGAAGTGTCTGTTCAGATCCTTGGCCCATTTGTTGATTGGGTTATTTGTTTTCTTTTTGTTTAATTTTTTGAGTTCTTTGTATACTCTGGAGATTAGAGCTCTATCTGAAGTTTGAGGGGTAAATATTTGTTCCCAGGATGTAGGCTCCCTATTTACCTCTCTTATTGTTTCTCTTGCTGAAAAAAAACTTTTTAGTTTGAATACGTCCCATTTGTTGATTCTTGATTTTAACTCTTGTGCTATAGGTGTCCTATTAAAGAATTTGGAGAATACATATTCATATACATTTTTTCAAGGATTTGAAAACCCAAATTCTATGTTTACCTTGACAATAATTTATATTAGTTTTAAATTTTATTTATTTAGTTTTGGAATCTATCATAAGAGATCAATTTGTTCCTTTCTACAATACAATGAATTAGGTAGAGCAAATGCTATTCATGATCACAATATTAAAAATGAAAATAGGGAGATTCAATATCTTCTGCAAAGGGTTTAAGTCCACCTACCTATAATACATATGATGCCAAGGTAAACTGGAAAAAATGTATTTGAGATTGCTTGTGTAACTGCATGTTCTGTACATGGGAATGTCGTGTGATGTTATATTTGAAATTTCTTGTGTAACTGCATGTTCTGTACATGGGAATGTCGTGTGATGTTATCATAAGTACTTTTTAATTAAAAAAAGAATAGCTCAGATATTATTTAAAACTGTAGCTCTCATTACCAAGTATCACTCTGTAGTTAACTCCAGCATGCAGATACACTACTCCTTACTAGTACCTCTTTCTCCAAACACACAATTGCTTTTTGAGAATTTTGAAGCCTAATTAAGAATCAGCTATTTACATGGCATATTTCCTGAAACATTTCAAAGGGTTAACATTTGAATTTTCAGCCTAACTTTGCCATAAATCTCCCTCCATTTTTTTTTTTTTTGTAGAAGAGGTATAAATAAAAAGGCTTACAACTTAGATTTAAGGATCCTTTTTGGGTGGAGATTGCATGGTGGTTATAAGCTTTAATCTTGACCTACACTTCCTCTTTTAAAAATAGACACTAAGCATTGTTCCTTGGATATAATTATAAATGATCTTTCCAGAAAAAGTACAACTCTGTTTGGAAAGAACCTAGTAAGTACTATTGAAATCTGTGTGATTGAGGGTTGGGCAGACTCTAAGAGGCTAAAACCAGAAATTCCTTAAAGCCATGACATTCTTTCATTGTGGCCAAGTAGCACACATGGAGGGAAGAATCCTGTCTAGTTCTAAAACATTTGGATGAAGATATTTCACAGGATTAAATTTTCTTTGAAATGACTTTAAACTCCTATTTTAAGATCTGGCATCTGAGTTTGTGCCATTGTAAACATAGGACTTGTGTTATTTTGTTTTTCTACTAAAATGGGCATAAGTAGAACATTCAGAAAGAACTGGCATTAATCTTATGGCCCTCAGCTAATCAAAATGGGCAGATGTTGGCATACTTTCTTTAAATGTAAAGACTTTGTCCTCTATCATAGTGGGCACTTTTGAGAATTCAAAGAACCTTTGTTTACCAGAGGAAAATAATGTCCTCAGTGCACTCTGATTGATTTTCAGGCTCCAATACTGCAGCAAGTAGTACAGTATAACATTACTGCTCTAGTTTCATGAATTAATCTAAATCAGGCATTTCATTTGCAGATTTCAATCAATATGAACAAAGTTGGAAACTCTTACATGTTGAGAAGAAGAATCTCAAGAATTGTCTGACGTTGAGAAGGCTCTTGTTGTTCTCAAATATTACTTTAAAATGTTCTTATGCATTGAGGATTTAGCTCATTGTAGATTATGTGCTTAGTATAAGCATCTGGGTTTGATGCCAGTGCTACACACACACACACACACACACACATTCTATCTTAAATTTTTAAAGTAAAACTCTGAAATAGTATTTTTTAAATCAAATATCATCAGATAGTGGATGCTTTGCATCATTTAAAAAATTACATAATTTATCCAAAATGAATTTCAATATTACAATTCGAAGTTGTCAATCATTCCATAAAATATAATTTTCTAAACTGAAAACACAAAAAAGACATTTAATCGTTTAAGCTGAGCAAAAGACAAAGTTCTTGATGACTTGATTCAGAAGAATGTTCCAATGATTCTTGTCTATGTCTACTGGCAAAAAATATTTGCAGAAAATTCTTAAAATCAATGTCAGGATATTTGCATGGGCCTATCTTCCTGCTTTCCTCTCCTTCATAAGTATTTATTGGCAACATCTTCTGGGCTAGATAAAGTGCTAAATGTGGATAATGTAAAGATAAACGCATCGAGCCTTCTGCTATAGGTTATGAGGAAGTGTACATGTAAACAAAACATTTATTATCAGCTGTGTTATACAGAGGTTTAAACAAAGGCCTACAAAACATAAATATATAGAATAATTTTAGAGGTATGAATAAAAAAAATCACTTCACAGAAGAGGCATAATTTAAGCAGAGCTTTGAAACAGTTGAAAAGCTTAAAAAGAAGAAAAATTCTTGTCACTATTAAAAGCATATGCTAAATCTTAATTCAGAACAAAAATCCAAGTAAAATTTTAATGGGCATTAGAATCAACAGTGAGGTTCTTTCAAATGATATCTACTGCTTTCCAACTAATCTCAAGAATTTCCTATGCCTGGCAAACCTTGTTCAAGATTTATTACAGAAAGGAGTCACTGCAAATGTTGTGAAAGTATTATTTCTTTCAGGTATATGGGAGGCAGAAAATGATCTGGAACTGCTGGTTAGTGCAAAACTACCATTCACACTTGGACAAACTGCTTACAGTGTTTAAAGAGACAGCTAGCTTTGCAAGAGAGTTCTGTCTGTATGACCAATGTCAAGCAAGTACACCTGTCTAAGAATGAAGGTGTATTCCCAAGAGCTTCTCCGATAGGATGTGTTGGAGACTTCATCGTGGATATAGGGACAGTGACATGTTTGGCTTATCATATGAATCTCTAGCACACTTACTTGGAGTATAGTCCAAGTCCACGTGCATGAAATTCACCTGGCATGTCAACATAAATGAATTCCTGGGATGCTTGAAAGATTTGCTGAATCATAACATCTGGGTATGAAAGTAGTGATTTGCCTTTAATTGCTTAGCACATGATACTCTTACTGTTAAAGTCAGAGATGGAAGAAACTAAGTCCTGAACATGATGAAATCAGTATTCCTGCTCCATCAATATGTTTTTTTCAACTGAAGCAGATGAAGGTAGGATATAGCAGAAATAGGCAGTTGTCCTTCTCTAAGTTTCACCACCAACTTTTCTGAAACTATTTCTTCGTTTTCACATCTAGTGCAAAAATTGTTAAAGTAGATGATTTTTATTTTTTCCTAATAGTCATGCTTTCATCCAGGTAGAAGTTTTTTCCTAGTGCCTACTCTGTGGTAAGCATTTCTGTATGAAAAGCACAGATAAAATACTTTCAGGGACCATGATAGGTCCAGACACTGTTCAGGTGTCAGATGATATAATTTGTCAGTGGTCAGATGATATAATCTTGGTGCTGTACATGGGACTACCACATTCAGAAAGACGATTCATCTCAGCAAGGCTATTTTTTTGTGTCTGAGCAAGCTCTGAGAATTAAATTTTCTCTATTCTGAAAGCTCCGTTAAGGTAGATTTATAATAATTGCCCTTTGGAGCTCTGGGGGACTCTCACTTTAAAAGAACCTTAATGGATACAAAATAGTTTATTACTCAATCCTTCAGGGCACAGAAGTCAATTCTGTGAATTAACTTTTAGTACAGTACCTACTGTTGAAAGGCCAAATTCCCTTTTGGGATATCAGAATGATGAATCTTTGGACTGACAATAAACCTTTAGGGAATCAAGGAGAATCCAGGTTATGATAGAAGATCATGGAATTATGAAGGGAAAGTAGAATATTGTAAAACTTTAGGATTTTTAAGAGACCCTGAGGCATCTTCTTGAGTCAATATATGGATGTTTAGTTTCTTCCTTCCAGGGTAAATTGTTCACGGTGCATTTTGGGTGATCATGAATGTCCTGAAGAAGAGGTGTGTGAATCATAAAATAAAGGTGAGTGCATTTCTAGACTCACAGAAAGCAAAATAATAAGAGGCACATTATAAAAGTGTTCATCCACTTACTGAACTTGTGAAGTTCTTTATGCTTATGTTCTGATTTATCAGCTATGAGATCTCTAGAAGCATTGACTGCGGTTAAACATTGCAGCTAATGCTCTGAGCGGGTCAGAAGGAACTACAATGATAATAAAGGCTTATAAGATGTTTTTCTCAAATAGAAAATGTCTTTTTGTGGCTAGGGCCCACAAAGACCTTGTTTTTGCTCGTACTTTCCCTCCAAAATAAAGCTTCACGTCAAAGGGGCTTTTGTTCAACCCCAGGAGCATGAAGTTTTTGATGGTTTCTTATGCAATTTTGTTTTTCTAGGCTCCATGCCACTGTCTTTTCTGTCACTTGAAGTCCTTGCATGTATCTCTCCTTGTACTCAGGTTTCTTCACTCACTGCACTCGACATGTTCTTACCTTACCCCACTCTACCGCCATGCACTCGTGACAGCTCATCGCTGTTATGGCTTCATGTCTCATCTGTTTGTTGGGGTTGCATCCTGAGACTGTGTTCATTTCCTTGGGGAATGACCTCCTCTTGATTTTTCTGCACTAGAAGCTCCTACCATCCTGAGGAAGCCATCTCAGTTCTCACTGTGGGGAAGCCTTCGGCAACCCTCTCAAGTCCAGCCAATTACATCTTTCTTCGTGCCATCTCAGTCCTTTCCACAAAACTCCACAGACACATCATGATTCAGGACAAATCTCTCCCTTTTCTCCCAGACTGTCAGATCAACATCCATCTGGCATTTGTTTGGTCATGCATAGATGACAGCAATAAATGATTTTTCTGTAGGGAGTCAGTAAAGAATTTCAGTTTGGATGAAATGGTGATATTAACACAGGCAAATCTCCAATTCTACCAAAAAACACATAAAGATGCTGGGGAAAAATAGGGAAAAAGGCTTTGGGGATTCCATATATGCACAAATGAGAGACGTAGTCTTAATTTCATAAGACACTGAGGTCTTTATCAAGGGAATACACTGTTGTGGGCTCTTATTGCTAAGGCCTAAAATATTCAGTGTCATGAAGGGAAACTATATATAAACTTGAGGCATAATGAAGGCAGGAAGCAGAATTGAGGATCTTCTCTCAAATGAAGATCTTGAGGAGATTCTTCTACCGAGCAGGTAAGCCTGCACATGGAGTTGCCATAGAGACCAAATTGACGTTAAAGACCAATTTTAATGTTTTAAAAATATTTTTAGTAAATGGTCACAATACTTTATTTAGTTTATTTAGTTTTTCTATGTGGTGCTGGGGATCGAATCCAGTGCCTCACGCATGCTAGGTAAGTGCTCTACCACTGAGCCACAATCCTTTTCCCCAATTTAATTTAAATCTTAGGAACTGTTAAATATGTTTTGGACAATTGAAATCCATAAGATGTTCCTCAGAAGCAAATACTGAACCATTTATTAAGGATAACTGCACAATTCTTTTTGGACTCAAATATATCTAAAATAATCTTGTTAAACCAAATTATATGAAAAATATCCACCTCGAGAAGCTATTAGACAAAATATACCAAAGGAATAAAAATAAATAAATAAATAAAGATAATGCCAACCAGAGAACAATGGTTCACACCTGTCATCCCAACTGCTTAGGAGTCCACGGTGGGAGGATCGCTTAAGTCCACAAGTTCAAGACACCCTGGGCATGAGACCTATCTTAACAATAAAAACAATAAAAACACAATAAAATCAAATTAAATATATTATAAAATAAAGTGCTCAGTATTTTTAAAGATTTAAATAAGAAACACAAAACATAGAAATTATATAATAAGAAGAAAGGAAAAATCAAAAGGACCAAATAAACCTTAAGGAAATGAAAAAAATAAAGTAATTAGATTTAAATTTCAGGTTTGATGGTTAAGACTTTAAAGTTCATTATCACATAATTTACATTAATTGGTGTATGTCAGAAGTAAAATAAGTCTAACTTGATATTGAAGTACTTCTTTCAGAATGCATGATGCAGCAAAGAACCATACTTACAGGTCCCATTATTTCCATCTACTTGGGAGAAAAAAGAAAGATTAAAATTACTTCAAGAAGTTGGAACAAAGAATATAATAAGCCCAAATAAAATAGGAGGAAGTAAAGAATAAAAATGAGATACCTCAGCACTTAAATAGAAAATAAACTCTAGAGGACCCATGATGGTTAATGTCTGTGTTAACTTGATTGAGCCATGGGATGCCCACATAGCTGATGGAACATGAGATCTATGTGTGTCCATGAGGAGGTTTCCATAAAAGATTGAGATTTTAATTGAAAGAAAATTACTCTCACCAATGTGGGCATCATTTAATCCAATATGAACCTCAATAGGACAAAAAGAGGGAGAGGTAATTTTCTCTCTCCTCCTGACTGAGACATTCACCTGACCAGTCAGTCATTAGAGGTTCTACTTCTTGACCTTGGACTCCACTGAGAGTCACACTATGGGCTCCCCTGGTTCTCAGATCTTTGGAGTTGAAATGAATCATACCACCTGATTTCCTGGTTCTCTAGCTTGCAGACAGCAAATCATGGAAGCAGCCTCCATAATCGCATGAGCCATTATGTGCACCCCCTGTGGTTCTAATGCTCTAGACAACCTTAATACACAGCCCAACAAATATAAGAGGCTAATGAATCAGTTAACTCTTGCCCAAGTTGAGAGGGTACTTAAACAACAGTGGAAATTAATATATGTAAATGCAAAATACTATAGACATATTCTGTAAATTTGAATCCTTAGATGACATGGAGTAATTTGAGAAAAAAAATAAAATTGCCCTAAGTGACTGAAAACAAAATAAAAAGAAAACCTTAATTAGCTCATTAACTGTATGAGTTCATTGGAAGTAAAATGAGACCTCCCACCTCAAAACTATGCATAAATCCAAACTATGCATTGAGCCAAACAGGAAAAGCAGAATTTTAAAATTATAGAAGAAATTTAACAAAATATTTTAAGGAAAGAACATGAAGAAAAATTTCTGGAATAAAAGGCAAAAAACACAAATAATACAGAAAAATGCATCATGGTATTTACATTCTTTCTGATAGCCCTATATAATACTTTATAAATCTAGGGGCAGCACTGTGGACTAATTGGAGAAGGGGATGCTTAAATATTTGGCAGAAATTCCTTTAAGTTTTGTCTTCTGCTAATCATGACCCCATACTAGCTTATCTGATGCAAATTTTAACAAAACTGTGAGAAATAAATTTTTGTTGTTGAAGTTGGTATTTTTTTTTTTTTTGTAGGATCCCAAATAGACCAGACATTAGGTAACATGTAGTGATTTTAATCTGGGATCTTCTAATTGTATTCCAAATGCTGCAAAAGCTAAGATCTTTATGTTCAATTTTACTCCAGACTTGCCTTTGTGTGTGTGTGTGTGCGTGTGTGTGTGTGTGTGTGTGTGTGCGTGTGTGTGTGTGTGTGTGTGAGAGAGAGAGAGAGAGAGAGAGAGAGAGAGAGAGAATGTCTGCATCTTTTGGTTTGGAATTTTTTGTAATATGTAGCATATTAACAAGCTGGTTTTAGTTGGAAGAGTTACAAGAACATTATTCTGCTTTTCTTACAGTTTAAATTTTAAGTGAAGTTAAAAGACATAGAAGCCATCCATACTTTGTAGTGCTACAGGAACAGTTCACCTTCTTCAACCATCGACCCCCTGAGTCAAGCAAGGAGGTGCTGATTAACTAACTGCCAATCAACCCTTCCAGCTTAATAACAAAAATCCACAGAGGACTCATGGGAACTACACCGTGCCTAAGTTTTTGGTTCTCTTCACTCTAAATTAAAATGATCAGCAGTGTATAGTTTTCATGTTATCATAGAGTCAGGCCTCGGTTTCTCAGAAATTCAAATCCATAGTTGTACTTTGCAATTTTAAATTTTTTTTATTTGTAATGTCTGCAACTGTGCTTCAGATAATTTCTACCCTCCGACCATCTTCTGTGGATTACAGTGGAGTGATCGGGAGCACATTTGGATACTGCACTGAGCATGCACTTAGTAAACTATACGCCTTGCAATGACAGAGCCTCATCAACAACAGACTGGATCATTTGACCATTTCCTGTTAGGAATCTTGTCCATGAGGGGATGATACACTCAGAAGAGCATTTGTTTCTCCAGCTTTGTGGTGTAGCTGAAAATCACGTTCCCGTAACTGTGTGTTTAGACTGGCCAGCTCCCTGGTGAAGTCAGGTTGAAACAACTGTGGAAAACTGTGGGTGGTTTCTCTCTAACACATCCTCAGGGTGGGAGAAAGTACTCAGGGCCTCACATCACAGCAGTGTGTTCCTTTTCATGTGGTGATTTCTTCCTTGTTGCAAATAAAGGGTTTGATCTGAATACCTTTGCACATTATTTTTCTATTGGTTAAGAATTCAATTTTGTTGAAATATTATGTGTATTTACAATGAGAAAAGGTAAATTGAGTAAGCAGAGCAAGGATTTTTTTTAACTGTAAATTTCCTAAATGATCTGAGGTCATTCTTTCTTTCTTTATATATATATATATATATATATATATATATATATATATATATATATATATATATATTTTTAGTTATAGTTGGACACTATACCTTTATTTTATTCATTTATTTTTATGTGGTGCTGAGGATTGAACCCAGGGCTTCACATGTGCTAGGCAAGCACCCTACCACTGAGCCACAACTCAGCTCCATTATTTCTTGTTCAACATACATAATATAAATATTATGGACAATCATTCACTACTCAGTCTCTTCACATTGGATGCAAAAGGCCAGCGCAGTGAAAGTTCCTTTTAAACAATTTATTTTACATCTCATCAACATCCAGTGAACTTTGTGGCAATGTATTTATTTAAATATTTGATTAGCTTTGGGTTTCTATAATCAGCATTTTTTTTTTTTTTTTTGGTTTTACATTTTGCTTAGGAGACACCTGCAAGAATGATAAGTGCTACTGCACTCCATTTTTTTTGACTTCTATTTCTTGGAGCAAGTTAGCATTGTCAGCAACATGGGTCCTTACAAAAATTAATTTAAGTATTTTAGAATTAAAATTCTCTTTCAGTTAACTAACATTTATTTTCAATTCTTAAAATAACGTGCCTTTTTCCCAAAGTGCAATCAGATTTACTATAACTTACTATTGAATGGATGCCTGTAGGACTTGTTCTCTCTAGTGGGACTATTCAATGCCTTCTCTTGTATCTGGGTCTATTTGTTTTTTTCTCCATAACAGAGTCCTGATTTTAGCTAACACATCAATGCCTGAAATAAGCCCACACATCTCCCTGTATATGCTTATTGTAGCACTTTGCTATTACATGGCCATAAGATTTAGGGGTAATGTTTTTGTTGGGAAACTTCCCAAAGGAAATGATAATTTTCTTCTTTATTCCTTTTATATTCTATGGCTTGAAATGTAAATGTCATCACTAGAGCATTAGCACATACATTGGACCATGAAACAAGAGCAAGTAGTTCCCAGTATTCAAAGGTACTCAGGGTCTTTTTGTGGAATACAAGAACTGGATTATCCATCTTTGGTCTTCTTTTGCAAGGAAGAGAAATAAAATGTGTAAATACAAACTTAATCTAAACTAAAAGTTTCCATACTGATAAAATAATAAATAATGGTAATTATAATAATGAATTGAACTTTTGTGGTGTGTCTGATGACATAGTAAACACTCTACTAATTAATTTGACCCTTAGAACAACCTTAAAAATAATATTATTAGTTTTTTTTTCAATAGATGAGAAAACAAATAATGTTCAGAAGTTTGAAGTAGAAGACCAGGGCTCCAAATACAGGAAATCAAGCTCTAGAGAGTCCATTCCCATCACCAAGCCAAGTCTTCTCATGAGGGAATCAATGTGGGTCACTGGGTAGCTGGTGATCATACTTCCTGTGCACATCAGGTCATCCGTAGTTCTCTGCCATCAACATGACCACTTTAACTCTAGATGTGCATGCAGATTGAAGACAGTGAGCATCTGTTCCTCTGCTTCTATTTTCCAGGACTAGGATCTACATGATAAATATTCTTAAATTTACCCAATGCCCTCTGAGGGAACACAATAGAGCATAAGAGTTAAGACCACAGTTTCTGGAGTCATAGTGATTAATCACAGGAATCTTAATAAGTTTGTGAACTTGGGCAAATTGGATGATTTCTATGGCTTAATTTCCTGATCTGTGTAATGGGAAAAATAATAGTGCCAGTTTCATAAAATTACTGAGGAATTAAAATAGTTAATCTCTGAAAAGTGCTTAGAACAGAGCCCCACTCTTATAAAAGATGCAAATACATAGTAACTGCTGAAAGAAATTGAGCCATTAATATTCCTGTTAGATTATAGATAAGTCATGGAGCCTGCCTCTGTGGACTGTGTTCTCTTGGAAACAGACTGAGACACAGAGGTTCATGTGCAAAGAGTTGATTGGAAAATGCTTACAGCAACAACCCCAGAGGGATGGTGTGAGGAAGGAAGGAAGCCAGTAGTGTCTCTCTCTCTCTCTCTCTCTCTCTCTCGCACACACACACACACACACAAACACACACACACAAACACACACATAAACACACACATACAAACATACACACACAAACACACACATTATATATATATATGTATATATATATATATATATATATATATATATATATATTAGATATTTTATTTTTTAATAAAAATATTTTCCCAGCACATAAGCTGTGGGAGGCATTGCACAAGATGGAACCAATGATCCAGGGAAGTGGGAACTTTCTGTATGTGCATTATAGCTCCATTTTCTATCACTTCCCTAACTCCAGTGTGCCTGAGGCAGCATCTCCATGAGGCACTGTTCCATTTCTTTATTTAGCTATAATGTCTGAGCATTTTTCTTCATAAAATGACTGTTCTGTGAGAGAGACAATACACATAAAAATATTTAGCAAAGAAACCTCTTAATTTTGCTTAACCCACCTTTACCAGAAGTTTATCCTACCATCCCATCCCTTCTTCTGTCATTAACATGCTAGGGATGCATGTCAGCAAAGACCATTCTGGGCTCACTATCTGTCTGGAACTTCTCTATTCCTTAGTGTTTCTCAGCTGCAGACCTTGACATGGTCCATCATCATGTCCAGGCCCTCTCAGTTCCTAAATCCTCTGAAACACGTTCAGAAGAGCCGCAACTGCTGCTACCGCAGATGCATGGAAACCAGGACCTCTACCACAAAGTCCCTCATCCTCAGTAGCTGGTGGACAATGAAGGAATTTACTTTGGAATTGAGGGCAACTTTGCTTATGCTTTCCCTCTTTCACAATGTTCTCCAGGGATCGAGGGTCCTGTTTGATCTGTGGTCCCTATTCTGTCCCAGCTCCAACAGTGCCCTTCGTTGTGACAGCAGAACCATCTTCCTACACTGGGTACCTCCTCTCATGTAACTGAGCCATGCAGTGGCCCTGCCCCTAGTTTCTCAGCGTCTCACCTTGACCACCATTTGAGAACACTCTGCACTCTGCACTCTTCAGAGTCAGATTGGACAGCTGAGTGGAACTTTCCTTAACTCTGCACTGGAGCAATATCAGGAGGTAATAAGGAGAACTGTACTTCTACTTAGAACCACTTTGAGTTTCCTCTTGTACCATTCATCTCCTAACTTTCCTCAGCTCAGAGCTTCTCCCCTTTACTGTAGGAGCCAGATATGCAGCTCAAGGTGAAGTTGGTTCTGCATTGCCTGGACCATTTGGACCCGTCTGTTTGTGAAAAGTGATGTGTAACTGTGATGCTCCTGGGAGTGTCCAGTGTTAGAAGTCGTCCTAGAACTGTCAGATGTAAGTGCAGTGAGTATTCTGGAAATGGGACATAATGCTAGTCCTCAGGAGCCTTGTCATCTAGCTGGGATGATAATGCATTTTGCAATCAGTGTCAATAAGTGAAGAATTGCTACGGGGCTGAGTGTTTCAGCCAATGGTACCTACAGTTAATATCTCTGCTTTGCCTAGGAAGACCTCATTGGGAAAGGAAAAACCTCTGCCAGACTTTGAAAGTATAGGAAATAATAAGAAGTGGGCTTCTTGTTAAGCTAGTATCTCCAACAGCTACACTGGATTTCAGGAGATTTAAAGAATAGAGAGAGGTTCCTTGATTTCAGGAACTGCATCATAATTATAGAGATAGAACTGAGACACAAGAAATATTAATGCATTCACTAATAACACTATAAATGTCATATGATTATGAGGAATCAGTTTCAAGTGTTACAGAATTGCAGAGGAGAAGAAAAATCAAAGATGGCTGAAAAAGTTGTAAAAGTCTGAGCGAGATAGTGGGAATTAGAAAATCTCTTAAAATAGGTGGCATTTGGGTAATGAAGAGGAACCAGGAAGTTAATAAGGGACTAAGAAAAAAACTCATGTTGGTGTGGCCACACGTTTTTGTTGGTCTGGTCACTTAATTACCATTAGCATCCACTTTGAATTTCCACTGTGTCTCAATTTAGGTGATGAATTAGGTGGTCACTGACTCACAAGGGACTTTTCTATAATCCCTTTCAATGAACATTTCATTATTGTGTCTACGAGATCTTTAACTTAAAAAACACCTACTCTTCTTGGTTTGTGTTTGAAGTGTTTTAAAAGTTTGCTCATATTTCCAATATAGATTTTCAAGGGAAAAATAGAATGTGCAGCCCACACCATTTGTCTTTGACCCACAAGCCTTCATCGCATGCATTATATATAATCTTGCTTCCTTGGGATGTGATGGAGTGGAGGAGGAAGTGGGTTCCTGTGGTTCTATTGTACTGTTTTCCCCTATGGATCTGTCACACTATGTGATAGCAGACAGCTCCATTTCCATCACCCAGAGTTACAAACTCCCAAAATGAGCTTGAAGAAAAAGTGTTCATTATAAAAATGGCTTTCCAAGGTGTTTCTTTCAGCAAGAGATGTTTCTATGTTGCACAGAAAACCCATTAAGCGGAGCTCATAGCTGTTTATCTGTTAAAAGATGATAGATATTAGTGGGTGCTAATGGTCCAAAGGGTTGATGTTTTCTGTGAATTGAACTCTTTTACACTTATGGGAAATCTACAAATTTAATTTCTGTTTCAGATCCAAGGGTATATTAAATGAGTAGTAATATCAAAGAAAATAGGCAACTTTGAAATCTTATTGCTCAAATTTCAAATATAAAATGTTCAATTCCAGCCTTATGACTTACAGAAAGCTGAAATAATAGCATATTATTGCTGGAAAGGGAAAAAACACATTGTAGCCACATATTTGAAAATACTGAATTTCTCAAACTTTTTAAAGTATAAAATCCCACTTTCTTGACTCAAAAATTATCCGTTTACTATGCAGTACCTGCTTTGAAACCTGAGATTAATATAAATAACATCCCTTGTCCAGAATCAGCTAAACAAGCTGCTTATTGGTGTTATTTTGCCTGGCTCCCTTTCCCTGCTCCCTGGCTCCTTGCTCATCTGTAGATCTGGCTGTGGGTCTCATGCACACTGGCTCCTTTTTCATCCATTTGGCTCTGACGCCAACATTATTGCCACTCCCAGCCCTATCCTGAAAAATCAGCCCTACTCTGATGCCCTAGGTTCTAAACCCAGACACAATTACACTGTGAAAACCCTGGTCAATGCTGGGTGGGAGAGACCATTTGCTTTTTAAGTTGATGGTAGATCTTTCATTCCTAACACCAGATGAACTCCTGAAATAGTGAGACCTGAGACTGTTTTGGTTCTTCTGAAACTGCTCTTTTGTGAGTTTGGGAGGGTAAAGCAGAGACAATATTTCAAATCTATAAACTGTGTCTGAACTCTTCAGTATGGTGCTATTTGACACACGTATGTATTTGAGCTCAAATGAATAAAATTTGAACTCAATTTCCTTTGTCATGTTAGCTGCATTTGAAGTACTCAATAATCACATGTTGTTATTTAAGTTAAAATTTATAAAATTTAATATGATAAAACCCATTCCCTTAATTGTACTAGCTACATTTTAAGTATTGCACAGCTACATGCAGCTAGTGACTACCATGCTGGGAAAAGAAAAGAAACCTTTTTACTATTGTGATCATTCTTTAAAGAACCAATTTTTATGATCTCTAATCAAAATATATAGTAAAGCTTGAATGATATTATATATGATCAAGACATGTTTACTTGAAAAACAGAATAACATGAAGGGGTATTACCAAGGTGACGGAAATTTTGGAAAAGGAAACTTTCATAGCATGTCAAGAAGGGAAATATTTTTACTGCCACCACATTTCATAATAAGACTTTAACTCACTTCTTCCTGTAAATTCTACAAAGAACCAGTACCAAGTTTCTTGAAAAGCCATGAGTTTTGATTCAACTTAAGGAAAATTTTAAAATTATAAAATGTTAAAACAACATCTTTGGAAAGCGTTCATTTATGTAATTATCATTTTTAAATAAAAACATACTACTTAAGGTTAGTAGTTTATTTTAATTTATCAGAGTACACTGACTTACTCCTTTTAGGCCAAAGAAAATACAGAAATAACAGAATACAATAGACTGGGTGGCTTATAAACATATTTTTATTTCTTATCATCCAGGAGGTTGGAAAGAGTAAGATCAAGATACTGGCTGTTCTGTGTCCAGGGACAGCTCCCTTCCTGGTTCATGCACAGTTATCCTGCTGAATCTTTTCATGGTGGATGGGTAAAGGTTACACTCGAGTCTCTTTCATAAGAATACTCATCCCATCCTAAGAGTGGAGTCCTCATGGCCTTATTGTCACCACTTTTTAATATCACCAGATTAGGGTTAGGATTTCAACATATGAATATGGGGAAATTCAAACATGAATCTACATCAATCTGCATTCCACTTCTGCACCCAAAATTTATGTCTTCATATGAAAAATGGCCACCAATGTGTGATATTCTATCATAGCAGCTCACAGTCACTAAGATAGCAATTGGTACTGAAACGTGGGGTCATTGCTGTAACAAATATCTGAAAATGCAGGTGAAGCTTTGGCAGTGTGTAATGGGTAGAGGTTGGAAGATTGGGAGGTGTATGCTAGAAAAAAAATCCTACATTGGTGTGAAAGGACTTTAAAAGTAATCCTAGTAAAGGCTCAGATATAAAAGAGGATGGCTATAGGGAGATTTTTTTATCTTCTTGAATAATAAATATCAAGTAACCATGAACCAAATATTGACAGAAGTTCAGATGGTAAAGGCCTTTGTTGCAAGATCTCAGATGGAAATGAGGGGCATGTTAAATGGAAATCAAGGAAAGAGCCAGGTGCCATGGTGCATACCTGTAATCCCAGCAACTTAGAAGGATGAGTCAGGAAAATCACAAATTTGAGGCTAGCTTTGGCAATTTAGCAAGACTTTGTCTCAATATAAAAAAAACTAAAAAGTTTTGGGGGTGTATCTCAGTGGTACAGTACCCCTGGGTTCATTCCCCAGTACAAAAGATGAAGGAGGAAGAGAAGAAAGAGGAAAAAAAAGAAAAAAAGAGAGAGAGAGACAAGAAATCGAAGAAAAGAAGGTACTTCGTTATAAAGTTGCAAAGAAGTTGACTAAATTGTGATCATATTCTAGTACTCTGTGAAAGATGAGAATTTGTGTGTCATGACATTGAATACTTAGCTGCAGTGATTTCTAAGCAGAATTGAAGTTTCAGCTCCCAACTGCTTACAATAAAATGTGAGAGGAGAAAATTGACTTAAAGATAGAATTGTTAAGAAAAGGGAACTTGAACTTTAAGATTTGGAACGTTGTGAGCCTACCCATATTGCAAAAAATAAAAAAGAATGTTCCAAAGAGGACGCTAAGAGTATGGCCAAGTGATCCTTTGATGAGGAGTTAGCAGGAGTACGGACAATGGGCTCCAGTTGGTTATCCCAACAGAAGCAGATGCTGTCCTTCAGGCCAGGGGAAGAATGATTCTATGTTGATTAAGAGATCTCAGGGTGACCTCCTTGCCTCAAAAGGGTGGACCACTGCCTGTCTGCCAAATCCGTAGGGATCTAACATGTACCTGGCAGAACTGCAGGGACAAGACCACTACCTTAGCATAGGATCTCCACCCCTGTAGGCACAGAGGGCTGGGTACTGAGGCAAGTGGAATTATTCTCAAATCCTAAGATGGAGCTTACCTTGTAGTTTGACTTACCCCTTTATTCTGTCCTGTTTCTCCATTTTGAAGAATTCTCTATCAGATGCCTTTGCCACCATTATTTTAGAAGTGCAAAGTTTGTTTGATTTCACAGATTTATAGCCAGAGAAGAATTTCCTTCAAGATGGATTGTACCTTGAGTCTCACCCATATCTGATTTAGATGGTATTTAGAGAAGCCTTTGGATTTTAGACCTTATAATTGTTGGAAAATGTTAAGAATTTTGGAGCTGTTGGTACAGTGAATATAGTTGCAATGTGAGAAGAAAATAAGTTGAGGGAGTGGGCAGGGCTGGAAC